>NC_138545.1:24413002-25644508 GCF_964234715.1 Podarcis melisellensis | reverse complement strand
AAATCATCACAACTTGTAAGGTTGCTGTTAGGCATTGGTTAAAATTTGGTTGGTGGAGGGGTAAGGGTTGGCTGTGCCTGCTCCTCCAATGCTGCTGCAAGGGAATTCCGTTAAAGGAATCCAGGGGTTTGCCATGCTTTTGTCTGCATCCCTGACAAGGGGCTAGGGCCGTGCAAGCCCCTGGGAGCATGCAGGGAGGGGTGACGGTTGTTGGGATACTGCCAGGGAGACAAAGGCCATCATGACCCCACGTCGATTCCGGACGATCCATCGATCTCCCGTAGATATGCAGTATCTTTCAATTAGCGACACGAGCTCCAGAAATAGCTTGCCACATTCCAGAGCTGGTGCACGCTCTATCAGCAGAATTCGCACAGCGAAAGATGCACACAGGAGAGCATTATTTACAACTTTATTCAGCGTTTGTCAGAACAAAGAAAACATGACCGCCTGCGTTGATGTCTCAGGCACAGAGAGAGAAAACGAAAGCAATAGACAAAACCGAAACATCCTGTGAGCAGGAAATATGTAGGCTGTGACTCACAACAGCCTGTCCCCTTTTTTAAGGTGGAACGGAAATATTCTAACAACGGTATGGTGCCAGCCCCATTCTCTCCCCAATATTGTTTTCCCTTACTGGCTTTCACTGGAATCCGGAAGTCAGTTCTGTCCCGGGGCGGGGACAGATAGTTGTAACCAATGCCTAAGCAACCACTCACATTATGTATTTTAATAAAGTTGTGGCCAAAATTATGCCAAAAACCTGAAACAAAAATTCAATGTGAATTGTGATTTATTTGGGGGTGGCTTGGGGACCTTGACACGCAACTGCTGATTCTGGCTGCTGCTGCTCTACAATCACTGGATAGTATATTCAAATACTATCAAGATTAAAACCAGGACACTTGGTGGCAGCATAGACTAAGAAATGGACCCTAGCTGACATACCTAGCAACTGAATTACATTATTATGATGTTATTAAGGCCTACTTGGATTATAACAACATTTTATTGGGGGTGAATAGTTGCATTTATTTTTCTCCCAAACTAAGCCCATTCCAACACAGAATTAGATCCAGGAAAGGCTTTGTGACTAACGCTGAAATCCTGTTCATGTTAATTCAGAGCTCTATTCCACTGTTTTTAATAGGGCTTAAGTATGCTCAGAATTGCAAGCTAAGGCCAATTCTGTGCACACCTTCTTGAGAGTAAATAAGCAAGAAAGAGAGCACATATCAATCTAAGCATGTTTACTTAGAGAATTGTAATAAAATTTATTTCCATTTAGAATTGAATCATCTCTCATTCATCATGTGACTTCATTATTTTATTAGACAATTGAATAAATCTAAATACATATGCATATGACAAAATCCCCCACCCCCTGCCAGTCTCCCCTGCATGAAGTTAGGACCCCCCAAAAGCAGTTGTGTAATTAAAAGAAGATGATAAGAATCAGCAAAGCAATTCTGTGGCTAATTGAACAATTCCTTTAAATAGGGTCTATTAATGAAGTTCACACTTTTGACAACCAGTCTGATGCTTTTGCAGAAAAATATTCCTAGACACAAGACTTTTATTTTTTATTTTTAAAGCCCTTTCAGTCTCCCATCTTGAGGCTAAGTACAGCAAACTGTACATTCCCACCCCCCTCTCCAAGGCTGGATTATTTACTTCTGTGTGCTTGTGTATCTGTGTCTCTCTTGTACCTATTAGGGACTATTCTCATGCCTTTCTTTTGATATCTATACTACTGATTACTTCTGCCATTTTAATTTTAGAGAAAGTGTTTAATTTAAAAAGGATCTGTACTGTAGAATAACAGTGGTAACAATACATTGAAGACAAGTAAATATTTTGGGGAGGGTGGTCCCAGAGCCTTAGCGCCACCATCCCAAAGAGGATAAAATGGGCGGACTTTGGTACTCTTTTGTCCTCCCTCCCCCAATGTCTGAGCTGGCTCCCTGCCTGTTACGTTATATGTGGGGAAACTCATGTGGGGTTCCTCTCTGTGTAAAGTCTTCAAGTTGTTCCTGTGCATGCCTGACAAATCTGCCCCATTGTCAAAATTTATCTTTCCCCCTACCTCCAGTCTCCTTTGTTGTGTGTCCTGGCTGAGGGGAAAAACATAAGATGGGTGGCCATTGGTCAGGGATGGTCTAGTTGAGATTCCTGCATTGCCACAGGGGTTTGGCTAGATGACCCTCAGGGGTCCCTTCCAACTCCACAATTCTCTGGTGCAGGCTTGTGCAGAGTTTTAGGTACAAGTTGGATGCAAGCGGTGCATAGGATTGCAGCCCATCTTATGCACCGTTGGCTCAGGAATAAGTCCCACTGATCATGATGAGACTAGATCGCTGCTGTGCAGTCCTGTTTTTTAAATAAACATTTTCCTTTTCAGATATTACAGAGCATGGTGAAAATTACAATAAATAAAACCTCCCTTTCAGTAGTTTCAAGCACTACTACAGGTTCCACATAATATCTGTACTGCATTGTTTACTGTGACAGCACCTGCACTTTGGAACTCCCCACCTATTGCAACAAAGCACGTGCCTTTGCTAGACTCTTTTCGGGAACCTGCTAAAAGCATTCTTCTTTAGGCAAGCATACCTAGATGCTTAGGAAGATGAAGTAATTGTAATCTTAATATTTTAGCTTTTGTATGTTTTAAAGTAGGATTGTGTTTTTTTTAAAAAAATTTTTTTACTGCTGTGGTGTTTCTTTTGTTTTGGTAAACCACTTTGCAGGTATTTAAAAAAAAAGTTTATTAAATAAATAAACAATAAACATAAATAAAATAACACAAGCCAAAACACAATCCATCCTGTAGATTTAAGTATCTGTCCATAGTCACCTACTTGTTATCAGAGGCCCAGAATCCACATTCCTTTGTAAGAAAATACGAAATAACGTAAAACCATTTTTGTAGACTAATGATAATGATAATAATAATAATAAATTCAATGGGGGGGGGGGTAACAAGAATTTTTCCGCACCGGGTACCACCTGACCTTCCTAGGCCTCTGATGCCACCATGCTCATTTGTACATCTGCACAACAATTACACTGATGCACCATATTGTAGCTTTTGTTGTCTTCAGGCAAAGGGCTAAGACTGGATACCGATAATAAACCAACCATGTTGAAGCAAAATAGGCCTGGGTTTGCCAATGTTTGATTGCACAATTCTATGCAGGCAGCCTACATAGAATTATAATGCCTCTCCACTTTCCCATCTCTTATTTGATTTCACAGTTCATACAATACAATAAAGCCAAGGTTTGACACACAGTGCAGATTTTAGTGGTATCTAGTTTTGAATAACATTCTTTTCTCTCTTCAGCTCTACATTTTTTTGTATTTGTTGTCTTCCCTAAAAACAAATAACCCTTCAAATAATCAACTGGGTCAAATAAATCATCAAAGCTCATGTAGCAAATGACTGCAAAAGTCTGACAAATTATATTTCTGTCATTCAGTTCTAACAGGCAACTTGCAGATTGTGTGCCTCCTCCACGAGAGGATCAAAGGGTGGCAACATGAGAATGAGCATTTTCTGTGGTAGCTCCCTGCTCTCCTCTTCTCCCAGGCCTTTGGCTAATTAAACAATCAATGGCCTTTAAAGCTGGGCCGTGGGTATTGTTTTTCTTTGTTACGATGGTATGCATTTTTATACAAAAAATACTGCCCCATGATCCTCAGATGAAGGACAGTATAGTAATTTAATTAATTAATTAATTAATTAATTAATACACATGATGCTATGCTATGGTTATTATTAATCAAGGTTTATAAACCAACAGCAGGCTTCAGAGTGTGGTTTCTTCATGCTTAATCAATGATGCTTAAGCCACCAGGCCAGGTTGAAACCATGGCTTAGCATTAAGTGTGAACCAGGCCTGTGTTTTGAGCCTGTAGATTTATCTTGTTAAAAGGAAGGTAATGTTAATCTATGCAATGATTCAGTCACATCCTACATTGTGCAATCACTTGAACCACCGAGACATTTATTAGACGAAAACTACTCTCTCTGGAAGAGCCTTTTGCCTACTAGCTTTCCAAGAGCTTCTTTAACATCAGTGTTTCTCAGAGAGTATATGAGTGGATTGAGGACTGGAGTTACTACTGAGTAAAGGATAGCAATAACCTTGTCTTCTTCTAAGGAGTAGGCTGAGGCAGGCCGAAGGAAAGTGTAGATAATTGTGGAATAGTAAAAGCTTACAACTAAGAGATGGGAAGAACATGTAGAGAAGGCTTTCTTCTTCCCTTCTGTTGAGCGGATTTTGACTATGGTTCTTAGGATGAATCCATACGATGTTAATGTTAAGGCACAACTACCTATTGCAATTAGCACAGAAGCTGCAAAAACCATCATTTCATTCAGACTTGTGTCTGAGCAAGAGATCTTGAACATAGGTGGTAGCTCACAGAAGAAATGGTTGATGATGTTGGAGTTACAGAAGGAAAGCTGTGCTACCAGTCCTGTGTGTACTGCAGAATTTACCAAGCCTATTAGCCACAGTCCAGCCATTGCCCCAATGCAAAACTCAGTCCTCATGATGCTTGAGTACTGGAAAGGATGGCAGATAGCAGCATAGCGGTCAAAAGCCATGAATGCAAGGAGCAGGAGCTCAGTCCCTAGAGCCAAGGTGAAGAGAAAGACCTGTGCAATGCAACCGGGAAGTGCAATTGTCTTTCTTGGTGCAAAAATAGTTTGCAGCATTTTGGGAACTGTAACAGAAATAGAACACACATTTATTATAGACAAATTGATGAGAAGAAAATACATTGGCGTGTGGAGTTTGCTACACGTGCAGATGGCAAGGATGATGAGGACATTGCCTACCAATGCGACTGTGTAGATGAAGATGAATGCCCAAAATATAAATATCTGGTGTTCAGGGGAGCTGGAAAGACCCTCCAGGATGAACTCTGTAATGGTAGAATGGTTCTTCATTTCCAACATTGTGACTCTGCAGACCTATACAAATAAATCACTCTATGTAGAGACCATACCAGTTGATAGGAGAGATCCCTAATTCAGAAATGAAAACATTCTACATGTTGGATTTATTAATAATAGCATATGGAGAAAATTATGGTTCGCATTTAAGTCAAGGGCAATAAAAAAAGAGTAACAGGCTACTTGCTAAGTTTTAAAATAATGCTAGGCAGCAAATACTGTTCACAGGCAAGATGTCTACACAGTGGAACTGACAGTGCTATCCTATGCACATCTGCTCAGAAACAAACCCACTAAATTCAATAGGACTTAATCTAAGTTAAGTATGTACAATAGTGCAGTTTTACTATATGCAGAATTGTATATTTAAACCGGGATCTGAAGAGCAACTGAAGCTCACACAAGACAACTTAAATAGGCCCAGTGTCATTTGCAACTCTTTTTTTAAAAAACAAACAAACAACCAAAAACATTTAAACACCTGGTCCTAATGTGATTTCTGGCTACTTGTGAGCAGTTATTGTATATATGTTGTTGTGGGGGGGGGATGCAACTAGGATTTGAAAGAAATTCAATTCAGTTCATATTTAAAGGTTGGCCTATCTAATTTGCAACAAACCTGAAACAACAAACCAAATACAGCCATTCTTCAAAATCTACATGAAATTCTGCATCAAAGTGATGTGTACAAAAATATAGTGTATATACAAATGCATATATTTGTGAAAATATACAAAAAATATCCCTACTTGAAGGGAAATTGTTTACAAAATACATATATTTGGGGAATTGTGTAGAATAATGTATGTTTTGAGAAATTCTCACATACATGATAAATTTTCATTAGGAGTTGTTTTGTTGTTCTAAGCAAACTGATGTAGAAATGTGGAGAACTCAATTTAAGACTAGAGGGACAAGAAACTGCAACTAATAGGTGCCCCCATCCTTAGTTACAACTTTACCCTTTTCTGTTCTGATTTTTGGTTAATGATTACATTGCCTGTTTTGCCAACATACCCAAGAAGACTTGAGATAAGAAAGATGGAGAACAGGTTATATTTATTACATTATAACTATAGAATTTGCTATCAAAATAATCCAACCAAATTAACCAAAACCTATCTAAAACAAAGAAGGAAAGACCAAACCCTCACCTCAGTTTTTTCTGAAGAAATGTTTCACAGTCTTCTCCTGAAATGCATCAGTGTTCATTTTCACTATATTTGCTGGCTGGAAAGATTTACTGATATCCTTCGGATGTATTTCTAGGCAAGCCAATATTGTATTACCTTGATGTTCATCTGACAAAAGCATAAACATGTATAATTGGGCTCCACATACTTCCTTAAATAGGGTGTGGATGCCATTGGGAAAAACAAAAGACATTTGAGATTTCACAAGAACCATAACTACAGCTGTGTCCCTATCTGGACAGGGATAGCCTAACTTCATCTATGCTCTTGTAAACTCTAGGTTAGGAACTCTGAAGATGGTTCTGAAACTTCAGCTGGTACAGAATTTGGTGGCCAGGTTGGTCACTGGGGCAATACAGTTTGAGTATGTTACACCAATCCTGACCTGACTGCACTGGCTGCCAATTAGTTTCCTGGCCCAATTCAAAGTGCTGGTTTTGACCTATATAGCCATAAACAGATCAGGACAGCAATACCTCAAGGACCACCTCTCCTGATATGAACTGACCTGGACCCTGCAGTCATCATCTGAGGCCGTCCTTCATGTGTGTGTCCCATGAGAGGTCCAGAGGGTGGAAAGATGAAAATGGGCCTTTTCTGCTGTGGGTCTTACCCTGTAGAATTCTCTCCCTGCACCCTCATTATACATCTTTAGGCAACAGGTGAAAATGTTCCTCTTCAACCAGGTGTCTTGCTGATCAACATTCAGTGTCCTTTATTTGTGAGAATGGGGATTATTGTTTTGTTTTTGTTTTTTATTCTATATCTTTAGGCTGTGAACCATCCTGAGATCTCAGATGAAGATCAGTATAAAAAGGAAGGAAGGAAGGAAGGAAGGAAGGAAGGAAGGAAGGAAGGAAGGAAGGAAGATGCTGTGTAAATTGCTTGTGTCTTAAAAGAAAGAATAACATTATATCATAGCCATAGGGAGGTGTTCCATTCAAATGTAAAAGCTACATATTGAGGAAGCACAGCAGATATGAGTGCACTAAAAGTCGGTTTTTAGTAATTTGGCTAAAAAGAGAAATTACTTTAGGTAAAATAAAAAGAATTCCATTAAATTAAAACTGGAAAGGGGGGGATCCCATCAACAAAAGAATGGCAAATTAAACTTTGTGAATATATAAATTTGGCAGCATTTACAGGATTTTGAAGGGGACAATAAGACCAAAAATTAGCAAAAGAATGGGACTGTGTCAAAGAATACATGAAAAAACATTGTTCTGGAGTAAGTACAGTGGTACCTTCGGTTAAGAACGTAATTCATTCTGGAGGTCCGTTCTTAACCTGAAACAGTTCTTAACCCGAGGTACCACTTTAGCTAATGGGGCCTCCTGCTGCTGCTGTGCCACTGGAGCATGATTTCTGGTCTCATCCTGAAGCAAAGTACTTAACCCTAGGTACTATTTTTGGGTTAGTGAAGTCTGTAACCTGAAGCGTCTGTAACCTGAAGCGTCTGTAACCTGAAGCGTCTGTAACCCAAGGTACCACTGTATATCAGTATGTAATGAATGAAGCTTTGTGGGGTTAAAGAAATTGAAAAAAATGGTGCAAAAGGTATAAAGATAGATGTAATTTACATTAGACACAACAATTCAGAAATATTAAAAATTTTGAGGTCTCAAAACAGGAAGGAAGTCAATGTGTATGTGTATATGTATGTAAAGTTTGTTAAGATGTTATGGGTTTCTTTTTAGGTTTCTTTTTTGTTCTTTTTTCCGTTTTTCCCCCTTTTTTCGATTTTGTGTTTGTAATTTTTATGTAATTTCACTTTGAAAAAAACAAAAACCTCCAGAATGAATTACGTTCTTAACCCAAGGTACCACTGTACTTACTCCAGAACAATGTTTTTTCATGTATTCTTTGACACAGTCCCATTCTTTTGCTAATTTTTGGTCTTATTTCATTCAGGCTAATGTCAGAGCAACAGAGCTTTAAAATTGGACGAAGTTCACAGAAAAAAATGTTTGATGGTGTTAGAATTGCAGTAGGACAGATGCTGCAGAAGTAAATGGTGAATGGCAGAAGAAACTATTCCTTCCTCTCCTGATTGGGCAATCAACCAGGAGCCACCTCCTGCCTGGCCTGTTGCTGCATCCAAGCCCATCACTATTACCTCATCAAGGAGCAGGGAAGACAAGTGGCAATGCCACGTGCCAGAACAGTCCCACTTTTGCTGAACTTGGTGAGAGGGGGGCATGTTCTCCAAGGCTTGGATGCTCATCTTGTCTGCCCCAGCAGGGCACAGACTCAGCAGCCCTATAGAAGAGACTCCTCATGAGGCTGGAGGAACATTGCCCGGCTGTGAGTGTGAAGGCAGCTCCCTGCAAGACCCTTTGCACCTGGCCTGGGGGGCGAGGCCCATACTCACCAGCCCTAGTAAGAGGCTCCTCATGAGGCTGGAGGAACATTGCCCACCTATTGTTTCATTGATTTAATATGCTGTAAACCTATGGTTTTCCCAGTAGTGATGTATGTAAGTGAGAGCTGGACCATAAAGAAGGATGAGCGCCGAAGAATTGATGCTTTTGAATTATGGTACTGGAGGAGACTCTTGAGAGTCCCATGGACTGCAAGAAGATCAAATGTATCCATTCTTAAGGAAATCAGCCCTGAGTGCTCACTGGAAGGACAGATCACGAAGCTGAGGCTCCAATACTTTGGCCACCTCTTGAGAAGAGAAGACTCCCTGGAAAAGACCCTGATGTTGGGAAAGATGGAGGGCACAAGAAGAAGGGGACGACAGAGGACGAGATGGTTGGACAGTGTTCTCGAAGCTACCAGCATGAGTTTGACCAAACTGCGGGAGGCAGTGGAAGACAGAAGTGCAAGGCGTGCTCTGGTCCATGGGGTCACGAAGAGTCGGACACGACTCAACAACAACAACAACAACAGTCAATAAAGTAGATTGTGGGGGAAGGGTGCCTGGTTGGCAGGGCTGGGGGAGTTGTTCCATCTTGCAAATGTTCCCATTGGCCCCAAAAGGTTGATGGGTTACAGCATTATGCACTATATACAGTGGTACCTCAGGTTACATACGCTTCAGGTTACAGACTCTGCTAACCCAGAAATAGTTAAGAACTTTGCTTCAGGATGACAACAGAAATCGTGCAGCAGTGGCGCAACAGCAGCAGGAGGCCCCATTAGCTAAAGTGGTGCTTCAGGTTAAGAACAGTTTCAGGTTAAGAACGGACCTCTGGAATGAATTAAGTATGTAACCAGAGGTACCACTGTACAGTAGATAGCTGCCAGACACGATTAAACAACAACAACAACAAAAACCGCTTTGAGTTCTTTTTAAGAATATAGAGTGGTTAAATTGTTTGTTTGTTTATTACATTTCTGCACCACATTTACTTCCAATAATATGATGCTGCACTGG
This sequence comes from Podarcis melisellensis, assembly GCF_964234715.1. Taxonomy (NCBI): domain Eukaryota; kingdom Metazoa; phylum Chordata; class Lepidosauria; order Squamata; family Lacertidae; genus Podarcis; species Podarcis melisellensis. Next base: position 25,634,967 of record NC_138545.1, on the reverse strand, counting down.
TGCCTGCCTGCACTGAACAATATCAGTGAGGAACCAAGATGGGCAAAATGTTCTTGCTGGAAATGTCTCCACTGGCAGTGGCAGGCAGAACACCCAGAAAGCGAGTTTTTCAGGGACAGTGTGCTGGCCATAGCTGTCAACCTTTTCCTTTTTTTAAAGGGAAATTCCCTTATTCCAAATAGGATTCCTTGCAAGAAAATGGAAAAGTTGACAGCTATGGTGCTGGCAGGTGAGGTCCACTGAACTAAAAGCTCTGCAGATCCTCCCAAGGCCCTGATCCTCAGGCATGTGCATAAGGGGGAAATAGTCCCTAACTTCTATCTTGGTTGCTGTGAGCCTGAAGGAATTGCGATACACCTCCGCTTATCCCCAAGTACGCTCTGTTGTATTGTTTTATTTATATGTTAGTTGAAGAATTTAAAAAAACCGAGAAACATCATATATAGCTAATGTATTATTGTTAATAAGCACACAAAGCACACAAATCTAAATGTATGGAATATATGCATATACTGAAATATGCTTTTTAAAGCTTTTGGTATTTTTTTTCTTTGCCATCACACCCTGGAAAAAGACTCATTAGCCAGACTATGGTGAAAATTGGTCATATTTATTCAAAATAAAACAGCAAAGAGGATATGCAAAAAAACCACACCAATTTAAATAAATTTCCCTAAAACACAAGGGATAACTCCCTCCCCTCCCTGGGTCTAGAGTGTAATTACCATCATTGGCCTCATCACAAAAGACTGGAATGAATCCTTTCTCCAACCTGAACCTGTTAAGTGCATCATGGACTTATGGGCTCAGCTTTTACCCTGGTGTGCATGCAAAGCAAGCACTTGTTTACATGGGAGAGATAAAGGACTGCACTTGGGATTTGTTGGGATACTGCCAGGGAGACAAAGGCCATCACTGCCTCCACGTCGTCTCCGGACGATCTGTTGATGTCCCGTAGTCACGCAGTATCAGCAATTAGCGGCACCAAGCCTCAGAAATAGAATGCCACATTCCTGGGCTGGTGCACACTCTTTCAGCAGAATTCACACAGCAAAAGTTGCACTCAGGAGAGTATCATTTAGAATGTTTATTCAGCGTTGGTCAGAACAAAGAAAACATGACCGACTGCTATCGTGTTCTGGCGCAGAGAGAGAAAACGAAAGCAATAGCAAACTTAAACATCCTGAGAAACAGGAAACACGCAGACTCTGACTCATACAGCCTGCTCCCTTTTAAGGTGGAACGGAAATATCCTAACATCCTCCCCCTTTCCGTGTAACCTGTAGTACCTGTGGTTCACCCAATTGCAACTTCTGTACGTAAACCTTAAGTTGTTCTCTGTTAACAACCTTAGACAACAGATCAGCAGGAATTTCATTTCCTGGCATGTAGGACACCTGAATCAGTCCTTTCTGAATACACTCCCTTGCACGATGTAGCTTAATCTGCAAGTACTTGGTTCTTTGCTTGCAACTCTCTGAGTTCAGCAAAGCCAAACAGGATCTATTGTCTTGGTATACCTGTATAGGACATTTCACAGAAACCCCAATGTCCTTAAACAGTTGCATCAACCATTCACAATCCATGAGTGAAAATGACAGAGCATTGAGTTCTGCTTCACAGGAACTTAGGCTCACTGTCGTCTGCTTTTTGCACAACCAGTCAAACAGACAGTGGTTGTACATGTAGCACACTCCAGAAGTGCTTGTACCATCCGTGGTGTCACTTCCAAAACTTGCATCTGCAAAGATTTCAAGACCTCCAGTCTTCTGACTGGTGAACCTCAGCCTGTAGTGCATAGTCCCTTTCAGATAGCGGGCTATGCGCTTCAGAGCTTTCCAATCCTGAACAGTAGGATTGTTAGCATGTCTGCTAAGCAGGTTAGTGCTTACAGCAATGTCAGGTCTTGAGCATCTAGCAATGAAATTCAACTTGCCTAGAATGCATCTGTACAGCGTAGTGTCAGAGAACGCTTCAGCAGTACTATCTACCTGGTAGCCTGTCACCATCGGTGTGTCTGCTGGGTTTGCATCAACCAAATTCAACCTGGTTAATACATCAGCAATTTTCTGTGTTTGGTGTACCAGAAAATTACCTGCTTGGTCCCTCTCCACCTGCAGAGAAAGATAGTTGGATACCTCACCAAGATCCTTCATGTCAAAGTGCTCCTTCAGCTGAGCTAGGGTGCTTTGGTAAAAAGCCTGATTCTTCCAAAACATCAGAAGATCATCAACAAAACATAAACAATACAGTTTGTTTTGCCCCTCCTCCTTGACAAACACACATGGATCAGCTTTGCCCTGGTGAAAACCTAGAGAAAGCAACGTCTCAGTGAGTTTTGTGTTCCAACACCTGGCACTCTGCTTGAGACCATATAAGGATTTCCGCAGTTTACAGACCATTCCCTTCTGTATCTGCATTCCATCAGGTGGAAGCATATACAGCTCCTCCCCCAGAATCCCGTACAAAAAAGCTGTATTAATATCATGGTGAGAAACATGCAGTTTCTCCTCTGCAGCTATCTTGAGCATTAGCCGAATGCTCTCATATTTGACGGTGGGCGAGTAGGTCTTGTGGTAATCCTGTCCTGGTACCTGTGAAAAACCTCTGGCAACCAACCTGGCTTTGTGTCTGACAACCTTGCCATTCTGGTCTGTCTTGGCCTTGAAGACCCATTTGCTGCCAACCAGTCTCATTCCTGGGACTACCGGTACCAATTCCCAAGTTTGGTTCCTGTTCAAGGAATCAACTTCAGCCTTCATGGCATTAAGCCAAGGCTCAGCATCTTTAGAGGTTAACTCCTGAACCTCTTTGAAGCTTGAAGGTTCCCACACCTTCTCTGAGCTACTAAGAACAGCAGTTGCCATCTTAGCAAACTCATCAGCAAATCTCTTTGGAGGTCTGCCTTTGGTGGCCCTCTCAGATCTGCGAACCAGACGTAAGTCTTCTGGACTCATCTCCTCCTTCTTAGGAGAAAAGTGACCAATGGTGAACAGTGGTTCTTCCAGTTCATTGTCAGACGCATCAGATGGTCTGACTGAGGCCTTTGCGCTCTTGTAGTCTGCTGTGTCATCACTGTCACTGACAGCAGCAGCAGCGCCACCAACTGAACTGGAATCCGAACTCTGATCATCATCATCATCATCATCCTCATCCTCAGCTTTCTCAACATCATCTGTCTTTTTCCCATCACCTTCATCCTCCTCTGGGTAACTCTGGAAAATTCCCACATTTTCCCCCCACTTAGGATTGTACTCAACACTCTTGGTGAACTTAATGGACTTAGAGTTAGTCATCCACACCCTGTATGCACCTTTCTCGTACCCCATGAACAAACCATGTGCCCCACGCTTCCCAAGCTTGTTGTTTTGTGGGGAGTGTACCCACATGTCAGAACCAAAGATTCTCATGTGCTTGACGTTCGGTTTCTTACCAAACATCTTCTCGTACGGAGTGCAACCTATGGGTGATGACAGTCTGCGATTAACGGTATAAACCACTGTCGACAGAGCTTCCCCCCAAAACTTCTCAGGGAGGTTGGCATCATGCAACAAGGTTTTTAGGCCTTGAAGCAAGGTCTGATTTGCTCGCTCCGCAAGTCCATTCATCCATGGCGATCTAGGCGTTGACAAATCATGCTGGATTCCCTTCTCAGTCAGAAAAGCTTCAAACTGCTGAGAAGTGAACTCCCCGCCCCGATCGGTAAAAAGACAACCGATACTTTCACCACGAACATTCTGCAACCAAGCACAGAATGCCTTGAACTTAGGGAATGCTTGCGATTTCTGCTCAAGCATAAACACATGAATGTACCTAGAAAAAGAATCAATTAGAACCATGAAGTACCTTGCTCCTCCCAAAGAGGGCGCAAGTGGCCCTACCAGGTCTGCATGCACTAGCTGGTAGGGTTTGGAAGCCTGCCTGCTAGACTCCTTGCCTTTTGGAGCAACCTTCACCTTGTTCTCTGCACAAGATATACATTTCATGTGGTACTTACAAGGTTTGATGCTCAAACCTTCAACCAACCCTGGCATCTTGGCTAGCGCTTGCCAAGACATGTGACAAAATCTTCGATGTGCTTCATGAATACAACCTGCATGAAGAACCTTGTTAGTTTGGGCAACACAACAAGAATCAGCATTAGACACAACAGCATTGTCATCATAAGTTATACAGAATAAACCATCCATAAATTTTGCATGCAAAATGTCCTCTTTGCCTTTCCTGATGACACAGACGCTCCTCTTGAAGGAAATTTCAAAACCACGCCCAGTCAGCTGTGGGACGCTCAGCAGATTGTCCTTAGCTCCAGGTACATAAAGCACATTACTTATGGTTGTATGCAAACTTGCAAGTTTAACAGTCCCTTCTCCTGCAATTTGCAACGTCCTTCCATCAGCCAGGTGGATCTCTCCTTCTTGAGGTGTAAAGGAGATAAACAGGTGCCTATCCTTTGTTAAATGGCGCGTGCACCCTGAGTCCACAACAAACTTGGCTTTAGCCCTTGGAGTAGTCTTTGCAGCAAGCAAAACCTTGTTTTCCACCAGCGTGGGCTTTTGCAGCTTGCCCCCCTGCTCCTGGCCATGAGGCTTGCCTTTAGCCTTTGGTGAAGCTGTGCCAGCTAACAAAGCTTTGTTTTCCACTGTCGTGGGCTCTTCACTCCCCCTCTGCTTCGGGCCATCTGCAGGCATCTGTCTTTGTTTACCTCTGGCCTTCCGGCCTCTGCAAAGACGATGACCTTGGCTCCCACGAGAAACAGAGCTCTCAGCTGCCGACTCCTTGGCTCCCCCTGGAGGCTGGAATGCTGCCTGGGCTGACATCACAGTCTGCTCCCCCTGCAGCTTGCAATCGGTACCCTCAGCATCCCTGCATTCATTCGCATTCTGGGAAACAGCCAGGACCTCCGATGCAGTCAAACTCTGGGCTGGGATGATTGGCAGATGGGCAGCTTTCAAAGCATTCCACATCTTTCGTGCCGTCATGTTGCCAGCAAGCGTTTTTATTTCCTCCAGAGAGACGGACAAGACGATTATGTCAATGGCCCTTGAATTCTGGGCCTCCCATTTCTCTGTCAGAGGAACTGGGGGGGCTTGAGACACGGTTTGCCACACCCCGTACTGACGCAGCAAACTCTCACACCATTTTGCCCAGGTCTGATAATTTCCCCCATTTAACTTAGGGCATTCAGCAGCTTCAGACACTTGGAAAAACTCCATTCCAGGTCTTTATGTGAGCCCGAGTCTCTTTCTTTACTTCAAAGACTCCTTATCTTGGCTCCCATTAATCACGAAGCCTCTTTGGCTTGGCTCCCAGGCTAATTAAGCCTTGCCGCGCGGCCCAACAGAAAAGCCTCCTCATTTTGCTTTTCACATACCTCAGCAGCAGTCTGTTGCATTTTCATTCTTACTCTCCTTTAAGTGCCGTGAATCTGGGCCCGAAACCTGTTGTTGGGATACTGCCAGGGAGACAAAGGCCATCACTGCCTCCACGTCGTCTCCGGACGATCTGTTGATGTCCCGTAGTCACGCAGTATCAGCAATTAGCGGCACCAAGCCTCAGAAATAGAATGCCACATTCCTGGGCTGGTGCACACTCTTTCAGCAGAATTCACACAGCAAAAGTTGCACTCAGGAGAGTATCATTTAGCATGTTTATTCAGCGTTGGTCAGAACAAAGAAAACATGACCGACTGCTATCGTGTTCTGGCGCAGAGAGAGAAAACGAAAGCAATAGCAAACTTAAACATCCTGAGAAACAGGAAACACGCAGACTCTGACTCATACAGCCTGCTCCCTTTTAAGGTGGAACGGAAATATCCTAACAGGATTACCATTCAGATGGCTGCTCAGCCTGACCCGTGCCTCTAACCTCAGTCATCAAGATTCAGACCTGCTACTTCAGCATACCTCCTCTTAGTTCTGTTTCTTGAGGCACTTCTAGAATGTCACTGTTCTGAGGTGGGATTCAGTCACATACTGGCAAATTCAGGTTGCACAATTATAGTTGTTTGGGAGCAGAAAACTCATGTCACTCAGAGGACTTTTTATGATAAAGTGAGGTGAAAGTGTACTGGAAAGTGAGAGAAATAACACCTGTGCATGCAAAGCTTAAAAGGCCCTCCAGGGTCCTGAAGGACAAAACAATGTAAGATTCCCACAGAAAGCCTATATTTCCCCACAAGATCTTATATTTCCAGCCTGGAAAGGCCAATTAAACCAATCCCATTAACTCTGTGCATAACAGTAGAAAAGAGGTGGGGGAGAGGAGTCCCAAAAGCAATCAGGGCCGTCCCGCAGAACTACTACTCAACACTGAAACAAGCAACTAGCAAAGCTTGTAATACTAAAAGAAGAGGGGACAATTTGGGGAGGAAACTGATCCAAATTGCTTCCTTCCTCTCCTGATCAGGCAATCCACCAGGAGCCACCTCTTGCCCGGCCTGTTGCTGCATCCCACCTCATCAAGCAGCAGAGAAGACAAGTGGCAATGCCACATGCCAGAACAGTCCCACTTTTGCTGAACTTGGTGAGAGGGGGGACATGTTCTCCAAGGCTTGGGTGTTCATCTTGTCTGCCCCAGCAGGGCACAATTTTTATCTCCAGTACTATTTAACATTGATACGAGGCCTCCTAAAGCAGCAGTTTAGTAGTGTGTTTCAAAATACTATCATACTGTCCGTATGTTGGTGACACTCAACTCTGTTTCTCCATAACATGTGAATAAGGAAGGGCATGTGGGCTTGGAAACAGTGGAGGGAAGGATGCGGATAATAATAATAATAATAATAATAATAATAATAATAATTTATTATTTATACCCCGCCCATCTGGCTGGGCCCCCCCAGCCACTCTGGGCGGCTTCCATAGAAACCAGGAAACACTAAAATATCATACATTAAAAACTTCCCTGAACAGGGCTGCCTTAAGATGTTTTCTGAATGTCAAGTAGTTGTTTATCGTTTTGACATCTGCTGGGAGGGCGTTCCACAGGGCGGGCGCCACTACCGAAAAGGCCCTCTGCCTGGTTCCCTGTAGCTTTGCTTCTCGCAATGAGGGAACCGCCAGAAGGCCCTCGGCACTGGACCTCAGCGTCCGGGCAGAACGATGGGGGTGGAGACGCTCCTTCAGGTATACTGGGCCGAGGCCGTTTAGGGCTTTAAAGGTCAACACCAACACTTTGAATTGTGCTCGGAAACGTACTGGGAGCCAATGTAGGTCTTTCAAGACCGGTGTTATGTGGTCTCAGCGGCCGCCCCCAGTCACCAGTCTAGCTGCCGCATTCTGGATTAGCTGTAGTTTCCGAGTCACCTTCAAAGGTAGCCCCACGTAGAGCGCATTGCAGTAGTCCAAGCGGGAGATAACTAGAGCCTGCACTACTCTGGCGAGACAGTCTGCGGGCAGGTAGGGTCTCAGCCTGCGTACCAGGTGGAGTTGGTAGACAGCTGCCCTGGATACAGAATTGACCTGTGCCTCCATGGACAGCTGTGAGTCCAAAATGACTCCCAGGCTACGCACCTGGTCCTTCAGGGGCACAGTTACCCTATTCAGGACCAGGGAGTCCTCCACACCAGCCCGCCCCCTGTCCCCCAAAAACAGTACTTCTGTCTTGTCAGGATTCAGCCCAATCCATTAGCCGCCATCCATCCTCCAACCGCCTCCAGGCACTCACACAGGACCTTCACCGCCTTCACTGGTTCTGATTTGAAAGAGAGGTAGAGCTGGGTATCATCTGCATATTGATGGACACCCAGTCCAAACCCCCTGATGATCTCTCCCAGCGGCTTCATATAGATGTTAAAAAGCATGGGGGAGAGGACAGAACCCTGAGGTACCCCACAAGTGAGGGCCCAAGGGTCTGAACACTCATCCCCCACCACCACTTTCTGAACAGGAGGAAGGAGCGAAACCACTGTATAACAGTGCCCCCAGCTCCCAGCCCCTCTAGACGGTCCAGAAGGATGTTATGGTCGATTGTATCAAAGGCCGCTGAGAGATCCAGCAGAACTAGGAAACAACTCTCACCTTTATCCCTAGCTCGCCGGAGATCATCAACCAGTGCGACCAAGGCAGTTTCGGTCCCATGATGAGGCCTGAACCCCGATTGGAAGGGATCCAAATGGTCCGCATCCTCCAGGCGTGCCTGGAGTTGTTCAGCAACCACACGCTCAATCACCTTGCCCAAGAATGGAAGATTTGAGACTGGGCGATAGTTGGCCATACTGGCCGGGTCTAAAGATGGTTTTTTAAGAAGCGGTTTAACGACCGCCTCTTTCAGTGGATCTGGGAATGTTCCCTCACAGAGGGAAGCATTCACCACCCCGCAGAGCCCATCGCCCAGCCCTTCCCGGCTTGCTTTTATTAGCCAGGATGGGCAAGGATCAAGGAGACAGGTGGTTGGTTTCACGCGTCCAAGCAGCCTGTCCACATCCTCGGGGGTAACGGATTGAAACTGATTCCATGCAACTTGACCAGACAGGGCTCTAGCACTCTCCCGCCCCAGCCCTGCTCCCACGGTGGTGTCTAGCTCCTTCCGAATATGAGTGATTTTATCTGCAAAAAACTTTGCAAAATCGTTGCAGGAGATCTTGGGGTCTTTACAAGGCCCCGGTGGTAAAGGTGGTTCTGTTAAATTGCGGACCACCTGAAAGAGTCTCCTGCTACTATTTTCTGCAGATGCAATAGAGGCGGTGAAGAAAGTCTTCTTCGCCGTCGCTATCGCCACTTGGTAGGCTCGACGTTGAGCTCTAACCTGTGTCCGGTCAGATTCGGAGTGAGTTTTCTGCCACCGACGCTCTAGCCGTCTCAGCGATTGTTTCATCGCCCTCAGCTCCGAAGAAAACCACAGGGCTGTCCGGGCTCCATGCAATCGGAGAGGGCGCTTCGGAGCCAGACAGTCAATAGCCCTGGTTAACTCCGCATTCCAGCAGGCCACCAGGGAATCAGCTGAAAGGCCATCAACATGGGATAAAGCATGTTTAGCTTTAATCTTTGACTCGCTCAGGCTTCTCAATAATCTTCTGTTTGTGAAAAAGGAAGATTATTCTCCAATATGGTGAGAAATAAGTTTGGATGACAAGAAAGAATGATGAACAAAAGATAGCAGGTTGGTGCCTGAGAGCATTCAAAGGCCACGTACTTGAGAAGGAAAACGGTAAATATAGATGCAGGCTTTTATCTATGACATTGAGGAGAAACCAGTTCCTACAATAATATCATTGCCTGTTAAAGCACTTATGAAGGACTCCTCTATCTATGAAATCACATCGTTTCCTCTTCAAAAACCATCCTAGTGGTGAAAGGATGATTTTAGTGTTAAGTTTTATGTATTTTTAATGAAATCTATTATCTGTTAGAGAGAAAATCATGAAAGCCTGAATCATAAGTTCTGCAATCGAGTTCTGAAGAACTGGAGCATATTTGACTACGCATAAAGAAATCAAACAGTTTACTATTTCCAGTTTTCCAGTAGTCTTTATAATAAATGTATGTAGATCAATCAACCTTGAGAAATTTGAAGCAGCCTTCCTCTTGCAGTAATTGTCTTGAAAGCATCTCTGAAATCTTTGTTTCTCAGTGAGTATATGATTGGATTAACAACTGGGGTTACCACTGTATAAAGCAGAGAAACAAATTTGTCTTGGTCTAGAGAGTAGTCAGAGGTGGGCCTGATATATGTGTAGATGACTGAGGAGAAGTAAAAACTGACTACAATGAGATGTGAGGAGCATGTAGAAAAAGCCTTTTTCTTCCCTTCAGTGGAACGAATTCTGAGGATACTTCTTATGATAAATGAGTATGATGTTAGAGTCAACCCACAGCTACAAATCCCAAAAATCACATCTGCCGCAAAAGCCACAGTCTCATTCAGACTAGTATCAGTGCAGGAGAGCTTTAAAAGTGGAGGAACATCACAGAAGAAATGGTTGATGATGTTAGAGCTGCAAAAGGAGAGCTTCAGCATGAGTCCAGTGTGAACAGCAGAGTTGACCATTCCAGCAACCCACACTCCACTTGCTATTCCTACACATACTTCCTTCCTCATAATGACTGTGTACTGCAGAGGATGGCAGATAGCAGCATAGCGGTCAAAAGCCATAAATGACAGAAGGAAAAGTTCTGTACCCAAAGCCCATAAGAATAGATACACCTGTGTGATGCAACCATAAAAGGAGATGCTGTTTGCATGGGTCCAAAGAGTCTGAATCAATTTAGGAACTGTAACAGAGATGGAAAACACATTCACTAAGGACAGGTTAACAAGCAGGAAATACATGGGAGAGTGGAGTTTTCGGCAAGAGCATATGGTAAAGATTAGGAGGAAATTACTGCCTAAAGCGATAGCATAGATGAATGTGAATAACCCAAAGAGAAAAGTCTGGAGTTCTGGGGAGCTGATCAGACCAACCAGTATAAATTCCATGGTAACCGACTGGTTCTTCATTTCAATAACTGTGGCACTGGTGTCCTAAACAGATAAATTATATTAAGTAGAATTAATTATCCAAATTTATATGTACACCATCCTTCTTTCTCTCTTTTTGTCCCAAATGGAGAAAATTGGCCCTTATTTGACTTCACTAGTCATTTTTAAGATTGTGGCAAGCCAGTCTGACATCATAGAAAATGTGAACTCTGAAGTTATCCCTTGCACTATACTCAGAAAATAGTCTCATTGACATTGAAAATTACTAAAGCAATACTACCCACCACAACCCCAAAACACACACACAAAAGATGGCCACTGCTTAGGAAAATGCAGAAATTTAAAAAAAGAACGCTGCTAGCTAGCAATAATCTCTGACATTTGTATTACCTAGTGAGGATGAGAACCACCAAGTAGTTTCAGTAAATGACACAATGCTTACCCTCGTTTATATCAGTTTTTGTTAAGTGTCAAAATTTGTTGAGACATGCTGATTATTCCCTCCATTTCAAAAGGTCTCTGTGGCCATTTTGTTCATACTTAAGCTGGTTAATTAACTATATCTGAGTGGAAATGTATTGCTGCAATGCTGCAGGATTTGAACAGGTAGATGTATCAGTCCACTCAGGGGGATGTAGTCAGGTGGAGGATCCTGTGATTGCAGATACAGATGTAAAGTCTGACAAGTGCTAATTCATCATGCACAATTGCTTGTGCCCATCAGCTCTGTAGGGAGCAAGACCCAATGAAAATGGTGAGGCTTTCATCCGAGAAAACTTCCATAAGATTGTGCTATTTAGGGTGATATCTTGGATCTTTGTTCATAAAGGATACATTCATTTCACCATATCTGGTTAAACCAGTTTTGTGAGGTGTTGCATTTTTAAAAATTATATTAAAAAGAAAGTTTTACAAGTGAAATAAATAACACAAAAATACATTTAATAAGAGAGAAACTTTATGCTTCATACTTTAATCAAACAATAATCAAACACAAATCATCAAATTTAAATGACTATTTGATGATTTGTGTTTGATTATTGTTTGATATTTTATTCCTTATTGACAAAAAAACATGTATTTATTATTCTTCATCATTTAATTTGAATTGATATAATCCAATTGTGGTTTAATTAAATCCAATTATACAATTTCTAATACCTCATTTCTATCATTCAAATATAAACTTTTATTATTTCTGTTCTTGTTAAACTTGCCCTGCTGTTCCAATCATTTTTTGGGGGTGGAGCATATTCATTCTTAGAATAAGCTTATATCTTATTGTATGTATTAATAATTTACTGTGCTGTAATTTACTTTGCCACTCTTTTAAAGATAGGTGCTACCCCATCTCTCCTTTCAAATACAGTTTTTAACCACCAGCACCTGAGCAGAGACTGACATACTCACAATCATATTTCTACTCTTAAATGAGATTTCTTTCAGCCTCAGTGTTACATTAGCCAGCAGACAATCTTGGTGGCACATTCCATGACACTGCACATGAAATACATATCAAAATATAATACTATATAAAGCCTCATTTTACAACCCCTTAAAAAGTGGTTTGAAAGGGGTTTATCAAAGCACAACAGTTTCTTATTTATATTTATTTACTGTGTATTTATTTCTTCCCCACCCAAAATTAGCTGAAGAATTACATTAAAAAAGATAAAACACTAACAATAGAGAATAGAAAGAGGAAAACTACAGTAGGGCTGCAACTGCTTGGTAATACAATGTAATTATTAGAGAGGAGCACAGAATGCCTGAAAACATGTTATCAGGTAAACCTAGCATCATAGGTGATCCTATGCTTGAACTGAATGTCTTCAAAATCAGAATTGCACGTCTGAAGGTCAAATTGGCCTATTACTGGTCACCAAAAGTGGCCACCATGTTTCCTTTGAACTAATAAGCTCCAGATATTTTCCTGCACAGTCACTGATGATGTGGTTAATGCTCCCTCTCACCAAAGAGTCACACTTTATTCCACCAGCGTTCTAATGTTAGAAGATAATGAGTGGACCAATTATGGGAGATTTCTAACATAGCAGCTGGCATTAGAACAAGAATGAGCTCTTTGTAAATCAATGGCTTCATTTCCATTAGAGAAATCAATAACAGTGCCAATGTTAGTTCTGGAGGGATAATCTGTAGGACAATTGCTGAGAATTTTTGGAAAATGGGAGTCCAAACTGCTGTCATTATTGGGCAAGACCCCCACATGTGAATAATATATGCCCAGCCTGCAACATACCATCCAGAACTTAATAAATAGCTTTCAGTTTATCTTTCCAAACTTCACCAATGAATAATATCATTGGAGCACTACTTTGTATATATATTCTTTGACTCTAGCTGAAACCTTTTGGAGCAGGCGCATGTACCATGGGTTTTTTCATGCTCCTGATTTTATGCAGCCGATTTAGGTTCAGAGGAAACAGTTAGATGAAATCAAATATTTACCTTCATATGTTTTTGCATTTGTTTGTTTGTTCCTATTATTCATTTGTTCATTTATTTCCTCTTCTTATAATGTAAAGCCAATATCCTCCTATCAACCTGATGTCTGATAATAACCAGTTTGATATCATCGTAGGCACAGTATCCAGACAAAGTTAGTAACCAGCACTAAATATTTCTTTAAGTGACGAGATGGTGCCACTGGGAGAAAGACATTAGAGGCATCATCTGGGAGATGATGATGATTAATTCTGTAGCCAAAGTAAATGCACATGTACATTTGCATCATTTCCATGTTTAGCACACTTGTCAAATTCACTTCCTATCATTCAACTTTTAGAAACCTAAGGCAAAATTCACATTCCCACTGAATTTAAATTAATATGAGTGTGCTTAACCTTGGGTGAATCATGCCACTACTATTTCTACAAATAAAGTTATTGTTTTTGTGAGATGATGCAACCCTAATATAATTGGGTTTTTCTATGAACACTACCCAAAAGTCTTTGCCTGGACATATTATAAGGTAAAGGTGACATATTATATATACACATGTAATATATGAATGAAATACAGTGGTGCCTCGCAAGACGAAATTAATTCGTTCCGCAAGTCTCTTCGTCTTGCGGTTTTTTCGTCTTGCGATGCACGGTTTCCCATAGGAATGCATTGAAAATCAATTAATGCGTTCCTAGGGAAACCGCCTTCAGACCAGGTCCGGGGACAGTCTGTCCCCGGACCTCTTCTGAAGGCTGGGGGGCGCGGGCTTCGCAGCAGCGCTACGAAGCCCAGCGGCTGGGGCAGGTGTTCCCGCCCCCCCCCGCTTCGGAGCAGCGTTCCGAAGCGGGGTGGCTGGGGCAGGTGTTCCCGCCCCCCCGCCCGGCTTCGCAGCAGCGCTACGAAGCCCGGCGGCTGGGGCAGGTGTTCCCGCCCCCCCGCCCGGCTTCGCAGCAGCGCTACGAAGCCCGGCGGCTGGGGCAGGTGTTCCCGCCCCCCCGCCCGGCTTCGCAGCAGCGCTACGAAGCCCGGCGGCTGGGGCAGGTGTTCCCGCCCCCCCGCCCGGCTTCGGAGCAGCGTTCCGAAGCGGGGTGGCTGGGGCAGGTGTTCCCGCCCCCCGCCCGGCTTCGCAGCAGCGCTACGAAGCCCGGCGGCTGGGGCAGGTGTTCCCGCCCCCCCACCCCGCTTCGGAGCAGCGTTCCGAAGCGGGGTGGCTGGGGCAGGTGTTCCCGCCCCCCCGCCCGGCTTCGCAGCAGCGCTACGAAGCCCGGCGGCTGGGGCAGGTGTTCCCGCCCCCCCCGCCCGGCTTCGCAGCAGCGCTACGAAGCCCGGCGGCTGGGGCAGGTGTTCCCGCCCCCCCACCCCGCTTCGGAGCAGCGTTCCAAAGCGGGGTGGCTGGGGCAGGTGTTCCCGCCCCCCGCCCGGCTTCGCAGCAGCGCTACGAAGCCCAGCGGCTGGGGCAGGTGTCCGGGATCTCTTTTGAAGCAAGCGGCTGCGGAGAGAAGCGATCTCCCCGCAGCCGCTTGCTTCAAAAGAGGTCCGGGATCTCTTTTGAAGCAAGCGGCTGTGGAGAGACGCGATCTCCCCGCAGCCGCTTGCTTCAAAAGAGGTCCGGGATCTCTTTTGAAGCAAGCGGCTGCGAAGAGACGCGATCTCCCCGCAGCCGCTTGCTTCAAAAGAGGTCCGGGATCTCTTTTGAAGCAAGCGGCTGCGGAGAGAAGCGATCTCCCCGCAGCCGCTTGCTTCAAAAGAGGTCCGGGATCTCTTTTGAAGCAAGTGGCTGCGGAGAGACGCGATCTCCCCGCAGCCGCTTGCTTCAAAAGAGGTCCGGGATCTCTTTTGAAGCAAGCGGCTGCGGAGAGACGCGATCTCCCCGCAGCCGCTTGCTTCAAAAGAGGTCCGGGATCTCTTTTGAAGCAAGCGGCTGCGAAGAGACGCGATCTCCCCGCAGCCGCTTGCTTCAAAAGAGGTCCGGGATCTCTTTTGAAGCAAGCGGCTGCGGAGAGACGCGATCTCCCCGCAGCCGCTTGCTTCAAAAGAGGTCCGGGATCTAGATGGCTCTAACAAAGCCTCTAGAATCATTACTCAAGATGACTCTTCTGAAGACTCCTTCCAGTGTCTACAGAATATATTGAACTTTTGCACGTTATGTTTCTTGTTTTGCTTCCTGTCTAGCAGCCCTCCCATTCGCTGACTGTGTGGACTTATTGGATCAACTCCAACTTCTTCCTTTTCAGAGAGGCTGTCTGAGTTTGATTGCACTGTTTTGTGCTTCCTGTGAGCTTTGGCCTGTGTTCTAGCCTGCTCTCAGCTACAGTGGTACCTCAGGTTATAGACACTTCAGGTTACAGACGCTTCAGGTTACAGACTCCGCTAACCCAGAAATAGTACCTCGGGTTAAGAACTTTGCTTCAGGGGGAGGGCCACCAGGTGGCGCGTTGGAAGATGGCTGACAATAACATCTCTCTGACCCATACGAGGTAATTAAGGGGCTGCTATGAGAAGTATGCAGTCTTCCTACCCCCCCCCCAGGAGACCGGGGGGGCCGCTGCCTTACCAGCGGTGTTCACAATGCACCCCCTGATCCGAGAGATGGGGGTGCCAAACACTTGGCACGAGCCCTAGGTGAAGTCAGATCTTCCTGACGCCAATTCCAATTAGCGCGTGCTGGTTGCTTCAGCTTGGAATTATAATTGGAAACATATGATTGGAATGAAGCTGAAGCACATACATCAAGTAATGTTCGAGAGATAAGACTGCTGATTAATGGATCTCTGTGACCGGGAGTGACAGATGGATAAGTAAATATTCTGATGAATCACCACTAGGAGACTGTATGTTTGGAATGAAGGGGGGTGGAGGAAAAAACTTTTTTTTTCCTTTGCACGATGTGATATTAATAACCCTTCACCCCAGATAGAAATAAGATTGTTGCGTTTTTATTATTCACAAGCAGGAATTCAAGAACTGTGTGGGATGGATTATAACAGGAGAGAGGATTGGTGAACGGTGAGAAAGAGGAATTTTTTTATGACGCAGTTAAAAAATGGCGTCTTGCCAAGACAGACTTGCCGGAGAAAAAAGGACAGGGGGAGGAGAATCAGGATCATTCGAAAGAGAAGGAATGTTGGAGGCTGTCCCTGAGCGATATGATCTTTGAAGAGTACAAAACCCACACAGAGGATGCCTGTTTTCAATCTGCTTGTGAAAATTATCAGAGATCGCAAAGAAAGGAATATATGATAACAACAAGAAGAGAAAGAAAGTAATAAAGGACTATCTGGATTGAACTGGATAGAACTGTCTAATTAAAGCAATAATATAAGTGATGTTTGGACTCGTTCGGAGTTTTGGACTCGTGCGGAGCTTGATGTATGGGTACCTCCAACAAAATTTAAAATTTGGCTGTATAATTTGGAACTAATGTGATTTGGATAATGTGATGTGATTGGCCTGTTAATAAAAATTATATATTTTTTTAAAAAGAACTTTGCTTCAGGATGAGAACACAAATCGTGCGGCGGCAGCAGGAGGTCCCATAAGCTAAAGTGATACCTCAGGTTAAGAACAGTTTCAGGTTAAGAACAGACCTCCAGAACGAATTAAATTCTTAACCCGAGGTACGGGTAACCTTATCAGCCAGCCTGTCACAGTCAGGAAGAGCTGAAGTCAGCAACTCCCTGGCTCTCCCTTGCCTGACTAACATCTAAGTTTCTCTGTTCCTGGCTGCTTTCTGCTGTTGGCTGCAAACATTCGCTCGGAGCTGACTCATTCCTGACAATTTGTTGTTAAAACTGGAACAGCCCATGTTTTGCCCTTCAGTTGTCCCATATTCTGTTACCATTGGCTATCATAACTGGGAATTGAACTCCAACAAAACCTGGAGGGCATGACACTGATTTCTGTGTTAAAAGGTAAAGGTAAAAGGTAAAGGACCCCTGGAGGGTTAAATCCAGTCAAAGGCGACTATGGGGTTGTGGCGCTCATCTCCCTTTCATGCCGAGGGAGCCAGTGTTTGTCCACAGACAGCTTTCTGGGGCATGTGGCCAGCAGGACTAACCGCTTCTGGCACAATGGAACACAGTGACAGAAATCAGAGTGCACGGAAACACCGTTTACCTTCCTGTCACAGCAGTACCTATTTATCTACTTGCACTGGAGTGCTTTCGAAGTGCTACATTGGCAGGGGCTGGGACAGAGCAACAGGAGCTTACTCCGTTGCAGGGATTCGAACCACCAACCTTCTGATCGGCAAGCCCAAGAGGCTCAGTGGTTTATACCACAGAGCCACCTGCATCCTAACAAAACCTGGAGGGCATGACACTGATTTCTGTGTTAAACCAATAGTTGAAAGAGCAAGTTAAACCTTGTTGTTGTTGTTGTTAGTTCTTTTCTGTCCCCACAGCTCCTGCCCTTGCCACACATCCATGTCTAATATGAAAGGATTAATTTGTAGTTTTGGGTTTCCCATTTTTCCAGTCCTAAAATCAGCTCTACACATTTGTCTTTAAAAAAGTCCTTATGTAAAATTGTCAACCTTTTACTGTGGATTACTCCTACTATACATGTTTGAAAGCATGACTTTCCTATTACACACACTCTCTCTCTCTTTTGCAAAGAATTTTCTCCAATATAATACATTTTGTAAGCTATGTTCAGAAATATGCACATTCAATGCACTCTTTATCTAGTATATGCATATTTCTCCATATTATGGTTGTGTTTGGGGTTGCATGTTGTTTAGGAAAGTTCGGATTAGGTAGATTCAGCTTTACATGCAAACTGAATAGAATTCCCCCTTCATCCCTAGTCCATACTCTCTATTTCAGCAGTTTGGGATAAACCATTACTCCTTTGGTTTCTGTTCCACTTCAATTCAGTTCAAATATCATTTCAGTTCAGTTCAATTGTCACATTTCACTGTCAGGTTAAGGAGCAATATGTTTAAGTTACGTATATTCATGCTGGGTTCAGTGGCTAAATATAATTCAAAATTAACTTTCAACTGGCTGCTGATACGTCCATTTTTAAGAGTAATATTTTTATTGAATTACAGAAAATTACAGTGGTTCTTGTCTTTACTCCTAAATCCATACACAATTGTACATTGCATCATCATTATTATTTTTTAAAAATTACAACTATGTGTGTCTTTAAAAGGCTTATAACTCACAAACTCACAAAGTGCTCCTAATATTCATTGCTAACTGGACAATTTGAAGAGATCCAGCAACATCATCTGTATATATTGAACTTTAGATAATATAATGCACTGTTCCAAGTTACAAAGACAGGCAGGATATTAGGAATTACAGTGGCACTTTGGTTTGCAACCACTTTGGATTAGAACCGTTTTGGATTACAACCACATCTAACCTGGAAGTGTGGGTCCCTTTTGGGGGATTACAACACATTTTTTTGGATTACAACCCATTTTTTTGGGGGGGGGGAGAACCCATTGGCGAAAGCATGCCTTGGGTTACAACCTGTTCTGGTTTACAAACAGACCTCCGGAACGGATTGTGGTTGTAAACCAAGGTACCACTGTAGACTATTTCAAACATTCCATGGGACACCATTTCACCATTTCACAATGCGTGGATTGGAATTGTGTCTGCAAAAACTGCCCAAGACCTCCATGCTTGAGTCCTGCAGTTCTAAATAAGGCTAAGGCACATGAAAGGCTCATGTATGTGCAAAAGGCATGTTCCCCAATTGTGTGCACTGATGTACATGTACACTCTCTATCAGACACTGGAATACTGCCATTCTATACTTGTATTTTCAGCAGTAATACCAATGAGTTCAGGGGAGCTTATACTTAAGTTGTTTCCTAAAATAGATTGCTTCCTAAAACGTGCTTGTTATTTATGCACCATGTTTGATTCTCAAGTACAAAATATGTCATCTGAAACATCTTACGTCAGCTAAACATAAACAATATCCTGTTGTCAACCTTTTCTTTCAGTTCGCATATTTTTAAGAATGCTGCTCTAAAAGGATATGGAGTTCATTCTTGGAGTATTGGAAGCAGCCTGCTTCTTCCACGAAATGTCTTGAGTGCTTCTTTAAAATCTTTGTTTCTTAGTGAATATATAAGGGGATTAACAACAGGGGGTACCACTGTATAAAGGAGAGAAACAAATTTGTCTTTGTCGGGGGAGTAGTCAGAGGATGGCCGGATATATGTGTATATGATTGAGAAGAAGTAAAAACTGACTACAATGAGATGTGAGGAACATGTGGAGAAAGCCTTCTTTTTCCCTTCAGTGGAACGAATCCTAAAGATAGCTCTCATGATAAACAAATAGGATATTAAGGTTAACCCACAACTTCCAATCCCAAATATCACATCTGCCACCAAAGCCATAGTCTCGTTCAGGCTGGTGTCAGAGCTTGCGAGCTCTAAAAGTGGAGGAAGATCACAGAAGAAGTGGTTGATGATGTTGGAGTTGCAGAAGGACAGTTGCAGCACAAGTACAGTGTGAATGGCAGAATTGCCCATTCCAGCAACCC
Source organism: Podarcis melisellensis (assembly GCF_964234715.1). NCBI lineage: Eukaryota > Metazoa > Chordata > Lepidosauria > Squamata > Lacertidae > Podarcis > Podarcis melisellensis. Next base: position 25,615,566 of record NC_138545.1, on the reverse strand, counting down.
ATACTCCACTTGCTATGCCAAAACACACTTCCTTCCTCATAATGACTGTGTACTGCAAAGGATTGCAGATAGCAACGTAGCGGTCAAAAGCCATAAATGAGAGAAGAAAAATCTCTGTTCCTAAAGCCCATATGAATAGATACACCTGTGTGATGCAGCCATAAAAGGAGATGGTCTTTGTGTGAGTCCAAAGAGTCTGGAGCAATTTAGGAGTTGTAACTGAGATGGAAAACACATTCACTAAGGACAGGTTGATGAGTAGGAAGTACATGGGTGTATGGAGTTTTCTGCAACTGCATATGGTGAAGATGAGCAGGAAGTTTCCAGCCAAAGCAATAGCATAGATAAATGTAAATACCCAAAAGAGAAGAGTCTGTAGTTCTAGGGAGCTGCTTAGGCTGACCAGTGTAAACTCCATAGCAGTAGACTTGTTTTTCATGTCAATATCTCTGATGCTGAAGACCTAGACAGGCAAATTGTGTTAACTTGGTTATCCAGATAGAAACTTAAGTTTTTCCATTCACTTTCTCCCTCTCTCACTCACACAAGAGATTTGGCAGTTTCTTTCTTCAGCTGGCAAATATTTGCAAAGCAATTGTTCTTTCATTTGAGATCACAAAAAAATAAAAACTTATTTTGAGTCTCATGGCTAACAATATACTTTCATTCATTATTAAATTGGCTGTCTTTTCATTAAAGAGCAGCATCTACTATGGCCTAAATAACTTGTTAGTTGATCTTTATAACCTAAATTGTATTAATATTAGCCATAGCTTCTTATGGACTGCCAAGCCTTGAAATAAATACTAAATAAATAAGGCCTAAATAACCCAGTTTCATCTTTAAATTCATCCTCGGTAAATATCAACATTAGTAAGAATATGCTGCCTAAATCTTTCCACCACTTTTTGAAAGTTTTCCATAAATGTGAGTATCTGAAAACAAGTGGACATTTTTTGTGCAAGAAGTTAGACTTCAGAGATTTAAGTGATTGTGTGAAAAATCATTGCTTGCAAAATGCTATGTGAAATACTATGTCAAGCCACATATTACAAGTCATTTATTATCCTTTAATAATTAACCAATTTACATTATGAAGAAACTCTTAAGTAACATGAAAAATTTACCTTCATCCCTATTTGCTCTTTTGTATCGTTGCTGGTATTTTATAACTTGGAGCCAATTGCCTTCTATAAGTTGGATGTCTGATGAAAACTGGTTTGATCTCATTGTAGACAGGCTTTCGAGGAAAGCTATCAGCTACCTTTAAATCTTACTTTAATTGAAGTGATGGTGCCACTGGGAGAAGGAACTCTGAGGCACGTGGAAGATGATGAGGATTTGTTCTATTCATTCTATGGATGTCAACATTTAGCCCATTTTTCAAATACACTTATAATTCAAATTTCAATGTTGACAATGCTTCATTTCCAAAAAGAGTCAGTTTTCATTTCCAAAATGAGTCAGTTTTCACTTCAAACTGCACAACAGTAAAATCTGCAGTAATATATTGTCATTTCTTGCTTTTAACCTTTGCCATACGTTGCTTGATCCCTATATATAAGATCAATTATAGGAGGAATTAAGTGTCATCTAAATATTACTTTGTAGATGTTTTGCTTCAAGATATGCTTTCAAACCCACAAAGTATCTAGTGGGATCTCTTGTCCCATATCTATCCCCCATTTGAATTGATAGCTGTTCATTAACACATTTAAACCCCAGTGCATTCCAAGGTACTATTGGGGGGGGGGAGGAGGCAAAAGGAACATGGTGTAACTAACAGAGCAATAATAATACTCTGAGGAAGGGGAAATGAAATTTAGTCAAACCATCACATGTAAAGCCCAGGCTCACTTAGTCCTTGTTTTGGAGAGTTATATATCTCTGGGATGGAAATAAGCTACACCAGCTTATTTTTTAATAGTTTTAGTTTTAATGACAGATCAGGAGAGTGGGAAACTTTTGGACTCTGTGTATAGACAGCTTCTCCCAGCACACCTCTTTTTTGCACTCTCTGACACCAAAGTTCTGACGTAGAGAAGCAACAGATATGATTTGTTTTCTTTCCATCTGCAGAGAGAGAAATCTAGAAATTTATATTGTCCTTCAAAGATCTTATCAACAGTCATAGCATTAATTTACAAATTGACATTACAGGTTTATTTTGAAAATACCTAGGCAAAGGCAGGTTCATCTAGCCCCCATTTTGATGAATGAATGGAGGAAGGGAGGAAGGAAATTATACCATTGTTGCTCTTATTCCTGTTTTTACTACGATGACTTTGGTGGTTCTATTTTTATAGAAAACAGGCTGTCTGGCTTATGCCTTGGCTGGTCTGATATGCTTGAGAGATGACAGTGGTGCAACCCAGACCCAGTGGGAATCAATTGTGCTTGGAAAAGGACTAGCTGTGCAGTTAGGTGCCGCATATTGCAACCAAGTGGCTGGGTGATCCAGCACCCCAGTATTACTTTCTCAGAAGAGACTCTGTTTAGGCCTGATGGCATGCACATATTCTCCACAGGAAATGATATTTGGTTGGCAGACATTGAAGGAAGTATCAGGGTTTGAATGCAGATGTGAGTGGTTTGGCAGTGACTGTTTTGCTCGATTGGTGGTTGGGGCATTGGGACAATTCTTTGTCTTGGATGGAGGGAAGGCTGTAGTCTCCACCTGCCCTTCCAAATGCTGGGGTATCCTGATAAAGAGATCTGAAGGGAGTGGTCATGTCTGTGTGCCCAGGTGGGGCCAAGGCTTATGGTACTCCCACAGACAGCAGTCCCTGTGGGGGTCCACCTATTTCATATAAGTCTTAGGAATCCTCGCCTGGGTTGACCTACGCATCATTTCCAGTGGGTGGGCCGGAAGTATTCAATAAAGTTGTGGCCTGTTTCAATCCAAACCAGACTTAGTCGTCTTTTATTTATCTGGGGGTTGGGGGTTGTGGAGCATGATGCCTGGACCTGCAACTACTTTGGTGGTATTATTTTTATAGAAAACAGGCTTATTCACTACTGGGGGAAGTTCCTGGTGCTGGAAATTAAAAGACATTTGTGAGTTTGGGGGCTGTATGTGTATCATATGAACCAACTCCTAGGGGTCAAGCTCCCTTCAACCCCCCAATAAAACATTTGAAGGGACTGGCTAGGTCCCCCCAAACTTGATGGGCATTGCCATCCAAATGGTGTTTGTGTGTGCTGTGTCTTGTCATCAGGTATGCAAGATAGGGCTTACCTGCCACCCCCGCCCCCCATTTTATTCAAGTTGGCACCCCTGTAGCCTTTTAGAGTTCACCGATTGGGTCTGCGTTGCTCCGGGACAGGAGGAAGGAAGTCAAAATGACACCGAGGTTGTTTCAAAGAAAGAGTTTATTCTGCTCTCCGGATAGCAGAAGGCACTTGCGTGGTGAGTCCACAGCAAGTACAAAGAAATGACAGGTTTCATGCAGTTTATATATCCTCCAGGCACCCTCTCACTCCTCCCCTAGGAGCCCAACCACGTCGGTGTACGTACACAGGTTGACATCACATATGTTCCTGCTCTGGTACTCTCAACCATAAAGGGATCTTCCTTCCTGCACTCCTGACCATAAAAGGATATTCCTGTTCCTACTCCTATCTTGGAGCAAGAGGTCACTACTTCCGAGAACATGCTCTGGCGTTAGTCCCAGACTTGGGTCTCTGCATCATTTGTGTTCAGAACATAAGATATGTCTGTGTCTGTTCTACTGGTAGAGTCAAGGCCAGTCTTGCCGTCAAACTGATAAGGGAGAGCGCTGTGCTCTTGTTTTGCATTTGCTCAACGGCTGAAGTTTATGCATTTTAGCTAAGGAGAAATGGGGATTTTGGTGCAGTTTAAAAACTGCCTGCACAGTCAGTTTTTGGGTTTTGGAAACCCATTCCTTCAACATGTATATATCAAATTTGTTGACGTTCTACCAAATGGGGAACAATATCTTCAGTGGCATCAAAATTGACTTGTTTTTGACGTTGCATGCCCCGAATCATGTGAAGTCATACCCAACTCATGCTTTCTACCACAGGAGCGCCATCTCCTAAGGACCAAGCCCTTTTGGCACCCCCCCCCCATGTTTAAAGGGGGCAGAAGAGAAAAAGCACAGAGCCAAGTGTGGCACAACTGGCTCCTTCTCCTCCTGCTGCTCCTAGAGAGGAAGAAACAGGAAAGCAGCCCCCGGGTGGTGTTGGTGGCAGCAGCAGCAGCAGCAGCAGCAGCAGCAGCAGCAGGAGTCCTCATGGCCATTGAAGCCGCACTGTCAATACACTGCCACTGTGTTTGGCTCCGTCCTGGCTACTCCCAACATCCTGACATCACACACTCTGTGACATCAGCCCCCCATTCCTCCTTGGAAATTGGCACCTTTGGTCCACCATCTTGATTCTAAATGGCACCAGGCATCCAAATATTGATGAAGGCCACAGGCCCCACCTCAGGAACTCTCATGCTGAGTTTGATGATAATATATTGAAAGATATTATCTAAGCTATTGAGAAAAAGAAAACCATTTTTCAAAATTTGTAGTACATTATGATAAGAAAATAAAACGTGCCACAAAAACTTTTCTAATGTTACGTTGGCCATGTAGAACAGGTTAGACAATCAGAGACTTGTTATGGTGATATGGGGTGGGCTGGGGGGAGAATGTGAGGAAAGTATTGGGAGTAGGTCAGTCCCAGGAGCTGCATTCATTTCATTTGCTCTGATTGGGGAACACCGGGGATGAAATGATGCAATGTTCTGATGAATCGTCAGAGGGGTTGTTATCCTTATTGCAATAAAATATAATTTAACAAGGAACTTTAATGATAAATCGAAGAGAAAGGGGGGATTTGTGTGATGTCATTTCATAAACAAACTAAAATTTTAATTGTTCCTTTAGGGTTCAGTATGGAGTTGCTTTGGGAATTGTTCTCTCTGTAGTCACCTATATATCATTCCACACATTCATATTGGCATGTTCTCGCCCACTGAGTGCATTGTAGCATTATCTGTGTTCTATGGTAGCAAAACTAACCTAAGTAGTAAGAGAACAGAAGCATGGAAAAGCAGTACTTTGATGACATGTAAATATACTATCTTTTGGTCTTTTCATAAGAAGCAATCGTTTGTCTTAGTCCTTGCAGGACATCACTAAAATATATTGTGAGTTATAGAAATTTTACTATTTGGTGATATATCAAAACAATGTTTATGATAGCTGTTGTGCTTTCTAGCCATTCCATGCTGCTAGAATTCTTAATAATAAATGTGAGCTTAAAAAACAGCAGTGCCAAAATGCTTAAATTTTAATATAGATGTTCCAATATAACAGTTAGCTTTAAAGGAAGTGAAATGAATGTTGTTAGAAAAGGAGGAGGAAAGCAACTGTCTATTGATATAAAACATTACTTTAACTACACTTGTTTTTCATAGTTGTTGATTCATATTATCATGGACATTCTTTTGCATTAACAGATCATGTGGCCAAGTTGCAGTAAGGAACAGGAGCTGTGTGACCACATTCATGATGATGGGCCTCTCTGAGCATCCAAAGCTGCAGATCTTCCTCTTCATTCTCTTCCTTTCCATTTATATAGTTGCCCTGATAGGAAATGCAGCAATCATTGCTGCCATCTTTTCTTATCCCAAACTTCACACACCCATGTATTTCTTCTTGTTCCATTTGGCTGTGGTGGATATAGTCTGCACTTCCACCATCATTCCCAAGATGCTGACAAACATAGCAACTTTTAGCAAGAGAATCTCCTATTCTGGCTGCATAGCCCAGCTCTATTCCTTCACATGGTGTTTGGGAGCTGAGATGGTGCTCTTCACTGTCATGGCTTATGATCGCTATGTAGCTATATGCCACCCCTTGCGTTATAGCATCATGATGAACAAGACAGTATGTGTAGCACTCTCCACAGTGGTGATCCTTATCGCCATTACAAACTCATGGGTTCACACTGGACTGATTATGAGGCTCACTTTCTGTGGCCCCAATGGTATCAATCATTTCTTCTGTGAGATTCCTCCACTTCTGGCTCTCTCCTGCAGCCCAGTAAGAATCAATGAAGTCTGGGTATTCACAGCAGACATATTTCTTGCTATGGGGGACTTCTTAATAACATGCTTATCTTACTGCTTCATTGTTAAGGCAATCTTAAATATCAGGACCTCTGAAGGGAAGAAGAAGGCTTTCTCCACTTGTTCATCACATCTCATTGTTGTGTCCTTATATTACTCGACTGTCATCTATACTTACATACGACCAGCCTCCAGCTACTCTTTTGAGCGAGACAAGGTGGTTGCTGCCCTATACACACTGGTTACACCAACTCTGAATCCTATAGTCTACACTTTAAGAAATAAGGATGTCAAAGCAGCTCTCAGAAAAGTATTCCTCAACTCATGAGTTAAGCAAGAACATTTTACTCTTTTTCTCCAGCAGAATTGCAGTATTATATTTAGAGCTCTGGTTCTTGATTTTGGGGTGGTTTATTTTTGTACATTTGATTATTTGTAGGTAAATGGGTGAAATGTCTCCACTCAAAAACAGTATATTGCAGGTGATGGGAAATATTAAAGTTTTACCAGTAGAATATATACAGTACAGAGCAATCCTAACTATAGAAAACTGGTGTAAGTTATCACACTTAGGCTGATGTAGATTATCACGATTCCAAATGTTGTTCAGGAGGAATTTTGCCAGCTATGTTCTGCCCAGCTGCTGGGTCATGCACCAAGCTGAAAGCAGTTTGAAATAGGTATAAGTCTACCCTTATTCCATCCCACTCCTGCCACATCCCCAGGATACCCCTTCTGGTGGAAGTTCTGATGACTGAACCCTGGCTGAGACTGGTGAGGGACTTTTGTTTCCATAACCACGGCTCTGCCAGGAAAGCCCAAGATCAGCCAAATCCAAACTCTTTCATCCCAGTGGACCTTGGGTTTCTACTGCACTGATAATAAACAATTTAAAATCTATAATTTCATTTGCACCTCTGTAACAAAACAAGCTTTGTTAATGAATGGTTGGAAGAGCCAAAGGCAAAAGTGGGTGAAGAAATGAATGTATATATTGCCTTCATACAACAGGCTAGCATCTACACACATTCACAGACATTGTGTCCTCCATCAGACATGATAAGAGGACCATTCCAGCCAGAATGATCTTATTCTCATCTTGGGCTCTTTGGAATTTGGCCTATCATTTGGCCATCTTTCAAGAAAAACTTGATGAAACTGTGAGCCTTTCTTTTTGCATGTTACAAAAATGTTCACTCCTGTTACCTAACCCAATGGAAATGGCTCGTCTTCCCAAAGAGTATCAGATAAAGATGCTTTTCCATGCCCACATTCCAAGTAAGTTAACACTCCTATCTCAGTGACTGACATCTATGCTATCTTGGTCATGTCCACAGAATAGAAGATGTCAGGATCTCCAAGGGCATGCTCTGCGGGGAGCTGGTTTCAGACACCAGGCCTCTTGGCAGACTAACTTTGTGTTCTTGAACTCTGATAACGCCTCTTGCTTGGATGGGTGATAATGATGCAGAGGGGTGTGTGAGTATATATAGAAACAAGCCACACCAACCTTTGCATCTATCCACGACAACCACTGGTCTGGAAAGAGACAAGGGGGGCTGAGAGGGCTCTGTAGGGAAGGCTTTTCATAATATTGGAGCTATTCCTTAAATGTCCTTGCCTGCCATGTTTCTAACAGGAGCAAGAATAGGGTCTCATATGCCAAAGTTATGGGACACCATGGAGTTTCCCTTCCTTTCCTAACCCATTCATTTCACTAATGATATTTTTTTATAATAATTTATATTAATTTTTCATTAATAATAATCCAATATAAGCCACATTGATACAATACCAAATCATAAAATAATTTTAAAAAACCAATTATTCCATTCCAAATTAAACATTTTGGGGTGACTTCCTATGTTCTGGTCTTGTGGAGATACTGTTGTTGCTCCTTCTTCTGCTTCCATTCTTATTTAATCCGAATAATACCATTCCGATGTTATTCCTTTATCTTTGCAGCCACTGACGTAATGACTTTCATTCGTGTTTTTAACTGTTCCATCTCTGTTAATTTGCCAGAGGGGGTTATATCTTCTAACTTTCTCTGTGTAATATATTTTAATGTTTGTCTTTCCTTTTCTGTTGCAATCCATTATTTCTGGCATTCCCACCCACGCCACTCCGAGAACTTAATTCTTACTGCGCAATCCTCTCCACCATGTTTCTTTGGCCTGTAGCCTTGCTCCGGGCTGACTTACTCCGTAAAAATTATAAAGTTTTTGTTGATTCCCTCTTGCATTCCATTACTAATTACAATCCATTGATAATTATATTCCATTAGAAATTATTTTTCTTTCTTCAGTGAAGGGTTGCCAAATCATAAAACTATGTAGTGCATGTATAGAGAAAAAACTAAGGCTTCCCTCCACCTGCCTTCCAATCCGGTTATGACGATAGTCATCTCCAGATGAAGACCTTGGCACTCAATGCCTGATTCATTTAGCAGGTTATCTTGTCTCCTTCTTCCAGAACGTGTCTGTTTTTTCAGTCTAAATTCATATCTATCTTAAAAAACAGAGGAACCACTGCTCATGGTGACTGTGTTGGAAAGTTACCGATACGTGCAGTGCTATGCACTCTGCATCCCCTGTCCCGCATCATAGAAACAAGAAGCAGGTATCGGATGATCTGCAAGTGAGAGCTCACCCCCCCTGAGCTTGGGGGGGGGCTTGCAAGGATAATTACTCTCAAATTAACCTTAATTATCTGCACACCCAGCATCCACTATCATGGGAATTGCTGTTCGCCATGGCAGCTCCGGACTGGAAGTCCCATTCATTTCACTAATGTAATCTGCATTATTGTTAGCAAAGTTGAAAAATAATTATTGCAACCATAAATAGGATAAAGCTAAAGAATTCATGGTCCATTTTAAGGTATTTATTATTATTTATTATCCTATTTTTTATTATTATAAGGTTATATAAACATAGTGGTTTATGTATAGAATACAATAATTACAAGGTCAATTGTAATACAACATTATCATAAAGGCAGCATAAAACATCCAGAAGGACTACTATTACAATCAAAAAGATCCTTGGAAACTAAGAAGGACTTTGGTGTTGAAAGGACAGTCAATTGAGTAATAATGAAAATTCCTTGGGGAGAACTTTCAACAACTGAGACATCACCACTGAGAAGGATCTCTTTCTGGAAACAAAACATCTCACTTCATAGTGGCATAGTCACCCATAGAAGACCTCCATTGACAACACAATCCTGAACAAATGGGCCTACTCAAAAGTAAATTCAATTGAGTTCAATGGGCCTTATTCACTAGTAAATGTGTTCATGATTGCAACATGAAGTTCTTAATATATGGGCACATTAATATGGAAACAGGTGGTCCTTCAAATATTATGATTGATCGGGAAATGTTCAGATTTTATACACATATTATTGGGTGTTTATTCTCTTTTATGAGAAACAGACAGTCAGAAATCTTATTGCAAATTAGAGAGATGAAAATTGATTCAGAATTAATCAGCATGGCTTTATTATATTTAAATGACCACAGAAAAGTAATTCCTATAAATACAACTAATTCTATACCCACATGACAAATTTTTGAATTGTCTGCTATATGCGACTCTTTTTAAATAATAATAACAATAACAACAACAATAATAATAATTATACAGCAGGAGGTACCACTTTTTTGTACCCCATCAGTTTCTTGATGGCTTCTTTCACTTCTTTGGTTTTCAGACTGTAAATAATGGGGTTCAGCATGGGGGTTGAAATGCTATATTGGGTGGAAAAGAGTTCATCCAGTAGTACAGACGAGGCTGAATTCGGCCTTAAATACCTAAAGCAGGCAGTGCCATAAAATAAAATGACAACAATGAGATGGGAACTGCAGGTGGAGAATGTTTTTCTTTTAGCTTCTGCTGAATTAAGCTTCAGAACCATAGAGACTATGTAGGTATATGACACCAGCATGACACAGATTGATGAAAGCACTACTGCACTACTTGTAATTAAGAATGTTATCGCATTCACAAAGGTTTCTGTGCAAGATAAGGCCAAGAGAGATGGGAGTTCACAGCTGAAATGCCTGATAGTGTTTGGACCACAGAACACCAGCTTCAGAACAGGAAATGTATTAATCAATGCATGTACAAAACCTATTGCCCATGCACCTCCCACCAGCAGCTTACAGAACGGTATATTCATAGTTTCAACATAATGAAGTGGCTTGCATATGGCAGCATATCGGTCATAAGCCATTGCTGTAAGAAGGAAGATTTCAGTGCATCCTGTCTGGATGATGAAAAACATTTGCATGATGCAGGTACTGTAAGAAATTCTTTGGCTGTGGAAGAAATTCAGGAGAACCTTAGGCACCGTGACTGAAGAGTAGCAAATATCCAGAAAAGACAGTTGACTTAGGAAGAGGTACATAGGGCTCTGTAGATTACTGTCTTTCTTTATTACCATCATGATGATCGTGTTCCCTACCAAAGTTATTGCATACATGAGTAAAAACACCAGGAAGAGGCAAATACGGACTGGAAAACTGTAAGAAAATCCCACAAGAAGAAAATATGTCACAGTAGTTTGATTTTCCATTTCCTTTCCAACAAAAATGTAATCTGTGAAAAACAAACAAACATCTGATTGCAGCAAAGTTGTTCTGTTGTCCCTGAATAGTAGACTAAAGCATCTGAAATATTGTTGAGATGGGAACCATAATTCTAAAAACCTATATCAATTAAGAGCTGGATTCAGTCTATGTTGAGCAGCTTTAACCTCCACTGAGAAGTCAATGTCCATGCTCAATTTTTCTGCATCATTGAAACCAACCAACCAATCAATAAATCTTTATTGCAGTCATAGACCAGACAGCAAGATTAACCAACAGCCATTGTAGCCCAAACCAGTTCATGTTTCCTTGAAATGAAGTCCAGCTGGTCTCAGTGGGACATAATTCCATGCAAGCTATGCATGACATTTTAGCCTTTTACTTGCCTGTAATCAATGTTAGAAAGCTTATTAAAATGAGGTGTTCTTATATAATAAATAACACATTTTAAATAAATAGTATCAAAATTTCCTCAATATGCTGAGAGCATCATTTCATATTCAAACCCATAATATGGATCTTTGGTTAAATCCTAACTGGTCTAATAACAAAAGCAGCTGCTATCATCAAGATCACACAGTTGGGAAGTTGCTGTCTTTCAACATTTCTCAACCTTATTCACCAGTTTCTAAAAGTCTGCTGGAACAGACCTCTCTGTTTCTCTTCCATAAGGACTGAAGATTAACAAAAAAATGAATTGATTTAGTAAATCAGTGGCTCACAAGCCTTCTTTCTTAAGGACTGTTTGGTACAATTTAACGTCCAAGGTTGCCACCTTTTCCCTGGAAGACTTTCTGTTCCTTTAAGAGCTGAATGCCATTAATAAAATCAGCAGGCAATCACATTGCATCTCATTTCTGCTTCTGAAGGTTCCCATTTGCAGCAGTTTGCTCACTCTAAATATGCAGAAATCATCATATGGAAATATTTAGTGTGTGCGTGAGTCAGCCTTTAGAAGTGCTCCTTCAAATGCTACTTTCTTACACAGAATGAAGTGAAATGCAAGGAAATTAATGGCAACTGAAATTTAGACCATCACCACAGTAGGGCTACTCTTCTTCCTAACAAATACTGCAATTTAAAATATAGTAGAGAGAGAGATGTAAAGGGAATAAATGCCACGTTACTGTTAAGAGTGGATTAGAACAGTAGTCTTCATTCTTTTCAAACCTGGAACCCATATTTAACCCACATGTGCATTTGCAGGACCACTTCTTACTTTTTTAGCCTATGTTTGTAATTTGGTTGCACTGATGATGAAAACTACTGTACTGTATTTTTGCTCTATAAGATGCACTTTTTCCCTCCTAAAAAGTAAGGGAAAATGTGTGTGCATTTTATGGAGCGAATGCAGGCTGCACGGCTAAGCCAGAAGTCAGAACAGGGAGAGGGAGCGCTGTGCAGCACTCCATCTTGCTGTTCTAGCTTCTGGCTTAGCTGCACAAAGCCTCTGCAGGGCAGTGGGATGAAGGCACCCCGCTGCCCTGCGGAAGCTTCGCGGGCTATCCCAGAAGCCAGAACAGTGAGATGGAGCGCTGCGCAGATCCCTCTTGCTGTTCTGGCTTTTGGGATTCAGAATTTTTTTCTTCTTGTTTTCCTCCCCCCAAAACTAGGTGCATCTTATTGTCTGGTGCGTCCTATAGAGCAAAAAATACGGTACCTTGTAATTGCTCCCTTCCTACGTTCTAATTTATGTCTAGTGAGTGAGAAATTTCAAATGCTGTTTTTTTCTTTCCTTCCTGCTCATTCTCACATAAGCAAGGATTTCTGCCTTAAAACACAATGAAATCATATGTAAACATATCTCTTCTTTTCATTTCTTATTTTTTCTTTTAAAAAGGCCTAAGAAAAACCAATCTGATCAGCAAAAACAGAGGGAAAGAGAAATCAAGAAACATGCAAGAAGCTTCTGGAGGACATTGCCTTAGACCAGAGACTCAAACTTTTGTATATAATTACCTGACTGAAAAGGCGGGAATGAATTGGAAAAAGTACCTTTTATGTGTCAGTAAAAATGGTTCCCCTGCTCACTAAGACCAAGTGGAGTTTTTGCCATGATGTTATTATACTTGCTATACCAAACCCTGGAGGATATATTTTTCACTGTAGAATGTAGCAACTTATATAGAAATACTCATCCCAAGAGGATAATTAAATTCATCAGTAGTGCATTCCTGCAAATGCCTGTGAGTTTTGTTGTGTTTTGTGGGAGAAGCTTTTCTGCCATGGTGGCAAATATAGATAAACAAACAGAGGGTAGCTTGGGACCAGTTTGGCACGGTGGTTCCAAATTGTGGCAATTAGGGTTATTGTGCCTCTGAATATGTATGAGTATGTAATTGCTCAATTGGTGTGCCTTCACCCAATTTGGCATGGTGATTCCAAACTGTGGCAACTTGAATGCCTCTAAATATATTGTTGCCATATTTTTGTTTATCTGTAACAGAGTGGAGGATGTAGGCTTCATCTAAGTTTATTTCATTCAAGATGGCCAATGAAACATTCCAAACTGCAACAATTTGGATGCCTCTGGAGATATCGTTGCCGAATTTGACATGACAGTTCATGAGATAAAGGACCAGATTTTGGCATACTGTATACAGTGGTACCTCGGTCTATGATCTTAATTCGTTCCGGAAGTCCATGCTTAAACCAAAGCATTCTTAAACCGAGGTGTGCTTTCCCTGCTGAGGCCTCCCGCCACCGGTGCCCTTCCACCGTTCAACTTCCGTTCGGCTTCCAAGGCAAAGTTCACTAGGAACACCTACCTCTGCTTTTGCATAGTTTGTTGCCTGAATAGTTCATTAACAGGACTGTCTGTAGACTGAGGTACCACTGTATTTTGATACTGCAGTTATTCATGTACACAAGAACACTGATTGCACACTTGTTTAATATAATGTGTGAGCACCCCTAGTGCAACTGTATGAAATTTAGTTAAGGCAAATGTAAATGAGAGTTTACATTTCATCCAAGGGTAACCCTGCCATTCAGGAGGGTGAAGCAACAGGCATCAGTGAGAATTCTGAAAGGGAGATAGATTACAAGCAGGAGTTTATTGAATCATGCAGCAAAAGTTTTAAAAATGTTTATCCTTGTGAGGAGCGTTTGGACTCCATATCAGAAAGCAAAATGTCTTGGTTCAACATTGATTTCAGCTTGACAAAAGTTAAATCTCACTTTACTACTGTTTTGGTGAATAGTCACATTTATTTGTTCACTATCATGTCCCACTTTCAAACAGGTTTACAATAACATAACAAAAACACACATAATTTTAAAAGCCATTAAACAAATATTACATAAAAGTAATAGTACTATAATTACAAAAAAGAAACACTAGTGATCATTTTTTTATAAAAAACAACAACAGCCCTGAACATCCTGTTAATTGTAAGAGATGTGTTAAACTAAGTCCAGTAAGAATGTAAAACATTAAAATTCACCACAGCTTTTGAAAACAAACAAACAAGATTGGAATAGCTCCTTTAAAAGGTAACAAAGAAGACCCCATATACTCATTGCTGTTACAATTCACCAATTAAGCACCATTTAAGCAAACAAGCAAGCACATAACCATACAGACTGATGACAGCTGGGTTACAAGTATGTCATTCAGGCACAAAATTGCATTTTGTTTTATAAAAATAATAATTTTAGTGGCTGATAATGCTAATACTAGAACTAGGGTTCACATTATGAATTTGAGTGGCAATATACCACAAAATTGTAGTCTTCAAGCAATACATATTTAACTAACTAGTGGGGTTTCATTGCTATATGATGTGGGGATTGCTTCTCAGTTAGGTCACTTTAAATACTTGTGGAAGCTAACAACAAATATTAGCTATATTGGCTAATATTAGCTATCTTCAGAGCCTATGAATATCAGTTTCTGCTGTGTACTTGGAAGGTGAGTGGGAGGGACAAGGTCATGGTGCTTCAGATACATTAGTGTGATCAAATCAGCAATCCTGGAAGTGTGGATTTATGAATGGACACACAAGAAAGTGATATAGATTATATTAGTCCACCCATTCTTAGCTTCAAATCTCACCAATCCTACCTAGGCATGCCTCCAACACATTTCCTCAGCAATATATGGATAAACTCTCCTTTTTCATCTAAGAACATCTTCACTCCAAATAACCTCATGCATAAACAGGGAACTTCTGGCCCTTCAAGAGTTGTTTACATCACTGCAAGCCCAAGTGACCAATCAGGTTCCCCATTCCTATGCTTTCGTTCAGTGGCAGTTTAAGCATATGACTTGGATGCTGGAGAAAAAGTTCAGCTTCCTCAACTTCTACCTGAGCTTCCAAGAGGCATTGGGCTGGATGACCATTGGCTGGATTCAGAGGGCTAGACTAGATGAAGGCAGAAGATGTCCACCAGAACAGAAGCTAAATGCAAGGCAGTAGAACCAAACCATAAACACAGAACTCAAATTTCACTCCATTTCCCCTATATAATTCATATCATTCATTTTCTCTCTCCAGATTTCCATTAAGGGGAAAAAAGAACCCTTACATATTTCCCATTAGTTAAATGTCCCCTTGGTCTTTTCCCCCCATGAAAGCAAATTGATTCCAGTTCTGTCTTCTTCAACCTAATCTTATGCGTCAGCTTTGTTTTGGGGTCTTTTTTAGTCTAACTCCAACATCGAGGGAAGCATGACATTTTAAAAACAGGGAGCTGCTCTCCTCATTAGCCCCTAAGATGTTTGGTGGATATATACACATGTACACCATTTTAAATGATAGCTTGTGACATTGTACACTTTCCTAGAATTAAGTCTAATTTTATTGAAGAAACTTACACTTTCCAAACTTCTTCAACAGAGCATTTTTTATATCCTTGTTCTTCAAGCTGTAAATGAGAGGGTTTAACATGGGAGTTAAGATGCTGTACTGCACCGACACTAATTTATCCAGGTAGGCGAGTGATTCTGAACTTGGCTTCATGTACCGGAAAAAAGCTGCAATGTAAAACAAACCCACCACAATGAGGTGAGAGCTGCAAGTGGAGAAGGCTTTATGCCTGCTTTCTGCTGAACGAATCTTCACGATGGTTGAAATAATGTAAACATAAGAGATGAGGGTAAGGAGAAAGGAGCCAAGACCAAACACCAACACAGTGATAAGAAGAACAATGTAATTTATGAGGGTCTGGGTACAAGCCAAGGCCAAGACTGAAGGAAGCTCACAGCTGTAATGGTCAATAATATTGTTCCCGCAAAAATGCAAATTCACCAAAGGTGGAACATTCAACACAGCATAGAAGGTACCCATAGCCCAAGATCCACCCACTAGTTGTCTGCAGATTTCTTTTTTCATGATTGTGGTATAATGCAGTGGATCACATATAGCAATGTATCGGTCATAAGCCATTGCTGAAAGGATGAATACTTCAGCACAAGCAACCTGGAAAAAGAAGAAGATCTGTGCAATGCATCCTTCCCAGGAAATCGTTTTCTGCTTTGCTATGATATTTTCCAACATCTTGGGAACAGTGACAGATGAATAGCAGATGTCAACAAAAGCTAAATGACTAAGAAAGAAGAACATGGGGGTTTGAAGGCTACACTCAGTTCTAATCACCAGCATGATTGCAGAATTTCCTAACAATGTTACCAAAAAAATTATTAAGAACACCAAGAAGAGAAACACCTGAAGATGTGGATCTCTGGAGAGTCCTGAGAGTATAAACTCTGTAACTGCAGTTTGATTTTCCATCTCAATGAATTTAAAAGCCTTAACATCTGTACAAATTAAAAAAAGAAATAGAATTTATTCAATTTGTAGAAAGCTCTGAAAAATGATTAATAAATGTATAAATGTAGGGGAAGTATTTTCTGAATTTTTAACCCTATTTACCTGGGAGTAAGCTCCACTGAATTCAATATGATCTACTGTATCTCTATCTGGACATAGTTATGATTGCTTTGATGCAGCCAAGAACTAGACTGTTGATTCAAGTGTTAATTGTTTGTGTAGAGATTTCACATTTGCAGTTCCACACTCACTGAACAAAAGGAAATTGGATGCACACACATGTGCAACCACTTCAAGATTGTTTCTTTCTTTTTTAAGGTGGAGGTCAATATGCATGCTAATGTTTAATGTTGGGGGGGGTGAGGTTTATTTGATCTGAATGGATGGAAAACAAACTGTGTACATATAGCATTTTACATACCTGACAGGGACAAGGGAGACCACTGACCCAATAGTTCCATACTGGGCACAAGGCCATGCAATTCCAAACTCTAAATTCCAGACAGAATGCTAAATGTGGGAAGGGACGGATTTTTTAAAAAACGGAGAGAGGTTTTTGTGCATGAAAAGCAAGACTATAAACAGTCAAACTATTTCCTAGCACACATTTGGTGGTTGGAAAACTTAGACCTGTTGTACATCTGCCTATTAGAAAAAAGGAAGCAGCTCTGAGAACATGTGAGCCCCCTTCCGTTTCCAGATTTGTCCTCATGGATCAAACTTAGGTATGCTGCTGTGAATGTGGAAACTGTTCAATCTCAATTTTGAGACCCATGTCTACTTGGTAAGACCAATAATGTCATCTCAGTTCTGCTGGCACACATGAAAAAGATGCATTTTCAGATGTTGATCATGATTTTTAGTTAGGTACTGGTCCTTTATTGGTCCATCTAGCTCAGTACTGTCTAAACTGACTTGCAATGGCTCTCCATAATTTCTGAAAAGAATAAGTCTAGTCTGACCTGGAAGTAAAGGGATTAACTTGAGACTTTCTGCATGCAAAGCAGATGCTCTATCACTGAGCTTTTAGCTCTTCAGCCAGTATAGGAGACACTGGTCCTTTCTGGTTTGTATATACTAGAACAGCCTACATTTTTCATTTTTTAAGGGTGAAATTTTGAAGCAAATTTGTAGAATGTTTAAACTGCTGAAACATTTGGGAGGATTAGAAAGTACTAAAAAGTTGTCAGAAGACTAGCAAATATGTTCAGCTTCTTTGTGAATCTTAGTTATTTACTGTGATTTCGTGTTTCCAAGTGCAAGTCACTGGAATCTTTAGGAAAATATTGAATAATCCTGCAAATTGATAGCATGTACTGGTTACTGTCTATTTAAGATCGCCCAGCACATAAAACACACTGAATTAAACTATTCATAAATATCAGAAAGAGATTGCCACTTACCTGATAGCTAATCCAGATGCGCAACAACTGTCACTACCCTTAGGTTTGACTGGAGCTGCATCTCAAAGAGATCTCCATCCACTTTACAATTACTTTTAAAAATGACGATTTGAAACAAATCTTGGTGAAATCCCCAAAGAAAATAAAGATCACTCATATTATCATATTGCTCATTTAGATCATGGCTGGAGAACCGGTTGCTGGTTTTCAGTTCATGACCTTTGGCCCTGTCATCTGGGGCTGAATGCAACCTCGAGTCCAAACAGCATCTAGCTGGTCAAAGTTTTTTCATCTGTGACAGAAAGGAAAAAATATTTCAGGGTCCCTGCTGTGCACACTGAAAGGGAATGATTGAAATCACTGCCAACTCTACAAAAGCCTGATTTTCTTAATGTGCATTGTTCAGTGTCCATTCTGCCTATGTACTGGACATTTTTTAAGTGACCAAGATGGTATAGAAAGGATGGTGATGTGATGTCACGTTCATTTTCTGGAATTAATCCCATGAAATTTATCTTGCCAACTGACTTTCTCCTGGGATGCCTTTTTCATTAAATGAAACTGTATTAGTTCTTCCTTCCAAAAAACAAGAACACATTTATTATAGGTTTTACAAGTCAGCTGAACATTAAGGTGTGATAGACTTCTTTAGATATAGAGGTGCCTTACAATGAGACAGACCAGGGCCACATATCCTACTCCATATTGTCAACAACTGCAACTTTCAGTCAGGAATGGGCAGAATGAATCTGCTTGAGTTTGTGTCCATTTTGGTATATGCCTACTGGCAAAGCCCACTCTGCTCCATATCTACATTGCAATTTTTAGGAAATAACTATTGTGAAATCTGCATTTCTTTAACTGTTTCTCTCTGTCTCTCTCTTTGTATATGTGTAACTTTCTAGGTGGTTTGAAAGATGTGCTTTCTCCTTCAATAATAATAATAATAATAATAATAATAATAATAATAATAATACTAGTTACAGATAGGTAGCCGTGTTGGTCTGCCATAGTCAAAACAAAAAAATTCCTTCCAGTAGCACCTTAAAGACCAACTAAGTTAGTTCTTGGTATGAGCTTTCGTGTGCATGCACACTTCTTCAGGTATCTGAAGAAGTGTGCATGCACACGAAAGCTCATACCAAGAACTAACTTAGTTGGTCTTTAAGGTGCTACTGGAAGGAATTTTTTTGTTTTGAATAATAATACTGTAATCATAACCCAAATTTCAAGCTGTTTGGAGCAACTGGAATGTCAAGCTCATTCACAATGTATTTAAATCATCACACTTTATTACAAAACATACTCCCCCCCTATAACTGATGGGAGGTGCCTCTTGCTGGAGTCCAGTAGAAAGCATCAGCACACATCCAAGAGACATGTGCATGATATAACACATATTAGCAGAGTCAGCGAAAGCAAAATTGTGTAGGAATTGCGGCATCAAGTATTTTATTATTTACAACAACAAAAAATGGCATTTTGTGTCAGTGGAAAATATGTACAATAATATCCCTTGCAGATTTAGAGGTGCTTCCTTAGTGGGCACAAAGAAAGGATTATCCACCATAATGTACAACCACTTCCAGGTCAGTTTTAGATGCCATTTCAATGAAGCACTGTGCTTTCTAGCTGCTCGAAGCAGTTAGAAAATGTTTTTTAGAAAAAAATTACAATAAAAGTAGCTCTTGTGTGTATTTTGAGAAACTACTGCTCACTAAACCATACCCAGTAAAGTTTTGCAGATATTTGGCCTAATTTGCCTATCTGAAATGCCTCATTGTTTCCTTAGAGCCAGGTGATGTAAATTTTAATCATATAGCCGCTAAGAATTTGGTTGCCATGTTGTTTGTGTAGTTGTTTGTGTATTTCCCCATGCATTTTAGTGCCAAAAGGGCATATGTTGCTGACCAGTCATGTAGTAGAAGAAGGACACTAGGGAATGAAGTTCCATAACTATTTTTTTAGAGCAGAAGCAATGGTGTTACTGCTGGAGTGCCAAAGCTAGGCACTTCTGATTTTGGCAAGTGAATGGCAGGCATGCTTACAGATTAAAAGAAAATTGCCTAAGACATAATAAAACCCTCTCTCTGAAACCAATTCAAATAAGAAATTCTATAAAATATAGTTCATCTTAAAAATCAGCAGTCATAGTTCCCCACAGCTGAGTAAAGCTGAACATAACCCATCAATCATGTAGTGTGGACTGACATGTACTGGGCAATGCGTAATTACCATTGACATATTTGCAATCTCAATCAGTCAGACCAATGAAGAGACCCTACTAAACTGAATCTGGTTGATTGGCTCCACTTTTACCTGCTGGAAAACAAACCTTGTGGACCTTTTCCATGAGATCGCTTATTTGCTTTACAGATGCATGGAGAAAAGCTAAAGAGAATTGGGCATGTGTGTGTCTAAAATTTGCAATGTTTGTGGTGTGTAATGGAAGGGAAAATTATTGACAACCATGTTAATCAACTGTTTTATGAAATAAAAGATTGGGGTCATACAACCAATGGGACACGATCTTCTCATTACACACTGTTCTGTTGATTTGAATTGGGAATGAATATCAAGATTTCATTCTCAATATCCTCCTAAGCACCGCTTTCACCTCCTTGTTCTGCAAGCTGTAGATGATGGGATTTAACAAAGGAGTAAGAATGCTGTATTCTATGGACAATATTACATCCAAAACTACTGACGAAGCTGAGCTTGGCCTCAGATATCGGAAGTAACCTGTTCCATAGAAGAGACTGACTACAGTGAGGTGGGAGCTGCAGGTAGAGAAAGCTTTACGTCTCCCTTCAGATGAATTTATCCTCAGTATGGTGGAGATGATATGAATGTAAGACAGCACAGTGAGGAACAGGGATACAAGCCCAACTGTACTCCCAGAAATGAAGAACAGCATTTTATTGAAGAAAGTATCATTGCAGGAGAGAGAAAGGATGGAAGGGAGCTCACAACTGAAATGATTTATGATATTTGAGCCACAGAACTGTAGCCTTAACAGTGGCAATGTGTTTGCAAGTGCATAAACAAAACTAATCATCCATGCACTGGCCACTAGCTTTTGGCAGAATGCCACATTCATGATTTCCACATAATGCAGCGGTTTACATATAGCACAGTATCTGTCATAAGCCATTGATGAGAGGATAAAAACTTCAGCAGTAGCCGAGAACAAAATAAAGAATGCCTGAGTGAAGCATCCACCAACAGAGATGGTCTTCTGCTTGGCAATGATGATCTCCAACATCTTTGGGACAGTGACAGTTGAATAACACACATCAAGGAAAGAGAGGTAACTCAAGAAGAAGTACATAGGACTCTGAAGAGGTGGACTGGTTTTTACAAGCAGCATGATTATTACATTCCCCAACAGAGTTAGCAGATAAATCAACAAGAAAAGGAAAAATAAGAAGATCTGGAGCTGAAGGTTGTTGGAGAGGCCAAGAAGAAAAAAATAGTATTCAGTGGTTTGGTTTCCCATTGAAAGTTATCTGAAGGATGCACATCTAAAAAAATGACCAAAGGTTTTTTTAATAAAGAAACAAACATGAACATCTCAAGAGATAAACAATTATGATTTATCTGGACTGGGATTATGCTTGAATGTAATCTCGCAACTGATATTATAAGTAACAAGACTATAAAGTTTTCTTTATAAAAAATAATAGTAATAGATTTGCTACAAAGCTTAACTTCAACGACTGTTGTAGAGTGATTATGGCAGTTTCTGAAAAGGCAAAATACTGAAGGAAAGCTGAGGAAATGAATGCCCTCCACACTAAGATTGCTAACAGTTCAGTTAAAAATGGTGTGGGGAGATCAGCATATTTTCACACTCTCCGTGGGTGCCATATGCCACTTAAAATATATGTTTTGAGGAGATCATGTCTGCTGAAGACACTCCATACATTGAGAAAATTTAATGAGTATTGGGAAGCAAACTGACAAGATCTCACCCAAGGCAGAACTCCAGAGGAAAAATTAGGGCTACTGTATCTGCTTGGGAAATATATCTGAGGCACATCAAAGGAAAGAAAAAATGGTTTTGATAATAACTAATTGCAGTTTCGGAGGAATTAGTTTCTAGATATTCTTTTGAGATCTGAGCTCAAACTGCATCCTAACTTTATTGTTTTCAATTATCTATTATGAAGCAGCCTAGAAAGCTAATTCAACTTTTCAGTTCGCTAAACTTCCATTATGTGGTTAGTCAGATCAGGTGGTAAATGCTTAGGGACCCTCTCCTGCCACCCTGTACCAATGATACAACAGGTTATCATTCTTTCACTATGCTATAACATTGTACATCCCTACCACTAAATCCATCTGCAAAGACCAGAAATGAGTTGTCACTTACCCAGCATTTAATCCACAAGTGCATACACTATCACTATACCTAAGATCACACCTCAAGTTGAAATAAACTTCCGCCCACTCAGAATGTTCGTCATGAAATATTAATAGGAGGCAAAGTGTGTGTGGGGAAAACTCATCTATATTTATCTTTTTCATTTAAATTGATCTGTTGGGGGGGGGATATTACCTTGTATCTCCCCAGGCTATGATGTATTATTTGGTTCAGAAGAACCATATATAAGTCTTGGTGTGATATATTGGAAGGCAGGGGAAGAAACTGGATGATGTCATACCCTGCCATATGCTCTTCTGAAAGTCATCAAACAACTTTTCTCCTGATACTATAAAATCGTATTGCGTGCGTAGGTCCCCAAGCCACCCCTCAAAATAATTCACAAATCACATGTAATTTTAGTTTAAGGTTTTTGGCACTATTTTGGTTACAACGTTATTAAAATACGAAATCTGTGAGTGGTTGCTTAGACATTGGTTGTGACTATCTGTCCCCCCGCCTGGGACAGAACTGACTTTCTGAACTTCATCGGAAGCCAGTGAAGGGAAAACAATGTTGGGGATCAGTTGAGCTGAGTGTCAGCCCCTCACAGCTCACCCAACCAGCTCCCCAAGGCTTGCCAGCCCTGGTACCATTTCAGGGAATGGTCGAAATTGTGGCAAGCCCCAGGATTCCTTTAATGGAATTCCCTTCCAGCACCATTGGAGGGGCAGGCACAGCCTATCCTGACCCCTCCACCACCAGCTTTTTATAACCAATGCCTAACCGCAACCTTACAAGTTGTGACAAATTGCTAAGTAGTAGGCAAAAACCAAGTGACACCAGCCAATCAGCCAAATGGCAAAATTCCTACTAGGCCCCTGCACCAAGGCAGATGACCCATGACAGGCAAAGCAAGGTCAACCGGAACACAGGGCGGGCTGATACACTCTGCGAAAGAGAAAGAGAAAGCAATGTGCCCCAATATTTAAAGCCTATGGTCCCACCCACCCAACTTGTTACATGCAATTTGCCCCAGCAACCCGGTCAGCCAATTGTTGCGCCAGGCAATAACTATTAACCTGCCTGGCAACAGAGGGCTGGCCTGGCGGCCCACACCGCAACACGTGCTCTCATTTTAGGGAGTACACGCTTTGTGGCTCAATTTGAAGTCAGAGCCACGAGGTTTGCGAATCCCCCCCGCCCCCACCCCGCCAAAGGAAGATGTAGTACAGAGATCAGGAATGTGCCCTCAGCTCCCATGGTCCCTTTGGAGAGCAACTCTGCTTAGAGCTGAATAGTTCGTTCATTTAAGGAAGGGAGGGAAATGACTGAAGCAGATTTGCACAGCCACTTCTCACATGCCAAATAACAGAGAACAAGGGGCTTGGCGATCATTGAATTCTGACTATACCTCTTTCTTGCCTGGATGGAAGAGGGAGAAATGTTTGAGACTTTGCATATTAATATATGCTACTGTGCAAAGATAGTTGTGCTGGTTACTCCACCTTTGTTTGTTCCTGGCCCTTGCCATCAGTGTTTAATAGCCCTGGTAGGCTGCCCATGACAGAATGTATCTTTCAAGGTGAAAAATATATATGTCCCCATCCATATTGTAAGCCATCAAGCTGAAAATATGCCCCCCATCTATATACAGTGGTTCAGCAGCCTATTGCTTCCCCTGCTTTCCCAGGACTGCAGACATTGTGTAGCAGTGCTAACAGCCACATCCATGAGTGATGTCAACCACTTGCCAGTAAAGGCAAATGAACTGCACTCACAAATCATGCCTGTCCAGCCTAGAATAAAGCAAAAACTATTCCATGTTAGTAAACTTTCACAATTAAAACAGACTAAAAATAAATGGGCTTAATTACATATACTGAACAGTCTCTGTATTCCAGGGAGACTTAAGTGCAACAATAACATGAAAAAGCTTGTAAGGGCAGAATTCCCTAGAGCTCCAACATGAACCGATATTAACAGGCCTGGGACATTTCTATTGTACAGTTGCAAAGATGCATAGCCAACACATTATGCGCCACTGTCTTTTTAAGTAGGTTGGGTTACGTGCAATTGCTACAACAAATCACCATTTCAGTAATACTGGGTGAAACTTGGGCTAGACTGGACTGAAAGCAAAAGGGGTTGTTTCTTCTTCATTATCTTCATATTTTACTATAGACCATTTAAGATGCATTTCTTCCAATAAAGACCACCGTATCCCTCTGTGTAGCAAGTGCTCCTTCAGGAAACTTCCCTGGTGAGTTTCTTTATAAAAACACTTATTACAATAAATGTGTTTATATTCTTACAGGAAGTAGGTTCTATCAACGGCTTCATAGCCTTGATAGCTAAATGGAATACTCATGTGCAAAGGCACTTTCTCTCTGGCTACTAGATTTCAGGGAGAAACATCAGGGGAGCGTTATTTCTTTAATGCCCTGGAGACATTAGTTGACCATAGTTGAAAATGGAATTTTCAGGATCTTCTGGATCAGATAAGCTGATAAGTCTGCTCCAAGAGGACTATTCTAAATGTTGTTGTTGCTGTTGTTACTACTAGTAGTAGGAGAATCCTAAATATAACTACAATGTTCACCATCCCTGACTATTAGCCATGGTTACTGTGGTTGATGGGAATGGGAGAATAATGACACCTGGGGAGTCACAGTTTCCCATCCCTGAGATTTAACAGCTGTGCAGTAGCTGTATTTTGCTCAGACATAATAATCATCAGCATCCACAGTAATAGGTGGGTGGAGTCAGACTAGCCCACCACATGTGTACAGAACTTGTCCAAGTTTTGCTACTCAGCCAGATGAGAAATTAGGACACCACCAAAAAATGTTTCAAGCAAGGAATAGAGAACTAGCCCTCTTGAACTAGGTAGATTATATATTCTACACAATAGTTGTAGAACTATATGATGTGTGTAGAATAAAGTATGAACTTTGTGCATAACCTTTGCCTGGAAGAAAACTTGTGACACCCTGTTTATCTGGAATGACACAAGTTAAGTTTTATCACGTCACTGACAAACTTAGCTACATGTTCATTTAGAGGCAGCCAACCCCTATCAACAACCTCAGATATGCAGATGACACAGCCTTGATGACAGAAAGTGAGGAGGAATTAAAGAACCTTTTAATGAGGGTGAAAGAGGAGAGCACAAAATATGGTCTGAAGCTCAACATCAAAAAAATGAAGAGCATGGCCACTGGGCCCATCACCTCCGGGCAAATAGAAGGGGAAGAAATGGAGGCAATGAGCGATTTTACTTTCTTGGGCTCCATGGTCACTGCAGATGGTGACAGCAGTCACGAAATTAAAAGACGCCTGCTCCTTGGGAGAAAGGCGATGGCAAACCTAGACAGCGTCTTAAAAAGCAGAGACATCACCTTGCCAAAAAAGGTCCGTATAGTTAAAGCCATGGTTTTCCCAGTAGTGATGTATGGAAGTGAGAGCTGGACCATAAAGAAGGCTGATTGCCGAAGAATTGATGCTTTTGAATTACGGTGCTGGAGGAGAATCTTGAGAGTCCCATGGACTGCAAGAAGATCAAACGTATCCATTCTTAAGGAAATCAGCCCTGAGTGCTCACTGGAAGGACAGATCGTGAAGCTGAGGCTCCAATACTTTGGCCATCTCATGAGAAGAGAAGACTCCCTGGAAAAGACCCTGATGTTGGGAAAGATTGAGGGCACAAGAAGAAGGGGACAACAGAGGACAAGATGGTGGGACAGTGTTCTCGAAGCTACAAACACGAGTCTGACCAAACTGCGGGAGGCAGTGAAAGACAGGAGTGCCTGGCGTGCTCTGGTCCATGGGGTCACGAAGAGTCAGACACGACTAAACGACTAAACAACAAACCCCTACTGCAGTCAGTGTTTTTTGTTTTTATGGATAGTGACATCATTATACAGTTTAGCCAGCATGGGACATAATAGAACCAAGTATCTCCTGTTGCTGTTGTGTTCTGGTTGGGAAGATGCAATCAAATTCTTACCTCACTTCTAGAATGTATCCTTCAAATTTTGAGCAGCAGCCTATGCACTAATCATTCAAAAAACAAGAAAATTATGGATTAGAAAATAAAAGCTAAAAGTTTTCTGTGTGTAAAAGGCAGGAAAAAAGAGGTTTGGAGGTAAATGGATTTTTTTTAAAAAAAAGCTCTAACGTAGAGACAACTAAAATTTTGGCTTTTCAGATAAAGGTAGACCACAAGTTCCACTATTGGTAGTGCTGCATGGAGTCCAACAATATCTAGAGGACAAAAGGATACCTGAGGCTGTTGCAAAAAGTATACCAGTGTATACAGGAAATGTATTCCGTTACCCAGACACAGAGGAATGTTGACATTGTGTGTACCTCAAATAAAGCTGAAGAACAGCATAGTATAATTACTTTGTTGGAACAGAGCAAGGTCCATTCACATCAGCCTTTGAATTGGACCAATTCTTTCCAAAAAGTCATTGATGATAATATTTACCACTGCAAATTTTACTTTTGAAATTCATCAGTCAGTACTGTGGTGCACCTAGAAACAGCATCAAATGCTTTTCATAGATTCATTGTTTCTTTTTTCTTTTTCTTTTAAAATGAATGGAAGAAATACAGATGGGGAGGGGGGAGGGAAGAGGGGAGGGGAATTATATTACACTGAGCCAAATGATTTTTTTTAAGGTAAAATGCTGAGAGGATGAATAAAGAATTTATTGATTTATTTATTTTTGAATAACAAAGAATTTAGACACTGTTCTTCATCGTTGTTGTTGTTTTTTAAAAAATCATGATTTCCATTTCTTTTTATTGCTTATATCCCTGTAGCTTTCTGATATAATGGAGAAAGAAAATCGAACTGTGGTTACAGAATTTGTCTTTCTTCATTTCACTAGCATCCCCAAGCTTGAGATGGTGTTGTTTGTGCTTTTCTTAATCATCTACATCCTATCTCTTATGGGGAACCTGCTGATTATACTCATTGTGGTCGTGGACTCACGCCTACAGACCCCCATGTATTTCTTCATCTGCAATCTCTCGATGGTCGAAGTCTGGTACACCACTGTCACAGTGCCAAAGATGTTGGAGAATTTACTGGCTCAGAAGATGACAATTTCCATTCCAGGATGTATCACTCAATATTACTTCTTCTTTGCCTTTGCTGCAATTGAGCTGTTTATTCTGACAGCCATGGCTTACGACAGGTACCTTGCAATTTGCAACCCTCTACGATACTCCGCCATCATGAACCCTAGGACATGCAGGAATGTGGCTGTGATATGCTGGGTTGTGGGATTCATATGCCCTACATTCCCTTCCTTCATGTTAGCTAAAATTTCCTTCTGCAGCCCCAACAAAATCAACCACTTCTTCTGCGATGCTGGGCAGATATTTCGCCTTTCGTGTACTGACACTTATTCTATTCAGGTCATTGGCTATGGCTTCAGCAGTGTTATTGTAATGGCCACTCTTTTGTTCACTCTAGGTTCTTATGTGCAAATCGTAATCACTATACTGAAAATGTCTTCTGCTGCTGCCCGGAGGAAGACATTTTCCACCTGTGCCTCCCACCTCTCTGTAGTCACCATCTATTTTGCGACACTCATTTTCATGTATGTCCGCCCAGCAGTAAAATACAAATCTAATGCCAACAAAATAGTAGCTGTTTTCTACTCTGTAATCACACCCTTGCTGAATCCAATGATATATACCCTGAGGAACAAGGATGTGAAAGAAGCTTTGAAGAAAACTTTCCTCATAAATAAAGTCTAAAACCACCCAAAAACAAATAGCTCTAAAATAGCTTGAAGTGATTATGAAACTCACACTGAAGGTAGTCCCTGAATTACCCTTCTTTGCGCCTTCCTTGAGTGTATTTCTGAGTGTAGCTGTTTGTGCGTTTGTGTGTGTTTCCTTCTTGAAAAGTGTCATTTAAATGTAATCATGTTTCTTGCATGCCTAGTTAGAGAGAGATGTGTGATCTAAAACAGGAAATTGGATCCTCCTAATTGAGGGGCTGCATTGTGCATGGGCCCAAGGCGCTCCCTCCATTCATGGAGGGGGTGGGGGATGAGCCTGAGCCACGTGGTGGCCCCACAATCATGCCATGGCCTATTGGCCAATCAGAGAGTGGGATCGTGATTGTAGGGGCCTTTAAAAGTTGGTGGTGCATTGCTGGGGCTTTACCTGGCTTCACGCCGCCGAAAACCTGCCCACCCACCCCCTAATGTTTTAGATGTCTGCTTTGGTCTTGCTCTGGACTTTGGTTGATCGTCTGTTTTGGAACAGGGGCCGGGTAGGATTTTTTCCCCATTTGGCAGATTGGCACTGGCCATTTGGTTTTCGCCTACCTCTTAGCAATTGTTACAACTTTGTAAGGTTTGGTGGTTAGGCATTGGCTTAGTGAGATGTGGGGGGGGGGAGTGCAGCCATCACCTGCCCCTCCATGTACAAGGGTATTCCAGTAAAGGAATCCGTGGGTCTGGGTTTCGTCCAAAGTCTGATTGGGGGCTAGGGCCATGCCAGGACCCAGCAAGAACCCTGGGGTGAGTTTCAGTTAGTCGCCATCGATGGAGCTCCCTCTTTTGGTGCTTTACCCTTCTAGATTTCCTGCAAGGCGGGCAGGAGTCAGATATAGTTATTGCCAATGCCTAAGCCAATACAACTCACATTTCTGTAATCAATAAAATTGTGGCCTAAATTATGCCCATTAACCTTTAAACTAAAATTCTGTGTCAATATGTTTTTATTATTCTTGGGGGAGCGCAAATGAGATCATTCATCCACAGATAATCAGTGGCATATTGTTTTGAGCTGACATATTTAATATTATGAATCAGTTTCCATGAATCATATTGAGTAAATTCAACAATAAAAATGTATAATATATGCATATGATTTTTTATTTATTTTTTGGTCAATACAGATAGTCTGGGATTTTAAAAATTCATTTGAATGGTCTGTTGGAAGATGAAGGTCTTCAACAGGTGCCAAA
Source organism: Podarcis melisellensis (assembly GCF_964234715.1). Lineage (NCBI taxonomy): Eukaryota > Metazoa > Chordata > Lepidosauria > Squamata > Lacertidae > Podarcis > Podarcis melisellensis. Next base: position 25,586,344 of record NC_138545.1, on the reverse strand, counting down.
AATACAATGAAGATGGAACTTGCCTAATATATAACAGGTGGGAGATGCAAAGTCTGGGTGCCACAGCACTGAAAGCCCAATTTCTATATCATATGGAATGGATTTGCTGATGGTATGTATCTACAGGAGGCTCCTTCCTGCAGAGCACACTGATCAGCTGGGTATATACAGGGTGGGGCAATTATTTAGATAAATTTGTCCTGAGCTTTGTACACTGGTACTAGCAAATTTTTTCTGTGCCTGGGTACTCTGCCTAATTCTAGGCTAGAACATGTCTCAGCTTTCCAAATAAATTGCTGACCAATAAAATGACTGTGATTCAAGGTGAAGAAGGGTGGTGTTGGGCTGACATGGGAATGCACCTCGTATGACAGTGTCTTACAAGTATTTGCATTAGGTCATTTCCCATTGTTAAAAACATGGGAAACAAAAAGTAGTTCTGATAGTGGTAATTATTTGCAAAGAGCTCCAAGGTGGGAATAGTCATCCCACCAGAATAAATATTTGTTTGGTTTGGGAATTAATGTATCCTTCATATAAAATGGATAATTATATGCTTACAGTACATTTAGCCAACAGATTTGTGCTTGGAAGAATTGAGGATCTGTTTTATTTTATCAAAAGGGCACATGAGTTGAGGACTTCTGTGCTCTGCTCACTCTGCTTTACATTCCTTCCAGGACAAATCTTATTTTGCTCTGTTTATGTGACATATCTGGTAAGTTCATATGTCTTTCAGAAATGTGCATATTTATGCACACCATCTGACCACACTGACCCATTTTTGAACTGCTTTAGTTTTCCTTTTCATTTACAAGAAGCATTGAATCTAATACTGTAGATAATGTCTAATTGTTTCCATATTGATAGTTCTGCTGCAGAATGTCAGTGCATTTGCCTTGAACATTACAGACGATTTTGGAGGTATTTCAGGGCACACGCTTTATTCACATAGGGTACTGGCTGAACATGTTAATGGTGAAAGTCACTGTGCTGGCCAACCTATGTTTCAGAAACTTGATTATATTAACCTTTTCATTTAGGGACCACAACAGGCTTTCAAGGAACTCCACATTTCCCCAGAACACAGCTTGAAAGCCACTGCAATAGTATAACTCATACTCCTCATAAACGTCTTATTTCTAAAACATAGTTTTATTTTTATCTCTTTTGTAGGGCAGCTCAACTTTTATGTATCATTTAAGACTGATGTTTGCCTGTTTGTTTGTTTGTTTGTTTGTTTGTTTTGAATATTTATACCTTGTATTTCCAACAAATTAGTTCAAAGGAAGCTTACAAGCAACAAGTAAGGATACAAAAATGAATATAAAACCAAAGAGCAAAGTACGTACAAAGGAACACAAAAAGCAGCCTTATATTGAGTCAAACAGGTGGTCCATCTGTTTTGGTATTTCTACACTGACTGCCAATAGCTCTCCAGAATTTTTGGCAGGGGTCTATCCCAGTTGTATCTTGAAATACCAGGGGGCGAGTTTGGGACCTTCTGCATGCAAAGCAAATGATCTACCATTAAACTACACATGCCCTCCACCCCCAGTCCCCCGCAACAGCATTCTGCCAGGTGACAGAAATCATTATGTGCTTTGTTTTCCATTCCTTGATATCTGTCTTGGACGAGAGGAATCCTAATGGTCCTCACTCATCTGACTAGTGGCAGAGGCAGGAGTGTGTTCTCCCTCTATGACCCAAAAGTATGTGTGAAAGAACTTTGTGCTCATCCCTTTCTTTTCTCTGGGTCATGGAACAACATGCAGAATTTTTTCTGAAGCTTGTAATGGGGAAGGAACTTTTTGAGGACACAAAACTCTGTGTGTGCATCAAACCCTTTCTCTGTGCTCTGCACTTGAACTGCAGAATTACATTGAAATCCTTCAAATCCTAACATAGCAATGATTGAGATAGATCAGACATCCTCAACCTCAGCCTTCCAGATATTTTGGCCTACAACTCCCATGATCCCTAGCTAGCAGGAATAGTGGTCAGGGATGATGGGAACTGTAGTCTCAAAACATCTGGAGAGCCGAGGTTGAGGAAGCCTGATATAGATGATTATAGCTATAGATTTGTTTCAAATTTAAGTAAATGTTTGTTTTTTTAAAAAAGAATAATAACTAAACGTTTGACCATGTTTCAAAAGAAATAGTGCAAAATGTGTGAGTATGTGTTCTAAAAGATATACTGATATATTTCATCAGTTTGTATCTTATATTATTAAGTCACACTGACCCTTTAATTTACACATGAATTCAATATTTCATCATGCTTTCAGTCCATGCTAATATTGATCCTCACATCAATATCTCTCAGGGTGAAACATCTCAAGTATGATTGCTGAACATCGGGTACAATGAGAGAATTTATATATTAAGATTGCAACTTCATACGCACTTACCAGCCACAGTGAACTGAACAGAAATTAATTTTGAGTAGACTTTTACAGAATTGCATGATCAAGGAGGCTAACAATGGGCTGAATTGTTCCTTTAAATTTTTTTTTGCTTGTTTTATAGGTTCCTAAACAAAAATGGAAAACCAAACTGAAAGTTCAGAGTTTATTTTCTTGGGACTTTCCAGTAATCCCCAACTGAATATCTTCTTCTTCTTGGTGTTTTCAACCATTTACCTATTAACACTGTCAGGAAATGTCACCATCATTCTGGTGATAAGGAAGGAACCTTCCCTTTATACACCCATGTATTATTTTCTGTCTCACTTGTCCTTCGTTGATATCTGTTATTCAACTGACATTGTCCCTAAGATGTTAATGAACTTGCTAATGAAGAAAAAGACAATTTCCTTCACTGGTTGTCTTACACAAATGTTTTTCAGCCTCCTGTTGAGTGTTACAGAGGTTTTTATTCTTTCAGCAATGGCTTATGATAGATACACCGCTGTGTGTCACCCACTTCACTATATAGCGATCATGAACAAAACATTATGTGCTTACCTGGTGATGGGGGCATGGATAATGGGCTTCCTTTTTGCAATAATAAACACAGTGCCCACATTAAGTTTGCAGTTCTGTGGCATTCACAAAATCAGCCACTTCAGCTGTGAGCTGCCACCTCTTTTGAAAATCTCCTGTTCTGATACCTTCCTCAATAATATGATTCTTCTATCTTCTGTTGTGATTTTTGGACTTGGTTCCTTCCTGCCAACCTTTGTCTCCTATTTCCAAATCATCTCCACCATCCTGAATATCCGCTCCCCAGAGGGAAGGAGCAAAGCCTTCTCTACCTGCAGTTCCCACTTCATTGTGGTTGGATTATTGTATATGACAGGAATGTCCCAGTACATGAAACCCAGCAGCATGTCTTCCATGACAATTGATGAGCTGTTCTCTATTCAATATAGCATTTTGACCCCCATGTTGAACCCAATTATCTATAGCTTGAAAAATAAGGAAGTGAAGAGAGCTCTTGGGAGAATATTTGGGAAAAAGTAAATGTTTTAACACTACAATACTATTCAGTTTGTTTCAGAAGCAAGTCCCATTAGGTAAATGGCGGCTTACTCTCAGACAAGTAACTATAGGACTGCAGCTGTAGTTTATTAGTATGAACATGACACTAGCTTAATATATTTCATTGTATTTGGGTAAGATAATTAAACATTATAGTGAAAGGATGTTTTATGTCATTACAGTTGTAAACCACAAAATTCAGAGATTAGTTCAATATTCATCAATATGTCATATTCAGATTTACTCCCCATCTCATTCCCATGCCAGCTCTTTTAATAAGCAGCCGTTGTTCTTTATTATGTATGCCAACATGGTGTCCTGCAGATTTTCTTGAACTCCTATGCTTATAACCCCTAGACAACATGGTCTAGGCTGATGAGAGTTGCAGTTCAACAACATACCAAAGTCCACAACTTGGCTACCTTCATTCTATGTCTTTCCTCAACACAGACTCATCAATGCCTGTTTCTCTAAGCCTCTTTTCTCTGACAATGTTGCTTCCATCAATTGACTCTTTTTTCTTCAGCAACACATCCTCTTCAGTCTGTTTTCTACTCAGCTTGCTAATCCTCCACCATGGTATCTTTCATCTAATTTCATGATGCTTCTTCTCTGGCACTGTGTATTGTTACGAGTTTGTGGGTGCAAGACCAATATAATCTCTGGATCAAGCTAGTGCTAGAATTTAATTAAGGCTTCATGCATTAGAACTAAGTGCCAGATACACACGTATTAAGCTCTGTACTAGATACTTCTGTCCTCTGGAATCAGCATGTGTTAAAATCTAATTAAATTTCCCATGAGGTGATAGCCTGGGCTAATGGGTCATTAAGACAATAAAGGATCAAAGGAACATGGTGTGGAAACAAACATGTTGAAGAAACATTTCAGGGGGTCACATTTCCCAAGGGGAATAAAGAGATGAGTTCAGCCAGTTGTGTATTTTCCAGTTATAAATCCAGAGCTTCAAATCAGACCAAGTAAATCAATAACAACATACTGAGCAGTAGGATCTACATTAGGTTCTTTCACTTTCAGTGATGTCTGCTAAGAAATTAGGAGGGCCGCATCACTGTCTTAAGAGTCCTTCACTGATTTCACAAATAAAAGCATTGAGTTTACTTGAATGGGTTTTTAGAATGTCACAGCCAAAGATTAGTATTTTTACAGACTGCAAGCAATATGTCTGCCTCTCAGGTGAGGATTTAGACATTGAACAAAATTTATGTTTTTCTCTTTGATAAATGCTAAAGTGTTAATTTTCCAAAAAAAAAAAAAATTCAATAAGTCAATACCATATTGCTTGCCCATAGAAAGTCTTGTGAGAAAACTACTACAGCATATAAATGTAGGACCATATTGGGTTTAATGGTCTTCAGTGTTTGGTCCATACAAACTGGTTGTATCTAAATATATGAATTTCCAATGTTTGCTTAAAAAAACACCAGATTTTTTAAAAAAACAAAATGCATTTGTATCACAAACACAAAAACCATGCTCCATTTTCTTCTCCTTCCAAAGTGTACATAACAGTCAACAACAGCAAGAGAAAAAAGTTCTGAAATCTGTAATGAGAAGGATGCAAACTCATACCCTTTGCCTAAAAGACTATGTAGGCTGGTGCTCTGAGGCAGGGAGTATTCTTAAAAACAGAAATCATTTTATACACTGTTATGAATTTTTTTACGGGGGGGGGGCAGGCTGTAGTCTTGAGCCCCTAGAGTGGAGTTTTGTGAGCTAGAAAGGTGGACACTGACAGGCTGGGTAGCTGGGAGGCAAAGCTATACCTGATTTCTGTTGGAATCCAAGGCTGTGGCTATGGGAGAATCAAGAACCTCATGGGATGTTAATGCTGTGAGCCCCTCCCCATCATAGGCTCAGGTTGTATATAGGTGTAAATAAACTACCGTGCTCTCCACTGTCTCCATTCCAAAGGAAATAAGGACCCTGGGTGAGTGCCTGGAACCCCTAGAATCTCATACGGCTTGGAGATTTGGGTCTTTGTCCACAATACTATGCATTAAGCACTATTTTGTATATTTACATTATTTTAAACCCATTCAAATGTCCCCAGCATGTAGCTACATACAGCAATACTAGTCTTACCACTTTCTCTATGTCTATAACAAAGAATACAGCAAATTACCCACAAAACCACCAGGCAGGGGCATAACATCCCTTTGCAAACTGCCCTTGTAAACTTTAAAGAAACCTGGCCCATCAAGACTTTCCTTACACTGCATGCCCTTGTCCATCACAACCCACTTCTTCATATTCCACATTTGTTCCATTGACCTTTACTTATAGCGTCCCAGTTCCTCCATGTATTCTCACACTCACTCCTCGTCTCATTGCCATGTGTGAGAGTTGCATATAGATGAAATGTTTAGCTATCTGCACTGCTCTAAACACTGTCTTGCTGAGGAACCCTGCCTCCTTGCCTGCAATCAGACATTTTTTGCCACAACCAGCCAACTGTCTTTGCTCAGTAGCAAAACAAAGGAGCACATGTTGCTACTGGTGTGCTTGTTGCCAGCCTTCTTCCTTCCCTGAACTTACCTGTCACTCCAAAAGTGCTTAGTTATCACCAGCCTTCACCAGTGCTTGGATGCCAATGCTTCTAATACTTCCAAAAGGAGGAATCACTGGAGGTGATGCCCTGTCTACTTGTTTGCTTTATATGACAAAAGGGTGCCATTTGGATGCAATTTCTGCCTGAGTTGCAGTGGTGGAGGATCAGTAAAAACAACAACACTAAAACACACAATGTTGTAAAATACATTTAGTGCATTTTCAATGCAACTCCTATGGAATGTGATGTGTACAGAAAGTTCAGTCTTTAAAAAATGTTTTTCAGAAGACGTGGATAAAATTTGGATGCAATATCATAGATGTTCTTAAACATGAGAGGGAAATAACTACTGAATTTGTAAGGATACAGTTATACAAGGTAATTAATTGCGCTCACTCAATTGAGGTATGTATACTATTATCATCTACTTAACTATGCCACTAAAAATCCTACTTGTTTGGAGCACACGCTTGCCACTGATTGCTTTCCGGAGAGCATCTTTGACCTCTTTGTTTCTCAGGCAGTATATAATTGGGTTAAGCATGGGAGTAACCACAGTATAGAACATGGACACAATTTTGTTGAAATTCACTGAATCAATAGAGAAATTTGATGTTGGGCGGACATACATGAACATTAGAGTGCCATAGAAAATGGTCACTACAACTAAATGGGAACCGCAAGTTGAGAAGGCTTTTTGGCGGCCTGTCGATGAAGGGATTTTCAGAACGGCGATGAGGATGAGGATGTACGATATCAGAATGAGGAGGAAGGAGCTAACAATGACGCTTGTGGCCACTATGAAATTGGACAGTTCTGCTTCATGTGGGCTTGTGCAAGAGAGTTTCAGTAAAGGTGGTGCATCACAAAAGAAGTGATTGATCTCATTTGGGCCACAAAATGGCAGCCTGCAAAGCGCAGCTAATGGAGGGATGTTAACTATGAAGGCAGCAATCCAAGAGCTTACAGCTAGCTTAAGGCAAACTTTGTCATTCATGAGTGTAGGATATCGAAGAGGATTGCATATGGCTAAATAGCGATCAAATGCCATGATAGCCAGAATGAAACATTCTGCAGTACCAAGTGTAATAAGAAAGTAGAGTTGAGTAATGCAGCCTGCATATGTAATGGATTTGTTCTTATCTAGGAATACTTCTAGCATCTTTGGAACAATGTTGGAGGTGTACCATATCTCCAGGAAGGAGAAGTTGCTGAGGAAAAAGTACATGGGTGTTTGGAGATGTTGGTCAATACGTACTATGGTGATAATGATGAGGTGTCCACACAAGGTCAAGATGTAGACAACCAACCCCACGAAGAAGAGGAGAAGCTGAAGATTCTTCAGACTTGGGAAGCCCAAGATGATAAAATGGGTTACTGCAGTTTGATTGCCAATCAACATGCTGATGTACTTGTGGATCTATGAAGCAGGAAACAAAAAGATACATATATCAAATAATCATCTGGCATAGAATAATGATCATTGTGAAAAAAGTTAGAGAATTTTTGATGCTAAACTCACCTGATGTGCATCTAAGCACGTTTCTATGATGTTATCTGAAGAGAAGAGAAAAAGGGAGTCAGAGAAAGTGATGCTCACAGTCACTGGGTATAGTTAAAAATGTGGAAATATATATATATAATTGCTGATGCTTTACTGTTTACAAAGTTTTGTTGCCTGCTTCTTCAAGGTGGAATTCACGATGTTGTAAGTACTCTGAAATTTCAGATGGGAGGTGAACCTGAATGGTAACTGCTTCCCAAAAACTTTGCAGTATGTTCAAGATTGAGACAGGATTTGAGCACAAGGTTTTATGTCTCACAGATTTGTTTATTACAGTCTCCTAATGTATACTTTCCATTTGGTTCAATGCTTATTATGTTCAGGGTTTTCCGTTTATTTCAATAGGTGTTAGGATATTCTCATGGATTAATTACCCATGCTCATTAAATGACCATTTCTGATTTTTTTCAATTTAGCTCTACTGTTGAAGTTCCCTTTGGAAGTTACAAATTCCACTTAGAAGTGATGGCCAATGATTCAGGGACACAACTACAGTAGCAGCATTTTAGGAGCTACTTTATTAATTTGAAACTTACCTTTTTTAAATTTGAAGAAGGCTGAAACCTCACTGTTTCCTTTCTTAAGAGCTGAAGTGGAAGGTGCTGCTAAGGAGATGAGACTATGCTGATCATATCTGGAAGGCAGTCAGATAGCTCAGGAGACTCAGAGCAGTTCTTCCTTTATGAATATAGATAATTGGAGATGATGTTTAAGAGAAAGTCATGAAGAACTATCTCCAGTAAATGAAAAGACATAGTAAATATAACATTTTTCATCATGCACCTCAATTCTCTCTGGAAGTTTTATTACACAGAGGACCTACTCTGGGACTAGTTAATTAGTAGGCACTGCAATTTGTCCACCTCCCTGCAGACAGACTCCACATGTGCAATATTTTCTGTCTTATGGTGTGATCCTATACATGCATGCTCAGAAGTAAGTCACATTAAGTTCAGTTGGGTTTACACCTGTGTAAGTAGATAAAAAGAGCTGGTGGTGAGAAATCACAGAAATAGATCTGCATGAAAACATTAATCAGTACTATGGCACTTTTTCAGGTGTTACATCAACTATATAGTTGACCATCCAACTTTGACAAAAGGACTTCAATGAATTGAATCAAAGCATTTAAAGGAAGATGCGGGTAGCGCTGTGGGTTAAACCACAGAGCCTAGGACTTGCTGATCAGAAGGTCGGCGGTTCGAATGGAAAGTATTGTTAAAGAGGCAACAAAGTGTTGATCATTTCTGGAAGGCAATCAGATATCTCTGTAGTCTAAGGATAAAAAGGTAAAGGTAAAGGTACCCCTGCCCGTATGGGCCAGTCGTGTCCGACTCTAGGGTTGTGCACCCATCTCACTTAAGAGGCCAGGGGCTAGCGCTGTCCAGAGACACTTCCGGGTCACGTGGCCAGCGAGATGAAGCTGCTCTGGCGAGCCAGCACCAGCGCAGCACACGGAAACGCCGTTTACCTTCCCGCTATAAAGCGGCACCTATTTATGTACTTGCAGTTAAGAGTGCTTTCGAACTGCTAGGTGGGCAGGAGCTGGGACCGAACGACAGGAGCTCACCCCGCTGCGGGGATTCAAACCACCGACCATACGATCGGCAAGTCCTAGGCGCTGAGGTTTTACCCACAGCGCCACCTGCATCCCACCAGTCTAAGGATAGTTCTTGTTTAATGAATATGGATAATTGAAGATGATTTTTCAGAGGATTGTTTCAAAGAATTACTGAATCTCATTCTATGAGGCAAAAAGGGCTATGGTAAATATAACAGGTTTCATTATGCATCTCAATTCTCTGTGGAATTTGCATTCCACAGAGGCTCTACTCTGGGATTAGTTCATTAGTAGGCTAAACTCTGGGAAAGAGAGAAATATTCTGAAGTTTGTCCACCTTTGTATGTACATGCACCATATTTGCATAACCTTTTCCACGACATTTAGAAGGGGGGGTTAAAAATGAGTGTATATGCATACAAATGAGTTTCACTTTTCTTGTATTTTATATCATACACATGATTGTGGCAGCTCATGATGTTCTGCAGTGCATTGTTAATAGGCTATAGCACTTCCTAACATTAAGGAACACATCCTAACACGTAGCTTGAATCAACTCCTATTAAATAGTGGTCTGTCCTCTTCTCATTACTCACACTCCAACATTCTCATTTAGCTGCTGGGGGGTTTCTCAAATCAATTAAAGATGGTGAAATATTTTCCACCACTTTCATCAGCACAGTTTGCAGAGTCTCACTGATAAGGCTGTCTAACTTTAAGCTCTAGGGTTTGATCCCTTGGAGATCAGGTCCCCAGGAGTTTGAATATAGGTATGCTGATGAAATAGGTTCAATGTATAAAGTACACATGCAAATCTCCCCATGAAAAGATAATATAATTTATCTTTAAGTCTTCTTTTCACATCATCTTGTCCCAACACCTGGCCAGTCCTCATGGCAGTCATGATGGGACCAACTATTTTCAAATGCATGATCTGCATCATTTGTGAGTATAGCCACATTGCAGAATGAAAATGGACAAAACGTTTTAAAATATGTACTTTTCTTTTCTGGATTTTTCTTTAATGAAGTAGTTCAATGTGCATATAATTTATTGATTTTAATTCTACTGACAAAAATGTCACATTGCCAGGATATGTGAGAAAGAAATGCTTTTTTTGTTTTTTCTTAAACTTAGTAAATTTTTCAAAGAAAAATTGGAGATTATATATGTAATAGCACATAAACTGTTATGAGGAGGAATGTTGAGAGTTGAGAGGAATGTAGAACTCCAGAAGGATTATATTTGTTATTCTTAATACTGGGAGAAACATTCAGCTGAGAAGTGTGGGGTATGTGTGAAACCACTGGATTATTCTTCAGGCAGAAATCAGGTCAGGTTGGCTTAAATTTATAGATGAGCTGTCTAAATATTGGCTCACACTTTAAATGCAAACACAAACATTTTTTAGCACCTGCAAAAAACCATTATTCTTTAGACGAGCCTGCCCAGGTATTTAGAAAGCTGAGGTAATTTTAAAGGTCCTGTGTGAGTGTCTGGAAGCGGTTGGAGGATGGATGGCGGCTAACAGATTGAGGTTGAATCCTGACAAGACAGAAGTACTGTTTTTGGGGGACAGGAGGCGGGCAGGTGTGGAGGATTCCCTGGTCCTGAATGGGGTAACTGTGCCCCTGAAGGACCAGGTGCGCAGCCTGGGAGTCATTTTGGACTCACAGCTGTCCATGGAGGCACAGGTCAAATCTGTATCCAGGGCAGCTGTTTACCAGCTCCATCTGGTACGTAGGCTGAGACCCTATCTGCCTGCGGGCTGTCTTGCCAGAGGGGTACATGCTCTGGTTATCTCCCGCTTGGACTACTGCAATGCGCTCTACGTGGGGCTACCTTTGAAGGTGACCCGGAAACTACAACTAATCCAGAATGCGGCAGCTAGACTGGTGACTGGGAGCGGCCGCCGAGACCATATAACACCGGTCTTGAAAGACCTACATTGGCTCCCAGTACGTTTCCGAGCACAATTCAAAGTGTTGGTGCTGACCTTTAAAGCCCTAAATGGCCTCGGTCCAGTATATCTGAAGGAGCGTCTCCTCCCCCATCGTTCTGCCCGGACACTGAGGTCCAGCTCCGAGGGCCTTCTGGCGGTTCCCTCCATGCGAGAGGCCAAGTTGCAGGGAACCAGGCAGAGGGCCTTCTCGGTGGTGGCACCCGCCCTGTGGAATGCCCTCCCACCGGATGTCAAGGCGATGGACAACTACCTGACATTCAGAAGACATCTGAAGGCAGCCCTGTTCAGGGAAGTTTTTAATATGTGACATTTTAGTGTATTTTTCATTTCTGTTGGAAGCCGCCCAGAGTGGCTGGGGAAACCCAGCCAGATGGGCGGGGTACAAATAATAAATTATTATTATTATTATTATTATTATTATTATTATTATTATTATTATTAATCTGTTTTAGTATTTTAACATTTGTATGTTTTAAAGTGTGGCTGTGTTCCCCCCCCCCCTGCATTTTACTGTTTTATCTTTTATCTTTTCTGGTCTCTCATTGGAAGCATAGGTTCATATCCCACATATGACAAATCCTCATGGTCTGGATGGCTCATCTGGAGTGTGGTGCTCAATTTAGTATGATTTCCTCTTAACCAAGCATTCATAGAGTAACAGTACTAGGCAGCAATTGTGTGCAATTAACAAGTTCCACTGGAATCAATAGAAGAGGTACAGTGATAGCATGCATTACTCTACATGAGCAGTGTAATGCACACTGTACGTTTAGTGGCATTTCCAAGTCCCCAAGTCCCTCCAAGTCCCTCCAAGTCCAAGTCCACTCTCCAAATAATGACCTTATATTATCAATAGATATAAATGCACTCAAGACTACAACATTTCTTAAGCACACTGGCAATGTTATTTACTTCAACTGCTGTGAAGGTTAGTGATCATAGAATTCTTTTCTTTCTTTCAGTCATAGATTTCTTCGCTTTGACTGACGTCCTGTCCTTGAAAAAAATCATCTGAAGCCTTTTCTAGGTTAAACCTCTTCAACTGATATATCATAAGAAGTACACAGAATGCTTTCACTTTAGGGCAAACAACTGTTCCTTTTTGGTTTCCACAAAAAAACAACCAATCATAATATGGATCTCTCAAACCATACAACAGTGAGTGAATTTCTTATCACAGGATTTCCCAACCTGGGAAAAAGCAGAATTCCAATATTTATGCTAGTACTAATTATGTACACACTAACAGTGATAGGAAACATGGTTATAGTATTCATCACCAGGTATGAAATTTCTCTTAACACCCCCATGTACTTCTTCCTGGGCAATTTTTCCTTGCTGGAGATCTGTTTTACCTCAGTCACAGCCCCAACAATATTGGTTGATCTCATTAGAAAAAAGAATGTTGTATCCTTCAAGAACTGCCTTACCCAAATATATTTTTTCCATGCTCTTGGTGGCATTGAGTGCCTCCTTTTGGCTGCCATGGCATATGATAGATATGTGGCTGTACGTTCTCCTTTAAGATACAACACCATTATGAATAGTGTTGTCTATCATCAGCTTGCTACTTGGTCTTGGGTCACAGGCTTGGTTCTGCCATTGATCCCAACAATTCTCATATCTCAGCTCAACTATTGTGGGAGCAATATAGTGGACCATTTCTTCTGTGACATTCTGCCATTGCTGAGGCTGGTTTGCAACAGGACCCAGCTCAACGAGATGCTGAGTTTCTTCATCTGCTCCTTTCTCCTTGTTGGGTCATTCACAATAACTGTGGCTTCTTATGCCGCCATCTTGATCACTGTTCTGGGCATTCGTTCTTCCGATGGACGGAAAAAGGCCTTCTCCACTTTTGCTTCCCATTTGACAGTGGTTGGTATCTATTATGGAACGATGATGTTCATTTATGTCAGGCCCACCCGAAACCTCTCCTTCAATATGGACCAGGTGGTAGCTGTCTTCTACTGCCTGGTCACTCCACTCTTGAATCCCATCATATATAGCCTCAGGAACAAGGAGGTGAAAGAGGCCCTTAAAAAAGTTCTCTGTAGAAAACAGGAAGGACTGAATTGATGTTACTCTTCTAGAAAAAACTGAGCTGAGCTTTAACAGAGGAACAAACAGTGAACAATGTATAAATTTTATAATGTACCACTTATAATGCCTACTTAGATACTGTATGGCCACATTTAGTAGCAATCATCATCATTTAAGCTTATGGTCACTTTTTTGCAAAATCAACTCAAAACAATTTACAATATCAGAACTACTAACTAAACTTGCAGAGCACTTCCATGTATGTATACTCAGAAGTAAGCTGCATGTGTATCTTTTAATACATGCTCATCTTTTAATGCTTTGTGATATGTACATTTACCAAGAAATAAATCTGTCTGGATTTCTAAGCAATGAAGATTAAGATATCAGCATTCATTATATACATGAACTGCATTGCTTTTTAAAACTCAATAAATTATTGGTGTAGAGACTCTCAGCCAAGGTTATTGAGCAAAAGAAAAGATGAATGTAAATCCTTTACTGTAAAGCTATTCACCATGACTTTTAGAAGACATCTGAAGGTAGCCGTGTTTAGGGAAGTTTTCAATGTTTGATGTTTTATCATGTTTTTAATATTCTATTGGGAGCTGCCAAGAGTGGCTGGGGAGACCTGGCCAGATGGGTGGGGTATAAGTAATTTATTATTATTATTATTATTATTATTATTATTATTATTATTATTATTATTTCAACAGGCAAATATTATTTGTTTGAACAGGCAACCACTTTCCAAGTGGTCATTTATTGCAACATGCATATGGCCATTTAAATCCTGCTCAGACCTTTTTCTCCACACAATCTTTACACACAGAGACAGCTAGCCTCACTCCACTAACACTCTAACTCTACCCTCAACCACAGGGGCAATCCTATGCACAAGAAGGTGGAATGAAGCAAGCCAGTATAAAAGTTAAGCTGGTTTAAAGTTACACCAAATTCAGCAGGGTGGTTGCTGCTTTGCATAAGCTTGGCAGAGGGAAAACAAGCCTTTAAAATTGTGCTTTATGCCAGGTTGCCAAGTCATATAATTGAGCTGAATGGGTTTAGAATCCAGCCTAAGTCCGCCCACCCTTTCTAGTCCTGCCTCTTCCACACGCCTCCTAATGCCCCTTTTTGAGACTTACACTTGCCTTGACTCAGACAGCTTCAGCAGAGCCCTGGCTGAGCTGCAGAAAGCCAGTTACACTGGCATAGCATCAGCTGAGCCAGGGTTGGAGATGAAGTGCCTACTTAGCCCAGCTGAGTCAGAGATCCACTGCATCCTAAGCTGCTCCAGTAGCATAGCGTGGGTTGTCAGCACCCGGGGCAAGGCAAGTAATTTGCGCCCCCTAACCTGTGGATTTGCGCCCCCTAACCCTAACCCCCAGATGTTGCGCCCGGTGCGGCCGGCCCCCCCTGCGCCCCCCACGCTACGCCACTGAGCTGCTCATCTTGGTGGAACATGCCATATGATTGCTCCTTTAGTGGCAAAACATGTCATGTCTGAACAGGAACCCTGATCATTCCGGGTTAATGGCACAGGGGTGTTGGGACACAGGAAGCACATATATTCCTGCTCCTCTGTCCATGACTTGGAGGAAGAAACCTGATTGGTACATTGGTAAACGAGACAACCACTTCATCCTGCCAAGAGATGATAATCATTTTGCCATTCCCAGCTGCATCATTATAGTATAGTATATTAATAAGTATAGTAAATTTCTCTTTCTCACCTTGCAAAACCAGCTTATAAAGTAGCTACATGTACAGTATTTCTAGGTTGTTAACTGGGAAAGGGTGGAATGGATATCCCTGATTTTCGGGAATGTATTAGTACAGTAGAATGTGTATTACAATATCAGCTTGGCCTGCAATGAAAGGCATCCTGACTTCTGTTTCAAATGGTTAAAAGTGGTGGCAACACTTTTGAAAGTAGTTAGGATTTGCTGTCATTTCTCAAAGCTTGTGTAGTTTGCTTTCATCCACAGACTTACAACATATTTTGCCATAGTTCTAAACCTCCATGGATTCATTAGTGGGGCATTCCCATGGGCTTCCCTTAAACAAGAATATAAATAAAAACATGCTTCTTTGCTACATCACAGTGTGCTACTTTAAAATAAGAAATAGTACTTCTTTGGTGGCCAGAGAGCGTTTTTGTGTAAGTTGGGTATGTTTGACATCTAAGGGAACCATTTGCTCTTTGGAGCATACAAGAACAAGAACTGAGCGTTTGTGCTTCATATTAATAGAAAATGAAAGAAGTATGTTGCATAGGGAGGAATGATAGGGATAGTTGTTACATGTTATTTCTAAGAGCGCACAAATAGTGTGCCCTCTCTTCAAACCTCTTGTTATTTTTTTCTTTGTGGAAGTGTCCATGATGTGGTCAGAGGCATCAAAATATAAATTCTTTTGAAACTCCCGAGATCTTCATTTGAGACGGTGCCTGTGGTCTGCATATCACAGAATGCACACTTCCTGACAGGAAGCCATGGTATGGGCTGGACTGGTCAATATTTTCCTACTCTATTATCATATTTACACAAACAAATTATATGCAATGGGACAAATTTTTAGTGTAAATTCTAGTGTGTTATAAAATGGTTTGATTCTCCCATACGAAAACACACATCCTGAAACTGGAGGAACTGGTTTATTTTTTCCTTGGGTAATAATGCAATTTTATCTACAACATCAGCTTATCTATCCCAACATTTATGCATTTATTTATTTAATAATTTAATAAGCTATCTTCCAACGGGTGGTAATGTAGGAGCTTTCCAATATGTGGTTAACACAGTTTTGGCAGCAACCAGAAGTTGCATGGAAAGCTCAGCTGCAAGGTCATTAAGACTGAGCTTAACAAATGTAAAGAAGAACTGATGATGGTTGGTATATGAAACTGAGGGCAGGAGTTTGAGTCTTAAAAAGATCAAACTGACCTAAGTATATAAGGGGAGGGGGTAGCAAATCCTGTTAACCTTCATACGTGTGATATTTGCTCATGGACAGTGAGTGTAACAATTTGCTTTTCAGGTACTACCACACAGTGGAATTTGTTGCATACGGAAAGCCATGAAGGTGATACAGTCTATATAGTTGCATTATGCCTGGAAAGCTTTCACTGATAATGCGGAATAGTACTGAAATTTCTAAAAAAAAAAGCACTCTCCTAACTGTAATATTCAGATAAGACACCATGGGCACATCCTTCTTTAACAACCAAACATCAATAACAGAATTTGTACTTCTGGGATTTGTAACTATTAAAAGAGGGAAGTCCTTGCTCACCATCCTCTTCCTCACAATGTATATTATGTGCTTCTTGGGCAACTCAGTCATCATCACTGTGTCTCTATTAAATCAGTCCCTCCACACACCTATGTATTTCTTTCTTGGCAATCTCTCCTTCCTAGATATCTGTTACATCTCCGTGACTCTCCCTAAAATGCTCATAGATCTTTGGGTCCAATCTCCACACATTTCCTTACTGGATTGTGCAGCACAAATGTATTTTCTTATCTCATTGGCGGGTGCTGAGGGATTTCTTCTTGCCTCTATGGCTTTGGATCGGTACTTTGCTATATGTCACCCATTGGTCTATGCAAGATTCATGACTAAATGGACCTGTCTCCAGCTGACTGCAGTATCCTGGGCTTGTGGCTTCTTCAATGCTACTCTCCATACAGCACTCACAT
This sequence comes from Podarcis melisellensis, assembly GCF_964234715.1. Classification (NCBI taxonomy): domain Eukaryota; kingdom Metazoa; phylum Chordata; class Lepidosauria; order Squamata; family Lacertidae; genus Podarcis; species Podarcis melisellensis. The sequence goes on along the minus strand of NC_138545.1, from coordinate 25,569,459 downwards.
TCCGCCTGTCTTTCTGCAGATCTAATGTGATCAGTCATTTTTACTGTGACATTCCTCCATTGCTGAGTATTTCATGCTCTGACACATCAATTAATGAAGTGGCACTTTTCACAGTGGGTGTATTTGTAGGTTTTAGCCCTTTTTTCTTTACTCTGATCTCCTACTCTTTGATTCTTCATGCTGTTTTCAACAATCAGCAAAAAGGACATCGTCACAAGGCCATTTCCACCTGCGTATCTCATGTCACGGTTGTGATTCTGTTCTACTGCTCTGGGATATTCACATATTTTCGACCTACCTCCAGCTACTCACTGGAAAAGGACCAGCTGGTTGGGGTTCTCTACAATATCATAACTCCGACGCTTAACCCTATCATTTATAGCCTACGGAACAAAGAAGTGAAAAGAGCAATAAGTAAGTTATTAATTAGATAACATTATAAAGTTAGGACCTTTAACAAGAACTGAGATTAACTGAGACACACTGTTAATAAATGGTGGAACAAGACAACTGAACTTTCTTTAAAATAAAATGTTAAATGGTGTGTGATGAGCTGAGAGGAATGTGATCTCTGTTTTACCGTATGATGCTAAATATTCCCAAAAAAAATGCAATAGGCATGTGATGTCCTCTAACCTTAGTTTCCCCAAAAAATTGGTGCACTGTTTTGTAACTGCCAGTAGTGAAAGTTGCAAATAAATATGGAACCTTGATCAACTAACTTGTATGTGATCATTTCAGTATAGTGGTATGCATGATCCAAAGTAGATAGATAGATAGATTAGATTAGATAGATGATAGACGATAGATAGATGATGATAGATAGATATAGATAGATGATAGATATTTTGTCTTCACTGATAATTTCTTGAGCACAACCTTATATGTACCTTAAAATCCCACTTTAGGCAAATTTTGGTAATTTTTTTTAGAACTGAAGTCATTCAAAGGTGAATTCTTCAAAATATTCCTCTGGTTAACTTCTATCATTATGACTTTGGGAACCAATATGTTTCAGGCACTTTTGTTCCAAAGTTAACAGAAAGGTGAATAAAAGAGATGGTAATTCTGTATTTTAAATAACTAATACCACAATGCTAAGGATTGACTTAACATGGAAACCTTCATTGCTATGAGTTCTTTTAGACATTTCATGGATGACTCTAATCTTGGATCCCCAGTCTTGGGAGGGATATTGGCACCAGGAGACTACCATCCCTACTCCCATGAGCATCTTCCACCAACTGCTTGCCATATTTCTGATATGCATACTTCACAAAATGCACCAGCTCTCAACACAATCATCTATAGCCTACAAAATGCAGAAGTGCAATTGGCAGTTGAGACATTGGTGGGGAAGAGAAAGCATTTACTCATGGAAATTAAGATTGTCCAGAGAAATTGAACTAAATTATGTCCATTTGTCCTAACTGGTGGAATGAAGACTTAAAGGCTTCCAGAATAGCATGGAGCTTTTCAATGAAATCCAAACATGAAAGATTTTGTGACTCTTTGGGACATTTTAGCCAAGCCATGCTCTACTGTCCTACACCTGATACCATATCTGCAATGTATTTCATGTCAAACTTCTCTTTGTCTGTTAATGACTTGCAGTGTTCTTCTTTAATTTGTATCCCTAACATTCTATACTGAATTTGCTTTGAGTAGAGGTATGGAGCGCTATACACAAATCATTCAAATGAACAGAGTTGAGAATGACAATTTTCAGCTTACAGTAAAAGCACACTTGAATGGAACCAGGAGAGGAAACCTTAATGGCTGCAGATATATTATGAAACATTAAAAAACCCCTTCACAGCTTTTCATTGTTTATTGAAATACCATTTCATTCCTGCAGATTTTATTTTATATGTAACACATAATGATTCTATTTTATGTTTCAATTGCTGCTTCCTTTTTATATTGCTAGGTGTTTTTAAAATGGCATTGTGACTTCAAATGCAAAGTGCCTTTTGTACCAGAATGTTGGGATAAAAAAGCTTTAATAAAACACAAAATGAAGGATATACCTTAATATACACATTATTACAAGCAATCTTGCCCAACAGAATGCAATTTCTGCATTATTTTCACTAAGAAATGCATTTCTAGGTATACTTTCCCCCAGAATACACATTTGTGTATATATTATTTATTGGAGAACTGCATGGCAAAATTCAGAGAAGTTTAAAGAGATTTCAAAGGATAGGAACATTTTGTTTAAAATATTGTTTCAGGAAGTATGGATTATTTAGATTCAAATTAAAATGTGAAGCAAATCAAATTTGTATTCCATTCCTGTTTCACAGATCCTTTCAGTAATGTATTAGTTGCAATGTCAGAATAGAACTGAAGATACTCAGGATCAAGTCCTTGTTCAGCCATGAAGCTCACTGGGTGGCCACGGGACAATCACTGCTCTTTAATCTAAACTCCCTCACATATGGTTGTGAGGATAAAATAAGGAAACATATATGCTACATTGAGCTGAGGCATAAATAAAGGTGGGGTGATACACACACACACATGCATGCATACATATATACACATTCTATAAGACCAGAAAATGCTTAAATGCCCACAGATTTCACATTCCCGACTGTGTCTTTGCACTTGACTCTAGCTACTGACTCCCCGCCCCCGTATTCTTACTAGAAATGAGTTTTGTCTCCAGATCTGTTGTTGAGGTATGCACCATGATGTGCACCATGACAGTGTGTGGTTGCAACATTGCACACCTGAGAACCATAATGTTCACATTTGCTTACTCTGTAATGATGAAAACTCTGCTCTGTTTTGTTTTACCAAAGGCAGCATTGCCAATGGTCAGGTTCTCCATCCCCATTTTTGGGAATAGAGAGGAAGTCTGTGGGAGAGAGGCCTCCTGAGAGAACTGTGGGAGTTGAAAGCTTGTCTACCCGCACTAGAAATACTGATGGGAATTTACCTAAAAGGGTAGCTTTAGCAAATGCCTATTCATTGTATTCTAATAGGCCAAGCATAATTTACAGATTCTTCCCTACCAAGCACTAATGAATGAATTTGTAATGATATTGCCTGTTTCATCTCCATACCAAAAGGGAAAATATATTTCTGCATGTAGCACTTTTTGAACTCTCTAGAGGTCTTTTGACCTGAATTTCCCTATAACACTGTTTTATTATCATTCTATCCCTGATGGATTTTATCAGAGGAATGCTCCCATCACTTTCTCTGCGGAATTACCGTAGGTTCCCTCAAGCATTGGATGGCATAAATACAGTGAATACATCAAAATTCCACCTAGATGTGAGCATCAGCTTGTGCCTAGTCACTTCACTTCAAACATCCATATAAAATGTGCGAATATTAGGGTGGGTGGTGGAGCAATGCTCCAGTTTAGCAAAACTAATGCTGCACACCTGGTAGAAAACATGCTGATGTTCTAGCAAATGTGTAGGTCAGAAGCAGGACTTGCTACCACTCTTATGCTTCCTCTGAAAATGTGTCTGTTGAACAGTCACACAAAGATAAATTATTTATTTCATAAAAATCATACACATGGTCTGATTATAAAAGGGGGAGACTAAAAGCAGTACAGTATACAAAAAGAATTTTGAAATGCTAAATATATAAAAAGCCATTGGAAAATTGTATCTTAAATGGCTTTGGAAACATAGGATTTTTGTAAATAATTTGATGTTCCTTGCAACTTTAGAGATAACACCACTTCTTTTTAGTGGATTAAATACATAGAATTTTGTTGCTTCCATGAATTCATTGGCAGGGTATTCCCAACACTTTCCTTCAATCCTGAGCTGTATTGAGGGTGAGAGCACATCTATGAAAATACCTATGTTTGGTACTCCATTTTTCACTGTTTTGGAGCAAGAAAGAGCAAGCACTCAGTCTGCAAAGTAAGTTTTTAGGGGTGTGGGGAATATGATTGTTAAATCTAAATCAAAGGTCATAAATTCTGATGAAACATGAATATGCCTGCCTGTGTTTTAATTCTGGTGTTGAAGGTTGTGTATGTGTATTAAGGATGTTCCCAGCCGATGGGATGCTGTGCTGAGTGGTTGGCCAGGATAAGTAGATGGCCCTGCCACCCCAGGGCTGCCATGGATTGCCTTATTTGAAGGACAGGTGGAAACCCGTGAGCCTCCACAGTGGCCGGAGGGGATTGGGAAACAATCTAAAATGGTGCTGCATGTCTGGGGGAGAGAGGAGGTGCCACGTCAGGCTGACAAGACAGTCACTGACAAAACAGTAGGCAGCCATTCTGGTGTGTGTGTGTGTGTGTGTGTGTGTGTGTGTGTGTGTGTATTAAGGCCAGCAATCTTGACAACTAGACCCAGTTCATAGGAAACTCCCAACAATGGGATCATATGTATATTTATTTTGATTCATTTAGAATCATAATCAAGAAAAGTAAAGGTGAGGGAAATAAACAAATGAGGAAAGGAAAGGGAAAGAGACATAATTAATGAATAAAATGCAAATGATTCAAAGCAGATTCATGGGTGCCACTTGACGTCTCTCTTTTTAAATTATTCTACCTGCAAGGTGGATGACTTGCATTTGGGACATTTGGAAAGCATGAGAGCTGATGAATAATCAAATTTAAATCTACACATTAGTCCAAGAGATGACAATAGTGTTGACTCACACTGGAATTGTCACAGACTATGCCCATTTATTATGTTTTTAAGACAGTTGAGAATGTTGTGATGCTTTGAAAGCCGGAGTAAGAAAAGAGTGCAACATATTAATTGGCATCTATCCACTGTTCTTGATTACTGTTTGGCAAACTGACTCCATCAAATGAGCTTGCAATGTCATTAATACCTTCAGTAAGTTGGATGCAGTAATACAAGGTTACCCAAACATTTTTTAGCAAGCTGCTTCTTTTTAAAAGGGTTCCTTGCACATTTCCAATGAAAAAGAAGGTGTAGTCTGCAAAACATCAAACAGGGATAGACCTCTCCCCCCCCCCCTCTCTCAATTCCACACAGCCCCTGGAGATGTTGTTATAAAATCACATTATGCCATTTCCAGTGACATTTATGGCCCCATTTTGAATATGTGTGGCAGGATCTGAGCTTTCTAACTGCTTAGAGAGATTTTAGTTTTGAAAAAGCTAAAGAAAACAAATAAGAGAATGGATAAAAAGTCATTGGAACACCTCATAATTCCGGAAATTCACTAAGAGCCATATAAACACAGAAAGTAAAAATTAATTCATAATCAGATTTGCTTTGAATTACAAAATATTTTCTTACTTAGCAGTTTTTCTAGACTGCCTTTCCTCTCACAGGGTTATCTCAGGACAGTTCCTAATTCGGGGTTAGAGTTCACATGATTGGATCAGGGCATGTTATATATTTGAGAACTGCAAACCTACTATATTTGACATGAACTGATTAGTTTTGATTTCCAGCAGCACCATTATTCATGATGTGTTTGCATTGACCATTTTATCACATGACAAAATTGTGTTGTTTTAATGCAGTGCAGTCCCTCACTTATAAGAATCTTAATCCAACTGCATGTACAATTAGATCAAGTTTACTTCTTTATACTGTTTAAGCAATGCATACAAGTCAACACCTTCAACTATGCACTGTGGACCACAAAAACTTATGCAGTTATAAATTTGCTAGTATTTAATGAGCTGTAAGCCAAACCACTATTTTTGCTTCACCAAAAAATCTACCCAGGAAAGTGCTTTTTCTGGAATTTTTTCATAATATGTACAGCTGTACATTATCAGCATGTGGAAGATTGGGGCGGGGATATATGAGAAAGCTAAAAGTGAAATAAAACTATGCACACATAGTGCTAGAAAGTAGAAAATTGTAAAATATAAAAGGACCCAAGAGAGAATTCTGAATCCATTCATTTTACTTCAGGTAATATATCCCAAAATCTGAGAATAAATTAGGAAAATTTGGGAACAATGCCCATTTATGAGTGCTATTGTATTCACACCCTCTTCGGGGTCTTATAGAAAGCCAGTGTAAGAACAGAATGATGAACCACATAGCTCTTTTGGCTGATTCAGCAGGCATTTCTTAAATTCCTAAGCATTTTGTAAAATCTGTTTTGAATTCAAGCATGTGATAATTTAGACAATTCTTAATCCAGTTTCAAAGGCATTTGTGTATGAGGTTCATGGGGTAATTCCATTCATTAACAAAACAGTTCTGAGAAAGATTGAAAAAGAGGGAGTGGGAAAGATAATGGTTTGGTCTGCATGCCAGGCTAAGCAAACCATAATTTAGCATCAACATATGAGAATGGGGGCTTCCAGGAAGAAAATTTAGTCTACTTTGTTCTTCTCTGATCACTTTGCTGCCATGCCATGCCATGAAATTTGAATCCACTCTAATGCCCTAACTTTCTCCAGACTAACTATGGATTTGTAAAATTCCTTTATCCTAAATTACATTTTTGCCTGGTGTGACATGCAAGCCAAACCAGTATCAATAGTGTAATCATCTGATTAATCTATATCTGCCTTTTCCTCTTCCATACAGGATATCCATTCTATGGAAGAGCTAGCTGAGAACCAGACCAGTCTAAATGAGTTCATCCTGGTAGGGTTTTCATACCTTGCTGAATGGCAAATCTTGCTGTTTTTGTTTTTTCTGCTGATGTACATTACTGCCTTAGTTGGAAACATGCTCATAATTCTGCTTGTGAAACTCAACCATTCCCTTCAAACTCCCATGTACTTCTTTTTGGTAAACCTATCTTTCTTAGAAATAGGTTACACCACTAGTGTGGTGCCCCAGATGTTGGCACATCTGTTAACAAAGCATAAAAGCATTTCCAAAGCTAGATGTGCAGCCCAGATGTATGCCTTTACCATCCTGGGGCTGACAGAATGTTGCCTCCTGGCAGCTATGGCATATGACCGCTATGTTGCCATATGCCACCCATTGCACTACACAGTAATCATGAATCACCAAGTCTGTACAAAGTTGGCAGCCGCAGCCTGGATTATTTGCTTCTTGGTACAAGTTGCTCAAACAGCATGGATCTTCAGCTTACCCTTCTGTGGTTCTAAACACATCCAGCATTTCTTTTGTGATATCCTACCAGTGGTGAAAACGGCATGCACAGATATCTACAAAAATGAGATTGCTGTCATGGCAGTGACCATCACTTTTATCATGAGTCCATTCCTACTGATTATCCTCTCCTACGTCCGTATAATTTCAACCATCCTTAAGCTTCCTTCTGCTGAGCAAAGGCGGAAAGCCTTCTCCACTTGCTCCTCACACCTCATGGTGGTGACATTATTCTTTGGGTCAGGCCTCTTCACCTACTTAATCCCCAAGTCCAAATATACTTCACGGAGTGACCAAATGAGTGCTCTTATGTACACAGTTGTCACTCCAGTTTTAAATCCCATTATATATACCCTAAGAAATAAAGAAGTGCAGAAAGCATATAAGAAAACAATTGCAAGGGTCTTCTCTCCACACTACCCAACTAACTGAATGTCTGAAGAATGGAGCATAGAAAAAAGGAAAAAAGTAAACACCGAAGACATAACTACTGATTAAGCGGATGTAAATATTTCATTCAAATGTGGCTCGTGGCTGCATTATTGCAGGAAGCCAACCAGATCCCAACCCAATGCAACCTGGACTGTCTGTATATCAGTGATCATTTGGGAGGGATTCTTACTTTAACTATAAATCTACATTTGCTTTGATTATTGACTATTTCTTTTTGTAGACTGTTTGCTGTACAGGAACCTGTTTTTTACATGTGTCTCACATGATTATTCAACAGCTGAGTGTGAAGTACACTCAGTAACAATGGTTTTCTGGTTTATTGCTGTCATACAGTTGACATCTTTTCTCAATAAATATTAGGTATCCATTTACTCACAGACCCAATTCTGACACACACAAAGTGTGTGTATGACCACGTTTTAGATTTTACTAAAATTCTCCCCTGTGGGGAAGGCGGTGGAGAGTATCTCCCACACACGTTAGGTGCCACTGCAGCCACCAACACCCTCCTTCAGTGATGAGATTTTGGCACTGAAAACTGTCTTTGTTTCAGCAAGTGTCATTTTGTGGCTACAACTGTGGGTGAGCTCCAGCAGCCAGTGCGCACCACAACAGCCAGGCTGGAGCCAGGAGGCCACCCCAAATAACGACAGCCATGTTGAACCACAACTTCCACTCCCTTCGAAGTTGGTCTTCATTTGCCTTAGATTATTATCTAGACTGCTGAAGGACTGTGTATAACTCAAGTCCTTGTATAGTGTACTGGATGCAGCTGTTGGCATGCATACAACACACTGCACGACCCACTCCATTCATGTTATTCTAATCAAACATGATTACCTAGTCTTTTTTATCCATCCATTCATTAATTTCATAAAATTTATATAACTGCTTGGTTGTAGAAAAAAACTGAAAGAAGTTTGAATCCACAGGAAATTATATGGGTGAAATTTAGATTGCATTGAAAAGCAGTATTTTCAATTCCTATAAAAATGTGAGGTTTCTGGAAGTAATGGTAATTTCTTGCATCACCCAAGGATTAAATGCATATATTTTTTTGTTAGCCATTCTTACCACCATGGATTAGTTAGCAGAAAATTCCCAAACGTATTCCTTCAAAATTGAGTTGCATCAAGAATGAGATCACATATATGAAAATATCTTTGTTTGGTGCATCATGGTGCACCGCTCTGACGCACGAAACAGCAGTTACTTCTTTTGCAAAGTAAGATTTTATGGTAGTAAGGTATGATTGTTACATCTAAGTCAAAGAACTTTTGATCACAACTGACTGTGTTTTAATTCTGATATGTTTTTCTGTAATGCTTTAAGAAGAATCTCAACTGTGAGATATTCTATCATCTATCTCTATCTATCATCTACCATCTATCTATCTATCTATCTATCATCTATCTATCATCTATCTATCTATCTATATCTATCTATCATCTATCTATCTATCATCTATCTAGCTATCTATCATCTATCTATCTATCTATCTATCATCTATCTATCTATCTATCATCTATCTATCTATCATCTATCTATCTATCATCTATCTATCTATCATCTATCTATCTATCATCTATCTATCTATCATCTATCTATCTATCTATCATCTATCTATCTATCTATCTATCTACCTATCTATCTATCTAATCTATCTATCTATCTATCTATCTATCTATCTATCTATCTATCTATCATCTATCACCTATCATCTATCTCTATCATATATCTAACTTCATTTTTATACTGTCAGGAGAATCTCAAAAGTGAGATATTCTATCATCTATCTATCTTTTCATCTATCATCTATCTATCTATCATCTATCTATCTATCTATCTATCTATCTATCTATCTATCTATCATCTATCTATCTATCTATCTATCTATCTATCTATCTATCTATCTATCATCTATCTATCTATCATCTATCATCTATCTATCTATCTATCATCTATCTATCTATCTATCTATCTATCTATCTATCATCTATCTATCTATCATCTATCTATCTATCTAATCAATCTAATCTATCTATCTAATCTATCATCTATCTATCTTCATTTTTATTTTACAACCAAGAAAATTCAAGCCATGAAAGAAATGAAGAAATAAAGGAATATAAACGATTCAAATCAAACTAGTGTGTGTTTTTCAGTGTTTTACCTTACTCTACTTACATAGCCACAGATCACAGTGAAGAAAAGTTACAGTGCTCATAGAATTCAAGCAATGGGACTTCAGTTTCATTTTCTGATTACAGGTCCCCCCCCTCCCCCCAGTGTGCTCCATAAGGTCGCTGAACCTCCTAGAGCAGGTTTTGAGGGTGTGTGGGTGCTTCAGGAGAATCTAAGTTCTCATGCACAAGTGGAGTCTCTTCTCTGAGTGGAACAGCAGTGTTGAGTACAACCCATTGTACCTGAGTGCTTTCCATTTCATGGCTAATAGGACCCCTGACCATTAGGTCCAATCATGACCGACTCTGGGGTTGCAACTCTCATCTTGCTTTATTGGCTGAGGGAGCTGCCGTACAGCTTCTGGGTCATATGGCCAGCATAACTAAGCCGCTTCTGGCAAACCAGAGCAGCACATGGAAATACCTTTTACTTTCCCGCTGGAGCAGTACCTATTTATCTACTTGCACTTTGACGTGCTTTCTAAATGCTAGGTTGGCAGGTTCATGGCTAATAGACGATTGCAATTTGAAGCCTGCTTCACCAAACAGTTCAGATGAGCTGATACTGAAGCATGCTGTAAAACATGGGTGGAAGCTCTGTGGGTGGCCCCCAGGTTTTAGTGGAATCCGAGTTCCATTGTCCCTGACTGAAATGAAAAATAGTCCACTAATAGTTGGTAAACCAAAGGTTCTTCATCGCAGCCTTAAAAGCTTTGATGCAAGGGGCAAAGAAATTAGTTTGTTACTTTAAAAATAATCTGCATGAATGAGTTCTGGCAGCATCAATAATAGCAATGTGATGGTATTGAACATGTGACAGCTTTTTTAAAAGTGTTGTGCTTTGCTGAGATATAATGTGGCTCTGTACAGTGATAAAACACAACTGGTTATAACCGTAATCCAAATGCATGTACAACTGGATCAAGTTTACTCTTTTATGCTTTTTCAAGGAATTCATACAGGTCATCAGAAGCATGGTGGATTATTGACCATGAAGAACTATGTAACAATAGATTTGTTAATATTTAAAGAGCTGCATCATTGACGACAGTCTTTGGTCAACAGGAAAAAAGCATAACACTGCTTCTTTCTTGCACTTTTTTCTCAACATGTACATCTGTACAATGTGCATGCACTTGGAGAGAGCAGGGATATATGAGGAAGCTGAAAATGCAACTAAATTGTGTCTACACAGTGCTCATTGAAAGATTGAGATATATGAAGGGAACTATGGGAGAATTCTTGAATGTATTGGTTTTATTTCCAGGGAGAAAACCAGTTAATTTAGAATTCCAAACTCTGAGAAGGAATTAAGGAAAATTTGGGAACTTCTTTGCCTCCAGTAAGATTATCCTAATTACACTCGAGAAAGTTTCAATGGCTGCTAGTCACAATGGCTTTATCTTACTTCCATTGTCACAGACAGTAATCCTATCGGGAAGAGAGCTATTGCGTTATTGTCCAACAGGCTTGAAGGCTTCCCGTAGGCTTCTGTTTTGCCACAGTGAAATTAGGATTATGCACTAGATGGGCCTTTTGTATGCTCCAGCTAGCTCTACTATAATTACCAGATTTAATACAAAAAAAATTCCTTCCAGTAGCACCTTAAAGCCCAACTAAGCTAGTTCTTGGTATGAGCTTTCGTGTGCATGCACACTTCTTCAGATACACATGCACATGAAAGCTCATACCAAGAACTAACTTAGTTGGTCTTTAAGGTGCTACTGGAAGGAATTTTTTTTGTTTTGACTATGGCAGACCAACACGGCTACCTATCTGTAACCAGATTTAATACATTATTTGTATATATCTTTTCCTTTTCCATACAGGTTAAGCATTCTATGGAACAACTAGGTGAGAACGAGACCAATCTGAATGAGTTCATTCTGGAGGGGTTTTCATATCTTGCTGAACTGCAAATCTTGCTGTTTTTTGTTTTTCTGGTGACATACATAATCACCTTGCTGGGAAACATGCTCATTATTCTGCTCATAAAACTCAACCCTTCTCTTCAGACTCCCATGTACTTCTTCTTAGTGAACCTGTCATTCTTAGAAATGTGTTACACCACTAGTGTGGTGCCGCAGATGCTGGTACATTTGTTAACAGAGCATAAAAGGATATCCCTAGCAAGATGTGCAGCCCAGATGTATGCCTTCGCCATGCTGGGGCTGACAGAATGTTGCCTCTTGGCAGCTATGGCATATGACCGCTATGTTGCCATATGCCATCCATTGCACTACACAGAAATCATGAATCACCAAGTCTGTACACAGCTGGCAGCTGCAGCGTGGATTATTTGCTTATTGGTACAAGTTGCTCAAACAGCATGGATCTTCAGCTTACCCTTCTGTGGTTCTAAACACATCCAGCACTTCTTTTGTGATTTCCTACCAGTGATGAAAATGGCATGCACAGATACCTACAAAAATGAGATTCTTGTCATGGCAGTGTCTATTATTTTCATCATGAGTCCTTTCCTGCTGATCATCCTCTCCTACATCCGTATAATTTCAACCATCCTCAAACTTCCTTCTGCTAAGGGAAGGAGAAAAGCCTTCTCCACTTGCTCCTCACACCTCATGGTGGTGACACTATTTTTTGGGACAACCCTCTTCACCTACTTAATTCCCAAGTCCAGCTACACTCCGCGGAGCGACCAAATAATTTCTCTTATGTACACAGTTGTCAGTCCATTTTTGAACCCCATAATATATACCCTAAGAAATAAAGAAGTGAAGGGAGCATTTAAGAAGACAGTTTCACGGTTATTCTCTGTACAGAACCCAACAAGTTGAAAATCAGAAGCATGGAGTATGGCAACAAGAAAAATAAATAAAAACAGGACATATCATTTTTGATTAAATGGCTGTAAGTATATTGTTATGGTCTAATTTATAACAGTTATTATAGAAATGAACCTGATTCCAACCCAGCAACCTATATTGCCTGTACCTCAGCGATAATTTTGGAGTGATTCTTTGGTTTAACCATAAATCTGTAGCTTCTTTGATGATTAGATTTCTTATACTGTTTGCTATACAGGAACCTCTACAGCATGATTGGTTTACTTGTATACTGTATTTTTCCTCTTTAAAGAAACTCATACTTGGAGACTTACTGTATGGAATTTAAACAGAAAAGGGATTTAATTCACAACAAGAATAATAAACAGAAATAATATGGGGGTTGGAAATCTTCCAAGAAACAGCAAACTATATTTTTTAAAAAAAATATTTTTTTTTTATTTTTTAAACACATAATAAAAAACACACAAACAAAACACAAAACAAAAACATACAAAACATTTAAATCATAATGTTATTTTCATACACCTTCTTTCCTCCAACTTCCCCATACATTACCTCCCTTTCACTGCATCCTTGTTTTGCAGTTCTTTAGCAACCCATTAGTCAGTTTATCTACTAGTTCCCTTTCATTAAGTTTCCTTAAACTTATTAGTTACAGCTGTTATTCTCTACTTCTTACCCCTTGACATCTTAACACTCCTCAATTTTACAACAATTTTTAAGATATGTTTTAAATTTCTTCCAATCCTCTTCCACTGTCTCTTTCCCCTGGTCATGGATTCTGCTGGTCATCTCTGCCAATCCCATGAAGTCTGTCACCTTTGTCTGCCATTCTTCCAGAGTAGGTAGTTCTTGCATCTTCCAATACTTTGCCAAAAGAATTCTTGCTGCTGTGGTAGCATACATAAAAAATGTCCTATCCTTCTTTGGCACCAATTGGCCAACCATGCCCAGGAGAAAAGCCTCAGGTTTCTTAGGAAAAGTCCACTTAAGGACTTTCTTAATTTCATTATAGATCATTTCCCAAAAGGCTTTAATCTTTGGGCAGGTCCACCAAAGGTGATAGAAGGTACCTTCAGTCTCATTGCATTTCCAACATTTATTATTGGGCAAATGGTAAATTTTTGCAAGCTTGACTGGGGTCATGTACCACCTGTAAATCATTTTCATTATGTTCTCTTTTAAGGCACTGCATGCCGTAAACTTAACACCAGTGGTCCATAACTGTTCCCAGTCAGCAAACATAATGTCATGACCAGAAACAGCAAACTATACACACACTGAACTCATCAGATGTCACAGGCTTTTCAATAAGTTGGTTAGTGTACAGCTTTGATTTTATTCAGGTACTTAAACTTATCACAGACATGGTACACTTTAGGTTTCAATAACTGGGGATTCTGAAACAGGTTGGTCCTTTCTGTCAGGTGAGTTCTGCCAATTATTCTTCCCAAACTTTAGAAATCTCTAGAAGTCTTAGTGGCTAGGCACATGGGTGGTGCTGTGGTCTAAACCACTGAGCCACCTGAGCTTGTCAATTGGAGGGTCTGTGGTTTAAACCTGCATAACAGGGTAAGCTCCTGTTGCTCTGTCCCAGCTTCTGCTACCTAGCAGTGTGAGAGCACACCAGTGCAAGTAGATAAATTTGTACCGCTGCAGCAGGAAGGTAAATTGTGTTTCCATGTGCTCTGGCACTCATGGCAGTGTCCTGTTGCAGCAGAAGCGGTTTAGTCATGCTGGCCACATGACCTATAATGTTGTTTGTGGATAAACGATGACACCCTCGGCCTGAAAAGTGAGGTGAGCATGTGCCCCATAGTCACCTTTGACTGGACTTAACTATCCAGGGGTCCTTTACCTTTTAACTAGTTGACATAGAATATCAGACCAGGGAATCAACACTCATTAATGTTCTAACTAGTTTAGGATTATTCTTCTCTCACTAGAAGATCCACCCTCTTCCTACTGGACTGAGGTTTAAGTAGAGCATTCCCTCACAACTCCACTAGTAAAGGTAAAGGTACCCCTGCCCACACAACTCCACTACTCCTACACTAAAATTCAGCTTTCCAGTTCTCGTGTTTCTGTATACTCTTAAAGACAATAACCTTTTTCTTTCAATCTAGCTCCCAGATCAGAGACTGCCTTCTCTGGCTGTAAATATTCCTTCAGAGTAGTTTTCAAACAACTCAAGAGGTACACTGTCCCTCCACTAGTAAAAATGGTATGCATAGACACCTCCAAATATGAAGTTGCTAACAAGCAATAATAAAAACAAGTTGAATGAATACAACTTAAAAACAAAATTAAAATACAACATTAAAATACTGAAACATTAAAATATTAAAATGTAGCCTCATCACAGGAGGAGAAAGGAAAAGAAAAAAGAAAGAGGGGAAGGGAATCAAATTGGCTCCAAGCCAAAGGCCAGGTGGAACAACTCTGTCTTACAGGCCCTGCGGAAAGAAATCAGATCCTGCAGGGCCCTGGTCTCATGAGGCAGAGCGTTCCACCAGGCTGGAGCCAGAGTTGAAAAGGCCCTGGCTCTGGTTGAAGCTAATCTAACTTCCTTCGGGCCCGGGATCACTAGGGTGTTGCTATTTATGGAGCTTGAGGCTCTCTGTAGGGCATACTGAGAGAGGCGGCCGCGTAGGTATGAGGGTCCTAGGCCGTGAAGGGCTTTAAAGGTCAAAACCAAACCAGCACCTTAAATCTGACCCTGTACTCCACCGGGAGCCAGTGCAGCTGGAAAAGCACTGGGTGAATATGCTCCCATGGTAGAGACCCTGTGAGGAGCCTCTCTGCAGCATTCTGCACCCGCTGGAGTTTCTGGGACAGCTTCAAGTGCAGTCCAGCGTAGAGTGAATTACAGTAGTCAAGCCTGGAGATGACCGTCGCATGGATCACTGTAGCCAGGTCGGGGCGGGAAAGGTAAGGGACCAACTGCTTGATGCGGCGAAGGTGGAAACATGTCGCCTTGGCTGTTGCTGTAACCTGCACCTCCATGGAAAGGGAGGTGTCAAGGATTACAACCAAACTCTTAACAGAAGGTAATGGCACTAATTGGGCCCCCGCAAGAGAAGGGAGTTGGTCCCTCATCCCCATGCCATCCCGACCCAGGCATAGGACCTCTGTCTTCAAAGGATTTAGTTTCAATCGGCTCCCACTAAACCATCCAGCTACAGCTTCCAAGCATCTGGTCAGTGTGATCTGGGCTACCCTTAAATTTCATTCTGATCCTCACACTTCATGGTAGTGAAATTGTTCTATGGGACAGCCTTATTTGCCTCCATTAGGCCCCAATCCAGTTACACTCTGGTGAGTGACAAAATTATTCATTTTATGAACACTGTAATGATTCCTTATTTAAACGCCATAACATATACCCTAAGAAAAAGAAGTGAATAGAGCATTTGAGAATCAGTTATAAAAATTTTCTCTGCACATGATTCAACCAACTGAACATTTGGCAACAGAGTTAGGAACATGCTCATAATTCTGATTGTGAAACTCAACCATTCCCTTCAAACTCCCATGTACTTCTTCTTGGGAAACCTATCTTTCTTTGATAAATTAAATGCATGTATTTTTTGTTAGCCATTCTTACCCCCATGGATTAGTTAGCAGAAAATTCCCAAACGTATTCATTCGAAATTCAGTTGCATCAAGAATGAGATCTCATATATGAAAATATCTTTGTTTGATGCATCATTGTGCACTGCTCTGACGCACGAAACAGCAGTTACTTCTTTTGCAAAGTAAGATTTTTTGGGAGTTAGGTATGATTGTTACCAGTGGCGTAGCGTGGGGGGTGCAAAGGGGCCGGCCACACCGGGCGCAACATCTGGGGGTTAGGGTTAGGGGGCACAAATCCACGGGTTAGGGGGCGCAAATTACTTGCCTTGCCCCGGGTGCCGACAACCCACGCTACGCCACTGATTGTTACATCTAAGTCAAAGAACTTTTGATCACAATTGACTGTGTTTTAATTCTGATATGTTTGTCTGTAATGCTTTTATAGCTAGATACTGTTAGGAGAATCTCAACTGTGAGATATTCTATCATCTATCTATCATCTATCTATCTATCTATCTATCTATCTATCTATCTATCTATCTATCATTTATCTCTATCATCTATCTAGCTTCATATTTATTTTACAACCAAGAAAATTCAAGCCATGAAAGAAATGAAGAAATAAAGGAATATAAACGATTCAAATAAAACTAGTGTGTGTTTTCCAGTGTTTTACCTTACTCTACCTACAAAGCCACAGATCACAGTGAAGAAAAGTTACAGTGCTCATGGCATTCAAGCAATGGGACTTCCTTTTATGATCACATGCCCCCCTTCCCCCCTTTATCTTACTTCCATTGTCATAGATAGTAATCCTATTGGGAAGAGAGCTATTGCATTATTGTCCTGTTTGAAGGCTTCCCGTAGGCTTCTGTTTTGCCACAGTGAAATTAGGATTATGCACTAGATGGGCCTTTTGTATGCTCCAGCTAGCTCTACTATAATTACCTGATTTAATACATTATTTGTATATGTCTTTTCCTTTTCCATACAGGTTAAGCATTCTATGGAACAACTAGGTGAGAACGAGACCAATCTGAATGAGTTCATTCTGGAGGGGTTTTCATATCTTGCTGAACTGCAAATCTTGCTGTTTTTTGTTTTTCTGGTGACATACATAATCACCTTGCTGGGAAACATGCTCATTATTCTGCTCATAAAACTCAACGCTTCACTTCAGACTCCCATGTACTTCTTTTTGGTAAACCTATCATTCTTAGAAATGTGTTACACCACTAGTGTGGTGCCGCAGATGCTGGTACATTTGTTAACAGAGCATAAAAGCATATCCCTAGCAAGATGTGCAGCCCAGATGTATGCCTTCGCCATGCTGGGGCTGACAGAATGTTGCCTATTGGCAGCTATGGCCTATGATCGCTATGTTGCCATATGCCACCCATTGCACTACACAGAAATCATGAATCACCAAGTCTGTACACAGCTGGCAGCCGCAGCGTGGATTATTTGCTTCTTGGTACAAGTTGCTCAGACAGCATGGATATTCAGCTTACCCTTCTGTGGTTCTAAACACATCCAGCACTTCTTTTGTGATATCCTACCAGTGATGAAAATGGCATGCACAGACACCTCCAAAAATGAGATTCTTGTCATGGCAGTGTCTATTATTTTCATCATGAGTCCTTTCCTGCTGATCATCCTCTCCTACATCTGTATAATTTCAACCATCCTCAAACTTCCTTCTGCTAAGAGAAGGAGAAAAGCCTTCTCCACTTGCTCCTCACACCTCATGGTGGTAACATTATTCTATGGGTCAGGCCTCTTCACCTACTTAATGCCGAAGTCCAGCTACACTCCGCAGAGTGACCAAATAATTTCTCTTATGTACACAGTTGTCAGTCCATTTTTGAACCCCATAATATATACCCTAAGAAATAAAGAAGTGAAGGGAGCATTTAAGAAGACGGTTTCACGGTTATTCTCTGTACAGAACCCAACAAGTTGAAAATCAGAAGCATGGAGTATGGCAACAAGAAAAATAAATAAAAACAGGACATATCATTTTTGATTATATGGCTGTAAGTATATTGTTAAGGTCTAATTTATAACAGTTATTACAGAAATGAACCCGATTCCAACCTAGCAACCTATATTGCCTGTACCTCAGCAATAATTTTGGAGTGATTCTTTGGTTTAACCATAAATCTGTAGCTTCTTTGATGATTAGATTTCTTATACTGTTTGCTATACAGGAACCTCTACAGCATGATTGGTTTACTCTGCTTGTATACTGTATTTTTCCTATTTAAAAAAACTCATACTCGGAGACTTGCAGTGTGGAATTTGAACAGGAAAAGGATTTAATTCACAACAAGAATAATAAACAGAAATAATATGGGAGTTGGAAATCTTCAAAGAAACAGCAAACTATACACACACTGAACTCATCAGATGTCTCAGGCTTTTCAATAAGTTGGTTAGTGTACAGCTTTGATTTTATTCAGGTACTTAAACTTATCACAGACATTGTACAGTTTAGGTTTCAATAACTGGGGATTCTGAAACAGGTTGGTACTTTCTGTCAGGTGAGTTCTGAAAGAGTTGGGAAGGATAATCTGCCAGTTATCCTTCCCAATCTTTAGAAATCTCTAGAAGTCTTAGTGGCTAGGCACGTGGGTAGTGCTGTGGTATAAACCACAGAGCCTCCTGAGCTTGTCAGTCAGAAGGTGTGAGGTTTAAACCTGCATAACAGGGTGTGCAGCCCATAGTCACCTTTGACTGGATTTAACTATCCAGGGGTCCTTTACCTTTTAACTAGTTGACGTAGAATATCAGACCAGGGAATCAGCACTCATTCCACTTCTAACTATTATGGGATTATTCTTCTCTCACTAGAAGATACATCCTCTTCCTACTTGACTGAGGTTTAAGCAGAGCATTCCCTCACAACTCCACTACTCCTATACTAAAATTCAGCTTTCCAGTTCTGGCGTTTCTGTATACTTTAAAGTCAATAACCTTTATCTTTCAATCTAACTCCAGCTCAGAGACTGCCTTCTCTGTCTGTAAATACTCCTTCAGAGTGGTTTTCACACAACTCAAGAGGTACTACTGTTGACCAACCCAATGCCAGGAACTAATTTTGGGCAGCACTTATTCTGTGATATCCCTCCACTAGTAAAAATGTTATGCATAGACACCTCCAAATATGAAGTTGCTGTCCATTCTTGCTGATCATTGTCTCCTACATCCATATGATCTAGGCTTCCCTTAAATTTCATTCTGATCCTCACACTTCATGGTAGTGAAATTATTCTATGGGAAAGCCTTATTTGCCTCCATTAGGCCCCTGTCCAGCTACACTCTGGTGAGTGACAATATTATTTATTTTATGAACCCTGTAGTGATTCCTGCTTTAAACCCCATCACATATACCCCAAGGAAAAGAATACGTGAATGGGGCATTTGAGAATCAGTTATAAAAATCTTCTCTGCACATGATCCTACCAACAGAACATTTAGCAACAGAGTTGGGAACATGCTCATAATTCTGATTCTGAAACTCAACCATTCCCTTCAAACTCCCATGTACTTCTTTCTGGTAAACCATTCTTGGTTAGAAATTGGTTACACCACCATTGTGGTGCCCCATATGTTGGCACATCTGTAAACAAAGCATAAAAGCATTTCAAAAGCTAGATGTGCAGCTCAGATGTATGCCTTTACCTTCCTGGGGATGACAGAATGCTGCCTCCAGGCAGCCATGGCATATGATCCATATGTTTCAATATGTCATCCATTGCATTACACACTAATCATGAATCACCAAGTCTGTACAAAGTTGGCAGCCGCAGCCTGGATTATTTGCTTCTTGGTACAAATTGCTCAGACAGCATGGATCTTCAGCTTATCCTTCTGTGGCTCTCAACACATCCAGCATTTCTTTTGTGATATCCTACCAGTGGTGAAAATGGCATGCACAGATACCTATAAAATGAGATTGCAATCATGGCAGTGACCATTTCTTTCATCATTAGTCCATTCCTACTTATTATCTTCTCCTACGTCTGTATAATTTCAACCATCCTTAAGCTTCCTTCTGCTGAGCAAAGGCGGAACACCTTCTCCACTTGCTCCTCACACCTCACGGTGGTGACATTATTCTTTGGGTCAGGCCTCTTCACCTACTTAATGCCCAAGACTAGCTACACTTCACGGAGTGACCAAATGAGTGCTCTTATGTACACAGTTGTCACTCCAGCTTTAAATCCCATAATATATACCCTAAGAAATAAAGAAGTGCAGAAAGCATATAATAAAACAAAACCCAGCTAGCTGAATATCTGAAGAATGCAGCATAGAAAAAAGATGAAAAGTAAACACCAAAGACGTAACTGCTGATTAAGGGGATATAAATATTTGATTCAAATGCGGCTCGTGGCTGCATTATTGCAGGAAGCCAACCAGATCCCCACCCAATGCAACCTGGACTGTCTGTATATCAGTGATCATTTGGGAGGGATTCTTGCTTTTAACTATAAATCTACATGTGCTTTGATTATTTCTTTTTGCAGACTGTTTGCTGTACAGGAACCTGCTTTTTACATGTGTCTTACATGATTATTCAACAGCTGAGTGTGACGTACACTCAGTAACAATGGTTTTTCTGGTGTATTGCTGTCATCCAGTTGACATCGTTTCTCAATAAATCTTATGTATCCATTTACTCACAGACCTAGTTCTGACACACACAAAGTGTGTGTATGACCACGTTTTAGATTTTACTAAAATTCACCTCTGTGGTGAAGGCGGTGGAGAGTATCTCCCACACACGTTAGGTGCCACTGCAGCCCCCAACACCCTCCTTCAGTGATGAGCTTTTGGCACTGAAAACTGTCTTTGTTTCAGCAAGTGTCATTTTGTGGCTACAACTGTGGGTGAGCTCCAGTAGCCAGTGCTCCTCCCACAGCCAGGCTGGAGCTGGGAGTCCACCCCAAATAACTACAGCCATGCTGAACCGCAAATTCCACTCCCTTCAAAGCTGGTCTTCATTTGCCTTAGATAATTATCTAGACTAATGAAAGACTGTGTATAACTCAAGTCCTTGTATAGTGTTCTGGATGCAGCTATTGGTATGCACACAATGCACTGCATGACCCACTCCATTCATGTTATTCTAATCAAACATGATTACCTAGTCTTTTTTATCTGTCCATTCATTTATTTCATAAAATTTATATACTGCTTGGTTGTAGAAAAAAACCTGAAAGAGGTTTTGAGTCCAGCCGCTTTTACCCACGGGAAATTAGATGGGTGAAATTTAGATTGCGTTAAAAAGCTGTATTTTCAATCCCTATAAAAATGTGAGGTTTTTGGAAGTAATTGTAATTTCTTGCATCACCCAAGATTAAATGCATTTTTTTTTGTTAGCCATTCTAACCCCCACGGATTAGTTAGCAGAGAATTCCCAAATGTATTCCTTCAAAATTCAGTTGCATTGAGAATGAGATCACATATATGAAAATATCTTTGTTTGGTGCATCATTGTGCACCGCTCTGACGCACGAAACAGCAGTTACTTCGTTTGCAAAATAAGATTTTATGGGAGTAAGGTATGATTGTTACATCTAAATCAAAGAACTTTTGATCACAATTGACTGTGTTTTAATTCTGGTATGTGTGTCTGTAATGAAGAGAGACACTTTTATAGCTAGATACTGTCAGGAGAATCTCAACTGTGAGATATTCTATCATCTATATATCTTTTCATCTATCTATCTATCATCTATCTATCTATCATCTATCTATCTATCTATCTATCTATCATCTATCTATCATCTATCTATCTATCTATCTATCTATCTATCATCTATCATCTATCATCTGTATATCTATCATCTATCATCTATCTATCTATCTATCTATCATCTATCTATCTATCATCTATCTATCATCTATCTATCTATCTATCATCTATCTATCAATCATCTATCTATCATCTATCTATCATCTATCTATCTATCATCTATCATCTATCTATCTCTATCTATATCTATCTATCTATCATCTATCTATCATCTATCTATCTATCATCTATCTATCTATCATCTATCTATCTATCATCTATCTATCTATCTATCATCTATCTATCTATCTATCTATCTATATCTATCTATCATCTATCTACATGTATCATCTATCTATCATCAATCTATCATCTATCTATCATCTATCTATCTATCTATCATCTATCTATCTATCTATCTATCATCTATCTATCTATCTATCTATCTATCATCTATCATCTATCATCTGTATATCTATCATCTATTATCTATCTATCTATCTATCATCTATCTATCTATCATCTATCTATCATCTATCTATCTATCTATCATCTATCTATCTATCATCTATCTATCTATCATCTATCTATCATCTATCTATCTTTCATCTATCTATCTATCATCTATCATCTATCTATCTCTATCTATATCTATCTATCTATCATCTATCTATCATCTATCTATCTATCATCTATCTATCTATCTATCATCTATCTATCTATCATCTATCTATCTATCTATCATCTATCTATCTATCTATATCTATCTATCATCTATCTATATGTATCATCTATCTATCATCAATCTATCATCTATCATCTATCATCTATCATCTATCATCTATCATCTATCTATCTATCTATCTATCTATCTATCTATCTATCATCTATCATCTATCTATCTATCTATCATCTATCTATCTATCTATCTATCTATCTATCTATCTATCTATCTATCTATCATCTATCTATCATCTATCTCTCTATCTATCATCTATCTATCTATCTATCTATCTATCTATCTATCATCTATCTATCATCTATCTCTCTATCTATATCTATCTATGTAATCTATCTCTATCATCTATCTATCTTCATATTTATTTTACAACCAAGAAAATTCAAGCCATGAAAGAAATGAAGAAATAAAGGAATATAAACGATTCAAATCAAACTAGTGTGTGTTTTTCAGTGTTTTACCTTACTCTACCTACAAAGCCACAGATCACAGTGAAGAAAAGTTACAGTGCTCATAGCATTCAAGCAATGGGACTTCAGTTTCATTTTCTGATCACATGCCCCCCTTCCCCCAGTGTGCTCCATATGGTCGCTAAACCTACTAGAGCAGATTTTGAGGGTGTATGGGTGCTTCAGGAGAATCTAAGTTCCCATGCACAAGTGGAATCTCTTCTGTGAGTGGAAGAGCAGTGTTGAGTACAACCCATTGTACCTGAGTGCTTTCCATTTCACGGCTAATAGGAGGTTGCAGTTTGAAGACTGCTTCACCAAACAGATCAGCTGATGCTTTAGAACAGTGTAAAACGGGTGGGAGATATGTGGGTAGCCCCAAGGTTTTAGTGGAATCCGAGTTCCATTGTCCGTGGCTGACATGGAAAATAGTCCACTAATAGTTGGAAAACCACAAGTTCTTCATCCCAGCCTTAAAAGCTTTGATGGAAGGGGGCAAAGAAATTAATTTGTGACTTTAAAAATAATCTACATGAATGAGTTCTGGCAGCATCAGTAATAACAATGTGATGATATTGAACATGTGATGGCTTTTTTAAAAGTGTTGTGCTTTGCTGAGATATAAAGCGGCTCTGTACAGTGATAAAACACAACTGGTGAAAACCTTAATCCAAATGCATGTACATCTGGATCAGGTTTACTCTTTTATGCTTTTTTAGGAATTCGTATAAGTCATCAGTAGCATTGGTGGATTGTTGACCATGAACTATTATGTAACAATAGATTTGTTAATATTTAAAGAGCTGTATCATTGACCACTGTTTTTGGTCAATGGGGGGGGGAGGACATAACACAGCTTCTTTCCTGCATCCTTTTTTCTCAACGTACACCTGTATACTAGCAATGTGGATGCACTTGGAGAGAGCAGGGATATATGAGGAAGCTGGAAATGCAACTAAATTGTGTCTACACTGTGCTCATTGAAAGATTGAGAAATATGAAAGGAACCATGGGAGGATTCTTTAATGTATTGGTTTTATTTCCAGGGAGAAAGCCAGTTAATTTAGAATTCCAAATTCTGAGAAGGAATGTGGGAAAATTTGGGAACTTTTTTGCCTCCAGGAAGATTATCCTAATGACTGCCAGCCATCTTACTTTCATAGTCACAGAAAGAAATCCTCATTGGGGAGAGAGCTATTGCATTATTATCCTGTTTGAGGGCTTCATGTAGGCTTCTGTTTTCCAAGGTGAGATTAGGATCATCCACTAGATGGGTCTTTTGGATGCTCCAGGTGCCTCTACTATGATTACCACATTCAATTAATTATCTGTATTTGTCATTTCCTTTTCCACACAGGATATCCATTCTATGGAAAAACTAGGTGAGAACCAGACCAATCTGAATGAGTTCATTCTGGAGGGGTTTTCATATCTTGCTGAACTGCAAATCTTGCTGTTTTTTGTTTTTCTGGTGACATACATAATCACCTTGCTGGGAAACACGCTCATTATTCTGCTCATAAAACTCAACCCTTCACTTCAGACTCCCATGTACTTCTTTTTGGTAAACCTATCATTCTTAGAAATGTGTTACACCACTAGTGTGGTGCCCCAGATGCTGGTACATTTGTTAACAGAGCATAAAAGCATATCCCTAGCAAGATGTGCAGCCCAGATGTATGCCTTTACCATCCTGGGGCTGACAGAATGTTGCCTCTTGGCATCTATGGCATATGACCGCTATGTTGCCATATGCCATCCATTGCACTACACAGTAATCATGAACCGCCGGGTATGTGCACAGCTTGCAGCTGCATCATGGATTACTTGCATCTCAGTAGAAATTGCTCAAACAACATGGATATTCAGTTTACCCTTCTGTGGTTCTAAACACATCCAGCACTTCTTCTGCGATATCCTACCAGTGGTGAAAATGGCATGCACAGACACCTCCAAAAATGAGATTCTTGTCATGGCAGTGTCTACTATTTTCATCATGAGTCCTTTCCTACTGATCATCCTCTCCTACATCCGTATAATTTCAACCATCCTCAAACTTCCTTCTGCCAAGGGAAGGAGAAAAGCCTTCTCCACTTGCTCCTCACACCTCATGGTGGTGACACTATTTTTTGGGACAGCCCTCTTCTACTACTTAATTCCCAAGTCCAGCTACACTCCGCGGAGTGACCAAATGATTTCTCTTATGTACACAGTTGTCAGTCCATTTTTGAACCCCATAATATATACCCTAAGAAATAAAGAAGTGAAGGGAGCATGTAAGAAGACAGTTTCACGGTTGTTCTCTGTACAGAACCCAACAAGTTGAAAATCAGAAGCATGGAGTATGGCAACAAGAAAAATAAATAAAAACAGGACATATCATTGGTGATTAAGGGTCTGTAAGTAGATTGTAAAGGTCTAACTCATAACAGAGTTATTGCAGAAATGAACCTGATTCCAACCTAGCAATCTATATTGCCTGTACCTCAGCAATAATTTTGGAGTGATTCTTTGGTTTAACCATAAATCTGTAACTTCTTTGATTATTAGATTTCTTATACTGTTTGCTGTACAGGAACCTCTACAGCATGATTAGTTTACTTCTACTTTTAATGTATTTTTCCTCTTTAAAAAAACTCATACTCGGAGACTTACTGTATGGAATTTAAACAGAAAAAGGATTCAATTCATAACAAGAATAATAAACAGAAATAAAACAGGAGTTGGAAATCTTCAAAGAAACAGCAAACCACACACACACTGAACTCATCAGATGTCTCAGGTTTTCAATAAGTTGTTTAGTGTACAGCTTTGATGTTCTTCAGTTACTTGAACTTATCACAGGGGACGCGTGTGGCACTGTGGGTTAAAGCCTCAGCGTCTAGGGCTTGCCGATCGAAAGGTCGGCGGTTCGAATCCCCGCGGCGGGGTGCGCTCCCGCTGCTCGGTCCCAGCGCCTGCCAACCTAGCAGTTCGAAAGCACCTCCGGGTGCAAGTAGATAAATAGGGATCGCTTTCTAGCGGGAAGGTAAACGGCGTTTCCATGTGCAGCTCTGGCTCGCCAGAGCAGCGATGTCACGCTGGCCACGTGACCCGGAAGTGTCTTCGGACAGCGCTAGCCCCTGGCCACTTGAGTGAGATGGGCGCACAACCCCAGAGTCTGGCAAGACTGGCCCGTACGGGCAGGGGTACCTTTACCTTTACCTTTTATCACAGACATGGTACAATTTAGGTTTCAATAACTTGGGATTCTGAAACAGGTTGGTACTTTCTGTCAGGTGAGTTCTAATCTGCCAATTATCCTTCATATTCCCAACCTTGAGAAATCTCTAGTAGACTTAGCAGCTAGGCACGTGGGTGGAACTTTGGTCTAAACCACTGTGCCTCTTTGGCTTGTCAATCGGAAGGTCTGCAGTTTGAACCTGCATAACAGGGTGAGCTCCCATTGCTCTGTCCCTGTTTCTGATAACCTAGCAGTGCAAGAGCATACCACTGCAAGTAGATAAATTTGTACTGCAGCAGCAGGAAGGTAAATGGTGTTTCCATGTGCTCTGGCACTCGTGACAGTGTCCCATTGCAGCAGAAGCAGTTAAGTCATGCTGGCCACATGACCCAGAACGATGTCTGTGGATAAACGATGATGCCATTGGCATGAAAAGCGAGCTGAGTGTGCGCCTCATAGTCACCTTTGCCCGTACCTAACCATCAGGGGTCCTTTACCTTTTACCTAGTAGAATTAGTATAAAAGACCAGGGATTCAGCACTCATTAATGTTCTAACTAGTTTGGGATTATTCTTCTCTCACTAGAAGATAACATCCTCTTCCTACTGAAATGAGGTTTAAGTAGATCATTCTCTCACAACTCCATTACTCCTATACTAAAATTCAGCTTTCCAGTTCTCGCATTTCCGTATACTCTTCAAAGACAATAACCTCTATCTTTTAATCTAACTCCCAGCTCAGAGACTGCCTTCTCTATAGGCAGTAAATATATTCTCTGTAGGCAGTAGGCTTTAAATATTCCTTCAGAGTGGTTTTCACACAACTCAAGAGGTACTACTGTCGACCAACCCAATGCCAGGAACTAATTTTGGGCAGCACTTATTCTATGATATTCCTCCACTAGTAAAAATGGTATGAATAGAGACCTCCAAATATGAAGTTGCTGTCCATTCTTGCTGATCACTGTGTCCTACATCCATATGATCTGGGCTACCCTTAAATTTCATTCTGATCCTCACACTTCATGGTAGTGAAATTATTCTATGGGACAGCCTTTTTTGCCTACATTAGGCCCCTGTCCAGCTACACTCTGGTGAGTGACAAAATTATTTATTTTATGAACACAGTAGTGATTCCTTCATTAAATCCCATAACATATACCCTAAGAAAAAGAAGAAGCGAATAGAGCATTTGAGAATCAGTTATAAAATTTTTCTCTGCACATGATCCAACCAACCGAACATTTGGCAACAGAGTTAGGAACATGCTCATAATTTTGATTGTGAACCTCAACCATTACCTTCAAACTCTCGTGTACTTCTTTTTGGAAAACCTTTCTTTCTTAGAAATTGGTTACACCACTATTATGGGACCCCAGATGTTGGCACATATGTTAAAAAAGCATAAAAGCATTTCCAAAGCTAGATGTGAAGCCCAGGTGTATGCCTTCAACATGCTGGGGCTCACAGAATGCTGCCTCCTGGCAGCCATGGCGTATGATCACTATGTTTCCATATGCCACCCATTGCACTACACAGCAATCATGAATCACCAAGTCTATACAAAGTTGGCAGCCACAGCATGGATTATTTGCTTCTTAGTACAAGTTGGTCAAACAGCATACCCTTCTGTGGCTGTCAACATATCCAGCACTTCTTTTGTGATATCCTACGTTGTGAAGATGACATGCACAGATACCTACAAAAATGAGATTGCTGTCATGGCAGTGATTATCTCTTTCGTCATGAGTCCATTCCTACTGATTATCCTTTCCTACACCCGTATAATTTCAACCATCCTTAAGCTTCCTTCTGCTGAGCAAAGGCGGAAAGCCTTCTCCATTTGCTCCTCACACCTCATGGTGGTGACATTATTCTTTGGGTCAGGCCTCTTCGCCAATTAATGCCCAAGTCCAGCTACACTTCACAGAGCGACCAAATGAGTGCTCTTATGTACACAGTTGCCACTCCGGTTTTAAATTGCATAATATATACCCTAAGAAATAAAGAAGTGCAGAAAGCATATAAGAAAAAAATTGCAAGGGTCTTCTCTCCACAAAATCCAACTAGCTGAACATCTGAAGAATGGAGCATAGAAGAAAAGTAAACACCAAAGACGTAACTACTGATTAAGGGGATGTAAATATTTCATTCAAATGTGGCTCATGGCTGCATTATTGCAGGAAGCCAACCAGATCCCAACCCAATGCAACCTGGACTGTCTGTATATCAGTGATCATTTGGGAGGGATTCTTGCTTTTAACTATAAATCTACATGTGCTTTGATTATTTCTTTTTGCAGACTGTTTGCTGTACAGGAACCTGCTTTTTACATGTGTCTTACATGATTATTCAACAGCTGAGTGTGATGTACACTCAGTAACAATGGTTTTTCTGGTGTATTGCTGTCATCCAGTTGACATCTTTTCTCAATAAATCTTATGTATCCATTTACTCACAGACCTAGTTCTAACACACACAAAGTTTGTGTATGACCACATTTTAGATTTTACTAAAATTCTCCCCTGTGGGGAAGGTGGTGGGGAGTATCTCCCCCACACACGTTAGGTGCCACTGCAGCCCCGAACACCCTCCTTCAGTGATGAGCTTTTGGCACTGAAAACTGTCTTTGTTTCAGCAAGTGTCATTTTGTGGCTACAACTGTGGGTGAGCTACAGCAGCCAGTGCTCCTCCCACAGCCAGGCTGGAGCTGGGAGGCCACCCCAAATAACTACAGCCATGTTGAACTGCAACTTCCACTCCCTCCAAAGTTGGTCTTCATTTCCCTTAGATAATTATCTAGACTGATGAAGGACTGTGTATAACTCAAACCCTTGTATAGTATACTTGATACAGCTGTTGGTATGCATACAATGCACTGCACGACCCACTCCATTAATGTTATTCTAATCAAACATGGCTACCCAGTCTTTTTTATCCATCCATTCATTTATTTCATAAAATTTATATAACTGCTTGGTTGTAGAAAAAACCTGAAAGAGGTTTTGAGTCCAGCCCCTTTTACTCACAGGAAATTAGATGGGTGAAATTTAGATTGCATTGAAAAGCTGTATTTTCAATTACTTTAAAAATGGGAGGTTTCTGGAAGTAATTGTAATTTTGTGTGTCACCCAAGAATTAAATGCATTTATTTATTTATTTTTGTTGCCTATTCTTACCCCCATGGATTAGTTAGCAGAAAATTCCCAAATGTATTCCTTCAAAATTCAGTTGCATTGAGAATGAGATCACATATATGAAAATATCTTTGTTTGGTGCATCATTGTGCACCGCTCTGAAGCACAAAACAGCAGTTACTTCTTTTGCAAAGTAAGATTTTTTGGGAGTAAGGTATGATTGTTACATCTAAATCAAAGAACTTTTGCTTACGATTGACTGTGTATTTTAATTCTGGTATGTGTGTCTCTGTGTAGTGGAGACACATTTATAGCTAAATATTGTTAGGAGAATCTCAACTGTGAGATATTCTATCATCTATCTATCTATCTATCTATCTATCTATCTATCTATCTATCATCTATCTATCATCTATCTATCATCTATCTATCATCTATCTATCATCTATCTATCTATCTATCTATATCTATCTATCATCTATCTATCTATCTATCTATCTATCTATCATCTATCTATCTATCATCTATCTATCTATCTATCATCTATCTATCATCTATCTATCTATCTATCATCTATCTATCTATCATCTATCTATCATCATCATCATCATCTATTTATCTATCTAATCATCTATCTATTTATCTATCATCTATCTATCATCTATCTATCTATCATCTATCTATATCTATCTATCATCTATCTATCTATCTATCTATCTATCTATCTATCATCTATCTATCTATCTATCTATCTATCTATCTATCTATCTATCTATCTATCTATCATCTATCTATCATCTATCTATCTATCTATCATCTATCTATCTATCTATCTATCTATCTATCTATCTATCTATCTATCTTCATTTTTATTTTACAACCAAGAAAAGTCGAGACATGAAAGAAATGAAATAAAGAAATATAAACGATTCAAATCAAACTACTGTGTGTTTTTCAGTGTTTTACCTTACTCTACCTACAAAGCCACAGATCACAGTGAAGAAAAGTTACAGTGCTCATAGCATTCAAGCAATGGGACTTCAGTTTCATTTTCTGATCACATGCCCCCCTTCCCCCAGTGTGCTCCATATGGTCGCTAAACCTACTAGAGCAGATTTTGAGGGTGTATGGGTGCTTCAGGAGAATCTAAGTTCCCATGCACAAGTGGAATCTCTTCTGTGAGTGGAAGAGCAGTGTTGAGTACAACCCATTGTACCCGAGTGCTCTCCATTTCATGGCTAATAGGAGGTTGCAGTTTGAAGACTGCTTCACCAAACAGATCAGCTGATGCTTTAGAACAGTGTAAAACGGGTGGGAGATATGTGGGTAGCCCCAAGGTTTTAGTGGAATCCGAGTTCCATTGTCCGTGGCTGACATGGAAAATAGTCCACTAACAGTTGGAAAACCACAAGTTCTTCATCCCAGCCTTAAAAGCTTTGATGGAAGGGGGCAAAGAAATTAATTTGTGACTTTAAAAATAATCTACATGAATGAGTTCTGGCAGCATCAGTAATAACAATGTGATGATATTGAACATGTGATGGCTTTTTTAAAAGTGTTGTGCTTTGCTGAGATATAATGTGGCTCTGTACAGTGATAAAACACAACTGGTGATAATCTTAATCCAAATGTATGTACAACTGGATGAAGTTTACTCTTTTATGCTTTTTAGGAATTCATACAAGTCATCAGAAGCTTTGGTGGATTGTTGACCATGAACAATTATGGACACTCTTCCTTAACTCATAGTAAAATAAAAAGTGTTAAGAGAATCGACTTGTGCATATCTGTGTGCTTCCTATTGCACATTTCTGAATAAGCATAAATAATTTACAGTATTTTGTGTGTGTGTGCTTATCAGCAGCTCTTCTGGATTGTTTTCATTTGAGGTGATATTCAGTCACATACAGGAAAATTCAAGTTGCACAACTATAGTTGATTGGGAGGTATTGACAACAAAGTGATCGAAGGTGAGTGCCTCTCCAAATCTGAGCCCCATGTAATAACTATGCTAGGGGCTTAGCTTTACACACTTCAAGTACTGATGGTATTTGATTGCCACATGTGTATGGGGAAAACATGTCAGAATTTTGGCAATTTGAGACACTTTTCCCATTGCATATTTCTGATATGCTCCCCATGACCCTGTTGACTGGAGAGAAGGCCAAAGTATTTAAAGACTTGAAGTTGTTTGATCAACTGATTTTCCATCTACCATCAATGGGCCCTATAGTTTCTTGGAAACACCATGAGTTTAGTTTTCTTATAATTCACAGCCAGCTGTTCTCTTTGGCAATATCCTGAGGATGCCCTCACCAATCTTTTTAGGCCCACTTTTGTTTGAGATAGAAGTACTGCATCATTTGCATATAAGAATATAGAGATGGCATTTGTGGCTACTTTAGGGGCATGATACTCTGGAGATGTTAAACTCCAGACAATATCATTTATATATAAATTAAACAATGTGGGAGATAGGATACAACCTTTGCTTAACTCCCTTTGTGGCTGGTACGAATCCTGTGAGCTGCCCATTTGTAGAGCAATGCACTTTTAACACAGTGTTTTTATATCGCCATTTGATCCAGAACAATAATCTTTTATCTATACTTGAAGAGTTCAATTTACCTCACAGTCTTACTTGAGAGACTGAATCGAATGCAGCTTTCAAATCAATGAAATCTGCATTCAGCACACTACCTTTCAGGGGGGAAAGCCCATTAATTAAGAACTCCAAACTCTGAGAAGGAATTTGTAAAACGGTGGTATAATTTTTGCCTCCAGACCAATCACATTCAATAAATTTTCAATGGCTGCTAGTCATAATGGCTTTATCTTACTTCCATTGTCACAGACAGTAATCCTCATTTGTCCTGTTTGAGGGTTTCCTGTAGGCTTCTGTTTTGCCATGGTGAGAATAGGATTATGCACTAGATGGGCCTTTTGGATTCTCCAGCTAGTTCTACTATAATTACCTAATTTGATTAATGATCTGTATATGTCTTTTCCTTTTCCATACAGGATAAGCATTCTATGGAAAAACTAGGTGAGAACCAGACCAATCTGAATGAGTTCATTCTGGAGGGGTTTTCATATCTTGCTGAACTGCAAATTTTGCTGTTTTTTGTTTTTCTGGTGACATACATAATCACCTTGCTGGGAAACATGCTCATTATTCTGCTCATAAAACTCAACCCTTCTCTTCAGACTCCCATGTACTTCTTCTTAGTGAACCTGTCATTCTTAGAAATGTGTTACACCACTAGTGTGGTGCCGCAGATGCTGGTACATTTGTTAACAGAGCATAAAAGGATATCCCTAGCAAGATGTGCAGCCCAGATGTATGCCTTCGCCATGCTGGGTCTGACAGAATGTTGCCTCTTGGCAGCTATGGCATATGACCGCTATGTTGCCATATGCCACCCATTGCACTACACAATAATCATGAACACCCGGGTATGTGTACAGCTTGCAGCTGCATCATGGATTACTTGCATCTCAGTAGAAATTGCTCAAACAGCATGGAACTTCAGTTTACCCTTCTGTGGTTCTAAACACATCCAGCACTTCTTCTGCGATATCCTACCAGTGGTGAAAATGGCATGCACAGACACCACTAAAAATGAGATTGTTGTCATGGCAGTGTCTATGATTTTCATCATGAGTCCTTTCCTGCTGATCATCATCTCCTACATCTGTATAATTTCAACCATCCTCAAACTTCCTTCTGCTAAGGGAAGGAGAAAAGCCTTCTCCACTTGCTCCTCACACCTCATGGTGGTGACACTATTTTTTGGGACAGCCATCTTCACCTACTTAATACCCAAGTCCAGCTACACTCCACGAAGTGACCAAATGATTTCTCTTATGTACACAGTTGTCAGTCCATTTTTGAACCCCATAATATATACCCTAAGAAATAAAGAAGTGAAGGGAGCATTTAAGAAGACAGTTTCACGGTTATTCTCTGTACAGAACCCAACAAGTTGAAAATCTGAACCATGGAGTATGGCAACAAGAAAAATCAACAAACATAGGACATATCATTAGAGATTAAGGGTCTTTAAGTATATTGTTAAGGTCTAATTTATAACAGTTGTTACAGAAATAAGCCTGATTCCAACCTACGTTGCCTGTACCTCTGTGATAATTTTGGAGTGATTCTTTGGGTTAAGCATAAATCTATACCTGCTTTGATTATGAGTTTTCTTAATACTGTTTGCTGTACAGGAACCTGTACAGCATGATTAGTAGACTTCGACTTGTAGTTTCTTTTTCCCCTTTAAAAAACCCTCATACTTGGAGACTTACTGTATGAAATTTAAACAGAAAAAGGATTTCATTCACAACAAGAATGGTAAACAGAAATACCATGGGATTTGGAAATCTTCAAAGAAACAGCAAACTATATACACACTGAACTCATCAGATGTCAAAGACTGTTCAATAAGTTGGTAGGTGTACAGCTTTGATTTTCTTCAGTTACTTAAACTAATCACAGGCATGGTACAGTTTAGCTTTCAATAACTTGGGATTCTGAAACAGGTTGGTACTTTCTGTCAGGTGAGTTCTAATCTGCCAATTATTCTTCATATTCCCAACCTTTAGAGATCTCTAGTAGACTTAGTGGTTAGGCATGTGGGTGGAACTGTGATCTAAACCACTGAGCCTCTTGGGCTTGTCAATGAGAAGATCTGCAGTTTGAATCCACACAACACGGTGAGCTCCCATTGCTCTGTCCCAGCTTCTGCTAACCTAGCAGTGCGAGAGTGTACCACTGCAAGTAGATAAATAGGTACCGCTGCAGCAGGAAGGTAAATGGTGTTTCCACCCACTCTTGCACTCGTCACAGTGTCTCATTGAGCCAGAAGCACTTTAGTCATGCTGGCCAAATGACCTGGAAAGCTGTCTGTGGACAGACGACAACTCCATCGGCCTGAAAATTGAGATGAGCCCCCCCCCCCCACCATTGACTGAACTTAACCATCCAGGGGTCTTTTACCTTTTACCTAGTAGATTTAGTATATCAGATGAGGGAATCAGCACTCATTCCACTTCTAACTGTAACAAAATAAAACAATTCCTTCCAGTAGCACCTTAGAGACCAACAAAGTTTGCTATTGGTATGACCTTTCATGTGCATGCACACTACTTCAGGTACATCTTTAGATACTTCTAATTGGTTTGGGATTATTCTTCTGTCACTAGAAGATACATCCTTGTCCTACTGAACTGAGGTTTAAGTGGAGCATTCCCTCACAACTCCATTACTCCTATACTAAAATTCAGCTTTCTAGTTCTCACATTTCTGTATACTCTTAAAAGACAATAACCACTATCTTTCAATCTAACTCCCAGCTCAGAGACTTCCTTCTCTGGCTGTAAATATTCCTTCATAATGGTTTTCACACAACTCAGAGGTACTACTGTTGACCTGCCCAATGCCATGAACTAATTCTTTGTAACACTTATTCTGTGATATCCCACCACTAGTGAAAATGTTATGCATAGACACCTCCAAATATGAAATTGCTGTTCATTCTTGCTGATCATTGTCTCCGAAATCCATATGATTTGGGCTACCCTTAAATTTCATTCTGCTCCTCATACTTCATGATAGTGAAATTATTCTATGGGACAGCCTTTTTTGTCTACATTAGGCCGCAATCCAGCTGCACTCCAGAGAGTGACAAAATTATTTATTTTATGAAAACTATAGTGTTTACTTCTTTAAACCCCATAATATATACCCTAAGAAAAAAGCAGGGAAGGGAGCATTTGAGAATCAGATATAAAACTCTTCTCTGCACATGATCCAGTCAACTGAACATTTGGCAACAGAGTACAAAGAAATCACAGTAAAATAGGATGCCCCTATTCTCATCAGAAAAAGGTATGAAATCATGACTGTTGATTAAGGGACTAACTATACTATTAAGCACTAACTCATAACAAATTTATCACAAAAAAGCCTTTCTGATTTTATGTAGCTAAAAGGAAAAAAGTTTTATATTTGTAATTTCATTGAAATTAAGATATTTGAAAACTCATTTTAATAAATATTAATTATACATTTAATCATAGGCATGTGTCTGATCATCTAAAGAGGAGCGGTAAACTGTTTCTGGATGGCACAAGTTTACATGAAGGCTGAATGTTTCATATAATATTCCTGGTTTAGAAAGACAGATAGCTGGGAGAACACCTCATTGTCTATTGTTAATTGTTTTTATCACCTATATAAACCCACCACTAGGGATGAAAGAGAAATTTTATCTACGTACCAGATAATCACAAACTGACTGAATTACTTTCTGGAACAATACAAAAACTGTAACATAGCCATCCTTGAAGTTTGTTCCTCAATTTCATGATGACTTGTTGAAGCACAGTAAGGTGTATAAAAGATCTACATAAAATGCAGATATTAGCGAAAACAACATACAAACATGTAATTATACCGGAAAATTGTTTTACAAAATGTTGCATAATAGGAAATACTCATATTAAAATGCTGGTGAATTTTCATGAATAGTTAAAAAATGCATACTGATGGGAATTTAAGTTTTTTGGGGGGATGAGAAACTTTGAGGAACTGAAATTGCATGTTGAGATCCCCAAGCCACCCCTCTAAATAATTCACAATTCACACAGAATTTTTGTTTAAGGTTTTTGGCATAATTGTGGCCACAACTTTATTAAAATACAAAATGTGAGTGGTTGCTTAGGCATTGGTTACAACTATCTGTCCCCGCCTAGGGACAGAACTGACATCCGTAACCCTGCAAAAGTCAGGTAAGGGAAAACATTTCTATGGAGTGAATGGAGCTGGGTGCCAGACCCTCACATCTCCCCAAATGTTCCCAGGGCCTCTTGCGCGGCCCAAGCCCCTTGTGAGGGATTCGGACAAAAGCATGGTGAGCCCCTGGATTCCTTTAACAGAATACCTGTGCAGCACCAGCATTGGAGGGGCAGGCACAGCCAATCCTTACCCCTCCATCAACCAATTTTTAACCAGTGCCTAACCACAACCTTACAAGTTGTGACGATTTGCTATGCAGTAGGCAAAAACCAAATGGCACCAGCCAATCAGCCAAATGGACAAAATTCCTACCAGGACCCTGCCCCAAAAGCAGACACCCCATGACTGGCATAGCAAGGTCAAATACAAAAGCCCTAAAATTAGGGAGGGTGGGTAGGTGATCCGATGCATACAGCGAAAGAGAGCGCTCACGCTGCATGCAGGGAATGTATAGCCTTTGGGCTGTCCATCAAATTAGCAACATCAAAATTTGCCCAACAACCCAGAATAGCCGAATCACTGTCATGGCCATCTAAATGATCCCACCAAGCAACAAAGAGGGGGGAGGGTCCTGCCAGACCTCACCACAACACATGCTCTCCATAAAGGATATTAAATAGGATATTAAATATGTATTATATACCGGAAAATTGTTTTACAAAATGTTGCATACTCATATTAAAATGCTGATGAATTTTCATGAATAATTTAAAAATGCATACTGATGGGAACTTAAGTTTGAGGGATGGGGGGATAAGAAACTGAAATTTGAGGAACTGAAATTATCAGATTTGCCAACCCTACCAACACCACCCCCTCTGTCATCTGAAAGACCACCTGCAAGTACAAGTAGTGCAGTCTAGATACTTCCTAATATTCTCTTTGTGATTACTAGGCTATTGTTTCTTGTGCATCCCTTCAGTATTCTATTGCTGATTTTACAGCTTCACTTTGGATGATTTTGTTGTCTTGCCTGCAATACAGATGAGAAAATATTAAATATAAGCACATATCAGATTGTTCTAATTAATACCAAGACTATATCTTGGAAGGGGGCGAAAAGGATTGTTACTTCTTTTTGCTTATTGCAGGAGTCGGCAACTTTTCAGCCCAAGGCCAATTTCCCTTTTAGATAGACTTCTGGAGACTGTAGGCCTGTGATGGAGGGAGCCTATTCACATGTTTCTCTCCACATATAAGGCTAATTCATGGACCTTGGTTGGACCACACTACCTGGCTTAATCCTTGATTTTGAACTGGAGTGTCAATTGCATACAGTGCTACATGTCAGCAGCTGTTCATGCATAGGTCAAACTTAGATTCACAAAATGTTTAGGGGTATGCATAACCCTGCATCCCCCCAGAAAAAAAGGACTGGCACTCTCTACAATTTTGTGCCATGCCATTTCCCCACAGCAGCCATTTTTGTGTTACATCACACTCCCCCCGTCCCCCATGGCAACTATGTTATGCTTGGCACTTTCTCCAAATTAAAAGTGCTGTCTGGTTTAAAAAGATTGTCAACCCCTGATATAAAGGCAAAAAGCAAGCTATGCTTTGGCCTCAGTACTGTCTTGAATTGTTCCTTTCCTCAGCACTCTCTAGTGCTACTTTGACACCTCTACCTGAAGTTCCTTAGTTTCTCCATACAATTAAAGGAAATCTTGTGCAACCTTCCTTAGATCTTGAATGCTCAGACGGATGAAGAGTCCCGTGAAACTCAGAAATGTGCACAGCACACTGGAAACAATGGATGGTATCAGGAGTGCCATCTATGTGGGGCCATGGGAGCCAAGGCCCCATGAAAATTTTCAAGGAGGGGCCGGGTCCCCTCATTATTCCACAGCCCACACAGCGGAAGGAGGCCTGATGGGGCCCATCACATCCTCAGAAAGGGCTGACAGGGCCTGCTGCAGCTGTGTTGGGTTCTGTTGGGCCCTCCCACTGCAACAACAGACTTTGGGAAGACCTGACAGAGCCCATCACAGCCACAGCAGGCCCGGTTGAGCCTTTCTGAGGGCATGACGGGCCCCATCGGGCCTCCTTCTGCCATGTGATATCATGTGTGAGGCGCACATGAAATCAAACACATGCAGTGGGCACCCACAATGTTGGGTGGAACCGGGAGCACCTGTATGGCATTCAAACTGTTGGTTGTTTTACCAACTTCATTCATTTTATTCTAATCAATCCAACATGGTTTATAGATGCTGAAAGCCACCCCCCCCCCCGACTATTTTCCTGCACAATTATTTTTTTCAGATGGGTGAATTTTTAATTGTATGGATAAACTGTCTTAAATGCCTTAAAATGTTGGGATTTATGTAAGCCATTTGTAATTTCTCACATCTCTAGAGGTAACTTCTTTTCACCCACTTATTTCATCATTCATATTTGCTGTGTAAATATTTTGCAACTTCTCTAGACCCCAATGATTAATTAGTGGAACATTCCCAAAAGCTTTTCTAAAGAATTTAGTTACATCAAGGATGGGAAGATATAAATTAACATGTATTTGTTTGCAGCATCGCAGTGTGCTACTTCAAAGGAAGAAAGAGTGGTTATTTCTTGCGTAAAGTAAGAATAAGGTTGGTTTGTTACATCTCAATGACAGCAGTTTTGTCTAATTTGTGGGTTAAGAAGATCTGGACACTCTTCCTTAATTTGTAGTAAAATGAAAAGAGTTAAGAGAATCAACTTGTGCATATCTGTGTGCTTCCTATTGCACACTTCTGACTAAGCATAAATAATTTATAGTATTTTTTGTGTGCTTATCAGCAGCTCTTCTGGATTGTTTTTATTTGAGGTGGTATTCAATCACATACAGGAAAAATCAAGTTGCACAATTATAGTTGATTGGGAGGTGTGGACAACAAACTGATCGAAGGTGAGTGCCTGTCCAAATTTGAGCCCCATGTAATAACTGTGCTAGGGGTTTAGCTTTAAACTGAGGAAATGGTGTGAGTGGAATGGCTTAGTCCTCATCCCCCAATACTACAACTCCTGTCTAAGGCAACACTCCTCTCCATCACTGCTTTTGGGGTGGTGGTGGTGTGAGACATAGGAAGATTAATTTAGGATTAGGGTTAGTGATCTTGTGCAACATTTGGAGTTTGGCTCTCAGTTTGCAGTACAGTTGGTTCCTTTTTAATAATAATAATAATAATAATAATAATAATAATTTATATTATTTCATGTAAAACTACAGATGCTTGGGAGATACAAAAGCAAACAATGGTTTGCCCATTTCACATCATATGATCCACAACTTAAGAAAGAAAATGTTCCTAAAAATAATGATATGAATAATAAGATCAAGATTCCATGGATGTGCAACAAAGCAGTCAATAACAAGTCCTGGAACACAATTATATCCATATGCAGTCATATTTTGTAGGAACCTGCCAGCTATAAGTTTGTCTTTTTATACAATGGCCACCATTTACCTTTACCTTTACCCCTTTAAACTCATAAAGAATGGATGAGGTTTTTTCCAGATAATGAAAAAAATTAAACCTTATTAAAGCAAGTATCAAGGGGAAAGGCCAAGCACACAGGCTTGCCCTTGCGACTGAGGGAGCTGGCTCCATGCAATGTGCTCATGTCACATGCACACACCACACAGCTTGCACACGTGGCATGAGCATGTCACTGTGGGATATTCAGGGGGCATGGCCCCCTTATTAAATTTTTTTGGGGGGAGACCCAAGATCCCTCGGTTCCCACTAGCTGGCACTCCTGAAAAAGGCTGAGTTAGGCCTCCGTCTCTGTGTAATGGCTACTTGAGTGATGGCAAACAAATACATTATATGGTGTTTACACATAAGGTCTGGATTGAGAGGAAATGCTAAGCCATTAAAGAGATTAATTTACCATAGTGCTGCAGCAAGCA
The DNA here is from genome assembly GCF_964234715.1 of Podarcis melisellensis. Classification (NCBI taxonomy): domain Eukaryota; kingdom Metazoa; phylum Chordata; class Lepidosauria; order Squamata; family Lacertidae; genus Podarcis; species Podarcis melisellensis. Next base: position 25,529,338 of record NC_138545.1, on the reverse strand, counting down.
AAACAATAACAGAGGAGCAAAGTGTTTGCAATTTCCTCCTTGGAATCCTCCACACTTGCCCATTTCTGAAATCTTCCATCTCGAGTATCTTCTCAAAGTTAAGTCAAATGATATTACCCTGAACGTGGCAAAAAAATTCTCAGAGGTAATAAGAAAAAGAAATCAACATGCTCTGGATAAAACATAGTAACTGTCTTGGTATCTTTTCTTTGTATCTCTCCTGCATTTTGGTTCTGAAATTTTTTTGTGGGTCTTGGACTGTAATAAAACAATGTATTTGAGTAACTATACTATACTTATTTGATCTAATTAATGCCCAGTATCAATCTATTCCTCTTCCATATAGGATATCCATTCTATGGAAGACATAAGAGAGAACCAGACCAATCCCAATGAATTCATCCTTGTAGGGTTTTCAGACTTAGCTGAATTGCAAATCTTGCTGTTTTTCATTTTTCTGGCAACATACATGATCACCTAAGTTGGGAACCTGCTCATAATTCTGCTTGTAAAACTCAACCCTTCTCTTCAGACGCCAATGTATTTCTTCCTGGTGAACCTATCATTCTTAGAAATGTGTTACACCACAAGTGTGGTGCCCCAGATGCTGATACATTTGTTAACAGAGCATAAAAGCATTTCTAAAGCTGGATGTGCAGCCCAGATGTATGTCTTCACCATCTTGGGGCTGACAGAATGCTGCCTTCTGGCAGCCATGGCATATGATCGCTATGTTGCCATATCTCATCCTTTGCATTACACAGTCATCATGAACCACCAAGTATGTACACAGCTGGCAGCCGCATCATGGATTATTGGCATTTCAGTGGAAGTTGCTCAAACAACATGGATCTTCAGCTTACCATTTTGTGGTTCTAAACGCATTCAGCACTTTTTCTGCGATATCCCACCACTGGTGAAAATGGCATGCACAGACACCACTAAAAATGAAATTGTTGTCATGACAGTGTCTGTCCTTTTCATCATGAGTCCATTCCTGCTGATCATCCTCTCCTATATCCGTATAATTTCAACCATTCTCAGACTTCCTTCTGCAGAGGGAAGGAGGAAAGCATTTTCCACTTGCTCCTCACACATCACAGTAGTGACATTATTCTATGGGACAGCCCTTTTTGCCTACTTAAGGCCCAAGTCCAGCTACACTCCGGAGAGTGACAAGATGATTTCTCTTATGTACACTGTTGTGACACCTGCTTTAAACCCCATAATATATACCCTAAGAAATAAAGAAGTAAAAGGAGCATTTAAGAAGACAGTTACAAGAATCTTCTCTGCCCAAGACTCAACTAATTGAACATTTGAGTAACTGGGTAGGGAGAGTTGTTTTAAGCCCTAACAGTTTAATCATTTGTCACAGAATGCCATTCTTATTTTAAAAATTTGAAAAAAAGTTTGAAAGTTGTAACATGAAAATAAAATATTTAAAAACTCTTGTTAATAGATATTAAGCCTATATACACTCATAGTCTGTGTGTCTGAACAATTGTAGAGGAGTAAACTGTTTCTGAATGGCACAATATTACATGAAGGTTGGCTCAAGCCAACTCTCTGACATGCTCATTGTGTATTGCGAAGGGGTTTTTACTTTTTATTTTTGCATTTAAAAAGTTTCATGTATATAAATCCACTACTGGAGGTATAAGATAAATTTAGTTCAGTTGGCAAATAAGGTGTTGAAAAAAAGCAAAGGACTTGGATGGTTGTACTTTAATTGATAATAAAATGTTTGAAAACTTTGGTTAATAAATATTTAAGATATATTTACTTATAGACCTAGTTCTGACAGACAGTATTGTCATGAGCTATTTCTGAATGGCACCTTTTCAGATTGGTATAAGGTTTGATGATCCTTACAAATATTCCTTGAACAAAGGGGGGGGCATTTTTGCTAGGAGTGTACACACCTAATCTTTTCTCAGACATATTCATTGTGGAAGGTTTGTCTGGGTTTTTTGTTTTTTTTTGTTTGTTTTTTGAAGAAGAAGAACCTGCAATCTGTCATCTCTAGCACCACCAGAAGGTAGAAGTGATACAGTCCAGCTAAAGGTTTACTTCTTAATATTCTCTTTGTGAGAACTCGACTACAATTTATGGTACCTGCTCACAGTTATCTATACCTGCATGTTACGACTTTGCTTTGGAAAGCTGCATTGTCTTTCTTTGTGATGTAGAGTGTGTGTATGTGTGTGTGTATACACACACACACACATACACCAACTTATTATTTTTTGGCTTGTTGTTTGCTGCCATGAGTTCCATTGTGGGAAAGGGGGAATATAAATTTAATGATAAATAAAAGAAATACATTGTTCTGTTTACTAACTCATGGATGTGCAGAATCTTAGATAATGGAAATGCAATATCGCTTTATAATTAATCATTTTGGCCCCATAGGAGAAACCCAATTTTTATACCCAAAGCAGCAGTTTCAACTTCTCTGGGGACAATGATTTGCTTCAAATAATGATGCCAATGGGGTATCATGTCTGCACACTTTAAAATCCTTTAAGATAAGAATCATTCTCTCTCTCTCTCTCTCTCTCTCTCTCACACACACACACACACAGCTTCTGGAATTGGACATCCCTAGCTATTTCATAGCTGCATTAAATAGGATAGGCTGACCATATCCTTTACCTACAATGATCAGCAGTCCTCCAAAAGTAAGTGCTTGTTTCTTTCTTTAGATGGACTTCAATCCTATTAATGCAACTCAGAACAAAGTCCCGTTACATTCAGTGTAAAGTGAATATAGAATTGCATCTTTAGCCTGCAATCCTTTATGCACTTAGGTCTGAAAACTATGATTCAGCTAGGTCTGAAAACTATGATAGTTGTAGTCCAACAAGATCTAGAGGGCACTGCTCCATCTGTAGCTAAAGCAAAAACAAGGTCACTCAAAGAAATATTTTTAATCAAGATCAATCTGCAAATATTATTATCAATTGAATAATCAATTATTATCAACTGGATAATCAATTGGATCACTTTCTTAAGTAAAAACCTGCAGGTTGTCAATTTACGCCAATAGGCTACAAGTTAGCTCCCTTTAAGAATATAGAAATAGTGCAGCTTTATATGTAACACTAAAAATATCTATATAGGATAAATTTTTGCTGCATGACATTGAAATGACTGAAATATTCTTGCATTTGTAATATTCAGCTTAAACACCATGAGATCAACTTCCTCTGAGAATGAAACATGCATTTTGGAATTCATACTCCTGGGATTTGTAAATATCACACAAGGAAAGACCTTCCTTGCCATCCTGTTCCTCACTATGTATACTGTCTGCTTCTTGGGAAACTCACTCATACTCACCATGACTGTGTTAAATCGGTCTCTACACACCCCCATGTATTTCTTCCTTGGCAACCTCTCTTTCCTTGACATCTGCTACATCTCTGTGACAGTACCAAAAATGCTAGCAGATCTCTGGGCTGCATCCCCAGTCATTTCCTTCATGGGTTGTGCTGCACAGTTGTTTTTCCTTGTTGCCTTGGTGGGCACTGAAGGATTCCTTCTGGCTTCTATGGCTCTGGACCGCTATTTTGCCATATGCCATCCATTGGGCTATACAAAACTCATGAATAAATATATTTGCCTTCAGTTGGCTGCTATATCCTGGACTTGTGGCTTCCTCAATGCTTCTCTCCACACAACACTCACATTTCGCCTGTCTTTCTGCCAATCTAATGGAATTAGTCATTTTTTCTGTGATATTCCACCATTGTTGAGTATTTCATGCTCTGACACGTCAGTCAATGAGGCAACCCTTCTTACAGTGGGTGTGTTTGTAGGCCTTAGCCCTTTCTTCTTCACCCTGGTCTCATACACATTCATCCTTTATGCCATTTTAAGCAGCCGCCAGAAAGGACAGCGCCACAAAGCCATTTCCACCTGTGCTTCCCATCTCACAGTTGTGATTCTGTTCTATGGCTCCAGCATATTTACATATGTCCGTCCTACCTCCAGCTACTCACTTGAAAGGGATCAGCTTGTGGGGGTTTTGTACAGTCTCTTAACGCCAACACTCAACCCAATTATTTACAGCCTACGGAACAAGGAAGTGAAACTGGCAATGAGAAAGTTTCTGCTGAGAATACCTTCCCTTGGAATTTAGATTGGTTAACTGAAACCTCAAGGACCTGAAGATCAGTTGAAAAGATCTGAAGTTTTCATGACCCATACTATCACTATAAAGACGTAAGAATATAAGAATAATCTTGTCAGATCAGGCCAGTAGCCCATCTAGTACACTGTTCTCACAGTGGCCAACTAGATGTCTGTGGGAAACCAGGGAGCAGAACATGAGCACAAGAGCACTCTCCCCTTCTGTGGTTTCCAGCAACTAGAATTTGCAGTCTTTGCTGCCTCCAGCTGTGGAGGTGGAGCATATACATCATGGTTAGTAACCATTGATAGCTCTCTCTTTCATGAACTGGTCTAATCCACTTTTAAAGCCATCCAAGTTGGTGGTCAGCAGTGCCTCCTGTGGGAGTGAGTTCCATAGTTTAACACACCTACACTGAAAGATCTGTCCCAATGGGCTGATTTTTATGTTTTGATATTTGGCAAAGGACCAAAGTCTGAGAACATGGTATACTTGGGAGGTTGTGGACTCTTCTTCCTTGGAGATTATAAAGCAGAGGTTGTCATCAATGGGGTTGGACTAGATGATCCTTGGGGCACCTTTCAAGTCTACAATTACATGATTCTATAATTCTATAAAAGTCTGAAAAGTAGTGTGCAGTATGGTTGGAAGAGAAAAACAGTGGGCTGAGTTGCAGTGCTGAACCATTCACCATGAAATTCCTCTCCCTGGGCATTTGTTGTGAAATTCTTTTGCAAGCATAGATTATAGGCCTTCTGCAGATGCAATCTCTTCAGGAGGTTCATATTCCATGATACAGAACCTTTAGGGTGGCAGCACCCACCCTTTGGAACTCTCTCCCATTACATATCAGACAAGAGGCAAGCTTGTTTTCTCCTGCTCTGGAGAGTAGGACTCAAACCAATGGCTTCAAGTTACAAGAAAGGAGATTCTGACTAAACATCAGGAATAGCTTTGTGACAGTAAGAGCTGTTCAGCAGTGGAAGAGTTTACTTCAGGAAGCTGTGCGCTCTCTTTCACTGGAGGTTTTTAAGCAGAAGTTGGATGGCCATCTATCAGGCATGCTTTAGTTGAGATTCCTGCATTGCAGGAAATTGGTCTAGATGGCTCTCAGGATCCCTTCCAACTCTACAATTCTGTGATTCTAAGAACCATCTCTACTTTTTACCATGTGCTGAATACCTGCCTTCCCCATGAAGGCTTTCAAGTAGAAATTCTAATCCCAGTCAGTATCTCTATTGCATTTGAAATAGTTTATGCATGTGTTTTTATTTTTGATGTTTTGAATCATGTTTTTAATGACATTTTTATTTTTAATGGCTTTGAGATATTTCATGGAAAGATGCTTCATAGATGAAATGAAAATAAACAAGCAACATCCATACTATTACTTCATGGTTGAAGATGGTCACTAATGATGTCTGTTAATATGTGAAATACATAATGATCTGACTACTATATTTTACATTCCGCTTTATTAATACAGGAATGTTTCTAATGGGAGAGAAATATCAAAACCTTCATATATACAGTACCAATGCTACTCTAAATAATACAAAAGCATGAATTAATACTTGCTATGTCAACACTACAGGATTCGGTTCAGTTTATAGTAGCAGAACGCATTCCTGGCCATGTCTGGATGCTTTCCAGGAGCATATCTAAAACCGCTCCAAGGCAAATGGATATTGAATGCCATTAGTGGTAGAATGGTAGTCTAACCACAGAGCCTAGGGCTTGCTCATCAGAAGGTCAGCGGTTTGAATCCCCACGGCGGGGGTGAGCTCCCATTGCTCAGTCCCAGCTCCTGCCCACCTTGCAGTTCGAAAGCACGTCAAAGTACAAGTAGATAAATAGGTACCACTCCAGCGGGAAGGTAAATGGTGTTTCTGTGTTAGTCTTAGTCATGCTGGCCACATGACCCGGAAGCTGTCTATGGACAAACACGAGCTCCCTCAGTCAATAAAGCGAGATGAGCGCTGCAACCCCAGAGTTGTTGGCGACTGGACTTAACTGTCAAGTGTCCCTTTACCTTTACCTAAGATAGATACTTTGCTGCTGCATCCCTACAACACCAGCTTAGTCTTGGGTTGATATTACACAGAATATGCAAGTGAAAACATATTGACCTAAACTGGGCCACATATATCTCAGTGAACCATCTCTCACCAATTCACATAATATACAAAACTGCAGTGGTTTCAATGTCAAGCAGGTTATAGGCAACTCCCCACTGATCTTCCACCGAGCATCTATAGAAAAAGAAGGATCTGTAAAGTTGGAGAGGATCTTTGAATGAGAACCAAGATGGTGTGGGGCAGATGAGTAGAGCTCCTGGGAGCACTAGGAGTCTTGTGTGACAGCATGGTTATAACTGCAATGGAGCATGAGTAGTAGTAATAATTTCCATAGCAGTCTGGATTTCTCAGCAGCAGTTCAGGGCAAGCCTGCGTGACCTGTGACTCTCCAATCTGAAGTCAGCCCATCAGACACACATTTTGTCTTTAAAGGTGCGGGATGCAAGAATACCCCCCCCAACCCAATACCAGAAAGGCAGCAAAAACTGGAGTTCTAATCACCCAGTGGGTTGTCCCACATATCTAAGACTTTGCATGCCTTTTAGGACTTCCTAGACATTATGTGCTATATGTTCCCTTTAATCTCAAAAAATGAGCCAATAATTTTAAACTGATTTTTTATTTGAAAATTTAACATAGAGAAGGGGATAGGAAGAGAGAAAGAAAGAAGAAAGCAAAAAAGAACTACAAGAACGACTACTACTACCAGCTCACATTAGGAATACAGTAACTATGAAATATACAGATTATACACACAGATTAAGCATATAAATTAACAAGCAGAAAGTGCCCAGTGTTGCCTGGGAATTCTAAACAGAGGAAGAAAAGCAAACAAACAAACTCAAGATTTCTAAATAGATAGTGTACTTCGTTATTTTTAAGGATGTGCACAGTCTTAGATTGCCCAACCAGAGGGAGATTTTGGAGCAACTTTCAGTTAACTTCTATAAATTATTAAATCACATTAAAGCCAAGCTTCTGTTTCTAAAATGTTTGTCTTCCAGGGAAGAATCTCCTAAGCATCATTTTTTTAAAAGCTTTCTTAACATCTTCATTTCTCAAACTGTAGATGATTGGGTTGAGCATGGGGGTCACCACACTGTAGATAAATGAGACCACCTTGTTAACTTCCATTGAGTTCTGGCCTGTGGGGTTGACATATATGAAGATAACGGTTCCATAGTAGAGTGAAACTACAGTCAAGTGGGCAGTGCAGGTGGAAAAGGCCTTCTGACATCCTTTTGCTGAGGACATCCTTAGGAGGGTTGCCAGGATGCAGACATAAGAAAGCATGGTCAACAGAAAAGTTCCTAATACTATGACAGCTGAACTGATGAAGATGATGGTTCTGCTGATGTACGTGTTAGTACATGACAGGCTGAGCAGTGGAGGGACATCACAGAAGAAATGGTCAATGATGTTGCCGCAGAAGTGCAATCTGCCAACTAAGATGGTAGATGGGCAAGGATTTAGGAATCCAGTCACCCAGGAAGCTAAAGCTAAGCAGATACACATTCTACTACACATCAGTGTTGAGTATCTCAGTGGGTTGCATATGGCAAGATAACGGTCATAAGCCATAACAGCAAGTAGGAAGCACTCTGTGGAACCCAGAAAGAAGAAGAAATATGACTGCACAAGGCATGCTGTTAGAGAGATAGCCTTAGATCTTCCTAAGGATATTGCCAGAAGTTTAGGGAGAGTGACTGAGGTGTAACCAATCTCCAGGATAGCAAGATTGCTCAGGAAGAAGTACATCGGTGTGTGGAGACTCGACTCTGTCTTTAGTGTGATAAGCAAGATGATGTTTCCCCAAAGTGTAAGGAGATATATGAGAAGGAATGTGATGAAATATATAATTTGTAACTTCTTAGTACCTGTGAAACCAGCAATGATGAATGTTGTTACTGTGTAATTTAACTGTTCCAAGACTGTGTCATCTTCCATCTAGAAAACAAATGTGAATCAGCAGTCATGGTGATAGTGAGCGATAAATGTTTGCACTGCATTCTCACATTTTAATGATATGGTCAATGTTAGTCAAGTGAAATGCTGAGGTAAACTTGGAGGTTTGGTTGAAACATCTGAGAAATTAGGAGATAAGCAAATCAAAACTTTAATAAATTAATTGACACTCCTCCACCACCAGTGAAGGGTTCATTCTCTAAATGTACATCCAATATTTGATTGTGCTATCTGAAAGTCTGCTTAGACATAGACCTGCTGTCTGGGTTTAAGCCAAACTGAACAGTTTCAATGTGAACTGGTCTGCATTTGTGATTATATAACTAAATAGAGTCACATAAGTACTACTCCCATAACTCACTTCTCATTGTTGCTGTACTTTATAGACCCATCTTAAAAATGTAGGTATATGTAACTGCATCTCTGTCTTTTTTTATACTCAGTATGCTCTGTGTATGGTTCTGTTATGGTTTATATGTTTATGATAAATCAATAAACATTTTCTAAAAATTTGGTTATCTCAGAAGGTAATCATTTCTCACTAATACAATACAGTGGTACCTCGGGTTACAGATGCTTCAGGTTTAAAGATGCTTCAGGTTACAGACTCCGCTAACCCAGAAATAGTACCTCGGGTTAAGAACTTTGCTTCAGGATGAGAACAGAAATCATGCGACAGTGGTGCGGTGGAGCAGCGACAGCGGGAGGCCCCATTAGCTAAAGTGGTACCTCAGGTTAAGAACGGACCTCTGGAACGAATTAAGTTCTTAACCCAAGGTACCACTGTATTAGCCATATCTTATTTCTGCTTTATATGAAGCATTTCAAGTGGCACAATAAGAAATAAATATTGACAATGATATCAGACAATAATGAGATCCTTTGAGGTATTGTTAACACCCGGAAGTAAGGTGTTTTCCCCAAGACTGTGCCATGGCAAAAACAAAAGGAAGCTTCATTTGCTTTCATTTCCTTGTGTTATTTTTATTTAAAAATAGAATCTACAAGCAAGTTAGCCTGGAACTGATTCATTGAAAACTGCAACTGTTATATTTTTCCTCCCTGATATTTGGTACAATGTTACTTAATCTGCCTTTGCACATGGAAGTTTAGGCTTATTTCTTTTTTCTGTGTGCTCAAGATGTGTCAGCAGGACTTTCTCTCTTTGTGTTCTCCCCCCTCCTCCTCCTTTTAAAATAACATCTCTCCTGTTGATTAACAATATCCCTAGCAGCAAAATCACCTTAGCCTTTTTATTTTTACTGTGTGGTAGGATGTCATCTGTTGTATGACATCTTGACTTTAAGATAGGTTCAGTTAAAGAGTATTGACACTAGCTGAGTAATCCCCAAACAACCTTGGTCATCCCCAACCCATCTTCTTTCTCCTTTGAAAGCCCCAGATTCAGTCTCCAATAGTCAGCATGCACAATGCTGAGCTAGCTGGACCAATGGTCTGATATAGCATGTTTCAAGAGAGTGCTCTAAATAACTCACTCCATTTCAAAAAGGAAACCCAGACAGATGGGTGGGGTAATAATAATAAACCCAATAAAAACAATATTTATGATAGCATTAGGCAAAAGCATAAAGTTGACAATTTATGAATATTCAATTTATAGAAGGTAGGTGCAATCCAGGAGGGTTATGTCTCCAAAACTGTCTACATCTCCAGGTTCAAATTTCAGGTCTGAGAGAAAGAAGACTTGTCAATATCATTCAGACTTCTACCTGTAACAAGATAGAGATACAGCCACTTGGATACTCTGTGAACATTACAGCCATACCTCGGGTTACGAATGCTGTGGATTGCGCATTTTCGGGTTGCGGACTGCACCAAACCCAGAAGTACCGGAATGGGTTACTTCCGGGATTCAGTGCTCTTGCATGCAGAAGCGCAAAATGACGTCACGTGCATGCAGAGACGCAGCGCTGCAAGTTGTGAACGCTGCAGGCTGCGAACGTGCCTCCTGCACAGATCACATTCGCAACCCGAGGTATGACTGTCATCAAAAAAATTCAAGATAGGCAGTACTGGCTCTAGGATCTGGGGACATGTTAGGTAGAGGTATCTCAGTGAAGACCATTTACCTGAAAAAGGTGAGCCATGCAGGGTAGGAATTTTCACTGTTGCTGGCCCTCTTGGATTAAATGTGAAATGTCACAATTGCAGTGGTGTTGGGGTGATTCACCCTTTGGCACTGTTGGGGCCCTGACAAATTCCAGATCTTTCTGCTGTTTGCAGCCAGACCTGAAAGGAGGCAAGTTGCTATACATAACAGGAGTCACTTTTGTAGCACTGGTATTAGATAGTTTTGGATGGCAAATACCACTGGACTGCTATAGATGAAAAACAGAACATACCTTTTTGGACTAGTTTGCTTAGGAACCCAAAAACCAAATATAACAGCAATAGTCTTCTTATTTCGCTGTCTCTTCTATACTTCTTGACTAGGGGTCAGCAAACTTTTTCAGCAGGGGGCCGGTCCACTGTCCCTCAGACCTCATAGGGGGCCGGGCTGTATTTTGAAGAAAAAAATGAATTCCTATGCCCCACAAATAACCCAGAGATGTATTTTAAATAAAAGGACATATTCTACTCATGTAAAAACACGCTGATTCCCAGACCGTCCAGGACCGGATTTAGAAGGCGATTGGGCCAGATCCAGCCCCTGGGACTTAGTTTGCCTACCCATGTTCTTGACCTTCTTGCTGAAGCTGGGCTTTGCAGGAGTAAAAGATAAAATTCACTAGGAACTAATAAAAGAAATGTATTCAATGATTCTAAAAATATAGTTTAAAAAGTCTTGGGGTGGGGGAGAAATGATTTGAAAATAGACCTAGTAAATTAATATGAAGTGAGCCCAATATTCTCTGCACTTTATTCAGTCTGATGTGGTGATTTCTTGAAGTTTACCAAAATATCATAGTGTTTGGTGTGCATGTGTGTCTCCTGAGAGCCAATCAATTTAAGAGTTTGGGGAATGGAAAAAGAAGGTAAATGAGCCAATGTGGAGTAGTGGCTGAGGGCCAAAACTAAACTTAACAATGTCTACTCCATTTACAGAGGAACAATCCTTTGCACAAGAAGATGGTGTAATGCAAGCCAGTGTAAGTTGATTAGGTATAAAGTAACAAAGGTGTAAAGTTCAGCCGGTTGGGCTACTGTTGCTCCACTGAGCTTGGGAAAGGGAAAAAACAAGGCTTTGAAATAGTGTTCTATGCCAGGTTGCCATGTCATCTGACATAGCTGAATGGGCTTAGGATCTACTGTAGTCAAATTCCCCCTTCTCTGGTTTCACCCCCATAATGCCTCTTCTGGGGACTTACAATGGCCTCATCTCAGCCAACTTCACCTGAGCCCCTGCTGTATCAGGACGAGCAAGTTATACTGGCATGTATTCAGCTGAGCTTGGCTTGGGACCAGGGCCGGATTTAGGTTTGACAAGGCCCTAAGTTACTGAAGGTAATAGGGCTCTTTATATGTCCAGTTGTCCTTCGTCAACAACAAATTGTTGCTGCTTTTTGTGTTGAATATATGTGACGTGGTAATTTATGGACCTAATAGGTATCTAAAGCCATTTGCACATAACAAAATATGTATTTTATCAAAGTAATTGTTGAACTGAAATACAATTAAGAAGTTTATTAATATTGAAATACAATTAAGAAGAAGTACAATGGTACCTCAGGTTACATACACTTCAGGTTACACACTCCGCTAACCCAGAAATAGTGCTTCAGGTTAAGAACTTTGCTTCAGGATAAGAACAGAAATCAGGCTCCGGCGGCGTGGCAGCAGCGGGAGGCCCCATTAGCTAAAGTGGTACTTCAGGTTAAGAACAGTTTCAGGTTAAGAACGGAACTCCAGAACGAATTAAGTACTTAACCTGAGGTACCACTGTATATTAATCGTGATGGTGATATTTTAGGGAGTAGGCTAGCAGGCCTACTAGGTACTTACATCATAGGAGCCTACACAACAGAAAACACTGTTGCAGTATGTAGGTTTTAATTTATTTGTTTTTTAGCCTATATTTTGGAAATGTACATCCATTTTTTCCCCTTTAAATTTTTTGGGGGCCCCCAAGAGAGTGGGTGTGCCTTTGCCCATTCTTTTGGAAATGTCTGTACAGGGGGAGAGGAATGGTTAATAGGTAGACCAATAGAAAAGCCCAGAGGTGGAGCCTACCTGTTTTTAAAAGGCTTAGCCAGAGGTTTAGACAGTTGGGGGAAAGCAGTTGGGAAAGCACCTCCTACCTTCTCCCCGAAGTCTCACTTACCAGAGTCACAGTGATCACTTCCAGCAAGTGGCTCAGCCAGCAATCTTACCTACACAACCCTAAATGGTTATGTACCTAAAAGTGTGTGCCTTTCCCTACATATTCCTGCCTAGGCCCTTGCATCATCTGAGGATATTTTGGTGGTGCTATCATTGCATATTAGAAGATTTGTTTGCTTGTGCTAGTGGAGTAGATCTCTTTAGCACTACTTTAATTTTTTCCCAGAATCTGTATTAAAAATAATGTACATTTTGTATACCAAAACAAAAAGATCCTAATAAAATTTAATCAGTGCGAGGTTTAAAATCAACTGATTTGTCATTTAGATTTTGCACTCCTGCTGGAAATAAAGAGTTTTCTTAGTGGTATTGTTATATCTGATGAGATATCTGGAGATTGAACGTGGAACCTTCTGCCAGAAAAGCAGTTCATCTACCACTGGTCAGGAATAGCACACATTGTTATTTTTCCTAAACAAGACACTCATACTTCAGAACAATAATGGAGTACCTGTGTTCTCTCGAGGTTGCAGGATTCCAGGTCCCAGCATCCATGAACTATAATCAGTGAATGTGGTCCTATGAAATGGGGAATGACCACAAATAGTAGAGGTCCTGGGCAGATGAAGGTGACGGACTATATGGAACTGGCGTAAATGACTGGCAGAATCTGAGACCAGGGAGAAGAGTCGGTGGAGGAAGATTGGAAGAAATTCAAAGTTTATTTACAGAAGCATTGTAAGATTAATGAATGTTAGAATGATGTTGGAATGAATTCATGTGATTTTAGCAGAAATGTTATAAAGATTTAGAAAAAACAGACTGTTAATTGGTGAAAGGAGGGAAAGTAAACTTATATTAATATCAAGATAAATTTACAGGACAAAAATTTGAAAGGAGGGAAAGGATTTGCTGAAATGGATAACTGACTTAGAATACAAAAAAAGGGAGGTGTGAGGAGGTCAGGGAAATAAGCTAATGAAAGAAAACAAATGGGAAGAGTTGCTGTATTTTTTCTTGATTTTTCTTTTTGTTTAATGGATTTTAATTCTTTGTTATTTCTTTTTGATCCTTCTTTCTTTTTTGTATTTCATCTTTTTTTGTTTAAAAGAATGTTCTTCTTGATTTTTCTTTTTGTACTTTTAAAAACTTTAATAAATATCTTATTTAAAAAAAAGTAGAGGTCCTGTTCTACCTCCTTTCAGAGGGTAAGGTACCACCAATTATGGAAAGGATCCTGAAGAGTTTTTATTCCTTTATTTAGATTTATAAATATGCCTTTCATCACATGGAGATGAGATCATTTCAAGAGAATACCAACATAAACATCAAAACAAGTTAACACTAAGTATATCAACCAATTACCAGTGTTTTGTGTTTTGTTTTGTTTAAAAAACAACAATTTTAAAACATTAAAAATGCACAATAACAGTTTCAAATATAACAGGTAACATTCAAATGCCTACTGGCAACATTGCCTATCCTCCTCTGAAAACCAGAAGTAAACGAAGCATATTTAACCACCATCAGAAATCAGTGCCAGATGCATTTTCATGGAGTGGACATTCCAGAAAGGAATACACAACCACAAAAAAGGCCCCTTCTTGCGCCACTGCATCATACAATGGAATTACAAGAAGGTCTCTCCTGAAAGTATTTCTTTGTGATATTGTACTTTATATCAGTGAATTTTATTTTTACTTGTAAGCCACCTTTAGAACAATTTGTATTGTTAAAAGTGAAGTATAAAGCAGTTATGAATAAATGAATGAATGAATGGTATTTGAAGGCTTTGATGCTGCAGTTCCCAACTTCAATTCAAGTTGTTTCATAGTTAATTGCCCATTGGGGACCAGCATCTGTCCAACACACTTTGCATTACTCAATTAATGTTTCTGGGAGGAATTCAGATGTTCTTAAATGTCTCCTATGCTGAAACAAATTTTCTTTCTGCAGCAGGGTTGCACCTGTGAAGGTAAGAAGTGGTGGGAGGAATGAGATGGGATTTAAGTGAGAGAACTTTATTCTTCTTACTTTTTTAAAATAGTTGCTGCTTTCTAGTTCAAACTACAATAATATCTGAAAAGCTTTTATTACTGTGCATTTTACACACATACACAGTATGTTCTCAAACTGTAGTGGGTTGTTCCAGCAGTAAGCAGTCAAAAAGCATTCTGTGGACACTGAACATGCTTAGTCTTCACTGGGCAGTTTTACACACAGACACCCACCTTCCGATTCCTTCCGATAGGTAGATAGATAGATAGATAGATAGATAGATAGATAGATAGATAGATAGATAGATATAGATAGATAGATGATAGATAGATGATAGATAGATGATATAGATAGATAGATGTGTCCAGCCTTCCATGATGTCTTGGCAATGAAGAAGCCCCATGGATATGTTTGCCCACATTTGTGCCTCCTGCCCCACCCCCACTCACCCAAAAATGCTGAAAAAAGAAGGTTGTTGTTTTTTAAGTGGTTCCTGTAGATGAGTGAGTGAGTGAGTGAGTGAGTGAGTGAGTGAGTGAGTGAGATGGATAGACAGAGACAAAGAGTTTGGAAAACACACGGCACTATTGTGGCCCATACAATATACTGCCACCAGTATTTTAGAACACTGTTGCCATCAAAATCAGGCACCTACAATTTTGATATTTAACTATGTCCTGAAAATGTTTTTGTTTCACCAAATGTTTTTAGAGACTTGATTGTATTTGTTATTAGTAACTCAGATCTGATTTTTTTGCTGTTTTGTTTAAATTATTTTATTCTATTATTGGAGTAAACCAGAACAATATTTTACCTATTAGCTGGAGGCTTACAAATACTTTTATAAAGGTAACAATCTAACCTCAGTCCTAATGTTCATATTATAAATTTTCTCATGCTTGCCATATTACTTACGTTTCAGGCTTTTCTCCAAGTGGTATGTATATGCTCCAAGGGATAGCCACTTATTTTTACCTGGTCAACATTTTTTTTTTTTAAACAGCACAGCAAATCCTCCAGTGGGGGCTGTGTGATGATAGCCTTGCATTGTTATGTATTGAGGAAAATACTAAAGTTGTGGCAGTGCTTTTTCTCAGTTAGAGAGCACCAGAGTGCAGTTCTGGCACCTCCCAGGTACTGGTGCAACTACAGGCCAGCACTCCTCCCTCCCACTTTCTGCTGTTATGCAGTGGCGTAGCGTGGGTTGTCAGCACCCGGGGCAAGGCAAGTAATTTGCACCCCCTAACCTGTGGATTTGCACCCCCTAACCCGTGGATTTGCGCCCCCTAACCCTAACCCCCAGATGTTGCGGCCGGTGCGGCCGGCCCCCCCTGCACCCCCCACGCTACGCCACTGCTGTTATGTACTTCTGAGAAGCCCAAAACGAACATTTCCACTCAAAACAGAAGTTGGCCCGTGTGTGCGAGTCTACGCTTCTTCTTCTTTTAGATCTATGACTCTACCTAGCTCTTAGCCACTCCTAGCCATGTTTGGTCAAGCTTTGGGCTGCACCAATTTGTATTTCCTTTTCTTCAGTCTGCCTCCGGTGTAGCAGCTTTCCAGCCAGGCCTCTACTATTGCAAGTGTGTGCATTTGTGCAAGGGCCCTTCCAAGCTGCCTTAGCCATCTGCCCGAATCTATGAGAACAATGGAGTTGGGGGCGCATTTAATTAACCAGTGCCAGAACCAGGAGTGACCCACATACCAGCTATGGAGAGAGCTTGCTGTAGTTTTTAGCACCTCTATGGGTAGTGAATTCAGCTGTTGTCAAACCAGCATCTGTTCAGGGCTGCCCCATGTTGCACAATGTCATGGTTAGTTTCAGCACCTATTTTTCTTTAAAAAAACACACTAAGTAGTGGTAAAATGGCTCTAGGAACTGGGGGAGAGAAGGATGAGTTATTAGTGTCATGAATGCTAACCGATAAATTCTATCTTTCCTAATTCAAATTGATAACTTGCAAAATTACTTTTCAAATGTTTTTATTGATTTTCTTCCTAAAGGTTAAATAATAATACATATACAAGAGCAAAGGAAACCATCCCATTTTCTATTTTTTCTTTCTTTTTAGAGTCCACACTGAACTTTTCGCACAGCGACTCTGTTCTCATTCTCTTAGCACAAAAAAGTATCTCCATGATGGGACAGCACAATCAGACAAATGTCAAAGAGTTTGTTTTTATGGGATTCTCCAGGGAGCGAAACGTAAATTTGTGTCTCTTTGTAGTGTTTCTCTCCATGTACCTTGTCACCCTGACAGGCAACACACTAATCATTGTGGCTATCCGTATTGACCCACGGCTCAGCACTCCCATGTACTTTTTCCTGAGCAATTTGTCTTTCCTGGACATCTGTTATACAACTAGTGTGGTGCCCCAGCTGTTGCTCCATTCCCTGACTAGTCACAAGGTCATCTCTTTCAGTCGTTGCATGGCTCAGCTCTACATCTCTTTGTCCCTGGGTGGTATTGAGTTTATCCTGCTAGCAGCCATGGCCTATGACAGATATGTGGCTGTCTGCTATCCCTTGCATTACATGACGATAATGAGCAGACGAGTGTATATTCAGATGGCAATGGCTTCTTGGATGGGCGGCTTCCTCAATGCTCTGGTCCAGACGGTATTTACCATGCACCTTCAGTTCTGTAGCTTCAACACCATCAACCATTTTGCCTGCGAACTCCTGGCTGTTATCAAAGTGGCTTGCTCCAACACTTTTGTCAATGAGATTGTGATTATAGTGGCAGGAGTCATTGTCCTGTTGATTCCCTGTGGTGTTGTGCTGCTCTCCTATGTCTATATAATCCGTGCCATCTTACGAATTCGCTCTTCAGAAGGTCGGCAGAGAGCCTTCTCTACATGTACCTCACATCTGACTGTGGTCACTCTCTGCTATGGCACAGCAATCTTTGCTTACATGAGTCCCAAAGCCAACACTTCACCCAACCAAGACAAGATGGTATCAATATTCTATGCAGTGGTTACTCCCATGCTCAACCCTATCATATACAGTCTAAGGAACAAGGAAGTAAAAGGAGCCCTATCTAAAGCGGTAAGGAAAAGTATCACCACTTAAAGACATTGACCCATTTTTGGATTGTAATAGGGTCGTAAAGTGCATAGTAGTGCTTGATTTGGGGGCTGAGGGTTGATTGCCTTATGCATTCCTATCACTAAGGCTGCAATTGTATGCACACTTATTACCAAGAAAATCTTATTCAAAACAGTGTGTCTTACTTCAGAGTAAATCTGGATAGGACTGTTGTGTTAATTATTCAGCACTTGATGATTAACAGCTGGACGTGTTGACTGAATCCACAAGAAGAGGATTGAATCCTGATTTTTTTTTAAAAAAAAATCCATAGATTCCCCCCACCTTTCCCCGCTATCATGCTCAAGTTTGCTTGGGGTGCCCCTGTGCAATGTGAGATGTGATGAGTGGAGCTGCTGAAGTGGAACTTCAGTTAACTTTCTTAAGTAAACTTATTTTAGGATTCAGGTCTTTGTGTTTTGTGGTGATATGAGTGCTCTTTGTGTGGTGTTATATCTGTCACATATCTGTCACATATATCACATATGAAGCCTATCACTTACTTTCCACTCAAGTGAGAAACTTGCAAGTTTGAACCTGATCCTTGATCCAGCCTGCTGCTTAGCCTGGACACAGATTGGGTAGTCTCTTGGTTGACCAAGCAAACAGTGTACAGAAGCAGAAGAAGGGACTTACAAGTGGGATTGGGTGCATTGTAATTTAGCAACTCTCATGAATTTATGTGTGCCAGACAGGCAAGGGTCCAATTCGAGAGGAGGTTGCTAGTGTTAAAGTAGTGCCCCTACCTAACTGATTGTTTTTGGACAAACGAATTTTGAGTTGCACATTGCAGTGGCAAAAGCTTATATCCATGACTGTCAAGCCCATGTGAGGTGATGACGGTGGACCCTCGATGCACTCCCCAATCTGGAGTGCACCAAAGAAGGCCAAAGAAAAGGCGGCCTGGACAAGTTTTACTTCAAAGCTGGACCAGTATATACTGGGGAGAATACCCCATATCAGCCTTAGTGTTTCTATGGTAATTGGCTTTCTCTTGTCAGGGTAGGCACCTCCTATTTATGCATCACAAGCGGACCAATGGGAAGCCTTTCCATTTGTGGTCTGCTCAGCTGGCACCACCTCCAACAAGGCTCTGATAGATTAAACTGGGGTTTGGCAGGAACTCCCAATGGCTGATGACAGGGAGGTGGGCCAGCCCAACCAGCTGCTGAGTCCCATGAGGCCCGGGGTTGCTGTACGTGGCCCTACAGAGGGCGCCCACAAATGGAAGTGTGAGTGCTCATTGTAATTTAGCAAATCAGTTCCTATTCTATTCAGTCCTGAACTGTTTGTTTGGGCCTCACTGGGGGAGAAGGGATTGCAGGTGGAAAGAGAAAAAGGAATATTAATGTATTTCCAACCATCCTAAAACTTTCTACTCTTGCACAAAAAGACTTGTGGTTTGGGACTGATTGTACACTTGTTATAAAGTGTATGTTGGGTTTTGAAGAGTGGGAAAGGAGGAAACGATATTTGTACCTTTCATCCCTCCTGGAATCACCTTGTACAGTGCAGGGATTGCACTGACGGTGTCCAGCTGCCCTAATCTACCATCCAGTAAATAGAAAAATAAAGATATTACTAAAAACTTAACATGGGTTGGAAACTAATGTACTCCAGAGACTGATGGATTCCAGTCCCCATACACTATTGCATGTTGTATAGCTGGGAATTTTGCTGAGTATACATAAATCATTGCCATGTTTCTTTTTTCCAACTATGAGGTCCACCCAAATTTTGTAATGGATGATCATCATGACAATAATATTCCACGTATTTACACTTAGTAAGCAGAAAAGGGTTGAAGAGAGATATGCAATATCCCTTCACAATCACAACAGATAAGATTGGTTTTGTGGTCGCACTGTAATTTCCTCAACATGTTTTAAATATGTATTTTTCCTTATGTTGAAGAAGCATTGTTTTAAATGACATATGCTGAGAAATCAGCATGATTGCTAAGTACGGAGGCTGTCTGGAAGTGACCTAAGTGTTGGAAGAACACATTCCATGGCATGTGACATGGCGTTTCCACCAAACAGGGCTTCCAACCTGTGTGTGTGCTTAGATACACATTTCTTTTCTTTGGAGTCGACTGCAGGAACACACTGTTTTGCATGTGCGATTGTCGCAAATAGTGTGAGGTGGCCTTGAACAAGTCAGGAAGGATGTAGACATAAAAAGGTGTTTTATGTGGTTCTGGGAGTTTTTATTCTTATTCTTTTATTCTTAATTTTACTTCCCCGCCCCCATTGGATCCTAAGAAACATTGCATTGAAACACAAAGTTGCAGATGGGGAGAGTACTGTTGTACTCAGTTTCTGCTTGAACCCCCCCCCAGGACATCTGGCTGGCCACTATGGGAGCAGGACGCTGGCTAGGTGGGTCTTTGGTCTTATCCAGCAGCACTCTTACTTTGTTGTTGTTGTTGTTGTTGTTGTTGTTGTTGTTGTTGTTGTTGTTGTTGTTGTTGTTAAGAAACACTTCAAGGCATCACTTTGGAACACAACTCCCCACACATGTACACTTAACGTAACACCATAAGAAGAGTCTACCAATGGCTGTTTTTACAGTGACCAACAAAATGCCTTTGGAACGCCCCAAAGTGGGCCTGACTACAATAGCACTCTCCCCACAACAACTGGTATTCAGGGACATACTGCCTCCATCAGTGGGGGTAAAACAAACCCTTGCTACTAGTAGCCATTTGTGCTTCCTGAATTTGTATAAACCTCCATTAAATCCACTTCCAGCTTTTGGGAACAATCCTCCCGAAAGCCTCTGACACAAGCCCCATTGGAACGGTACAAGTGCTTTACTACTATTGGATTGTATTATGGATATGTTCATTCAATAAGAAATTCAAATTACCAAACTTAAAACCATGGAGAGACCTGGTCTGAACAAAGACATTGGATTCTAATCTCATTATACATGACAAAGCCATTTTTCACCTTCTCACCCCTTGCTTTTTCCTGTAAGACCTATTGCAGTCGTTAAGAGTCGTCAACAGGCTCATCACAGCTATCTGCCAATCACCCATTCCCACCACCCTTCTGAGTAATACCCCTCCCCACCTTCTCACTATATAGAAGGGTCTGGTAACTTCTGTTTCAGTGTATCTGAAGAAGTGTGCATGCACACGAAAGCTCATACCAAGAACTAACTTAGCTGGTCTTTAAGGTGCTACTGGAAGGAATTTTTTTTGTTTTGAGCAGCAGGCTGGTTAAGGAAGGCCTGCATTGTGGGGGCAGGGGGTTGGTTGAGGAGGGTAAGGCTGCAGTCCTGGGCACACTTACTATGGAGAAGATTCTATTAAAACCAGCATGTCTTACTTCTGAGTAAACTTGCATTGGATTGTGGCTTTCATTGTTCAGCACTTGATTATTATTTTAACTGAGTCCTCTTAAAATAAATCAAATAAAAAAAAATCAAAGGCTGGAATCTTGATTTCAATTAGCATAAATAAATTGATTACTACCTGCAGTTTCCTGTAACACCCCCTTGTCCAAAAGAGTACACACCAAAGTTGCAAGAGAGGTGCTACTTTGCAATATGAAAAGGGGTGTGTGTGGCCTTGATGCTGCCTTCTCCTGGCTGCTCTACTTCCAGGTAAGCAGCAGTGACACAGTTGTTTGGAGGTCATGCAAGTGTCACCATTTCTCTAGGGCAGTAGATGTGAGTGGACCCTACCTGATATTTGATGGTTTTATTGTATCAGCATTTCCCCCAACATTTTTTTTAAAAAACATCTTTATTGAAAGTTCAAAAAGTACATAATTATATGTGCATTAAACAAAGTGAGATGTATAAAAAAGAGAGAGAAAAGAAACAGAACCTGTGTAGAAGGGAAAATAAAGGAGGGAGGGGGGAACCCAAAACTGTATACTTTACATGGTTGTTGCATGTCAAGGTCCCCAAGCCACCCCCAAATAAATCACAATTCACACAGAATTTTTGTTTAAGGTTTTTGGCATAATTTTGGCCACAACTTTATTAAAATGCATAAATGTGAGTGGTTGCTTAGGCATTGGTTATGACTATCAGTCTCCGCCCAGGGACAGAACCGACTTCCGGATTCCAGCAAAAGCCAGTAAGGGAAAACAATATTGGGAAGAAAATGGAGCCGGGCACCAGACCCTCACCTCTCCCTACATGCTCCCAGGGGCTTGCGTGGCCCAAGCCCCACACCAGGGATTTGGATGAAAGCATGGCAAGCCCCTGGATTCCTTTAATGGAATTCCCTTGCAGCAGCAGTATTGGAGGCACAGGCACAGGCAATCCCTACCCCTCCATCAACCAATGCCTAACTGCAACCTTACAAGTTGTGACGATTTTCTATGCAGTAGGCAAAAACCAAATGGCACCAGCCAATCAGCCAAATGGACAAAATTCCTACCAGGCCCCTCCCCCAACAGCAGACGACCCCATGACAGGCATAGCAAGGTCAAACACAATAGCCCTAAATTAGGGAGGATGGGAGGGTGATCCGGTGCACGCAGTGAAAGAGAAAGCTCAATGCTGCGTGCCCTGTGTATAAAACCTTTGGTCCATCCCACAAATTGGCAACATCAAAATTTCCCCAATAACCCAAACAGCCCAGTCACTGCCAATGGCCATCTAAATTATCCCACCCAGCAACAGAGGGGTGGCCTGTTAGACCCCACTGTAACATGTGCTCTCCATGAAGGAGAACACGCTTTATTGTACTTCACCAGATCTTAACCTATTACAGTATTTATAAGAATGGTTCCAAATATTGAATTTGTCCATGTCAAATCTGTGTTTGTATGCAAGTTGTTCATATGCTACAAGTTTATAAGCCTTCAATCCAATTGTAGAAGAGAGCCGCATCCCCGCCCCCCTGCCCCAATTCATCAGGATCAGTCTTTTTGCTGTGGTAAGAGCACGGGGAGTACACTCGTATTGTCCTTTTGTAAGGTTTCATGTGCTCTGTACATAATTCAAGGGGATATTTTGCTCTGTAAATATAAGTTGTACCATACAGTTCTGTTGATAGTTTCAGTTACCTTCTGCCAAAAAAATTTCAATATAGGACAATAAAAAAACATATGTTTAAATTAAAGGAGAAGGATTTCGGATCCCAGACTTAGAATTGTATCACAAAGCATATTTAGCATCAGGTACACAATTCTGGAGGGGACGCGGGTGGCACTGTGGGTAAAAGCCTCAGCGCCTAGAGCTTGCCGATCGAAAGGTTGGCGGTTCGAATCCCCGCGGCGGGGTGCGCTCCCGTTGCTCGGTCCCAGCGCCTGCCAACCTAGCAGTTCGAAAGCACCCTCGGGTGCAAGTAGATAAATAGGGACCGCTTTCTAGCGGGAAGGTAAACGGCGTTTCCATGTGCAGCTCTGGTTCGCCAGAGCAGCAATGTCACGCTGGCCACGTGACCCGGAAGTGTCTTCGGACAGCGCTGGCCCCTGGCCTCTTGAGTGAGATGGGCGCACAACCCCAGAGTCTGGCAAGACTGGCCCGCACGGGCAGGGGTACCTTTACCTTTACCTTTACACAATTCTGGAGACCCATAACTGACAACAACTGTCTAAATTGGGCTGCTTTGGAATATTCCTATGTAGCATACTCAAGATGTTATTGAAAAATAACATCAGTTCGAACAATATGGCACCATATGTCCCAAAAATATAAATTTGACATTTTTCCACACGACAAAAGGACTTTGTGGGGAAACCCATCTTTAAAAATCAGGAAAGAAATGGTCATTTGGAAGAGGTGGATGAATTTGGGTATATTAACGTTAGACCAGCTGATAAACCGAGAGAATGAATTTTATATATATTCCAAATACAGATTACTGAGGTACTGAGGAAGGGTTGGAAGAAAGAATTAGAGATCTCAATTTTGACTACACAATGGGAAACTGTTTTAACTGCTCTAACAGGGGTGTCTCTGGACCTTAAATTGAGGCTCATAAAACAACAAAAAATACTTAGAATATACTAGACCTAATTACGTTTGTTTTAAAAGGGGCTATCTAAGGTATCCAACTGTTAGAGATGCAATAGGGATAATGCTTCTCCCTAACAAATTTTAAATACACACTTTTCTTTATGCTGGAGGAGGATTTGTTTAAATGTCATGTGCTGATCAAATGGTTTTTTTTAAAAAAATACATCATTCTGGATATCATTGAAACAACTGATACAAGATGTATCCCCTTAGGACAGCAGGGTAGCCTCTCTAAACATCTCACTCTATGTGTGAATCAGACAAAAGTGTGAGAAGCAAAGATGGGCATGGGCTACATTTATTGTAAGTACAGTAAGTAAGTAATTAAGTAAACATTTGCTCATATAAAATATATAAATAAATATACAATTGATATACCTGTAGCAACCCCATTAAGCAAATGATGTTCTTTGTCTTTAGTGTTGTCACTCTCTTCACAACAAAATTTTTTGTGGATCATTTCATGGTTTGGGTTCAAGGTCAGGTGCAAAGACAAAAGTGAGAGAGTGACAGGTTCCATTTGTCCCCCAGAGTTGGACTTTTCAAATAAGAAAAGTGATGGGAAAATGCCCTGGGAAGTGTAGGATAACATTTGCCCGATGCAACACCATCTATCTGCCTTGTAAAGTAATCAGAATGAACTATCAGTAGATAACAGACACAATCCAATCTCCCCACAAACAAATCAGGATGAATGCTGAACAAATAGGTTTTCTGATAGTGATGTTTGGGCTTAAATCAACACTGTGAGAAGCCCATTGCAGCTGTTTTTGCCTTGGCTATACTGGTTTCTTCTGCTGTGCATACAAAGTATGTGGAACAGACTAACTTCCTTGGATATGTAAGAGGTAGATACTGCCAAACTGTGCTTTCCAGATCTCTAATTCTTTATTCCATTCCTCCAGCAATACCTGTATATCAAATAGTTTGCTAATAACAAAGATTTATATACATTACTGGCTGCTTTGTTGTTGTTGTTTAAGAATGAATCAGTTGGTTCAATATCTATGGGGTCTCTGAGGCTGTAAAAACTGCTGGTCCGTAGATGGTGATTGGCAAGTGTTTTATCTGGAGATACCACCATTGAGCATTTGTAGGTAATCTGTCTTTGTCTCTTAAAATGGAATATGTATAAAATTCACCCTCTTTGTTTATCAGCTGGTCTAACATTAATATACCCAAATTAATCCACCTCTTCCATACAACCATTTCTTTCCTTATTTTTAAAGACAGGAACCCCTTTCTAAAGGTGAGACTCAGCTTACTTTCCCCATCACTTTGAACAAGGCTCCTTTAACATCCTTGTTCCTCAGGCTGTAAATGACAGGGTTCACCATTGGGGAGAAAAAAGCATAAAAAACAGAAGCTGTCTTCTCCTGGTCCGCAGCTTGTTCAGACCGGGGCTGCAAGTAAGTGAAGCCGATGGTGCTGTAGAACATTGTGACAACAGTGAGATGGGTAGCACAAGTGGAGAAAGCTCGTTGCCGTCCCCTTGCTGACTTTATGCTGAACACCACCCTGGCAATGTAGATGTAGGAGATCACTATAAAAGTGAAGGGCAACATGAGCACAAGGACACTCAGGGTAAATATGAGGACTTTTACTATGTAGGTGTCCATGCAAACCAGCTGCAACACAGCAGGCTCCTCACAAAAGAAATGGTTGATTTCGTTGGGTCCACAGAAGGGAAACTTAGGGTGATAACTGTCAGTGCTGCAGCATTGAAGAAGCCTACTAGCCAACAGGCTCCTGCCATCGGGATACACACTTGCATCCTCATGATGGTTGGGTACCGCAGTGGTTGACATATGGCCACATAGCGATCATATGCCATGACAGCCAAGATGAAGCACTCAGCCATTCCACAGAACAGAGTCAGGAGGAGCTGAGCCATGCATCTGTTGAAAGAGATATTATTGGTTCTGGAGGCCATATGGAATAGCATCTGGGGGTAAGTGACCTGTGTGCCGAATATATCTAAGAAAGAAAGGTTAGCAATGAAAAAGTACATGCCTGTATGGAGGCGGGAGTCAACCCAGATCAAGAAGATGATGAGGCTGTTGCCAAATAAAGTGATGAGATATATGACTAGGCACAGTGTCAATAGGATACGTTGCAATGTTGGGTGACTGGTGAAGCCAATTCATTCACGGAGGTCTCATTCTGAATCCACATATCACCCAAAAGACTCCACCTGTAATGATAAGTGTATGTATAACTGGTGTACTGCTTGAAATGCCACATCACAAACAATCACTTGAACATATTGATGCCACCTAGCTTCAATATGACGTGGTATTGTTCACTGCCCATACAAGTTTGCCCTTTTTCTGCCCTGTTTGGAGTCAGCTTGTGTGTTCTACCCATCTCTGTTATTTCTCCTTGTCAAAACTGCTTTTTAAAAACATAACACACATTTTGTATTCTGCATTTCACACATTGTATTACACTTCTGGTAATATCTATTGTCTTTAACATATATTGTTTAATGTAGTAATTTAGAACATACAGTTTATTAATATGCAAACACCCATACGTGCTTAATATCAAACAACTGAACTTAACCTTTTCTAACTACATAATCAACAGATTTGCCTTTAAAATTCTATTCATCATAACAGTAAGAGTCATAGCTTTAAAATGAATAAGTATTCTTTTTACTGACATTGATTCATGAGTTTTCACATCTCTTTCTCCCCCCTCTCCATGTTGTGGATAATTTCTTCATTTCTGTTGGCAATATTACTTTCTTAATGTCCAGATGTTTAAAGGAAAATTGGCATGACTTGCTTTTTAGAAATCTATCCTAGACCTTAGTAATCACAGCATCCTTTTCTAAGTATCATATATTCTGTCCTGCATAAGATATGCACTGAAAATGTGGTTCTTGCTAACCCCTAACCCCTAACCCAACCTACTCCTTCACACATTACATAGGTATAGTAGGGAAACTGATGTTTATGCGTTATAATGAGCCTCATATAACTGAAATTCTTAAGTCTAGTTTTAATCTGCTTTTATTTGTTTTTTATTTGTTTTATGGTTCTCTATTGTAGGCTATCTTGAAAATCTAGATTAATAAAATTATGTTTTTTGAAAAGTCCACTTCATGTATAAAGAGGCTAAAATCATGGAGTAAGCTGTCATGTTGAGCTTAGCTCACCTTGGGTCAGACAAGTTAATCAAGACGATATCTGAGCTGGTTGCTGCAACACAAACCTCATAGCTCTTACAGACCACTATTAAGTCCAAAACCAATAATATATGAACTTTCACCACTGTAACTAAGCCAAGTTTTACTGCCTGTGCAATTCTTTCTGAATGCTGTATGGAAAAGCACATGAATATCTCCTTTGGAGAGTTTATGAGTAAATCATTTTTAACTTACGAAACGTGCAGTCTTTTTATTGTGGGGAAGAGGGGAACCTTGGAAGGAACTTAGAATGATATATTTTACAGATTTTATAGCCTATATATCTGTGCTTTACTTTGCTGCATGTTTTGTGATTTTTAATCTAGCTGGGATTCTGTCACCAAAGAGTACTTGCCCCAGGAATGCTCTTTTATGCCTATCTTTTTCCTTGCCAACAATAGTTCTAACATCATAAACCTATTAGTAATAATTTACCTGCTTTTTACATGAAACACATTCCAGCTGCAATCTGTTTCAGATGAGATAGATTGTTTAAAATGTAGAGCAGAATTGGAAGAAACAACTGTATATTCCCCAGGAATCTCTGGCTTTTAAAAAGTTTGGTGAGTGTGTGTGTGAAAAGTGGAGCAGAAAATAGGAAGTTGGTGGATGACTGGACCATCTAGCATCTTCACGGGCATCAAAATGTTATTCACAAGGGTACATTTGATTGAAATATAAATCCATATCTGACTTAGCACAAACTCCTCATTTCCCTGAAGCATTTGAAACACCACAACTCCCTTCAGTTCCAACCTTGTTAACTTTTCAATTCCCTAAGGACAATGAGCACGGAGATTCAATTAACTTGAATTTATTTCAAGGGTTTGCTTTCAGGGTATGCAAAGTAGAATCTGGCTCCAAGAACCAGAAAGTGGGAAAGAGAGCAGCACTAGGCTGGGTGAAGAAGCCCCATGCTGTGAAGGACTTTGTGATCTGGCTATCTTGACAATGATTTCTAGGTCAAGAGTTAGCTCTTCCATGCAACCAGTTTATTGTGAGCTTTTTGGAGATGCTATCTATTGGAGATGACTTCTGCTATCTCTTGAACATCCATTCTCATTTGTTTGCACAAATTACATCTCCTACACTCCTCAGGACATTTTCCTATCACTTTCATTAACAACAACAACCAAAGTCCTATATGACATGCTATGGCCTATAGATTCAACAGGAGAGTGGCTCAAAGAACGAGGAGGGAAGTCTAGACCCCTTTGCTTTCCAAATACTTAGTGTGACTATTGAATCTGTTGCTATGACTCAGGAACTGTAGCAGACAGCACTGACAGTTTACATAGGAAGTCTAACCCACTTAGGGGATACACATGCATGCACACACACACACACACACATTGAATAGGAGGACTGTACAAGAAATATGTGGAGTTTATATTCATAGCAAGCATTTCATGTCAGGTTTTTGCACAGTAACATAGAATACACAATTGAATGTAACTGGCTTTTCACAACATTTCAGTCAATTTTGTCAACAAGTAATGGTGCATATTGACATAAGAAAACAGGTCAGAAACCAGCTGGTACTTTTCAGAAGTTGTGATTACTTTAATCCACAACAGACTCAATGTGTGTAGGTCTATAATCTGTGAATGTGTGTTAGATCTATCTATCATCTATCTATCATCTATCTATCATCTATCATCTATCATCTATCATCTATCTATCTATCTATCTATCTATCTATCTATCATCTATCTATCATCTATCATCTATCTATCTATCATCTATCTATCTATATCTATCTATCATCTATCTATATCTATCTCTGTCTGTCTATCTATCTATCTATCTATCATCTATCTATCTATCTATCATCTATCTATCCATCATCTATCTATCTATATCTATCTATCTATCTATCATCTATCTATCTATCATCTATCTATATCTATCTATCTATCTATCTATCATCTATCTATCTATCTATCTATCTATCTATCTATCTATCATCATCTATCCCTATCATCTATCATCTATCTATCTATCATCTATCTATCTATCTATCTATCTATCTATCTATCTATCTATCTATCTATCTAATCTATCTATATCTATATCAATCTATCTATATCTATCTATTTTTCATCGATCTATTATCTATCTATCTATCAATCATCTATCTATATCTATCTATCATCTATCATCTATCTCTATTTATCTCTGTCTTTCTACCTATCTATCTACCATTTATCTATCATCTATCTATCATCTATCTATCATCTATCTATCTATCTATCTATCTATCTATCTATCTATCATCTATCTATCTATCTATCTATCTATCTATCTATCATCTATCTATCTATCATCTATCTATCATCTATCTATCTATCTATCTATCATCTATCTATCATCTATCTATCTATCTATCATCTATCATCTATCTATCTATCATCTATCTATCTATCATCTATCTATGTATTCTCCTTTACATTCTTTACATCCTAGGATTCAAGAGTGGTGCCAAGACACCGTATATCACTGGGATATGCCTGGCATGATTTGAGGAGTGACTGTTGTTTGAAGACAGGTAAGTGAAGATGGAGCTGCCATAGTACAAAAGGACTACAGTGAGGTGAGAGGAACAGGTGGAGAAAGCCTTTTGTCTCCCTTCAGAAGACCTTATTTTTAAGACAGTTGAAATGATGTAGGTATATGATAACAGGATACAAAGTAATGGAGTCCAAGCTATGAAAAGGCCAATAGATAGCAAGAGGATTTGGTTAAGGGACGTATCACCACATGATAGCTTCAGTAGTGGGGGGATATCACAGTAGAAAGCATCAAGGCAGTTCTTCCCACAAAAAGGTAGTTGGAAAGCAAAAGTTGTATGCACAGCTGAGTTGAGGAATCCCCCAATCTAGCAGGCCATGGCCAGTTGGAGACAAATTGTTTTGCCTATAATCAGTGTTTAGCGCAAAGGGTTGCATATGGCAACATAGCGGTCAAATGCCATCACTGCTAGAAGGAGGCACTCAGTGCCTACAAAGGAGAAGAAAAAATACACCTGGAGTACACAACCCATGTAGGAAATGTTGCTTTTCTCAGAGAGAAGGTGAGCCAACATCTGGGGTATTATGGTGGTAGTGTAGCAAATGTCAAGAAAGGAGAGATTCCCAAGGAAGAAATACATGGGAGTTCTGAGCCTCTGATCCACCAATGTCATTACTACAATGAAGGTATTCCACAGCACAGTGAAAAGATAGATGATTAATAATGCACTGAAGAGAAAAATACGTTCCTTCTGCAGAAGTTTAAAACCTAGGATGATGAACTCAGACTGGCCAGTTTCATTTTGTGCCTCCATACCTTGGCAAATAAACAACTGATTTTCTGTAGAGAAGAGGGAAAGGAATTGTGAACATGTTAATAAATAGTGTGACACTGGCATTATATTCAATATAAAGTGCAGAAGATGACAGAGGTATGATTCTGATGGATCTTTCTTTGAGAAGAGATAATCCTTCTGTCTGCAGAATAACTCTGTGACATTTGCGTGTGTAGGTCCCCAGGCCACCCCTCAAATAACTTCACACATAACACGTAATTTTAGTTTTGGTTTTTGGGCACTGTTTTGGCCACAACTTTATTAAAATACAAAATCAGTGAGTGGTTGTTTAGACATTGGTTATGACTATCTGTCCCCCCGCCTGGGACAGAACTGACATCCCGAGGTCCGATCGTTAGCCAGTAGAAGAGAAAGTCAAACTGGGGGTCATTTGAGCTAAGCGTCGGACCCACGCTGCTCACCCCAGCAGCTCCCCGAAAGCCTGCGGCCCTGGTCCCATGACAGGGATTCCCATTACAGGGATTGGGCAGCCCTGGTCCCATGACAGGGATTGGACAAAATCGTGGCAAGGAATTTTTCTTAAAGCATAACTTTAAGTATACTAATCTATCTTACCTTGGGAACCCTGATCCAATATAATTTTCAGTATGATCTCCACTTGTAATAGGCATGAAACATTCTCCATTGGAGCATTCATCTTAGAAAACTGCATACACAGACCATTGCTAGCACATCTATGCTCTCTGGTTCCAAATCTCTAGCACTGACACTAATTTTTGAAATGGTTTGTGAAGTTTCTGCTCTGCGAGACAGTGAAAGGAAGCAAATTATGTTCCAGCAAAATAGCAGAACTTTGTCTGGATTGTTCCTCATATCTCAGTGCAAGAACCACAAGAAACAATACAGGAGGTTGTTAGTACAGGTTTGCGGCAGATGTCACCTGCCTTTCAACTTTATTGGACATCCAGTTAGAAGTCAAGCTGAAGAACCCTTCACCTTCACTGATAGGACCCTTGATAAGATCTTGAATTGTGTTGTCACCATAGTTCATACAACACAATGTTTTGAAGCAAATCTGAAGAAACATCTGAGGAATTTCAAGGAACAAAATAGAATTTGATGAAGGCAAATATCACAGTAGTGAGGGTGGTTGAAGCTCTCCACAGCTGAAGTTCTCTTCCAGTTCCCAAGTCACTTCCTGAAGACTAAACCCAAAATAATAACATCACTGTGGCTGCTGATTCATCTCTTCTCCCTCAGTATCACCTACTTGAAGATTCTGCCATTCTTGATGGTGCCATTTTATATCTAATGTTCTATAAAAAAAAACAAAAAAACGACTGATATATTATCACTATGAATAAGCTACATATGGTCCAATGAAACCATTTCATTGGGTTGTGCAGAAAAGTCTGCTTTTGTTGCCTGTGTGGTTTTTCAACCTAGAAGGATTTCAACCTAGAAGGTTTTATTAATTTCAGTGAAGCAACTGTTGCTTGTATAGGCACAAATATGAAGGAGGCTTTTGAGGATTTCCTACCCAAGAGAAATCCACCCTATTTCCAAAGAAAAAGCAGAAACTATTCTGATCAATTGTGAAAATTATTTGGCATGCCTTGAAATAGCACAGAATAATCTTTTAATAAACATACCTGATGATTAACATGCATGATCTCAGCCAGCTTTGGCTGTGACTGGGGATAGATGAGAAAAAGTAAAATAAAACAACCATATAAAATCAA
The DNA here is from genome assembly GCF_964234715.1 of Podarcis melisellensis. Classification (NCBI taxonomy): domain Eukaryota; kingdom Metazoa; phylum Chordata; class Lepidosauria; order Squamata; family Lacertidae; genus Podarcis; species Podarcis melisellensis. Next base: position 25,497,560 of record NC_138545.1, on the reverse strand, counting down.
TAATCGGAAGTAAAACTGGGTTTTTATCAAATTATCCAGAAACAGCCTCATATTAGAATAAAAACACAATCCTAATTTTTTCTAGTCAGAAGAATGTTTGGTTGGAATCAACAGGGCTTATTCCCAGGTAAGTGGGACTAGGTTTGCAGTCTTATTGAATTGACAACGTTTTTGTTATATTCCTGCTGCCACAGTGACCAAAACAGAGAGAAGAGAGGCCTTTGGTGGTGGTGGACACCTGGCTATTTATGATCGTTTCACCTTTCTCTCAGGGTTTTGTGACAGTCGTCCTTTATTCATCAACATTATCCCTGGAGAATATTTATCAGCCAAAGACCTGGTTGAAGAGGAACATTTTTGGCTGGCACCTAAAAATATATAATGTACAATGAAGGTGCTAGGTGAACATCCCTGGGGCAAGCATTTCACAAACAGGGAGTCACTAGAGAAAAGGCCTGTTCTTGTGTTGCCGCCCTCCAGGCTTCACGTGGAGGAGGCACGTGAAGAAGGGCCTCAGACGATAAATGCAGAGTCTGGGATGGTTTATATGGGGAGAGGCGGTCCTCGAAGTATTGTGGTCCTGAGCCATTAAAGATTTTGTAAGTCAAAAGCAGCACATTAAATTGGACCCGGAAGCTAATTGGCAGTGTCAGGGACTCGACTGAGGAGGAATGATGGAGACCTGCTCTCCCCTGAACCATCCAGGGAAGAGGAAGGCAGTATTGAATTACAGCAGTGGTTTGAGGAAGGTCACAGCTCAGAGACAGGTTAACAGAAGAGTTGGGGGGTGTTGGGAGAAGAGAAGGGGGTGACACAACCAGAGCAGCCAGCTGACACATTATCACTGGAGAGCATTTCTGACCCCCCTTCTCCCAGAACTCAATGTGCATTGAAATTAGAAGAATGAAGGGCTCAGAGACAATTAGCCCCTGACGGCCACCTTAAGGGGAAATGCTGTTGCTAGGAAGAGAGGGAGGAGCAGGTCAGTTGGAGCAACACCATTGTTGTAAAGACAGCATTCTTTGTCTCTCTTGATGAATAATGAATAAATTATATGGTAAGAACTCTTTCGGTTATTTGCCTTTTGACTGCTATCTGGGGAGGGATCATAATTCCCTGAAGCTTTGATAGAGCCTTGGCAGGCAGCCAGTGCAGTGGAGCTAGGATTGGTGAAATATGCCCCAACTGTCTTGCCCTGGTGAGCACCCTGGCCTCCGAATTCTGCACCAGCTGAAACTTCTGAATTGTCTTCAAAGATGGCCATACGTATAACGTGGTGGAGTAATCCAACCTAGAGGATACCAGAGCATAGACAACAGAAGTCAGGCTATCCCTGTTCAGATAGCGACATAGCTGGGCCACCAGCCCAAGCTCATAGAAGACACTCCACACCCAAGCTATGTACCTGCTCCTTCAGGAGGAGTGTACCACTTGCTTAGTATTGGCTAAGGTTTTCTTTTCTTTCTTTTTTTGTAGTGTTCTATCTGAAAGAATTGCTATAGGTAGTAGTATGTTTATCATTTGAGTACATTGAAATGACTAATGAATGCAAAATACTTTATAGCCAGGATTGTATTTATTTATGTATTTAGTACATTTATATAGCACTTTTAATTTAAATCAGCCAACCAACACTTCTTCAGATACACTGAAACAAAAGTCACCAGACCCTTATATATAGTGGGAGGGTGGGGTGGGGCTTTTCTCAGGAGGGTAGAAGGAGATGGGTGATTGACTATATATAAGGGTCTGGTGACTTCTGAATCAGTGTATCTGAAGATGTGTGCATGCACATGAAAGCTTATACCAAGAACAAACTTAGTTGGTCTCTAAGGTGCTACTGGACATTTTAAAATTTTTTTTTACATCATCTTCATCCTTAAAACAGCAGGATAGGTAATTTCATGTCTGGTGCCTCATGCACACACAGCCTAAGAATGACCAACAGCTAATAGTTTATTTCTTTATTGACAAAACATAATAGCTCCTGAGGTGCACTAAACACACACACACACACATTTCTGGTGGGTAGGCAGCTGGCACCCCCTCCAGACTTGCACTCTGAGCTGGCCATGCCCAAAAGCAAACCTAAGTAAATGTATCTAACAGCGCAAATTCAAGCACCCTGTGACTTCTCCTACATAGAAGTTGTCACCATTCTTGCCTCTTCAAACCCTTCCTGTTACTGAAAGACGGGAGAACAGCCCTGCCCGGTGCTCCTCTCCATGAGCATTGGTTCATCTGATGCCGGGAGAGGAGCGCTGGGCTGGGCCGTGCTAGGGGCACCTGCCAGGGGCAACTGCTTTATGTCCCCTCAAAAATCTTAACCCAGGGCCATGGCCCCACTGGCACCCCCCAAAACACCCCTGGTTCCTCATAAGTCTTGGTTTCCAGACCCTTGGTCATCTTGGTTGCACTCCTCTGCACATGTTCCATGTTTACATTCTATTTCAGAGGGCATGCTTGTCCCTAACTTGTTCTCCTTTAATGTTTGAGTTCCCCTTGAACTTCACTTAGAGAAATAACTGAGCCCACCAGGGCCTCATGCATTTTTCTCTGCACCAAAATAGGGTCTTTTGTCTTGGAGGAAAGAAGGCTGACTGGAAGGGTCAGGGGAGAAATAGCAGAGGCGGGGCAAATCCCGTTTTGTGTCAGGGACAGACTGAAGTGGGTTACAATTGACTCATAGTGGAACCAGATTATTTCAATATGCTCGAGAGGAATGCATAAATACTGAAGGATGGGGAAATGTAAACATAGTATAAATAAATATATAATGAAGACATCACAATAATATCATTGTCTTCCACACCGTTTCAAGAGAATGGGCCCACACAAGTGTCTGTCTAATATACATATACATACATACAAACATACATGCAGAGAAACAACAAAATCATTGGAATGGAGGAGAACACAGGTAAACCTGACAACTATTGATTTGATATTTGTCTTAAGAAATGTGCTATGATGAAAAAGTAAAAAGCTTGTGGCTGAAAAATAATATAAATGAGTATATTAGTATCATATGAATTAAATCTCATTTCTGATTCTGTTAAGGTACAGCTTGTAACATTATGTTGTGTACAATATTCACATCTTCCCCATTATGTTTAGCCAAGCTTTCTTCACATCTTTGTTGCGTAATGTATATATAATGGGATTCAACAAGGGCGTCAATATGCTATACATCAGTGGGATCAGCTTTGTATTCACCGATGACTCTGTGGGAACAGGCCTCAAATAGGTGAAGATGCAACTACCATAGAACAGAAGAACCACTGTAAGATGAGAAGAGCAGGTAGAGAAAGCCTTTTGCCTCCCTTCTGTTGATCGTATTTTCAAAACACTTGAAATTATGTACACATATGAGAAAAGGATACAGAACATTGGTGTCCAAGCTATGAACAACCCAATGGTTAACAAGAGCTTTTGGTTGAGGGAAATGTCCCCACATGACAATTTCAGCAATGGTGGAATGTCACAATAGAAAGCATCCAGGCGGTTGTCTCCACAGAAAGGTAACTGAAAGGCAAAATAGGTGTGTACGGCAGAGTTGAGAAAACCACCCACCCAGGAGGCAGTAGCCAGCTGCAGGCAAACATTCCTTTTGATGATCAATGAATAGCGCAGTGGGTTGCAGATGGCTACATAGCGGTCAAAAGCCATTACTGCCAAAAGAAGGCATTCAATGCCGACAAAGGAAAAGAAGAAAAACAGCTGGAGCACGCAGCCTGTGTAGGAGATGGTGCTACTTTCTGTCAGAAGGAGATGCAACATTTGGGGGATGGTGGTAGTGATGTAGCAGATGTCAAGACAGGAGAGGTTTCCAAGGAAGAAATACATGGGAGTTCTGAGCCTCTGGTCCACTATGGCCATGGTGATGATGAAGGTATTCCACAGCACAGTGAATAAATAGATGGTCAAGAATCCACTGAACAGCAAGAAGTGTACCTCCTGCAGATTTTTAAAGCCAAGGATGATGAATTCTGAAAGCTCTGATTGGTTTTTTGCCTGAATATCTGATTCCAAGAGACTGGCATTCAGAGGCATACTGCTTTAAACAGTGGTAGGAGAACATAGCTGTTGAGACTAGGAGAAACTGATAGTCTTTGTCTAAAACCCTTTTAAAATCATTCAAGGGTCCCTCACAACTACATAATGCTATGATTCTGCATTTAAGTAGCTGACAATCACTGTCTCTTGTGACAATGGATTCCGTGGTTTGCCTTTGAAGGAGTACTAGCATTTATCTGTTGTACACCTTGTAGCTTGCAGCTTCATTGCATGTCCCCACACATTTTTACTATTAGGTGACAGAGAGAGACAAACGTCAACCTATCCACTTTCTAACTTTCTCTGTTTTTTTCCCCAGGCTTGAGTTCAGTTCACCACAATTTTGCAGCTGCTGGCATTAAAAAAAACAACACACACACACATGAAAATTCAAAGTTGTTTACCTGCATATTCCTCCTAATTTCTGCAAGCAACATTCCCTAATATAATACATTCGCATATGCTGTTTTCATTAATATATGCATTTCTATGCACATTTCCCCCTAATATACATTTCTTTATTCACATTTTCTTTTTATGGGGTGTGGTGTGGAAAGCCACATTACAGAATTGGAAGGAGCCACTGAGGATCATCTAGTTTAGCGGTTCTCAACCTGTGGGTCCCCAGATGTTGTTGGACTACAGCTCCCATCATCCCTGAACTTTGGCCTTGCTAGCTAGGGGTGATGGGAGTTGTAGTACAACAACATCTGGGAACCCACAGGTTGAGAAAGGCTGATCTAGTCCAACCCCCTCTTCTGCAATGCAGGAATATGCAGCTGTCACATATAGAGATCAAACCTGCAACCAGGGTGTTATCAGCACCAGACTCTAACCAATTGAGCTAACCAGTTGCTTTCTGTGTCAATTGTTCAAACATTGACAACATACCCAAATATTTAGACACTTGAGTGTTCACAGATGGGAAATCCTAATTAGGCTTGGGCTCCCTGACATATATATATTGATGTTTAAATACACCTACATTTAACATGTCCTCTTCTGAAAACCCTAAACAAAACCATAGGTGAAATCTGGTAGCCACTGAGTCCATCAATTAAATTCACTATGTCATTTAGAAGCACTCTCTCTTATACACAATAGCTTTTAAAGGATGAAATTCAAGAAGTGCACAGTTAGTTGGATTGTCAAGTATTGTGCAAATATTTGCTTTCCCATATGTGGAAATCCAAACAGAAAGAAGATGATGCACACATGCAACGTAAACAACAATAACAACAACAACAGATGTGGACAAAAGTTCAGAATGTGAAATTCCATGGATTACCACTAATGTGTGACATTTTATTAAATAATTGTTCCTCATTATCCTTTAAAATGCTTTGTGTCAGTGCCACACTATGGCTGCATACCTGTAGAAAGTTGTCTCTGAGTGAGCATTACTAAACTCATTGAGATAGACTTCTAAGTAGTTATCTGTAAGGTTGCACTTTCTATGTCAATTGAAACCACTGGGTCAAGTTATTCATGACTTAATATAAATATCAATAGGTATTAAGTGCAACTAACTTCAGTTGAGCTGTTGGCTCCGAATGAGTTCTCATTCACTTACATGCAGATGAAAATTCATAGTATGTTAGAGGTCAGTAGTGAGTCATTCTATATTTGACTATATCACAACTGGTGCCATACCTTTATTCATTTTAATTGCATTTCTTCAATACAAACTAATGATGTGTCCCACTAAATTTTGTTCTCCCATCCATAACACATTCATTTCCTTACCTGTGAATGCTCCCTGTTGGTAGCATTCAGTGTGGGTTGCTTGTGGATTTCACGGTTTCCTTTCATATGTATGCAATAATGCCTTTGGGGATTTCTACCCCAAGTGCTTTTCCACCAAGGCCAGACTGCCAGAGGTTTTTCAAAGAGCTTTAGCTAGTTAATTGCATCTTAACTAAATCATACAGAAAGGTCATGTATGTTTCAATAAATAAATAAATCTTGAATTCTATAGCCACAATTGTACCTAATGTTACATTACTTTGTAAGAAATACTTGATGTTTATGTTCATTGTATGTTCCTCTATAAGATTATAAAGACACATGCACACAAAAATGCATTTACAAATAGAAAAGAAACAGTACATTTCCTTGAGAGAACCTCCTTGAGAGCCAGTGTGGTGTAGTGGTTAAGAGCGGTAGTCTCATAATCTGGGGAACCGGGTTCGCGTCTCCACTCCTCCACATGCAGCTGCTGGGTGAGGTTGGGCCAGTCACACTTTTTGAAGTCTCTCAGCCCCACTCACCTCACAGAGTATTTGTTGTGGGGGAGGAAGGGAAAGGAGATTGTTAGCCGCTTTGAGACTCCTTAAAGGGAGTGAAAGGCGGGATATCAAATCCAAACTCTTCTTCTTCTTTTCTGTGTTAGCAAGAGTAGCTGTCTTTTCATAAACCAAGAACAATGCTGACCTTAATAAAAATATGGGAATACCTTGAAGGACAAGCCTCTGGGGCAATTGACAAAGGATTGAGAGGCTCCACAAATGTAACACTCATGTCTAGGGAGCCAGGGATTCCTTGAAGTGGTCCTTCCACTCCAAGTTTGACTCTGCTCAAGTGTCAGCCCCTTGCCCCAAACATGGGGCTGAGAATGGATATACGCCCAATGCTTCAGCCAAAGCCTATCTACATGTGGAATGAACAAAGTTGTGGCCAATTTTTAAATCCCGTAATGTTGTCCTGTGCAGTTTTTATACCCATCTTACACTAGGCCTTTCCCCCTGCAGGTAGAGGTCACTGCAATGGGTGCCAGAAGGATGAATTCTGATGGAGCAGTTTCATTACTGCTTTCATTTTATTAGCTTCACAAAATGTTTTTTTATCTACGGACAGAGGGAGGAAATGTATTGGCTGATGTATTTGTCTGTTGGAGAAACTTACATGAGAAAGGAAGAAGTATTTTAATTTTACTCTTGCATTGTTGTTTTGACCTGTTTCTTTAAAACACACACACACAAAACTATATATTAATGTTGCAACCTGTCAGGAGTCTGGGTGGATGGCCTACAGGGTCCTTCCTAATTCTGGATTACAAATTATTAGTACAGTGGTACCTTTCATTGGGAACGGGATCTGTTCCGGAGACCCGTTTGCAACATGAAAAGAGTGCAACCCTCAGCGGCACATCTGCGCACGTGCGGGTTGCGATTTGCCGATTTTGCGCATGCGCGTGACATCATTTTGCACTTCTGTGCATGCGCGAGCGGCAAAACCCAGAAGTAACCCTTTCCAGTACTTCCAGGTTGCCGTAGGACGTAACCTGAAAGAACGTAACATTAAGCAAACGTAACATGAGGTATGACTGTATTACTAAACAGTTTCCACTTACTATTTCATTTATCTGTAAATATATAATAATGTAAGCTTTGGGGTGAAGGGAGTTGTACTGCATGGCCTCTGGGGTGCTTTTCAACACTTGATCCCATGAGCACACAGGCTAAGCATAGGTAGCAATATGACTACAAGATTCTGACAGCCAAGCTCATGACTCCTACATCAGATCTCCAGGGAGACAGCAAGCACCCTGAGATCTTGGTAGTCTTCAGACGCGAAAGCTCCAATATGCTCTGACTCAAACTGCTGTCACCCCACCAATCATTATTTTCACCTGAATTAATTTCATAAACCTTAGAGTGGCATTGGGTTGATATCTATGCATCTCTGAAGGTCCTTTGCCATGGAGGTTAGGGTTAGATCTGTGCTGATCAAATGATTTTTAAAAAAAAAATATATCATTCTGGATATCATTGAAACAGCTGATACAAGATGTATCCCCTTAGGACAGCAGGGTAGCATCTCTAAACATCTCTCTCTACGTGTGAATCAGAAAAAAGTGTGGGAAGCAAATATGGGCATGGGCTACATTTATTGTAAGTAAGTAAGTAAGTAAGTAAACATTTGCGTCATATAAAATATATAAATAAATATACAATTGATATATATGTAGCAACCCCATTAAGCAAATGATGCTCTTTGTCTTTTGTGATGTCTTTTGTGATGTTACTCTCTTCACAACAAAATTGCTTGTGGATCATTTCATGGTTTGGGTTCAAGGTCTGGTGCAAAGACAAAAGTGAGAGAGTGAAAGGTTCCATTTGTTCCCCAGAGTTGGGCTTTTTCAAATAAGAAAAGTGATGGGAAAATGCCCTGGAAAGTGTAAGATAACATTTGCCCGATGCAACATCATGTATCTGTCTTGTAAAGTAATCAGAATGAACTATCAGTAGATAACAGACATAATCCAATCTCCCCACAAACAAATCAGGATGAATGCTGAACAAACAGGTTTTCTGATAGTGATGTTTAGGTTTAAATCAACACTGTGAGAAGCCCATTGCAGCTGTTTTTGCCTTGGCTATACTGGTGTCTTCTGCTGTGCGTATAAAGTATGTGGAACAGACTAACTTCCTTGGATATGTAAGAGGTAGATACTGCCAAACTGTGCTTTCCAGATCTCTAATTCTTTATTCCATTCCTCCAGCAATACCTATATATCAAATAGTTTGCTAATAACAAAGATTTATATACGTTACTTGCTGTTTTGTTGTTGTTGTTGTTTAAGAATGAATCAACTGCTTAAACATCTCTGGGGTCTCTGAGGCTGTAAAAGTTCCTGGTCCGTAGATGGTGGTTAGCAAGTGTTTTATCTGGAGATACTGCCATTGTTAATTTATAGGTAATCTATATTTGCCTCATAAAATGGAATATATATAAAATTTATCCTCTTTGTTTATCAGCTGGTCTAACGTTAATATATCCAAATTCATCCACCTCTTCCACACAACCATTTCTTTACTGATTTTTAAAGACAGGAACCCCTTTCCAAAGGTGAGACTCAGCTTACTTTCCCCATCACTTTGAATAAGGCTCCTTTAACATCCTTGTTCCTCAGGCTGTAAATGACAGGGTTCAGCATTGGGGAGAAAAAAGCATAGAAAACAGAAGCTTTCTTCTCCTGGTCTGCAGCTCGTGCAGACCGGGGCTGCAAGTAAGTGAAGCTGATGGTGGTGTAGAACAACGTGACAACAGTGAGATGGGTAGCACAAGTGGAAAAAGCTCGTTGCCGTCCCTCTGCTGAGTTTATGCTGAACACCACCCTGGCAATGTGGATGTAGGAGATCACTATAAAAGTGAAAGGCAACATGAGCACAATGACACTCAGGGCAAAGATGAGGACTCTTACTGTATAGGTGTCCATGCAAACCAGCTGCAACACAGCAGGCTCCTCACAAAAGAAATGGTTGATTTGGTTGGGCCCACAGAAGGGGAAATTTATGGTGATAACTGTCAGTGCTGCAGCATTGAATAAGCCACCTAACCAACAGGCTCCTGCCATCTGGATGCATACTTGCATCCTCATGATGGTTGGGTACCGCAGTGGTTGACATATGGCCACGTAGCGATCATATGCCATGAGAGCCAGGATGAAGCACTCAGTCATCCCACAGAACAGCATCAGGATGAGTTGAGCCATACATCTGTTGAAAGAGATATTATTGGTTCTGGAAGCCATATGGAATAGCATCTGGGGGAAAGTGACCTGTGTGCCGAATATATCTAAGAAAGAAAGGTTAGCAATGAAAAAGTACATTCCTGTATGGAGGCGGGAATCAACCCAGATCAAGAAGATGATGAGGCTGTTGCCACATAAAGTGATGAGATATATGACTAGGCACAGTGTCAATAGGATACGTTGCAATGTTGGGTGACTGGTGAAGCCAAGAAGAATGAATTCCTTCACGGAGGTTGCATTCTGAATCCACATATCACCCAAAAGACTCCACCTGTAATGATAAGTGTATGTATAACTGGTGTACTGCTTGAAATGCCATATCACAAACAATCACTTGAACATGTTGATGCCACCTAGCTTCAATATGACGTGGTATTGTTCACTGCCCATACAAGTTTGCCCTTTTTCTGCTCTGTTTGGAGTCAGCTTGTGTGTTCTACCCATCTCTGTTATTTCTCCTTGTCAAAACTGCTTTTTAAAAACATAACACACATTTTGTATTCTGTATTTCACACATTGTATTACACTTCTGGTAATATCTATTGTCTTTAACATATATTGTTTAATGTAGTAATTTAGAATATACATTTTGTTAATATGCAAACACCCATACGTGCTTAATATCAAACAACTGAACTTAACCTTTTCTAACTACATAATCAACAGATTTGCCTTTAAAATTCTATTCATCATAACAGTAAGAGTCATAGCTTTAAAATGAATAAGTATTCTTTTTACTGACATTGATTCATGAGTTTTCACATCTCTCTCTCCCCCCTCCCCATGTTGTGGATAATTTCTTCATTTCTGTTGGCAATATTACTTTCTTAATGTCCAGATGTTTAAAGGAAAATTGGCATGACTTGCTTTTTAGAAATCTATCCTAGACCTTAGTAATCACAGCATCCTTTTCTAAGTATCTTATATTCTGTCCTGCATAAGATATGCACTGAAAATGTGGTTCTTGCTAACCCCTTTCCATTACTCACAAAGTGACAACCAACCTACTCCTTCACACATGACACAGGTATAGAAGGGAAACTGATGTTTATGCATTATAATGAGCCTCATATAACTGAAATTCTTAAGTCTAGTTTTAATCTGCTTTTATTTGTTTTTTATTTGTTTTATGGTTCTCTATTGTAGGCTATCTTGAAAATCTAGATTAATAAAATTATGTTTTTTGAAAAGTCCAATTCATGTATAAAGAGGCTAAAATCATGGAGTAAGCTGTCATGTTGAGCTTAGCTCACCTTGGGTCAGACAAGTTAATCAAGACGATATCTGAGCTGGTTGCTGCAACACAAACCTCATAGCTCTTACAGACCACTATTAAGTCCAAAACCAATAATATAGGAACTTTCACCACTGTAACTAAGCCAAGTTTTACTGCCTGTGCAATTCTTTCTGAATGCTGTATGGAAAAGCACATGAATATCTCCTTTGGAGAGTTTATGAATAAATCATTTTTAACTTACGAAACGTGCAGTCTTTTTATTGTGGGGAAGAGGGGAACCTTGGAAGGAACTTAGAATGATATATTTTACAGATTTTATAGCCTATATATCTGTGCTTTACTTTGCTGCATGTTTTGTGATTTTTAATCTAGCTGGGATTCTGTCACCAAAGAGTACTTGCCCCAGGAATGCTCTTTTATGCCTATCTTTTTCCTTGCCAACAAGGAACATGATCTAACATCATAAACCTATTAGTAATAATTTACCTGCTTTTTACATGAAACACATTCCAGCTGCAATCTGTTTCAGATGAGATAGATTGTTTAAAATGTAGAGCAGAATTCGAAGAAACAACTGTATATTCCCCAGGAATCTCTGGATTTTAAAAAGTTTGGTGAGTGTGTGTGTGAAAAGTGGAGCAGAAAATAGGAAGTTGGTGGATGACTGGACCATCTAGCATCTTCACGGGCATCAAAATGTTATTCACAAGGGTACATTTGATTGAAATATAAATCCATATCTGACTTAGCACAAACTCCTCATTTCCCTGAAGCATTTGAAACACCACAACTCCCTTCAGTTCCAACCTTGTTAACTTTTCCATTCCCTAAGGACAATGAGCACGGAGATTCAATTAACTTGAGTTTATTTCAAGGGTTTGCTTTCAGGGTATGCAAAGTAGAATCTGGCTCCAAGAGCCAGAAAGTGGGAAAGAGAGCAGCACTAGGCTGGGTGAAGAAGCCCCATGCTGTGAAGGACTTTGTGATCTGGCTATCTTGACAATGATTTCTAGGTCAAGTGTTAGTTCTTCCATGCAACCTGTTTATTAAATAGTATTGTGGTTTTTGGAAAGCTTTTTGGAGATGCTATCTATTGGAGATGACTTCTGCTATCTATTGAACATCCATTCTGATTTGTTTGCACAGCTTCACATCAAGCAATTGTTCTCCTACACTCCCCAGGGCATTTTCCTATCACTTTCCTTAACAACAACAACCAAAATTCTATAAGACATGCTATGGCCTATAGATTCAACAGGAGAGTGGTTCATAGAGGAGGGAAGTCTAGACTTCTTTGCTTTCCAAATACTTAGTGTAACTATTGATTCTGTTGCTGTGACTCAGGAACTGTAGCAGACAGCACTGACAGTTTACATAGGAAATCTAACCCACTGAGGGGATGTAATATTTATGTTTTATTTTGTTTTAAATATAGTGCAATGCACCATGATAACCTTGTATACAGGGTGTTCATCAGTCAGAGATTTCCCTCTAAACTAAATGCCAGCTTTAGAAAAGGAGTGCAGCAGGGAGAAAAGGGTTCAATTCCACCTCGCCATCTATTTCAGTCCTGATAATTTCCAGTTCCTTCCCATAGCTGACGGTATTTGCACATCTAAAAACCTTGCATGCTAAATGCAAACATACATTTAATCCCATGTCTAGTTTGTCCTTAGATGGCTCCTAACAAGACACATTCATTGAAAGTAAGTCCAGCAGCAGCTACCAGTCATCAGTGGTGCCTAGTGATGTTGACTCTGTGGAACCTCCAGTTTCAGAGACCGTGTAAAACACAGCTATTGGCTGTGTTTGAGCTTTCCATTCATCTTGTGGCCCAATGAGGGAAACAGGATGCTTGATTTCTTAGTCTGATCTAGCAGTGATCAGTAGACATCTATAGGATTGCACTGTAGCAGTGCTGGCCTGTGGTTAAGAGTCTCCAAGCAGGCACTGGTAGGATTAAATAGAAAGTGGTATATCTCTTTTTTATTACCGGAGAGGTAGCCAACATGTTTCTCTTCAGTTATTTTGCATTTTCGGTGCCATTTGCCCCAAACAACAATTTCACTTGTCTGAGATAATGGGGATTATCTTCCACAATGTTTGAAAGCTGCCATATTGCCAACACCTTCCATAATTTGTTTTGAGTAAACTGTTCTGCCACACAACAGATTTATTTTAGCAATTCAATCTTATGTGTCTTTAGACATACAGAGCCTCATCCATAATGGTTCATAATCTGTTTTGAATGCATACAACACACAAATACATGCATACACACACACACACACACACACACTGAATAGGAGGACTGTACACGAAATATGTGGAGTTTATATTCATAGCAAGCATTTCATGTCAGGTTTTTGCACAGTAACATAGAATACACAATTGAATGTAACTGGCATTTCCAAACATTTCAGTCAATTTTGTCAACAAGGAATGGTGGATAAGACATAAGAAACAAGTCAGAAACCAGCTGGTACTTTTCAGAAGTTGTGATTACTTTAATCCACAACAGACTCAATGTGTGACTATGATATTCTAAAAGCAAGCATATATTTAAAAAAATGAGTGTAGGTCTATAATCTGTGAATGTGTGTTAGATCTATCTATCACCTATCTATATCTATCCATCTATCAACTATCAGCTATCATATATCTATCACCTATCTATCTATCATCTATCTATTCTCCTCATATTTATGTATGTCTAATCATGCTTCTCCAGGCACTCTTTACATCCTTGTTGCGTAAAGTGTATATGATAGGATTTAAGAGTGGTGTCAAGACACTGTATATCACTGGAATAAGTCTGGCATAATTTGAGGAGTGACTGCTATTTGAAGACAGGTAAGTGAAGATGGAGCTGCCATAGTACAAAAGGACGACAGTGAGGTGAGAGGAACAGGTGGAGAAAGCCTTTTGTCTCCCTTCAGAAGACCTTATTTTTAAGACAGTTGAAATGATGTAGGTATATGACAAAAGGATACAAAGTAATGGGGTCCAAGCTATGAACAGGCCAATAGATAGCAAGAGGATTTGGTTAAGGGACGTATCACCACATGATAGCTTCAGTAGTGGGGGAATATCACAGTAGAAAGCATCAAGGCAGTTCTTCCCACAAAACGGTAGTTGGAAAGCAAAAGTTGTATGCACAGCTGAGTTGAGGAAACCCCCAGTCCAGCAGGCCATGGCTAGTTGGAGACAAATTGTTTTGCCTATAATCAGTGTGTAGCGCAAAGGGTTGCATATGGCAACATAGCGGTCAAATGCCATCACTGCTAGAAGGAGGCACTCAGTGCCAACAAAGGAGAAGAAAAAATACACTTGGAGCACACAACCCATGTAGGAAATGTTGCTTCTCTCAGAGAGAAGGTGAACCAACATCTGGGGTATCGTGGTGGTAGTGTAGCAAATGTCAAGAAAGGAGAGATTCCCAAGGAAGAAATACATGGGAGTTCTGAGCCTCTGATCCACCAATGTCATTACTACAATGAAGGTATTCCACAGCACAGTGAAAAGATAGATGATTAATAATGCACTGAAGGGAAAAATACGTTCCTCCTGCAGAAGTTTAAAACCTAGGATGATGAACTCAGACAGGCCAGTTTCATTTTGTGCCTCCATACCTTGGCAAATAAACAATTGATTTTCTGTAGAGAAGAGGGAAAGGAATTGTGATCATGTTAATAAATAGTGTGACACTGGCATTATATTCAATATAAAGTGCAGAAGATGACAGAGGTATGATTCTAATGGACCTTTCTTTGAGAAGAGATAATCCTTCTGTCTGAGGATAACTCTGTGACATTTCCTGCAAAAGCACTGTGGATTTATCACTGCCAGAAGAAATCCTAGCATACCATAATCAGCTCTTATCCCTAAAGTACTAATATGGAAGGTGATATATGTAGAGTGCCGTGAATCCAACTGATATTTTCAAATCCATATGGGTCCTTATCATCAAATACTAGCAAGAAGGTTATCAATATGACATGTGTGGTGAACATTCTTATGGTTAGAGGAGTAAGACAGACTATTGAGAAATAACTGGCTGTTGCAAATATGGAACTCGTGCAATCCCTATGCTTTATCCTTTGAACATAATGAGCAGAAGTTTGAAAGGACTTTTTCTTAAAGCATAACTTTAAGTATACTAATCTATCTTACCTTGGGAACCCTGATCCAATATAATTTTCAGTATGATCTCCAGTTGTAATAGCCATGAAACATTCTCCATTAGATCATTCATCTTAGAAAACTGCATACACAGACCATTGCTAGCACATCTATGCTCTCTGGTTCCAAATCTCTAGCGCTGACACTAATTTTTGAAATGGTTTGTGAAGTTTCTGCTCTGCGAGACAGTGAAAGGAAGCAAATTATGTTCCAGCAAAATAGCAGAACTTTGTCTGGATTGTTCCTCATATCTCAGTGCAAGAACCACAAGAAGCAATACAGGAGGTTGCTAGTACAGGTTTGCGGCAGATGTCACCTGTCTTTCAACTTTCTTGGGCATCCAGTTAGAAGTCAAGCTAAAGAATCCTTCACTTTCACTGATAGGACCCTTGATAAGATCTTGAATTGTGTTGTCACCATAGTTCATACAACACAGTGTTTTGAAGCAAATCTGAAGAAACATCTGAGGAATTTCAAGGAACGAAATAGAATTTGATGAAGGCAAATATCACAGTAGTGAGGGTGGTTGAAGGTCTCCACAGCTGAAGTTCTCTTCCAGTTCCCAAGTCACTTCTTGAAGACTAAACTGAAAATAATAACATCACTTTGGCTGATGATTCATCTCTTCTCTATCAACATCACCTAGTTTAAGATACTGCCATTCTTGATGGTGCCATTTTCTTTCTAATGTTCTATAAAACAAGAAAATGACAGATCTATTATAAATATGGATAAGCGACATATGGTCCAATGAAGTATTTCATCAGGTTGCATAGAAAAGTCTGCTTTTGTTGCCTGTGTGGTTTTTCAACCTAGAAGAATTTCAACCTAGAGTGATTTATTAATTTCAGTGAAGCACAGTTGCTTATATAGGCACAAATATGAAGGAGGCCTTTGAGGATTTTCTGCCCAAGAGAAATCCACCCTATTTTCTAAAGAAAAAGCAGCAAATATTCTGATTGATTGTGAAAATTAATTGGAATGCCTTGAAATAGAACAGAATAATCTTTTAATAAATGTACCTGATGATTAAGATGAACTCAGCCTTCTTTGGCTGTGACTGAGGATAGATGAAGAAGAGTTTGGATTTGATATCCCGCTTTATCGTTACCCGAAGGAGTCTCAAAGCAGCTAACATTCTCCTTTCCCTTCCTCCCCCACAACAAATACTGTGAAGTGAGTGGGGCTGAAAGACTTCAAAGAAGTGTGACTAGCCCAAGGCCACCCAGCAGCTGCATGTGGAGGAGCGGAGACGCGAACGTGGTTCACCAGACTATGAGTCTACCGCTCTTAACCACTACACCACACTGGCTCTCCAAATAGGAAAATAAAACAACCATATATAATCAAGGCATTGGAAGTAAATCTGGGTTTTTTATCAAATTATCCAGAAATAGCTTCATACTAGAATAAGAATACAATCCTAATTTTGTCTAGTCAGAAGAATGTCTGGTTGAAATCAATAGGGTTTATTCCCCGGTAAGTGGGACTAGGTTTGCAGTCTTATTGAATTGACAGCATTTTTGTTATATTCCTGCTGCCACAGTGACCAAAACAGAGAGAAGAGAGGCCTTTGGTGGTGGTGGACACCTGGCTATTTATGATCCTCTCACCTTTCTCTCAGGGTTTTGTGACAGTCATCCTTTATTCATCAACATTATCCCTGGAGAATATTTATCAGCCAAAAACCTGGTTGAAGAGGAACATTTTTGACTGGCATCTAAAAATGTATAATGAAGGTGCCAGGTGAACATTCCTGGGGCGAGCATTTCACAAGCAGGGAGTCACTACAGAAAAGGCCTGTTCTTGTGTTGCCGCCCTCCAGGCTTCATGTGGAGGAGGCATGTGAAGAAGGGCCTCAGATAATAAATGCAGAGTCCAGGACAGTTTATATGGGGAGAGGCGGTTCTTGACGTATTGCGGTCCTGAGCCGTTAAAGGCTTTATAGTCAAAAGCAGCACATTAAATTGGACCCGGAACTATTTGGCAGCCGTTGCAGTCGAGCCAGGTGATAGGCTTAAGGGAATTGGCTTCCTTCCCCATGGTTGTAAATAAGAAGATCAAACGAAAGGAACGTCTTACCAGTTAGATTTTTTAATAATCACAGTGAGAGAGAAAAAGAACACAACTCCCTAGAAATGGTGGTGCTCCCAATTAAGGCTCACTCCCCCACCCTCCATCCCTATTAATTTACATTACTCCTATGTCTTGTAATCTGATTTTGTACCCTCTGCACTTTCTATTTTAACACTTTCTGGGCTCTCTGTGTCTTTGGGGAAGGGAGGGCTGAATGCTGTCCAGAGACTAAATCTGTTAACCATCTATCTTCCACTGCTTCTTCTGCTGGCAGTCCCCCACCCAGTATTTCCCAGCTTCTGCCTTCTGAACTATTCCCCTCTGCAAACCACTATTCCAAATCTGTACTATCCACCTGTTTCTGCAAAGATTCAGGATCAGGGAGAAGGGGTGTCTCCCACCATTCTTCCTCAGTGCAGCCCTCCTCAGCACAGTCCCTGACAACAGGATTATTGTAATATGCCCCAACTGTCTTGTCCTGGTGAGCAACCTGGCCTCTGAATTCTGCACTAGCTGTAGCTTCTGAATTGTCTTCAAAGACAGCCATACATATAATGTGTTGCAGTAATCCAACCTAGAGGATACCAGAGTATGGACAACAGAAGGCAGGCTACCCCTGTTCAGATAGGGACCTAGCTGGGCCACCACCCAAAGCTGATGGAAGATGCACCATGCCACCAAGGACACCTGAGCCTCAAGTGATAGCAGAGCATTTATGAGTACCCCCAAACTACATACCTGCTCCTTCAAAGGACATGTACAACTTGCTTAGAATTGGCTAAGCTTAAAAAAAAAAAGAATTGGCTAAGCTTTTCTTCTTTTTTAGTGTTCTATCTGAAATAATTGCTATAAGTAGTAGTATATTTATCATTTGAGTTCATTGAAATGATGAACAAATGCAAAACACTTGATCCTTGAAAGAGCAGCAAGTTAAAGCAATACTATAGACCAGGGATAGGAAATTCCATATCTGGTGACTCAAGCACACACAACCTAATGATGACAAACAGCTGGTAGTTTATTTCTTTATTGACAAAGCATAGTAGCTCCTGAGGTGCACTAAACACACACACACACATTCCTGGTGGGTAGGCAGCTGGCACCCCTCCCCAGGCTTGTGCTCTGAGCTGGACTGCTGGAGCAATGTGTGGCCACGCACAAAAGCAAACTTTAGTACACGTGTCTAAGTGCAAGTGAAAGCACCCTGTGACTTCTTCTACATAGAAGCTGTCGCTGTGCTTGCCTGTTCAAATCCTTCCTGTTCCTGGAAGACAGAAGGACTGCCCTGCCTGGAGCGCCTCTCCATTAGCATTGCTTCATCTGATGCTGGGAGAGGAGCGCTGGACCGGGCCACACTAGAGGTGCCTGTCAGGGGCAACTGCTTCATGCCCCTTCAAAAATCTGCACCCAGGGTCTATCAGGACATTCTTCGGGGTGTAGGCCCATACAACACTTTGACCCACATCCGTAGATGTGAGCACGCGTTAGCAGAAGGTAAACGGCATTTCCATGCATTGCTCTGGTTTCGCCAGAAGCAGCTTAGTCATGCTGGCCACATGACCCGAAAAAACTGTCTGCAGACAAATGTCGGCTCTCTTGGCCAGTAAAGCGAGACGAGCGCCGCAACCCCAGAGCCACAACCCCAGAGTCGTCCATGACTGGACTCAATTGTCAGGGGTCCTTTAGCTTTTACCTTTACTTGTCCCTAGCTACTTATGTTCTCCTTTAATGTTTAAATATTTAGAGAAATAACTGAGCCCTCCAAGACCTCGTGCATTTTTCTCTTGGAGGGACTTTTGTCTTGGAGGAAAGAGGGCTGACTGGAAGGGTCAGGGGAGAAATAGCAGAGGCGGGGCAAATCCTATTTTGTGTCAGGGACAGATTGAAGTGGTTTGCAATTGACTCAGAGTGGAACCAGACTATTTCAATACACTTGAGAGGAATGCTTAATACTGAAGGATGGGAAAAGGTAAACATAGTATAAATAAATATATAATGAAGACATCACAATAATTTCACTGTATTCCACACTGTTTCTGGAGAATGGGCCCACATAAGTGTCTGTCTAATATACATATACATATACATATACATATACATATATAAAAATAATAATAATAAATGTCCAGTAGCTTATCTGAAGAAGTGTGCATGCACACAAAAGCTCATACCAAGAATAAACTTATTTGGTCTCTAAGGTGCTATGGGACATTATATATATACATATATATATTTCTACTGCATCGGACCAACACGGCTACCTATCTGAATCTAGATACATATACATTACAGAGAAACATCAAAATCATTGGAATGGAGGAGAATACAGGTAAATTTGACAACTATTGATTTGATATTTGTCTTAAGAAATGTGCTATGATAAAAAATTGTATAGTACATTGAAAAGCTTGCAGCTGTAAAATAATACAAATGAATATATCTGTATCATATGAATTTAATCTCATTTCCGACTCTGTTAAGACACAACTTGTAATGCTATGTTGTGTAGAATATTCACATCTTCCCCATTATATTTAGCAAAGCTTTCTTCACATCCTTGTTGCGCAATGTATATATAATGGGATTCAACAAGGGAGTCAATATGCTATACATAAGTGGGATCAGCTTTGTATTCACTGATGACTCTGTGGGAACAGGTCTCAAATAGGTGAAGATGGCACTACCATAGTACAGAAGAACCACTGTTAGATGAGAAGAGCATGTGGAGAAAGCCTTTTGCCTCCCTTCTGTTGATCGTATTTTCAAAACATTTGAAATTATGTACACATATGAGAGAAGGATACAGAACATTGGTGTCCAGGCTATGAACAACCCAATGGTTAACAAGAGCTTTTGGTTGAGGGAAATGTCCCCACATGACAATTTCAGCAATGGTGGAATGTCACAATAGAAAGCATCTAGGCGGTTGTCTCCACAGAAAGGTAACTGAAAGGCAAAATAGGTGTGTACGGCAGAGTTGAGAAAACCACCCACCCAGGAGGCAGTAGCCAGCTGCAGGCAAACATTCCTTTTGATGATCAATGAATAGCGCAGTGGGTTGCAGATGGCTACATAGCGGTCAAAAGCCATTACTGCCAAAAGAAGGCATTCAATGCCGACAAAGGAAAAGAAGAAAAACAGCTGGAGCACGCAGCCTGTGTAGGAGATGGTGCTACTTTCTGTCAGAAGGAGATGCAACATTTGGGGGATGGTGGTAGTGATGTAGCAGATGTCAAGACAGGAGAGGTTTCCAAGGAAGAAATACATGGGAGTTCTGAGCCTCTGGTCCACTATGGCCATGGTGATGATGAAGGTATTCCACAGCACAGTGAATAAATAGATGATCAAGAATCCACTGAACAGCAAGAAGTGTACCTCCTGCAGATTTTTAAAGCCAAGGATGATGAATTCTAAAAGCTCTGATTGGTTTTTTGCCTCCATATCTGATTCCAAGAGACTGGCATTCGGAGGCATACTGCTTCAAACAGTGGAAGGAGAACATAGCTGTTGAGGCTAGGAGAAACTGATAGTCTTTGTCTAAAACCCTTTAAAAATCATTCAAGGGTCCCTTCCCACTCCATAATGATAAGATTCTACATTTATGTAGCTGACAATCACTGTCTCTTGTGACAATGGATTCCGTGGTTTGCTTTGAAGAAGTACTAGCATTTATTTGTTCTACACCTTGTAGCTTTCAGCTTCATCGCATGTCTCCACACAGTTCTTCTATTAGGTGACAGAGAGAGACAAACTTCTCCCTATCCACTTTCTCACTTGGTCTTTTTTTGCAGGCTTGAGTTCAGTTCACCACAACTTTGCATCTGCTTGCATTAAGGGGGGAAAAAATCCACATGAAAATTCGGAATTGTTTACCTGCATATTTCTCCTATATGCATTTCTGAAGCAACATTCCCTAATACAATTTGTTTGCAAAAGCTGTTTTCATTAATATACACATTTCTATGCACATTTTCTCCAATATTGTTGTTGGTTCCGAATGAGTTCTCATTCACTTACATGCAGATGAAAATTCATAGTATGTTAGAGGTCAGTAGAGAGTCATTCTATATTTGACTATATCACAACTGGTGCCATACCTTTATTCATTTTGATTGCATTTCTTCAATACAAACTAATGATGTGTCCCACTAAATTTTGTTCTCCCATCCATAACACATTCATTTCCTTACCTGTGAGATGAGCCTTCTCCCTGTTGGTAGCATTCAGTGTGTGTTGCTTGTGGATTTCACGGTTTCCTTTCATATATATGCAATAATGCCTTTGGGGATTTCTACCCCAAGTGCTTTTCCACCAAGGCAAGACTGCCAGAGGTTTTTCAAAGAGCTTTAGCTAGTTAATTGCATCTTAACTAAATCATACAGAAAGGTCATGTATGTTTCAAAAAATAAATAAATCTTGAATTCTATAGCCACAATTGTACCTAATGTTGCATTACTTTGTAAGGAATACTTGATGTTTGTGTTCATTGTATGTTCCTCTATAAGATTATACACACACACACACACACACACACACACACACACACAAACATGCATTTACAAAGATAAAAGAAGCAGGGCATTTCCTTGAGAGAACTCTCTGTATTAGCAAGAGTAGCTGTCTTTTAATAAATCAAGAACAATGCTGACCTCAATCAAAATATGGGAATACCTGGGGGCCACTAGGGGGCGCATCAGAAGATGGCTGACAATAACATCTCTCTGACCCACACGAGGTAATTTGGAGGCTATGATGGGAGTAATTAGCCTCCCTAACCCCCCAGGATGGTGGGGGGGACTGCCCTTGCCTGCTGTGCCCTATACCACCCCCGAATTTGTGAGGATGGGGGCACTAGGCACAAAGCCCTCCTGTGGGATTCCGGCGCTCCTGGACGCCGTCCCTGATCCATGCCACTAGCTGCAATAACTTCAAAAGAAACAATTTGGATGAAGGAATGCACATATTTCAAGGAAGGAGGGGGAGTAAAGACTGCTAACAGAAGAGATCTCTGATAAAACAAGACAAGAATAAAACATGAGAAGATACGCCAAGATACGGTATGGCAAATGACTGATGGGGGAGGGGGGAAAACTTTCCTTTCTTTTCTTATGTGATTAAACAAGAATCCCCTCCCCTCACAAGTCAGAAATGTCGTTTTAAGGACTTACGCTGTGGATTTAAGGCTGTGTGGAGATAAACTTTCGAACCAAAGCATGTTTTAAGAAGAGCATGGAATGTATAAGAGCTTTGGAATGATGCAGTTAAAAATGCTGTCGCCATATTGGGAAGTTCTGTCGGAGGTCTTGAGTCTGGGAGGAGAAAGAGAGAAATAGAGCTGTTTATACATTATGGGTGAAACTCCTCAGAGGGACTTAAGAGCGACAGTTTTGCATGATGGAAAGAGTGGTTTTATCTATGAAGGTGATGATATATGGAAACCATCCCGATTTGAGGATTGGAAGAATGGAAAAATTCACACAGGATTATTATTGGTGTTTATCGGCTTAAGGAGACTATCAGAAGAGATCATAAAGAAAAAAGAGAAAATATATGAACAAGATGTGATGTGGAAACAGCAAGAAAAGACTGGATAGAATTATGAACTCTGTTTGGACTGATTTGGATTGATTTGGGCATTAACGCAGTAGCAAGAAGATGATCAGAATCCCCCTTCGGATCTTGAAATATGGGTTCCCCCCAACAAAATTTAAAATTCGGCTTTGTAATTTGGAATTTATGTGATGTGATGTGATTTGATTTGATTGGCCAGTTAATAAAAATTATTTTTAAAAAAATATGGGAATACCTTGAAGGACAAGCCTCTGGGGCAATTGACAAAGGATTGGGAGGCTCCACAAATGTAACACTCATGTCTAAGGAGGCAGGGATTCCTTGAGGTGGTCATTCCACTCCAAGTTTGACCCTGCTCAAGTGTCAGCCCGTTGCCCCAAACATGGGACTGAGAATGATACGCCCAATGCTTCAGCCAAAGCCTACCAACATCTGGAATGAACAAAGTTGTGGCCAATTTTTAAATCCCATAATGTTGTCCTGTGCAGTTTCTTTAAACATATTACACTAGGCCTTCCCCCCCCCTTGCAGGTAGAGTTCACTGCAATAGGGTGCCAGAAGGATGAATTTGGATAGAGCAGTTTCATTACTGCTTTCATTTTATTAGCTTCACAAAATGTTTTTTTATCCATGGACAGAGAGGGAAAATATATTTGTTGAGGTGTTTGTGTTTTGGAGAAACTTACATGAAGGAAGAAGTATTTTAGTTTTACTCTTGCATTGTAGTTTCGACCTATTTCTTTTTTAAAAAACTATATATTAATGTTGCAACCTGTCAGGAGTCTGGGTGGATGGCCTACAGGGTCCTTACTAATTCTTGATTACAAATTATTAGTATTACTAAACAGATTCCACTTACTCTTTCATTTATCTGTACATATATAATAATGTAAGCTTTGGGGTGAGGGGAGTTGGACTGCATGGCCTCTGGGGTGCTTTTCAACACCTGATCCCATGAGCACACAGATTCTGGCAGCCAAGCTCATGACTCCTGCATCAGATCTCCAGGGAGACAGCAAGCACCCTGAGATCTTGTTAGTCTTCAGATGCGAAAGCTCCAAGATGCTCTGACTCAAACTGCTGTTACCCCACCAATCATTCTTTTCACCTGAATTAATTTCATAAACCTTAGAGTGGCATGGGGTTAATATCTATGCATCTCTGGAGGTCCTGTGCCATGAAGGTTAGGGTTAGTTCCTATAGCAGGTTAACACCTTCTTTTATAAAGTGATATTTGCCTGACCATTTCAAAGATAAACAGTTCATTTCTTGTCCAAACTCTAAATAGTGATGGGTGAATCTGTCAGTGTTGGTTTCTCTCAGTTTCTCACATGCCCCCTATTTCAATTCAATTATTCAGATTTCCACATTATATTAAAGTCTTCTTCTTTTAATCCTCATGAATATTCCTCAGTATTTTATTGTAAATGTTCCCAAATATACACTTTTTTATGAATTTTAGGCACGAACACCACAACCCAGTAAATGCATGCATTATTTGGCAGAGAAGCTATGTTACAAAATTTTTAGAAGTATGCATTATCAAGGTTAACTGTGTTTCAGGTCTCACATTTCCCCCCATAGTAGCACAAAAAAACCAAATGCTCGTGTGAAAATACGAGGTATTTGATGTCAGTTTGGGTCTCCATGCTACCCAGCTTCATCTCTTTCTCATACTCTGGTTGATCTCAGCCTGTAGTAACGCAAGTTGTAACAAATTGCTGTGAATCTTGTTTCCTGAAGCAAAACACCAACTACTTTACTTTTTAAAGAAATGTGCAGGCCCCCCTCCAGATCAAGACTAGTGCAGGCTTTATGCTTTTCACAAGTGGACCACAGACAACACTAGTTTCTGAAAGATATCAAGTGATGCTAAAAATGGCATTTAAAAATTGCAGATAACATCTTATATAGTTGAAGCATAACACAAGGGCAGGAAACTATGGTCCTCAGATGTAATGTGGATTCCAACTCCCTCCAGCCCCAGGCAACATGGCTAATGGTTAGGTGCAATGGGATCTATACTCAAGCAACATCTGAAAGACCAGAGGTTTCTCAAAAAGAACATATTTTTAATGAAATCAGTGTCTATTTATGTAACCACTTAAGAACTGCTTTTTTAAAAGACCATATCAATACCATACCAATAATGTAAGTTCATGACTGTATCTGACAAATTAAAACTCTGAGTGCAGGTAGCTCCCTGTTTCCATATGCACAATATTAACAACCTAAATAGTCACTTTGGTGCTACTAATGCAGCGGTTCAACTTCACTGTGGAGGTACACTCTATTGTTTCTTGAAACAGATGCCAACTAGTGTCATGATGGGAATGCATTATTTTATTGGTTATGATAACAGAAAAGAAAAAGACAATATGCAATGATAATTACATTACAGATTAAGCAGAGCAAAACAAAAGCAACCAACATAGTGTGTGTGCATGTGTGTGTGTGTGTGTAGCAGATGGGGCTCATCAACTTGGGGAGGTAGTCCTTTCAAACCTGGAATTTTTATTCTTTGCCTACATTTCTATTCGTACTTGACTACTGCTGCCAAGGAGAGTGGTGGAGTCTCCTTCTTTGGAGGTCTTTAAGCAGAGGCTTGACAACCATATGTCAGGAGTGCTCTGATAGTGTTTCCTGCTTGGCAGGGGGTTGGACTCGATGGCCCTTGTGGTCTCTTCCAACTCTATGATTCTATGATTCTACCCTAACTGATTTCAATAGGCTTTCCCCAAGCATGACCAAATTTGGATCCAGCTCTCTAATTTTAAATTGATGTTCAAGTGGTATATTTGGAAACAGTTGTATTTCATAAAAAATAACACATACTGGAGGTATAGAAATAGAATTGCTGATGGCTTATATTTCACGTATTTTCACCAAAGATTTAATCCTTTCAGGAAAAATAAAAGGTTAATACAGATAGCATCTTCCAACTAAGCAGATTTTCCATTACAATATTTTGGAATGATATGAAATAGTGCTCGGGGGGGGGGGGGAGAGAGTTCAATAAATTGGAACAAAGATTTTGGCATACTACTAAACTGAATATTTGGAACACCCCACAGGCTTTGAAACAAAAATTGAAATCTTAAGCCCTAGCTATAATGTTCCAAGCCCCCACATTCAATTTCCCAACACTACTACATGATAAATCCAAGGATTAATTGACATCAGTCTATTTCAGGACAACATTTTCTTCATCATTCTCTTCTGTAATGCCCCCTTCACATCTTTGTTCCTGAGGGTGTAAATCAGTGGGTTCAACAAAGGGGAGAGAATATTATTAAAGAGGGCAATCATTCTATCCTTGTTCAATGAGTAGCTGGAGAAGGGCCTGACATATGTAAAAAGACAGCTGCCATAAAAAAGCAAGACAACAGTGAGATGAGAAGCACAAGTTGAAAAGGCTTTCCTCATCCCATCTGAAGAACGCATTTTCAGAACCCTCAAGATGATGTGACTATAGGAAAGGAGGACACACATGCCTGGTCCAAAGCCCATTACGGGACTAGTAGCCAGCATGGCAATAATACTGCTTGAGATGTCCCCACAGGAGATAGCTACAAGAGGAGGGATGTCACAGTAGAAGTAGTTGATCTTATTCATACCACAAAGGGGCAGGCGGAATGTGATAAGGGTGTGAATGGTGGTGTTGAGTGAACTTGTGAACCAAGAAGCTGACACTAGTTGGGCACAGAGTTTGTAATTCATGACCACATTATAGCGGAGAGGATTGCAGATGGCAACGTAACGATCATAAGCCATGGCAGCCAACAGAAGGGTCTCAGTACCAATGAATAAGATGAAGAAAAAGAGTTGCACCTTGCATCTTTCATATGAGATGGCATTTCTTCCTGAAATCAGGTGCACTATTATCTGTGGAATAGTGGTTGTAGTCTGGCAGATGTCCAGGAGGGATAGGTTAGAGAGGAAGAAATACATGGGAGTTTGAAGGCTTGGTTCTATGGAAACAAGAGTGATGATGAGAATATTCCCCATCAGTGTGAAGAGATAAGTGATGAGGAGAAATCCAGAAAGGAGGAAACACCATTCATAACGGTTTGAAAATGTCAGAAGGATGAATTCAGATGGGGCTGTTTCATTACTGACATCCATTTTATTAACGTCGTAAAATGATTTTTATCTATAGACAGAGAAAAAATACTTTATTGGGGTTTTGTTTTGGTTTTTTTTGGAGTGGATAATTAAACAAACAAAGGAAGAAACATTTAAAACTTATGCTTGTTCCAATGGATTTACATCAGCCATACATAACTTAAGGCTCCTCTCTGAGTATTTCCAAATTGGGCACAACATTAAATCCTCTATAAGATATCAATCTCTTAGATAATTATGATCATGATGATGTCACCCATCTGACTGGTTTTCCCCAGTCACAACAAAATATTAAAAGCACAATAAAAAATCAGATATTGAAAAATTCCGTATGTGTCTTCTAAAAGTCACATAGTTGCTTATTTTGTTGGCATGTGATGGGAGGATGTTCCCTAGGACAGGCAAAACTACTGAACAGGTTTGATGGTGCAAGCTTAGTTCTGATCATCTCAGACTTGTTTTTCCTTTCCTTTTTAAATGCTCAGCAAGCTTGGAGATACTATCAGATTTGTAGACCACTTAACAGAGAATATCATAGTAGTGTACACTGTACTATAGAACACAGTAAAAGGGTGGAGGGTTGTTATATAATTCACCATGGTCAGATAGATAAATAGATTGATAGATGATAGATGATAGATAGATGATAGATATAGATAGATGATAGATAGATAGATATAGATAGATGATAGATAGATGATAGATAGATGATAGATAGATGATAGATAGATAGATGATAGATGATAGATGATAGATAGATAGATAGATAGATAGATAGATAGATAGATATAGATATAGATATAGATATAGATATAGATATAGATATAGATATAGATAGATATAGATAGATATAGATAGATAGATGATATAGATGATAGTCACACTTCAGGGAATAATGAAGCAAACATGAATATTTTAAACTATCTCTGACCATTGCTTGATACTGATTGTCATGGAATCCTACAAAGCAGTTGCTCCAAAACTAAAGGCCTTGCTGCAAACAAATAGGAGATTAAGATGCCACCAGGAGAGGCAAAATGCACCAGCTTTCATTTTTTATGAACAGTAAATCTGAGTGGGGGGGATATATCCATGCCAGTTCTGTACAACTGAACAATTCATGATGGTTAAAGCTATCCATGACCACAATGACTATCTTTCTTCCTCTGCTGTCAGAGTCAATGTGTGCCGTTGAATGCCAGTTGATGGGAATCACAAGTTGGGAGAATGCTGTTGCACTCAGCTTCTGCTTGGGGGGTGCCCTTAGGTATCTGGCTGGTCACTGTGAGAGCTGGATACTAGACTACAATGGTGCTGTACTCTGATTTGGCATGGCTCTTCTTAGGATCAATTCATTTTTAGAAAAGACGGTCTGAAATACATTTAGTATCACCTTGGCATTAAACATCATATTTGCATTGAGAGGCATTTACATAAGACTAAGTTACCTGCAAGGCTTACCAATTATAATCCTCTAAACTGTGTTTAAATCTTGGATTCCCAGATGGTGAGGGGGCGTTCTTACTGAATATTTTCTCTGTGTTGCAGTTCATGGCAGTAAGTCAAAGATTGCAAACTGTACTATTATCTTTCAGTGTTTGCTTTTATATATCCACAAGTATGCTAGTTGGGCCTCCCTAGCGTGGCGGCATGTATATAAGTGTCTGGAGGTGGAGAACCAAAGGGAGTGTAGAAGAAACAGAACAAAACAGGAAACTAGTCCCACTGGTATAAGTTTCATGATTCACATTATTTGGACATTTTTCACTGGAAACAAAGTTGATACAGTGGTACCTCGGGTTACATATGCTTCAGGTTACATACGCTTCAGGTTACAGACTTCACTAACCCAGAAATAGTGCTTCAGGTTAAGAACTTTGCTTCAGGATGAGAACAGAAATTGTGCTACGGTGGTGCGGTAGCAGCAGGAGGCCCCATTAGCTAAAGTGGTGCTTCAGGTTAAGAATAGTTTCAGGTTAAGTACGGACCTCCGGAATGAATTAAGTACTTAACCCGAGGTACCACTGTAAAGGTACTGTGAGGACACTTAGAAACTTTGAAGAGTTTGGGGCCATTTTCCCCTGTGAGATTCCCACCCATCTTCAGGTTAAGAGTCTTACAGAGCTTACAAATGTATTCACCTCAGATTAAACAGAGGAAAACAAAAGCATATTTGTGGATGAAGCAGATGGGGCTCATCAACCTGGGATGGTAGTCCTTATAGGAGAAGGAAAACTCTTATCCTAAGACACTAACTTGTCGGATTTCTTCAGGAGAATAAAAGGTTAAGGAGTAAACCCTATACAAAGCCAGACTGGAGTCCCTAAGGCAATTGGATGGGGCCTTGCATGCCTCCTTCTGGCAATTCCTGCAGCCAGGCTGGTGCCAAATGTTTCGCTCTGCTTTACTTTGGACCACATCAGTGAGGTCGATGGCCTGGAGTCATGTCATCTGGTCAGCCCAGGACCTCCATACACACTGCCCTGGCTTGCATCCTAAGGAAATAACTTCGGTGCCACTAACGCAGCAGTTTGACTTCACCCCCTAAGGCAGACTCCATAGTCTCTCAAGACAGATGGATGCCAACAATGTTCTATTCCATAATATGATGCATCAAAATGAAGTCTAGGGGAAAAAATTGTGTAGCTGAATTGATCTTACAACTGTGCCAGAATGTCACAAATTCCAACTATTTATGAATAAATTGCTTTTTGCTCCCCCTGTCTTATCAAATGAGTAACAAACAACAGCATGTTTTCAAATGTTTAATTGGAAGATGTTGCCACAGTATCTGTATTAACCTTTTATTTTTCCTGAAAGGATTAAATCTTTGGAGAAAATACATGATATATAAGTCATCAGCAATTCTATCTCCATACTTCCAGTATGTGTCATTTTTGATGAAATACAACTGTTTCCAAGTATACCACTTGCACATCAATGTAAAATTATAGAGCTGGATCCAAATTTGGTCATGCTTGGGGGAAGCCTATTGAAATCAGTGGGACTTAGGTTAGTCAAGTAGGAATAGAAATGTAGGCAAGGAATAAGAATTCGAGGTTTGAAAGGTTACACACAGAATTCATCTAATTTGTTCTTTCTAAAACATTATCACTACATATATCTGGATAATGATGATGATTAAAATTATTTATCTTTCTATATTGCGATTCCTCTCAAAGGAATTCAGAGCAGGAAACAACAAGCGATAAAACAAAACAAAACAAATCATTTTTTTTTAAAAAAAATCCCAATATACATCTTGACTTAAAAGGCTTCCAGAAAGATGTTGTTCGGTTGGTGCAAAAAAAAAA
The DNA here is from genome assembly GCF_964234715.1 of Podarcis melisellensis. NCBI lineage: Eukaryota > Metazoa > Chordata > Lepidosauria > Squamata > Lacertidae > Podarcis > Podarcis melisellensis. The sequence continues at coordinate 25,467,463 of NC_138545.1, read as the reverse complement.
AACCAAGAAAGATTATGTCTATCTAAAGCAGACACTTTTAGAAAGTAATGTGAACGGGGGGGGGGGGATCAAGTATGTAATAATAAGCCCTGGTATACTACAATATTTAAGCCAATAATAACAGTACCATAATATCATAAGTCAGAGAAAAGTGTTGGAGATTTTCCATTATTATATTTCTGCTGTGCAAAAGGAAGGAAGGAAGGAAGGAAGGAGGGAGGGAGGGAGGGAAGGAAGGAAGGAAGGAAGGAAGGAAGGAAGGAAGGAAGGAAGGAAGGAAGGAAGGAAGGAAGGAAGGAAGGAAGGAAGGAAGGAAGGATTTCCCATCAATTAGAAAGAAAAAAGCATTTGACATTTTTTTAAAGGGCAGACAAAAATTCAGTGAAATACAAATATCCAGATATGCATGATTTCTGATATGCTTACTTTACTTTTGAAACAGTTGAAGAGGGTATTTGAATTTTGAGTCCTATGTACAGTCTACGGAGCATTTTACCACTGGTCTGCACCCTTCATCCTTGCAAAGTGCCAGGAGTACCCACCATGAGGTAAAGCCTCAAGCTGAAATTATGAACAAATTTTCAGGTGCCCTGTATATGGAACAGAAAAATGTAACTATCTTTCTCTTTTGGGGGGAAGGGTGGGGAGGAAAGATTTTGGCATACTATTAACTGGAATATTTGGAACAACACTTAGGCTTTAAACAAAAACAGAAATCTCAAGCCCTTGTGTTCCAAGCCCCCACATTCAATTTCCCAGCACTACCACACGATAAATCCAAGGATTTATTGACATCAGTCTATTTCAGGACAACATTTTCTTCATCATTCTCTTCTGTAATGCCCCCTTCACATCTTTGTTCCTGAGGGTGTAAATCAGTGGGTTCAACAAAGGGGAGAGAGTGTTATTAAAGAGGGCAATCATTCTATCCTTGTTCAGTGAGTAGCTGGAGAAGGGTCTGATATATTGAAAGATAGAGCCACCATAGAAGAGCAGCACAACAGTGAGATGAGAAGCACAAGTTGAAAAGGCTTTCCTCATCCCATCTGAAGAATGCATTTTCAGAACTCTCAAGATGATGTGACTATAGGAAAGGAGGACACACATACCTGGTCCAAAGCCCACTACGGGACTAGTAGCCAGCAGGGCAATAGTACTGCTAGAGATGTCCCCACAGGAGATAGCTACAAGAGGAGGGATGTCACAGTAGAAGTAGTTGATCTTATTCATACCACAAAGGGGCAGGCGGAATGTGATAAGGGTGTGAATGGTGGTGTTGAGTGAACTTGTGAACCATGAAGCTGACACTAGTTGGGCACAGAGTCTGTAATTCATGACCACATTATAGCGGAGAGGATTGCAGATGGCAACATAACGATCATAAGCCATGGCAGCCAACAGAAGGGTCTCAGTACCAATGAATAAGATGAAGAAAGAGAGTTGCACCTTGCATCTTTCATATGAGATGGCATTTCTTCCTGAAATCAGGTGCACTATTATCTGTGGAATAGTGGTTGTAGTCTGGCAGATGTCCAGGAGGGATAGGTTACAGAGGAAGAAATACATGGGAGTTTGAAGGCTTGGTTCTATGGAAACAAGAGTGATGATGAGAATATTCCCCATCAGTGTGAAGAGATAAGTGATGAGGAGAAATCCAGAAAGGAGGAAACACCATTCATAACGGTTTGAAAAGGTAAGAAGGATGAATTCAGATGGGGCTGTTTCATTACTGACATCCATTTTATTAGCGTCGTAAAATGATTTTTATCTATAGAAAGAGAAAAAATTATTTATTAGGTTTTTGGGGAGCTGGGGTAATTAAATGAACAAAGAGAGAAACATTTAAAACTTATCCTTGTTACAATGGATTTACATCAGCCATACATAACTTAAGGCTCCTCTCTGAGTATTTCCAATTTGGACACAACATTAAATCCTCTATAAGATATCAATCTCTTAGATAAAGATAATGATGATTAACTTGTCACCCATGTGACTGGGTTGCTGCAGACACTCTGGGCAGCTGCCAACAAAATATTAAAAGCACAATAAAAAATCAGATATTGAAAAATTCCGTATGCGTTTTCTAAAAGTCACATAGTTGTTTATTTTCTTGACATCTGATGGGAGGATGTTCTCTAGGACAGGCAACACTACTGAACAGGTTTGATGGTGCAAGCTTAGTTCTGATCATGTCAGACTTGTTTTTCCTTTCCTTTTTAAATGCTCAGCAAGCTTGGAGATTCTATCAGATTTATAGACCACTTAACAGAGAATATCACAGCAGTGTACAATGTACTATAAAACACAGTAAAGGGAGGGACGGTTGTTATGTAATTCAAAATGGCCAGATAGATAGATAGATGATAGATAGATACATAGATAGATGATAGATAGTCACACTTCAGGGAATGATGAAGCAAACATGAATATTTGAAACAATCTCTGAACATTGCTTGTTACTGATTGCCAGGGCATCCTACAAAGCAGGTGATCCAGAACTAAATGCCTTCCTGCAAACAAATAGGAGATTAAGACACCACTACGAGTGCACCACGCAATGACTATGGTGACAGCACAGAAAAATAAAGAGTCAAAATGCACCAGCTCTCATTTTTTATGAACAGTAAATCTGAGTGGGGGGATATATCCATGCCAGTTCTGTACAACTGAACAATTCATGAAGTTTAAAGCTATCCATGACTATAATGACTATCTTTCTTCCTCTGCTGTCAGAGTCAATGTGTGCCATTGAATGCCAGTTGATGGGAATCACAAGTTGGGAGAATGCTGTTGCACTCAGCTTCTGCTTGGGGGGTGCCCTTAGGTATCTGGCTGGTCACTGTGAGAACTGGATACTAGACTACAATGGTGCTGTACTCTGATTTGGCATGGCTCTTCTTACACTCAATTTATCCTTAGAAAAGACGGTCTGAAATACGTTTAGTATCACCTTGGCATTAAACATCAAATTTGCATTGAGAGGCATTTATATAAGACTGAGTTATTTGCAAGACTTACCAATTATAAGCCTTTAAACTGTGTCTAAATCATGGATACCCAAATGGGGAGGGGGCATTCTTACTGAATATTTTCTCTGTGTTGCAGTTCATGGCAGTAAGTCAAAGTTTGCAAACTGTCCTATTATCTTTCAGTGTGTGCTTTTATATATTTACAAGCATTCTAGTTGGGCCTCCCCAGTGTGGTGGCATGTGTATAAGTGTCTGGTGATGGAGAACCAAGGGAAGTATAGAAAAAACAAAACAAGAAACTATTCCCACTGGTATAAGTTTAATGATTCACATTATTTGGATATTTTTCACTGAAAAGAAAGTTGATAAAGGTACTGTGAGGACACTTAGAAACTTTGAAGAGTTTGGGGCCATTTTGCCCTGTGAGATTCCCAGGTTAAGATTCTTACAGAGCTACATGGGTCACTGGATGACAGGACCAGTCATCCCTCTGCCCCACTGTTCTCTTGATGAAATAAGGTTTACTTATGTTAAATGTTCTGCACAACCTTATTGAAATCCTGAGTAAAAAGGCACTGGGAATGGTCAGCATAATAAAAAGGGCCTCATCCTCTCACCTATACAATAGGGCTTGTGCAAATGAACAGCCATGACACACCCTATACATTGTTGGAATATCTCTACTAGGTCACCCAGTTACACCCTGCATACTTAGCTTGCACCATGACAGAATTCAATGCTAGGCAACTCCTGGGTGTTTCCAACTTTAACAAAGTGCCGTTTCAACTGCTCCACTTCTATAACAACTCTGATTAGCTGCAGTAGTCTCAATCCTTCATCCTTCCTAAGTGCCTGCATTTCCATCCAAGCTCAGGAGTACACATCATGAGGTAAACTCGCAAGAGTCTTTTTCCAATCAGGAATCAAAGGGAGAAAGGGAGGCTTCGAAATACTAAAGGAGCGCTGACTGGAAAGAAAATATTGGGCATCTTAGCAACAATCAAGGAACCCCAGAAACCTGCACCAACTGACGTTCTAAACAAATCTTCACGTGTACCGAATATGAAACAGAAATATGTAACCTTTGGTGGTGTCCAGCCAAAAAACTTGATGGCAGGGTTTTTATTTATTTTATTATTATTTTTTACAGCACTGTTTGGTGTACAACCCTGATACCTTTTTGTACCATTACAATAAAATGAGATTCTGGGCCCTAGTTACACTGCTCCAAACCCCAACTTCTACTCCCTGGCAAAATTAAAAAGTAAAGCTAAGAATTTCATGGTATTTTCTTCATCATTCTTTTTTGCAGTGCCCCCTTCACATCTTTGTTTCTGAGGGTGTAGATCAGTGGGTTCAACAAAGGGGAGAGTATGTTGTTAAAAAGGGCAATCTTGCTATCCTTGCTGAGTGAGTAGCTGGAGAAGGGTCTGATATATTGAAAAATAGAACTGACATAGAAAAGCAGGACAACTGTGAGATGAGAAGCACAAGTTGAAAAGGCTTTCCTCATCCCTGAGGAAGAATGCATTTTCAGAACCCTCAAGATGATGTGAATATAGGAAAGGAGGACACACATGCCTGGTCCTATGCCCATTACAGGGCTAGCAGCCAGCATGGCAATAATATTACCAGAGATATCTCCGCAGGAGATAGCTAGGAGAGGAGAGATATCACAGAAGAAGTAGTTGATCTTATTGATACCACAAAGGGACAGGCGCAATGTGAGAAGGGTGTGGATGGTGGCATTGAGTGAACTTGTGAGCCAAGAAGCTGACACCAGCTGGGCACAAAATTTGTAATTCATAACCACATTGTAGTGCAGAGGGTTGCAGATGGCAACATAACGATCATAAGCCATGGCAGCCAACAGGAGTGCCTCAGCACCAATGAATAAAACAAGGAAAAATAGTTGCATAATGCATCTTTCATACAATATGGCATTTGTCCCTGAGATCAGATGCACTATTATCTGTGGAATAGTGGTGGTAGTCTGGCAGACATCTAGGAAGGATAGGTTGCTCAGAAAGAAGTACATGGGAGTTTGAAGGCTTGGTTCTATGGAGACAAATGTGATGATGAGAATATTCTCCATGAATGTGAAGAAATAAGTGATGAGCAGAAATCCAGAGAGGAGGAAATTCCATTCATTACTGTTTGAAAATGCAAGAAGGATGAATTCGAAAGGAGTGGTTTCATTACTGACATCCATTTTATTACATTAATTGATTGATTTTTTTTCTGTGGACAGAAGCAAAAATATGTTATTTGGTGTGGTGGTGCAGAAAATTTAATGAACAATGGAAGAAGTGTTAGACTTTTACTCTTTCTATGTAGCTTCAACTTGTTTCATTTTTAGTTATCTATATATTAATGTTGGAACCTGTGAGGAGCTTAGGTTGATTTCCTACAATTTCTTTCCCAACATTTGATCACAAATTCTTAGGATTACTAAGGAGCTTTGACTAACTCTTACTTTTTTCAGAATATACTAATGTAAGCTTTGACAGGGCAGAGGAGTTTTTTACTGGGTAGCCTACAAATTCCTTGCCTTCTTTTGATCCAAGAATTTACTTTATCATCTCTGAACTGGCCTAAGAAGATCTCCTTTTAAGTAAATTAAAACTGTTACGTTGCCATGGGAACTAGATAACTTGTCAATTGCTGCATGGAACAGACTCTTAAGAGATGTATACATACTAAAACCACTGCAGATAAATATTATAGAATCTGGCTAGATCTTTTTGAGAAGAAAAAATATGTGGTCTGAGTCCAACAGAATCTCAATCTCTACATGAGTGGCCTGCGTGTTCACCCAAGGATGGGCAAATCTTTCAATTTCAGTTCAACCTCCCACCATACTTCCCCACACTTCCACATCTAACTGGCATTTTATTAAAAGAAAACCCCTTTTGAAAATTCAGCAGCATTTCCCCTAATAAAATGTATTTGTTAATGTTATTTCCAGGAATACATGCCTGTTATGCACATCTTACTCTACTAAATACAATTTTTTATATAATAAGTTGTTTACTTTTGTATAGTATGCACATCTATTTGGAAATAAGTTAAATTATGTCCAATGGTGAAAATTCACAACAAAGTGCATTTACAATTGCAGTATCAATGGAGAAATATGTTAAAGAATGGCTGAGTTCTCTTAGCTGAAGATGACTAAGGCTATTAATGAACTACAATCTAAGTTCCACAGCAGCACAAAAATGCAAATGCCAACATGTCAGTTCAGGTCACTGTGGCACCCAACAGAACAGATATTATCTCCTCACTACACTCTTTTTCATCTGGACACGTAGTAAGGAAAGTTGCAACACAACACCTTGAATCTTGCTTCTGGAAGCAAACCACCAACTACTTTATTTCTTTTTCAGGAAAAGCAGTTTGCAGGGCCCCAATCCAGATCAGGACCATAGGGGTGGTGGGAAGGTTTTACCCTTTTCACAAATGGACTATAGAGAACCCGCTTTTAAATATCAACAACAACAACAACAACAACAATATGCCACCCATCTGACTGGGTTGCCCCAGCCATTCTGAGCAGGTCTCACCAAAATATCAAAAACACAATGAAAGATCAAACATTTAAAATATTCTGCTTGAGGGTTGCCCTTAGGTATCTGGCTTGTCACTGTGATAAACGTATACTGAACTGCAATAATGCTGTAGTCTGATTTGACATGGCTCTTCTTACATTCAAAGTGTCCTTAAAAAAGACAGTTTGAAATACATTCAGTATCAGCTTAGCATTAAATATCAGATTTGCATTGAGTGGAATTTACAGAAGACTGAGCTACCTGCAAGTCTTATCAATTAGAATCCTTTAAACGTAATTTAAACCTTGGCCACCCAAATGGGGAGGGGGTATTCTTTCTGAATACCTTCTCTGTGTTGCAGTTCATTGCAGAAAGCCAAAGTGTGCAAGTTATCCTATATTTTTTCAATGTATTAAAGGCTTTGTAGTGCTTTTGTATATATTTGTGAACATGCTAGTTGGGCCTCCCCCGTGTGGTGGCATGTGTGTGGTTGCCTGGAGGTGGAAAACCAAAGGGAGTATGAAAAGTCCCTTGGAAATTAGTCCCACTGGTATAAATTTAATGAGTCATATTATTTGGTCATTTTTCATGGAAAACAAAGTTGTTAAAAAATACTGTGAGGACACTTAGAAACTTTGAAGAGTTTATATGTTATGGGGAAAGTAAGTTTTGTAAGATCTGTTAGAGGATTGTTCACAATGGCCAGAGAATGTACAAACTCCAGTCAATGTATGCCTATTTCTCATGTTCTGTTGGAGATTGTGTGTACTGACTAGGGAGTGTGAAGAATTTCCTCTTCCACAAAGAATTATGTGCATAGCCTCCACAATGACTGTTGGACAGTGGTGGGTGGTTATGTACATTAACTGCTCTACTTACCTTGCTGAGGTCCTGGACTGCAGGTCGGACGTAGAGGAATGGTGGGAGGAACCAGCTGGAGAACCACCAAAGAAAGAAGGCTCAGAGCCTAGGGAGTGGCAGTGGGGTAATGATGTGTGTTCAGAGGGGGAAGAGGGAGAAGACTGGGAAAAGGAGGTATCCAAAGATGAAAAGGTAACAAGATTTAGTGAACAGGAAGAGGCTGTAGCAGAGGCAGAAGAGGAGACAAGAGAAGAAGGAAGCTAAGATCGAGTTTCCCCAGGGGAAAGCTCATAGTTTTAAAACCCAAGGCATATGAAAAGGTTGAATGAAATAAAATGCAGCAGAACACTGTCAGGCACTGGAGAGCCCCTTTGATTTGTGAGTTTCACGGTGAGAGGCAGTATATATTTTTATTGGTTTTATCAGTTACAATTGTAAAAAGTGATTTTAAAAATGCAATACAGATCTCAACTTAAACAGCTTGTTGAAAGAGGAAGACAAAAGAGAGGGCAGTTGTCTAAAGCAGACACTTTTATAAGTACTTTCTTTTAGAAAATAATGTGAAGTCCCTGATAATAAAAGTCCCTAAATATCAGTCCAAATACACTACAGTGATAAAGCTTATATTAACAGTATCATAAGTCTGAAAAAACATAAATTTTAATTTGTTACCTTCACAAATTAGTGTGGTATAAGCAATAAATAAACTTCCCCTTTAAAAAACCCTCCATCAATTATAGATAAAATTGTGACTGAAAATTATCAAAAAGGAGTGGCTGAACAGTGCTTGTGAATTTCAAGTCTCCTTTTATTTTGTTCTACAGATCTTACCAGTGGTCTGAACCCTTCATCCAGTGCTATTCTTATAAGGGGGGGGGGAGTTGCAGAAGCTCACAATGAACACCATCACTTGTTCTCTTACAATGGCAAAGGGGTCCACCTGAGAGCTGCAGGAACTGAGTTCCAGTGAGTTCCACCTGAAAAAAGCCTCGCCTTCATCCTTCCTGAGTGCCTGCATTTCCATCCAAGCTCAAGAGTACACATCATGAGGTCTCCCAAGGGTCTTTTTCTCATCAGGAATCATAGGCAGGAAGGGAGGTTGAAAAATGAGGCAGAAGCATTTACAGGAAAGAAGACCTTGGGCATCTCAGCAACAATGAGGTAATCTCAGAACCCTGCTCCTATTGACATTCTAAAAACATTCTCAAGTGCATTGAACATGAAATAGAAATACGTAACCTTTGGGATTGTGCCCCCCTCAGAAACGATGACAGATTTATTTATTTTTACAGCAGTTTGGAACACACCCCTGAGACCTTTTGATTCCAAGAGAACAAAATGACATTCTAGGCCCTAGTTACACTGCTCCAAACCCCAACTTCCACTATCCTGCACAATTCAAAAGTAAAGCTAAGGATTTTATGCTATCTGTGAATTTCACCTCTTTTAGGAAATAATTTTCTTCATCATTCTCCTTTGCAGTGCCCCCTTCACATCATTATTTCTGAGGGTGTAGATCAGTGGGTTCAACAAAGGGGAGAGTATGTTGTTAAAAAGGGCAATCTTGCTATCCTTGCTGAGTGAGTAGCTGGAGAAGGGCCTGACATATTGAAACATAGAGCTGCCATAAAAGAGCAGGACAACTGTGAGATGAGAAGCACAAGTTGAAAAGGCTTTCCTCATCCCAGAGGAAGAATGCATTTTCAGAACCCTCAAGATGATGTGAATATAGGAAAGGAGGACACAAATGCCTGGTCCGATGCCCATTATAGGGCTAGCAGCCAGCATGGCAATAATATTTCCAGAGATATCACCACAGGAAATAGCTAGGAGGGGAGGGATGTCACAGAAGAAGTAGTTGATCTTATTGATACCACAAAAAGGCAGGCGCAATGTGAAAAGGGTGTGGATGGTGGCATTGAGTGAACTTGTGAACCAAGAAGCTGACACTAGTTGGGCACAGAGTTTGTAATTCATGACCACATTATAGCGGAGAGGATTGCAGATGGCAATATAACGATCATAAGCCATGGCAGCCAACAGGAGTGGCTCAGTACCAATGAATAAGATGAAGAAAAAGAGTTGCATCTTGCATCTTTCATGTGAGATGGCATTTGTCCCTGAGATCAGATGCACTATTATCTGTGGAATAGTGGTTGTAGTCTGGCAGATGTCCAGGAGGGATAGATTGCTCAGAAAGAAGTACATGGGAGTTTGAAGATTTGGTTGTAAGCAGACAAGAATGATGATCAGAACATTCCCCATCAGTGTGAAGGTATAAGTGATTAGCAGAAATCCAGTGAAGAGAAAACGCCATTCATTAAGCGTTGAAAATGCCAGGAAGATGAATTCAGATGGAGCGGATTCATTACAGACATGACCCATTAGATGAGCTTCATAAATAGATTTTTATCTTCTGATACATTATTAGTGGAAAAACCAAAATACATTATTAGTGATAAGACAGGAAATTGAATTAGCAAAGCATTAATACTTTGGCATTGCAAAATAGCTTCAACTTTTTGTTTCATTTTTCTCTATCTGCATATATGCTAATGTAAGTTTGTGGGGCAGAATTGGACTAGATGGTCTCCAGGATCCTTTCCATCTCTTGATCCCAATTTTAGACAAGAGGTTGCCTTACGACTTGGCCTGTGAATGATCTCTTTTATTAATTAGAGATCATATGTTGCCATAGGAACTAAATTGCTTGCCAATTGATATAATCAAGCTAGATCTTTGTGTGAAAAAGTGAGGAGATAGCAGTTACTGTCAGACAGAATCTGGAAGCTGTGGAGTCTAAAAAGCTAACAACATATTAGAGTACTGTCTGTCTTTCTTGAAAGCTTATATGGGAGCAGTGGATTTGGCTGTCTGCTGGGGTGGTCCAGCCTTACATCTACTTATGCTTAACTCAAATATTGCAATATTACAATAAATGCCCAATGACCATATTCAAAAGAAATCCAAACTTCCGTAAGAACTCTTCCCTAAAATGTCTCACCATTCATATTTGAGGTGTGTGTAATAAACTGTGTTCTCATTCCTCACACATATCTTTTACAATATTATATGGCCAGGTGGTCTCAGCTGTGTCTGGAAGTGCAAAGGAGTTGATTTATACCATAAACTTATACATGTCTATATGGAGGTTAAGTCCCATTGAGTTGAGCATCTCCCAACTCTAGTTGAGATTGCTACCTTGATTGTGGACAATGCTTTCAGGGACAGCAATGAATGAGTTAGCACTGTTAATTTAAGAGGTATCAGTTTATTAATCAAATACACTCTTAATCCTGCAGCAGAGATAACACTTGAATGAAAACTTTTGTCAGTTCTGGTCTTCACATCAACCAGCTGAGTGGAGCACATTTTCCACTGAGTGGCACATTTTCCTTATAGTTTGCTCCCTCCCCCCCAACTCATAGCAAGGTAAATTAGGATTACTTTGGAAGCCCCTTCCTCATTGGTTCAGGCCTGTAAGACACCCCTCCAGGAAATGAAAACAGGCCAGGGAAGAAAAGCCAAGAAGGGATTAATCACAAGAAGACCTACAGTCTTAGTAATGGCAGCCTGTGTTGGATATAGAGAAAGAGTTCTTACCAAATACTTTTTCTGTGTGCAGTTCATTGCAGGAATCCCAAGAGTGAGAAGTGTTTGATTTAATTTCAGTCAAATAAATGCTGCATGGTGCTTTTATATATTTGTAGGCAAGTCAGCTGCCCCCCACCCCCACTGCAGAGGCATTTGTGTGTGTTGGAGGGGAAATCATAGGAGAGTATGAAAGAGACAAAGCCAGGAAACTAACCCCACCAGACCAAATATAATGAGTCACATGAAACAACTTGTTTATTTATTGTTTGCTGCCCTCTTCTGTCTATTCAGGTTATGCTATTTCACATGTCTCTTTATAACTTGATAATGCTTTGTGTTTGTGTGTTGAATGATTTCATGACATGTCTCTTATAAAGAATATATAAAGAATAAAGAAATCACTCTGCATCTAACATGTTTCTGAACAGCTACCACAAATTATTTATTTGCATGTTCAGACCCAGAACCCTCCCCCTAAATAAATTCACACTTGACTCAAATTTTGGTTTTGATTTTTGGCAGAATTTTGGCCACAACTTTATTGATTACAGAAAGTGACTGGTTGCATAGGCTCTGGTTCAACTAGCTCCCTGCCATGCAGGTAGCGCTGACCCATAGTTCCAGCATAGATCAGCCAAGGGTGAACACCTGGATACGCAGAAAGCCAGGAACAGGTTAACTCCACCACCCAAATGTCCCCCTGGACTCAGGCATGGGCAAAACCCCCTCTCAAGGGTTGACCAAACTATTGAGTCCCTGGATTCCTTTAACGGAATACCCTTCACATAGAGATGGCGAGAGCGTTCTCCCATCCCCATCACCTGAACCAGAGCCTATCTGCAACCTTACAAGTTGTAACGATTTGCTACAAGGCAGGTGAAACCCAAATGGCAACAGCCAATCAGCCAAGTGGGAAAAATTCCTGCTGTGACCCTGTCCCAATGACAGACAACACACGAGAGCATAGCAAGGTCAAGCATGCAAGCCCAAAATATAGGGAGAGGTGGGCAGGTGTTCCAAATGCACATGCCGAAAGAGGAAACTCTGGGTCACGTGCATGGGCATAAATAGGTCCCTTTGCGTCCCATTGGCCAGATTGCACATAGCTTCGAGGGACCCAGCAATCGGGTGTTGTTGCTGACCAATCGTACCCACCCACAACACAGGGTGTCGGTTCTCCAGGTCTCACCGCAATACATGCCCTCTTTAAGGGAGAACCCGATTTCTCTTATACTCCAGGAATAAAGAAATCACTCTACATCTAACATGCTTCTGAATAGCTACCATAGATTATTTATTTATTTTTTAAAAATATCTGAAGTAAAACAAAAACAAACCGACTGTTCATAATTTTAAGAACACATCCCAGCAGGATACAAATGCTAAAAAGGATTAAAATTAAGGTTGGTGAGAGGTGTGGCTTGGTAGAGGGTTTAGCCTGGACAGAATACTGAGAACCAGCCAGGCCTAGACAAGTGATCCTTGGGCCTGAAATTCCCATCTCTGTTCTTGGCTAATCTCTGTTCATAATACAGAAATAGCAATTGGGTTAATATTTTGCTTTGAGCTTTTCCCTTGTTAGATGCTTTGGGCATGACTTCTTCATTAATGCATAACAGATGGGGTCTTATTTTCACTGTGGGCACCTGGAGAATTCTTCTGGTGCTGTGTAGAAAAGATCCCCAAGGTGTTCTCCAGAGCTTTAAAGTCACTGTGCCACTGTTTCCAGAAACACATGATGCTGGAGAGCAGTAAGGCCAAACAACTCCACCATTTTTCTCTGTAGCTTTGGCGACTTAACTAAGAGCTGCAATTCCGAATGAGGTGCAAATTCTGCTCACTCTTTGAAATGAGATGAAACCATTTTGATCATCAGCCTGTTTCCCCTACTTATTTTGCAAGACAACTGGGGTAGTTCAATTGGTGAGTTATCTGAACTTGACAATGAATATTTGGACCTATGCTTCTACTTCAGATAGGTATACTTTTAGTATAATAGTGGTTATGAAGGCAACTTGGCAACAATATGGCATTACTCAAGGTCCCTCTAAGCACTCCAAACACAAATTGAAGCCTCTAATTAAATTTAAATTCAATTTTATGCTTCATTAGATGTGCATCTGCCTTCAGAAGACCCATTTTTGTTTTTAATAATGGATGTTTTAGTCATTAGGTACCTGATTTTGTTAGTGGTTTTGGATTGAAATATTAATATAGTTATTTGGTTACTTATGTAATTTCTTGACTATTTGTATTGGATATTTGTATTGTATATGTTTGCCTATAAGCAATGGATAAAGCAGTACATAAACAACTTTTCCCTGTCCCCCTTTCTTCTGTACAACCAAGCCTGAAAAGATTCAGTGTTCTACCCTACTGAGTTGACATGTGAGACATATGTCATTCTGATTATTTCAGTAAGGATCCTATAATAGTCATAGATTCATATAATGGATTCATAGCATCATAGAGTTGGAAGGCACCACAGGGGTCAGCTAGTCCAATCTCCTGCAAGGCAGAAATGGGCTTGAACCCATAACCTTGAGATGAAGAGTCTCAAAGTCTACTGACAAACTTTAGACATGCCTGAGCTGAATTATTGAACTCTTCACACACCTTTTCATACAGGTGAGCTTATTTTGGATTGGGGAGGGAGGAGAGAGGGAGGCTTCTACCGTTTTTCTCCAGTAATGTAATGTAATGGGGCTTATTTGGGTCACAGGAAATTATCTGAGGGCACTCGAAGCAGTAATCTTGCTCGGGCTCAATAACTCTTTGTCTTGTGATTGCCTGAATTACACAATAGTTCAGTTCAGACTTAAAGCTAAGTCAAACCATGGCTTAACACAAGGATAGTCAATATAGTGCCCTCCATATATTGCCTGACTACAGTTCCCATCATCCCTGAACATTGGCCATGTTGGGTGGGACTGATGAGATGTACCGCATTGCCTCTTAGAACAAATGGACAATTATATGGGTTACTGGGGGGGGTCTCAATTTCAATGCTTCTTTAAGAGTCCTGCTGCTGCCATTCTGCTGTGAGTTAATGCATGCTTTGGCTTAGTGTGCAATGCATAAAAAGGATACCATTAGGTACACTGCCTTGGGAAAACCCATGATTAAATATTTTCATTTTCATTATCATTATTCAGACATTATGGTAGGAAGACGTTATATCTGTGAAAATAGCAAATATATAGTGGGAAATGTAATTTTACAAATTCATGCAAAATATGAGTTTTGATTGTACCTGTTGCTCATGTCACACAGTTGTCACAGATTTTATACAGATGACTTCCCATAAGAAGGTGATATGACACCTGTTGACACATTACGCTGAAGAAAGGTGCAAACTGTCTCTACACATGTACATCTCTTGGTGTAAAATGAATGGACATTTGTTGATTTGAACAACTGAACTATTGTGTACATGTAGATTGATTATGCACTCCTTGAATGTTAACATCACTATGGTCAATCACTGTTTGCTAGCTTCATAACCATAACTTCGGAGAACGATAATAATTGTTTTTGTATGGGATAACTCTCCCCTTCCTGAGTCTTTCTTAAATGGCATTAAGCAATGTTATGTTCCCTTTTTCATATTAAGTGGAGACAAAAGAAAGGACTATTTCACTTGAAACAAATAACATGATATTAACTACTACAAGCTGTGTTAATGGCCATTACCTTAGGTAGCTTCAGAAAAGAATTAGTTGAATTTATGGAAAATAATTTTTTAGATTGATATTATCCATGATAACTAAATGAGGAGGTGAGGAGGCTGTCCACCTGGATTGGACTCCAACTCTCAACAGTCATGAATAGTATGGCCAATGGACAGGGGTCATGAGACTTGTATTGCAATGATATATGGAGGGTCACAAGTCCCCCACCCCTGGCTAAATGGAGCATCCTGAGCAGCAGGTGTTAGGGACATGCCATGTCTCCAAACTTTTTAGAGGAATCTGATTGACTACTGTTGGGAACAGAATCATTGATGAGAGATCTGGTCTACTTGTTCAAATCTGTGTACTTAGTGTACTTGTACTGACCTAGGGTGCAACATAATATCTTTATTTACCACTCCTGCTGCTATTACTGCTATCACTCATGTTATTCTGTGGTCTTTCTAGGAAGGTGATTGAGTAACCTAAATTCTTATTCATGGTGCATTTTGTGACTGAGGCATACCTGCAGGGGAGCTCAAGATCAGCAAAGCAAATGAAGAATGGCAGCTCTGTGTCTGAATTTCGGCTTCTGGGGTTCCAGAGTCTTCCAGGGTGGCAGACCCTACTCTTCACCATGTTCTTATTTATCTACCTCCTAACCATCACAGGCAATGTGGTTATTATTTCAGTCGTCAAGCTAGAGTCATATCTTCATTCCCCTATGTACTCTTTCCTCCAAAACCTCTCCTTCCTAGAGATCTGGTACACCACCACCATTGTGCCCAAGATGCTCAGTAGCCTTCTCATGGAGAACAAGAGCATATCCTTCATTGGATGCATGGCACAGCTGTACTTTTTTGTCTTCTTTGGTGCAACGGAGTGCTTCCTATTATCTGTGATGGCGTATGATCGGTACCTTGCAATCTGTGACCCATTGCATTATGCAGAAGCCATGAACACACAGTTCTGCAGCCGCTTGGCAATTGGGTCTTGGGTGATTGGTCTCTTCACAGGGTTGCTACCTTCATTGCTGATCTCTAGGCTGCATTTCTGCAGATCTAACCAAATCAATCATTTCTTCTGTGACATCCCACCTCTGCTGAAGCTCTCCTGTTCTGACACTTCCACCACCGAAATGAGCATTTTTGTGCTGTCTATATTGGTCCTTTTCACGTGTTTCTTGCTTACCTTGGTGTCCTATGCATTTATCATCAAGACTATCCTGAAAATCCCCTCTGTTTCTGGAAGAAAAAAGACTTTCTCCACCTGTGGCTCACACTTAGCTGTGGTGGTGATATATTATGGCACCATGATCTCCATGTATGTTCGACCCAGTGCTAGTCTTTCATCAGAGCTGAATAAGGTGGTCTCCATCTTCTACACTGTGCTAACACCACTTCTCAACCCTGTCATCTACAGTCTGAGGAACAAAGATTTCAAGGATGCCTTGCAGAAACTAGTCAATAGGAAATGTTTACATAGCTTGCCAAGTAGAGAAAGGAAGTCCATTGGCTTTAGTTGTTGTTAAGGATGATCTCATGTACTTGTTTTGTTTTTATATTTTACTTTGCATTTACATTTAGAATTTCTGCAAGGTTATCTGTGAGAAAAGCCAGGAATTGCATAGCCTTATAAAGTAAATTTCTAACATCATGTTCATGTGTTTATGGGTATTTACAAATTCCCCCTGGTGCTGATTTTATTATTGATTTATTAACAGCAGTTGAAACTGTCCCTACACAAATCCAGAAAGGAGTCCCTAAGACGGTTGGATGGTGCCTTGTATGGCTCTTTCTGGCAACTACTGGTGCCAAAAATATTGCTCTGCTTTCCTTTGGACCATATCAGTGAGATGTGGAAGGGGGGCTGCCTTGTCATCTGGGCAGCCCTCCATACTACCCAGGCTTGTGGCCCAGGGAGGTCACTTTGCTGCTGCTAACACAGAGCAGTTTGACTTCAAACTGGGGGGTGCACTCCATTGCCTCTCAGGACAGACCCATGCTTTCAATAAAAATGTTACACTACAATCTAAAACTGTATGGAATACAAATACAGCACCAGATAATAAAATCAATCAGTACAGCAAGACTCTCAAGCAGCAAAACCACATGTTTTGGTAAATACTTTAAAGCTTAAGGATTCAGAGTAGGCCTAAACTAAACACCCTTGAGAAATAGCTCTGGCTGTTATACCTTCCTGTGAAATATGTTTGATATTTCAAAGGGAAAGGTACCACCATCTTTGCTCTGAATTGTGTGTCTCTGTGTGTGTGTGTGTTTTTATGAATTTTTGCCACAATGTATAGGTTTGTAGAATGACACACAATTTATAAGTAATTTTAACAAATTGGGGTTCCCTTGAAATCTTTTGAAAGTTTTGCTTTGAAGACAAAACCTCAATTTTGCTTTGAAATTTTTTTGAGGGGTGGGGTGGGTTGATTTTCCGGAACTTGGAATTTAGCAGTAACTCTTAACATTAAGCGCATATGCCTATATATGAAGAGCAAATTTCTAATAATGTGTAAGATAACCAATGTTAATTACTGTAATTTAATAATCAAAGGGAAATCTACTCCTTCATGAAGGTGTGGGTGACAAAATATTTATTCAGTCTTCAACTCATATACAGATGCATCACTCAAACATTTACAGGTTTTCTTAGAACACTTATCTATAAATAAGGCGTTTTTTTAAAAAAAAAAAACCACAACAAAACAGTCTACAAATATGTTTAATGCTGTTCTGTGGGGCTTACTCCCTAGTAAATGTGTAGAGAATTGCAGTCTATATTAAGGTCTATTTAAAAACAACAACAACAACAACAACAACAACAACATTTAGTTGTGACTTGGTTCAGAGGCAGGGAACCTGTGGTTGTCCAAATATTGTTGAACACTAGCCTCCATTAGTCCCAACCAGCATAACTAATGGTCAAGGATAACAGATGTGCTAGTCCTGCAGCATCTGGAAGGCAACATGTTTTTCAACATTCCACAAGTTACTTTCTTTTCTACAGTTAGGAACATCAGTAAGCAACATGTAGGGTAACACTATTTGGTAGAGGATATGTAGAAAGTGAATGGATGGCAAGCTTTGGGTTTTGGCCCAAAATAAAACTGAATTCTTGGGTTTATGGCTGAACAAAGGATACCATTTAGGGAGGTAGGTATAGAAAGAGTAAACTGTATTTTTTCCATTGTACCTTGAGTTTGGAGTCTAATATCAAATTCTCCTCCTTACTATTAAGCTTTTGAATGCTTCATGGACCTTGGTGTTCCTCAGGCTGTAGATGAAAGGGTTCAGAAATGGTGTCACCACACAATAAAAGACAGAAACTACTTTGTCCGAATCACGAATGTCCTTCACTGAAGGCCTCACATACATATAGATGACTGAGCCATAATATATGAATACTACACTAAGATGGGCAGTGCAAGTGGAGAAGGCTTTGTGCCTTCCTCCACTGGATGGCATCTTCAATATAGCCACAATGATGTTGACATAAGATACTATTATTAAGAAAAAGCAACCCAGGACCATTGAAGAAGTGAACACAAAGAAGAAAAATTCAACGAATGACTTTTTCCCACAAGGAAGAGTCAGCACTGGGGCAAGATCACAGAAGAAATGGTTGATTATATTGGGCCCACAGAAATTCAGCCTGGCAAGAACAATGGTTGGGGGCAAGGGAGCAAGGAAAGCTCCCACCCAACACCCAAGAATCAGAGATTTACAGACTCTATTGTTCATGACTGTGGTATAGTTCATAGGGTTACAGATGGCTAAGAAGCGGTCATAAGCCATAAGCACCAGCAGGAAGTTCTCTGTCAGGCCCAGGAAGAGGTTGAAGTAAAGCTGTGTGAAGCAACCAACCATGCTGATCACTTTCCTGTCTTTTAAGAAGTCGAACAACATTTTGGGGATAGTGTTTGTCATGTGTCCAATTTCTATCAAAGACAAATGGCTTAGGAATAAATACATGGGAGTTTGGAGTTGCTGATGAAGCTGGACTATGGTCATAATTGTGACATTCCCACTTATGGTTAAGACATATGCCAAAAGGAAGAGTGACAGGAGAAATTTCTGGAGCCTTTGAGGATTAGAGAAACCAAGCAGGATGAATTCATTCACAGAAGTTTGGTTTTCTAAAATCATACCTCTATCTGTTAAGACATTAAAAAGAAAAAAAGAAAGAAAAAATTAGGTGTGTATAAGAGATAAGTTTGATCACTTAAGCACTCACAATTATTCCTCTTGGCAGTGTTAACACTTCCGAGAGAGTTCACCCAGGGTTTCCACCCTTTTTTGCTAGGTCTGTCTCACTCTGTGATGGAAGAAAAACATTACTTAAAATTGATACCCTCCTGATAACCGCCCCCCTCCCAAAAAGATCCAGACCCAAACTTTTAACAGCAGTTTGATTCAGCAGTTTGATTGTTATTGGATGCTATAGGGTATTGTATCCAAGCTGTGAAGAGTTTGATCTGCTAATTGCTGCACATCAACCTGCAAAAACAAGTAAGTGAGATACACTAAAATAATATGGTTCATATCCAACAATCACACTTTATAAACTTGCATTTCAACATAGAGTTCCCCCATAGCTGGATGGTACAATCACAAATGGTTCAAAGCTACTTGAGGAATATGCAGCTACATATATGGAGCAGGGCAGGTTATGTGGGGTTAAATTGCTGAATCAGTGACCTCACAGCATGATGGTGACTGTAATAGCTTAGAGGCTTGTGGAATCATATAAACAAAAAGCAGCTCCTTGGCAGGTGCGAGTATGGGTGACCCAAGTTTTACATTACAACACTAGGTAGTATGATTGTTTTGTTCCAGTTAGCCCTCTATGAAGTAATCCACCCTACTGCTTGTACTTCATCTATACATCTACAAGCAGAACCCTTGAAATCACCACTGTCCAGACTAACACATTTTGGTGCCTGAGCCTGAAATCTGAAATAGTGAAAATAATATAAGGAAGGTAATGAAATATGGAATTAAGTAACTGACAATTTGCTGTCTGTTAACATTGCCCTCTCTCTATCACCTAAGCCAGAAGCCACACTCTGCTGAGACATAGAAGAATTAATGGTGCATTATTCTATGCCTTTTGATTATGGCCATAACCTTGGAGATTCTTTGAGTAATGACCAACATTCAACTCTGGAACCTATTTTCAACATAAAGGGTTTGGGAACATGAAGCTTTTATGTCAGAGGCAGTACGCTTCTCAATACCAGTTGCTGAAAACCATAGGAGGGGAGAGTGTTGTTGTGCTCAGGTCTTCTTCCACTGTGAGAACAGGATGAGCCACATTGAACCCAAGGATCTCTGCATCCAAAGCATATACTCTACCACTCTAGAATGGTCCTTGCCTATCTTTGCCTTTGCCTATTTGAGCAGAACATCAAAAGACTTTCATGTAGGCTTGCCATACATCAGGAAAATTCCTGACATGTCCTGGTCTTCAGGTGTAAAAATAGCATCGGGGGTAATGTATGGCAACATAATGGAAAAAGCAGCAGAAACAGCTCAAAAAGCTTAAAATACATTTTGGAGCAATCAACTAGAGACATCAAGCATTGCTTAGTCATGGTGCTGATGACCCCAAAAGTGTAACTTTCCTATAGTTCTCCACTCAAACAGAAAGATCTGCAAGTACCCTCTACTGGTCCGGACCATTCACAGACCATACATATCATTGCTCATATCCTTTTAAGGTCCTTGATATTATGAGAAATTATAGAAAGTGGCCTCTTGCTACATATTTTCAACTCTTAACTAATTTTCTTGCCCAATCTAACCCTTATTTTCTTCTCACTTTGAACTAAAATAATACTTAAAAGATGTTGAAATCAATCTTATCTACTGGATCCCCCTAAAACCAAAACTACAGGAGGATCATCTTTACATGTTTCTCAGATACCAGATGAATGATCTGAGCACACACAAACCTTGTAACTATGGCAGATATTTGACGGTGCATTTAATTCCTTTCAAGACCAGAAAATACTGCATACAAAGAAAAATAGAAGCTGAACTCAATAAATTGCTAAATATTGTTAAGTATAAAATGAAAACAACTATTTCCCACTTGAAGAAAGGTGGAAGGAGTATAAATAGTCTAATGTCCATCAGCATTGTTTGGCAATCTACTTAAAGCACTCTGAAAAAATGAATAAGGTGATTGTTTTATGATGTCCTTACTTTGTAGATGGTGTTTTCCTACTGGAATGCATGTTGTGCTTTCTCCCAGTAGTATTTTTTTTAAAAAAAAAAATCTCTATATTTCCATGCAGAGCCACAATTGGCTCATGGGAGCCAATTTATGAAACATCCACCCATTGTGATTCACATAATGGATTTTTCTTTGTCTCTCTTGGCTTGTTATTCTTGTTATGAAGGAAATACTGAGAACCCTAATTCTGTCCAATTTTAGTGCCCAATCATAGTTCTATCCCAACCCATTTTGCTTGGGTATTTTTGAAAGAATGTACAAAAAGTATGTATTTAAATTGTACTCATTTTTCTGAACCTTATACACTCTTTCTGAAGGAAATCAGCCCTGAGTGCTCACTGGAAGGACAGATCCTGAAGCTGAGGTGCCAATACTTTTGCCACTTCATGAGAAGAGAAGACTCCCTTGAAAAGACCCTGTTGTTGGGAAAGATTGAGGGCACAAGGAGAAGGAGACGACAGAGGATGAGATGGTTTGAGAGTGTTCTCAAAGCTACAAACATGAGTTTGAACAAACTGCAGGAGGCAGTGGAAGACAGGAGTGCCTGACATGCTCTGGTCCATGGGGTCACAAAGAGTTGGATACAACTAAATGACTAAACAACAACAGCAACACTCTTTTTACATAGAATGCAATTTTCCCCACTGCATTTTGGATTTCACTAAGTTGTGTACTTTGCCTGGTTGATGTAGCTATAATATCAATATAATGTTGATTTATTTTAGCTTACATAAATGAACTATTCTTTTATTGTGATTCATTATTTCTGGAATTTAGAAATGTCTCATGTTCTTTTGGTGGAATTAGCACACTTTGTTAAAACAAAAGAAGGATTCCCGGGATGGAATAAAATGGTTATGTTTTATTCATTCTTATAAAATAATAAAATATATTCAAACAAACAACATAATTTTTCAACAATCTATATCATATATATCTATATGATATTCAAGTATTTAGTTTGTTACAATAAGAAATGATGGCATTTCAGTAACACATAGTATCTGTATTAGAATTTGTATTTCTGGCATTAAATAAAGAAGTTTTTAAAAAATGAGCATACCTTAATAGAATATTCTCTTCTTTACTATTATGCTTTTAAATGCTTCATGGACCTGAGTATTCCTCAAGGTGTAGATGAAAGGGTTCAGAAATGGTGTCACCACACAATAAAAGACAGACACTACTTTGTCTGTATTATGGATATCCCTTGCTGAAGGCCTCACATACATATAGATGACTGAGCCATAATATATTAATACTACACTAAGATGGGCAGTGCAAGTGGAGAAGGCTTTACGCCTCCCCCCACTGGATGGCATCCTCAGTATAGTCACAATGATGTTGATATAAGACACCGTAATCAAGCAAAAGCAACCCAAAACCATTGAAGAAATGGACATGAAAAAGAAAATTCAATGAATGATTTCCCCCTACACGGAAGAGTCAGCACTGGGGCGAGATCACAGAAGAAATGGTTGATTATATTGGGCCCACAGAAATCCAGTGTAGCGAGAAAAATGGTTGGGGGCAAGGGAGCAAGGAAAGCTCCCACCCAACACCCAAGAATCAGAGATTTACAGACTCTATTGTTCATGACTGTGGTATAGTTCATAGGGTTACAGATGGCTAAGAAGCGGTCATAAGCCATAAGCACCAGCAGGAAGTTCTCTGTCAGGCCCAGGAAGAGGTTGAAGTAAAGCTGTGTGAAGCAACCAACCATGCTGATCACTTTCCTGTCTTTTAAGAAGTCGAACAACATTTTGGGGATAGTGTTTGTCATGTGTCCAATTTCTATCAAAGACAAATGGCTTAGGAATAAATACATGGGAGTTTGGAGCTTCTGATGTAACTGAACAATGGTGATAATTGTGATGTTCCCACATATGGCCAAGATGTAAGCCAATAGGAAGAGTGCCAGAAGAAAAGTCTGAAGTCTTTGAGGATTAGAGAAACCAAGGAGGATGAATTCATTCACAGAAGTTTGGTTTTCTGAGATCATCCTGTATCTGTTAATGACCTTCAAAATAAAATTAATATAATATATTCTTAATAACAAGTAGCAAAAACCTAGCTTCAGACAGATATTACTAATACATGTCATGGTGTTTACACTCACAGGGCAGCTGTGGATTACATTTGTAATGTAACAGTAAGTTCTTTTTCATCTATTCAGGTTACCATTCTTGTGTCACACCCTAGAGCAGGGGTAGCAAATATATTTCAGGCCAAGGGCTGCACTTCCACTTGGGCAACATTCACACAAAGAGTGTGAACATAGCATGAAAACATAAGAAGAACCTGCTGGATCAAGCCAGTCGTCCAACCACTTCAGCTTCCTATTCTCACAGTGGCTACACAGATGCCTGTGGGAAACCTGCAAGCAGGGTTCAAGCACAAATGCACACTACCTTTCTGAGCTTGCCAGGAACTGGTATCCAGGAGCATACTGCCTCCTACTTGTAGAGGCGGAGCATAGCCATCACAGTTAGTAGCTTTATCCGCATTGAAGTTGTCCAATCCTCTTTTAAATCCATCCAAGTTGGTAGACATCACTGCCTCCCATGGGAACGAGTTCCATAGTTTGAATATGTGTTGCATGAAGTAGTGCTTCCTTTTCTCTGTCATGAATCTTCCAACATTCATCTTCACTGGATTTCCATAAATTACAGACTTATGATAGAGGGAGAAAAATGTCTCTACCCACTTTCTCCATGGCATCCATAATTTTGTAAACTTTTATGTTGTTGGGTCTTATTTACCTTTTCTCTAAATTAAAAACTCCCAAATGCTGTAACCTTTTCTCATGGTTTAGTCACTCCATCACCTTATTTTATTTGGTTTCCATTTCCAGAACCTATCTCTACTATACTGTATCACTTAGAGGTAATGACCAGAACCTTACACGTTGTTCCAATGCAATCAAACCATTTGTAGAACAGCAGTTTTATTTTCATTTTTTAAAATAATGATCCCTAGCTTGGAATTTGACTTTTTTATATCTTCCACACACTGGGTTGTCAACTTCATTAAGTTATTCAGTTTCACTACAAGGTCTCATTCCTGGTGAGTCACTGCCATTTCAGGCCCCATGAATGCATAAGTGAAATTAAAATTCCTCCCTTCCCTGACATATATCACTTTACTCTTCTTTATGGTGAATTGCATTTGCCATCTTACTGCGTATTTACTCAGTTTGGATAAGTTAGAGCTCTTTGCAGTCCCCTTTTGTTTTAACCATCCTGAAAAATAAAATCTTCATACCCCAGACATAAAGATCCCAGCAAGTCTTCCCTCTTATTTAATTCTAATTAGGTTTGATGTGAACGTCAGTACTTCTTGATATGTAATTGGACTGTAGGTCCATTAGTACTGATTTTAATTGATATGGGCTGCACTCCTGCTCCTTTCATGCATAGTAAGCAAAATGCAGAAGGACCACAGCTCACCATAGAATACAGAAAAAGCTGCTGATTTACAGCACAATACTATGCGCATCTTTGCAGAAATAAGTCCCATTGAGTTCACTGGGGCCTCCTCCCAATTAAATGTGTATAGGATTGCAGTCTCAGTGGGGAAACCTGTTTTTAGGAAAACAAATGAATGACTGAGAGCTGTTTTCTGATGATGCTCAAAGTTATTAACACGCTACCAAATTTATTCCCCATTCCAACTCTTGCTACATCATACTTTTTACCTGGCGTCTTCTGCATGCAAAACATTGGCTCTGGGACTGTGCTATGATTCAGACCTCTCCTTATCAGTTTTTTACTTGAGCAAAACACCAAGAGGCTTTCAAAAAGACATTTCAAGTGACCATTTCAAAACAGAATTCAACTGGAAACAACAAGCAGTGTTTAAATGCCCATGTGCTGAAGACTCTGAGAATGTGACCTTTTTATATTCTTCTATTGAAACAGAAAGATTTGCAAGTACTCTATTCCAGTGTGGGCCATTTACACTCCATAGCTTTCGCACACATCTGTTTTGAGATAATCTATTAAGGGTCCTTAGGGCAATGGGCAAGATGGCCCATCCTTATATGCTTCCCCCCCAAAAAAAATCTTACCTTTTCTGTCAGTGTGCCAAAGGGATTTTCTTGCCCAAGTTAGTCATTGTCTCCCTCTCAATATGATTTTTTTAAAACAAATACCCAGAACAATTCTTCCTGCCTTAATTTCTAAAAGAACCATGGGAGGTTCACCTATACACCTTCCTCAGCTGCCTCCAAGATAATCTGAATGCACACACACCTCATAAGCACTGCAGATATCTGAAAGTGCATTTAATTTCTCTCAAGAATAGAAAACTTAGCATGGAAGACAAGTAAGAAGTTTTATTCCAAAAATGATTACACCATGTACCACTGTGAAGCATTAAAAATACAACTATTCTCAATCTAAAGAAAGATGGCAGAAATCCAGGTTGCCTATAGTTAGATCATCCATTAGTATTGCTTGGTGATCTTCTTGAATTCTAAAGCAACATTGTGAGGTAACTATTTATGCACTGATTCTAATGCAACAGGGTCAACAACAGCATTGATGTTGTTTTCCTATTAATGTATGGCCTGTTATTTCTCAGTAGGACTGGTTAATGTTTTCACTTCCCATAGAGATTCCCCTTTGGCCCATGGGACCTAATTTATGAGATACCAATCTCATAATGATTTCCTTTCCTTGAAATTGTTGTTATAAGAACTTGGTGCTGGTACATTGGAAATAACTTATTTCAATTATCCCCTCACAATTGACATGCCTCACATCAGAAATGACAGCATATCATTCTCAGTGTTTAGTGACAGTGAGATAGAATAAATAAACATGATCAGGTATCTGGAAATAACATGTAGACTGGAGAAATGTTGATGAACCTCATGACTTTTGGGGTCAGAGTAAAGACCAGAATAAATGGGTAATAGATTGACGTATGTACAATTTAGTTGCCATGTTTATCAGTTTTGACTGATTCATGTTGATGTGTATGCATGGGAGGGGAAAGTGAGTAACTTCACTGTATTTTCCTTCCTTATTTTCAAAATATATTTTCAAATTAACACAAACCTAATCTGAAAACATATAGATACATTTCTAGAACTTGCCTTTTTCATGATACCCCCCCCCCCCATTTTTGCTTTATGCTTTATTCTGGAATATGAGTTTAGGGTCAAAACAGAGGTTGATTTCTGATGAGAAAATGAAGATGCCGCAAAGATGATACTAGTCGGATTTCCTTATGAGATGCCCTTTAGTGTTAAGACTAGGTTTCAAAATGACAATATAACATTTTGGAAAAAAGATACAGCCAAGTAAACCTGCAGCAGAGGCTAAGATGGAGAAGATCTCCACAGCTACCATGTATTTACCTTTGGCACTGAGGTAAGTTGGAACAAAGCAGACCCAAACACTGCAAAACACCAACATGCTGAAAGTGATAAATTTAGCTTCATTAAAACTATCTGGCAGGTTCCTTGCAAGGAAAGCTACCAGAAAACTGATAATGGCTAAAAGGCCCATGTAGCTGAGGACACAATAAAACATAGTGACTGATCCTTCATCACACTGAACTATGATCTGTCCACTTTCAGAGTGCATGTCTAAGCTCGGGAAGGGAGGATTTGCTCCTAACCATACAGTGCAGATTACAAATTGGCCAAGGAAACAGAACAGGACAATGGAGTTGGCTACTCTTTTCCTCAGCCATTTCCTCATATTGCTTCCTGGCTGTGTGGCTTTGAAAGCCAGGACCACAGTGATGGTTTTGGCCAGCAAAGAAGAAACAGCAGCAGAGAAGATAAGCCCAAATGCTGTTTGTCGGAGAAGGCAGGTCACTTTCCTTGGCCTATCAATAAAGAGCAAGGGGCAGAGGAAACAAAACAGGAGAGAGACAAGCAGAATGTAGGTGATATCTCGGTTGTTGGCTTTGACAATTGGAGTGTCTTGATGCTTAATGAATATTTGAAGTATCAGAGCAGTGACTAAAGACAACATGAGGGAACAGGTAGCTGAAGCCATTCCCAAAGGTTCTTCATATGAGAGGAAGTGAATTACTTTTGGAATGCATTGATTCCGTTCTTGGTTGGAGCGTTGCTCATTTAGACATCTGTCACAATGATCTGCATCTTTTAAAAGAGTAGAAACTGTCAGTGATGTAAGATACCAGGTGAAATCAAAGTAGAATCAGGGAACAAGGATTTTGTGGGCAAAGCCCATCAGAAATGTATGTAGAGCAGGGGTAGCCAATATTCTAGATATTGTTAGAATACAGTTCCCGTCATTCCCAGCCAGCATGACCAATGGTCAGGGATGATGGGAGCTGGAGTTCAAGTATATCTTGACTACACCACCTTAAGTAGCCCTGATACAAAGTTTTTAATATTTAGTTGTTTTTAATATTTAGTTGTTTTCTTTCTGTGGGGAGGGGCTTTCAGCTTCACTGCTGCTAGGCTTGCTGAATTTTAACTTTATTGCTTACCCGGAGGAATTAGTTGGCATTCATGCTCTTCCCTTCTTCAGGCTATAACTTATGGTAGTTTGTATGAAGATTTCTCTTTTTAAAGTCAGATTTACAGTGCTGGGAATGGCAATACATCATCATGTAGTCTCATTCTCAGGGGCATCCCAGCCAAATGTTACAGAGCCTGGGCATTTTCTTTCCATCACTCTAACTCTTGCCTACTTGTCCACACACCTTCGCTTCATGCAAATTGGGTTGCGAAGTGGAGAAAGAAATTTCACCCAGCCCCATACTTAGTACTGAAAGAACTATGGGACTCCAGGACTTTCCTACCTGTCTGGTTAGAAATCATCCCCTCTGGGCATGGAGTGCAATCATAGCAGCAGACTTGTTTACCCTCCTGAACTCTCTGGCTGTATCCAGGATGGCAGCTTTCAGAACACACAGAACGGGGCAGGGCCTAAATAGAAAAATAAGGTGATTAAAGTATTGCTGGTGGAGGATGCTAATCCTTCAGTTGGGGTAGATAGGTGTAATCCTGTGAATAGTGACATAGGGAACAGCAGAGACTATTGCACTGGTTGTATTACATTCTTACCCCTGACTCAAATAAAGGTCACACTAGGCATATGACTGGCATATGACTAAAGAATGACACATCACAATTCTGTTGGGGGCAAATTTATCAATGCTATCCTTCCTTCCTTCTATTATTTTCATATTTAAGTAAGAAAAGGAAGGGGGAAAATCACTGAAAGTGAAGAACGAAAGAAAAATTTAAAAATACTAATAAAAAGACAACAACAACAAAACACTATAGGTTATTTTGTGGACATAGTAACCATCAGAACATGCATCTTAAGTTAAAAGTATGAATTCATATAAACCCTCTAGATGTCGAAGTATGTATTCAAGTGAAATTGATATCTATAGAAAATATGCTCAAATGTGATTCCCTCACACCATTGTATAATAGATGGTGGGCATTCAAGGGCACATTCTAGTGAGGCAAAAACTCTAAAGGAGGGTACAAAGCAGAGGAAATAGGAGTGTGGCTTAGTGAGAGTCCCAAGTGCCAGTTGCAGGGGGTTAGAGGCTCCCCAACTTTTCTAGATATCTGGGGGAACTTCTTACACTGCTGATGTCTCCTCTTGCATGTGGGTGGTGCAGAACTTATGGCTTATGAAGCATGACACAATGACTTTGTTATTTGTGCATATAATATTAATGACTAAAATAACCCACCTTGTTGAACCAACTGTTCCAAGTTATTGCATTATCTTTAATGATAAACTTCTTGTGTACTGATGTATGGGCGTCCATTATTCCAATTTTAGCTCGAATGAGGGATCCATTAGGGAACACATAGCAATTCACAATATCATATCCAGTTGTAGACTCCTGGTGCTCATTAAAAAATATCTCTTCCCCAGCACTATTGTTAAACCTGATGTTTCTTAACATATGGTGTAGCTTTTTAAAAAACAAAACAAAACAATCACATCATATGGTAGGGATTGTTGGAGAAATCTTAGAGCCTGGAGAATGATCAAGGATGATGGGATTTTCAGTTCAAATTAGGGAGGGCATGAAGTTGGGCAAATTGACTTTGGTCACATAGAATCATAGAATCATAGAGTTGGAAGAGACCACAAGGGCCATCGAGTCCAACCAACATCATCACCATCAGGATCAGCATTACCTATCAATAAAAGAATAATAAATATTGAAACATGTTACCTGCTGCTGCACATTCCTCAGTCCGAATTTGCTTCTTTTCCCCAACTTTATGTGCTTGGAGGTGGATAAGTGCATTTCATGTAAAACATGTGCTATGACATGAACAGCATTGTAGGCACTATAGCTCTGACCAGACATGCTCATTTCAAACACAGCTCCTGGCAGAGACTCCAGGTGTTCCTCTGTTGAACATCTTATCTCACTGGTCCTATCAGAGTAGATAACTCCACAGTGAAATGCTTTCTTGTAGAATTCTTTCATGAACACGTCTTTTGGATGATATCGCTGAGGATTAAAGGCCTTAAGAAAATCTTGGAAACCTGGCACAACCGTTGTGTGAATTGTGAAAGCCAGAGCACCATGGAAATGTTTTAGAGACCAGAAACTCTGAGAGTCCACTGCAGTAAAGTCCCACTGGGCATTCATGATCCAAACTTTCCCTACGAGAGCCATTTGAGCACCTTGATAATTCATATCTATCCAGAAAGTAAAGAGGATTAGGGATTGGGAATCCCCACATACAACAACCACATTGGCTTTGGTTTGAGAGAATGTGTGATACATTTTTGCCTCTTCCTTTTCTATATCTGTGTCACTGGCAGAGGTTATTGCCAAGATACTATGAGTGAAAGCCACGCAAAGATTATGCTGAGTGAGCAATCCCTTCAGAGTCTGAACAAAGGTTTCTCCACTATGATCATCTGGGGCAATGAGACCAACCCATTTCCATGAGAAATGCAGGAGTAACTGGATTACCCCTTTAATCTGCATGACTTCATTTGGTACCATCCGATAGAAGAAAGGGAATCGGGTTTTATCACTTAGCACTGGATCAAATGAACCATAACTGAGCTGGAGGAGAACACAGGCCACATGTAAGGTGTTGATTTAAAATTCTTTATCTGCAGTCCTTCCATAAACAGTATTTCCCATTCAAATAACTGTAAGGCAAAACTGGATGAGGTGCTCAAGATCTGTATTAGCAGAATGAGGGCTTAAAAGTTGCTGTTAGCATTTATGAAAATATATAGGTTTTCTATTGTGTGTGAAGAGCATCTTTAAGAGTAAGGCAGGAGAGGGCATTAAAAAAGTAGAAGCAGGAAAGGTGAAGTAACTGGGAAGCGCCCAGAAAGACATGTCCTGCCATCTGAATATTTGTCTTGTGCTTTACCATAGTAGAATGGGCTTTAGGACATGTATCCGAGTCTACCATGTGCTCATGGCTTTTTTTGGGGGGGGGGCTCTTGCAAAATTAAATGTGATTTCCTCTTCAGTTAGATAGAAGCCAACTGATTATTGGTAATGTTAATGACTCAAAGAAGCAATCCATAGATGTCCCTGAAGTGCTTTGAGAGTAAGGTAGGCATTAGAAAAGTAGAAGCAGGAAAAGTGCAGCAACTGGGAAGGTGAAACAGCAATTATTTAGGAACCAGTTGATTCATTTTGCCTAGCTCATTTCTGACTTCATTATTGGCTAAAACCCTAAGAGGTAGGAGCAGCCTGGCTGCCTCACAAAAATTGTCTAGAGGGATACTTGAACATTTTGCTTTCAAGGAGGACTAGAGACTTACTTCCCCCAGCAAATGGAAGCTCAGAGATCGCTTCTTTGCCACTCGGCCTAATTTTATTTTATACACAAATGCAGTGGCTCAGAAGCATGGGGTACTACAGGTCTATGTAAGTGTCAGCATTGGCTACAGTTCAAGATTACTTTTTACATTATTTTTTGAAATGATAATAATAATAAAATGTTTTCACTTAGACCATGGAACCCTATGTAATTATGGGCCACACATTCTTTGTCACTCAGTATGATTAGTTATTGACTCAGTAGATCACATAGCTGCATTATGCGACAATTGTGTCAGCTAATCTTTTTGAAAGCTTTTTTTTATTTCACTTATTCCTTTTATATCTGCCTGTCATTATTAAAACCCAACAAAAGTGTTTGAAAAGAAAGAAAGAAAGAAAGAAAGAAAGAAAGAAAGAAAGAAAGAAAGAAAGAAAGAAAGAAAGAAAGAAAGAAAGAAAGAAAGAGGCTCAAGGGCATCCATGGGTTGGTGATCCCTGTATTAGACATTACTAGTGAATACCCATAGATGAAGCATACTACATTGGTAGTTTTGGAGGTACTACAGGTTTGTCCACAACCACTCACTAGTAAAGCCTTACCTGTAACAACAAACAGAGAAAGTTAGCCACATAAACATATTACTACTGGAACTGGAAAATACTAAAGTTAATTAGGTTGGTCCTATATTTAACAAAATCTAATATATAGTATTTATAAATGTAAAATATGGTTGGAAAAGATTTGCAGGTTCAAAAGGTCTTCCTGAATAATACCATGTGTAGAAGATGCCTGAAAGCAAACTGGGATTATATCTGCCAATCCTGTTTCAAAAGAGTTCCACAGGGCCATTTCGATGTGTTTGATGGTACATAGTCACTGAATGTTCAAAAGGTACCATCTTCAGTCCTGTGCATCTAAATTTCAAGTGACTCACGACAAACACCTCTTTAAGAATTTGCTGAGCTGCTGCCACTCAGAATAGACACAAAAGGTCAATAGCTGGTTCATTATATACACATGGGCATTCACAGGAATTTTGAGCGGGAGGCAAGATTGGGGGAGCAATGCTGGAAAAAAGGATAAAGCTAATTTCTCACACGAAAGGAGAATCATGTCTACATTTCATTTCACATCTCAGGTTCTAAAAATACTAGAATATCTCTCTCTCTCTCTCTCTCTCTCTCTCTCTCTCTCTCTCTCTCTCTCTCTCTCTCCAAAGGGCTCATCAATAATTGACCTCACCTTACCACTTTCCCCCGGAGAAAGCTTGATCTTTATCACTCAACTGGAGCAAATGTCAGACAGGTTTTCTCTGGATTAACATTTGCTCCAATTTATCTCTAGAGAGTAGGTTTTCCCAGTGAAAGTGGGAAAGCAAGAGCAAAACCACTCACACCTGCGCCTAGAAAGTGTGGGACAAGCAGAAAACTCAGACTCATTATTTCTTGGCACATGACAAAGTGTGGATGAGTGGAAAGCTGGGAATCTGAGGATAATACTTTATCATGGAGGAGGAATTGTTCCCTATGGACATTTATGTGCAAAAGAATGACACTTTGCTCATAAATCAAGAAACCATACTCGGGGGGGGGGGGAGTTCTCACCCACAGCTAGCCCTCTGAGTCCAAGTAGGGGCTTAAATTGCAAGGCATATAAGACCATGAATCCCAGTGTTAACTTCTGTTGACTGAAAATGGTAAGGAAACAAAAAAATTATGAAACTGGCCCTTTGATCTCTAATGTAATACTGTATGTTGTTAATTTCAAAGGGTTTTGATTTTGTGCAGATCCATGTTTTGCCTTTGATGAAAGTCTAGCTAGCTGTCTAGCTATCGCCATGTATCCATCTCTATCCATCTCTATCACTTATCTTTTGGAAGGCCTGCTAAGGTAATTATAAGCACAAGCATATATATAGCTGCAATGAATCAAGTGAAAAGAGCTGAAACATCCAGGATGGGGGAGGAAAATATAGTGAAAATTTTGCAAATGTTCTTGAAAGCCTTGCAGCTTGTTTGCTTACATGCAATTCTGTTTCAGCCAATATAAACAATTTAAGCAAAACCATGTGTTTGTGTGTATACATACAATTAGCAGCAAGACATATAAAATGTTCACAAAGAAATAAGGGTGAATGCTTATTATCTTGCAATCAGAATGAATGCTCAATTAAGACTGCAAATCTAACCTTTACAGTGCTTTGTCTAAGTAAATCAGGATGAATGTTTAATAAATGAATCATTTTGATGAATGAATAGTCCTCTGAAAGTACACGACCCCTCTTCCCAATCCAAAAGTCCATACCTGAGCCATTTTGTAGGTGCTCGCAATATTTGATATTTCAATGGAGTTTTCAGATGCAAGTCCCCCAACAATGGCCAAGACACTGTTCTTTGTATCACAGTTATAATTATTGGTCCTAACACCTCCTGATGTGAGCAACTGCATTGTTGTGTAATAAGTGAGTCTTCCATCGCACAAGTTGTCAAGTAGACGGAAACCCAGAGTGACATTAGGTAAAAGCTTTGGATTCTTGTTGACTTCAATAATGGCGAACCAAAAAGCCAGGAAATGTTGGATATTCTTAGGTAGCACCCTACAACATGGATTGGACTGATGGTTACAAATTTTTCAGCTGGCAAGTACTTAAAGAAAAAACGTGATACATGTCAGTACAGTATTTCTAATACGTGTTTCCAATGAAAGAGGCAGAACTAAAAAGATGAGATTACATTGACCATGCAACCTTAATTGCATTCAAATGTGAACATCTAAGTGTAATGACATTTGCATACGTATATAGTTTTGAGTTATTGAATTGCTAGTATAAGTATTCAATAAACAACGAGCCATACAAAATTATATTTTTCTTATTCATTGCACAAAGTCTCAAAATTTCACCAACCCCCCCTCTGAAGTAAATGCTTTTCTAGGGTTCAGTTTCCTTGGAATGGATGTCAGCAGTGTCTTTGGGATATACACATAACATGCAACATGAACATAGGAGTGAGGGGCTCAATGCATTAACAACCAAAAACATATTGCTTCTTCCATTTGGATCCAGCACAGACAGCAGCATAGCAACCCCTGCTGGTGCCTGGGGTGGAGTTTTTTTTAAAGAGTTTAGCCAAAGTTGTTTAGCTTTTTGAAGGATGGTCAGTGGCTCTGCCGTTCTCTTTCTGAGAATATTTGCATGTAGATTTTGGCATA
This sequence comes from Podarcis melisellensis, assembly GCF_964234715.1. NCBI lineage: Eukaryota > Metazoa > Chordata > Lepidosauria > Squamata > Lacertidae > Podarcis > Podarcis melisellensis. Next base: position 25,433,586 of record NC_138545.1, on the reverse strand, counting down.
CTCTCTGAATCAGCCAGCATATTAAAATGATTTCTATTTCATTTTTTAAAAAATGAACCAGAGTATTATAGGGCATCTTCATGTGATTAAGCCCTTTGAAAATTAAATAGATAATTAAAAAAATACATACCAATTAATTTTTTAAACACATGTGCAAGTGTGGGGTGAGGGGCTTTTTTGTATTTATTCAAATGTAGCCAAGGACATTTTTTATATTTCTAAAAAATGCATAGTGCTTACCTTGTCAGATAAATACCAGCATCAGCAGCAGGTTTCCGAAACCTGTTGAATTCAAATGCAGCTGAACAGAATGAAAAAACACCACCAATAGTATGACCCCCTCGCTCATATTTCTCAGACATTACCAGATCTCTTTCTGAAGTGTGGCTACATATCATACTTTGCTGAACTGTGTGAGGAGTTAGGAGAAGCAATAGAAGGAGTAGCATAACTGTTTTGTAAACCAGCAAAGCACTTCACCCAACAATGGCCAAAACTGGATAGAAGTCTCTAGCACACAGAATTGCAACCTAAGCTACAGCAGACCTCCCAGAGAGAAGCCTTTTCTCTTTCCAAGCTGAATTTACTCATTTGTTGAAACTGGTGCCTCATTTAGCCTAATGTCATGACCTATGGACTGCACAGCACTTTTTCCTTCAGTGAACTAGCTACAGGAGTGAGGTTAATAGATCATTTAACTGCAGCATAGCACCAAAGTCAAAGCAAGTAATAGTCTACCAATATCTGCAACAGTGTAGTCAAACTGAGATGCACACACACACCTCCACCCAATACTGGTTCTTTAGACCACAAAAATCTTAGATAGACAGTATCAACACTGTCTTTTCCTGCAGTCTTGACAATGTATTTCAAATGCCTTATTTATACAAGTTAATAGTTGGCAGGTATTGCATCAAACACATGCAAAATATTTTGCAAGTAGTATCTGTGTATCCACAGGGCCTCAGAAAGCAGGTGGCGGGGAGAGAAGCAATTATTTCAATAATTGCAGGGGTGGCAATACTCTCCCAACAATTGTGCTTCCAGGTATAGCAATGTAGCTGGAAAACATATCTGCAAAATCTCAGCTGTACTGTGCTATACTTTTTTGTTTTCAAGTCAAGTCAAGTCAAGTTCTTTATTACGGTCATAGACCAGCATAAGCAAAACATCTAAATAAGTAGCGTAACAGTATGAATCTAAGTAAATAATTATTAAATAAATAAGAGCAAGAACCAAACATATACATAGAATACTTAATTAGGCATAGATAATGGGTGAGTAAAAATTTATAAGAAAAATTAAAAGATCGGTTAACACAGCAATATGGGGTGGGCTTCAGAAGTCCAGGTTTACCAAGTTTACCAAGTTTTGTTGCGGCAAAAGCCAGCGACACCAAACATCACAAGGTCAAACAAAAAGGAGATCCACAAGAACATCAAGAAGAAGAAGAAAAAAGATTACACAAGGGAACTTCGCTATGTGCCATTCAACAGCAGAAATCTACGCTTCCTGATTGCTAAAGCGCAAAATTTGGCCACCTCATATGATATTGAGCCCGAGGAATCTTCCAGAAGGTATTTTCTTAGAATTTCGGGGGAGGATTCCAAATAATGCCGTAGGGGTACGAATTTTGACAAAAGCGGCAAGATAAGTCGAGCTCGCTCTTCACTATAAAATCTGCAGGACAGAAGGATGTGTGTAACAGATTCTACCCTATCAGACATACAGGGGCAGAGACGTGCATGCATCGGTACCCGCGTGAATTTGCCGTACAGCACTGCTGAGGGCATTGTCTCAAAGCGGGCTCTGGAGAAAGCCCATCTATAAGCTTCGTTAGTGATGTTAGTTAAATAAGGGGCAGCTGCAAAGTTAGGCCAAGCTTTTAAACATCTATATGTCTCCGGGAGTAGGGCGTCTTCTTGTTGTAATTCGACATCGTAAAGTCTCTGAGTGATAATTGCCTTTGCCTTGTTCTGAGTTCCAAGAAAGAGATTTTCAGGGTTAGAAGGTCAGCTGGAAGATGGCGACCGGCACTCTACTAATGTGAGCCCGTTGATTTTATCTTTTTATCTTTTTATTCTCTCTTACCCCTTTTAAAGACTATTTTAAAGACTATCTTATTTCTTTTAAAGACTCCTTTTAAAGATTATTTTAATGAACATTGAGCCCAGATAAATTTAAGCACCTCACCGCGAAGAGTTTACAGGAAGATTCATGGGCTGTTCTCACCACAAGTTTGGAGGCACAGACGGAGCATAATTTAGTGTTATGCCGATAACCTTTGGCACACTACTCTTCCTTGAATAGGATACTTTCAAGGAAAATACTCCCTCGACTCTTTGAAAAACCTAGGGAAGATAGAAGAGCGAGGTAAAGGGAGAGATGACTCAGCAATTCAACAGCCCTGCTGAAGCGAGGAGGGGGGTTGGAAAACGCTGCAGAGAATCTGAGGATTTAGAGGAAATGGCATGTTTGCCCCTCACCAAGCAAACCAAAATCAGCGAATTCTTTCATGGAAAAACAAAGGATACTTTTAATATTCCAACCTCGAATAGCTTCTCTCCATTAGCAGAGATAATAGATAAGGAAACTACACCGAAGGAACTTTCCGCTAAACAACCCACTGACCCCCTAAACAACACCATCATGAGACCAAAAGGTCCCAAAAAGGTTCCAACTATTCAGGCGGAAGACTGCATCAGAGAACAAGAAAACCATCTCTCTGAATTACTACTTGAACACTCTACCACGCTAGACCTTGTGGCTAAAACCGTGGACTGTATCTTTAAGTACATAAGAGACATCAAAGGCTCTTTAGAGAAGATCATATCCTTTGTATCCCCAAAAGTTAATGTCAGCCCCGTAGACGTTTTACCGGAGGATAGGGCCGAACCAACACCCAGAGTACCTGCCCTACTGCGCTCAACTCCGCAGACTGGCTGCAAATTTGAAAATGAACAAACTATGGAAGATCTACACACCACATCTTCCTACAATCTTTCACTACAAGCCACTAGACTTTGTTTAATTATCCTCCCCTTCAAAGGCCAGGTTGTTAACTGGTCGTCTATACATGTCGCAAGAAGGCATCTAGCTGAGCTCTTGGGCATAAATCCCCTTTCCATCGATCTAGAATCCACTGTCCACATTTACAGCAAGCCACACATGCAGAGGATACTGCTCACCTTCAAATCTAAAAAGTTTCCAACTTATATGATGTCCCTACGAAGCTCCCTGACTAATTTTGGAATTTTTATTACAAGAGTTTTTATCAACACTAAGATTTGCCCTCTTATACCCTACCTTCCAGCTAAAAGGAAAGCAATTAAAAATGAGGGCACCCCACCTACTACGAGCTCTACCTCTCCACCCTCAGACTTAATTAGTTGGACAGAGACCCCCATGCCCCTCCTATCAAAGGCTACTCATCTAGAGAATTCGATGGAGCAGGAGTTACTTGTTTCCTTCTCCCATCTCCCAAAAGCCGAACAAACAGAGATAACGGACAGACTAGATGAGTTATTACTCTATCTTCGCAACCCTGAAGACCTAGCGCCCATAAAAGAGGCAAACACTCCACCTAACTTGGAGCGAAAAATGGAATATGAATCTCCTCAGGTCACGTCAGAACACCCCCCCTACTCTGCCCAACTGAAATCCACGCCGAAATCGCTGTGGCGCCCCTAACCACATTACCGGAGCCTTCACCACCCAATGGCTGCATCTTCCACGACTCCGGGAAAGTCCTAGATGCTATTGAAGAGACAAAATGACTCTCACCTCTACTACTATCCTGGAACGTTGCTGGGTGGCAATCGAAAACAATGGACAAAGACGTTCTAAGCTACGTATCACAGTTTAAGATCATCCTGCTCCAAGAAACCTGGATGCAAAATCCTTTCGATCTACACAATTATTTTGCTTTCCACTCCTGTGCCTCAATTGGCCCCAAAGGCGGAAGACCGGCGGGAGGTCTGAGCACCTTCGTATCGATAGATCTAGGAACCTCCCCCACCCAATTGAAAATCGATAAAAAATGGATTTTGGCTGTGAAAATATTCTCTACCCACTTTAAGATCATATGCATCAATGTTTATATTCCCCCACTCATGAAACAAACTGATCTTAAAAACATCTGGAACTTTTTTGTTTTGAAAATAGTGTAAGACATAGGATTGGTCTTGTGAAGGGAAGCTGAGAAAGAAACGTCCTGGGATCAGAATATCGGCCTTGTGCTTTACCATATTAGAATGGGCTTTAGGACATGTATCTAAGTCTACCATGTGCTAATGGCTTTTTTTTGGGGGGGGACACCACTTGCAAAATTAAATGTGATTTCCTCTTCAGTTAGAGAGAAGCCAACCGATTACTGGTAATGTTAATGACTCACAGCAGCAATCCATAGATGTCCCTGAAGTGCTCAGAAGCATTTGTTCATTTGCTTAAAGTATTTATATTCTGCCATTGTGCACTATGATACCTTAGATTACTCACTGAAGAAAGCTTACATGCTAATGGAGAGATATTTGATTTCATTGTCATTGTGGGCACCCGTTGTCTAAATCAGCCCATAATATAACTAGCAAAGCTGTGCACCCTTTCCATTCTTGGGTCACATACACAGTTTCACACACCTATAGCATGCCATATAGTACTCTCTAGTACTATACAGAGTAATTAAGAAGTACAGACAGGGATCCCCAACCTCACCCTGCTTTGGAGCAGATATTTATTTTCCATTTATTTTTGTAGTTTGCTTGTTTGGAGGCACCCCACTGCATTTCAAGAATCGCGATCTCCATTCCATCTGTATTTACAGTGGTGTCCAAACTTTTTTCTTTCTTTTGAATATTTTTTTCCAGTTCAGGCAGCTGCAGTTACTTTGTTTTCCCCAAAGAGGAAAGCAAAAGTTGAAAGTACCCTGTTCCTTTGTGATGTTACAATGGAGTCTAGCCTTCCCCACCGGGTGATCCGCTTCTGAAAAGAAAAGGGCAATTTTTCACCAGTCTATTTCATGCAGGGATTATTTAGATAAAAAGTTTTTCTCCCCCTTCCTCCTGCTAAAAGGGGGGTTATGAAAGTTTAACTTGAAAGTCTTCTAAAAGTCCTATTTTAATTTGCAGCTTTGGGCTGCGGTAGCTGTTTTCTCTCTTGTTCAGCGGGAAGCGACCGACCTCCGTATTTAAGTCCCTTTTCTGTAAAATTTATTGTCTGAATTTATATCCTTTTTACTCACAATTTTACGAATAAATTTTGGAGAAATTGGCCATTCACGATCGCCGGACTCGGAACTTCATGCAGTGAAGAAAGCGAGTCTATTCCCAAGTGCCCCCGTCTCCAACCCCGCTCGCTCTCGGAGCTCTTTTTAAGAGCCTACCGGGGAGCGGGGGAGTCATTCTGGGCACCCACAGGAACACCAGGTCCTCAGAATGCTCAATCTGAGGTTGTTTTCAGGGTGCCGCGAAGCTCTTGTGGTCTCCCCAGCCTTCAGTGCACTGGGGCTCTTTCAGCCGAAAGAGCTCTCGTCCGCCATAACCAGGCGCCCAACCGGAAGTCCAACCTTTTTTTTTAAAGAGTGGCAGATTTGATGAAGTGAAGGGTTGTGAGGGCCGACCAAGGGGCCGACCAAAGTTGTTGAGCTTTCTTTTTTTTTTTTTTGTTTTACCCCTGGAAATAAACCGACTGGCCTGCCTTTGGACATGCATTCACTACTGGGTGATGGTTGGCATGGTTTTTGCTGGGAATTTCTGCAATTTCCTCCCGGGGACATCACAATTACTTCCTGGGACTCAGTTCACTGCCTAACTGTTGTCTGAGAAACCCCTCAAGAATGCTACCCACTATTTCATTCTTCATCAGCTCCATTTCTCCCATAAACTGGGCCTAATGTGCCACAAAAGGAGAGTTCAGAAGTTTCCCTGAACCTGGAATCAAGTCATTAAACAACTTGTGCTTGTGCATATATAAACAAAACTACCAGTGGATTTAAAATTCATATCTTACTTTTCTCTCCAGATGCTCTTCTATGTAAATAGCTGGAACAAACTGAAATAAACTGAGTTCTAGTACTAAGTTACCCAAAATAACTATGTGACGAAGTCTACCTCAGATTTTTTGAATTTCATATATAGGCATTTCAAAATATTTGATAGTTGAGTGAATAATGTATCACAGTAAAGGTATAGATATAGTAGATATACCAAACAATAAATAGTAGTAACTATTGATCACAGAGTTCTAATATTTATTTATTTAATTTATAAAAGCATTTATATACAGCTAAATCACAAAACATATCAAAGTGATTTACAACACGAGAAAGGTAAACAATACAGTACAATAAATGCATTTTTATTGAAGGAAAATAGAGTCATGCAATATCTATAATCTGATCTGAAGTTTCCAGTAGTTTAAATTATGTAGTGCAAGAAGTTCTCCCCCCTCTAAGTGAAGAAGTTACACATGACCCCCTAATTAATATAAACTATACCTGAAAAGTTGAAATCTTGTGGATTATGTAATAACAACAGACAATTGAAAGGAACCCCCCCCCCTTTCATTTAATTTCACCTTCATGTTTTCTATTTAAAAACCATTATCCCAACTTTGGGTTATTCTTTGAGTAGACTGCATGCTTAATAAAAAGTGACTTGAGGGCAGCTTTTACCTGCTGATTTCTCAGACTGAAGATGAATGGACTCATCAGGGGTGTCAGCACTGTATTGATCAAAGATACCATCTTATTAATTGATGGGTTGCTCCCTGAGGGCCGTACATACATGAAGATGCAGCTGCCATAGCCAAGACTGACAATAATAAAGTGGGAGGAACAGGTGGAGAATGCCTTGTGGCGCCCAGAGGCAGACGGGATTTTGAGAATGGTTTTTATTATGTAAATGTAGGACACCACTGTGAAAATAAAGGATCCCACCACGGTGACTGAGGATGAGAAGAAACTCAGTAGCTCCACAAGTCTAGTGTCAGCACAAGCCAGCTTCATCAAGGCCACACTGTCACAGAAAAAGTGATCAATATTATTGTTGTTACAGAAAGGTAGATTTATAACCAGGATGGTGGGAAAGATGGTAGCCAAAAAGGCAACAGTACAAGATCCGAGGACTAGCCATGGGCAGAGCTGAGTACTCATAATTGATGTGTAGCGCAATGGGTTGCAAATGGCCACATAGCGGTCGTATGACATGACTGCTAATAGGACAAAGTCACTGCTTCCTAAGAAGAAGAAGAAATAGCACTGAGAAAGGCAAGCTGGGTACGAAATTGTTGTGAAGCCTAGCAGAAGACTAGCCAGCACCTTTGGCACCACAGTGGTTGTAATTAAAATCTCTAAGCAGGAAAGATTCCATAAGAAGAAGTACATGGGTGTGTGTAGGTGATGATCATGAATGATGATCATGATGATCATGAGGTTTCCAGATACGGTGAGCAGGTAGCATGCAAGGAGGATGACTCCCATGAGATGTTCCAGCCGATGCAGTTCTGGAAAGTTAAGGAAGATGAAGTCTGTAATAACAGTTTGATTCTCTGTCATGTTTTCAAGGATTCCTGAGAGAAAGAAGTAGAACTGGTGGGTGGGAGGGGGAATTATTTATTATAAGACCTCACAAAAGTAAAACGGTACAAAAATACAAATAAAAAAAAATACCACGGAGTGAAATACAATAACATATAATAACATAAAATGACAACTTGCAACTTATTTTTTTCGGGCACATAGATAATATGGCAAGGGATAAAAAAAAGACAAAGAGAGGTAAGCCTGGTGACAGGACACACTCAAGGGAACACAACATAATTGTATGTTCATGTTTATGTTTGTTGTCAAAGAATCATATTTAAAATTAATATTCCTGGAAGGCAAAATGAATATGTATGTTTCTGTGTGCATGTGTGTGTGTGTTTCCTTTTTCTTCTAAGAGGGAAAAAAATGGAGCAGTAAAGCGAGGCAAATGGAGAAACAGAAGGTGAACTGAATAACGAAAAAGGGAAAGGCAGATGAACAGCTGAGAAGCATAAAGTTGCCTGCATGAAAAACAGTGTTGTATTGAATACGAGGGTAGAGGTACAGCTCGGTGGTAGAGCAAATGTTTTGCATGCATTAGGTCCTAGATGCAATCCCTGGAATCTTAAATAGATTTGAAAAGGGATCTGGCTGAAAAGCTGGAGAGACGCTATGTTCCAGTGTAAAGGTTGGTAGTGGGGTTAGTTTTTTTGGTTTTGTAAGAATATGCAAGTTACTGAATCAGTCACTGCGAGTTGATAAGATTTTGCTACCTGTAGTGGCACCCAAAGGCTCTCCTCCTGCTAGCCTTATTTTACCTTTGAGACCTATATCCCCACTGTAGAAGGACGTGTGGCCTCCACAGTCACTTATGGACACACTGTTAAGACTGTGTCCATGGAAGACAATTTTACTTGGCTACGAGTGATTGCCAAAGAAGGAGGAGGAGGAGAAGAAGACCTTTGAGATATTCATTGATGTCCTTAACTATCCATATCCTTTATTAATGCTGCCCTTATATTCATCCCTGCATTATGTTACTTTATCTTGCTGTATGGAGGCTGCATATGGGTCTTTCTGCAGGGGGATTAAAAAAAATTCTATTCAGATAAAAAAACCGAACACTCAACACCCAACCCACTTTGCTAAAAAATATTTTAAAAATAAATGTATTTGTAACTGACATAATATCACAGAAGATTTTAATTTTTATAAGGCATTTTGTGACTCACATAAATCATGCTCCGTGCTTCACAGGTGTTCTTTTACCATTAAACCAAATCTTCAGCAAAAAAAATCAGCTGCATTTCCAGGCGATACGTTCTAAAGATGTTTGGGGACACAGAGAGATCAGAGGAATATTCATTTGTGTTCCTGCCATTGCTGTTGTAGAATTGGATTTGATCTTTTTGGAACCTCATGCACTTCAGAGGTACTCCAAAATAAGCTGTTTTAATAGCTTATTCAGTCAATAGAAAACCGCTTGTTCAGATGACCTCCCTGGTGCACATATGATAACTGACCTACAAAGGTTTCATATTCTTTCTAAGAGTAATTTCAGATGGTGCTAAATATTCTCTTGCTTTCACTCAGCTGCTACGGCTCACCAAACGATCCTTTAACAACTATATCCTTCCAGCTGATTAAATAAAATTTGCTCATAAAATGATTCTCATGAGACTGTCAGAATCACCACAGGGACTAAATAAAATGTTATGCAATACACTAAGATCTGATGTGCAACATGTTCCATTAAAATTAATAGGATTTTAACATAATAGTCCTACGTATGTCTACCTAGAGATAAGCCCGTAGGAATGTGCATAGCAGGGATATGGGACATTTTTCAGTGTAAGGGCCACATTATCTTCTGAGCAACTTTCCAGAGGCTTCATGCTGAATCAGTTGGTTCTGAATCAGCTGATTTCAGTTCAGGATTTGGGCTTTGGCTGAACCCAGTGCACAACCCTACAATAAATAGGTCATCTGGAAGCAACCTTAGTCCTAAAATATTCATTTAATTTTGACTTGGGTTTAACATTGCAATCCCACCACATTTTTTCCCCTTGTCTTTTTCCTCTCTTGGAGTTTTTAAAATTAATATACTGTATTTAAAGTACCGTGGCTGCTAACACAATAAGATCCAACCAAGAATTTACTGATTGATTTATTGTGGCTAAAAAATTATTGTCTTCAGCATTTCTACCCTTATTTTTTATTTTAAACAAAAATGCAAGAGATGCTTTACAAATAATAGCATATCATCTTTTTGTTGGATGGTTCCATTATTACAGATTCTGCAGAACACCTAAAAACAAATTTGAGAGAATATAGGCATACAAATTTAGAACATTTTTAATAATTTGAAATATGTTTTGTTTGTCGTAAAGTCTAGGATGCTGTGATGAAGAAACTTGGGTAAAATCCATGATCGATCATAAAGCACATTGGGCAGCCTCAGGCCATTTACTTTTTCTCAACCTAAACTACATCACAAGGCTACCAGGGGTGGAGGGATTAAGGTGAGAACCTTGTATTCTACAATTATCACCTTGAAGAAAATTAAGGGGTGTGGATGGAATAAATGTAAATTTACAGCCCTTTTCAATCTCCTTCTTTTCTTTTCTTTATGTACTTGTTAACTGAGTCCCTAAAAACTTCCTGGACTTTCTGGTTTCTAAATGTAAAGATAATTGGGTTGAGCAAGGGTGTCACTGCAGTTGTGACCAGAGAGGCAATTTTGTTGAAGCTCATAGAATTGGCTTGGGAAGGCCTAACATAAATGAAGACAGAGGTGCCATAGCCAATTGTAACCACGGTGAAATGGGAGGCACAAGTTGAGAATGCCTTCTGCCTTCCTGTGGCAGAAGGAATCCTGAGAATGGTGTTTATAATATAAAAGTAAGAGATGAGTGTCAGTAAAAGAGAACCCAGAAGAATGGGAAGTGAGACAAGGAAGTCAATAAACTCCACAAGGCTGATGTCAGTACAGGCTAAGTGGAGCAAAGGGGCACTGTCACAGAAAAAGTGATCGATCACATTAGGGCCACAGTAAGGCAAGCCTAACTTCATCACCGTGGGAACAAGTATGGAGAAGAATCCACTCATCCAGGAACCTACAACAAGATTGACACAAACCTTCCCACTCATGATTGTGCTGTAGCGAAGTGGGTAGCATATAGCTGCATATCGATCATAGGACATCATAGCCAGTAGAACATATTCAGAAGTGCCAAACAAGAAATAGAAATATGACTGACCCAGGCACCCATAGAAAGAGATGGATTTCTTTTCCAGTAGGAAGTTCTGCATCATTTTGGGCACCACTGTCAGAGTTGCAAATATTTCAATGACAGACAAGTTACAGAGGAAGAAATACATAGGGGAATGTAGGCGGTAATCAATTATTATAAGAGTTATGATTATGGTGTTCCCAATCATTGTTGCCATCAGAATGATGAAGAATAAAAGAAAGAGGAGGATCTCTATCTCCCAAGGATTTGGAAAACCAGTTAGGATGAATTCAGTTACATGTGTTGCATTCTTCCTTTCCATGTTTCATCATATTTATCTCTCCACCTAGATAAAGAGAAATCATCTTGTTACAAATAGTATCGGAACCACAGTGCTACATCTCAGATGCCTCCAGACTGCCACCATTTTGCAGGACAGCCAGCTTACTGATTTCGTGGACCTGCTTTTTACTGGCTTTTTCCTGCTTTGCTGTATGAGGGAAAATAAATAGCTAAAGGATGGAGAACCTCTGGCTTTCCAGAAGTTTCACTCCAACATCCAGTAGCCATGCCCATCATAACCAATAGTCAGGGATAATGGGAACTGTAGTCCAACAACAATGGGGGGGGTCAGTTGTTCCCCATCCCTACCTTATCTTATGCTTGGTTCCCAGAACTTTATTCCTCAGTTGCTTATAACATTTAGGGATGTCTTGAGTCACTCATAAGAGACATAATGTCACAGAATGATCCTATTATTAAATGTATATTTTGACTTTTCTCCAAAGAGGTCAAGGTGATGAACATCCCCCCCTTTATCTTCACAGTCACCTTTAGACATAGATTAGGCTGTAAAATGGTTACTTGTCTCAATACCACCCAACAAGCTTTGTGGCTGAACAGTAATTTAAATGCAGGTCTCCCTTGTCGAAGTCCAATACTAATCACCAAACTTCCAGATATTAGTTAGTGTATACATTCAGTTAATAGTCATAAATACTTTGTCAATACAAACATACACATTGCTTCATTGATCTGCATTTAATTGCTGCTTAATTCATGATGAGTAGCTGGAAATGTCATTTGGAAAACATTGCACTGGGGTGATGCTAGGGCATACAGTTTTTTTTTCCTGTGGCAATATGTTTAAACCTGAAAGTCACTCATTAGAGATGTGAATATTGGGTGAGGAGTTTATATGTGTGCTAGCTGGCCCTAATTGTACATTACTTGTATAAATGTACACGTGCACATTAAATCAAGCTTAATTTGTAAACTAGTCATCAAATTTCTCTGTTTGTGCATTTGATCCTGTGTACTATTATTTCTCTATTTATTGTGATATAGATAATGAAAGTGTCTGGACAACAAGTGCTTAATGCACACAGAGTTCCAGTTTATAATGTTGCTCCAACACTAACTTACCTGCTGCATATGAAACAGTGTAACATAATGTCCTAATGTATGTGTATATGCACTAGCAGCATTTGTACATATAAGGCTAGAGAGGGCAAATTTCATATATTTGTGCTATAAGTTTTTAATATCAGGGTTTGCTTGCTGTTAAGTGGGTATAAAATTACACACTAGGACACAGGACACACTAGGATACACACTGCAGAGGTTCCAAAAATTTGAGAAAGGCATTAACTTCCTTTGGAAACCTCTTTACTTTTGCAGTGTGTTCTTCCAATCCAGATATCTCCCTAACCTCAAATAAACAGGCAGTAGTAACATGTGAGTTACATGAAGAAGGATGGGCAGCTACCATTTCGATCAACCAAACCTTTCCTTCTGATATCTATGTTAAGACATCACCCACACACCTCAGGATGCTAGTGCCTCTTACATTTATTTAGTTGGGAGAAAGGGAAGCCCAGTAATTTTGATGGGCTTTACCTCCAACTACTTGTCTACATGATGGCAGTCTGCCAGAGATTGAATCTTAGACTATTTATATGGAAATCATGCGGTCTGCCATTGAGCTATATCACCTCATATGCTGGTATGAACATCAGATAGATAGAGAGATAGAGAGATAGAGATAGATGATAGATTTTTGTAATTACTCACTTTCTTGTTGACTGAGTTATCCATGCTTACATGTCCATCAAAGAAGAAAAATAAAATTGTTTGCAGTATGATGGCTACTGCCAGACCATCATCGACTAGTTCTTGTAAGGAAAATCATACGTGTTAAGTGTTTCCTATAGGTTCTGTAATAACAGGTATATGAACAAGTTAAGCACACAATAAAAAGGACAATAAAATAAGTTTAGAATTTAGCATGTCTGCATTTCTTGTTAAAACATGGACAGTTAAGTAGCATAAATCCATGAGTTCTGTGTGGGAAGGAGCACTAAAGTTCATCTAGATTTAACATACCATATTTTTTATCCACTAGCAATCTAAAACCCCATGTGTCTAGCGATGAATCCTGCTAAGAGTAAAGTCTGTTCTGACCTCCATAAAGCACTAGAGCACCTTGCTAAAAGACTGGTTCCAACACCAAGTATTTTGAAAAACTAACCTATTTGACTTTAAAATTAGTTCCTGCAATGGCAAGGGAAATGGCAACCTCAGCCCTTCTTCCTGTCTCTCTATATACATCAAAATATGTCTATTCAACCCCCACACAACCTGAATAAATAAACAAACTAATTAATAAAAAAAGTCCTTGGAGGCCCAGTTAGTATGGATATTACTCTTGGGGCGATGCTGGGGGGTACGATGCATACTTCAAAATATTCTAGACTAGAGTTATGAAGTGGGAAGCATAGCAAGGCCATCAATGCTGACCAAGGGTGACCAAGATAGGGAGCTAGTGGCAAGAATGTGGTCTCCTGAGTCTAAGGCATCACCAGCATTCAGAAGGTATCATTGCGTGACCAGGTGCTGCAGCCCCCAGCCCCCAGGGATCATAAGAAAGGAATAAAGACTCTGACATTATGAAATTAAAAATTAGGCCACAGCTTTATTAAACTTCCGAATGTAGGAAGACCTTGGCTTAGGCCGTGGGCATGTATCCCTCCCAGCCCCCCAGCCAGGGAGAACTGGGGCTCGTCAGGGTAAATGGGATATGGGGGTGCTCTCTAAGATGTAAGTGTAGCCAAGTGTAGCCAAGCCAAGGCAGCCAATCCCATATCCCCGCACGCAGGGTAGTTCACTGACGACCTTTCAGTGTATGGCCAGTGACACCCATTATATAACCCCTTTAAGAGTGATCTCTGGAATCACTGCTGCAGGGGGGTGAATCACCACTTCAACCCCTCCCCCCCCCAATTATAGGGAAGAAAAGACTAAAGAATTCCACCCAAAGCCATAACCGCCAAAGTTGTGATGAATTGCTACGGTGAAGACAAAACCTGCCAATGCAAGAAAATTTATTCCCGGTCCTTCAACAGCAACCAGTCAAAGACTGTACCAACACCCGCTAAACAGAAAGAAAAAGTTAACTTGCAAACAAGAAAACATTAAACAAAGGGAGGGTAGGGAAGGTGAATCTCCTAAGCCGACTGCCTGGATACTGTCAGCTCCACCCCCTAATTATAAATGGGCTGGGCCCGCCTCCCAGCAAGAAACTTGATTACTGAGGCTGGGCATGAACCTCCAAAGAATAACACTGAGGGGCAGGCCAGCCACCTCTCTACTAGATAGTTCCCTGGGAACTGTAGCACCGCGTGCAATCCTGTAAAGGGCTCCCACATTATAAAATGTGAATGCTCATTTCATCTGAGTTACACAGACCTCATGAAGGAGTTTTAGCTCTTTGCAAGTAGATTCTTTTGCATGCAAGGAAGCGCCTCATGAAAGAGCAGCACCATTTAGAATTGGACAGCTGCTAAGTGATAGAATCAGATCCTGCACGGTGTTGGTGGATTTCCTCCTGGCTTTTTTATATGGTTGTAAAAACAAAACAAAACAATCCTTTAACGTAACCCAAATGGCTTTGGAGATGGATTTGGGGTGAGGTGGGTGGACTCCAGACTAGACCAAGGCAAATCAGTCCAATCTTGGAGTAGGAAGGGCATAGACAAGAGCTTCAGGGCGGATTGAAATTTTTGTCCACAGCTCTAGCATGCAACACCCATTTGTTTGCAAAATTCCCTGTCCCAACACACAATCAGAAGTCTGTTTCTGCTTGCATGTAGTCCCTAGTTACTGTTAGGATTCTTGCCCTGTGCTGCAGTCCTGGGATTGTTTTTTATCACATGACAATGCATGTTTTCATTCCACATAGTGGGAAGTGACAGAGACAGGATGTTTATATTACTGTCTTTCGGAATTTAGGACTATTATCCTTTGTCTCTTTCTCTTTGCTGCCTGATGAGAAAGAGGAAGGAACTAAGTCAGAATGCTCCGAGTGTATTATATGTAAATGAAGTAGTTTGGCCAATATTGCTGTGCTACTGAGTACAGAGGGCCTTCTCGATAGTGGCGCCCACCCTGTGGAATGCCCTCCCATCAGATGTCAAGGAAATAAACAGTTATCTGACTTTTAGAAGACATCTGAAGACAACCCTATTTAGAGATTTTTTAATGCTTGATATTCTGTCGGGAGCCAACCAGAGTGGCAGGGAAAACCCAGCAGATGGGTGGAGTTAATAATAATAATAATAATAATAATAATAATAATAATAATAATAGAAGATATATTATTAATATTAATGCTTTGCTGTCCTATATTTTATATAGAATAAAATCAGCATTGAACAGATTAAGCTGTTCAAAATTATATTTAGAACTGTCCTTTTCTCTATGTCGAAATTATTTTAGAATTATCCCACCCACCATTCCATTCCACTATAGGTTCATGCAGGAAGCATTGTGTCAAAGTACCTTCCAAGTGGATTTATGTAGATTGATACATGAACAAGATACTAAATGGCTGCTTTGGCTAATCAGAAATGTCAATCAGAAAAATGTATTGTTGATTAGTACAAGTTTACATGTGTAATTATTAATGCCAAATGCCCTCTATTGTAGAGTAATACTGTTTAATTCCATAGATAAACATTTCTAACAACTTCTAATAACTAATTAGCTGCAAAACTGTATTTCTTTCTTTACCATCTTACCCAGGAGTGTCAATGCTTTCATTATTCCCAAGATATATTTTCTACCTAATTTCAAAATAATGAAAGGCAAAGAATTGTATCCCCCCCCTCAAACTTTAAAAAAATTCCAAGAAGTGCTTAACCCACATTCCCTGACTCATTAGTTCCCTGTGGAAACACACAACTGGATTCTTATTTAAAATGTGGGTCGTATTAATTAGTCTCCTGATAATTAAGTTATGCTGAAATTCTTACGTTCATGCCTACTGTAATATTTTCTATTAACACAAGAGGTGATTCATTTTTGTGAGGGTGGTGGTGGGAGCAGTGGCGGAGGAAGGGGGGCAGTGGGGGCAGTCAGCCCTGGGTGTCACCACTGAGGGGGTGACAAAATGCTGGGCGGCACTGATCATGGGGCCTGCACTCTTAGGAGTGACGTGGTGGCTTGGGCGTCTGCAGGCTCCACGCTGCCCTAAAGGGCCTGCCTCCTGCCTTCCCCTCAGCTGTAGGGCGGCTGAGTGGGAGGAGGCAGGCCAATTCTTTGGAGGCCCTATGGAGCATTCTGCCCTGGCTTGGCTCCCCCCCCCCCCCGCGGGCAGCTGGTCCTGCTCCGATGGGCAGCTGGCCCCACCCCTGGGCGCAGGGCAAGCACGCCACCCCGGGCACCCAATCGGCTTGCTCTGCTGCTGGGTGGGAGATCCTGAACCATGTCCTGAGGCTCCTTTAGGCTGTCATGCTCCACATGGCACAAGTAGTGGTCCCTCTCCTTGGGGTCTGTCTTGATGCCAAGCAAAGTGTAGAAGGTCCTTTCTGAGTTGTGTGTGACCACTCCACAGAAGGTGCCCTCCTGTCAGATCTCCCCATCCTCCACCCAGTTGGCATCAATCCCCTTGGTGTAGAAGCTGTAGGCTTGGCAAAGGAAGGTCATCAAATCTTCATAGTTAGACTTCCTTCACCTCTGGCTGTCTTGCCATAGTCCATGAGTTTCTTAAATGACTCAATGCATTCCTCCTCTAAGTAGCCTTTCCAGGTCAGCGTGGCATTGCATTCACACTCCCATTCCCCCTTGGGCACCTCAGCTACTGTCAGGTCAGGGTCTTCTTCACCTCATAGCCATACTTGTCTTCACCTCATAGCCATACTTCATGAACCATTCTCCAGGCCTATTTGCGTGGACAGGCGGAGTCCCCAGATCCTGCGCAGTCCCCCCCGTCATGTGGAATAACGACTCAAGACAACGTGCTATGGGATTAAATTGGCCACAACTTTATTAAATTTCAAATGTGGGTAGACCTTGGCTCAGGCATTGGGCGTTCTCCCTCCCCAGTCCCCAGCCTGGGACCTAGGGAGCATCAGGGTTATCCAGTGTGTGGGGGGGGGGATGGGCCGGCTCTGGAGAACATATGTTCAAGCAGAGATGGCCGCCCCCGTAACGCCGCCGCCGCAGGGGAGAGCAATGACGACCTTCCGGCGTACGGTCAAAGCCTCCCTTCAGAAACCCCTTTAACGGGGAACCCTGGTATCGCCGCCGCAAAGAGGAAGATGGACAAAAGGATTCCGCCCATGCCTGATACCGCCAAAGTTGTGACGTTTTGCTACGGGAAAGGCGAAACCTGCCAATGCAGGGAAATTCCTTTCCGGCCCTTTAACAGCGACCTTAACGTAGCAGCGCCCGCATACCTGTGAAGAAAAATTAACCTGCAAAACCTGTGAAGAAAAGTTAACCTGCAAAATAAGACATTAACTGAGGGTGGGGAGGGTGGGAGAAGCTCTGGAGCCAAGTGAGAATTCCCAGGTAAGATCCTCCCTCCTTTGTGTGGGCAGGTAATCCCACCCCTACCTGGCCTGGTCTCCTTGACAACTCTTCCCCCAGGTGGGATTGGACAACTGACTGAGGTAGGCGGAGACCTCCAGGTATCCCACCTGAGGGAAGGCAAAGCCTAGCCTATGCTGTTGGAGCCGCTCCAGGTCTAGGGGCTGCACGCGTCCACGCAAAGGGCGCCCCCCGTTTTAAGCGGGGAGCGGTCATTCCTCCCAGCTCACAGCCAAATATGCATTGTCAGCTGTGAAGTCCCTCACTCTGGTTAAAGTGATTCTGCAATGTTTGTTCACTTCTTTAAAGAAAACCAAAAGGTTTATTTTTAGTCATGTGATGAAATATTGTTGGCATCATATATACACATATATACACAAATATTCTTCCATTCCCCTTTTCCCTGGGGATGTTGTCAGGGGTAGCAAGCAACATTCCCTAAGGAAAAGGTGAAACAGCATAAAGTTTGAAATAACAGAATCCAACAGTACTTATAATAGACTGGGGCAGGAACACTATTTCATCTTCAGAAGGGCTGTGTTATTCTCTCTCTTTTGTGTAGGGGTCAATTGTTTTGTGGTGTTTTTATTAACAATTTGCATTTGCTTTCATTCTTTAAAATCTGCAGCGGGAAAATTTGTTATTACTTTGGTGTCGACCTTATATTTGATAAATTTGGAAGTGTGGTTACATTCAGGAACCACATATAGTTTGCAGTAATAAAAACTAACAACTCTGCAGATGAGAGGCATTATTCTGGACACATTATCTGATGTCGACATACACCTAGAAATCTTACCAGTGATCTTTCCTATGCATATAGAAGAACACTTGAGTGTTTGCAAGGTAAGATAATTGCGATACCTCACTTTGCTCACTCTCACAATATACACATGTACCAACCATTTATCAACTGAATGCTTACAGACATTCTAAACTGGGATATTGTTTTCTAGAAAATGCAGGTGATAATGCAGTTAAGATGATTTTGTAGATGGGAGTAAAATGAAACTTGAGGAGCTCAACATTTTGAAACAAGAATTTTTGTATGATAGCAATTTTGTAAATCACCTTGAGGTTTGTTTGTTTTTACAATCAAGTGATGTATAAATTTTATGAAATAAATAAATTGGATATAAACTAAATTGATTTTCAAGGAAACCTACCTGTTGCCAAACTGACACTTTTCTATCTCTTTTTTTACTCTGATAATTTACTTATTACTAAAATATTGTGCAATAAAAGCTATTACACTATAGTCCGGAATAGAAAACTTAATGTCATATGCATAACAACTTTAGCTATGATTACTTGTAGTACAACCTATTGTGATGCTTACTCATAAGTAAATTTTCATTTACTTGCAACCCAGTATTTTAGACATATTTCAATCCTTTAATAGTATTTATATTCTAGCTTGTTAATATCTTCTACATATATGATACATTGCACACACACACACAAATACACAAAAACACTTTTGTTACCTGATCATCGGGTAATAAGGAGGGCAAAATATGTTTCATCACTTCAGTCTTTACATTTACATGCTTTGCAGAAACAGAAAACATGATCCCATCCTTACAAAGCAAGATCAAGTAATACATACAATACAATTATCATTTGCTTTTCATTATGCCACTTGTTTATGTAATATAACTCTGTGTGGAATATGGGTCTTCTATTTATTCTTAGCAATTGAGTTTACAATGCTAGTATTGATTATCATCCCTTCCCCTCCTTCCTTCATTCAGGATGCCATAACATGGAAATAGAGAATGTGACAAATGTGAGTGAATTTCTTCTGCTTGGATTTATGTATGAACCAAATGTGGAGATCATCCTCTTCATAGTTTTCCTTCTCATTTACCTGGTGACAGTGCTGGGGAATGCACTCATCATTGTACTCATCTGCACTGATCATCGCCTTCACTCCCCTATGTATTTCTTCCTCAGCAACTTGTCCTTAATTGAGATACTCATGACAACTTGTGTCGTGCCTAAAATGTTAGCCAATCTCCTGGCTGAAAGAAAAACTATTTCGTTTGGTGGTTGCTTTGCTCAGTCATACTTCTACTTCTTCATGGGTTCTACAGAGTTCATCCTTTTTGCTGCTATGTCCTTTGACCGCTACATGGCCATCTGCTACCCGCTTAGGTACCCCACTCTCATGACTGGGAAAGTTTGTGTCAATATGCTGATTGGCTCTTGGATCGGTGGGTTCTTGTCTGTGTTCTTGTCAACAGTGCTGAAAGTGAGGTTGCCTTACTGTGGACCTAATGTCATTAATCACTACTTCTGTGACAGTGCCCCTTTGCTACACCTCGCCTGCATTGACATCAGCTTTATCGAGTTCATAGATTTCATTGGGTCTTTGCTTCTACTGCTTGGCTCTCTCTCATTCACTGCTGTCTCTTACGTCTACATAATCAGTACCATCCTCAAAATTCCTTCTGCAAAGGGAAGGGAGAAGGCCTTTGCCACCTGTGCATCCCACTTCACTGTTGTCTCCATGGGCTATGGAATCTCCATCTTTGTTTATGTCAGGCCATCCCAGAGTGACACCATGAGCATGAACAAAGCATTAGCCATTTTCTCTGGCATCTTGACACCTTTATTGAACCCTTTCATCTTTAGTCTAAGGAATGAACAAATGAAAGAGGTGTTAAAAGATGTCCTAAAGAAGCTAACCTCCAGAATAAAATATAACTAATGTACTATATACACCTTCAGAATATACACCTTACATGAAAGTTCACATTTTCGATATAACAGCACAGATTGTATTGTCCATAGTGCATATTGACTGGGTTTTATGACTGTGGAGAATTGCCTTCTCCTACACTAATCTACAGAGAAACTTCTTCTCTAAAGATGTTCCCCACCATCTGAGGTTATGCGGGTTGTGAACAGAGAGTGAGAGTCTTTTCAGTTGTAGCACTACACCCTTATTCATGACCAAGCTCTTCAACCAGCTATGGTCCAGGGGAGACTGATATACTGCCAGGTCCTCCTGTTCCTGTTCCTCTGCTCCTTGCAGCTGGATCCTCCCCCTTCTTAAGTAGATCCTTCCCCCCAATTGCCCCTTTGGTAACAGAGCAAAACAGGCAAACTGTTGTTTGTTAAAGGTGCTGGGAGTTGTAGTTCTGGGAGGAGTGACTTACAGCTCCCAGGATTCTTTGAGGGAAAGCAATTCACTTTAAATGTATGGTGTGAATATGAGGGGAAGGGGGAGACTTTGGTTTCACATGTTTTGCCCCACACTCCAAGAGCCTTCATAATGTAACTTCTTCTAGAAGAACTGTGAGGGAAAAGAAACTGTGTTTTTCATCAGTGAATGGCTGTTTCTGCTTGCTTTTCCCCATACTCCAGCCATAAGAGTCTTTATAAGGGATCCATTTCCAGATTAAGTCTGAAGTTACTTTCTGGACTTTGTGGATCAGGAGTAAATGAAAGGTAGGAGGTTACTCGGCACTGATGCCATCAGTTTTGGTGGTGCATTTGGATGTGAAATTACTTGACTTGTTGAACTTTGCACTCTTAAATTTTCATGTATGTTAAATGAACTGTTATTTTTATTTAATATTAATTATCATCATCATTATTATTTTGTGTCATGAGGTATTATTATGTTTTGTAAATGTGCTTCTTCCTCTACGCCAGCTACAACAAAATGTGTCTCTCCCATATTAGTCTCTACAGCATATGTATTTTTCCATTGTCTCCTGAGATAGAAGGATGCCAGCAACAAAATCTGCTCCGATATTTAAATATTTTTGTGAACTGCTTCAAGCACAGATGTATTTGTAGAATATGTGGTTTATAAATAAATCAACTATGACTATATTAATTACATGGAACTCTATGCTCTGGTTTTAGAGCTTTGTTCAGACACAGTAGGGATGCGTAACGAGGGGTGGTTGGATCAGTATATTTCTAGTCTGTATCACCATTGCATATATTAATTCAATTCTGCATTAGAGTGTAATGATGCTTAGATATATAAATAAATTCATGTCAAAATATTAAGTTTAGCATTTGACAAATGTATTTTTCTCACAAAATGTATCTTTCTAAAAATAGTTTAAAATGAACATTTGATAATGCACTTACACATTTTACATGAGCTGAGAACACTGTCACAAAGTTGGGAGAAGTGCAAAATCCACCTGATTCATTAATTTGGGAAGGGTGAATGGAGTCTTCTCATATTGAAATTCACAAAGTTCAAATTCTTCCAACATTCAGCATTGATCTTTGAGACTGTAAGACTGAATGTTGCCTCTGGGGTGGCCTTGCCTAATGTCAATACTAGAGGCATGGCCTTCTGTGGTTACTAACTCAACATGACCACACCTAGCATTTCCAGAAAAGATGCAGACCCAGGCCCCACCCTCCAGTTCCAGCAACTCTCTACAGCAGGAATGGAGAACTATCAGCCTGAGGACCTAATCTGGAAGACTGGGGCTTCCTATTTGTAAGGCCATTTCATTCAAGCCACACCCAGCTGTCCTGCATGTGAAGTCATATGTGACAACAGCTGAGGGGCAGCTATAGGTGGGACTTGGACAAAAAAGGCTTTGCAGGCACTGCTGATCAGTTGGTTGTAGGGCTCCCATATGTCCTGATTTTCCCAGACATTCCTGGATTTGAAAAGTGGAATTGAAATTGTCTGGGGGGAATTTCCAAAATCAAAAAAGCTCAACAGCTGACACCCAGCTGGCGAATGGTGCTTAGGAAGTACTGCACAGTAAGCTTTGCAAGCCTCCTTTGGAAATAACATCATTCCCTGAAGTAGTTTATATTCAAATTTCTTCCCCCAGCAAATATGTGGATTTTTCAAATAATGATTTTTTTAAAAAAAGACTTGAGGTACTACTGATTGATAGACTTAGTCATGAGCCTGTTTGAGTTTGCCTCATTGGGGGATATATTATCCTTGTGTCAACCCCGTAAGTATGGCTGTGACCCTCACATCTAGAAATGATTTTTTTTAAAGTCTGTGTGCCAACCCCTGCTCCAATCTCTGCCAAGTGGTAGCAAGATTCCAGGGGGTTCCATGTGCTCAAACAGGGTTGTATCTGATAAATCAAGGCATAGTGGAGACTAATATCTTTAAGAAATATGGTTTATTGTAGAAATAACTACACCTGGGTTTGGAGAGAATTTACAACATTTACATTTCAGGTGGAGCCTTTCCTTCACTATAGCCCAGCATTGGATTCCCAGGCATCTCCATGCCTCTCTCCCAACCTGCCTTCAGCCATCCCACCAAGATGGTTCTTGTCTTCCCAGCAGCTTGTGGGGTCCTCCCTCTTTTTCTCCAACCTCTATTTACTCACCCCACTTATCTAGATCTCTTTTATTTTTCCAAAAGGGCACATTTTTCCTGTGTGACATCATACCTCCTGTAACTGTCCCCTCCCAATTCTGCTATTTACCCTGAGCTCAGGCAGAAGGTCAATGGCTGGCCATTGTCCAGTAATTACACCTTGATGGCCCTTCTTCCCAGGCAATTTTTTGGTTTAGTCTGTCACCTTCCCTTTCATACTCCAAACATAATCTAAATTCTGCCATGTAATAATTTCTAACATTTCCTAACTCAGAAACCTAAAACCCATGGGCCAGAATCAGCCCATAGAGGTCGTTTGACCGGCCCACGAGCCATCCCTGAACCGAGCCACCTGCTCTCGTGCTGCGCTAAACCAGTGCAGCGCGGTGCGGGAACTCACTTCCGTGGTGCCAGAAATTGCGTCTGCGCACATGCAGACACCAAAACTCACAGGCGCACACATGCTCGTGATCCAGCCCATGGAGGGATCTCCGCGGGACTGATTAGGCCCAGGCAAGATAAACCTTGTTGACCCCTGCTCCTAGCAGTTATGGGTGCCTTTGCCCACCCAACTCTGTTTCTCCAGATCTGTATTATAATATGGCCCTAAAGATCTCTTTAAATGTTGTCCATTTTAACCTTCCATTATCCTGTAAGTTTTTTGTTTTTTTTAAGGGAGTGGTAATTTCTGCTGAGTCCATTTCATAGTAAGACGTGCAAAGTTAATTGGAGCCTGGGGATTTTCTAACAACTAATAAAGCCATCATATAGAAGATAGGAGTAAATATAGAAGTTTTTTTAAATCATTCTCTTCTGCATTCATGTGGTATGAATGGTATACAAGTAGGTCATATTATTCAGTACTTTTCAGCTTATCTGCTTAAGACCAAACACAATAGGAATTAAATACACTATGGGTTGGATCCAGAAGGTAGTTATGGAATCAGTGGGACAACTTAATTCTAATTTATTTCAATGAGACTACCTGTACTGTGCTTGGATGAAGGTGGAGCTGAAGGGATCTTCTTGGCTGGTTCCCATTTTTTACAATTATTGAATCTCCAGAAGAGAGGGGTACTATACCCTGGGAATGTCAATGTCAGACCCTCCAAGTGTCCCTGTTTTCCAGGGACATCCCTGATTTAAAGAAGCTGCTCAGTTTTCTGATTTGATCCCAGAATGTCCCACTTTTCCTTAGGACATATTTTCCCTGATATTGCTATTAGTGTGAACTGAGAATGATAACTAGACTCTGCTTTCACAATTGAAGGCAGTGGCTCTCTGAATAACATTTACTGTACTGGTAAAATGGAGTAAATGCTCTTGTATTTAGATTCTGTCTCTGGGCCTGCTTCCTATTTTTATTTAGTTATTATTATTAAAATTACACTTCACCTTCCTTTCCAAAATAGTCCAGATATCAGATAGACCAATGTGTGAATAGAATGCTGGACCAGATCCAGCAGGGCTCTTTCTGTTTTTATGCTCTTAAAAGACTTTACTTCTTTGAGAACTCAGTTCTGGTTCATTTCCTACACCCTACTCCGATATTTCATCTCCATTCTTTATTATTAACATCACATCTCAACAGAAAATCTGCATGGCAGTAAGAGTGTCATTTATGTACCTTCCAAGTATGGGTCACTAATGCTTCCATTTGTCAATGAATTTAAACACCAGCATTATTGTCAATGTAACATCAAGGCCAAAGAGCAATGAATGTACATATTACGATTAAGGTAGGTTAAGGTACTATAAGGAGAGGGTATCAATTAGACTTTTATCTCCCTCCCTCCCTCCATGGGATTTCTTCTCAATAAAACTCTTAGAATTCAAATAAAAATAATTGAGGTTCATGGAGCAAAAGTGTTATGGAGATAATGGAATGTATTCTAGAAAGAAAGGAATATTAATATATTTGTATAAGCACATCTCTTCAAATGTGCTTTTTGTCTGTGTTGGAGGGGAGCTTGTAGTATTAAACAAATATTGTAAGCTTCACTAGGCAAGAGAAATATGTAACCTTTAAGACGAGTGTGGTGGGCAAACATAAGTATAGACTGGCCAGCTTGATGCTGCTATTACCAGTCATGTTGAATTGTGATAATACTGCAGCTTTTTATAGTTTTATTGTACTTCATTGCGTTAGTTATATGTTCATGTTTTATCTTTTTATTTTACAGCTCCTAGCATGTCTGCCCACCTAACCTAGTCTGCATTGAGTATATACATAGACATAGTTTAGCGATATAATCCGATATCTACCTCCATGGGAATAAACCCCTGCTTCTGTTGACCTTGGTTAACTTCTGTTAATCAAGCAGGAAGGAAGGAAGGGAAGAAGGAAACTTATTTATACTCAGATGGGGAAAAGTGAACATAATGAGATTTATTTCTATTGTTATGATTAGGATGCATGCATGTAAGGAATTGAACAATATTTAAAATTATTATTAAGGCATATAACAAAAAACAATAAATAAGATTGGAAAAACTATTAAAATAAAATTTCTAAATCATAAATGAGTTGCCTTCCAGATATTGTTGGGCTACAATGCCCAACAATCCTGATTTGCTGGTGGGAAGTTTAATCCAACAATACCTGAAAGCCAACCTGTACGATCATTGCTCAAAATAACTTTTTTCATGTAACTTTTTACATTTGTCTCTATTTCTTCATAACTCTGCTCTGCTTTTATATCTATGAAATTTCTAGTGCCTGTATGATCAAAGAACTCTTTTTTCTTTCCTATATTGTTGCATAGTTCACAATTGTATAGTTATTGTTCCATAGATCAAAAATTTATAATTTTATCATAAAGAATAAGTTACATCAGGAGTAAAACTATCTTACTGATCTTGTCCAGACTTAGCATATGCAAAAGAGCATAAAACTGAAAACTAAAACTTGACTTGACAAACTGATGGAGCTATGCCTTGTGAAGTTATAGAACAACATTGCATTAATTGTATTTTGTGTTTGATGAATGATACTTTAGATGTAGGATTTAGGTTTAGGATATATGATGATATATCTATATTCTCACATTCTAAAAGGTAGTTTTGTCTGCTCTTCTCCCAGGTTCCCCCTTCCCAATAGTTGGAATCGATAGGGCATTATGAGACCAACAAATGAAACAGAAGTTTGGGAATTCATGCTTTTGGGTTTTTCTAATCATCCAGAAATGGAACCTTTACTCTTTGCAATCTTCTTCTTTCTATATGCTGCAACCCTTCTTGGGAACATTAGTATAATTTGCTTGGCCACAGCAGATCCCCATCTGCATACTCCCATGTATTTTTTCCTTCAACACTTGGCATTTCTGAACCTTTGCTACACCACTGCTGTAGTCCCCAAAATGTTGGCCAACCTGATATCCACCAAGAAAACTATATCATATCATCTGTGCATGCTGCAAACCTATATCTCCCTCTTTATGGGAGCAGCAGAATGTCTCCTTCTAGCAGTGATGGCATTTGACCGCTATGTAGCAGTGTGCCATCCCTTGCGTTACACCACAATAATGAGCTACCGTGTTTGTGTGAAGACTGCAGCAGCATCTTGGACCATCAGTTTTCTAGTCTCTGTGGTTCCACTCTACTTATCTTTGCCCCCTCTTTGTGGACCCTATGTTATTAATCATGTTTTCTGTGAGGCTCCCATTCTGCTGCACATGATCTGTACTGATACCACCTTAAATGAACTTCTGATGTTGATAGGGGGTGCAGGCACTTTAATGCTGCCCTTTATTCTGGTTCTGGTGTCCTACGGCTACATCATTGCTGCTATCATCAGAATCCGTACCACTAGTGGCAGACACAAAGCTTTTTCCACATGTTCTTCCCATCTAACAGTAGTGACCATCTATTATGGCACAGGAATGTTCATGTACATGAGGCCAAAATCATTTTACTCCCCTGAGAATGATAAAATGATTTCTATATTTTATGCAGTAATCAATCCTATGCTAAATCCCATTATATATAGTTTCAGGAACAAGGAAGTCAAAGAGGCATTAATGAGAGCTTTGGGAAGGAATGTATTGAACAAGACATAATAGCAATATGTATTGTTAACAATGGAAGAGTGTTCATCAATGGTACTGTATTTGAAAATATGCATTAAATTGCTAATAAACCAAATAAGAATTTCATTATAAAGCATCTTGCGTACTGCCATAAAATGATCCAGGCCAGCAATAATGTAGATATAATGAACTTCATGCTAAATTAAGGAAGACTAATAGATTCTTAAATTCTTGGGCTCTGGGGTGGGGGATGTTGTCAGTCTTGTTTTTGGACTTGAAACCACTTATCCACAAAGCTTGTGATCTATCAGTGTTCTGCTTCAATTTATTGGCCCTCAGGAAGCCCATTAGGGCCTTCAGACACTGTTCTAGCACTTGCAAAGTCTCTTGAATCATATAATATGAAGAGATAGAATTGGGTGTCACCCACACATTAGGAATACTTCATACTAAGTCTCCAGATGATGCCTGGGTTTCATATAGAATAGATAAAAGTAGCATGGGAAATAAAATTGAATGTTTGCTTGACACCACAGCATAAACACAAGAGTCCAAATAAAAGTCTTGCATGCCTATTCATTGGTAGCAGTCCAGCTGGTAGGAGTGGAACCCCTCCAAAAGTGTGTGTCCAACTTCCAACCCTTTGGACTACATCTAGCCAATACCTGGCTAGAACTGATGTGGGCTGGAGTCCAGCAGCCTTTGAAGGTTCACTAGTTCTACACACTTGTAATACACAGATGTTTCAAAGGATATAACTTTTTATAGTAGGGAGCAGGTGTTACCAACATGGCTTTTTTTAATTACATAGACATACAGTTCTCACACCAGGAACTGTTCACAAACTCTATAATTAGTAAAATCACTATCATTTCCTCAACCCCCATGTCATGGAGAGACAGTAACATCATCAACAAAAAATCAGATAAGAAACACTCCGTCCTGTGCTGTGTCATGAGAACTGGGTGTTGATCAATAAAAGAGATGGGGTAGTTAACCATAATTTGTTATATCTGCTTTGCTATTTAACAGAACAATTTAGATTCTGTGGGCAAGTCTTAGAACAATTATAGTTGGGAGTCTTGTGAAGAATGCCAGTTTGCAGCTTTGGGATAGAGAGAGATGGGTTTTCAATCAGGTGGTTACTCATCCTGTTATTTCTGCTGCTGCTGCTCCCTTCTCTTGTGTCCAAGGATACCAAATGGAAGCCTAGTAATACTATTAGTGTCCAAGACAATCTGTATCAACCAGGAGAAGCCATAATTGGTGGGATATTCTCTTTGGTATATCCCCAGTATCCTGAGAGAAACTGGCATGAACCTCCTCGTAGAAGTCATGAAATATATACGTAAGTTCTTTGTAGCTTATTAGCAGGAAGTGTATCTCAACAGAAGTGAATTCTGCTATCTTTAACTCAATGCCTTAAATGCTGGGTGAGGGGGGCGAGATCCAGGCCAGAGTGGTTTCCAGAAGCCCCAGTTTAATGAATATTCATGATTTGTTCATCTTGAGAATCCATACATTCACATTTATTTGTTTGAGGCAAAGAAATGTTATCCTACACTTTTCAGTACATTTTCACATTCACTTCACTTATCACAAAAGTCTGATCTTTTGGTGAAGTAGATCTGGTTTGCAAAAGCTCCAAATTAACTCCAATTGCTCAGGTTTATTTTGCCAGGATGTTATTGAATCTCATCTGATATAGCGACAGTCTGGAAATGTCCTAAATTAGAAAATCTAACATGTCAGTTATTTCAATAGAGTTGGGTTAAGCAATGTTTAATTTTAATCAGTTAGATTTTGAAAATTTTCTTTAATGTCTCTTTTTCTGAGATCAGGAGGAAGGTGGGATTTATATTACTTCTGGAGTCTACCCATTCTGACCAATTTCAAACCACTGTTTGATGGGCAGTGGTACATCTTTTGAATTCACAGACATATGATATAAGTTAACCAATGCTGGTTGACTCACAATTTATGTCACAGATCTTCTTGTACTGTCAGAGGCCGCTTTTCTTTTTCCTAGTTCATATTTCCCTGAGGCATTTCACCTCCCTTTCTCAATCCAGAAATGAATGTGCAAGAAACATATATTTGATAAAAGTAAGCTTGACTTTCTGTCAATCTCATTGTAGTTCAGTGCTGAGTAATTATCAGCATGCTCTCGGTTTGTTGTTTGCTGTTCATGAGATCAATAAGAACCCAAAGCTTTTGCCCAATATTACTCTGGGTTCCCATATGTATGACAACCTTTATGATGAAAAGATGACATATGATATCATGCTGGACCTACTATTCACACAACAAGAAAATGTGCAAAAGAATGGACCTAATAGGAAATATATGAATGAGGATGTGTTTGCTGTCATTGCTGGTCTCAATGCAAAAAATGCCTACGAGGTGGCAACAGTGTCAAGTGTCTTCAAGATTCCACAGGTATGTGTGTATTTTTCTTTGGGTGGCACCCATTTCTTCTTGGTTATCTACTGAGCTAATTGAATTCACCTCTGTAATCTCAGAACATGGAAATTTAATATAAAGAATTATTAAACATAGAATAAGAGTCACATGCTCTACTGACTGAGCTATCACAACATGTAATTAAAATAAATTAAGGCTATACACTTTGTCTTGGTTTGGGAGGAGAAAGTTGAAATTACCTACCCACCCTCGATCCTGAAATGCAAACCCATGTCTTTATAAAAGCAAGTCTTATTGAATTCAAGGGGGCTAACTCCCCAGTGAGTATGTGTGGGATTCCACCCTTAATCCATTCATTTTGTTTAAAGCATTGAAACTTTTTAATATTTTTTTTGCAGAAATTTAAGTTTGTACCACTTCATGATTATGCTGGCTGGGAAGTATTATGCCAAAATTACTTGCTAACATTAGTTATGCAGTGGGAGGAAATTATGCATTTCATATATTGAAAGTTAATAGTATAATTAGATTCTAGGAGCTCCCAACAACAGCTCAGACATGTGCTATTTCTTTGCTCTCATCAGCACTGTTTTTTCTCCATCAGTTTAACTATGGTGCGTATGAGTCTACACTTAGAGGTACAACAAATTTCCCATTTTTGTATCGAATGTCACCAAGAGAAACTCTTCAACCCATTGGAATTACTCAGCTACTTTTGCATTTCAGATGGACATGGGTTGGGCTCATTGTTTCAAATGATGATGATGGAGAAAGCTTTGGTCAGATCCTGACATCTCTGCTTCTGCAGTATGGCATTTGTGTTGCCCACCAGTATAAAGTAGGAGAATCAAAATATGTGTGGCATGAAACTTATCGCAACTATATGTCAAAGTTATATACAGAACTTTTCTTAAGTGAGATAAATGTGGTAATAGTCAGTGGAGACTATAATTCGATGAGTGGATTACAAAACCTCATGGGACAAAATTGGGAGATCAATCCTGGGAAAGTTTGGATCATAACTGCTCGGTGGGATTTTAAACAGCATATTGGTTTATTTGTAACACCTCCAGAAACGTACAGTGGTGCTTTTTCTTTTTCAGTCCACAAAAAGCCTGTGCCAGGTTTCCATGAGTTTCTTGGGAGCTTTATGTCTGATAAGCCAGTGATTCGCTTTTTCATGGATTTCTGGTCAACTGCTTTCGTTTGTTATTTTTATGAAGACAGCTTTTCACGTTGTTCACAAAGTAATATGTGCACAGGCAAAGAGAAACTGGAATATCTGTCTGAGTATACATTTGATATGGATATGACTGGTGAGACCTATGGTATCTACAATGCTGCCTATGCTGTAGCCCATGCTTTACATGCCATCTATGAGTCAAGACCAAGAAGAGACAGAATTGAACAGCTGAATATTCCATCATGGCAGGTAAATACATTGCCATAATAAAGTCTATGAGCTTGACATGATGTCAAGAGAATCAAATACAAATAAACAAATATGTCAATGTTTTGTATGCTGGTGAGTTTATAAGAGAATTAGGGAAGTCTGCTATGCTGTATTCATGTGCACAGTAGACTTTGAAGAAAAAGAAGAGGAGGAGGAGGAGGAGTTTGGATTTGGTATCCTGCTTTATCACTACCCTATAAAGGTAAAGGTAAAGGGACTCCTGACCATTAGGTCCAGTCGTTACCGACTCTGGGGTTGCGGCACTCATCTCGCTTTATTGGCCGAGGGAACTGGCCTAAAGCTTCCGGGTCATGTGGCCAGCATGACTAAGCCACTTCTGGCAAATCAGAGCAGGAAACACCTTTTACCTTCCCACCGGAGCGGTACCTATTTATCTACTTGCACTTTGACGTGCTTTCAAACTGCTAGGTTGGCAGGAGCAGGGACCAAGCAACGGGAGCTCACCCTGTCACGGGGATTCGGACCGCTGACCTTCTGATTGGCAAGTCCTAAGCTCTGTGGTTTAACCCATAGCACTACCTGCATCCCTATCACTATCCTAAGGAGTCTCAAAGCGGCTATCAATCTCCTTTCCCTTCCTCCCCCACAATAAACACTCTTTGAGGTGAGTGAGGCTGAGAGACTTCAGAGAAGTGTGACTAGCCCAAGGTCACCCAGCAGCTGCATGTGGAGGAGCAGGGAACCGAACCCAGTTCACCAGATTATGAGTCTACTGCTCTTAGTCACTACACCACACTGGGTCTCTTAAGATGCCGTTTCCTGAAAAGGGAACAGAACTATTATGGCATAAAGGAATGAAGATTTATTCCTACTATGCATTGGATTTGGCTGATTCCTGAGCCAAATTGTGTCTATTTGGAGGCACTGGTTGAGTTGGTTTGTGACAGCCATAAACCACTGTATGGGTTGGGCCAGAAAGATCTAGGGCTGTCGGGGGGGGAGTAGATTATCAAAAAGAAAGAAAGAAAGAAAGAAAGAAAGAAAGAAAGAAAGAAAGAAAGAAAGAAAGAAAGAAAGAAAGAAAGAAAGAAAGGAAGGGAGGGAGGGAGGGAGGGAGGGAGGGAATAAGTGGAAAAACCAGTGGGAAAGCCAAAACATACCTTACCACTGGCTGAATCTTCCCAAGAGAAGGTAGGAGCCCTGACTTTCCTTCCTGCCTGATACCACTTCCTTGAAGCAGCACCCTGCAGGATTGATGCCTTTGTGCAACAGCTGTTGAGCTAAGTCATAAATCCTGCAGGGTTCCAGTTGCTCTTTCAATATGTTCTATCTGTCTATGCAGATATAAGTCCTGTTGAGTTCAATGAGACTTGCTCCCAAGACAGAATTGCAAAATAAATAATGGACAATTTCAGAATTTGTTTCTTCTATTTTCTTCCAATTCAGCTGAATTCCATACTGAAAAACATCCATTTTAACAATGGTGCAGGGCATGAAGTATTGATTGAATATGGAGAAGTTTCGGCTGGCTATGATATCATCAACTGGATCATTTACCCCAATTTCTCTGTCATTAAACCCAAGTTTGCAAGTATTTCCCCAAACCATGAGTTCACCCTCACTGGGAAAGACGTTGTGTGGAACAACAGACTTAAACAGGTAGGAAAATACTTAGCAGCTTATAGTCACAACTAAATAAAAATATGTTGCTGTCCAGATGCTGCAGTACTGTTGCCCATGGATCTTAGAGGTAAGATTAATGTTCCTGGAAGTAGGGACAGAGCAGAAACCTACAGAACTTGGATTTCAAAGTGGACTCAGTTGATTCAATCTGGGTGGATCATGAACCAAAACAGATCATGAATCCTATAAATCTGCAGTCCCACGAGTCCCTTTATGAGCTAGTCCACGAGCTTCTTCGCTTGCCTTGTACTTTTATTATGATTATGATTATTTGTTTCTACCTGCTTGCTCATAGGAGCCATGAGTGAGCTGGGCTTCTTTCTTCTGTGTGCTTTAAATAGAGCAATGGGACTTGATGATGTCCTGTTGCTCTCAGTCAAGTGCTGTGTGAAAACATGACTGTGTACACAAACACTCTATTGTAGTTGATACTGCAAGAAACCCCAAGATTTGCCCATCCTCCTGAAATTACTCTTCAATCATCATATAAATCCCTGAGCCATTGGTGGTTGTTTGTCCATCCCCACTGATATTTCCCCTGAAAATGTATTGTCAATGACTTTAAATAATTATTTAGCTGATTAGAGCAAGAGGTTCTTGGGTTATCAGGTAGAATAGAAATATAGCTGTATTTGTATGAAAATTTGGATGTGACATAATATCCGTTTTCTAATCATTAGTTACCACCAAGTTCTAGGTGTGTTGAGAGCTGTCACCATGGACAGCAAAGGATGGTTCAAGAAGGCAAACCAAGTTGTTGTTATGGCTGTAATCCATGCCCAGAAGACATGTTTTCTAATGAGACAGGTAGGTGATATACAGACTGAGAGGAGATACAATAGCCAACTTCAAATATCTAAAGGGCTGTAACATGGAAGCAGCAGCAAGGTTGTTTTCTCCTTTCCCAGAAGGTAGTACCCAAACCAATGTCTTCAAGTTACATGAAAAGAGATTCCAGCTAAACAAGCTGTCTGACAGTGGAACGAACTCTCTTGGGAGGTGGTGGACTCTCGTTCCTTGGAGGTTTTTATGCAGAGATAGGTTGGTCATCAGTCATGAATGCTTGAGTTGAGATTCCTGCATTGCAGGGGGTTGGACTAGATGATCCTCATGGTTCTTTCTGTCTCTACAATACTATAAATTGAATTCTATAATTACATGAGCTGAGTGCAATTAAATATGTACACAAAAGGGAAATATCTTCAAAGAAATGGACCGCACATATTTAGGTACACTTATGCCCACTAGTGACTAAAAGTTCTATCCTATCCATGGATATTCAGAGTTCTATCCTATCCATGGATATGTTTTGGGGACTTACCACTAGGCAAAGTTTGTATAATGTTGGTTGGGAGCATCTGCTTTCAGTTAGATGTGAAACAGGGAGTCATTATTATCTAGCATTAAATTGACACACCTTCAGCTTTATGCAAACTAATAGAGGCATAGCAATGACAACACTTACTGATACTTTCTTGATCCCTTTCAGATGCAGTTCATTGTCTCAAATGCCCAGAAGATCAATATCCAAATAGGAACAAAAACAAATGTATTCAAAAGGTTCTGAGCTTCCTTGCCTATCACGAGCCCTTGGGCATTGTCTTGGTTGTCCTTGCTATCTTTTTTGCTGCATTAACAGTTTTGGTAATGCACATTTTCCTAAAAAACTGGACTACCCCTATTGTCAAAGCCAACAACCGGAACCTCACCTGTGTTCTGCTTGCCTCCATCTTGTTTTGCTACCTTTCTTCCCTTCTCTTCATTGGCAAGCCTGGGAAGCTGGGCTGCTTGCTCCGGCAAACAGCATTTGGCATCATTTTCTCTGTTGTAGTTTCTTGTGTGTTGGCAAAAACCATCATGGTGGTCCTGGCCTTCCTGGCCACAAAGCCAGGCAACAGCATGAGGAAATGGCTAGGGCAGAAAGTAGCCACCTCCATTGTTTTTTTCTGCTCACTCATTCAAGTGGGTATTTGCATTGTGTGGCTGTTAACTTCTCCTCCCTTCCCCAAAGCTGACATGCACTCACAGGCTGGACATATTATATTGGAATGTAATGAAGGTTCCATCACCATGTTCTACTGTGTCTTGGGCTACTTGGGCTTTCTGGCCATGATCAGCTTCACAGTAGCCTTCCTGGCCAGGAAACTGCCAGATACATTCAATGAAGCCAAGTTCATCACTTTCAGCATGCTGGTGTTTTGCAGTGTTTGGATCTCCTTCATTCCGGGTTACCTGAGCACCAAGGGGAAATACATAGTGGCTGTGGAAGTTTTTGCCATCTTGGCCTCCAACACTGGCCTCTTCCTTTGCATATTTCTTCCAAAATGCTACATCATTGTTGTAAGATCTGATCTGAACACAAGAAAGGTCCTAATTGAAAAAAAGAGTTATTAATCCTAAATGTAACCTCTTATTAGTTGACTTTCTGTTCATTGCAGGACTGATATCATATCACACAAAATTGGCTACTGTTTGAGACAAAAGTCAAATTTCAATGTTGTCGGAGTCAAACCTTATTTCCATTGGGCAGATTGCCATCATTTTCATTGGGATGATCATAATATATTTTCAAACATCTCCTTGGAATAGAGCAGAAAATGGCAACCACACTGCCTTGGTTTACAAAAATTTGCTTGCCCCCTTGAAGTGCAATAGAAGGGTATTGATTTGAAACTCTCATTCCTGCCAACCTATCAACCCCTTCTAATATTCAGGTCTGAACTTTCAGTTTCAAAAATTCAGTCCCCTACTGGTATATTTATCTGTTCACATTATAGTTAATGAAACCCATGTGATGTATTTGCAAATTTATATTGCACTTTGTGTGAGGTTGCCCATGGGCTTGTTCTGGAAGCTCCAGCTGGTGCTTAATGCAACAGCTAGACTGCTGATTGGGGCAGACACCAGGGGGAAACCACTTCTTAATGCTCAAGCAGAGCAAACAGCATTTTGGAGTTTCTCCAGATTGAGGGTTGCTCCAGTTTAGAGCTAAATAATGGGTTTTTTGTGGAGCAAGAGGGAAACTACTCAGACCCATAATTCTACGCACAGGTCGAGTGGAAGAGCCCTTAATCTTGATTCAATCCATAATAATTGTACATTTTGTACTTTAAAAAAAGAATATGAAATTCTTAATCTCTGGATAGCAGTTTTTTAATTGCTTCCCAGAGGTTCATTGCATGATTTTAGAAGATGGAATAATTAATACTTTGGATTTGTCAGTGATAATATAAGGAAACGTGCTATCTTTTCATCCTCTTTGCAGACTCAGAGTATCTTGAATTATGGGCCAATGTTGTCTTTCTATGGATGAAGTTGAATAGAAACAAGTAGGCATTGTAGTGTACATTTTTATCATCATCATTAGCATTAATTTGGCTTGAATCATTAAATAGTAGTATAACTTCTGAAATAATTAACACACTGAATATCAGTAATGCACACACACACACACACACACACACACACACACACACACACACTCTTAAAGAAAACTTGATGAGAAATACAGAGGAGTTTCCAAATTATTGGGTATAGGGAGCATTTGGTTCCATTAATCTGATATTCTCCTTCTGTTAGAACTTCTGCAGGGACATATTTGGAATATCCAAAAATAAGACTCTCACTGTTTGTCCCTCCACTTTTTTCCTGCTGGAATTTGTAAAGGTAAGCATCATAAATCCTGCTATGGGAATATGATCTCTTTCTGTACCATCAGATGACTTTTAGAGATTTATGTGGAGTTATTAGAGGTAGGCTGATAATTGCTATGTTAGAAAAGAGGAGCCTGAGATTGAATACACAAGCTCTGCCCAAATGTAGTTTCATAGACCAATTTTGGTTTCCCTCACTTTCTCAGTTCTCCATGTTTCCGCATCAGTTTCTATTTAAAAAGATCTCATGAAATTTTATCACCACTTTAGTGTCCATTTCTCCTAACATAAACAATTTTATGTGAAACTTTGCTCAATATGCTTCTTTTATAATGTATTTAATGCTATTTTCACTCATATATGCATTTTCATGCACTATTTACCTTAGTACATACTTCTTTTTTTGCTAATGATACTTGACTGATTAACTGCACTGTGAAATTAAAAAACATGTGAATTATGAAGGATGGCTGTGTTTTAGTTTTCATATAGTTTTGGAAATGTGAATTAGGTACATTTGCTTTGAACATGAACTGAATTATTCCCCCACCACCACCACTGCCACTTTAATCATGAGGCTGGGGCAACATAGCTTTTGTATACATGTTTAGGTCTGGGTTGTAAAACATTTAGTACATAAATATTATTTCTTTGGCAAGTGGAGTTTTAGACTCCACTGGTCCTGGCTGTA
Organism: Podarcis melisellensis; assembly: GCF_964234715.1. Classification (NCBI taxonomy): domain Eukaryota; kingdom Metazoa; phylum Chordata; class Lepidosauria; order Squamata; family Lacertidae; genus Podarcis; species Podarcis melisellensis. The sequence goes on along the minus strand of NC_138545.1, from coordinate 25,396,736 downwards.
TTGCTCCATTCAACAACTCATCAGGAATTAAGCAGAATGTTGTAGGGAGAGGGAAGAGAAAATAATATTAATAGGGTGTTTCACAACTGAAGTAACATTCCTGATAATTTAATGAGGACCTCATAACAGCACTACATCCAGAATCTAAAATTACCCCCTGGGTTTTCTCATACCCTTTAACTAACACATGTATCTCTTTGATGACCCAAATAATCAATTTGAAACATAAGAAAACTTTCTGTTCTTGAGTTAGAAATGCATTATAAATAAAACATGATTTTTTAAAAAAATGTTTCCTTAATTTTGTAATTTCCAAGAAATCCACCTGCTACAGAACCAATGTACAAGATCATCCATCAACAGTTAAGAATTGGTTTCAAAAATATATCAGCTGACCCCCTCATAAGGACATGAGAAGGACATTGGTTCAAAAAATTTGGTTGTTTCATCAAATTTGGCATTGAGTTCCTGATTCGACATTCAACAATGACAACTTCATTTCTCTTCTGAGATACAAAGAAGCTGACTGAGAAAACACCCAGAAATCAAATGGGGAAGGGATGTTGAAGAGAGGGTAGGGCTGATTCCTGGTGGGAGATTTTCCATTATACTCAATGGGAGCAAAACAGAGCTTCATATAAGATTTTGCTCCAAATAACAAATCAAAGCAGAACACAGAATCAGAATAACTGTTTTGGATGCAGCACCAATCAGGCTGCTTCCAAATGCTATAAATATGGATTAAGAGTGAATCTTGTGGTTGCTGCACATGCCTAGTGAACAACTCTGTTTCTTTCTTTTCCTTTCTTTTCCTAATATATTGTTTCCTATAGAATAGAATGCATGAAAATATGGAGAAATATAATAAGACTATTGTGACTGAGTTCATCCTTTTGGGATTTGAGACAATCCACTCTGTTGAGATTCTGATCTTCATTACTTTCCTGATTATATATGCATTGACCATTACCGGTAATGTTACACTAATTGCACTAGTCCTGGCCAATCACCAGCTTCAATTGCCTATGTATATTTTCTTGATTAACCTTTCATTCCTGGAACTCATAATCACATCAGCTGTCATGCCTAAAATGCTAATAAATTTTATCACGGGGAAGAAGACAATCTCCTTTGTAGGCTGCCTTACTCAGTCATTCTTCTATTTCCTCATGGGCTCAACTGAATTCTTCATTCTGGCTGTAATGTCATTTGATCGCTACGTTGCAATATGCTACCCATTGCGCTATGTATCCATCATGAACAGAAATGCCTGTTTCCAGCTCCTTTTGGGATCATGGATTGGTGGCTTTCTGATTATTCTAGTTCCCAGCATTGTAACAGCTGGCCTTCCATTCTGTGGCCCAAATATAGTCAACCACTTCTTCTGTGACAGTGCCCCCTTGCTCAAGCTTGTCTGTGCTGACACATCATTGGCTGAAAAGGTTGATTTTGGGACATCTTGCATATTGCTTCTGGGTTCACTTCTTATAACAGTTGTGTCCTATATTTATATTATTGTTGCTGTATTGAAGATACCATCAACACAAGGTCGAAAGAAAGCTTTCTCAACCTGTGTTTCTCATATCACTGTGGTATCATTGTATTATGGGAGCTCAATTGTCATTTATGTCCGTCCGACCAAAGGGAACGTTCTGGATTTCAACAAAATAGGCACAGTACTGAACACAATAGTGACACCCATGCTAAACCCTTTCATATATTGTCTCAGGAATGAGAAGGTGAAGGATTGTCTGAAACTTTCATTCAGTAAAATCATAATGTTTCTTAAGAAATGAATGTTACAGGATATTCCATCAATTGGAGTTTTAGGATTCTTTTATTTAAATGGGAGAGAGTCAGTATAAGACAGCTTGTAGTATGTTGGACATAGGCCATGAAGACCAGATTCAAATCTCCACCTAGACAGAGAACTTACTTGGGTTCCTTAATTTCTGTTACTCTTGCCTACTTCTGAAGGTTGTTGCAATGATAAAATGTAGTTATTACCATATATGTGTGCCTTCCCACTCTGTGTGTAACCTGGAAGAAGTGAAAGTGAATATTTTTGTTCAAAAAAGGAATAAATAAATAGGTGCTTTTACTCCTCTGCTTAAATGGTATTAAAGTGGCTAAATTTGACTGACTCATGTCTTTTGTGATTTAAAGGGGAGGGTTGGGGGGCATATTTTAATCTAAGTCTTTTTTATTTACTAGAGTTATACACCAGCTCTTCATTTTGGTGCTAATTATAAGTGTTTTAAATAAAAGTAAAAGCCTTAAAGTATCGTGATCTTTTGCAACCTCAAGGCCAAATCAAGAGACAGGAACAAAACCTGGGGTGAACCTGGACCTCCTTATTTAAACCCATAACAAAGCTCCTGCAGAGGGAAACAACAGACATAACTTCCTCTCAGTTGAGCAAACAAAATTGTATTTTGCACAGTTTTGTGGGTATAGTCTTATTTTCCCAACTCAGTATCCTTGCATATGTTGATGGGCTCCAACTCTCTGTCCATTGGACATGCTGGCTAGAGCTTACTGGAGTGGGTAACCAACAAGAAGGGTGTCAGTGGTAATGAAGGAAAGATGTAATGATTTGTGGACTGAGCCAATAAATTAAATCGTGGCACTGATATATTCTGTATAGGTGTGGAGCTGCCAAAGAAGTATCCCTAATTTTAGAAGAGCATTATATTCTGTCAAAACTCATTGAGGTGCAAGTGTGTGGCTCTGCACATTCTCACAGGAAGTTCATATCAGCACACCTGAGAATTATCATAAAATACAATGGGAGAGGGGACCTTTAAAAATATATGCACTTGTTAATGAAATCCCTTGAGGTCCAAGGCAAAAATCCTGAAAGCAATAACTTGGGTATTTGGGGAAGCTCAGTGCTGCTCTCTAAAAAGGTAAGAGAATAAGAAGACCACAATGTGCTCATTGAATGTTTCTCTACCCCCATAATGCCATTTGAAAACAGCTATTTGTTATCTCTCTATACACTGAAGGCAGCCTCTGATAACTCCATTGTGTCAGGAAGGATTGTAGATTACTTTGCAAAACTGTGATGGATGAACACTGGAACAAATGAATAGAGAATGAGTGTATTGCATCATTGATCTAGGAAATGGGGACCTAGATAGGACGCTGGAAGCTCTCAGTTGTGTGCCTTGTTCACTTTCAAAGCTGCCTTTGAGAAGAATATTGTTGTTAGGTGGTTCTTTTTTTGGGGGGTGGAGTGGATAGGCTGTATGGCTGAGTCTCTTCTAATTCCTGGATCCAACCAGGATCCCACTGCTGAAACAGCCAGACATGATTCTTGGTAACCGTGCCTGAGTATGGGTTGTTAAGGTAACAAAGGAAGTGGCTCTCACCAGAAGGCACCCTCCCTCGACTATCTGGTAGTTACAAAGACAAAAACCAGAGTTAAGGTGCGAGAGAGCTAGAAGCTAGAAGCAGGAGGCTGCAGGCTAGGCAGCTCAGGGACAGAGCCATGCTTGATTTCTGCTGGAATCCAAGGTTGTGGCTATGGGAGAAGCAATACCATAATGGGGTGTTAATGCTACATCATAGGCTCAGGTTGCATATATATGTAAAAACAGCCATATATCATAAAGACACCACAGTCCCCACTGTCCCTCATTCCAGTGACGCCAAAACCTAGGTAAGCACCCAGAACCCCTGAATCTACTCAGAGATTGGTGGTGCATACAACAATATAGCAGAATTCAAAATTTTCTGCAAACAAATGTTTATCAGTTCATCTCTCTTCTCCTGCATTGGAAACTTAGAGAGTTTTCAGCTTGGCCTTGTTTACGAAATGCTGCTTCACTATACAGTTGAATGAAAATTGCATTCCAAAATGTAACTCTCAGCTAATGATTTCTATCCATAAGATTTTTGTCTTCAAAAGTTTGCTTTCTCTTCCTGCTTCTCACACATTTGTCAAGAAAATGCACATGGAAACTGAAGTAAAAAGGTTTTATACTCGTATGGTCTCTAAAGCTGCTAAAGAAATATGATGAACCGAAGCAAACAATCTGAAGTCATAACAAGAGAGATAATTTGTTGGAACCATGATAGAGGTGGATTTTAAACTCACCCACCGTGAAGCCACTTCTAAATCTTATGTGAAGTAGCTGAAACAGGTAAGACAACAGAACATCTCCTTTTTGCTAATTAGAAAATCATCTGAACCTCACTTTGTCAATTGGAAATTGTAATCTATGGCAAGGATGGGGAACCTGTGCTTTCCAGAACAGCTGTTGTTGGTCTGTAGCTGTACCATCCCTGACAAATAGTGAGGCAAGCTGAAGTTGATGAGAACTGGACTCCATCAATATCTGGAGGGCCACAGGACCTCTAATCCTGAGCTTGAGATACAAGCTAGGGGTGATTCTGTATTTCTCATGTTTTGAATCCCAGAGAAAACTGAATCACCTCTCACAGTTTGCATTAAGATGAGCAAACCAAATTTTGTCATGCACTGCTCTCTGTGTATTAGCCCAACTTGGTGTTCTCTAGATGTTGATGGACTCTTAACTCTCTAACCATCGGACATGCTGGGCTGATGGAAGTGGGAATCCAACGTTGGTAGAACACCAGGTTGTGAAAGTCTGAAGTAAGGATTTGTGGACTGGACCGCTAAATTAAATGATGGCATAAGAATAGAGCTAGTATTAGGTTTCTCAGGTTTCTTCCAAATATGTATCTCTGTAGTTTCCATCATCAAGTGTGTCAATGCAGGATCTTCTCCTTTCCTGGAACATAGCACTGCTTCTCTAAATGTCCTGTGGCCCCTGCTCCTTCAAGTAGCCTAAGTAATAGTATCACAATATATAGTCTATCAATATTGAGGAACTACTTACACACACAAAGGTGGATTCTGGAAAGGGCTAGAACTACCTTTAGGTAGAATGAGATAGCTATCTTATGTGGCATATGCTGAGGGGCAGGGAGTGGTAGTGAGTGGTTGAAGTAAATTCAAACCTGCCCTGTGCTTTCTAAACTAATGTACTGTCCTGAGGTGTGGTGATGACCACAGCCCCATAACCGGATATGAAATTAGATTCAATGTTTGGCTTGTGATACTGGAATGTTGATCATCTTGTCCTTCACCACAGGCAAAAAAAATTACTGGGCTGGCCTAGATTTTGGGCAATTACTGGTGCTCTTGAAAATGGCATTCTTCAACATTTTAAGAGCCAAGATCCAACTTTATTTCATGTATTTGGGGATCTACATCCTTTTTGTTATATATTAATATGGTTGTAGTGCTGCTGCTGATGCAACCTACCTTAGGTCCAGCTGTAACCCAGTATAGTGGAACCTTGGTTCCCAAACAGCTTAGTTGCCGAACAAATCGGCTCCTGAACACCGCAAACCCGGAAGTAAGGGTTCCAGTTTGTAAATGTTTTTCAGAAGCTGAACATCCGACACGGCTTTTGCTTGAGCGCAGGAAGCTCCAGCAGCCAAGTGGAACCCATGCCTTGGTTTCTGAATGGTTTCAGGAGACGAACAGACTCCTGGAATGGAGTAAGCTTGAGAACCAAGGTACCACTGTAGTGGGTCTAGGCCCACTTCATAGATGCCAGTGCTTTAAATAATACTGGAAGGCCTTTTTTTCCCCCACTGCTGTAACTAACACTGAATTTCCCATTCACAATGAATATTTGATAGAAATAAATCATGGACATAAAGAAACTTTCTTTTTCCAAATATTTTTGTTATTATTGAAAAAGTGAATGCTCTCACTATGATAACTTCCTTTGCAGCTATATTGTAAGGACACCAAATGGCTCTGAAGAAGTATAATACAACAGTGACAGAATTCATTCTCTTGGGTTTCTCTCAGAGTACAAAGGTTCAGTCCATTCTCTTCTTTATCTTTCTCACCATGTACATCATAACCTGGCTTGGGAACCTCACCATTATAATTACAGTGATTTACACACCCCACCTCCACACACCTATGTACTTTTTTTTATGCAACCTGGCTGTGATAGACATCAGTGATTGCACAGTAACTGCACTCAAAATGCTGTGGGACCTCATCTCTCATACAAATTCCATCTCCTACAACTGGTGCATCACCCAAATGTTCTTCTTCCATTGCACTGGAGGTGCTGTGGTATTCTTCCTAGTTGTTATGGCTGTTGACAGGTACATAGCTATCTATAAACCACTGCGATATTTACTTATTATGAACCAAGGAGCTTGCATAGGCTTGGTTATTGGAACATGGTTGGGTGGCTTTGCTCACTCTATTGTTCAGGTAGCACTGGTACTTCAGTTACCATTCTGTGGGCCCAACATTTTGGACAACTTTTACTGTGATGTTCCGCAAGTAATCAAACTGGCTTGCACAGACACATACATTACAGAAATACTGATGGTTTGTAACAGTGGACTGCTTCTCACACTGATCTTTTTTCTCTTACTTGTATCATATACTATGATTTTGGTGAAGATTAGAATGCATGTCACAGAAGGGAAACGCAAAGCCCTTTCTACATGTTCTGCACAGGTCATAGTAATGAGCTTACATTTTGTTCCAGCAATGTTCATTTATGACCGCCCTTTCCGGGTATCTCCAGTGGACAAAATAACCTCAGTCTTGTACACTGCAATCACTCCAGTGCTAAATCCAATAATCTTCACTCTGAGGAACACAGAAATGAAAAACAGCATTAGAAAATTGGTTGGGAATAATATGTTATTCAAAACAACTGGATCAAAATGACATCTTTCTCATAGAGACTGCTGTTCTCAGAACCCTAACCCACAAAAGTCAAATAACCAATTGTGGCCCCAAAAGATACACTTTTTTTGAACATAGGCCCAAAAAGTGCTTTTTGGAGGGAGGGGGAGATTGCAGTGCCCAAAATAGTCTCGGTTTTACAGGGACTGTTGAAGATGTTATAGTATTATAGTTATATGGTGTTATAGTGTTATAGTGATCCAGTTTGAAAATTCACTGGGAATGGGTACTCTTAGATTTGCCACTCAATTTTACCTGAAGTAAACATCCATTATGGCTATATATTTTCCTCCTCAGAGGAAATATCTGAATAATTTCAAGACAAGTTGTTTTTGGCAAGAGCCCACACTTTGTCACAGTGGGTGACTTTTTGACAGAGGTGCAGAAAGGAAGGTAGTCTTTGGGGATACACTATCTACATGTGGGATTAAAATTACATGTTATTCTTGTACACATTTCAACAGCATGTTATATACATTCTTTGCCCTCCCTCAAATCTGTGTCTAAGTCCAATTTTGGATGTTGGTATCTGCATATTATTATTTTTTGCTTTGTTTTTAGTATATTCTTTATAACAACATATACAGCTTTGTAATTAAAAAAAATGGTTTGAAGTAACACTGTGTCACAACTTTTGATTTTTGGCATGGGAGAAGTATGGGCCATAATACATAGCCAAATAAAGGAACCCTGATAAGGGGTCTTGGGTGGAGTCATGTACAGTCTCAGATTCAACTCAGGGCGGCTGAGAATGGTTGCCTCACACCAACGTCATGGGTTGGGCCCCGTCAAGCATAGCCTTTGCAATGTGACCCACTCCCTTCCTCTTTGAGTTCTGAGTCTAGGGTGAGGCTAGGGTGTGTAAGAGGCATCAGCCAGCAGCAGATGCCAGGATCCCTGCCTGTATGCCATGCCAACACATAATAAAATAACAGATAAAGTTGTTGCCTTGTTTTACCCCACTTTTGGCCTCTCTTTGTCCCATTCACTAGCAATCATGAAACAGTGACAGGTGTATGAAATGACTTAATGACTTAATGTGGTGAGTTCATGCATTCCTAAGTTGTCACTGAGTTTTACCTAAAGCAATTTTTTTGAATCAAGTGTAGGACCTCGTGTTAGCATGGAACAGGGTTCTGAAGAATTTTAAACAAAGACAAAATGGCTTTCAACAAAGCTATGTACTTTCTGTGTACTGCACACACGTGTACCCTTTCCCTCTAAAAAGTGTAAACATGGTTCTCCTCCTTGCACCTATTCTCACAAGAATATTTAAAGCAAATTACTTCCTTGAAATAATCCTGTGAAGTATAGTTTGATAAGGGTTTTGAAAATGTAGCTCTGTGAGGAGTAAACTACAGTTCACAAGATTATTTCATGGAAATAATGGGTTTTAAATATATACTGTTCACACTGCCCCTGTAAGATGGTTTAGGCTGATATCGATTGACCCAAGTTCCTCCAGTTATCCACATATATGAGTATGGATTTGAATATGCATCTTCCAGGTCATAGTCCAAACATTCTGATTGGTTCTCTAACTGTTAAACTTCTTTTCCATACTGGCTTCGCTGTATTTTTTTTTAAAAAAAATATTTAGGTAAATTATATGCCACTTTGTATTTCTATTAAAATCTCTACGTGGTTCAAAATACCCTAAAATATCACAAATGAAAGTCAAATAATAAAAATCCCCACTAAAATATCCACATTTTAGAGCAGAGCAGGTAACAAATTGAAAATATACCTTCTTAAACAGAAACAACTAATAAACGTGGACCAAGGTACCATAAGTACATAACACAGAAATACTGTAGCTATGTATTACTTGTAAGTTAAATTGTATGTGTATGTCTTGCTCACAAAAAAGAAGGAAAAGGAAACAAACAATATCTGTTGCAATGTCTGTGCCAATATTTAGCTGATTGTAGCTTTGAAAATCTTTAATGATCCCCTTTGTGGTTTTGTTCCCGATTCACAGTGCAGATACCATTATTCTCCGAAGTCTGATAAAGCTTGAGTGCAGTGCAGTGGCTGGAGTCTTCCATTGTTTATTTGATTAATAAGAATCCAGCTGGATTCACAGACAAGCCTTTTGGGGAATTATTTTGCATTATTATTACCTTGGCTGTACTAAGTAGCTTTAGGTACATAGTTCAATCAATAGTTTTGGTGTTGAGGTTGATGGTGATGGTTTTTTGTTTTAGGTATCACAGGATGTCTGGAGGTGTTAGTGATTTCTGTATAGGGAGAAACCTACTTAACTTCACTCCCTCTGACATACTGAAAGTTTCATTTATTAAAGCTGGGACTATGAAATTATAGAGAATAAAGAACAGAACACTTTTTTGTAACTTCTGATCCTAGCGTACTTCTTGAAGAATCATGAGGTGCTTTGCTGAATAGTGACACGAGGTTTTTTTGGGAAGTTCCCACTTCCAAAGAACTAGTCCACATTTCCTGGCTTTTACTACTACATAAGTTGTCTAATGACATTTAAAGGTATGTTGAAGATAAAGATGATTTATAGGACATATATTGAGGAATTCAATTCCATTGAATTACATTCTCAGTTTGCAGCAAGCTTCCTTTTCAAGGAGGGAAGGTCATAGCCAACACCACCAAGGTGCACAAAATCCATTTTCTCATTTGTTATTCAGAGACAATGAGCCCCAGTTCCCTATTCAGGATATTGTAGAGCTATTCTCCACCTGGTCACCAAAGACAATGACTTTAAAGATCTCAGAGTAATATGTTGTGCATTCTAGCAACTGGGACCCATCTGCTTCTGGAAAGAAGAACAAAATAAATAGGACTTGGATCTTTTTCAGTTTCTGGATGCCTGATCCTGATTATTTTAAAAGTTGGTGGTGAATGGTTTGACTGGCTATATGCACTGAATTGTGTGCTTTGAAGAGGTGTCCACCAAATGAAAGAATCTGTGCTTCTAGAAAGAAAATGGAAGTATTCCTGTATCAGCTTGGTTTTTCTAATTGTAATCAGAAAATGCTCTGCTAATGGGAATGTTGTGGTATCAAAAGCATATTGAAATTATGGTTGGTTCCGAAATATAGTTGTAGAAAATTAAATATTCTGGTCTAAAACTGTGCCCCTGAGGGGAAAAAAATTCAACAATATTTTTGTTTATTATTTGAAGATTAAACTTGCTATATAGAAATATAGGTTAGTGTATTCATATGAATACACTTTGCAGCATATTATCATTTTAGCATATTAGGCAGCATATTAAAAATATTTGATGGAGATGAGGAAGACCAACATAGGGAATGTAGTTTATACTCATGTTTCCATTATCTTTACAATTCCCCAAAATGTAAACAATATAATAGCTACATAATGGAATATGTGTCGGCCAACTAACCATATGTTCTATCAGACACAGAACTGATACGACGTACAGCTCCCTTATATATATAAGCATTGTTACAGATATTATAACAACAACAACAACAACAACATGAAAGAAAAACCCATGAGTACAGAATCCTGTTTATAAGAGTGTTGAAAAGAAATACAGTAACAAGAGTGCCAAGAGTTGTCATCCTATTAGGAGTAGAAGCAACAGTAGTAGTAGCTCTACTCATGGCAGAGTTAGCAATATTTTCAGTACTAAAGGAATGGTAAAATATTATGATATTATAGTTAGTGTTTTGGTCTTTAGAATATAACATGATCTGTGCCTCTAACCTTCAAGCCACAATAGGAAACTATTGGTTATCTGATGACATGATCTAACAGAAGCCCAATTTTGAAACATAACAGTGATCGTAAATACTACCAATATAAAGGTATGGTTGAATTCACATGGACTTAAATTTTGTCCACCTAAGTTACCCAGTGTATTATATGACCTATATTATCATTAGAATCAGGAAGAGCTTCTAATATGTAACATTTTCTGGCAGGTGTACTTGATAAGTTGCTTTGGACAATATTTGGCGGTGTGATTTTTATTGCCCCTTAGTATCATTGCAAAAACAAAACAAAACACCCTTCTTTACATCATTCAACAGGATGCTCACATGGAAAACAACAGAACAGCAGTGACAGAATTTATCCTCCTGGGGCTTTCTCAGAATCCAAGAGTACAGTCTGTTCTCTTCTTCCTTTTCCTCACTGTCTACAGCACAACATGGATTGGAAACCTCACCATTATAATCAGCGTTATCAGAACACCCAACCTTCACACACCCATGTATTTTCTATTAGCCAACCTGGCTGTCATAGACATCAGTGAGTCATCAGTCACATCACTGAAAATGTTGTGGGACCTATTCTTCCATACAAATACAAATTTCTTACAATTGGTGCATTGCACAGATCTTCTTCATCCATTTAACTGGGGGTGCTGTGGTCTTCTTACTTGTGGCAATGGCAGTCGACCGGTACATAGCCATCTACAAGCCACTGCGATATTTAGTTATCATGAACAGAGAAGTTTGCATAGGTTTGGTAGCTGGGTCATGGTTGGGTGGCTTTGCTCACTCCATTGTCCAGATTGGAATTCTCATTCAGCTGCCTTTCTGCCAATCCAACATCCTGGATAATTTCTTCTGTGACATTCCACAGCTCATCAAACTGGCATGTGCTGATACGTATATCCCAGAGTTGCTGATGGTTTGCAACAGTGGACTGCTCCTCACGTTGATCTTCTTCATCTTGCTTGTGTCATACACTGTCATCTTGGTGAAGATTAGAGCACATGTCACAGAAGGGAAGAACAAAGCTCTTTCCACCTGTGCAGCACAAATCATGGTCATGAGCTTAAACTTTGTTCCAGGAATGTTTGTTTATGACCGGCCTTTCAAGGTATTTCCTGGAGACAAGGTTGCCTCAGTCCTCTACAGCCTTTTAACACCAATGCTGAACTCCATGATCTTTACTCTGCGTAATACTGAGATGAAAAACACAATTAGAAAGCTCACAAGAAATTTTCTGCTTTCTGAAAGGACAAAACCATCACTATGTGTTCATGAAAGAGAGACATAGAACTTAAGCACCTTTTGTTGATGTTTTTCTAAAAGTATATACTACATTTTAAAAATTCATTTTGCTTTCTATTCCAATGCATGTGAAGATGACTTCAATCACCCCCAGGAGTGCGCTCTCTCTCTCTCTCTCTCTCTCTCTCTCTCTCTCTCTCTCTCTCTCTCTCTCTCTCTCTCTCTCCCTGCCCTTAAAGGCCTGTTCTATTGCGTATTCCACCTATGGGCAGTAAGCCATATTGGCAGCCTGTCCAGGCTGCTACAGCCTGTGTGATGCTCCTGCATCACTCATATGTTTTATGCTTGGGGCTGAGGCAGACATCCCTGTTTAAGAGCTGGGCATCCACACCTCTCCCTCTTCTCTTTGCAGCAGCACCTGCCTGTCTGAGCTATCAATGTGACTTGCTGGTTGTTTTGGGGCCAAGTAGGAAGTTTTTTTGCTGATCCACCTTGTTTGTGGGTGTGGTTGTTTTTCACCTACTCCATACTGAATAATTGGGTGGTGGGCATTAGATGATCTGGTGTGCTATTAATTTAGGGTTCCCATTGCAAAATCTTGGCTTTTAAAGGAAAATCATCCAAAAACCCACTCCCTATATGGGCTGCCATATGCCTGAGTCTTCCCAGACGTTTTAGCTGCTTTACCAAAATTCTGCCCCAACGATATTTTCAATGTTTGAATCCCGGCTATGTACAGGAAATTCTGAACATATGGCAGCCCTATATTGATTAGACGAACCAGGTCTTTAATTTAGTCACTTTGGGAAGTTCAGGTGTGGGAAGGGGAGTAGTTGTTTTTTTTTAGCCTGGGGACAAGGTTGGATTACCTATTAAGCAAAATTAGCACCAAGGAGGTGGGGGGGGGGCACAGAAATTATGTAAGATTGGTTCTGAGGATCTGATCAAAAACTTTGCAGTTCTAAAAAGCAGAAGACTATACAAAACCAAATATCATTTTCCATCACATGGAAGGTTTCGTTTCATTTCAAAAAATAAAATTTTATTTCGTGGTTTATTATTGTTTATATTTTGAATTAGATATATATGGAGGCACCAACATCTTTTAAGTGCTTAGGGCCTCTAAAGGTCTTAATGTGACACTACCTGGGGACCCTCTTATATATGGAGTTCCAACTTGAGTAAAATATTGTGGGGGCTCAGGCAAGCCCTGCTATGCATAATCGATCACATGATACAGTACACTCACACTATTTGAATGGGAATGCCCACTAACTTTGTGGGGGCACAGCCCCCTCAAATATTTTATTGTGAGGGGTGAAGCCCCCATGGCCCTTAGCAGTTGGCTCCTATAACACAGAGACACAAAAAATATCATAAGAGAAGGGGGAAAGGAATGGGGGATCATTCAATACATCAATGTATCATCTAACATAACATTTATGGGGGGGGGACCAACACACTCGCCATATAAGTAGTAAATAATAACAAACAACATTAACTTCTTCACCTTCTTGGTGTGGCCTAGGAATGGGATGAAGGCTGGATAGTGAAGCCTCCAGTTCTTGCATGAGGGGTTTTGTTGCCCTAAGCTAAAGTTTCTTTCAGGTTCTGGTTTGCTCCTGAACCAATAGTGTTTCCTCTGCAGCGGTTTTTATGGTATAAATAAATAAAGTGACCCTAGTTTGACCTATATGTATTTCTTTATTAATGTGTTATTTACTATTTCTGTGATATAGCGTGTTCTCCTTCACGGAGAGCACGTGTTGCGGTGGGAGCCACCAGGACACTCCAAAGTTGGGGGTGGGCTAATTGACCGTTGGCCACTGATGCGATTGGGGCTTCCCTTGTTGTTGGGAAGAAGTTAATGTTGCCATTTGTTGATTGACAGCCAGAAATGCTAAAACTTCTTGCACGAGGCTAGGGCTTCCTCTTTTCGCCCGTGCATTGGATTGCCCGTCCTTCTCTCCCTAGAATAGGATTGTTCGCTTTGACCTTGTATGCCTGTCACGGGGTCGTCTGCTTTGGGGCAGGGGCCCAATAGGAATTTTGTCCATCTGGCTGATTGGCTGGTGCCATTTGGTTTTTGCCTACTGCGTAGCAAATCGTCACAACTTGTAAGGTTCATGGTTAGGCAATGGTTTATGGTTTGGTTGGTTGAGGGACATGGATTGGCTCTGCCTGCCCCTCTAATGCTGCTGCTGCAAGGGATTCCTTTAAAGGAATTGGGGGCTAACTATTGCTTGTCCACTCTGTCAAGGGGGCTTGGGCCATAGCAATGAGCTCCTGGTTGCATTTGGGGAGGGCTGAGGGCAGGTTCCCTGCTCCGACGCTACCCCCAAGTGTATTCCCCTATTCTGACTTTCGCATCGTGTGGAATGTCAGTTTGTCGCCCATGGTGGGGCAGATAGTTGCAACCAATGCCTAAGCAACCACTCACAAATTTGTATTTTAATAAATTTGTGGCCAAAATTATGCCAAAAATCTTAAACAAAAATTCTGTGTGATGTGTGAGTTATTGGGGTGGCCTTGGGGACCTCAACATGCAACTACAAAGCAGGAAGAAAAGTTAATGTGCTTAATAATTATTGGCATTTATTGGATTAGCTTGGAAAACGTCTTCTGGACCTTTTGCATGAATGACTAAATAAACTTAAAATATCATCTTTCTGAAAAATTGTACTAACCATGTGATTTTTTATGTCATATTTAGCGGATCTGAATCATTATTGTATATTGTACATGCATGATGATAACACTAATTTCCAAAAGGATGACACTGTCACAATTACAGGAAAACGCATCCAGAAGGGCGGGGTGTCAATAATAAATTATTATTAAATTATTATGTGTTCATCAGAGAGGCCAATTGAGAGCTCTGCAAGCTCCACTATAGTGTTACTAATATAGTTTTTCCAATCATTATTATTGTTTGTAGAGTTCCAAACCACTATATGTCTGAATCAAAGACACTCTTGTTGCTTCTTGAAATTATTTTGTACAGGCTTCCTACTTTGACTTGATCAAATCGGTTTGCACATCTTATTAACATTATATTTTTTTAAAAAAAAATCACATTTATTTTGTTTTATTTATTGTTAGGGTTCCAAGTCCCTGGATGTGTGGGTGAAGAAGAATTCCGCTGGCATCAGGAGTATTAATTTATTTTCATTGACATTTATTCATTTAGATTTTATAAACCAAATCTTGTGGACTGTGCCCCTGACTCAGCTTATCTCATGGCATTAGCTGAGCCTCTGTTGAATAAATCACATATTGGACCTTAATGATCTCCCCTGTGTTTTGATTCCCCAGTTTTGCCTAGTACAGCCTTCTTCACATAATGCTGAAACTCATAAGCAATTTCATAGCATCTCTATTATTTGCAAGACGTATGAATAGGAGTGACTACATGTCCAACACCAGAGCCCCTTTGGATACAAATCCTTTGTCACCTCATATTATTACTAGGAGACAATAAGCCTTGCTTATCATTTCAGGAGACTGTAGGGTTATTCTCCTTCAAAGGTAATCCTTTAGGTGCAGGTTTCTGGAGTCACTATTTCATTATAGCTCTTTTCTTACTCTTGTCTCTGTGTTCATTTCTGGTATTAAAAACAGAAGCACTGAAGGTTCATTTGTTCACTATAGAAGATAAGAAGGCGTTCTTGGAGTAATACGCTCTAGACTCTAGCAAATGGAATGAAATAATTTTGGAAGAAAGAAAAATAGGGCTTGATCCTTTTTTCAATATTCTGCCTTCATGATTTCTAATGCTCAACTTATCATGGATTACTGATGATTTAAAAAGATAGTGATGAGTTGAACGCTATACGTTGGTGATGGTATAATAGACTTTTTTTTGCACTGAACTTCATTATTCGTCTGAACAGATGCTCACCAAGGAGAAATAACTGTGCTTCTCTAAGATGACAGTTTTCAACTTGTTTTGTAATTAGAAATGGAAAGTTCCCAGCTAATTGGACTGTTGTGGTATAAAATGTGGACTTTTTTTTATTTATTCTATTTCATAACATTTAGATACTGCTTGATTGTAGGGGGAAAAACCTGAAAGTTGTTTCCAAAAGGATAACACACTAAAATTATCACTAACATATGTACATCATGATTTAAAACATACAGAAAGTTAAAACCACCATATAATAGACTAAAACAAATTTGAATTCATACAAATTTGCTACAATAAACTGCCGTAAGATTATATCAATATGGCACATGACCATTGCAAAAATAAGTAAAGCAATCCTTATCCCTTTACTGGGGAATAAGACCCATTTACTTCAATATGATTTACTTCTCTATAGACAAGGTTGAGATTTGAACTGTGGAAACAGTTTATATTTTTTAGTGATGCTGGACAGATGAAGTGATACTTGATAAAGTCCAATTGTCTATCTACAACCCAAATTTATGATTTGATTGTTGTGGGGGACCTGTAATGGGTATGTCAAGAGTTGTTTGAGGAAGTAATTTGATGACATGACTTTTAGTGGTCCTTAGTGAGCCTCAGTAGGATGCTCACATGGAGAAAAACAGCACAGCAGTAACAGAATTTGTCCTCCTGGGCTTCTCTCAGAATCCCAGAATACAGTCCCTTCTCTTCCTCCTTTTCCTCACTGTCTACAGCACAACTTGGTTGGGAAATCTCACCATTATAGTCACTGTGATCATCACCCCCAGCCTGCATACGCCCATGTACTTTTTGCTAGCCAACTTGGCTGTCGTAGACATCAGTGAATCGACAGTCACATCACTGAAAATATTATGGGACCTCTTCTCCCATACTCATACCATCTCCTACAATTGGTGTATTGCACAGATCTTCTTCTTCCATTTAACTGGGGGTGCTGTGGTCTTCTTACTCGTGGTGATGGCAGTGGACAGATACATAGCCATCTACAAGCCACTGCGATATTTAGTTATCATGAACAGAGAAGTTTGCATAGGTTTGGTAGCTGGGTCATGGTTGGGTGGCTTTGCTCACTCCATTGTCCAGATTGGAATTCTCATTCAGCTGCCTTTCTGCCGATCCAACATCCTGGATAATTTCTTCTGTGACATTCCACAGCTCATCAAACTGGCATGTGCTGATACGTATATCCCAGAGTTGCTGATGGTTTGCAACAGTGGACTGCTCCTCACGTTGATCTTCTTCATCTTGCTTGTGTCATACACTGTCATCTTGGTGAAGATTAGAGCACATGTCACAGAAGGGAAGAACAAAGCTCTTTCCACCTGTGCGGCACAAATCATGGTCATGAGCTTAAACTTTGTTCCAGGAATGTTTGTTTACGACCGACCTTTCAAGGTATTTCCAGGAGACAAGGTTGCCTCAGTCCTCTACAGCCTTTTAACGCCAATGCTGAACTCCATGATCTTTACTCTGCGTAACAAAGATATGAAAAACAATGTTGGGAAAATAATGAGAAAACTTTTGCTTTTCAAAAGGACTTAACCATCACTTTGTGTTCATCACAGACACCCATAGAGGATGCAAGCTCTGGAACATTTTAAATAAAATATTTTCCAATCATTATTATAATTTGTAGGCCTCGGAGCTGTGATTCATCTGAATATAAAAGACCCATTTTGCTTCTTTGTGTTATTATAGAGTAATAATGTGACTTGCATAATATAATTGTTACTGTCAGTACAGGTTTTTTTTTAGAAAAAGAGGTGCTTCAACTCACCATGAATGCCTCCCTTGTTTTCTTATAATGGCAATGATGCCCACCTGAGAGGCACCGGAACTAAGAGATGCTGGAACTGGCCTACACTCAAGGATGGGAATAGCATTGACAAGCATATAGAAGGACAGGTCTTGCTGAAGTAGAGGCAGCATGGCTTCTGCAAGCATAAGACTCGTCTTAACAAACCTTTAAGCTTATTTGAGAATGTCAAGAAGCAAACAGACAAAGGCAATCCATAAAACATTGTGTACGTATTTAAATAATAATAATACTTAAAGTTTCAAAATGTACTTCACCAAATGTTCCTGAGTTAACTTAGCAGGATAGAAAAAGAAGAGAGATCTTCTTTGTGAAATATGTGTTTAACGTGCATAAAGGTTGTGTGGAGGTTTGCATTTGCAGATGCCTCGCAGAGAACTGTACCAAGTGCAAAAGGTCCTGGTGCAGTTAGAGCTGCAAAAAAGAAGATGGAGTCTTTGGAATCAGCTACATTAGTAAAAAGAAAGAAAAAAAGTGTTTTAAATGTGTTATAGCACTGTGACACCAGATGGCACTGTGGAGTTCCATCTTTGGGCAATGTGATTTCCCATTAGGAGGTTTACAGTGCATTTTCCTGAAACATTTTTTTTTAATGTGTCTAGATTCAGCCTTTGTTTCAATGTTTTGTTAATTGATGACTTTGTTTCAATGTTATGTTAACTGATGACTCATCCTTGCGTGTCTGGGCCTTTCCTACTAGCATGTAGAAGAAACAACTTGCTTATTGAGTTATATCAGGGAATTCTGCTCACATATCTCACATACTGTTGTAGATCTGGAAGCAAAGATTAGGGATAAATAGTCTGTTCTCCCAAATGAAGGGAGGTAGCAACTGGAATCCCCCAATGTTTGGTATTAAACATGTGCTTTTGAACTTGTACATAAATGATCTAGTGTTAGCAGTGAGCGGTGGCTGTTGAAACCAAATTGTTCAGAGTGATTAAAACAAAATAAATTGTAAAGAGTTTCAAAGGATCTCTACAATGGGCATTAAAATGGGTAAATGGGCAGTAGAATGGGAGAGTCCTGGGTGGCTTTGAAACAGGCTTAGAAAAATTTCTGTGCTATGACTATGTTCTGTCTCTGCAGCTGCTAGAAACTATTGTTGTGGTGAGCACTGCTTCACTCAGTTCCTGGAAAAAAACAACAGAAAACCTTAACAAAAATACATGTACGGGAAATTCCAGACATCTCTTAAAATTCAAAATTCCCCCCAGGATGCCATTTTAGGTCTCCGATTTCCTGGCATGTCTGGAATTTTCTGGGCGTATGGCAAGCCTAATGCATCAGAGATTTCTTAACCCATACAAGCACATCTCTGCACCCACCCACCATCCAGGTAAACAATGAGCTACGTGAGCTAGGCCAATGCACTTCTGGAGTGTCCATGTAGCCTGAGGGTGTGGATGCTGTTGTGGCCTGGGTAGTCTTGAGCAGGGGTGGCCCATCCGATTTCATTGCTGCTTCCCACCTCTCACCCCACCCCCACTTCTGCTGCATGCCAAACTCAGCAAGAGGGGTGGCATTCTGCAAGACATTGATGCTTATCTTCTCCAACCAAGGAGTGGGGAAGATGAGCAGCAATGCCCTCCCATTTTGCTGAACTTGGCAGGAGGGGAGGTGTTCTGGTGGTGGTGGAAGTGATGAGGTGGGTGTTGCCTCTTGTGCTTCTGCCACCTGTGGTGGGTGCTTCACCCCGCCTCACGGATTTGGTGTTGAGAACCAGACAGAGAGGCTTACATGGATGTGTTTGGCTCAGAGATTCCCCACTATTACCTTACCTTCCTTCCTTCCTTCCTTCCTTCCTTCCTTCCTTCCTTCCTTCCTTATTATTATAATAATAAGTTATTATGTTTTTATCCCACCTTTTCCAATGAGCTCAAGGTGGTATACATGATTCTTTCCCTTCCCAAAAAACCTTCCCCAAACCCTGTGAGGTAGGTTAGGCAGAGAGACACCCAGTAAGCTTCATGGCTAAGTGGGAATTGGAACCTTGGTCTCCCATGCCTTCATACAACACTCTAAATCACTACCCCAAATTGGCTGCTGGCAATAAATGAACATACTATTTATCAGCTCCTATCTGGAGACTTCAATACATAGGCAATGTTCAGCAGACAACATGCTTTTCATTTGGTTTTCATAAGAATTATTTTTATTACATTGAATCAATATTTTGCCAACATTTTCAGTTATAATAGTAACATGTAGCAATATAAAAATGATACTAATAAAGAAATAATAATATTAATCCTTGCGTTTGCATTTCCTTTTTGCCTCTTGTGGTTGAAATAATTGATATATAATACCTTCAAGGACCACAGTGATTCATTTAAACTGCTAATTGAATATCAGTTACACCTTTAGGGTAGAATGAAATTATTTGCTGTGGGGAAAATGAAGAGAAGATTGCTGATGAGAATAAATGCCATTTTTGTATCTTACTAATACAGTATAATATTATTAATTGAATCTTATTAATAGCTATGTTGGACAACATTTTAACAACGTATCTGAAGAAGTGTGCATGCACACGAAAGCTCATACCAAGAACTAACTTAGTTGGTCTTTAAGGTGCTACTGGAAGGAATTTTTTTTGTTTTCACTATGGCAGACCAACACGGCTACCTATCTGTAACTGGAACATTTTAAACATTGGGAATATTATTTATTTATTTATTTATACCCCGCCCATCTGCCTGGGCTTCCCCCAGCCACTCTGGGCAGCTTCCAACAAAATATTAAAATACAATGCATCAAACATTATAAGCGTCCCTAAACAGGGCTGCCTTCAGATGTCTTCTAAAAGTCTGGTAGTTGTTCTCTTTGACATCTGGTGGGAGGGCGTTCCACAGGATGAGCGCCACTACCGAGAAAGCCCTCTGCCTGGTTCCCTGTAACTTGGCTTCTTGCAGTGAGGGATCCTTCAGAAGGCCCTCTGCGCTGGACCTCAGTGTCCGGGTAGAACGATGGGGGTGGAGACACTACTTCAGATATACTGGACCGAGGCCATTCAGGGCTTTAAAGGTCAGCACCAACACTTTGAATTGTGCTCAGAAACTGTATGATGGGGCACTGCATACAGGATTAAGCACTGGACTGATCTATAAATCCTAATACAGAAATATTTCATTATTCACTCCATGTTATAAAATTCTGCATATAAGTGCTTTGGAATTGACTCAGGAATGTTTTGTCATAATTTGACCCTTAGGGATACATACCTATTGTATGATGAACAATCTTTGCCATATATTCTGTAGGAAATAGAAGTGTACTGATTCAATCTCTACCAGCAAGGAAAGAACATAAGGTACACATAGGTAAGTGGCTTCCTAATTTCGCTAATACTTAAATTGAAACTTTTGAAAATTTAAGGAGCATGAAGTATTCTTTTCCTCTCAGACCAATGCCCAATCTGCTTCAAATGTTAAAACTGTTCCATGGCCCACAGAACCGAAGAACACAAAATTGACAAATTACTTATTGCTGTGATAAACAAATAAGTGTTTTGTTTTCATCTCTGCAGCTATCTAAACGAGGCAAGACAGAGAACACGGAGGTCGATGGGACTATCCACATTGTTGTCGTTGGTGTTGATGTCTTTGATAAGCTGAGTTAATTTTTATTTTTTCCAAACACATCAGTGAGTATAAGAGAAAGAAAGGCATGAGGATGGGAGTTAAGGGTTTCTATGAGACACTGTGGGAACTGGTTACAGAGGAAAGACCTGAGAGAGGTACACATGATTCTCTTTTCTTTCCTACTTCCCTTGTTATCTGTACTCATGTGCCATACTTTGGGCTGTATCTAAAGTTTCATGCAGGGAGCTGCACTTGCAGAACTGGGCTTCCATTTCCTCTCTTATCACTTTGCGGTCTCAAAATCTGCTCTGATGGAGCCTTCAGTGCTCTGCAGCAGATGCCAGGGGAGCACTGCAGAGGAAAAGAGGGGGCAAGCTGAAGTCTGTAATGTTAGCAGCATTATAAAAAATGTTTCAACAATACAATTTCAAATGGAAGATGAAATAACTTTGGATAAATTAAATGATCATCAGAACTGAGTCAAATTTGAGCACTTTTGTGTGCTTTTGATTTCAAAATGGAATATTTAGGAAATTGAAAACATTTTTTCATTTGGAAATTAATGGGATATAAACATTTTAAAATTTATTTAAAGTGTTTAAGATAAGAACAAAGACCAGATTCAAGACATTGCATAATGGGGATTAATTTTTATATTGAATTGCCATGATCTATAGTAACAAACTATTAAAAAGGTTCAAATTAGCAGCCATCTTTACACCGCTCTTTTCACTTTGTCTCTGGGTTTAAACAAGCATAGCTGATGTTTCTCATGCATATTTCCATGCATTATCCCACAGGAATCACCATCCAGCATCTTTTGTGCTTAAATAACTTATGGTGTCCCTACCATTGTATTATGTAGAGATTTCAACATAGAAGAAGAATTGTTCATCTTGCTGCTCTCCATTTATTCAAGTGACTGTATTAGTTGAACAGCATAATGAGGAACCAGACAAGGACTGTGAATGAATTTATACTCCTAGGATTCATTGGGACTAAGAGGGTGGAACCGCTACTTTTCATTTTATTCTTCATCACCTACACTGTTGCTATGGTAGGCAACTTTATCGTTATTACCTTGGTGTGGTGTGAGAACAGCCTTCACAGCCCAATGTACATGTTCATTGCTAACCTGTCTTTTTTAGAGATTATATTCACCACCACAGTTATCCCTAAAATGCTATTCAATTTCATGAGTCAAAGAAAATCTATCGCCTTCCATAGTTGCATCCTGCAGGCTTACATATATTTCTCAACAGGTTCCACAGAGTTCTTCCTTTTGGCTATCATGTCATTCGACCGCTATCTGGCCATTTGCAACCCTCTGAGATATGCAGCCATCATGAGCACACATGTATGTTTTCAATTTATAGCTGCCTCCTGGATGTGGGGCTTCTTTGCAGTCCTACCACCTACAATCCTGGTAGGCCAGCTGCCATTTTGTGGACCCAATTCCATCAACCATTTCTTTTGTGATGTTGACCCAGTTCTGAAGCTGGCCTGCTTTGATGTAAAGAAGATTGAGATTATTAATTTTGTCAATTCAGCCTTGCTCCTCCTAGGCTCATTACTGGTGACAAGTGTATCCTATATATTCATTATTGCAACAGTGCTGAGGATCCCCTCAGCAAAAGGACGACAGAAAGCATTCTCTACGTGTGCCTCTCACCTAATTGTGGTGACACTGTTCTATGGGAGTTCTATTTTCATTTATGTTCAGCCACAAAAAAACCACTCATTGGACCTCAACAAGGTAGCCAGCATACTGAACACAGTGATAACTCCATTAATGAATCCCTTTATTTATAGCCTAAGAAACAAAAAAGTCAAGGAGGCCCTGGACCATTTAGTCAGAAGAAAGATTTTCCCCTTAATTAACCTCAGAGTCCTGAAAACGGAAGAAGGGTCCCAACACTGTGTAGTATTAAATGACAATGTAAGTAAATGAAGATTATGTAGGGGTTTACATGCATGCATTGGAATGGGAAAGAAATATGGTGTGATGGGACGATGAGCTGCTTGTGCGTAAAATGCAAGTCCCTCAGAGTTTGATCAGGTTTTCAAACCTCTGCCTGTGACGGAGCCCCTCCAGCATGGCTGCGTCAATCACTAGTAGAATCCGAAAGTGGCTGCTTTCGGAATCGTTTCCAACATAAAAGCTCTTTAACGGAAACACGTCGTCTGGCCTCTCGGCGTGACAGTTTCCGGCGAGGTGTGGGTGTCCCTATAGGAGGTCCTGAGACCTCCCCACTGTTTTCGCTGGAAGCGTCTCTGAGCCATCCCTCCGACTCACTTTCCCTTGGAGTTCTTGCTCGCCCTCTACTGGTTCCCTCTTCCGCTGCTACTCCTCTCTCAACCTCAGTGAGCCTTTGCGCCCCCGGCGCTTTAGATGGCAGTTCCCTGACATCCACCTCCCCTCCAGGGCCCCCTTCACCCCCTCCCGTCTCCTCCCCTACTGGCGGTGAGGAGGTAAAACCCCTGAAAGAACCTCCTTCGTCTTCCGACGTCGCGAACACTTCCCTCCACTTGTTGCTGTTCCTACTCTCTCGGTAATCTTCGTCATCGGAGTCCACTCCCTCTTCCAACTCCGACTCCGCGAACCCTTCCATTTCCTCTTCCTCATCGGTGGTGCCGAAATACTCCCTCCTAAACCTTGCTATCGGCTGAGGTTTCCTCGGGAACCTTTGGTGGAACGTTTCTGTTAAAACCTCGTCATTGACTTCCTCTGCATTCACCCAGGTGTTTTCTGACTCCGGTTCCCCTTCCCACGCCACCAAATACTCCACCTGATTTCCCTTCCACCTGGAATCGAGGATTTCCGCTACATGGTTGCGGCGTTCCCTCTCTTCCAAGGCTGGTCCCCTGACGTACTCCCCTTCACGTCCCCCCCTGTATGGTGACAGTAACGACCTGTGGAACACTGGGTGCAATTTCATGTGGTTGGGTAATCGGAATTTGAAAGCTACCGGGTTGACCTGCTGAATGACCTCAAAGGGTCCCAATCTTCTGGGCCTCAATTTCTTACAACCCCCTTTGAACGGCAACCCTTGGGTTGACAACCACACTTGATCCCCCACCCTTATGGTTTCACCTTCCCTTCTGTTCTTGTCTGCCTGCTTCTTATATTGTGCCTTAGCCCTTTCTAAGTTGAGCTGGAGCTGATGATGGATCGCTTCCATCTCTTCTACAAAATGTTCAGCCGCTGGGACGCTCCATCTCTCCCCTCCTTCCCCTGGAAATGCCCTGGGGTGACACCCGTAATTAGCCAAAAAGGGACTCATCCCTGTGGACACATTCTCCGCATTATTGTAGGCAAATTCTGCCAACGCCAACTTTTCGACCCAATCGTTCTCTCTGTCATTGACATAACACCTCAGATATTGTTGAAGAATGCCATTTGCTCTTTCCGCCTGCCCGTTGGTGTCAGGGTGCCGGGCAGTTGAAAAATTGACTTCCACGTGCAGCAAGCTCATGAGCTTCCTCCAGAACCTGGAAGTAAATTGTTTGCCGCGATCTGAGATCACCCTCAAGGGAGCCCCGTGCAACCTAAAGATGTGTTCTACAAACAACTTCGCTGTTTCTTCCGCTGTGACTGCATGTGAGCATGCTACAAAGTGGCACATCTTAGTTAACAGGTCTACTACTACCATGATGGCTGTTTTCCCCTTGGACTTTGGCAGATCCGTCATAAAATCTATTGATATCGCTTCCCAAGGCCGTTCTGGTGTGGGTAATGGTTCTAATAACCCTGCCGGCGCCCTTCTTTCCCCTTTGGCTCGCTGACATTGGTCACACCCTCTTACATACTCCCTTACATCTTCCCTCACCTTAGGCCACCAAAATTCCCTGGTAACCAACCACATGGTCTTGTGTTGTCCAAAATGTCCCGCCGTGGGGCTATCATGCAACTGCTTGAGTACTCTCCCCCTCAATTCACCTTCGGGTATATACAGTGCCCCTTTGTAATACAATGCCCCATTTCTTTCCTCAAAACCTCCGGGGCTCTCGCCCTCCCCCCTGAGACCTCTGAGCTTATCCTGGGCATATTCATCATTTTCCGTTTCCTCTACCAGTTCTCGTTGCCCCACCAGCGCCGCCCCACACACCCAGCGGTCCTCAGGGATGACATGTCTCTCTTCGATCACCCCCTCCCCTTCCCAATACTCTGGTTTGCGTGAGAGCGCGTCCGCCCTGACGTTTTCTGGGCCTGGCACATAACAAATTTCAAAGTTGAATTTGGAGAATTCCTGTGCCCATCTCACTTGTCGTTGGTTGAGCACTCGAGCTGTTCTCCAATACTCTAAATTCTTGTGGTCGGTGCACACTTGCACCTTGTGTTGTGCCCCAATTAATAAATGTCTCCACCTCCGGAATGCTTCGTGAATGGCAAGTAGTTCCCTGTCATACACCGTGTAATTCCTCTCGGATTTATTCAGCTTCCGCGAGAAGAAGGCACACGGTCTCCACTCCGACGCACTCCTCCCCGGTTGAAGAAGGACCGCCCCTACCGCCCGGTCGGATGCATCGGTTTCCACTCTCATGGGTTTTCGTAAATCCACATGCAGAAGTTGTTCTTCCGAGGCGAAAACCCTTTTCAGTTCTTCAAAGGCTCGATCCGCCTCTACCGTCCAAACAAATTTCTTCTTGCTGCTGAGGCAGTCGGTGATGGGCGCCGTCAAGTGGGCAAAGTTCTTGATGAACTTCCGATAAAAGTTCCCAAACCCCAAGAATCTTTGCACGTCCTTCTTGGTCTTCGGTGTCTTCCATTCCAGTACCGCTTGGACCTTGCCTGGATCCATGGCCAATCCCTTGTCTGACAAGCGGTACCCCAGGAATTCCACCTCCTTGGTATGAAACTGGCACTTCTCCAGTTTCACCCACAGCTGGTTGGCTTGCAGCCTGCCCAACACTTCTCGAACGTCCCTCACATGCTGTTCCTCATCTTCCGAATACACCAACACGTTGTCTAAAAAGGCCACACAATTCTTGTAGAGCAAAGGTCCCAGAACGTGGTTTATAAAAGCTTGAAAACACGCGGAGCCCCCTTGTAGACCGAAGGGCATAACGAGGTATTCGAAGGCTCCCAAAGGGGTAAACATGGTGGTCTTCCATTCATCTCCCTTCCTTATGCGTATCAGATTGTACGCCCCCCGCAGGTCCAGCTTTGTAAAAATCTTTCCCTTCCTTACTCTGGTCAAAATGTCATCAATTCGGGGCATAGGGAAAGCCAGGGGCTCCGACACTGCATTGAGGGCCCTAAAGTCACACACCAGTCTCGGTTTGTCTGTGTTCTTTTTGTCCACAAAAAACACTGGGCTGCCCCCCACCGCTCGGGACTCTCTGATGAAACCTCGCTTCAGGTTTTTGTCAATGAACTCCCTCAGCTCCTGCATCTCCCTGTCTGACATGGCGTACAGCTTGCCTACTGGGAGTTGGGCCCCAGGGAGTAGGTTGATTTGACAGTCAAAGGGTCTATGCGGTGGCAGTTTGTCTGCTTCCCTTTCGCTGAATACGTTGCTCAGATCTGCGTATTGCGGGGGCACCTTCCCTTTGTCCATTACTTCCATCCCGGCTAGGGTGACTCTGTCTCCTCTCGAAACCTTCCCCTCCTTGCAGTGTTCTAGGCAATGCGCTGACCCAAAGGAGACCACCCTCTGATGCCAGCCCACTAGCGGATCGTGTAGCGCCAGTCAGCTCATCCCCAAAATGATGGGCGCTCCTCCCAGGATGGCCACATTAAACGCTATCTGTTCGGTGTGCCTTGCCACCCTCATTATCATCGGGACAGTCTGTTGGCTAACTTCTCCCCCCAACAGCTCTCTGCCGTCAATCGTAGTCACCTGCAAGGGGTTACTTAAAGGGATGGTCTGTATCTGGTGCTCAGCTGCAAACTCCTTACTCATGAAATTACAGGAGCTGCCTGAATCCAAAAGCGCCTTGATCTTTAGTGGGTGTCCGTTTGGCAGTTCTAGTAACACCTCTATCACTAAAGCGGGTCTGGGAGGTTCCGGCATGGGCACTTTCACTGCTCTTTGGCCTGGCTGCTGTGCCCCGACGGTGGCAGCCAGGCGTTGGCTTTTACTTGCTCCTTGCCTTCCTCTTCCTTTCCCCCAACAGCTCCTGCCATCCCTTGCCATTCCTTTCTTTGTGGGCAGACTCTGGCAAAGTGCCCTGGCTGTTGGCAGAGATAACATCTCTTGGCGCTCCTTCCCTCCTTCTTCCCCCCTTCACTGGGATTTGAAACTGTGCGCGCCCGCGCTGTTCCAACTTCCATCGGCTCTGCCGGCGGGAAAGGTGGCTCTGGAATGTCTGGAATGCGGAACTCCCTCCAACGGTCTCCTTTCCCTTCCCGCTTTTCCAAAGCCCTCGCCTCCTGGCGCGCTCCTATGCACAGCGCAGATTTGGTTAACTGATCCATAGACTCCGCCCTGGGCCCCCGGGAAAGCTCATCTTTGACGGTTGAAGAAAGCCCCTCTTCGAAAAGCATTTGGATGGGCTCCGCCGATAGGTCCCACCCCAATTTATGAATCAGCATAGTAAACTCAGTCCAGTACTCACGGACAGATCTGCTTCCTTGCTGGCAAGCCATTAACTGCCTTCGCACCACCCCCTGCTCAATATCGCTGGAAAACATCAGGTCCATGGCACGAAAAAACTTCCTCGTGTCCTTTAGGATCTCATTATTCGCTGCCATCAGGGGTCTAACCCAATCCTTCGCCCCGGATTCGAGATGGCCAATCACAAAAGCCACTCGCGATTCCTCGTCGGGGAAGTCATCAAACTGCAAGTTTAGAGCGTATTGCATCTCTGTTCTAAAGGCATGATAGTTCCTGGGATCCCCCCCGAATTTCTGCACCAATCCTGGCACCTTTCTGGCGAGCGGGGTGGTTTTCTCCTTTCCCTTTTCTGCATCCTGAGCCCTCCTCTCCTCAAGCCTCGCCGTTTGCAGCGCCAACTGGATCTCCAACGCCCTGTACCTTTCTTCCAGGCTTGGACCCCCTCCAGCTGCTCCTGCTCCTCCGGTTCCGGCTGGGTTGCTCATGATGCTTCTCCCTGCACAAGCTGGCTTTCGGTGACTTTCGGATTGCTGTGATGGGACGATGAGCTGCTTGTGCGTAAAATGCAAGTCCCTCAGAGTTTGATCAGGTTTTCAAACCTCTGCCTGTGACGGAGCCCCTCCAGCATGGCTGCGTCAATCACTAGTAGAATCCGAAAGTGGCTGCTTTCGGAATCGTTTCCAACATAAAAGCTCTTTAACAGAAACACGTCGTCTGGCCTCTCGGCGTGACAGTTTCCGGCGAGGTGTGGGTGTCCCTATAGGAGGTCCTGAGACCTCCCCACTGTTTTCGCTGGAAGCGTCTCTGAGCCATCCCTCCGACTCACTTTCCCTTGGAGTTCTTGCTCGCCCTCTACTGGTTCCCTCTTCCGCTGCTACTCCTCTCTCAACCTCAGTGAGCCTTTGCGCCCCCGGCGCTTTAGATGGCAGTTCCCTGACATATGGTTCAGCTGAAAGTTCTGGAAATATTCTGTAGGTCATTCTTTTTGGAGATATTGAACCTTAATTACAGCTTTCAAACTAACTATTGAAATTCCGTGGTGTTTAAAACTTAAAATCCTATTTCATGGATAACTCTCACAGTATATTCTTTGAACAGCCACTGTCTTTCAACTCCAGATCAGTAAGTTGCTACAAAAACTATCCACTCATGACTCTTTGAGCTCGTTTGGAAACAGTAGCCTACAAATATGGTAGTTATTAACAATTTCTATAATTGGGAATCTAAAAAAGCCCCTGAAAACTATAATATGTTATTATTGGAAGGAGAAAATTAACCATCGCTAGAAGCTGTTTTCCTAGGCTAATGAAAATAATGTAACTGTGTTTCTGAGTGGCATCAAGTTTAATGTTTCAAATTGTACTTTAATTATGATTTATAGATCTACAACAGTATTTTTTTCTACAAACACGTTTAGCTCTCTAGAGGCAGCTGTGAATTCCTTGAAAGTATTCCTGATCATTTTTAATTTTAGAGTTGAAGAATTAAGGATACTGAATTAAAGAACTGTGATAACACAGTTTTCTGTTGTGGATAGACTGTTGTTTTTCTAACATAAGTGGGATCTGAGGCAATATATTTTGGTGTGGAATGTTCCTGTTTAGGTGTCTAGACAATCACCCAACCATGCCCTATTCCAGGGTACTCCATTACACCCCTACTAGTTTTCTGGTTCCCAATCCCACCACCAACTTGGGCCAATGGAAGTTCTTCCCAATGCAAATAGCGCCATAGACTCATATCTGATCAAGACTACAGCATGAAGCAAATGGTTAAAGGTCAACATCCAAACATAAGGGTCTGATCTAGTTGTGGTTGGTTTGTTTGTTTTAAGGAAAATATTTTTATTAATTTTCAAACTATTCCAATCAAACCAAATTATTTTAATTTAATACAATTTCTTAAAATCAGCTTTCCCACTTCCGATGCAATTGTATGTCCAAGATATGTTATTAGAACTGTTTCGCTATTTCCTTTCTTATTTAGTCTCCAGTTGACATCCTTCACTTGTCGTCAAGCCATTCTTCCAGCTGTCCACGTTTTCACCTTACAAACAGCAACCTTGGTTAAATCTTACGTATATATTTATAATCCATTACACGTGTGTAATCTTTCATCTTCATTTTTGTTCTAGACCTGGTGTGTTGAAAGAGTTCAGTTCTTTTTCTTATTGTTTGCAGTGTTGGTATGAGTGGTACAAGGTCACATTTAATTGCATTTCACTGTTATCAAACTAGCTTGTGAACCACAGCCATAAATAAATTGCAGAGTGAACTATCCAGACTTCGCCATTAAATTCCCGTCTGCAATTCTCTCTCAGCACACAACACACAGCAAAAAATGATAATGATGATAATGACAATGAATTCATGTTGTTGCTAATTGCAAGTACCATGTTATATTTAGTTTGGCACACAATAAGAGATGGAAAACAGATTCTTCAGTCTTCAGCAGTGTGCAAACGTATGTGTGACTGACGAAATGAAATGGGTTTATCCTGCCTGACAAACACCTACAATAAAACAATAAAGAGGGTGGTGTCTCTACTGCAATAGACACAAGTTAATATCACCAAGGCAACTATCTATAAACAAACAATAAAACCCATAAAACAGCAAAAGTAGCTTCTTTCCAAAATAGATTTTATCTTAAATAATTCTGAATGCAGTAAATAAAGAGTCCACTTCCGATATGTCAGTAGTGCTGTGCTTGTTTTTTGCTCTTTCCAAAATTGGTTTTATTTCAAAAAGTAATAACCAGGACACCCCAAAAGCTGTTGAGCCTTTTTCTTCTTCTCAAAAACTCCAAAAAATGATGGATGACAGCCCTACTGTATGGTCTATCTCACTAAGTATCTCTGCTCGGCTCCCCTCCCCTCCCCTGCCTTATACTTAGCCTTCTTCCTTTGCCTGATTAGTTCACAGCCACCCTTCAACAGGGCTTTCTGCTCCACAGGAGGGAGAGCAGGTATGTATTCTTCACTTCCAAAGCAGCTGAAGCTGATATGGAAAGGGGGAATTCCACTTCCTCCAATGGAGGTTTCCAGTATTCTCACACACACAAATCCCACACACATTCTTCCCCATTCAGCATCATAGTCTGTCAATTCAATCCCAGGATTCATGACAGCTGGATTGTGATTGGCTTTGCATATGTGATTATGCTATCCACATGTCACCCTGTTCTGTGTGGATTCCCCATCAAGGGGTTCCCAGACAAACAGAATTGTGGATGAGCCCTGAAATTACAACACAAAACTCCTGTGGTTTTCTGATTTCAGAGTTGCAAATGATTTTTTTATGGAAGCAAATAACATGGAAATGAGTGCTAAACTTATTCTGCTAAACAGTGCTAAACAGATTCTGCTAGTTTTTCAGAAGTGACTTTTACATCATGTGAAAGATCACATAAAACATGGAAATTATCAGGTAATAAAACATCAGGAAAATGCAGTGAAATACTGTCAGAAGTTTAAGTATGGCATCCCAAGTGCTTAACCCCTCACTGTCACCATCCCACAATCAAGTGTACACAGCATAAACACAAGGCTTAACAAGACCCTGGTGTCCCACCAAAGATTATTTGGTGGGTCAAAAATTGTATAGAAAAAGGGTGGGGTTTTGAAAATTTGAGCTGTTGGCAGCAAAACAAGAAGATATTTGAAGGGGGCCAAAGAGAGGAAAACTTTGAAAATAATTTGATTGTGGGGGCAAGAAATTGCACCTAAAATGTTAAATATCTCAAGTGGTTGAGGGTCATTTTCAAACTCCAGCCTTTACAGAAATGTCTTCCAAACACATGCGGCCATTCAGGGCTTCTCACAAACAGGCTGAGAGCCGGGTAACACTTCATAGAATCCAGAGAATGTCACCATGTCCCATGAGGTTTTTGTAGAAAGTGCTGCTAAACAATAAGCACAAACACCTCTCCACACCACTGCAAGTGCAAATAGGGCTTTTCTAAAGGTCAAAGAAGAGGGACACGGGTGGTACTGTGGGTTAAACCACAGCGCCTAAGACATGCTGATCAGAAGGTCAGTGGTTCGAATCTCCGCAACAGGGTGAGCTCCCGCTGATCGGTCCCAGCTCCTGCCAACCGAGCAGTTCGAAAGCACATCAAAGTGCAAGTAGATAAATAGGTACTGCTCTGGTGGGAAGGTAAACGGTGTTTCTGTGCGTTGCTCTGGTGCGCCAGAAGCGGCTTAGTCATGCTGGCCACATGACCCGGAAGCTGTACGCCAGCTCCCTCGGCCAATAAAGCGAGATGAGCACCACAACCCCAGAGTCAGTCACGACTGGACCTAATGGTCAGGAGTAAAGGTCAAAGAGCCATACCTTGATTATAGCCCCATTAGATCATGCTATCCTTTGAGACTTACAGCTGAGTAGCCTTTTGAAGGCCCACATGACCCCATGGCACTCTGCCGCTTTCATGGGGACAAATTTATGCACCACTTGGTTGTAAAAAGCAGTTTATGAAGAAAATAAAACAACAACATCAACAGTAAAAGGGGTTAAAAACAACTACTGAAAACATCTTAAAAAACATCTTAAAAAATAAAATCAGCAATAAACTAAAAACAGTATAAAATATCAACACCACCACTGCTATAGTGACAGGGGGCAGATCAGTACGTTAGATGAGTACCCATGCATTAATTTTTATAAACACAGTGAGTCTTTCTTGTTTTAATGCTTTCAATCCTGAAGCTGCACCTTCAGGCATTGCATATTTCATTTTTGTTATTAGAACTACTCATTCAACTAATTTTAACTTCCTGAAATGGCCTACATTATGTTTAATGTATTATATACTCTGATGTTAGCCGCCCTGAGCCTAGTCCTGGCCAGGGAGGGCAGGATATAAATAAAATTTATTATTATTATTATTATTATTATTATTATTATTATTATTATTATTAAATTTTATTTATATCCCGCCCTCCCCAGTCAAAGCCGGGCTCAGGGCGGCTAACAAAAATAAAACAGTACAAAAGTACAGTACAAACAACACTCTAAAATCATTCATTATAAAATTGATTCAAATCAAGCCACTGGCAACCATTGTGCCAGAGCTCCACGAAGATTGCCGAGGGAGGGAGTCAGGCTGTGCCCTGGCCAAAGGCCTGGTGGAACAGCTCTGTCTTGCAGGCCCTGCGGAAAGATGTCAAGTCCCGCAGGGCCCTAGTCTCTAGTGACAGAGTGTTCCACCAGATCGGAGCCACAGCCGAAAAAGCCCTGGCTCTAGTTGAGGCCAGCCTAACTTCTCTGTGGCCTGGGACCTTCAAGATGTTTTTATTTGAAGACCGTAAGTTTCTCTGTGGGGCATACCAGGAGAGGCGGTCCCGTAGGTACGAGTGTCCTAGGCCGTATAGGGCTTTAAAGGTTAAAACCAGCACCTTAAACCTGATCCTGTACTCCACCGGGAGCCAGTGCAGCTGGTATAGCACCGGGTGAATGTGGTCTCGCAGTGAAGACCCCGTAAGGAGTCTCGCTGCAGCATTCTGCACCCGCTGGAGTTTCTGTGTCAGTCTCAAGGGCAGCCCCACGTAGAGCGAGTTACAATAATCCAGTCTGGAGGTGACCGTCGCATGGATCACAGTGGCTAGGTCAGGGCGAGAGAGGTAAGGAGCCAACTGCTTAGCTTGGCGGAGATGAAAAAATGCTGCCTTTGTTATAGCTGCAATCTGCACCTCCATGGAAAGGGAGGTGTCGAAGATTACACCCAAACTCTTAATGGATGGTGCTGGCACTAATTGCACCCCCGCAAGAGATGGGAGTTGCCCCCCCGATCCCATATCGTCCCGTCCCAGCCACAGGACCTCTGTCTTTGAAGGATTTAGCTTCAACCGGCTCCCACGTAACCATCCAGCCACAGCTTCCAAACATCTGGTCAGTGTGTCTGGGGCCGAGTCAGGATGGCCATCCATCAACAGATAGAGTTGGGTGTCATCAGCATACTGATGGCCACCCAGCCCAAAACTCCGGACAAGCTGGGCGAGGGGGCGCATAAAGATATTGAAAAGCATCAGGGAGAGTATCGCACCCTGAGGTACTCCACACACCAAGGAGTGGCACGATGACAATTCCCCCCCCAAGCGCCACCCTCTGTCCCCGACCAGAGAGAAATGAGCACAGCCATTGAAGGACTGTGCCCTGAATCCCCACGTCGGCAAGGCGGTGGTCCAGGAGTTCGTGATCAACCATGTCGAAAGCTGCTGACAGATCTAGAAGAATCAGCAGCCCCGACCCGCCCTCGATCCAGTATTACTGCTACTACTACTACTACTACTACTACTACATAAATCCAACTCATTATGTCCTTAACCATAAATATATTTTACGGCCTTAATATACACTGGCAGCCCATTTGTTTCCATGCCAAATTTGAGGTGTTTAGATATTAAAAGCCTTATGTGGCCCAGGACCCCAAGGACTGACTTTCCCTATGTAAAACTACTCGGCCTGTGACATCATCATGAGAAACCCTTCTCTTTGTGCCACTGTTGAGGGAGGTCCAGAAGGTGGTGACAAGAGAATAGGCCCTTTTTGTAGTCGTAACTCATTTTTTTTTTTTTTTTAAAAATGCTTTCCCCAGAAAACCGCACCTCATCATTTCAGTGCCAGGTAAATGCAGTTCTCTTTTCCTGGGCATTTAGGCAGAAACTAATAATAATATAATATAATATAATATAATATAATATAATATAATATAATATAATATAATATAATATAATATAATAATAACTTTCAATTTTTTGTAATTTCATCACTAAATAAGTTTAAAGCAATATGCAAGGATGTTTTAAAAAGAACCAATATACATATAAATAACATTACAGTTTTGAATCTTTCTGATAAAACCTCAGCACTTTCCTCACTAGCCTCCTTATAGCATTTTTCATCTCTGTATTTCTTAATGTGTAAATGATTGGATTCAGCACTGGGCTGATAACTGTGTAGAGAATGGAGACCACCTTATCCGCTGTAAATTTCTTGAAGGGCTGGTCATAAATATAGATACATGGGATGAAGTGTAAACTCACTACTGTGATCTGGGCTGCACATGTTGAAAGAGCTTTGTGCTTCCCTTCTGATACATGATTTCTTATCTTGTACAAGATGATGCTGTATGAAATGAGCAAAGCAATGAAGGTTCCTGTCACAACAAGTCCATTGTTGGAGACCATAAGTAGTTCAACAGTATAGATGTCTGTGCAGGCCAATCTGACCACCTGTGGAACATCGCAGTAGAAATTATCCAGTATGTTGGGACCACAGAATGGTAACTGCAGGATCAGTGCTACCTGGACCATGGAGTGGATGGAGCCACCTAGCCATGCACACAAAATGATCCCAAAGCAGGTTTTCTTGTTCATGATGATCATGTATTGCAATGGCTTGTGAATAGCTAGATATCGATCAACTGCCATCATTGCAAGAGAGAAAACGACTGTACCCCCAATGAAGTGAAAAAAGAAAATCTGTGTCAAACATCCATTGAAGGAGATGGTTTTGTTCTGGGGAAAGAGCACTTGCAGCAATTTAGGTGCAGTTACTGTAGATTCACTAACATCCAGAAAAGCCAAGTTGGCCAGTAAGAAATATAAGGGCATGTGGAGATGGTGGTCTGTTATTACAGTGATTATAATGGTGACATTCCCTAACCAAGTAGCTATATAAACTGTCAGGAACAGAAAAAATAAAAACTGTTCAAATTCTGAATTTTGTGACATTCCTACAAATACAAATTCTTTAACTCTGCTTGTGAAGTTATCCACTGCCATTCTGTAGACTTGTGACAAATATCTGGAGGGAGGAAATAATATATTTTTAATTTCATTTTATCCACATTTTCATTTGGTTATCGGTTTATTTCTTCGCAATGTTCAAAGCATATGGGTGCTTCTATTTTGGGTCACTTTACCTCGTGAAAAATTTCAGGAACTTAAATTTGGCCTTAAAAAATCTTATCTGTCTCCTGCTTTTGGACTTCCTATGCATCTGCTTGGCTGCTGTGACTGGAAAGCAGAATACTGGGCTTGATTGGCCATGCGCCTGATTCAGCAGTGCCTTCTTATGCCCTCCTATGATCTTATGTTTATCCATCCAGTTTAATATTGTCTACTCTGAATGCCAGAAACTCTGCAGAAAGAATTTACTGCCATTACGCTAAAAAGTAAAAAAAATATATATAATAATCATCATCCATAAGAAGGCTAATATTACCTGCTGTCCAGCAACATCCATGTTAATAATAAAAACACTGAGGGGGTAAGTTGGGCTCAATAGTTTCCAACCATACGCAGATTACATCTATCAAATGATAACTTCTATACCTTTGCTTCCATTTTAATCACACTCTGCTTTCCATGCTATTCTTCTAATCTGCACATCTGTGCATCTCTCTTCACTCCCCCACCTCCCTGCTCTTCATTATTAGGAATAGGCTGAGGTATAACAAAAATCCTTATTATAATATTGTTTTTACTGTTCTGCTGGGAGCCACCCAGAGTGACTGGCAAAACCAAGCCAGATAGGTGGGGAATAAATTAACCACCACCACCACCGTGTTTTTTGAGTTATCTGTGCCTGTTGTAGAAGAGACAGATGGATTCCATTTAAGGGGCTGCAAAGCAGCTCTCCCACTTTGCTTTTCTGTGTTGACACTGGAATCAGTGGGATTGTGTCCATTTAGATGTGACTATTTAGAACAACAACAAAGGATTCAACAAAGAAGCAATTAGAAGTGGTCCAATGCCTTTTAGAGAAGGATATGTACCTTCTTTGGAAGGCAATTGTGCAGCAGACAAGCCTAGTTT
This sequence comes from Podarcis melisellensis, assembly GCF_964234715.1. Classification (NCBI taxonomy): domain Eukaryota; kingdom Metazoa; phylum Chordata; class Lepidosauria; order Squamata; family Lacertidae; genus Podarcis; species Podarcis melisellensis. Next base: position 25,360,297 of record NC_138545.1, on the reverse strand, counting down.
TCCCCAAAAGAAAACAAAAATATATTCAACACATATGAAAATTTGCTGTTCATCCTATATGTTATGTCCCTCAATGTATTATTTAGCAGTACAATGCATCTGTACATAGAGTTTTTAATTGGTATGTTGACCTGCCCTCATTGTTTGTCCAATCATTTTTAATGAATTATTGAATCTAAAAGCCATTGCCCAATCTCACAGGACTTTTTGTGGCATTCACACTAAATGTAAGTAGAAACAATTAAGATGATAGCTAGCTAGCTAGATGAGAGAGAGGGGGGGGAATCCAGTCTGAAGGAAGCAAATTAAAGTCCCATAACGTCAATGGGAAAACCTGAAATCTGCCATTAAAATAAAATGCTTCACTTTAGTTGTCATAACATTGTGTGGGAAGCAAGCCTTAAACTCCTGAATTGATACATGTTAAATTTTTTTAAAAAAAAAATGAAATAAATGCACCATAAATACCTGATGTGTCCAAGATCTGAGATTCTATTTCACTAAGGCCTTCGAAAATCTAATGTACTTACACTTTTGATGTGATCACTGGTATTGTAATAAGCAGGAGAGAAAATTAGCCTACTTCTGTGAGAAAACACAGTCAACTCTGGCTTCCCCATGTGGTCTCTGAAGCTGTTGCCTAAATTTATTTTAGCAAGAGACCATAACATCTCTTGGGTCTTCAACTGCTACTGCTTTAGCTCTTCCTAGAAAGGTTTCAGAGGTATCATTATGTAAGGAAAGCTGCATCAGTGGACCAGTTGCATGATTGCTTCTCCAAATTTGATTCTCATTTCATTCTTTTCTAGCTGAAAATGTATCAGGGTATGCAGTGTGTTTGTGCTAGTTGGTCACATACAGTGTTAGGTAGCTTGCAACAAGGGTGTGTGGTGACCTTTGAGGAATTTGATGCTGCTTCTCTGTTTAGAAATCTGCCAGCTCTTGCAAAAGTGATTTGAAGAAAAAAGAAGAAAGTAAATGTTTCAGCTCCCTAGAGGCCATCAGAAATCCACCTGCTTTATTATGCACTAGCTGCAGTTTCTACACTATCATATATATATATATATATATATATATATATATATATATATATATATATATGCAGGTTTTGGTGTCCTCGGGTGTCTTCCCGTGTAAAAGTTGGGGTGTCTAGGCGACACCCCAACTTTTACACGGGAAGACACCCGAGGACACCAAAACCTGCATTCCTGTACCCGTGAAAATCTACGAAAGCATATATATATATATATATATATATATATATATATATATATATATATATAAAGTAAAAACCATATATATAAAACAAAAACCAAAAATAAACAAAAAAATAACCAACATACAAAAATAAAAACACATAATATTTCAATTACTTATTTTCTTTTACCTTATTTCTCAGACCTCCTCACACCTCCCCTTCTTGTATTCCAATTTAAAGTGTTAGCTCAGCAAATCCTTATTACTTGTTTCTCAGCCTTAACTTAATAATTTATCTTAACATATTATTATTTTACTTTTACTCTTTAATCCGTTTCCTCAATTTATTTTGCTAGCCTTATTTTCATTTGATTTAGTTCATCTTAAATCAGTTTTACCTTATCCAAACTTAAACATCAATACTTATACATCAATACTCATTCTTAAAACATTTTCCTAAGAACAACCAATATTCCCTTCCACGAATTTCCCAATTTTCATGCCAATAACAAAACAGAATAAAAACAGAACAAATTATAATTATGTCCCCTTTGGATTCCCAAACTCCACCCCCCCTCTCCCGGTTTCAGTCCCCAACAAGTATCCATCAGTCTCAATCTACTATCAGCATGGGGATCTCACATCCGAGGCTCTTAGTTCTCTCTCAGTTCCTCTCTGCCGGTCTTTTTGATAGTCCTTAATATTGAACACCAAATCTCAGAGAGGCTCCGGCCCAACAGGATCCATGTTTCTTCCAGCCAGACCTCCATACTTAAAAGTGGGGACTATGGGGTAGTCCAAGTCTTGTTTCTTACTCCTTTCAAAACCAAATGTCCCCAAAGCTTCAACTTCCACCATCAAATTTGTAATCCTTAGGTCTTCAGATCTCCACATAAGGAGATCTTTCCATTTTTCAATCTCCAATTCAGGCCAGACTTTCCACATCAAATTTTTATCTTCCTTTGTTGCCATCATGTCAGGCCTCACGCTCTCCTTTAACACCTGCAGAATTACAGCTCCTCCTTCTTTTTCTTCAAAGACAACATCTATCTCCTTCTCCAGATTCTCAAAGCTCTCAAATTTCTCTGTTTGCCCAGTTGAATGGGCTTCCTGATTCAAATCCTTATCATTATTTTTTATAATATTTATTAAGAATTTTTTCAATAGTTTATACAAAACAAACCAAATAACATGTACTTTTACACAAACATATTTTCTTCGCTTCTTTGGACTTCCTCACATCTCTCATTTCTGCGTTCCCAATTCCTCAAGCTTTACTCAGCAAATTGTTAACTTGTATCAACTCTTATATTGAAGTTTCCCATTGTTATATCCCAAATTTCAGATAATTTTACCCAAACCTTATAAACTTAAATTTTAACTTCATATTTATCCAAAATTTGTCTTATCCAATTTTTCCATTTATCTTCAAATTCCCTTTAACTAGTTTAATGGAACCATATTATTATTAATCTTACATCCTTCTTAACATTCATACAGTTTACAATACTTTTGTAAATAGTCCTTAATTTTTTTCCAGTCCTCCTCCACGGTCTCTTCTCCCAGGTCTCGGATTCTGCCAGTCATTTCTGCCAGTTCCATATAGTCTATCAGTTGCATCTGCTATTCTTCCAGTGTGGGCAAATCTTGAGTTTTCCAATGCTTAGCGACGAGTACCCTTGCTGCTGTAGTTGCATACATAAAAAATGTTCGATCCTTCTTTAGCACCCTCTGGCCAACAATACCCAGAAGGAAGGCCTCTGGTTTCTTTGGTAAGGTATACTTAAATACCTTTTTCAACTCATTATATATCATTTCCCAGAAAGCCTTGACCCTAGGGCAAGTCCACCAGAGGTGAGAGAACGTTCCTTCAGCATCTTTACATTTCCAACATTTATTATCAGACAAATGGTATATTTTTGCAAGCTTGACAGGGGTCATGTACCACCTATATATCATTTTCATAACATTTTCTCTCAAAGCATTACATGCCGTGAATTTCAACCCAGTGGTCCATAACCTTTCCCAGTCAGCAAACATAATATTGTACCCAATGTCTTGTGCCCATTTTATCATAGCTGATTTGACCGTTTCATCCTGTGTATTCCATTTAAGCAGCAAATTATACATTCTTGAAAGTACCTTAGTTTTAGGTTCTAACAATTCAGTTTCTAACTTTGATTTTTCCACCTGGAATCCTATCTTTTTATCCAACTTAAAAACTTTGATCTGGGCATAGTGTAGCCAATCTCGCACTTTGCCTTTTATTTTCTCCAAACTCTGCAACCTCCAGTTATCTCCATCTTTTTCTATTATTTCCCAATATTTCGGCCATTCGGCCTCCATATTGAGTCTTTTCCGAGCCTTAGCTTCCATTGGTGATAGCCACCTTGGGGTCTTATTTTCCAACAAGTCTTTATATTTTGTTCAGACATTAAACACTGCTTTCCTGACAATATGGTTCTTGAAAGCCTTATGAATTTTAACCTTGTCATACCATAAATATGCATGCCATCCAAAAGCATTGTTAAATCCTTCCAAGTCTAAAACATCAGTGTTTTCGAGAAGCAGCCAATCTTTCAGCCAGCAAAAAGCAGCTGATTCATAATACAACTTTAAGTCTGGCAGGGCAAAGCCCCCTCTTTCTTTCGCATCAGTTAGTATCTTAAATTTAATTCTGGGCTTTTTGCCCTGCCAGACAAATTTAGAAATATCTCTTTGCCATTTCCCGAAACACTCCATTTTATCCACAATCTGTAGAGTCTGAAACAAAAATAACATTCTTGGCAAAACATTCATCTTTATAGCAGCAATTCGTCCTGACAAGGAAAGTTTCAATCTTGACCAAATTTCTAAGTCCCTTTTAATTTCAGACCAGCACTTCTCATAGTTATCTTTGAATAAGCTCATATTCTTCGCTGTTATGTTTACCCCTAGGTATCTTACTTTTTTAACCACATTTAACTCTGTCTCTTTCTGAAACCCTTCTGATTCTGTAGGTGTCAAATTTTTTCCCAACACTTTAGTTTTCTGCTTGTTAAGTTTAAATCCCGCCACCCGACCAAACTCCTGAATCAGTTGTAATGCTCTTTTCGTGCTAGATTCTGGCTCCTGTAAAGTCAAAACTAGGTCATCTGCAAATGCTTTAAGCTTATACTGTTTCGCTCCGACCTGAATTCCTTCCACCAACCGGTCTCCTCTAATCATATTCAAGAGCACCTCCAAGACCGAAATAAATAGTAAAGGGGAAATAGGGCAACCTTGTCGTGTTCCTTTTTCAATATTAAACTCTTCCGTCACCACATTGTTCACTATCAGTTTAGCCTTTTGTTCTGAGATTCAAATCCTTATCAAACTCAATAATGTTGTTTACTGTTAAGTCCAGAGTTGTAACATTTGTAGCCAAAACATCAGGTTGGCCTTGTATCTTTCCCAAGAGAACAAATGCTCTGTCCAATTCTGCCTGGATTTTCCCTCCTTCAGCCATTCTTGTAATGTCCCAAAAACCCCTCTAGAGGGATTTCTGTTCCTTAATATTCCTTTCAGCTCAAATCCAACAGTCAAGTTAGTTTGCATCAGCTCTTCCTTATTTTCAAATTGTAACCAATATTTTCAAATTGTAACCAGCAGAAACAAGAAAAACAAAGTTCTCTTTTTCCGTCTTGACAGCTAATTTGACAGCTGTCAAACTCTTCAATACCTCATCAACAGGCTCTCTCGCGGGGCACTCCCGGGTCTGGGGGGGTGACACTTCAGCTCCCAAAATTAGTTCTTTATCCTCCAGTAAAATTTATTATACGGCCAAACCGTGAAATTAAAATCTTTAACAAAAAAAAAAGAGGAAAGTTCTCTCGACCCTAGTTAGCAGGTCCTTTGCTTTAAATTATTTACAACACGGGGAGGTGGACTTCCTGTTTAAGCCTTCCCCGATTGTGCCTAATTCAAAAAAAATTCTTTAAAGATCCAATTTCCGTATTACTCATGGGTTGTTACTTTACAGTCCAATTGCTCACAAGAAGAAGTCAGCGCTCTCCGACAATGGCAATGCAGCTTCACTCCGCAGAAGGAGCAGTCTACTCTCAGCACCGCGCCACTCACCCCTTCCCTGTTCTGAAGCCTTTAAAAAGGCTCCTTCGCAGCTTGGGGGGCGCAAATGGTGCCCGCCGAGTCACCACGCTCACAGGCTTCACCGCCTGTGATTTTTAAGGGTCCCCGCATCGCCGCAGCGGCAACACCCGATCCTGCGGAGCCGATTCCCTCCGGAGCTCAGAGGGAATCCGCCATTAGTCGATCGCGCTAACCCGGAAGTCTCTGCAGTTTCTACACTATCAATGGTCTTCACTATCAGCGACTATATGCCTCTGGCTGGGAATCATAGACCAGGGAGTGCTTTGTGCTCAGTTTCTGCTTGTGAGCTTCCCATGGGCATCTGCTTGGCCACTGGGAGAACAGAATGCTAGATTAGATAGGACTTTGGTCTTATCCAGCACATGCTTCATATACTCTTAATGGTAAAGGAAGTTACGTGTATAATGCAGCTGCTGTAATCTAGCCTAGGGTTTATCAGAGCACAGAACATTGAAGTCAGTCTATGTCCATCCAGAAAGCACTCCACAAAACAGATGCCATTTGTGCATCTAAGGACAGTAATTGATCCAAGTGTACCTGTAAGGAGCACAACTGCAACTTCAGGGGGAGGGTGACCCCATACAGAAAAGAATGTACCCTACCAAAACAAACTGAGGAACCCCCTCCAAACAGTGTCTCTTTCTTTGCATTGAGCTTCAAATTCTTAGGTAAAGGTAAAGGTACCCCTGCCCGTGACCGACTCTAGGGTTGCGCGCTCATCTCGCTTAAGAGGCCAGGAGCTGGCGCCGTCCGAAGACATTAACTCAATTGTTGCTGTTTTTTGCCTTTCCTTCTTTTTTTTTTTTTTTTTGCCTTTCCCTAAGTTAAAAAAAGGCTTAATATTGTTAGGAATTTCTGAAGTTCTGTATAATTTGGAGGAAATGGAAGTGGGCTGGATCAGCATAGAATAAGGGCCCCCATAAGGGGCCTGAGCCATGTACTAAACTCAGGTTAGAGCCTCTGCCAGTCTGGAATCTCTTCCCCTAGCTGCCCAGTGACACCCTGGTAGCTTGGTTTGCACCCTCCCAGTGGTCAACACTGGGCAATCCCATAGAGGGGTGCTGGGTGCTTCCCTGACCCCAATGGAGTGTCATTGCACCTGTAGGGGCTCGGAAGAATAAACTACACTATTCCAGCACTACATTGTGGAATGTGTAATCTCTCTTCAGTGAATCAGATTAGTTGTCAGAGGTTCCAGGTTGCTCACAAGATTGAGGGGGCCTAGCACACACTGCATGTATGTGACATCACACACATTGTGCATCACACACGTGTGGTGTCACACAAGCGGCGTGCAGGACATTGCAACATCTGGAGGAGGTTGAGTGTTCTGGAAACTCTGATGCAATGTGCAACCCCTGTGACGTCATGCATGTGCACTGTGTCTGATCCCCTCAACATTGAGGTGCCCTTTCCATTAAAGATTGAGGGAGCTGGAGACACATTGGCCCCCTAGAGTTGGCTCATCTGTTGGTTGTAATGAAATACCTGGAGCTTTTCACAAAGTTCCTCACATGTTTCACCTGAGGAGAGACATCCAAATTCCACAAAAGGGGTCATATTGGAGGTTACCCAGCAAAAAGGCAGCACCCAATACTACCCCACATGACAATAGGCTTGTGGACAGGTTGTCTCTATACCGCATTGTGTTTAAGAGTGTGCCCTTGTTGATTTATATGGCTCAACAATTGTCTACACACGAGGACAGGCTCTACACTCAATAAGCATTACATGAGAATAACAGAACAAGTGCACAACTCAAATTCTTATGTTCCACACACATTAAATGTAATGTGAGATCAGCCTGATTTTAAGCGATGGGAGCAACATTATACTTTATGTTAGGACATAGAATCTGAGGTCAGAGAACTCTTAAAGTTCTGCATAAAGGTGCTTTGGAATTGACTCAGGAAAGTGTTGCCATAGTTTGATCCTTTGGGATGCATACCTGCTGAATGATGAACAATTTTTTCCATATATTCTGTAGGAAACAGAGTTGTACTAGTTCAGTCTCTATCATTAAGAAAAGAAGAGTGGGGCATGACACAGGTTGGTGGCAGCTTAATTCTTATAATATTTAAACTGCAACTTTTTTAAAATTAAAAGGGTACAGTGGTACCTCGGGTTAAGAACTTAATTCGTTCTGGAGGTCCGTTCTTAACCTGAAACTTTTCTTAACCTGAAGCACCACTTTAGCTAATGGGGCCTCCTGCTGCTGCTGCGCCACTGCTGCACGATTTCTGTTCTCATCCTGAAGCAATGTTCTTAACCCGAGGTAATATTTCTGGGTTAGCAGAGTCTGTAACCTGAAGCATATGTAACCTGAAGCATATGTAACCCGAGGTACCACTGTATTATCCTCCTCCAATTGCCTCAAATATTAAAATGATTCCATGGCCCACAAAACTAACAGTATGAAGTTATAAAAGAAACTTGAAAAGAAGCAATATGACCCTGAATGAACAAATTACTTATTGCTGTCAAACTGCAAATACGACTGTGAGGGGTATGTCTCTAGTATGAATCTCTATAGCTTTCTGAATGGGGCAAGACAGATAAAAATAATGTATCTCAATGAGACCATGCATGGTAACGTGATTTAATTCTTACTTTAACAAACAAATCAAGGAAGATAAGAGGGAGCAAAGGATAAGGATGGGAAATTTAGGGTTCCTTGACACACTATGGGTGCAAATTATATTTGCAAAGAGAGAGGGTTGCAGAACAGTTCTCTTTTCTTTCCTACTTCTCTTGCTCTTTCTACTAATGTGCCATCCACTTTCTGGTGCACATTTTATTTTTGTGTTTTGCTTAAACGGTATTGCAGCAATACTACTACAGTGGTACCCTGGGTTATGAACATAATTCATTCTGGAGGTCTGTTCTTAACCTGAAACTGTTCTTAACATGAAGCACCACTTTAGCTAATGGGGCATCCCGCTGCTGCCATGCGATTTCTATTCTCATCCTGAAGTAAAGTTCTTAACCCGAGGTACTATTTCTGGGTTAGTGGAGTCTGAAACCTGAAGAGTCTTTAACCCAAGGTACCACTGTACTGCCAAAAGAAGTAAACAAAAAACAAAGAACAAAACTCAAGCTGGGGAGGGAAGCCTGTTCCATAACAATATACATAAATATAGGGTTTTGAGTAATGCTTCATGTAGGGAGTTCAGTTTGAACAACTGAACTTTCATTCCTGTCTTCTCTGTGTTTCTTTAAATCTGCTCTAATGGGTCTTCCTCCTCTCTGGAGCAGTTATTGAGGATGCAGGAGAGACTATGGAGGAGAGGAGGGGAAGGTTCTGTGGCATTAGTGGAAGTCTGCAGTGCTACCAAAGCAGCAGCATCAGATATGGTTCATTATTTATTAAAATATTTCATCAGGAACAATTTCAAACAGTTAAATTAAGCATTAAGCTAAAAGTAAGAATTAAGTTGAAGGTAAGAGCTTGTGTGTACCACTTGTTTCATACTTATTTAGGAGGTTGCTTATGCTTCCCCCTTTTGAAATTTGTAGGAGATAAACATTTTTATTGTCTGTAAAGCTTTTTAAAAGTTTTTTAATGAAACTTTTCTTTATTACCTCATTTATTTAGTTTAGTACAATAAAGGGCTTAGTTTCCAATCTATGAAAATAGTATATCAGTCCTAATATCTTGTATTTTTTTCAGTTTCTCGTGGTCCATTTCTTCCCTTGATTTAAACAAAAACAGCTGATGTTTCTCATGCATAGCTCCATGCATTATCTCACAGAAACAGGCATGTGGGAAGTTTTGTCCTTCTCTGGCTCATGGTTTCTATACCTTTCTTACATAATCCAGAATTATCACAGCAGAAGAAGAATTGGTATGACCAATACCTGTACCTCCACTATCCCAAGTGACTCTTTCAGCTGCACATTACAATGAGGAACCAGACGAGGAATGTGACTGAATTCATCCTATTAGGATTCACTGGAACTAAAAGGGTTGAACTGGTACTCTTCACTTTATTCTTCATCAGCTATGTTTTTGCTTTGGTAGGCAACTTTATCATTATTGTCTTGGTGTGGTGTGAGAGGACTCTTCACAGCCCAATGTACATGTTTATTGCTAACCTGTCATTTTTAGAGACTCTGTACACCACCGCGGTTATCCCCAAAATGCTAGTCAACTTCATGAGTCGGAGAAAATCTATCGCCTTCCATAGTTGCATTTTGCAGGTCTACATCTATTTCTCAGCAGGTTCCAGCGAGTTCTTCCTTCTGGCTGTCATGTCATTTGACCGCTATCTTGCCATTTGCAACCCACTGAGATATACAGCCATCATGACCTTGAGACTTTGCCTCCTGCTTATTGCTGCCTCCTGGATGTGGGGCTTCTTTGCAGTCCTACCACCTACAATCCTGGTAAGCCAGCTGCCATTTTGTGGACCCAATTCTATCAACCATTTCTTTTGTGATGTTGACCCAATTCTCAAGCTGGCCTGCTCTGATGTAAGGCAAATTGAAATGATTAATTTTGTCAATTCAGCTTTGCTCCTCCTAGGCTCATTACTGTTGACGAGTGTGTCCTATATATCCATTATTGGAACAGTGCTTAGGATCCCCTCAGCAAAAGGACGACAGAAAGCATTCTCTACATGTGCCTCTCACCTAATTGTGGTGACACTGTTCTATGGGAGTTCTATTTTCATTTATGTTCAACCACAAAAAAGCCACTCATTGGACCTCAACAAGGTAGCCAGCATACTGAACACAGTGATAACTCCATTACTGAATCCTTTCATTTATAGTCTGAGAAACAAGAAAGTGAAGGAGGCCCTGCAACATTTAACCAGAAGAAAGATTTTCCCTTTAATTAATTGCCAAGTCCTGGAAACAGGAAAAAGTTTCCCTACACTATGTAGTGTTAAATAACAATGAAAGTAAATGGGGACTATTGGTATAAAATAAATCTTTATTACAGCTTTAAAACTCTTAGTAGTGGGTGGGGTTGAGTTTGTAGTTTTTACTGAGAAGACCAGAGTGAACATTCTCACCCAGGGTCACACATTCTCACAATTTTGTGGTTTCTTGAGCTCCTTTGGAAAGCAGCAGAAAACCAATATCATTGTTATTAATAATATACATTATGACAAACCTGAAAATAAACTGAAAATTATTCTGTGAGTGTCAGATGTGGAAAATAAATCCTCAAAGAAACTGTTTTACTTGTCTAATTACAATTATATAGTTGCATTTCTGAGTTTTGTTTAATGTTTTGACTGGTACTTTATATTTGAATTTATAGAACTCCAGCAGCAATATATTCCACAAATATTTTCTGGGGGATTTTTTGGTCATGCTGAAGCCAATTGTGAAATACTTGAAGTTATTTATGATGATTTTTAATCGCAAACATTGAAGAATTAAGCAACAATTTCCTTTTGCGTAGTCAACTACTACTCTGTGGTAGAGAGAAAGCCATTTGTCTCTCTTAAATGGAATCTGCAGCTAAATATTTTGGTGTGGAATGTTTCTGTTTAAGGTGCCAGCCAGCCAGTCAGACATATCCTTTTCCAGGGTACTCCATTACATCCCTTCTAGTTTTGTGGTTTCCAACCTTAAGTTCCACCCCAGGATTGACCCAACAATTGAGCATTCAGTCTGGTATGGATGTGCCATGCTTCACAAGAAGCTTTCTTTTAGGAAAGCCATTGGCAAAGCCTCACTCAGAATCTGAAAGATTGCCCTTTCCCCTACACAGCTGTTGATCCTGGGGTGGGTGAGTGAGGAAATCCAATTTCAGAGTGTCATCTGTATCCTGCAGGATTACAGCTGTTATGCAGTGAGCAATCCTTTGCTGGGTATGTGAGTGCTCAAGTGTCCTTCCTCTCCTTGATCCACCTATTGAGGGGAGGGGGCAGTTTGGGGAGTGAGGCTCCATAACCAGCTTTTCTAAGGAAATTTGCTTGTGAAACACTCTGTGGGACTTCAGCTGGTACATAGCCCTGTAGAAGCTTTCAGGCTTGCAAATGGATTCCAAACGTGGAAACATGGCTTCTTCTTCTTCTTCTTCTTCTTCTTCTTCTTCTTCTTCTTCTTCTTCTTCTTCTTCTTCTTCTTCTTCTACAACTTCCTTGAAGCAAATAACATGGAAAGAAGCACTGAAGTTGTTCTCTTAGATTTCTAAGAAGTGGCTCTTATGTCATGTGAAAGCTTGAATATAAGGCACAAATTAGCAGGGAAACATCCAGAAAATGAAATAAACTGCTGTGTGAACACTGCCCAGGTGTACAGCAAAGAAGCAAAGGGTAAAACTTCCACACTCAACATAACAGTCTGAGCCAAATCAGAGAGCACAAACAAAAAAACAAAAAAACAACACTCATGCAATTGCTAAGTGTGTGTGCAATGTTGTTTCTAGTTTGGCCAGAAAGGATAAACCAATAAAACATGCGAAGTACAGTGTACATTTTTGATAGGAATCGTTGATAACCCTTGATATTGGAAGTGGAGTCTTATCACTGCACATTATCACATTAATAGTGATTATTCAATAAGTACACAGTTCATCCCATAAACAGGATAATTACTACATAAACCAATAGAATGTCCCCTAAAATGGCTGCAAGAAACAGCACTATGTCCATGTCAGCACCCAAACGCCTGAGAGAACAAAAATGACTGCTTGGTGCTGATCAGATATCAGTGTTAGCACTAGGCAAGGTTGCCCGGTAAGAACATTCTGCACATGGGTATGGATAACTGATAACTGATAACTTATATGGATTAGACTGATCTGTCCATCCCTGGTACAAAGTCAAGGCAGGAGGAACGTATAATACAATAGCCCTGAGATATAGCCTTTCCTCCTCCCCAGGAGGGGAGGGGTTGTGATCGGGAGATGATTCCTGCGTCATGCAGGGGGCGCTCTGCCCCCTGCTTCAACTCCAGGGCTGGCGCCACGCCCCTCCCCAGTTGGGCACCCAATAGGGAAGCTCAACGGGGGTGTGGCTTGCTGCACAAATGCAGCCGCGCCAGCGATCCTCACCATTGCACACACATTTTCTTCGAGTCACCCAGCCTCCACTCCCTTTAGATTAGCTGTTCCTGAGACTTTGCTATGGACCTCTGGTTGGTCGCCCTGTTTAACCAGGGGGGCTGGTAAGAGTTTTTTTTCCAATTGGCTAAATTGGCCCGGCCTCTTGGTTTTTTTCACCTACCTCGTAGCAACCGTCACAAGTTTTGTGGTATTTGGCGGTTAGGCATTGGAATGTGTTGTTGGTGTTTCGGGTGGCAAGGTGTGGCCATAGCCTTCCCGGACAATTTTGCTCATGAGATTGCCTTACCCCACATGTGCCCACTGAACCACTTTGATTGGCAAAATCAGCGCTACTACAAGTGCCAGAAAAAACTTGATCATTTAGTGTAGCAGTGCCTACAGTATGGAACTCCCTGCCTATTGAGATCAAGCAGCTGCATTCACTGTACTATTTTTTGCGCCAGCTAAAAACATTTTAGTTCAGACAAGTCTACCCAGATGCTTAGGAAACTGAGGCAATTTTAAACTATTTTAGTATTTTAACCTTTGCATGTTTCAAAGAATGGTTCTAGTTTTATTCATGATCCTATTGTTTTATCTCTTTGCTAACTGCTTTGAATAAGTCTGGGAAAGTGTCCTTAAACTGCCATATTCAACCACAAAGTGTAGTTTATGTCATCTACTGCAAGAAATCTCATTAGCTGTAATGAATTTTTTTTGCTTTCCTCAAAATTCCTCAAATGTTTCACCTGACGAGAGACATTCAGATTCACACAAATGTGAATCTAGAAGACATTTTGTAGATAACTCCACAAAGGTTCAACACCCAACACAAATCCAATGAAACATGCCATATGACAATAGGCTTGTTCACATATTACATAGAACCAAGGCACAAGTTGTCTCCCTACAGAGTTTTTGTAAATATGTATATAGACTCAATACTCATTAAACATTACATGTGAATAATTGTACAGGTGTACAGCTCACCTGTTATATACACAAATTCTAAACTCACTGAATTATGTGTGGGAATACACCTATTGTAGCAGTGGAAGATTCAGTGATCAGAGAAACAAAATATTTCATTATTCAGTCTGTATTTTAAATGTCTGCAAATAAGTGCTTTGGAACTGGTTCAGGGATATATTGGTAGGCCTGATATAATTTGTTCCTTGGGGATACATACTTACCCTTTGATGAATACAGTAACTGTTTCCACATATCCTGTAGTAAACAACACTGTGTTCATTTGGTCTCTATCATGAAGAAAAGGATAAAGGACTATAATGTTCTAGGCTGCTGCCTTCTTCATTCACCTAATATTTACACTGAAACTTTTAAAACAGTATTAACTGCCCTCTCACACACCTATGTTCAGCCAGTTCTCTCCTGTGGGGGTGGTAAGATTCCAAGATAATGAAAACCTGAAAGAAGCTTGAAAAAAACATTAATATTGCTGAGGATGGACCCATTGCTTAATTTTGGCAATTTGGAAATATATGTTTGTTATTCCTGCAGCTCTCTGAAAGAGGCAAGGCAGAAAAAATTGTAGCTTAATTAGACTATGCTTCATGAATTACCTTTTATTTTGACAAACATATAAATGAAAATAAGAAGGGGAAACCGATAATGAAGATTGGGGTTTCATTGGCACCCTATGGGTGCAAGTTACATCTGTAGAGAAAAGAGATAAAGGCTTATTGCTGAAGATCCGAGAGAGGTGGAAATGATTCTATTTTCTCTTCTGCTTCTCTTGCCATCACTGTTTATGTTCCATCCACTTTTTCCCTCTGCTTCCTCATTCTCTTTGTTCTGTTCTAAAATTCATTCCAGCAGTGTCACTACTGGTAGAAGAAGTGAAACATACTGAGATAATAATATGTGTATTTATTTTATTAAAATATTCCAACGGTAAGAGTTTAAAACAGAAGCTGGGGGCATGTTGGATGAATTAAATAATAAGAGTCAGGTTATCAATTAGTGCTTTTCAGTACCATTGATTTTAAACTGGAACATTTAGGAAATTACTCACATGTCTTGCATTTGAAATTAATAGGTGATAAACATGTTTAACACTCTCTAAAGTGTTTTATTTTATTTATGTTTAAAAATGAAATATTGGCCTTATTGCACATTTCTATTGTGTAATTTGATAGAGGGCAAATGTTTTGCATTCATGAAACATAGAATTCCAGTTTTGGTTCTTTCAATACTTCTCTCTTCCCATCTTTCCCTTAGTTTAAGCAAGCATAATTGATTTCTCCATGCATGGTCTGACTGGGAATGCCATATGGACTCTTCCATGCTTCTCAAACTCAGTTTTCATGCCTGTCTTGTCTTATCTAAAATTTCAGAGTGGAAGAAGAATTTGTCTGCCCAGCTGCTACCCATCTCTCCATTTCCTCAAGTGACTGTTTCAGCAGCACATCACAATGAGGAACCAGACAAGGATTGTAACTGAATTCATCCTCTTAGGCTTCTCTGATACTAAGGTGGATGAACCAGTGCTCTTCACTTTATTCTTCATCACCTACACTGTTGCTATGGTAGGCAACTTTATCATTATTACCTTGGTGTGCTGTGAGAACAGCCTTCATAGCCCAATGTACATGTTTATTGCCAACTTGTCTATTTTGGAGGCTCTCTACACCACCACAATTATCCCCAAAATGCTAGTCAACTTCACGAGTCAGAGAAAATCCATCTCCTTCCATAGTTGTATCTTGCAAGCCTACATTTTCTTCTCAGCAGGTTCCAGTGAGTTCTTCCTTTTGGCTGTCATGTCGTTTGACCGCTATCTTGCCATTTGCAACCCACTGAGATATACAGCCATCATGACCATGCGCCTTTGCCTCCAGCTTATTGCTGCCTCCTGGATGTGGGGCTTCTTTGCAGTCCTACCACCTACAATCCTGGTAGGCCAGCTGCCATTTTGTGGACCCAATGTCATTAAACATTTCTTTTGTGATGTTGACCCCTTACTCAAGCTGGCCTGCTTTGATGTAAGGAAAATTGAAATGATTAATTTTGTAAGTGCAGCTTTGCTGCTTCTGGGCTCATTACTGGTGACAGGTTTGTCCTATATCTTCATCATTGGAACAGTGCTTAGGATCCCTGCAGCCAAAGGACGACAGAAAGCATTCTCTACGTGTACTTCTCATCTAATTGTGGTGACCCTCTACTATGGGAGTTGCATTTTCATGTATGTTGAGCCACAAAAAAATCACTCTTTGGACCTCAACAAGGTAGTCAGCATACTGAACACAGTGGTAACTCCATTGCTGAACCCTTTCATTTATAGTCTGAGAAACAAGAAAGTCAAGGAGGCCCTGAAACATCTTGTCAGGAGAAAGACTTCCCCCTTAATTAAGCTCAGATTTCTGAAACAGGAAAATGGACCTATGCACTGTGTAGTATTAAATAATGGAAGTTGATAAAGGTGGGGAGGTTGGTGGGAAGGTGTACACACATCTACAAGACTGGAAAAATGGTTCAGCTGAATGTTCTAGATGTGTAGATCATTTTCCTGGGAAACATCTAATCTTTGTTGGCGTGGTGGAGCTTCTGTCTTTCAGTGAGGCGATATTCATTTTAAAATTTACTCAGTGATGAATCTCACAGGACAGTCTTTGAACAGCTACTGTCTTACAGCCTCAGCCACCTCAGAGAGTTGGTTTGAAAACAGTAATACTATAATCCACTTTTTTTTACTTTCTGAGTTCCTGTGAAAAGGGGCATATAGTTGTTGTTATTAATAATTTTGATAATGATGAGGCTGAGAATGATCTGAAAACTCTGTTGTGTGAGTCTCAGATGAAGAAAATGAAACCTCAATATAAAATGTTTTACTTGGTTAATGACAATTATGCAATTGCATTTCTGAGAGACATCAATTTTACAATTTAAATTTGTTCGTTAAGTATAATTTTCCAACAAACGTTTTTATCACACTGTAGCCAGCTGTGAATTTCTTGAAGCTATTTGTGATAAACTTTAATTGTTACGTTTGAAAACTTAAGCAACAATTCAGTTTTTGGTGGTTACACAATTCTCTGTTGTAGAGAGATTACCATCAGTCACAAATAAATGGGATCCACACACACAGTGTGTTTGTGTGTGTGTGTGTGTAATGCTTCTATTACGGTTCCAGCAAGTCATGTCCTTGCCCTATTCCAGGATAGCCATTCCATCCCTTCAAGTGTTCTGGTTTTCTACTCTTCCTCCAACAGTCAGGCAGCATTTGGTACCAATTTCTCTCCCTCCCTGTCTCTTTTACAAAACTCACACACTCTCTCACAAACTACAAACCCAAGGATATGTTAGGATATTTCCGTTCCACCTTAAAAGGGAGCAGGCTTTTCTGTGTCACAGAGTCTGCGTATTTCCTGTTCACAGGATGTTTATGTTTGCTATTGCTTTCGTTTTCTCTCTCGGTGCCTGAACACGCTAGCAGGCGGTCATGTTTTTCTTTGTTCTGACCAACGCCGAATAAACTTGTAAATATGCTCTCCTGCTGTGCAACTTTTGCTGTGTGAATTCTGCTGATAGAGTGTGCACCAGCCTAAGAATGTGGCAATCTATTTCTGAGGCTTCGTGTCGCTAATTGCTGATACTGCACGTCTACGGGGGATCGATGGACGTCCCAAGTCCGGCTGGAGGCAGTGAGGGTCGATGTCTCCCTGGCAGTATCCCAACGGGATACAGATATCTCCCTACTGTGCCTGTTTGGTACTATTTGGGCTATGTAAGTTTTCACACAACTGGAGAATGCCACGTATCATTATGATATGGCTGTTTCATCACACCTTTTTATGAAGTTGAACTGGGGTCATATAGAGAGGGCATGCTGACATCCTGATGCAGGGAATGGTGATGTTCTAGTATTTTGTGCAGTATGCACATGTATTAATAGAAGTAAATATACAGGGAAGTAAATGAGAAGAATTAATTTCCAAAATTCTGACTTCACAACCTGAATCTGCATTAGCTATTACTTTCAAGTTTCTGATCCTTTTGAAACACACACAATATTTCACGTATTCCCTCCTGATGAGCTTTAGAGACTACCTGAGAGTCTCCAGTTCTACTGAGAATAAGTTTGGTAGTCTCTTTCCCAATGTCTTGTGCACTCTTGGGACCACAGATACAATGTATGATGTCATCTGTAGACTGCAATGCATTTATTAACAGGCTCTGTTGGGGGAGAAGTGAGCTTCTGAGGATTTCAGTAGGGCAAATTGAACACATGGCATTTCATTGGGGTTAACCTGAATGTTCCCTCAACCTGTTCAGTACCTATTCAAATTTTGCAACCTCATGTCATCCAACTGAAAGGTAAAAATTAAGCAGTTCATAATTCTTTCCTTCCTTGTTCCTGTCTGCACTTAACCAATGAGTGCCTTTCGCTCTCACAATCAAAATAGTTCATGTATTTTTCTTGACATTTCTTTCTTTCCATTTCTATTAAAATAGAGGGGTGGGGAGGGGATGGGGCACTGAATTTTTTGCATTTGAGGACTGTGAGGACAGGATGAATGTTGCCATTTGATTCACACACTTCCTAGACCCCTGCCTCCTACTCCAAATATGTGATCAGATCAGCAGTTTTCTGTATCTGGGGAAGGAAAAGTAGGACCTTCAAATCTAGTGCATCCATCCCCAATCCATAATACCACATCACTATAAACTGCTCTTCACTGAGCACTATGTATGTGCCATGAGATTCAAATAATATAAATTCTATTGTAGTTTTAATGATTTGAGAGACGGGCATACTGGATAAACTTGGTATGGGGAGAGGGGGGCACACTATGCTGTTCTCTGGTGTTAAGAGATGATGAAACTTCTCTCTCCCCCCTCCCTAAAACTTTAAATCCATTCAGTTATTATTAATGGGGAGGCAATAGGGGATGGGGGGCAATACCCATGCCAAAATTATGGCATTTTCTTCTCCCCAGATCAAAAGTAGACATTTTATGGGGGGTATATGAGTAAGAAAAAGAGAATTCCGCCTTACTAACTTTGGTTATGCTACCTGTTTTTTTGTAGGGCAAAATGTATTAAGGACAAAATGTCCAATGAAAGCACCATTACGGAATTCCTCCTCTTGGGTTTCTCTGAAGTTCGGGAGATACAGCTTGTATATTTTGTGATCTTTCTACTGATCTATATGGCAGCATTGCTAGGGAACATCCTCATCCTTGTGGCTGTGGTCACAGATCCCCATCTTCACAATCCCATGTACTTCTTCCTGGCAAATTTGTCTGTTATGGACCTTGGGTACATCTCAGTCACAATACTAAAAGCCATGGCTAACTGTCTCATGAACACCAGGTTGATATCTTATTCGGAGTGCATCGCTCAAGTCTTCTTTCTCTTTTTCTTCATGGCATCAGACTTTTTCCTCCTCACAGTCATGGCGTATGACCGGTATGTTGCCATTTGTGACCCATTACATTATGAAACAGTAGTGAATAAGGAAGCCTGCATCCAAATGGTGACTAGTACATGGCTTAGTGGTCTCCTTTACGCAACATTACACACTGGAGCCACCTTCGCTGTTCCTTTCTGTTCCAACATCATCAATCAGTTTTTCTGTGAGATACCTCAACTACTTAAGCTCTCTTGTTCTGACTTGTACCTTATTGAAGCTGTGGCTCTGGGCTTGAGTGCATGTCTAGGACTCGGCTGCTTCAGTTTCATAGTTGTGTCCTATGTGGAGATCTTCAAAACAGTGTTCAGAATTCCTTCAGCACAGAGTAGAGACAAAGCCTTCTCTACTTGCATTCCTCATCTCAGCGTTGTCTCCTTATTTCTTTTCACTGGCATCTTCGCCAACCTAAAACCAATTTCCAACTCCCTGGCGGGCCTGGACAGTTCAGTTGCCATGGCTTACTGTGTCCTTCCCCCACTGATGAATCCAATAATTTATAGCATGAGAAACAAGGAGATCAAAGCAGTGTTGTGGAAAATCTATGGCAGATCCTGGAAAAAGCATACCAAAGGAAAATGTGGCTGTATAGGTTTCTGGGATAACATGTAAACAGGAATGTCTACCTCCTGAGTCATATATGGAAGTTTCTGACTGGCACATAATACACAAGATGATTTGAAGCAGGGGCACCAAATATAGGGACCGTAAGGGGCTTTGGCCACCTCAATATTGGTGGGCAGGGGACTGAGCCCTGCAATATTGAGGGGGCAACTATCCTCGGCCACCACTGGGTGCCCTCCGACTGCCCCAACCCACCCGGGACCCAGGCGGGGGTGAGATGAACAAAGGGCAAAGATCACCCTCCATGCATCCTGCCTCCGCCCAGCGCCATCCTGTAATGCATCACATGAGCGGACTCCCTCAATGTGGCACCAAGTTAGCTCCCCTGATCTGAAGTGTACCTACCCAGGTTCTTATGCCTTCATTATGACCCTGTTCTGTTCTGTGTCCCATTGCTTTTTTTTTTTAATAAAGTGGGCAGACACATACAATTGTGTAATGATGACTAAACTAGACTAGATCATCATGTTACTAGTACGTTCTTTTGGCTTCATCTCTGCTTGTCTTTAGATGTAAGGATAAGATAATGACATTTCAGCATGCATATGAAATGGATCCCACAGGGATGATCTAGGCTCTTTTTTATGCTTTTTCCCTGTTATTGCTGCTGAGGCTGTGTGTGGTGTATGAAAAGAGATAAAGAAATACGATTTCTATTGACTTGTTCCTAGTACAGATTTTATAAACCTTTATTTCATTATATTTACTATAAATTCAGTTGTCTTGAAGGTTATGACTGTGGATAGAAAGTCAGAAAAATTGTTATTTTATTTTTTAAAAAAACTATAATACAAATAAAAGCCTTTGGCGACTAATTTTTGATAACTATTTTGATTCATTCATCAGAGTCATTGTTACTTGAATTCATTGACCATTACTATGTTGGGTTAGTAACAGCAAGTTTTGCTTTAAAAATGTGTATGGGTTGCTCTTCCAATTCCAGCAATGAAAGTCAACCTACAGTTTTCCACGGCAGACATTAATGCTTCGAACGTAAAAGAGACTCCTTAGCAGCTGGTGAATGAAATAAAAGCTGATGTGAAATGCTCTTCCAAAATCTCTTATGCTGTTTGTGGGTGCTTATTTGTAACATAAATAACCTGTGATGGGAGGGAGAGAAGGAGCTGAAATTATCCAACACGCTTCTCACAAAACAATCATATGTGAAATTTCTGCTCATTTAATGTTGAATAAAATTCCTGTGTTGGTAAGGTAAAGGTAAAGGTACCCCTGCCCGTGTGTGCGAGTTGTGTCTGACTCTAGGGTTGTGTGCTCATCTCACTTAAGAGGCCGGAAACCAGCGCTGTCCGGAGACACTTCTGGGTCACTTGGCCAGCGTGACGAAGCTGCTCTGGCGAACCAGCAACAGCGCAGCACACGGAAACGCCATTTACATCCCCACTATAAAGCGGTACCTATTTATCTACTTGCACTTAGGGGTGCTTTCGAACTGCTAGGTGGGCAGGAGCTGGGACCGAACGACGGGAGCTCACCCCACCGTGGGGATTCGAACCGCCGACCATACGATCGGCAAGTCCTAGGTACTGAGGTTTTTCCCACAGTGCAGCCCACGTCCCCCTCCTGTGTTGGTAGTTCACATCAAAAGATCATGGAAGCAATCGTCAAAGTAGTGAGGACTGGAAAAAGTAGGGACAAGCCCATTGATAACTTCAACAACATGACTCAATACTTAAGACCGATCCACGATTGTGTCCAACACTGCCATTTGCAATGAGGTTTCCAAATGCAAGAAGACCTCACAAAACATATTTATGTACAGTACAAAGTGGACATTTAATAGGAGAATTAATTGTAAAGAATTGAAAATGTAAAAAATTGAAAAATGTGTATTTTACAGGAGGAGTGTGCTCAGAAAGTGTAATAAATTCATGCCATTTAAATTCAGAGATTGTTAATAAATTCAAAATGAACAGGGTTTGTGTTTCCTTTGGAATGAGGTACAGCAGAGGCTAGTCCAGGAAATAAAATCCTTGCTTAGATTTTAACACTTGCCTGATACAGCAATTAGAAAGGGATTTAGGAATAAAGATGAAACTCATAACAGTATTGTTTCTCAAACCAGCTTCATTCCATCTAGAGTCCTTCAGCCTTTCCTAATTCATCTCCACCCTAGGTGTGAACACATAACACACCCACATCCTATTTCAAAGCATAACATTTTGCTTTGGATCCTTCCGAAGTTTCTTTAAACAGAACTATTGTTCCAGTTTATAATCATAGACCTGTTTCAGATGGTTTGCTCCCAATATTTACTTTTTGTCATTATATCCCAGCTTTCCTCCAAGGAACTGAAGGTCACCTTCCCAAGTCTAACCTCCAGACAGCTCAGTAAGGTAGCTTAGCCTGAGAAAATTGGTGAAAGGTCATCCAGTTATCTTAATGGCTGAACAGAGATTTGAACCTGAGTTCCCTAGTCCTAGTCCAACACTCTAAGCACAACACTATACTGGCTCAGAATAGTCAGAATAATTTACTTGTGTTAATCAGATTCAGTTCTTAATTTGAGATGCAGCTTGACATCTTGGTCAATAAAAAAGATATAACAACTAATTAGATTTTGAAATCAGTTTCCCATTCTGTCTCCATTCATCAGCAAGTCACTCTTAAGCATCCCTTACATAGCACTGAAGTTAAGGGTCAGTGGTTTAAAGATAGAGGGAAAATAATGGTAGGAAATATAGACAATTGCATCACTTGTTTTGTAAATTAGGATTTGCAAGTCCGCATGGTGATGTTCTCCAAGGAGGGACTCTCTGAAACACTACAGAAAGCAGGGAGGCTCAATTGAATCCTCTTTGTCACAAACTATAAATCATCTGCTAAAGACCACACTTCAGCATTTTGGAACTTTCTTCTTCCAGACAAAGACAGAGGTGAGTAGAATCCTATTAGTTCATCCTCAGTGCAGACAAGGGCTTGGAAGGTGCTTATATTTCAGTTATGAAAAGATCTCAAATGTTTAATACAGCAGTAAGGTTAATGCAAACATAATTTTTCTCTGATAAAAAGTGATTACATTTATAGGTAAGAGAAGATAATAATGTGTTGTTTCAAAATTCTGGTGATTGGGCTTAAAAGCTTCATGATTTTTCATTAATGCTAGGAAGTGTGTAGTTTGCATTTTTAAAAAGAAAGTTAAAGCATTGGGTTAGCAAAAATACCAAACATCAAGTGTAAAGTTCCTTTATACAACCACACTCCAAGGAGAATTTTTAAATTTATTTACATCTAGTGCTCATATTTCAGACCACACTTCAACATTTTGACATTTCTTCTTCCAGACAAAGACAGAGGTGAGTAGAATCCTATTATTTCATACTCAGTGTAGACTAGGGCTTGGAAGGTATTCATATTTCAGTTATGAAAAGACTGTAAAAGATTTGATACAGCAGTAGGATTAATGAAGAAAACATTATTCTACGAAAAAATAGGTAGTATTTATAGGTAAGAGAAGATAATAAAGTGGTGTTTCAAAATTCTGGCGTTAGGGAGGATTTTCTCATATTAAGAAAGGAGGCAAACCCTACATACAATTGCCAGCATGTTTCAAAATTCTGGTGATTGGGCTTAAAAGCCTCATGATTTTTCATTAATGCTAGGAGGTGTGTGAAAGCATTATGGTTAGCAAAAATACCGAAACATCAAGTGTAAATTTCCTTTATGCAACCACACCCCAAGGAGGATTTTTAAATTTATTTACACCTAGTGCTCATATTTCAGTTCTGAAAAGACCACAAAACGTTTAATACAGTAGTAGGATTAATGAAGACATGATTATTCTATGAAAAAATAGGTAGTATTTATAGGTAAGAGAAGGTAATACAGGGGTGTTACCAAATTCTGGTTATTGGTTTTAAACTCTGAACGCTCATCAAAGCCAAATGATATTTCATTAATGCTAGGTAGTGTTTGACTTGCTTTTTAAAAATAAAGTAGAAGCATTATGGTACGCAACAAAACAAACAAAAACACCATCATTAAGATCCTTTATGCAAACAAACAAATGAGAATCTGCTTATTTACGTCTAATAGCAAGGTTGCTCTGATAAGCTGTAGTGTGTATTTGATTCTACTTTCTCAATCTTGATTCAACATGAAAGCAAGTTGGGTCTTTGCAGAGATGCTCCCCACGCTCCTTTTCAACTCTAAAATACTATTAGTATTGGGGAGAATGAATGGTGTCAGTTGAATGTCTACTCCTGGCATCACCCATTACCTCATATTGGGTTAGGGGGCAAACGCCACATACAATTGCCTGTATGTTTCCTCATGAAACAGACTTTCATTAACTCCTTTCTAATTTTAGAAATTTAGCAGCACACCTCTGCTGGTGCTGCTAAAACACAATATCAGAGCTACTCTTCAAGAAATTGTTTTAAGAAATACTAAAGAATTAAGATGGCCAACCAGTCTACAGTGAGAGAATTTCTTCTGATGAGGTTTTCCAGTGACCGAGAAGTTTTGTTTTTTTTTTTACTTTGTGATATTTCTCTCCATTTATTTAACAGCCTAATGGGGAATTTCCTAATCACCATGGCTATTGCCCTGAACCACAAACTCCACATTCCTATGTACTTCTTTCTGGTCAACCTACAATAACCTGACATTTGCTACATCTCAACCACTACCCCCAAATCCATTTCTATTAAAATAGAGGGGTGGGGTGGGGGTGGGGCAATGAAATTTTTGTATGTGAGGAATGTGTACTTTAAAAGTAGCCTTTTAAAAGGGGGCATATGATTAAGAAAAAGAGAATTCCGCCTTACTAACTTTGGTTATGTTACCTGTGTTTTTTTTTTTTTTTGTAGGGCAAAATGTGTTAAGGACAAAATGTCCAATGAAAGCACCATTACGGAATTCCTCCTCTTGGGTTTCTCTGAAGTTCGGGAGATACAGCTTGTATATTTTGTGATCTTTCTACTGATCTATATGGCAGCATTGCTAGGGAACATCCTCATCCTTGTGGCTGTGGTCACAGATCCCCATCTTCACAATCCCATGTACTTCTTCCTGGCAAATTTGTCTGTTATGGACCTTGGGTACATCTCAGTCACAATACTAAAAGCCATGGCTAACTGTCTCATGAACACCAGGTTGATATCTTATTCGGAGTGCATCGCTCAAGTCTTCTTTCTCTTTTTCTTCATGGCATCAGACTTTTTCCTCCTCACAGTCATGGCGTATGACCGGTATGTTGCCATTTGTGACCCATTGCATTATGAAACAGTAGTGAATAAGGAAGCCTGCATCCAAATGGTGACTAGTACATGGATCAGTGGTCTCCTTTTCGCAACATTACACACTGGAGCCACCTTCGCTGTTCCTTTCTGTTCCAACATCATCAATCAGTTTTTCTGTGAGATACCTCAACTGCTAAAGCTCTCCTGTACTGACTTGTACCTTATTGAAGCTGTGGCTCTGGGCTTGAGTGCATGTCTAGGACTCGGCTGCTTCAGTTTCATAGTTGTGTCCTATGTGGAGATCTTCAAAACAGTGTTCAGAATTCCTTCAGCACAGAGTAGAGACAAAGCCTTCTCTACCTGCATTCCTCATCTCAGCGTTGTCTCCTTATTTACTTTCACTGGCATCTTCGCCAACCTAAAACTAACTTCCAAATCTGTGGTGGGTCTCGACAGTTCAGTTGCCATGGCTTACTGTGTTCTTCCCCCATTGATGAATCCAATAATTTATAGCATGAGAAACAAGGAGATCAAAGCAGTGTTGTGGAAAATCTATGGCAGATCCTGGAAAAAGCATACCAAAGGAAAATGTGGCTGTATAGGTCTGTTGGATAACATGTAAACAGGAATGTCTACTCCCTGAGTCAGATGTGGAAGTTTCTGACTGGCACATCATACATAAGATGATTTGAAGCAGGAGCGCCACATATAGGGACCGGAAGGGGCTTTGGCCCCCTCCGTATTGGTGGGCAGAGGGCTGAGCCCTGCATTATTGAGGGGGCAACCAGTCTCCACCACCACCGGTGTCCTCCAAGTGCCCCTGCCCTCACCCGGGACCCAGGCGGGGGCTGAGATGAACAAAGGGCACAGATCACCCTCCATGCATCCTGCCTCCTCCCAGTGCCATCATGTAATGCATCACATGAGTGGGCTCCCTCAATGTGGGGGCAAGTCGGCTCCCCTGATTTGAAGTATACCTACCCATGTTCTTATGTCTTAATCTATGACCCTGTTCTGCTCAGTGTCCCATTTTTTTTGTTTTTTTTAATAAAGTGGGCAGACACGTACGATTGTGTAATTGTGACTAATCTAGACTAGATCATGGTGTTACTGGTAGGTTCTTTTGGCTTCATCTCTGCTTGTCTTTAGATGTAAGGCTACGGTAATGACATTTCAGCATGCATATGAAATGGATCCCACAGGAATGATCTGGGCTCTTTTTTATGCGTTTCCTGGTTATTGCTGCTGAGGCTGTGTGTAGTGTATGAAAAGAGATAAAGAGATACAATTTCTATTGACTTGTTCCTAGAACAGATTTTTTTAAACCTTTATTTCATTATATTTACTATAAATTCAGTTGTCTTGAAGGTTATGACTGTGGATAGAAAGTCAGAAATATTCTTATTTTATTTTTAATAAACCTATAGTAAAAATAAAAGCCTTTGGCAACTAATTTTTGATAACTGTTTTGATTCATTCATCAGAGTCATTGTTACTTGAATTCATTGACCATCACTTTCTTGGGTTAGTAACAGCAAGTTTTGCTTTAAAAATGTGTATGGGTTGCACTTCCAATTCCAGCAATGAAAGTCAACGTATAGTTTTCCATGCCAGACATTAATGCTTCGAACGTAAAAGCGACTCCTTAGTGGTTGGTGAATGAAATAAAAGCTGATGTGAAATGCTCTTCCAAAATCTCTTATGCTGTTTGTGGGTGCTTATTTGTAACATAAGTAACCTCTGATGGGAGGGGGAGAAGGGGCTGAAATTATCCAACACGCTTCTCAGAAAACTATCTTATGTGAAATTTCTTCTCATTTAATGCTGAATAAAATTCCTGTGTTGGTAGTTCACATCAAAAGATCATGGAAGCAATCGTCAAAGTAGTGAGGACTGGAAAAGGTAGGGACAAGCCCATTGATAACTTCAACAACATGACTCAATACTTAAGGCCGATCCACGATTGTGTCCAACACTGCCATTTGCAATGAGGTTTCCAAATGCAAGAAGACCTCACAAAATATATTTATGTACAGTACAAAGTGGACATTTAATAGGAGAATTAATTGTAAAGAATTGAAAATGTAAAGAATTGAAAAATATGTATTTTACAGGAGGTGTGTGTTCAGAAAGTGTAATAAATTGATGCAAATTAAATTCAGAGATTGTTAATCATTTCAAAATGAACAGGGTTTGTGTTTCCTTTGGAATGAGGTACAGCAGAGGCTAGTCCAGGAATGAAAATCCTTGCTTAGATTTTAACACTTGCCAGATCCAGCGATTAGAAAGGGATCTAGGAATAAAGATGAAACTCATAACAGTATTGTTTCTCAAACCAGCTTCATTCCATCTAGAGTCCTTCAGCCTTTCCTAATTCATCTCCACCCTAGGTGTGAACACCTAACATACCGACATCCTATTTCAAAGCATAACATTTTGCTTTGGATCCTTCCCAAGTTTCTTTAAACAGAACTATTGTTCAAGTTTATAATCATAGACCTGTTTCAGATGGTTTGCTCCCAATATTTACTTTTTGTCATTATATCCCAGCTTTCCTCCAAGGAACTGAAGGTCACCTTCCCAAGTCTAACCTCCAGACAGCTCAGTAAGGTAGCTTAGCCTGAGAAAATTGGTGAAAGGTCATCCAGTTATCTTAATGGCTGAACAGAGATTTGAACCTGAGTTCCCTAGTCCTAGTCCAACACTCTAAGCACAACACTATACTGGCTCAGAATAGTCAGAATAATTTACTTGTGTTAATCAGATTCAGTTCTTAATTTGAGATGCAGCTTGACATCAATAAAAAAGATATAACAACCAATTAGATTTTGAAATCAGTTTGCCGTTCTGTCTCCATTCATTAGCAAGTCACTCTTAAGCATCCCTTACATAAGACTGAAGTTAAGGGTCAGTGGTTTAAAGATAGAGGGAAAATAATGGTAGGAAATATAGACAATTGCATCACTTGTTTTGTAAATTAGGATTTGCAAGTCCGCATGTGATGTTCTCCAAGGAGGGACTCTCTGAAACACTACAGAAAGCAGGGAGGCTCAATTGAATCCTCTTTGTCACAAACTATAAATCATCTGCTAAAGACCACACTTCAGCATTTTGGAACTTTCTTCTTCCAGACAAAGACAGAGGTGAGTAGAATCCTATTAGTTCATCCTCAGTGCAGACAAGGGCTTGGAAGGTGCTTATATTTCAGTTATGAAAAGATCTCAAATGTTTAATACAGCAGTAAGTTAATACAAACATGATTTTTCTCTGATAAAAAGTGATTACATTTATAGGTAAGAGAAGATAATAATGTGTTGTTTCAAAATTCTGGTGATTGGGCTTAAAAGCTTCATGATTTTTCATTAATGCTAGGAAGTGTGTAGTTTGCATTTTTAAAAAGAAAGTTAAAGCATTGGGTTAGCAAAAATACCAAAACATCAAGTGTAAAGTTCCTTTATACAACCACACTCCAAGGAGAATTTTTAAATTTATTTACATCTAGTGCTCATATTTCAGACCACACTTCAACATTTTGACATTTCTTCTTCCAGACAAAGACAGAGGTGAGTAGAATCCTATTATTTCATACTCAGTGTAGACTAGGGCTTGGAAGGTATTCATATTTCAGTTATGAAAAGACTGTAAAAGGTTTGATACAGCAGTAGGATTAATGAAGAAAACATTATTCTACGAAAAAATAGGTAGTATTTATAGGTAAGAGAAGATAATAAAGTGGTGTTTCAAAATTCTGGCGTTAGGGAGGATTATCTCATATTAAGAAAGGAGGCAAACCCTACATACAATTGCCAGCATGTTTCAAAATTCTGGTGATTGGGCTTAAAAGCCTCATGATTTTTCATTAATGCTAGGAGGTGTGTGAAAGCATTATGGTTAGCAAAAATACCGAAACATCAAGTGTAAATTTCCTTTATGCAACCACACCCCAAGGAGGATTTTTAAATTTATTTACATCTAGTGCTCATATTTCAGTTCTGAAAAGACCACAAAACGTTTAATACAGTAGTAGGATTAATGAAGACATGATTATTCTATGAAAAAATAGGTAGTATTTATAGGTAAGAGAAGGTAATACAGGGGTGTTACCAAATTCTGGTTATTGGTTTTAAACTCTGAACGCTCATCAAAGCCAAATGATGTTTCATTAATGCTAGGTAGTGTTTGACTTGCTTTTTAAAAATAAAGTAGAAGCATTATGGTACGCAACAAAACAAACAAAAACACCATCATTAAGATCCTTTATGCAAACAAACAAATGAGAATCTGCTTATTTACGTCTAATAGCAAGGTTGCTCTGATAAGCTGTAGTGTGTATTTGATTCTACTTTCTCAATCTTGATTCAACATGAAAGCAAGTTGGGTCTTTGCAGAGATGCTCCCCATGCTCTTTTTCAACTCTAAAATTCTATTAGTACCGGGGAGAATGAATGGTGTCAGTTGAATGTCTACTGCTGGCATAACCCATTACCTCATATTGGGATAGGGGGCAAACCCCACATACAATTGCCTGCATGTTTCCCCATCCAACAGACTTGCATTAACTCCTTTCTAATTTTAGGTGTTACAAACACCTCTGCTGGTGCTGCTAAAACACAATAACAGAGCTGCTCTTCAAGAAATTGTTTTAAGAAATACTAAAGAATTAAGATGGCCAACCAATCTACAGTGACAGAATTTCTTCTGGTGGGGTTTTCCAGTAATCGAGAAGAACAGTTGTTTTACTTTGTGATATTTCTCTCCATTTATTTAATAGCCTTAGTGGGGAATTTCCTAATCACTATTGCTGTTGCCCTGAACCACAAACTGCACACTCCTATGTACTTCTTTCTGGTCAACCTATCATTATCAGACATTTGCTACATCTCAGCCACTATCCCCAAATCCATAGCTGCTTCTTTGTCAGATGACAAAAGGATTTCTTTTGCTGGCTGTGTCGCACAGGTTTTCTTAGTTTTCACTTTTGCAGGTTCTGAGCTTGCCTTGCTCACTATCATGGCTTATGATCGCTATGCTGCAATCTGCCATCCTCTACAGTATGAGCTGATCATGAACTGGGATGCCTGCATCCAAATGGCAGCTGCTTCCTGGATCAGCAGCTCAATCCATTCATCGTTACATACCATTATCACTTTCAGGCTACATTTCTGTGGGTCCAATATTATTCGGCAGTATTTCTGTGATGTCCCTCAGTTGCTTAAGATTTCTTGTACTGACACAAAGGTTAACCAAATTTTGATCTTTGCCATTGGGTTTATTGTAGATTCATTTTGTGGAGGGTTCATCTTTCTTTCCTATGGCTATATCTTCTCTGCTGTGCTGAGAATCCCTTCTGTTCAAGGCAGATATAAAGTTTTCTCTACCTGCATTCCCCACCTGACTGTCTTTTCTTTATTTATGAGCACAGCTGTGTTTTCATATATGAGACCTAAAGCACTTTCTTCTACAACGATGGATTTGCTCTCTGCTGTATTGTATAATGTTTTGCCACCACTAATGAATCCCATTATTTATAGCTTTAGGAACAAAGACATCCAAGAGGCCGTGTTGAAAATACCGAAAAGAATTAGAAGTCTCCTGGCATGATTGCTTGCATTGTGTCTCATACACATCACAATTCCTGTGCATTGCATAACAATGCAAATGCCATTGAAAATAGCATAGTAATGTATTATACTGCATAATAGTGCTTTGCAAATAGATGTGTATTGGGCAAATTTGCATATAAAATGTATATATTAGGAAAGTTTCACACATGATGTTTCACGCATGAGTGCTCAAGTTGTGTCTTGCACATATACATTTTTTTGTGTGCAAATTTCTAGTGCCCACTTTTGAGTGATGCCCTACTCTTCCAGCCCATCTCCTGTTGTTCAGAATGTACTTAGGTAAAGAGTGACTAAAAATGCATTTATTATTAAAAATAGTAATAGTGCTTCATAAAAAGATGTGTATTGGGCCTATTGCTAAGAATAGAGCTTGGGAAAGACTTCGGAAAGTATATTTTAAATTTAGTGCATGTTATATGAAAATGGATGCTCACATGGTCCTAAAGTGGGCGGTGTTTGCAGCACAGGGCACGACTTCCTCATCCTCCTGAAGCCACGCTGTTCTGCCAACCGTTGCTTGGCTCTCCTGGCTGCCACAGTACTTAGTGGGTTCCCACCAAACCCGATTCACATTCTGCCTATCTGCAGCAGCCTGCTCCAGAAGCAAAAAAGGGGCCCAGAGCTGACACTGGCAGCACAGTTGGCCCAGAGCATCAGGAGCATCGGATCTAGATCCCTTCATGATCTTTATCCCACCTCTGGAGGCATCGGTCCTTTGGAGCACCAGTTAAGAACACTCGTTTTCGGCCCACTGCCACTGCCTACCTAGCCAGCTTCAACCATCTGGAGGCCTCATTGAAGGATCCCTCTTGTGGTGCCTTGCCAGAGCAATGCAGCCTTTTTGAGTATTTTACCTGCGATCCTTGCTTGGCCACGGCTGTTGCCACCTTCTTCCTCCAGGGGCCACTTTTGTGGGTGAAGAAGAGCATCCAGCATCCTTCCCTTTCTGTGTCACTATCCCATTCTCACGCCAATGCCATTTTGCGGGGGACATTGGCCCATGTGTCTAAGGCAAGTATGAGCCACCCTTCTTCCCAGAGAGCAAAGCGTGGCAGCCTTAAAGCTCCCATAGCTCTTTAGTCACATTGTAGCAGCTCTTTATCCCAGAAATCCCTGTGTGTCTCAATTCTATGCCCATGATGCCAGGTTTGCAGGTTCATTTCTTGCAGGGAGCAGCAACACATCCCTACATTGTAAGGGTATCAACCGAAAGTTAGCTCATGAAGACTGTTAGCTCATGTATACTGGATGATTCAGTGGTTAGAGCAGTGCGCTGATAATGCCAAGTTTGCAGGTTCATCTCCTGCTTGAGGCAACAACATAATCCCACATTGCAGGGGGTTGGACAAGATGAACTTCATGTTTACAAAATACCTTATATGTCTGGAACGAATTATGCAGCCACATAGGTGTGGCAAGGAATTGCTCCGTTCCGTGTGTATGTATGTGTGTATTTATGTATGCATGCATGTGTGTATCGGCATGTATTTTTATGTTTGTGTGTGTGTGTGTGTGTGTAGATATGTATATGTACATATTCCACGATGAGTTGATTATGGTATTTAAAAAGTCAATCAATCTCTGACTTTTGTCTTCTGGGTTTCTGGGGGTTTACTTGTTGTTATTCTGTCTCTCACAGCTACAATAAACCTGCCATTAAAATTATGGACTGATCGTTTCTTTGTCAGAGGGCAAACAGACAAATTTAGCAGGGGATCGATCAAATACTTTTTTCACACACACACACACACACACACACATATATATATATATATGATGTGTGGTAATCTGATGATTTGATAGAAATAAAATTAATCTGATCTGGTCACTTTTTTCTGCAATCAAAATAATGTTTGCTCAAAATAAGCTTAACTGAATTCATTTTGGCTTATTGCCAGATAAATGAGATCTTCCTAACTGAGGGTCCGCCTTGCATGTGGGCCCAAGGTGTGTGCCCCCCCCATCCTTGAGGAGGTGGGAGATTGAGGCCAGCCCACACAATGGCCCCATAATCACACCATGGCCTATTGGCCAATCAGAGATCGGTGGTGTGATCGTGGGGGAATATAAAAGGTGGTGG
The DNA here is from genome assembly GCF_964234715.1 of Podarcis melisellensis. Lineage (NCBI taxonomy): Eukaryota > Metazoa > Chordata > Lepidosauria > Squamata > Lacertidae > Podarcis > Podarcis melisellensis. The sequence continues at coordinate 25,328,007 of NC_138545.1, read as the reverse complement.
CACATTTCTGGGGATTCACCTGGCTTCTCTGTCTCGCTTTCAGATGAACCGCTTCAGATCTTTGGCACTGAATGCACAGCAGTTGCCAGAGCCTTTTCTGGTGTACCTATGGAGCCTTGGAAGTGCCTAGTTATGCAGGGAGTAGTCTCTTCCTTGGCCCCCTCCACATTTAAATCTTACAAGAAAGCCTGGGCTGATTTTATAACGTTCCGTGTGCTGAATTTATCTATTGCTGCAGATCAACCCCCTTCTACAAATCAGGTTTTGCAATACAGCGTGTTCACATAAAAGAGAGCACGTGTTGCGGTTGGGGCTGAACAAAACCCCATTTTAGTGGCTAGGCCATAGATGGCTAGAGGCCTGGGAGCAGATAGGTGGGTGTTGTTACTGGGGCAAATTTGATGTTGCCAATTTAGGGGTGGGGTCAATGGCTTTATAAGCAGGGTCCACAGCTTTCTCTTTCTCTTTTGCTGTGGACACCGGATCACATGGAGCGCTTGGACTGTCTGGAGGACAGTGTTTCAATCTTCTCATTGTCTGGTTACATTTATTTATTTCCCCCTTCTTTTAATCCTCTTTAGTCCCTTAAATAATTTAATTCCCCCCTTTTCCTGTTCGATTTCCCACCCCACCCCTTACCCTGCCCTGTGGGAAGATTCTCCCTGTATCTGTGGCTTGCCTTTCCCAATAGGGAGAGGGCCCCTGGTAGGGGCTTTCTTTCGCAAAAAGGTTTCCCCCATTTCTCCTGTTGTAAGTTGTGGGGCTAGTCAGGGCTGTTCCCAGCTTGGCTGGAATCATTTTCGTTTATAGCACCCCCGAAGGTTGGCTTTGTTTGGGTGTGTGCAGCGCTGTTGGCCAAGTATTGATCTAGCCTTGGGCGAGAGCACTGTTTTGAGTTCTTTTAATATTGCTATGAGACTAAGATTCTCAAGAGCAGAGGCAGGGAGGCCTATTTGGCCTGCACATAACTTCCAGGCCTAAGTCTGCTACAGGTAGCAGTTAATTGTTAAGTCTCTGACCTCTCTATAAGAATGTACCTGCTTGCAGGCTCAGTTGCTGCTAATGTATATCTGAGGCAGACAGGGCGGCAGAGGCTCCCTGTGCCTCCAACGACTATGAGCACTCTGTATATGCTCTTGAACTATGCTGTTTCTGAACAAGTTTATTTTCGTTAAGTTTGTTTTGCCCTGATAGTGGCGACTGCCATTTTAGAGACGAGCCAGTGTGGCTTAGTGGCTAAAGTGTAGGACTAGGACCTGGGAGACAGGGTTCATATCCCCCTCTTAGCCATTGTTATCACAAAACAAAACAAACTGCTCCTTTTGGGCTATTCTGTAGTTCGGCCCATTTGTGGCAAAAGAGCTTTGGGTTTCTTGAAGGGGTGCTTCCCTCTAAAAGGGCAAGCAGGGGTACCTGGACAGGCTGTGGGCTACCTCAACTCTGCTATTTCACTGGAAACATTTATGCCTGGCCTAGCAGGTGATCCTAGGGCTTTGCCCTAGAATTCGATGGCCTGGAAGCGTTTCCGGCCTGAATAGTGTCCCCATGTGGTCCATGAAGCATTAGTTTCACCGGTTCCTTACATGGTTTAGTTTTTGCAGACTATGACAGGGTTTTGCAGATGCCTCCAGAGCTTGCCTCTCCTGCAGGGGATGATTTGCGGACGCCCCAGGTGCCTTCTTCCAGAAGGAAGCATTTTTGAAGGCTGCAATCCAGGAGGAGGGCAAAGAGGAGCAAGGATGATAATTCAGACATCACCTTGGACCTCTACAGGGGTCAGGCTGAGGCTGTCCTGCGTCTTTAGGGATCATCCTAGATAGCTCAGCTGGTCAGTGCATAGTGCCGGTAATGCCTAGGTTGCAGGACTGGTCCCTATGCGGGACAGCTGCATGCTCCCCCATTGCTCTACCTGGACACTTAGGCCCAGTGTCGAGGGCCTGTTGGTGGTTCCCTCATTGCGAGGGATGTAACAGGCACCATGTTTGCAATATGCAAGCGGGAGAAAGCACCTTTGCCTGCCCGCATTGCAGTTTGCTCTGTGCATTGCAGGGCACAGCGCTGCACGGGCTGCATTTGCATTGCTTTGCGTGAGAGATTTGCATTTGCATTGCACAGAGGTGTGCATTGCACGGAGGGTGTGTGTGCATTGCACAGAGTGTGTTGTTGCATTGCACGGAGGCTGTTGTTGCATTGCACGGAGTGTGGGTATGGGCACATTGCACGGAATGTGTAGTTGCACTGCACCAAGTGTGTGAGCATTGCACGGAGTATGTAGTTGCATTGAACAGAGGGTGTGTGCAGCGCACAGAGTGTGTAGTTGCATTGCGCGGAGCATGTTGTTGCTTTGCACGGAGTGTGTAGTTGCATTGCATGGAGTGTGGGTGCATTGCACGGAGGGTGTAGTTGCATTGCACGGAGGGTGTAGTTGCATTGCGTGGAGGGTAGTTCCATTGCTTGAAGTGTGTTTTTGCATTGCACTGAGTGCGTTTTTGCATTGCACGGAGTGTGTAGTTGCATTGCACGGAGTGTGTAGTTGCATTGAACGGAGTTTGTAGTTGCATTGCATGGAGTGTGTAGTTGCATTGCACAGAGTGTGTAGTTGCATTGAACAGAGTGTGTAGTTGCATTGCATGGAGTGTGTGTGCATTGCACGGAGGGTGTAGTTGCATTGCACAGAGTGTGTAGTTGCATTGCATGGAGGGTAGTTCCATTTGCTTGAAGTGTGTTTTTTGCATTGCACTGAGTGTGTTTTTGCATTGCACGGAGTGTGTAGTTGCATTGCACGGAGTGTGTAGTGGCATTGAACAGAGTTTGTAGTTGCATTGCACGGAGTGTGTAGTTGCATTGCATGGAGTGTGTAGTTGCATTGCGCGGAGCATGTTATTGCATTGCACGGAGGGTGTAGTTGCATTGCATGGAGTGTGTGTGCATTGCACGGAGGGTGTAGTTGCATTGCACGGAGTGTGTAGTTGCATTGCATGGAGGGTAGTTCCGTTGCTTGAAGTGTGTTTTTGCATTGCACTGAGTGCGTTTTTGCATTGCACGGAGTGTGTAGTTGCATTGAACGGAGTTTGTAGTTGCATTGCATGGAGTGTAGCTGCATTGCATGGAGCGTAGTTGCATTGCTTGAAGTGCATTTTTTGCATTGCACGGAGTGCGTTTTTGCATTGCACGGAGTGCGTTTTTGCATTGCACGGAGTGTGTAGTTGCGTTGCATGGAGTGTGTGTGTGCTGCACGGAGTGTGTTTTTTGCATTACACAGAGTGTGTGTGTCGGAAAAGGAAGCTGGCTTGGCGGCAGCTTTGTCAGAACTTCTTTAGGGGTTCTGGCCAGAGTCGGCCCTGTAAATTTACGTATTATGATGGCAGCACAAGATGCCCCCTGCCCAAGAGGGGGCTGGAAGCTGGCATGCAATACCTCAATACCTTTTGCCATATTCCCATTTTATTTGGGGATCCAGATGGATATCGTTGCTAAAACATGCCACTTGCCTATGGAGAAGCTGTCTGCCTTGAAGGAAGTTATTTTGTAATACTTCCTCTGTAGCAAGTGATTCTTCATCAGATCCGATCTTGCTGGGCCACTTAATTAATCTTGCATGCAGAGTGGTTGCCCCAGGCTGCCCCTTCCCTTCCCACTAGGCCAGGCTGCCTGCGGCCTGAGGTCCCCTTACCTTTCTCATGCAATGGTTGCAATTCCTAAATGTCGAAGTCCCCTTGCCTTTCTCATGCAATGGGATCTCATGCAATGGTTGCAATTCCTAAATGTATGCAATAGTAGTTGGCCATGGCAGGATACCTGGAACTTGCACAGGGATTTTCAGGTTCATGCTGATGCTGCTGGATCTTTGCCCTTTGGGTATTTATTTATTTATTTATTTATTTATTTATTTATTTTAGGAGCTGCTGGTGTGCAAAGCCATGGCCTCAAGCCCGGTGTGGCGAGGCAATCATGTGACCTAACTTTTCTTGAGTTTTCCCCATTGTAGTAGCAGTTCACATGTGGCCCGAGGAGTTCAGTGAACATCGGATCTGCTTTTGGTCTGATAACCAGGCAGTGGTGAGCGTCTTGGCAAAACGGTCCTCACGCTCTAGCTGAGTCTCCGCCCCTCCGCTCACGCTTTCGAGCTGCGCCGCTTAAGGTTTAATATTGTGCTTTCTGCTCCTGATTACGGGATCCTCTAATGATGTCACTGTCACTCTATCCCATTTTCAGATGGAGCGGTTCAGATACTGGGCTCCAGACACTCAGCTACTGCCAGACTTTTCCAGACCACCTGTGGCATTTTGGCAACAATTAGTACTTACAGAGAGCAGCAGCTTCCATTTCCCCTTCTGCTTTTAGCTCTTATGGGAAGGCCTGGATGGATTTCTTAGCCTTAAGCTGGCAGCCCTTGGCCATTCAGATGAACTGGCCCCCATCCTCTGAGCAGATCCTGCAGTATTTGGTCCACCTGCTGCAGATTGGGCGTGCTGTTAGAACTATAAGAATTCAGTCCGCTGCAATGTCTGTTATACTGAAGCTTTATTTTTCAGAGACCCTTGTATAAAGTTTGTTGTGTGCAGGGCCTTGGAAGGTTGGAATAGGCTCCAACCTCATAGGACAGTGGGCAGGAAGTCGGTCAATTTTACCAATGCAGTATCTCCAACAAGTTAAAACTTATCTGCTGGTAAAAGATCAACGCGAGACTCCTTTCAGTATTCCATTGCATTTTGGTGCACTGAGGGTTGGGGAAATGGTTGTTGGAGCTAGCACGGGGCTGAGAGTCTGGAGGCTTATTGCTTCAGGACTTTTCCTTATCTGCTTTGGAGCTTGTCATTAGAGTCGGGAACTCTAAAACAGACTTAGTGGGCAGGAGTGCCACAATCTGGCTTCCTGTCACAGGTAAGGAGGGCCCTTGCCCAGTTATGGATACCAGAAATTTGGCTTTTCTTTCCCCTGGGGGCTGGCCCGCTCCTAGTGCGTAAAAATGGGTTCCTGTTAGCCAGGCATCAATGTGCTTACGTCGTGCACCAGTTATTACGGCCTGCGGCTTGCCTACCGCTGAACACGCCTCATTCCTTCCAAATAGGGCTGCTGCAAAGGCTGCACACTGGGGGCCTGTCAGTAGACAGGATTGTGAAATCATTGAATGTCCGATGCTGAGAAGGGTTATATCAGGAAGCGTCACAATGATGTCTGTGCTGATGCTTGTCTGTTATTTCCTTTTTTTTATAGGAACAGCTGTGCACATTTGGGCCACAGCATTGTACGCTGGGCTGGCAAGCGCGCTGACGAGTCTGGACTGGGCACCATCTCAGTCTTCCTGCCCATGTGAACATATACTGGATGTCCAGATGGGGAATGCTTTGGGAGGAGATCCTTCCTTTGGCGGTCGAGTGTGACCTGTGCTGGTCCTCCCGCAGTGCTGGTGGTACAGCTGGACAAGAATGATTTGCCATCTTTCTCCAGCATAAGTTTGCATTCCTGCATGCAAGAGGGCTTGGTTCGAGTTGATGGCAGCTCTCCCTGGACTCAAAATAATTAAAGGCATTGGTTCAAGGTGATCTGGAGGGGGGGTTGGAGCACCTGTCCCCTCCAACCGCTAGATGCGGTTGCGTTGGAATTCATTGCTCCCCCACAATGTTTGCTTGTACTGATGATATGGTGGGGCCCAGTCGTCAGTGCTGCCCTGCTGAGGTCAGGTGCAGCTAGTCGGGAACCAATGCCTAGACAAACTACCACCATTTTGGCCCTCCTTCGGCGATTGTGGTGCAGCTTGGGGAGAATGATATGGTTTCCTCTTCCTGCTATGAGCTGCGTGCGGCCATTTTACAGGACCTGAGGGAACTGGCGGCACTGGTGCCGACCGCTAGGTTAATTTGGTCACAGCTGCTTCAACGATGCACTTGGAGGGGTAGCCCTTGCCCAGCTGCCACCGAACGAGTGAGGAAGCGGATTAACTCCGCTGCGAGTAAGCTGGTGGTCGATTTGGGCGGGTGCGTGATCCCTCACCCTCTTATTTCATTCCGGGCGGTTGGATTTTATAGGGATGACGGGGTTCATCTCTCGCCAGTTGGGAATGATGTGTGGTTGGATGCGATGGTGTCCAGGCTGAGGGTGTGGCTTAATTTGTGAGTGGTTGGCGGCGAGCGTAAGGGCTCGAATGGCGGTTAGGCATTGGTTAAAATTGATTGGTGGAGGGGTATGGATTGGCTGTGCCTGCCCCTCCAATGCTGCTGCTGACGGGTATTCCGTTAAAGGAATTCTGAAGCTTACCATCCCCTTTGTCCAAACCCTGACGGCAGGGTGCGGGCCGCGTAAGCTTCAAGGAACATGCGCGGAGTAGCTGAGGGCCTGTGACGCAGCTCCAGCTGACTCTGTCCCGTGTTCCTCCGGGACTGACTAGGGAGTCAGTGCTGTCCCCCATGGCGGGGGGTGACAGATAGTCATAACCAATGCCTAAGCAACCACTCTCAATTTGTATGCAAATAAAGTTGTGGCCAAAAATTATGCCAAAAACCTTAAACAAAAATTACGTGTGATGTGTGAGTTATTGGGGAAGGGGTTTTGGGGGACCTCAACACGCAAATAGCACACATATATCAGTTTCGGTGTGCCGCTAAGAATCTTAAAATCCAGTCTGCTGCCATTTCTTTTTTTAGCAAACCCTGCTTGCCCAAGATCCGTGTGCAGCTTTTGTGCTCTGGTAGGCTCTGGAGGGCTGGCATAGACTTCAATCATCTTTTGGTGTTGGCCGCAGGCCTGTCACCTTTGAGCTATTATGTAAAATTCACAAAAAAACTAAGATCTGTTTGCTGGTCCTGGTATGAGGCATGGTTGTTCTCTTCCAATTATTCTATCACAATAGAATGGGTGAGGTTGTTTTTAAGGAGGTCCATGGGAGAGTTCCTAGGGGTCTGCACTTAGAGGACATATCTTTGGGAGAGGCGGAATTGGTGGTCCAGATTAGTCAGTTCAAAAGTGGTAAGAGGGCCCTGCTTAAGTTGCCTGCAACGGTGCATGGAGGTTCCTGATCTGTAAAAGACACCAGGAGGTATTTACAGATTAGGCCTCCTAGAGTTTATCCGTTCTTGATACATGAGGATAGAAACCCTTTAGCAAGGCATCAATTCACTAGGGTTACGTGGAAGGCTATTACGGCCTGTGGCTTGCCAGCACTGGAATTTGCTGCCCATTCTTTCAGGATTGGTGCCGCTACGACGGCAGTTCATTGGGGCCTTTCAGTGGACAGGATAAAAAACTTGGGCTGGTGGAAGTCCAATGCCTATAAGGGATACATCCAGAAAAGCAAGTAGCATGTTGTCCACCTCCTAACATGTTTTGTCTTTTCCTTTTTTTCAGTGCTGCCAGAGTTGCACGTGTGGATCGTGGGTCACAGCATCATGCACTGGGCCAGTGTGTGAGCAGTGGAGACTGGCTTTGGGTGCCAGCTCGGCTTACCTACTCAAGTCAAGATTTCCTGGGTGTCCAGATGTGGGATGCACTGGAAAGAAGTTTTACCACTGGTGAAGGCTCGGGTGAACACTTGGGGTCCACCTTCTGCGTTGGTTGTGCAGCTGGGTGAAAATGACTTGCCACTGCTGAAGGGCATGGACTTGAGGACTTGCATTAAGAAGGACTTGGAGAAGCTGGCAGCAGTGCTCCCAGATACCACAATATTTTGGTTGCAGTTCCTGGTGTGTCAGGTTTGGCACAATAGTTCATGCCCAGCTGCCACCAACAGAACCAGGAAGCATGTTGACCCTGAGGTGTCAAACAAGGTGTTGGCGCTGGGTGGCAGAGTGATTCGCCACCCTGGTATTACCTTCAGTGATAGAGCCCTGTTTCGGGCTGATAGTATGCATCTTTCTGATGGCAGAAATGATGTGTAGATGGATGAGGTTGTTAGAGGCTTGAAGGATCGGTTACAGGTATGAGCGTATTGGCGGCGAGAGTGGGGCTCATGTGGCAGTTAGGCATTGGCTTATTGTGATGTGGTGGAAGGGAGGTGCGGCCATCATCATCTCCTGGAATACAAGGGTATTCCAGTAAAGAAATCTGCGGGTCTAGATCTCATCCGGAGTCCGCTTGAGGGGTTAGGGCCATGACAGGACCCAGCAGGAACCCCAGGGTGAGCATCAGTTGGTTGCCATTGACGGAGCTCCTTCGTTTGGTTGTTTACCCTTCCAGATTTCCTGCAAGGTGGGCAGGAGTCAGATATAGTTATTGCCAATGACTAAGCCAATACCACTCACATTGCTGTAATCAATAAAGTTTTGCCCTAAAGTTTTGCCCATTAACCTGAAACTAAAATTCTGTTTCAGTGTGTATTTATTTATCCTTGGGGGTGCTCTGGGGTCTTGATGCACAATTGGGATTAATTGGAAGCCTGAAGATAACTTCCTTTTGAGTTCCTAGCACAACTGGTCATTACTGGATTATCCTTTGTAAGCAGCAGTGTGAGTGAGCAGAGCTCAGGTGTATGCCAGCACCCCATTACGCTGTCCGCTGCTGGCTGATGTCTAAGTTTGAGCAGACCATGTACCTGTCAATCACCTGATCTTTTAATTTAAATTATTATCACTTTGGCTGTGAGAGTTTCCAGTAGGGAACAGACAGACACAACTAAAGAAAGCCTTTCAGGTGCAGGCTTCTTAACTCCTGCTAAACAGCAGTGATGCAATTGAGTGGAGGTCAATTGAGAGCCACTGCACTACTATAATGTCTATTACTGCCATTGGGTGCACCCAGTTCCACAACCTTCGTATGTAAGCTCTAATGCACATGATGGAAGAGCACACTTCATATGAAGGGCAACCTAAGTTCTTTCAGCTGAACACTTATGGAAGCTCAAAATAGAAGTTCATAATGAGAAAGTAAAAGTAGAAGTTCATGAGCAGAAAGAATTTGCCAGTGTTGCAAACAGATGAGGTGGGGGGAGAGGACAATAAAAATAGTTGTGATGTTACGTATATGAAATTTAGGTATGCACGACAAGAAAAAAAATGAAAAAGTATCTTTGCATACTAGAAGTCAATTAATTTTTGGAGCCTTTTTCATCTTCTTTGTACAATATTGTGCCTCAAGGGGCATCCTTCAGCAAATATGAATTAATTCAAGTGGCACCAACATGGGGAGAGCACAAACTTCCCTGGAGCAAAGATTCTCAAGAGATTTTGCAATGGCATCTTTGTTTGCATATCTGAGAACAAGTAAATCTGGGGAATGCAGTTTGCTGATATTATACTGGTGTGTGTGTTTTGGAGTTTTGTTGTCCATGAAACATTGCCACTTCTTTTCATTTACACATTGTGTACATTTCACTGGCAGAAATTAATGAATGAGACAACCTTAGCATACAAGGATTGGGTGGAAATACTCTGATGCGATATCACTATTCTCCTGATCATCTTGCTTTTCACATATATTGAGGATCAACTGGGGCAGAACTGGGCTGGCTAGGTTGAGTTTTTCATCTGCTCAGCTCCCTTTGTGTCCTTCGCTTTCTGGATTGATCCAGCAAGCTCTTATATTCTTATGCATATTAAAAGAACTAGTAGGGAAATGGACAACATTTGTTTTGCACAGCACCATGGGACTGGTATGTTCTCCAAAGAGAGAACCAGAAATAGCACAGGAAAGGAGGATGACATCACCTTCTCCACCTCCTCCTGACAAGCCATGCACCGTCAAATAAATATCACCGTCAAGCACATTGGCACTCTAATCTGAGAGAAACAGTGGTGAGTATAATCCTTATTGATCTCCTTAAAGCGAATGAAGGCTTGAGCTTTCAATTCTGAAAAGATTGCAAAATGACTGATGTAGTAGTTGGTGTAAAGTGGATTTTTCTTTTCTTTTTTTTAAGTATCATTTCTTTTATATATAGGAGAAGGCAACAGAAAACTTGGAAAAACTGTGCAGAGATATATTTCACGCTGGAATATGGACAACTGACATTTGACAACTGACAAGAAATATGATAATGGAGTAAGCTCAAGTGCTACCATAACTCTCTTTTGTTCACAGCAACAATGGTGGTAGGCAGATACTCCAGAATTCTTCAGTAACTATGGCATTTCTGACAATGGGAAGCTTTTAATGATTCAGGGTGCAGTCTTTATCTTGTCACCTCATTAGATTGGCTGGTTAAACAAATTACCCACTGCATATGACACAAATTAAGTGAGAGATGGATGCTTCTGGGTTATCTTTGCCAAAAAAATTAAATGAAATAAATTATAATATATGGTAATACGATCACTAGAATAGAAATTACTTATCCAAATGGAATTTGTCTTGTCTTTTTTGAATAGGATAGAAATTAATATGATTCTGCCTGCAAATTGAGAAGTATAGCCATTTTTTGAGTGTTTCCATGGGCCATGTTACTAGAAATAAATAAAATAATGTTTTGGATTTTTTTTCAATTCTCCTTGCAGGTTTTTTAAATCTTTGCTGTTTCAGTATTCTGGCAATCAGTCTTCATTCCTGAAACTTAATTCATTCAGATTAATTCTTCACTGCTCTTATTACCTAATGTGAATTGCTATGCTGTTGTTCAATTGAAAAAAATGGAGAGCAGCTTTCAAAACACATACACTTGCATGATAGTTTTTTGTCATATATTTCTGATGGAAAACCTCCAAATATTTGAAAACTGACAATTTTTTATTCCAATATACTTGAAGAAAGCTTCCATTTCCATGTTTTACATTACTAAAGTATTTAGCAAGAAATAGAAATGCCTCATTAAGAATACACATAATACAATCTTTCAAAATATCCACACTGATTTCATTTTTTGTTTTATATGAAATTTCAGATCAACTTCCTAGAATAGTGGTTCCTTTACCCCATCTAGTTAATTCAGTGTGATCTCTCTCTCTCTCTCTCTCTCTCTCTCTCTCTCTCTCTCTCTCTCTCTCTCTCTCTCTCCCCCCCCCCCCCAAATGTTACATGTTTCATAAAATGGTTTATGTACATTTGATGGCAAAATGGAAGACTTCTTTAAAAACGGCACCATTTACATCATGTAGCACATGGCTTAGAAAGTACCGGTATATGTATGCACCCAGTCTTTGTTGCCTTTCTCCCAGTCTTTGAGGGTGGATAAATCATATTAGCTGAAGATATGTGAGTGCACATACTATCCCCATTAGGCTTCATGTCATATCAGAATGAAAGAACACATCAGCAGTTAATAGTGTGCATGCATGGTTCTTGATGTGGATAAATGTGTAGTTGTGAACTAGCGCAATATCTAAGATGATATTTTTAAAAAATAGAATGTCCAAAAATTTGTAAGCTCCACTAACGCACAACTATTTAACTTCTATCTGCAGAATGACAGAAATGAGAGAAATGGCTAACCAATCTACTCCAACAGAGTTCCATCTCATGGGGTTTTCTGAAACTCGTGATATGCAGATTTTGCATTCTGCAATATTTCTCTTCATTTACTTAACAGCCTTAGTGGGAAATTCTCTCATCATCACAGCTGTTGCCCTAGACCACCACCTTCACAGCCCGATGTACTTCTTTTTGATCAACCTGTCATTGTTTGATGTTTGCTCCATTTCTACTACTGTGCCCAAATCCATCACCATTTCATTGACAAACAACAACATGATTTCTTTTGCCGGATGTGTCACACAGGTCTTCTTAGTGGTCACATTTGTTGGTGGCGAGCTTGCTTTGCTCACTGTTATGGCTTATGACCGTTTTGTAGCCATCTGTCACCCACTACAATATACCTTAATCATGAATTGGGATGCCTGCATGCAAATGGTAGCTGCTTCCTGGATAAGCAACCTGATTCATGCAGTATTGGAAACCAGTTTTACTTTCGTGCTAAATTTCTGTGGGACCAATATCATTGGGCAATATTTTTGTGACATTCCTCAATTGCAAAAGATTTCTTGCAGTGATACAAACGTGAATCAAATTCTGATTTTTGTCATTGGGTTTTTTATTGACTCTTTTTGTTTTGCATTCATCTTTGCTTCCTATGGCTACATCTTCTCTGCTGTGCTGAGGATCCCATCTGTCCAAGGCAGATATAAAGCTTTTTCTACCTGTACTCCTCACCTGACTGTCTTTTCTTTATTCATCATCACAGCTGTGTTTTCATACATGAGACCGAAAGCACTTTCTTCCCCCACAGTGGACTTGGTTTCTGCTGTATTATATACAGTTTTACCACCGGTTCTTAATCCCATTATTTATAGCCTCAGGAACAAGGACATCCAGCTGGCAGTCTGGAAAATACCCAGAAAATTAAAACAGCTTGTAGCATGATTAATCAGTTCCAAATTCTTTTTTTAAAAAATGTTAAACATGGAAACACTAAATGAGGATCTGAGGTCTGCCACGTAAACATAGATATACCCCTTTATATTTTGAAATAGGACCTTCCTCAATATTAACTATTCATCATACTGAATGGTTCTTTTGTCATTTCCATAGATTTTGTGAGACATTTTATATGTGTAAGTTCTATTAATTATTTATATATGGGACACTATTACAACTGTGAGAGAATTCTAGAACAATAACTTGGTGTTCTTTAGGTGAAGTTTAGACACTTAACAGGGGTTCTGTATTTAAACAAAAATACAAGAGTTTTCAGGAATCCTCTATTCTCCCAGGAGAGCTACAATTACCAGAGTTACCTGGGGAGAGGGATTGATTTTTAAACAATTCATGTATTGTTAAGGTGGGATAAGATGCAACAGAAGCATCCCTGGTTTACACTCCCCCATCCACCCACATACATGCACCATGAATTAACACTCGAACAAGGTTTATTGGAAAATACAGAAAAATAGATGTGATACAGAATATTTGATTTAGCAAAACAAAATGAAAACTACACAGCAAAAGACAATTCAGTTTTTAATCCCATATCAGCTCTTCTTTCAGCTCCAGCAGCTTTATTGGCCACCATTTACAATCAATGGAAAAATAAATTCCTCAAGATGGACACTGTACTTCACTGGGCATCCTGTACCATAAATGAATTAAATTCAAAAGGAAAATCTATGTCTTATGGTTTCATAACTAAACCCACACAACACAACAGAAACTTCTCCAGAGCAACAATTCCCAGAAGATTTTAGAAGGGGCTTTTTTTTCCTTAGGAGAAGAAACAAATCTTTGAACTGAAGGTGTATTCTTATGTATTATATAGATATTTTTGTGCTATGTGTGTGTTTTATATTATTCTTCACCATTGAGAATGTGATGCCATCTTTCTCCCTTCATACAGTGCACCTTTGAGTTGTATAAATAAATAAATGACTGAGATAACCATTAGCTTATTAAAGTTCTCAAATCATATTAACCATTTACCCATAACTGTTATACCTTGAGTCTTTTTTAAGAGTGTGATGGCAACCCCCCCATTTCCCTCCTTTCACATACATTGAGGAGGAACTGGGGCAGCAGTGAGCTGGCTAGGATGAAGGCCATCCATCCTCCTCCTCCTCCCAGCCCAACCATCTTCCTCTGTGTGCTTTGCTTTCTGGGCTATCCCCTGGTGACAGAATTGCATCCATTCCTCGCCAAGGCAATGATGGATTTTTTTTCAGTATTGTTACAAAACAAAGCAAAATTGATCCACACAAGTAAGATGGCGCTCCCGCCAAAACAAGATGGCGCTCCTGCCAAAAGATCCGGTACCCCTACAAGAAGAAGATACAAAATGGCAGTCGGGTCACTTTGTGGGGGAGGGGGCAAGTTTCCAGCCCAGAGCAATTCCCCACAGACCGTAAGCAGAATAAAAGGCAACCTCTCAAAGAGGGGACTCTCTGCACTAAAAATGAAATCAACTTGAATTTCTAAGCCCCAATGCTGCAGCTGCAGCCAGGGAATGAGTGAAGCCATCCGGCTGAACAGAGGCAGCGGCAAGCTCAGAGGTCAAGGGGCCGAAGTCCCATAAGGCAGAAAGCCTCCCAAGTGGAAAAGGGAAAGGCAAGGCAAGGAGGGGAAATTAAATCAAGGGAATAATGAGTAAAGGAGAAACTGGGGGGAAAGGGGGAATAAATAGAAACAGATTCACCAAGCGGATCATCAAAGTAGATCGTGCTCTCTCTCGGCTCGCAGCGGACACGTTGCTGGTGTTCCGATGCACGCACCAAAAGAAGAAGCTCTGGGTCATGTGCGTAGGTATATATAGGTCCCTTGATCCGTTTAGCCTGCATCCCATTGGCTTGATTGAACCCTGCATCAAGGGACCTACAAATAAGGTGTTGTGGTTATCTAAACATACCCACCCACGACACAGGGTTAGGTTGCCAGCTCCCACCGCAACACATACCCTCTTTAAGGGAGGACCTGATTTACATTCCATTGTCCTCCAGCTGAAACAGTTCTTGCCAGGAATCACACAACAATCTGGCACAGTCCAGAACACACTCTGAGGACAGTTCAACACAGTTTGCACACAGTCCAGGGACACAGTCTGGGCCCATAACCATTGTGAGCATTAAATGCCCATTTGCAGATAGAGAACTCAGTCCTTTACAGCAGAATGCAGCAGAAACAACTGTGGTTGTAATAGTAACATCAAAGGTTTTATTTATAAAGCAAATAACAAAACAAGATGACTCTCAAATCCATCTTCCTCAGCGGAGGAGCACAGCAGAGCAGAGAGAGGGAGGAGACATTTAAATAGTTCCCATACTCATACATCAATTAAGTAATTAAAGGCAACCCGCAACATTACAAAATGTGAGAATGAGACATTACAATACACTTATTATCCTTTTCTTCCTGGACTTTCCCCATGATGGCACATCACTGAATCAATCTAGAGCATGACTGGCACTTTTTGCAGCATTACTCTAGTAATAGGATTACTATCCCTCAGTATCAAACAGTGCTGCTAACTTGCACCGTTGTGTTCTTTGATCATTTGATCTGAGCAAGATTGATTATTCCTCCTTGTCAGCTGGCTTGTTTGATAATCTACATTCCACGGTGCAAATATACAAAATATGACATATTTTAGGTAGTAGTGAAGAAGCTATGGATGCCCTCCCAGATGGAAAATCAAACGGAGTGTCTGGCTCAAATGTTAATTGCTTCCTGGATATGCAATCCAGTTTTAGTTTCATGCTAAATTTTTGTGGGATTGAAGTCATAGGACAATATTTTTGTGACCTTCCTCAGTTAAAAGAGATTTTTTGCAGTGATACATAGGTTAATCAAGTTCAACACTCTAACTGCCACAATATATACAATACTTTATTATGATAAAGACAATTGCACTCCTTGTTGTGTAAATCAGGACCTGCAAATCATTATGGTGAGGTTCTCCAAGGAGTGATTCTCTGAAACACTACGGAAATTTAATGATCTTCTCCATGGACCTACTGTCTGAAATACTACAGACAACAGGGAAGCACAATTTATTCCTCCTTCTCATAAAATATATATCTTCTACTAAGGACTACACTCCAGCGTCTAGGCATTTCCTCCTTCCAGAGAATGATGAGGTGAGTAGCATCCCATTAGTTCATCCTCAGAGGAGACTAGGGCTTGGAAGGTGTCCTATTTCAGTTCTGAAAAGACCTCAAAATGTTTAATACAGCAGTAAGATTAATGCAGACATAATTATTCTATGATAAAAATAGATTACATTTATAAGTAAGAGAAGATAATAATGTCGTGTTTCAAAATTCTGGAGATTGGGTTTAAACCCTCAGCTCTCATCAAAGCAACATGATATTTCACTGGTTGTTCTTATAAGCTACAGCTAGCAGTTGATTCTACTTTCTCATTATTGACTAAACATGTAACCAAGATGGGTCTTTCCTGAGATGCTCTCTATGTGCCCTTCCAACTCTAAAATTCTATGAGTACTGGGGAGAATCAATGGTGCCATTACATCATATTGAGATAGGGGGGAAACCCCACATACGATTGCCTGCATATTCCCTCAAGCAACAGACTCTCATTAACTCTTTCTAATCTTAGGTGCCACAACCCTTCTACTGGTGTTGCTAAAACAAAATAAGAGAGCTACTCTTCTAGAACTTTTTAAAAGAAATATTTCAAAGAATTAAGATGGCCAACCAGTCTACAGTGACAGAATTTCTTCTGATGGGGTTTTCCAGTGACCCAGAAGAACAATTTTTTTACTTTGTGATATTTCTCTCCTTTTATTTAATAGCCTTAGTGGGAAATTTCCTCATCATCGTTGCTGTTGCCCTAAACCACAAGCTTCACACTCCTATGTACTTCTTTCTGGTCAACCTATCATTATCAGACATTTGCTACATCTCTACCACAATCCCCAAATCCATAGCTGCTTCTTTGTCGGATTACAGAAAGATTTCTTTTGCTGGCTGTGTCGCACAGGTTTTCTTCATTTTCACTTTTGGAGGTTCTGAGCTTGCCTTGCTCACTATCATGGCTTATGATCGCTATGCTGCAATCTGCCATCCTCTACAGTATGAGCTAATCATGAACTGGGATGCCTGCATCCAAATGGCAGCTGCTTCCTGGATAAGTAACCTAATCCATTCATCATTACATACCATTATCACTTTCAGGCTACATTTCTGTGGGTCCAATATTATTGGGCAGTATTTCTGTGATATCCCTCAGTTGCTAAAGATTTCTTGTACTGACACAAAGGTTAATCAAATTTTGATTTTTGCCATAGGGATTACAGTAGCTTCATTTTGTGGAGGGTTCATCTTTGTTTCCTATGGCTACATCTTCTCTGCAGTGTTGAGAATCCCTTCTGTTCAAGGTAGATATAAAGTTTTCTCTACCTGCATCCCCCACCTGACTGTCTTTTCTTTATTTATTAGCACAGATTTGTTTTCATATATGAGTCCTAAAGCACTTTCTTCTACAACAATGGATTTGCTCTCTGCTGTATTGTATACGGTTTTGCCACCACTACTGAATCCCATTATTTATAGCTTTAGGAACAAAGACATCCAAGAGGCTGTATTGAAAATACCGAAAAGAATTAGAAGTCTCCTAGCATGATTGCTCAAGTTGTGTCTCATACACATCACATTTCCTGTGCATTGTATAAGAATGCAAATGTCCGTGAAAATTGCATAAAAATGCATTATATTGCTTAACAGTGCACTGCACATAGATGGGCAAATTTGCATATAAAATGTGCATATTAGGAAAGTTTCACACAAAACAACTGATGAGTTTTCATTAGGACTTAAAAAAAGAAGTATGCCAGTATGTAAATGTGAGGAACTGGATCTAATGCTGAGAAAGTGAAAGAAAATGAAATTGACACATTCACCCTTGCTCCTCCCAACCTGCTAAATTACGTTTCTTTTTGAGTGGAGGTGTTAGAAGGGAGGAAGGGTAGAATAAGTCTTTGCACAAGTAATGAGGTCTCTGAACCACATTTGCATCTGATACTCTGTCCTCAGTTTCTTGCATAACTGTGGCCCCTCTTCCTTCACTGTTTTAGAGGTGTGTTATTCTACCACCATACTAACTAGGTCATGCATGTAGGGGAGCAAGATGCATTATATTGGTATTTCTTTTTTAAAAGAGCTATTTCAGTACAGTTCAATGAGTGTCATAATACTCAATGTGTTGATTATTAGTAGTATTAATTGTTGTTTTGAGTCCGTATAACACACAAACACAAGTTCTCTTTGGTTGCTTTATGTTGGCTTGAGGTTTAGGTACAAGTTTTGATGGGCTTTTACCTAGGATTCTTGGTGCAGGATTCATGTGTAGGTTCATTTTGTTTCCTATGGCTACATCTCCTTTGCTGTGCTGAGAATCCCTTCTGTTCAAGGTAGATATAAAGTTTTCTCTACCTGCATCCCCCACCTGACTGTCTTTTCTTTATTTATGAGCACAGCTGTGTTTTCATACATGAGACCTAAAACACTTTCTTCTACAACAATGGATTTGCTCTCTGCTGTATTGTATAATGTTTTGCCACCACTACTGAATCCCGTTTTTTATAGCTTTAGGAACAAAGTGTCAGAACACACAAATTTAGCAATAGTCACTTATTGTGTAGATTGAAGGATTGCTTTTCTTCATTGCTTCCACACACAACAAACGAATTATATTTTATCATATTTAAAGCTACAGCTAGATATATTGCCCATTTCCAAGGAATATCTTTTAAAATTCAATTTAATTATAATTAATTATAAGTTTAGAATTATTTTAATTATAATTATAATTCTTGTAAATTCTACTGGAAATATGCTATAGTGTGGACTAAATATTCATCTAATAAAGCTAGATAGATACATGATAGATAGATGGATAGATGGATAGATAGATAGATAGATAGATAGATAGATAGATAGATAGATAGATAGATAGATAGATGATAGATAGATTGGATTAGATTAGATTAGAATGAAGCTCTTGCTCAGATTATGTACTTCCCCTGGCTTCTGCAATAAAGTTTCCAAATGCAAGAATGCTCACAAAATTAACATTTTGGGTGGAAATTCATGGCAAAGAATTAAAAAATGTGTATTTTACAGGAGCAGGGTGTACAGAAAGTGTACAAAATGGATAAAATTTAGATGCAAATATTTTGTTCATTTTTTTAAAAAAAAGATCAGCAGAAAAAGAGGATGGACTTGACTGATCTGTGCATTTATTTTTAAACATGAAAACTGAAATTACTGCACCCTCACTCATTTAAAGGTAAAAGTAATAATACTCAACCAAAAGTACATATTTTTCACAAGTTTTATATTTGCTTTCATTTTTCATCTCTATTTTTATGCACTCTATCTAGAATTTGGCAAGTATGATGCCCTGAGGGAGAACACCTGAAAAGGCCATTTGTGCAAATAAATTCTTGGTGTAAAACATTAATGATTATTTCATATGTTTGGTAGAAATATTAATCTTGTATCCCCTGGCATTTGTACAATGGGATTCCACAGGGTACTAGTCTTGCCTCTGTGCTATTTAATGCAAGCTGTTTGGTGTGGTCGTTAGGAGTTTCGAAGTAAGGTGCCACCCATTCACTGATTATACACAGCTCTACTTCTCTATAACATCTGACTCAGAAGGGACAGTGAAAGCATTGGATCAGTATCTGGATGCTGTAATAAACATTCAGAAAGCAATGTGGCTAATACCTTCAAAATTAAAAAGCTTCATTGCATAATTGAACACATCAACATTCTCGTAAATATTATGTCTGGAAGGACTGAATAAGTGACTGAGTTTGATATTTTTGGGGGAAACCTTATACTGAGCAAGCCCAGTCTCAGCTATTGTGGTGTAAACCACATTAGATGCAAAGTCCATTCAGAATCTGTGCTACTGCTGCTTAAGACAGGCAGAGCAACACTTGTTTTTGTCTCACATGATCCTTTTTTTCTACTAAATTTATGTCAAATTTCCAGGTAACATGATCCAGATGACCATGGGTGGCTCCATCCTAAGTCCTACATCTCTGGTCCAGCTATGGTCCCAGAACACTCCCTTTTGAGGATTTATGTTGGTTTTATGATTCACCATGCTCAGCTCAGATTACCTGGTCCCAGCTCAGCCAGAATGGTAGGGATAAGCCAGTATTCTTCTGGCAAAGCAGGAGATGGGTAGTCATGCTGGGTTTAGTTGCATAAGGAACCTCTTGTCTCAACTGTAGGTTCTAACCCTAGTCATCCCAGTGGATCTTGCTGTAAGATTGCTCATTAAACTGGCTACAATCTAGAATTTCTGGTGGGGAGACCAGTCACACAATACTTAGGTAGCTTGTAGAATTCACTGGATGTGGTAATGGTCACCAATTTAGAAGGTCTTAAAATGGAAGTGGAAATTAGAATTAATGCTGGAGGATGAGATTATCAGTGACTGTCATGCTCAATACTCATCAATGGCTATCATTATGCTACATTTAGGTTTAAAGACACTATTCTGCTGAATTGTTTGTGTTAAATGTTTCAAATGTATTCATTGGCAATAGAGCCCAGGTTTCTTCAATAAAGAGGTTGAATTATGGCATATTTATTATAAATAGTATGTTTACCTTGATTCTTGTGTCTTATATTGCTTTAACAGTCAGGAATATTATTTCTGTATTGAATTCAAGGAAACTCAAGGAAATATTATATTATATTAAATACAATAAAATAAAATATGTAAACACGAACACAAGCAAACAAGTCTTTTGATAAAGAGCTCCAGGCAATCCCGTTCCTTTGAAAAACCTATCATCCAGAATTCACAATACAATACAATATAATACAATATAAGCTATGATGATGGACTCTATTTTAGAAAGCTTCAGAAGTGATCTTGACGCATTGATAAATAGATGCCAATTTATTAAGGGATCACAATCAGAATAGATATAGAGGAGTAATATACTTTTTAATAACCAAATTGGTGGGGAGTCTCAATAGGATAGGGCTATTGATTGATGACTTGCTTTTGAATTCATCAGATGTATTTAGTAGGGCTGTGCAACTGTTAAATTATTCTACAAGGTCACTGGCAAAATAGTGGAGGATGCCAGAGTGTATTATAATTCTAAGAAAAATCATTTGATAGTAGAGAGCAGAATATTGCTGGAAGAATACTGAAGCTAATTGGACTAGTTTGTTTTTTTTTTGACCAATTCATTTATTGTAAAGAACAATGAAAGGAGCAGAGCCTGAAAATGAGAGTTTGTGTGTATTTAATTGAAAGCTGCTTTAGAAGCCAATATTAAATAAATTGATTCATTTTAGAACAGGGTTCCTCAACTCTCTTGTTTCAGACCACTAGTTGTCTGTGAGCTTCATTGAAGTACTTCAAAATGTTTCTGAGAAGAATGCTTGTCATCTGAATTCTATGGCATTGAAAATGTAATATAATAGAATGGAAGATAAGAAATAAAAGGAATAAAAATACAAATAAAAACATACAGCATTTACCACAGCACATTACAATTGCTAAAAGAGCATTGGGGGGGGGGGAGTTGTCCACCAAGACCTACACACATTTTCAAGTGTTTTATGGGGAATAAACTTTGAGAACAACTGTTTATAATAGTAAGTACCCCTTGAAATCAGATTAGTCCAGAATACTTATTGCTTGATCAGTGGAGGAGTACAGCAGAATCAAAATAGTTTTGGAAAAAGAGAAGAAAAGATGGTGGCAAGCCAGAAAAAGACCATACCTCCTTCCCTGGCCAAGATGGAGCCCCACGGGGAGGACACTCAATGGACAGAGTTTTCCACTGCCTTCCAGCCAGTACCTGGCAATGAAACCAAACAACAAGCCCTTTGGGAAGGAGGTGTGAGGGCTCTGACAGGGCCCTAGAATCCACCCTCCTTTTTCCCAAACCCTAGTAAGTGCTTACTGGGCTTTGAGAAGGAGTCCTCACATCTCCTTCCGTGGTCAGGACTCTCCATGACCAAGTGAGAAGCTGTCATGGCTGAAGAGTTTTGCTGACCATCCTGGCATTTTTGTTGCTCTTGGAGGCCATTGTTCAGGTTATTTGTTCAAGTTAGGTAGGAATTGTAAGTTAGCAGAAGCTTCCCTCCCCATATGGCCGGCCAACACTAGTTATTTGCAAAAACTGTTTGAATCTGCCTCCAGGATGAAGCATCCCTTGCCTCTATGATCTACACTCCACTGAATAGAAGGGCATTTCACAGTAAGTCCAACTTTGTTTTCTCAGCTGAGTTACTTAAGCTAAATAATTTTTTAAAATGAGAGTGAAATGGTTTAATCTCTTAAGCATGATGTGAATGGCTTTTTTAAAAAAGAAAAGATTACATCTTCTGCCTCTTTTGTTAAATTAGAGAAAGGATTGTAAGTTAAGACATTGTAAATCTCCAAGGTACAACTCCATGATGCAAGTTATGGATCACCTTGGTGATTCACAACTTTATGACCTCTATTGGGAGCAGGGATGAAACACTCTGCTGTTCAAAGCACATGCTTCTGCAAATAAAATTTAGCCTCAGGCATACATGCACTGCCATCTTCAAAGAGGATCAACTTCAGATTGAGGTGAGCATTTTAATAAATTATGTCCAGAATGAAACAAATGTCTGATCAAAATTTAATGATGCTAAGAGTAGAGCCATTTAAAAAGAAATCGTTTTTGTTAGCCATGACTAATGACTGTCACATTGATTGCAATAGATCTGCACTAAGCATGTCTAAGTCTGGTTACAACACTACAAGTTCAAGTTTTCACTTCTAACCATGGTATAACATGTCTGAAACTTTAGTATTAATCTGATAATATTTCATCACTATCACGATAATGCATTTCTCAAGTTATCACCACTTTGCTTTTTCTGATAGGGAAAAAATGTAAAATTTGTTTGCACACTCCTATTGAAGAATGACAACAGCACTGAATTGTATTTTTAACTTTCAGGAAAGCAAAATCACACACACACACACACTTTACATTTAACGTACACAAGTCTGATTTAGGATTTATTTTTGGCATAAGAAGCATTAAATAAATTTGCTTATAAGCTTATACAGTGGTACCTCAGGTTAAGTACTTAATTAGTTCTGGAGGTCCATTCTTAACCTGAAGCACCACTTTAGCTAATGGGACCTCCTGCTGTTGCCGTGCCGCCAGAGCACGATTTCTGTTCTCATCCTGAAGCAACGTTCTTAACCTGAAGTACTATTTCTGGGTTAGCGGAGTCTGTAACCTGAAGCGTATGTAACGTGAAGAGTATGTAACCCGAAGTACCACTATATCAACATTAGGCATAAATTGAGATTTTCATTGTAACATTAAAAACAATATATGGTGTGAGTGAGAACCTCTGGTCCTCTCATCACTCCAGTCAGGATGGTCGATGATAAGGGCTGATGGCGCTTGCAGTTCAAAAAATTATAAATGGTCATAGTTTCTCCACCCCTGATATAGAGCACAATCCTTTGCAGGTTAACTCCTACACAAGCCTCTCTGTCTTCAATTCTGCTTACTACCAGGTAAATCTGCATAAGATTAGACCTTGGGCTGCAAGCAAATGCATGTTTACTTGGGAGTAACTCCCACTGAAGTCAAAAGGTTTGGGTTATATCTAAGCACAGGTGTCGGCAAAGTTTTTTAGGCCTGGGTCGGTTCACAGTCCCACAGATGCCGTGGTGGGTTGGAGTGCAATTGTGAGAGTGCATGCACGCATGCATGCGCAAACGCTATTTCTGGCCCTCCTTCAGGCATGGAGGAGGTGTGTGCAGCTTCCCATGTGGGAGCTAAACTGCCAAAGCCCAGCTATGCCAGGAACATTCTGATGTGGCCAGAAATCTTTTTGATCTGAACCCCTTTCATTTTAATGGATGTTGCTTAAATGGATGTTCTCTTAAATGAAATGCAAATCTCTGGTCCTTCTTGGCCAGCAGTATCAATTGTCCTAGTTGCTGCCCATTGGTGGCCAGGAAGAGAATAGTCCAGCTATCACTCAGCATGATACTGATCAAGCCCCTTAAGGCAACTCACTGAGCATAAAGAGCTGTTTTGAAGGATTTGATATTTAACTAGGTTTCTTGAGAGGTCTGATTATTTCAAAGTGAAACAGCAATACAATATTGGACTCCCAAATTCCTATCCTTTGTTAAAGATGGAAATACCCTGACCACCTTCAACATCAACCCTATGTTCATTCATGAATCCACCCAGCTTTCAACTATCAATGTCTTTTACAACAAGCCTGGCATAATAAACTGTATCTACTTGCCTCATGTAAGTCAGCTATGAATAAGCCATGGGAAATGAGTTTTACAAAAGTTTGTGGCTTGCACCCTAAACAATCATACCTCTTTCCCTAACAAAAGAAGCATATAACATATACAGTTAAAATGTAGCTACAGTTAGCAGTTAAGATGCTTACTACAGTCAATAAACTAAAATTCCCAAGCTTTCTGAAATTACTCCATTTTATTTCTGAAGCTTTTACCGGTAATTCCATTTCGTTTCATGTTTTCAACATTATTTTATGATATGTATTATGTTTCCTAGTCTATTTTTACATCACTCTGACTTTTTTTTAATTGTACAGCATTTTATGCAGTATAAAGTAAACATAAAATAAATAAATAAATAAATCTGGTCACCAGATTATTTATTTATTAATTTGACCAGTATGGGACAAAATAAGAATTTCCCATAAACAATGAAAACATACCAATGTTGGAGCATGTTTCACTTCTAGAGGAAGAGAATTCCAGTTGTTTGCTCATGGCAGTAAGCCTCTTAATTTTTAACTTCAAAGTTGTTGCAGTTAAAACACCTTCACACAAAAAAGGGCTCATCCACACTCACCTTTGCTCCACATTTGTAGGCACAAGCTTGCGTTTTCCAGCTCCAACACTTTCCCCGCGAAAACCCACTCTTTGACACTGACTCAGAGCAAACGCCATTCCATGGAAAACCCAAATTGCTGTTTGCTCGGATACAGTATAAGAGGGCAAGTTTTCCTGGGGAAAGCAGTGGGGCAAAAAAAAGGGGGGGAGTTCCTCACACACAGACTCAGACACATAGAACTGTGCCAAGAAAATGTGTGGTGAAAGGAAAGTGTGGATGAACCAAAATATAGCTTTAAATGACAAGAACTTTGAAGCTTTCAACATCTGTGCCTTGATTTCTTTATGAAAAGAACTGGGCCCATTCAAGAGCAACGGGTTGAGATTGCTATTTAGTGATGGAGTGCAAACTGGTATTTTCAGCAAAGCACGAGAAAGATTCTCGTCTAAATCCCTGGAGCACTGGTGCTAATCATTGCAGATGAGCTAGACAGATCCATGGTCTGAACTGTTGCGTGCTGAGGTCCCCAAGACACCCCTACCCAATAACTCACACATCACACATTATTTTTGTTTAAGGTTTTTGGCATAATTTTGGCCACAACTTTATTATCATACAAATTGTGAGTGGTTGCTTAGGCATTGGTTATGACTAGCTGTCCACCCCGCCTTAGGGGACAGCACTGTCTCCCTAGTCAGTGCGGAGGAACAAATTCAGGGACAACTGGAGCTGCGACACAGACCCTCAGCTAATCCCCGCATGCTCCTTGGAACTTACACGGCCCGCACCCTGCACCAAGGGTTTGGACGAAGGGGATGGTAAGCTCCAGAATTCCTTTAATGGAATACCCGTGCAGCAGCAGCATTGGAGGGGCAGGCACAGCCAATCCATACCCCTCCACCAACCAATTTTAACCAATGCCTAACCTTACAAGTTGTGACGATTTGCTACGCAGTAGGCAAAACCCAATTGGCACACACTAATCAGCCAAAAGGAAAAATTCCTACCAGGCCCCCGCACCAATGCGGACGACCCCATGACAGGCATAGCAAGGTCAGAGCGAAGCCCAATCAAGGGAGGGCGGGCGGGAGATCCGGTGTCCACAGCGAAAGAGAAAGAACAAGCTGTCGACCTTGCTTAAATAACCTCTGATCCCACCCCTAAATTGGCTACACCAATTTTACCCCAGTAACACCATTCACCAATCTGGTCCAGCCCTTGATCCTATCTTGCCTGACAACCAAAAGGGGTGTCTTGTTTGGCCCCATCCGCAACCCGTGCTCTCCCTTAATGAGAACACGCTTTATCAGATTTTTATTTTTCAACCCAATGCTTTCATGGGTTAAAATGCTTTCATTTGTATCCATTTTAATCCAATTGTAACATTCAAAGCTACTGAGTCTTCCCCTTCCTTCTTCTCAGCCAGAACATGTGAGTACTGATAAACCGTTCCAGAGGTTATTAACACTTAGTGGCTTCATTGTTAGCATAGTAGCTGATATTTTGCTGCAGAGTGAATAATCTGTGGCCTTCCACATAATTTCATATAATGGGGATGAGCACGGGAGTGGATGAGAGCTGCTGTCAACAATATCCAGAGTGGAGTAGGTTGCACACACTTCTATGGTCTTTTGCTGTATGATATCATACAACTTGTGCTCTCTCTTAAAGTTTGTTGGGGGTTTTCTTTTTCTTTTTTTGGTAGCTCAAATAATAACTTACATTCCATAATATTATGTCACCTGTTTTACTCAAAATTCTTAAATTATACTTGATATTTCTAAGGGCAATAAAAATGACAATTGAACTTCAATATGCACACTATGATTCTGTAATCATGAACAAATGCTTCCCCTTTGCAGAATCTCCATCTTAAACAAGCTTACTGTTCACTCCACAGAATATCAGAAAGAAATTAAATGAACAACCAAACTACTGCAACAGAGTTCCTTCTTATGGCATTTTCTGATGAACGTGATCTGCAGGTTTTGCATTCTGTGGTGTTCCTCTTCATTTACTTAACAGCCTTAGTGGGGAATTTTCTCATCGTGACTACTGTGGCCTTAGACCACCACCTACACAGCCCCATGTATTTCTTTTTGACAAGCTTGTCATTTTTAGATGTTTGCTATATCTCTACTACTGTACCCAAATCCATAGCCATTTCACTGACAAACAACAAACTGATTTCTTTCGCTGGATGTGTCACACAGGTCTTCTTAGTGATCACATTTGCTGGAACTGAGATTGCCTTGCTCACAGTCATGGCTTACGACCGTTACATAGCAATCTGCTACCCACTTCAATATAGTCTAATCATGAACTGGGAGGCCTGCATCCAAATGGCAGCTGCTTCCTGGCTGAGCAGCATGGTTAATGCATTATTGGAAACCACGGTCACGTTTAGATTAAGCTTCTGCCACTCCAATATTATTGGGCAGTTTTTCTGTGATTTGCCTCAGTTACAAAAGATTTCTTGCAGCGATACTAAAGTTAGTGAAGTTTTGCCATTTGTCATTGGGCTCATTGTGGCCTCCTTTTGTATTGTGTTCATCTTTGTTTCTTATGGCTTCATCTTCTCAGTTGTGCTGAGGATTCCATCAGCTCAAGGCAGGTATAAAGCTTTCTCTACCTGCACTCCCCACCTGACAGTCTTTTCTTTATTTATAATAACAGCTGTGTTTTCGACCTTGAGACCTAAATCACTTTCCTCCCCTGCTGTGGACTTGGTTTCTGCTGTATTGTATACAGTGTTGCCACCGGTTCTGAATCCCATCATTTACAGCTTCAGAAACAAGGACATACAGAACGCAGTGTGGCTAATACCTAAAAAAATTAAAAGTCTCATTGCATAACTGAACACAGGCACATTTTTGTAAAAAATACATCTGGAAAGGCCAAATGAAAAACTGAGTTTGTACTTTAAGGGGAACATCCTAAGCATAAGAAACTGAAATAAAGCAAACCCAACATACGCTAAGTCAGCATAAAGTACATTAGATCCAAATGCTGTTCAGGAGCACAGCTAATGCTGGTTTAGATGATATGAGCCTAGCAGAGGGAAAATAGGCCATTAAAATAGTGTTTGAGTCACAGTATCATTTTTGCTGACTTAGCTTATGTTGGGCTATCAGGTCACGTGACTGAGCTGACCATACTTACATTCCAACCAAAGTCCTTTATCTCTAGTCTGCAACCCCCATCCTAATAATAATAATAATAATTTATTATTTATACACTGCCCATCTGGCTGGGTTTCCCCAGCCACTCGTTTTAGGTACTTACACCAGCTTAAGATACACAGGGCTTGGCTCAGGCTGTTAGGTTTAGCCTGAGGTAATAACATAGATGCACAAAGAGCCTCCTGGCTCATCTGGAGATCTGTGGGATCCTAACTTGACTCATCCAGGTGGATGTTGCTATAAGAGTGCTCCCTAAAAGGATGCATGCCAGAACTCCTTCTGGACCACACAATATATAGTTAACCTATGGAATGAATGTGCACAAAATATGGTGAAGGAAACAACTTACATTTCTTTTAAAAGTCTTAAAGGCAGTATGCCACTGAATTGGAGAAGGCAGTAGGTATTTCTATAATCCTCGTTCAAGTAGCAGAAATTCATTTTGGATACATTTGTGGGCTTTCCCCCTCTGTTTTTTCCCCAGTCTGCAGGGATACTATGATATGCATCCTTGGTATATGTTGACCTTTCTTCAACTCAAACAACATGGCAGAAGGAAACAGAAGTCATTTATAAGCATTGGTCCCATATTTGAATATAGGTGATTTTCCAAATTATTGCAAATGATATTAATCGTTCAATGAAGCATAATGCAGGTGACATTGCAGGTGTTCATAGAAATCTCCTGAATAACATTGAGAATATTTCCTGTACTGTGTTGACTTCGTCCTTCTCATTCATACCACTGTGTCAAATTTGTACTTTTCTGGATCCTTGATTTTTGTACTCTTGTTTTTTGCTTTCACTTATGACAAGGCAGAGCATTTTTTTCTTATGAATTGTTTGTATTAAATATTGCAAATATTAAATATTCATTGGCAATGTAACCACCAGGTTTCATCAATAAATAGGCTGAATGAAAAAATATTTATTATTTGCAGTTTATTTATCAAGTCCCTTCTATTTTATTTTTTTGTTTGAATAGCCAGGGTCTTTTTTATTATTATTTGCTTTAGCAAACCTGGGTTTGTCACTCAGTGAACACTTGACATGGAGCTTGAGGCAATCTCAGCTCTATTACACCAAAGTATGATTCAACATAAGGTATCATGATGACCACTATCTTGTTGTTTAGTCGTGTCCGACTCTTCGTGACCCCACGGACCAGAGCACGCCCAGGCACTCCTGTCTTGCCTCCCGCA
This sequence comes from Podarcis melisellensis, assembly GCF_964234715.1. NCBI lineage: Eukaryota > Metazoa > Chordata > Lepidosauria > Squamata > Lacertidae > Podarcis > Podarcis melisellensis. Next base: position 25,299,394 of record NC_138545.1, on the reverse strand, counting down.
GTATGGGCAAACTCATGAGCTTTGAGAACACTATTCAGTATGGACTAAGGCTTGTATTGAGACCTATCACTTGTCCACACTTCCACTTGTCCCGTGCCTAGGAAGCATGAGTTCAAGTGGTTTTCCTCTTGTCCTTTGCTTTCTAAGCATGTGCAGTTTTCTGTTTGCCTTGCCACTTTCTATGTGAAAACCTGCTCCTTGACACTGAATCAGATAAAATGCCAATCTATGGAAAACCCAAATAATGTTTGCTCTGATTCAGCAGTAAAGCTCGGGTTTTCCCAGGGAAAACAAATGGGACTTGTCCCAGTGGGACAAGTGAAAGATGGGGAGGCGGGGAGAGGCATACATTAATAATTCTCATATAATTGAAAGGGTAGCAGTGGGAAGCAGTGGGAGAGTTTTCTAGCAGTGGCGTCACTCAGACCCCATCCTTTGCAGTTTGTGTCAGGAATGAGCCAGCTCCTAGTGAAACTCCACAGCCTGCTGCAGAACAGAGTTAGATCTGCAGCAGGCTGAACAGTGCCCAGTGCAACTCCCACAGGCATTGGAATGCCAGTTGCCAAGGGAACGACAGAGAGCAAGCCAGAACACAGCCAAAGCTCTCTGGAAGATCAAGTAGGCACAAACAGGCAAGGAGATAGTTTGTCGGAACAGGAAGATGTTGGAGCTAAGACAATGTCCCATTAAACTTTAATTAGTTTAATGTAAATGCCCAGTGCACTTCCTTCTTTAAAAGTCTCACCACGGCAGAGGATTTCGCGCAGCAGCTAAGAAGGGCAGGAGAGGCAGCATCTTCCCAAAAAGGAGTCCTGGAGCATGCGGTTTGTAAATCAAAAATAAGGTTTATTTACAAAACACCAAAAAACAACCCTGGCGACGAATCACACATCTCAGCAAAACACACACCCAAAAGGGAGAAGGGGAAGAACAAACAAACAGGGGGACTATTTATACAGACTCATGTTCCTGGAAGCCTAATGACCTCCAGCTGCTCAGTGATTAGAGCGTTTCTGCTACTCTTTTAACCCTTTGATAGCAACACCCCCTCTCGCTCGTAACACTGAGCTGTACCAACCTTAATACAAATTTAAACCTGAACAGAAACATTTATGAGATTGCGGACTCAAAGCTTTTGTAAAACCGTCTGCGAGATTTTCTTGGCTTGGACAATACTTTAGTTCAATTAAACCTTGTTTTACACTTTGGCATACATTTTGATAACGGATATCCAAGTGTTTTGTGTGCGCCTTGAATTGACCTGATTTAGCTAGTTTAATACAAGGTTGATTGTCTTCCCACACTCTGATAGGTAGGGAACATTCTCCAAACAATTCTTGTACCAGTTGCTTATAAAATTCCAGTTCTCTACATATATCTGATAACGCATTGAACTCAGATTCAGTTGAACTTAAAGCTATAAGTGATTGTTTTCTTGATCTCCAACCAATTAGTGCATTTCCAAATTTTATCGCCATTCCTGACACTGATTTTCTATCTGGTCCAGCATCTGCCCAACTGCTGTCGGCCCAACATTCAAGTTGTGTGCTGCCCTCTGCTGATAGTTTTAAGCGAAAGCTTTTGGTAGTTTGGAGATACCTTAAAACTCTTTTTACTCCTTGCCAAGCATGCATTGATGGTTTTTCAGCTTGTCTACACAGCATGTTGACAGCATATGTTATATCGGGCCGAGTCCACTGTGCAATGTGGAGTAGACTGCCTATCGCTGACTGGTAAACCCCGGGATTACAGAACTCTGCCTTTTGCTCAGTTTGAGCATCCTTTGTGTAACTTAACTCCATTGGGGTTTTAACACCAGCACAGTTGTTCATTTTAAACCTTTCCAGCAACTGCTGGATTTTAGCTTCTTGGCTAAGCCAATAGTTACCATTTTCATCTTGCTGAATTTTAACTCCTAGATAAACAGATACATTGCCTAGTGATTTTATCTGAAACCTTTCTCCAAGCTTTGTGGCAAATTGTTGTGCAAGTTTATCATCCTTTCCACTGTATAATAAATCGTCAACAAATATCAAAACTGCTTCTTGTTCACATCCCGAGCCTTTTAGATAAAGACACGCATCTGCTGCGCTCTTTCTGAACCCCATGCTCTCTAGAGCATCGTTTAAGCAGGAATTCCAATTACGGGCGGACTGTTTCAACCCATAAATGGATTTGTGTAGGCGCCAGACCTGGTTTGGCTTGTCTCCTTCAAAACCTGGTGGTGGTGTCATATAGACTTCCTCCTGTAAGTCTGCATTTAAATAAGCCACATTGACATCAAAATGAAACAGCTTATTTCCCTTCTTAGCTGAAGAGGCTAGAAGCATTCTTAATGACTCCGATCTTGAAGTAGGGGCATAGATTTGAGAATAGTGAACACCTTTGCGCTGCGAAAACCCTTTTGCAACTAGTCGGGCTTTATATTGCAACTCTTCAGTAGTTGTGGGCTTTAAACGATATACCCATCGACAACCTACAGCTTGTTGCCCTTTCGGAAGCTCTGTACTTGTAAACACACCGAGAGACTTCATTGAAGCCATCTCTTTTTCCATTGCTTCCTGCCACTTTACGGCTTCTGAGCTTGGAAGCTGTTGTACTTCCATATAGCTTTCTGGCTCACACTGTGCCATATTTACGTATACACTTGTCACCTTAAACCGCTCTGGCGGCTTGCCCTTCGTTGCACGACTTGACCTGCGCAATTGCTCCTCTTGTGCCCCCTCTGACCGTTGGCTGTCAGAATCTGTCTCAGACTTTATGTCTGGACGTGCCTCTAGGGATAAAGACCTCCGTTTAGATACCTCCCTTGGGCTTGGTGTTGCAGGTGACCTGCTTTGCTTTTGCTGTCTGCTAGGCCTACTGACTGGCGAAGTTGGAGCACTCCTAGATTCTGGCTTTTCTACCTTAGGAGAAGAACCTCGTGCCTGATCAGAATCTGCATCTGAACCATGTGCACCATCCCCTTCTGGCTCATCACTCTCTGGACTTTCTTTCTCAGCATGAATGCCTAAATCATCTCTCAAAATGTCAGGGTTAGCGTGTAAGTGAGTCCATCCGGACTGCTCAGAAAAATCAGCGCTCCTACTGAGGACCACTCTTGTAGTATCCCCACCTGGGTCCACAAACCTCCAAGATTTGGCATGTGGTTCGTACCCGCAAAAGATGAGTTTCCTAGCCCTTGGACTTCCCTTTTTCCTTAACGCTTTTGGGATAAGTACATAGGCTTGAGATCCAAACACCCGAAAGTAATTAACTTTGGGCTTCTTCCTATATAAAGCAAAATAAGGCGTAGTATCAATTACCGAATTATATACTCGGTTCAGAATATGAGTAGCCGCCTGCCAGGCTTCCGCCCAGTAACTCTGAGGAAGTTTAGCATCAAACAACATAGAGTTTGCCAACTCTTGCAGAACCCTATTTTTACGTTCGGCCACGCCTCCTTCTTGGGGGGAATAAGGTGTAGACAGACGATGCTTAATTCCCTTTTTCTTAAAGAAATTCTGCAACACAGACCCGGTAAATTCTGACCCTCTGTCTGTCTGAAAAGCAAGTACTCTAGTACCGAATTCAAGTTCTACCGCATGAACCCAATTTTTAACTGTTTCTGCAGTATCTGCTTTTGTTTTGAGAGGAAAAAACCATGTAACCTTTGTTTTGTCATCCGAGAGACAGTGCATACTTCGAACCTCCCATGCTAGCAACAGGCATTGGGCCACATAGGTCCATATGCACAAGTTGGAATACTTTGTCAGATTTCCTATCTGAACTGGGATAGCTGCATCTATGAACCTTCGCACTTTTGCATGCAGTACAATCCAAATACTTATTACATTTGTTCAATTTGCACCCTTCTGATAATTCAGGTTGCCTTTTAACATACTGAAAATTAATATGCCCTAAACGGCGGTGCCATAAATGAACACAACAATTATGGGTAGGCGTGTTCACACAACCAGCATGAACCTGTTCAACTTCATCTGGACTTGTCTCAAAATAATATAACCCATTTCTGCATTCCACCTGCAAAAGAGATACGTTATTCTTTGAAATAGTGCAAACCCCATTTTCAAACACAGTTTTAAACCCATTTCTATCAAGTTCTGACACAGACAAAATACACCCCTTCAGTCCCTTTAGCACGTAGGCATCAATTTCTGTTTGCAAACAATTTAAGAACACTGTGCCTACAGTCTCTAAGGAACGTTTAGTTGAATCTGCCATTGTCACAACTTTAGGGGTTTGCAAATGTCTGCAATTCTGCAAACGGACACTAGATGGTGCCACCAGGTGGTGAGATGCACCACTGTCGATCAACCAGCGTAGATTGCTGCCTTGGCCACGCCCTTGCATCAACGCCATTGCTGAAGCCATGTGCTGTGTGCTGTGGGAGTAGCCACGACCTCCTCCTCTTCTTCGACGTCCCCTGGAACTCCTTGTCTGGTAACTAGGGGTAACGGCCTTGTTGCTGTCTTGACCAGGTTCACGTGTGCAATTCCTGATTAGGTGGGAAGGGGAACCACAGCGAAAACAGTGTCTAGCTGCAAAAGCATTTACTGTGTGCTCAAACTCAGCATCAACACTCTTAGGCACAGCATAACTCCCCTTTAAAGACAAACCTCTTTCTCTTTGCCTTTTATCCTGTTCATCCGCAAGCCGAGAAGAAATGTATTCAAGGGTTAATTCAGTTGAAGGCATAGCTTCCAAAGTTAGAGCTAGAGTCTCATAGCTTTTATCAAGAGAAGACAACAATATGTATGACTGCTGCTCCATAGAGAAAGGAATGCCCAGCTGCCTTAGTTGATTAAAGGCAGACACCATTTTGGCAATATGTTCTTTCACACACGCTCCCGGTTGGAGACGTAAATCAAACAAACATCTTGTAGCATGGATCTTGGCCCCCGCAGTGTTTCTGGAATTTAACCGCTGCAGAACCGTCCAGACCTCATGCGTGTTCTTTAACTCAGAAACATAAGGCATTTGCTCTGGTCCCACTGCCAAAACTAGTAGACCTTGGGCTTTCCTGTCGCGTTTCTGTGAAGCTGCTGCTGCTGCTTTGGCTTCTGCAGACGCGTCTGCAGCTGCCTGTAAAGGCGGTGCTTCAGTACAGCTCCACAACTCTTTTGCTTGCAACCAAACCCTTACTCTAGCCTTCCAATCTTGCCAATTTTTCCCATTGAGTCGCGTAAACGGGACAGTAAAACTTTCCTGGGACTCTGCCATCCTCCCTGGGGCTTAGGAACGATACTCACACACCTGTAGACCGTCTCCCAGCTGCTGAGGTGGCTCCTTGAGGAATCAGACGTCTTCCAGCGAGTACAAACTGCGCAGTGCCTCTTTAAAACTTTTCTAGGCACGTTGCAGGACTCAAGCTGCTTTGGAGGCTTTCGTTGTCGGCAACCGCTTCTGTCTTCACTCCAGTCCTTGCATAAATCACTCTGAACTGCTCTCCTTATCTCCTTCTTGACGTACAAACATCCATAACCTGTCCCATTAAACTTTAATTAGTTTAATGTAAATGCCCAGTGCACTTCCTTCTTTAAAAGTCTCACCACGGCAGAGGATTTCGCGCAGCAGCTAAGAAGGGCAGAAGAGGCAGCATCTTCCCAAAAAGGAGTCCTGGAGCATGCGGTTTGTAAATCAAAAATAAGGTTTATTTACAAAACACCAAAAAACAACCCTGGCGACGAATCACACATCTCAGCAAAACACACACCCAAAAGGGAGAAGGGGAAGAACAAACAAACAGGGGGACTATTTATACAGACTCATGTTCCTGGAAGCCTAATGACCTCCAGCTGCTCAGTGATTAGAGCGTTTCTGCTACTCTTTTAACCCTTTGATAGCAACAGACAATTAGTCCCAAAAGCTGGTGAATGGGAGGGTTGTTAGACAGGAAGCAAAACAAGAGATGTGAGAGTCGTAAGTTCAACAGCTTCTGTAGATCCCAGAAAGACTCTTTAGAAGGGGCATCTTGAGTAATGATGCCGGAGACTTTGTTAGAGCCATCTAGAGCTATTTGTTGATTTATTATTATTATTATTTTGCAATAAATCCTCCTTTCTAATTAGCTGTGCTTACTGTGTTATCAAGCTGGGAACCTGGACTCCTGACAGTTTGTTATCTCCCCTATAATTAACAGTCACTAATCATTATCATTACTTCTCATCTCCTGTGGCTTTCCAGAAGAAAAATCGATAAGAAAGCCTATAAAAACTCCTATACCATTGAGATCAAGGAGTTGTGCTCCAGGCTCTCTCTGTTGTGTTTTTTGTTTTTGTTTTATTTTTGACTGAGAACAGAGTGTCTGTCTGTCTTTTTTATGTTATAATTGAGACATGACAATTCAAGTACTAGTATTCTGTTACCAATGGGGGGGGGGAATTATCTTCAGGAAGCCTATTGACAGAATAATCCATCATAAACTGTAGCCTCTTCCATGTAACAAGCTGCTGCTATAGAAGGACACAGGAGAGTTTGTGTCTAGAGACAAGCCTTGCTGTCAAAATGGTGAGACCAGTGGTGTTGCTGCTTCTGCTATCTCACATGACATTCAATGTTGATACCATGAAGTGCCATATGAACGATCCTCTCCATATTCCACATGAGTGGTATCAATCAGGTAGCCTTCTCATTGGTGGAATTGCTTCTCAGATAATTTACATTTCTTCAGATGTTTTCTTCAGCAAACACCCTTCCCAGGATGAGTTTGATGTTCAAGTGTGAGTAATGCAAGAAATAGACTTCTCAAACAATGTATGTATGGGATGAGTTGCAGCAAATGAGTTTAGAGGGACAGGGAATGCACACAACCTTCTTTCCTGACCACCATGTATATTATGAAAAGGTCCAATGTGGGCCTGTTAGCATGTTTGTCTGATATATTTGAAAGCCTCTTTGGGATCAAGATCCCTTACTTTTACTTTTCAGGAAAACACACTTGCAAGCCCCCTTCAGATCATCATGCTAAATATATAAATGTCAGTGCTGAAGTGGTTGCACACCCAGCCTCCTGTGGAGAAGGGACACCTCGTTCACACACCAACATACTTTTGTGCTTATGTGTCTAGCCTGAATGCCCAAAGAGGGCTCCTATCTTTCTCAATCACTGACTTTTTAATTCTTCTGTTGTCCTCACTTCTTCACAGTATATCCACATTTCCTCCTCCCTTGATGAAAAATTCTTCCTGTCTTGGAATGAGAGGGTCATGTTTTCTTTACATACACCACATTTGCATATAGGCAGGCATAATATTTATAAGGTACCATAACTCTAAAAAGAATATCAGAAATTAAAGCCTAAATAAATAAGTAAGCAGAAAGCCTCATGTTTGAAAATGTTGCCTGCAAGGATATGTGGACATGAGGAAAATCAGACATGAAGATAGCAAAGCTGATGGAATAAGTTATATAGAAAGTAGTGAACTTAGATTTCAAAAGGAAAGAAACTAAGCACTTGTCCACACCAGAACAAAATTGTGGATATTTCCTTCCATTAAATGTCCATGTCTCTGTCTTTATCTCGAACATTTTGCACTTTGCAATGATTTTAAAGACCCACAGTAAAAGAGGGAAAGGTCTGGGACAGCACTTAGATGTGGAGGTCATCATATGGATGCCCTTATACTAATAGGGAGACAGGCTGGTGCAAATCCAGATTTTTCTCCACTTTGGATAAACATGAAAAAGATGTTTGAAAACACTGATGGGTGTCAGATCAGGAGACTAGCTTAAGTAGAAAAAGATGAGAAGTATTTTGTTTGTTTTTCCTTCTCCCTTAAATGGCCCTCGCTAGGAATGACAATATAGTATAATTTATTTCAGAAAAGTATATTTTTATGCATTTTCTTTTAAATAGAGCACAAACTAATAGTGGGCACAGTATTCATTGTAGTTGTTTAAAGCAGCAAGTCAATAGAAAGCCAAATAAATCACCATATATATCTGGTTGAGTAGAGGTGAGCTCTCTCTCAGGGCATTTCCATGGTGGGTGGATTGGAAATAGTCACTGATGATGCACATTGTTTGCATATAAAAGGTACAATCCTAGGCAGCACCACTTGAAAGCTTATCAGGTAACTAAGCTCACAGAAATCATTTTCTAACACCTTGGAGGATCACCTCTAGGTAGAGAAGGAAAACCAAACCTCTGATTCATAAAAGAAAGCACCATACATTCATTGTGACTAAATAATTCAATGCAGCTTTTAAGTTGTACTTCACCAATTCTCTCAGTGTTGCACTGCTCTACCATCCATCTTGTTATCATTTGATCTTTCTTCCTCTGATCACCATTTTGGTTTTTCTCTGACGTTTACTGCCCTCCCATTTAACTCTAACAAATTTATGACATTTGTGTGTATAGACTTGTCTTAATGAAATGTAGTGTGAGCCATCGCAGTGCGAAAGTGATTCATATGAATTGTAGAATCCTCTTGTGAAAGAGAATCTAACTCCATTTGCAGAGTGGTGGCAAAGTTATACCAGCACATCCTAGCCTTGGCGTTTGCTGTGAATGAGATCAATGAGAATCCAAAGATATTGCATAATATCACGCTTGGTTTCCACATCTATGACAGCTATTACAGCCTGATGATGACCTATCGTACCACTCTGGACCTGCTTTTCAATTTGCGTAGATTTCCCCCCAACTACAGGTGTGACTTGCCAAAAAACCTGATGGCTGTCATTGGTGGCCTTGGTTCAGACATCTCCTTTCACATATCAGACATATTAGGTCTCTACAAGATTCCACAGGTAGGATTTGTGCATGGAGATTGGGGGACTTTAAAAGACCATACAGAAAGAGAGGCATGGTTCACAGAAAAACAAAATATTGTGTGATAATTATAGAACATGTCCTGATGAGGCATGTCTTCAGACAGACTAGGAAAATAGGTGCCATGGAATAGAATCTGACATCTTGGAAGTCTTCCTTCTTACCCCCCCCAAAAAAAAATTGTACCCCACAGTCTGCTTTTATGCTATTGCAATAGCTGCTGTTATTTCAAGTTGCTTTATTTTACAGTGATAGTGCATTGTTTTCATGGAAATTCTTTTACATTCAAAGCAGTCTCATGCACATCTCTACTAATGCATGGCTCGTGATGGGGGAGAAAATTTGTTGATTTGTATTTAACAGCAAACTTACCTAATCTGCACTTTCTGAAGCCATATGCAAACTGAAACACAGTCATCTTTTGAAATTTGCACGTCTGCAAGTTTTGCAATGCAGTTCTTCAGCAAAGCAATGTGTTCAAATATGCCTATGCTAGAGCAAAGTGCACACATAAAAATGCATATATTACTGAAAGTTGCTTACAAAAATGATTAATTAAAGGGAATTTGCTTTTTAAAAAGTGGATATATTAGGCAACATTGCACACAAAAATGTGTATATTAGAGAAGTCACTAAATTGCTGATGAATTTTCATGTGGACTATTTTTTAAAAAAATCTGGTGAGGAAATGTGAAGAACTATTATTAAAAGTAGGAAAAAAATAGGAACTGAAACTGACAGGTTTTCCATCACAAAGGCACCACTGAAATAAGAACATTTTAATTTTTTTTATAGCTGACATATGGCTCCTTCGCCCCAGGGAAAAGTGATACAATGCAACTATTTTCCTTTTACCGCATGATTCCAAATGAATCTCATCAGTACCTGGGGATTCTCCGATTACTTCAGCATTTTGGATGGATGTGGGTTGGGCTATTTGCTGTGGATGATGATAGTGGAGAACAGTTCTTGCAGGTGTTGGAACCAATGCTTTCTCAGAATGGCATCTGTTCAGCCTTTGCAGAAAGAATTCCAAAGCAAGCATCTTGGCATACAGGAAACCAAATGAACACTATGGCCTTCAATATTAACCAACATTTGACAAATAGCACAGCTAATACATTGATTGTCTATGGAGAAACTATGATCATTTCATGGTTAATTCTTATAACAGATATTGTATATAAAGAAAATATGATGTCTTGGAGAAAGCTGTGGATCATGACAGTCCAGATCGATGTTGCATTAACAAGCATTCAAGCCCAAGCAAATTTGCAAGTGTTCCAAGGTGCTATTTTGTTCACACCACACTCACACAAGCTTCCAAGCTTTAAGGAATTTCTTCAGAATATAAAACTTTGCAGGACACAAGAAAACAGCTTTTTCAAGGACTTCTGTGAGCAAATATTTGGCTGCTCATTTCCAAATTCCCAGGATCTGATGGAGGATGGTAGTGAATGTACAGGGGAAGAGAGGCTAGAAAGTCTTCCTGGATCTCTGTTTGAAATAGCTGTGACTGGCCACAGCTACAGCATCTATAATGCTGTTTATGCTGTGGTGCATTCTTTACATGCAATGTATTCATCTAGATCCATTCACAGAATAAAAGGAAAGAAGAGAAGTCTTCAAGATTTTGGGGCTTGGGAGGTAGCATTTCTATAATGAATTTTCTGCTGGTTGCATTCAGTGATAATCCTATGCAGAGTAGACCCATTCAAATTAATAGACATGACTAGTTTAAAGGTAAAGGGACCCCTGAGAGTTAAGTCCAGTAACAGATGACTCTGGGGTTGCAGTGCTCATCTTGCTTTAGTGGCCGAGGGAGCCAGCGTTTGTCTGCAGACAGTTTTTCCGGGTCATGTGGCCAGCATGACTAAGCCTCCTCTGGCGCAACAGAACACAGAAACCAGAGCAGCACACGGAAACACTGTTTACCTTCCCACTGGAGCAGTTCCTATTTATCTATTAGCATTTTTGGGCATGCTTTTGAACTGCTAGGTTGGCAGGAGCTGGGACCGAGCAACGGGAGCTCACCCCGTCACAGGGATTCGAACCGCCGACTTGATCGGCAAGCCCAAGAAACTCAGTGGTTTAGACCACAGAACCACCCGCATTCCTATGACTATGTTTATGACTAGTTTAGGTACATTCATTTCAATAGGTCTACTCTGTGTAAAGCTTAGTTGGAGACAACCATTTGTTATCATGAAAAGCTCAATTTAAGTGAGATAATATCAAACATCCAATATCCTGTTGATCTGTGAATAACTGGTGAAATGGTGGTGTGCACATTATTTTTTGATAAACTGTTATGGTTTCCAATTTTGTCTTCCTGTAATTCCATTATAAAGTATATACTCCAATATTATGCTTAAACATAGGAAAGTGCCGGTAGTGGTGAGTGGAGATGAACAGGTGTTGCTCACCTGACTTCCATACAGCAAGTTCCACTGCTACGTACTAAGATGGGGAGGCTCAAGGCATGGTGAGCTTAATGTTATGTGAGCACAGTGCCAATCCAACACTTCTGCCACCATGTTTGCATCATGTTGAGCTCCTCTCACCTTGCTCCTCCCCTTTTCCACCTGGGTAAGCAGCAGCAGCACTTGCAAACCATACCACCCAACCTCCACCACCCCAATGACCTTTACTAGAAACTTAGCACCACTTGGGGGAGAAAGAGTATATAAGTTCAAGTAATAAGTGTACATTTCCCAACTTCCGCTATTGCAGAACAGCTGTTGCTGTTGTTTAGGCTGCACTTACATAAAACTTCAAACAACTGTAATCAATGAAAACATTGTAAAACCGAGCATGGAGGTTCCAAAAATATTCCAAATGGCCTTTTCCATTGTTGCTCCATAGCTGAAGATTGCTCATTCAGGAAGCTTCACCTGCCACCCACTTTATTTTTCTTCTTGTACTAAAATACATTTTAATTTGCTCATATATTTTAGAGTCACCTTATAGAACAAGGATGGGAAACCTGTGCCCCTCTGAGTGCCATTGGACTCTAACACCCAAATAGAGTCATTGCAGTCAAACTTGAATGTTGTCCACCACTGTTTTAGACTAGTTGAGATAATATGTGTCTTTTTATTTTGGTCTTGTGTTGCTGCTGCTTTTAATAATGTTTAGGGTAATAGTTGGGAATAGGATTCGAGTTTTTTGTTGTTTGGAATATTCTTGCTTTCATCCTCTTAGAGGCTCTGTATAAAGTTTCTTTAATGCAAACACACCAAACATATAGGTAATTACCCTTTTGTTTCATTTTTACCCATTTCAACTAGCTCCACCCATTTCTTCAAGGCGTTGTGTTTAATAATTCTGCAGAAGAAATTTTGTCCTTTAATGATAAAAGGGAAATGGAAGCTGACCTTGACATAGTGAACCTAGTGATTTTCCCAAATAACTCATTCCTTAGAGTGAAAATTGGAAAGTTTGAACACAAAGCCCCAGTGGAAGATAAACTTGTCATCAATGAAGATATAATTGTGTGGCATGGACGGTTTAACCAGGTATGAGTTTTGGGGTGCTTTGGGGAGCTACTTTCCATTCTCCATATGGGTGTGCCAATGTTTGAGACTATCCTTTGTTGAATAACAGAATCCATGTAATGGATGATAATTTGTCTTGATAAATCCAGTGCTTTGTACTGCATCCAGAAATAATAAAAGGTAATGGTAAAGGGCCCCTGACAGTTAAGTCCAGTCGTGAACAACTCTGAGGTTGTAGCTCCCGTCTCGCTTTACAGGCCAAGGGAGCTGGCATTTGTCCACTCTGCAGACAGTTTTTTTTCCAGGTCATGTGGCCAGCATGACTAAGCCGCTTCTGGTGCAATAGAACACCGAAACCAGAGCAGTGCATGGAAACACTGTTTACCTTTCCGCAGGAGCCATACCTATTTATCTACTTGCACTTTTTGGCATGTTTTTGAACTCTTAGGTTGGCAGGAGCTGGGGCTGAGCAACAGGAGCTCACCCCATTGCGAAGATTCGAATCGCTGACCTTTTGATCAGCAAGCCCAAGAGGCTCAGTGGTTTAGACCACAGCGCCACCTGCATCCCTTCTTAGAAACTAAAGAGAGGTGTAAAAAAAGAAAGCTGAATATATCAATCTCTGCATGGAAATAGTTGTTTCCTCCAGTCAGAAAATGGGGCATGTGGACGTTCTGCTGTGACAAGCCAAATACAGAGATGAGGGAGATGAGGGAAATGCACACACATTGGCATCTGGGAGCATGGTCATGGGTCTATAGGTCTATACCACATCTTTGCAAGCCTCTATTGCCATTTCATAAACCTGCCCAGTCTACCCCTTTATCCAGTGCAGGGTTTTCAGTTACTTTAGGACCACAAGCTGGCCAAGTTGTGCATCCTCCCCCCAATATACTGGATGCTAGGATAGGGGTTTAGCGGTAGATGCAGAGAAATGTGTTGATGTGTTTGGAAGGTGCTGGAGAAGTTAATGAGAGAAAAGGGAATAGATGAACACCATTTGGCACCTTTGAAGGTGAAGAATGTTTCCAGAAGACAGCTACTCTAGGTTGTTGGCCCATATGCTGGACATGTAACATTCTTAAGATACAAGTGCCCAGAGTAATGGGGCACCAGGAACAAGAAGGCCTCTCTACTCACCAGAAGGGAGTGGCCAGTTCTATACCATACGCTTTGCCATTGTCAAGATATTTGACCAAAGGTTGAGGTTTTAGGTTATGCACTTCTCATATTAGTAATAAAATGTAGCCCCATTTTAACCCGTTTCATTTGTCTCAACTCTTTATCCCTGAGTCTAGTCACAATAATTGCCTTGTCTTTGGCAAGACTGTGGATACGTATAATAAAACATATTTAAGGGCCAAATCTTGTCTTTCTAGCATCTATAGTCATGCCTGTTTCTATACAATAATGCACTAATATCTTCTCTGGAAACATAACTATTGGGCTCAGTAGTGTACTATGTAATAATGTTCATTATAATTTGATTTTTCTGAGTCAACAGCTTATTCATTTTGTTGTAAAAAAAAAAGGTGATTATTTTCCTCTCATTGATTCCATCATATTCCTTGCTTTGTTTGCTGATAGGTGCTGCCTATTTCTTTGTGTTGTGACTCCTGCCACCCTGGTTATCAGAAGAAGAAAAGAGAAGGGGTGAAGTTTTGTTGCTATGATTGTGTTCCATGCCCAGATGGAGAGATTTCAAACCAAAAGGGTTAGTGGTGCCAACATTTGCTATACATACCACCATTTTATCTAACAGACCAATGAATGGTTGTAAGTACTTGGTGAGAGCGTTAAGTTTGTGCCATCTTTCCAAGGTGTTACAATAAGTTTACTCCACCTCGAAACTGGTTCAGCAATCTGAGTACTTAACTTGCTTCAAATGCAGTCTTTGTCATTGAAAGCATTTCACACATTTATCTGTAGGTCATCAAATGATAAGAGAATTTATGTGGTACATTGATGTGTGAATCAGACTTTATCTGACAATATTATTGGGAAATCTAGAATTCCATGATTAACTGTAATTGACCAACCCAGACAATTAGTCAAGAATCATGTATTGCCGTCACAGACTATATTGTCAATGTGTGTAGAAAGAGAAATCACTCCAACATAATGAAAACAAGGCAAATTGTCATGAGTGTCTCCAGCTTAGAATCCATAAATGGCAAACATTGCACCTGCTTCTATCTGCATTCTACAAATACCTTAGAAACCCTGCTTAGAATGTCCTGCAACAATGAATACATGCAGAATTATGTGTGTGTTGTCACCCTATGTATTTATTTATTTATTTATTTATTGCAGAATATTTTTAGCCTGCCCTAAATCCATCTCAGAATGGATTGCAGCAATTAAAATAACAGTAATAACTCAAATTAATTAAATACGAGTGTGTAAAAAAATTTAAAAACTATAGCAAAAAACCTAGCAGCAGACTAATTTATATATTTATTTATTCTAGAGTTGCTATTCCTGCTCAAGGCAGCATTCAATAAATGAAACAGACAAAAATGCACTTGAGGATTTGCTAAAACACAAAGTAAAGAGTTAAATGTGCATTAATCAGTATAAAGAGCTATCATAAAAATAATATTATTCAATCACTTCTAACAATGATAATAATAATCACTACATACTGTTATTCATAAGCTTTCTGGAATATAGGTTGGTAGATCATAAGACTCTTAGGCGGAATATATACACATATAAAAAGCGTTGTGAAAATATTTTTTTTAAAAAAAAGTTTTGAAAAATAAATTAAATTTAGCATATTTAAATGCTGTCACCATTTAGTGTCCCATGTGTATATTGCACTTTACAACACATTTAAAACATTTTATCTGCAACTGTATAGATGAGTCTCCAATCTTCAAATTGTGGGTGTGAGCCCCACATTGGGCAAAATATTTTTGCATTACAGGGGGTTGGACTAGATGACCCTTGGGTCCCTTTCAACTCTAAAATTCTATGATTCTATGTTTAATATTAAAATGTATTTTCACACAACCAATTCTGTAAATGGAATGAAAAGCTAGAACTCTCTGTGAGCAGCAAATCCACCTCAGAAGTAATTGTGATATTTCCCCCAAAGTTCTTACATGAGTTGGCACTAAAATATTTTTCTACCCCCCAGACATGGACAATTGTTTCAGATGCCCAGAAAATCAGTACGCAAGCAAAGGCCAAGATCGATGCATTCCCAGAGCTGTGAGCTTTCTGTCATATGAAGAACCATTAGGGATTAGTTTAGCTTCACTCTCAGCTATTCTTTCCCTGATCACAGTTTTGGTGCTAGGAACTTTTATTAAGCACAAAGAGACCCCCATAGTCAAAGCCAACAACCGGGATGTCACCTATACTCTTCTGGTCTCTCTCCTGCTTTGCTTTCTCTGTTCTTTCTTATTTCTCGGAAAACCAAAGAAGGTGACCTGTCTTCTACAACAATCAGCTTTTGGCATCATCTTCACAGTGGCTGTTTCTTCTGTGTTGGCCAAAACCATCATTGTGGTTTTGGCTTTCAAGGCCACCAAGCCAGGATCCAGCATGAGGAAATGGGTGGGGAAAACAATGACAGGTTCAATTGTTCTTTCCTGCTCCCTTGTTCAAGGAGTCATTTGTGCAGTGTGGCTAGGAATCTCTCCCCCCTTTCCAGATGTTGACATGCAGTCACTAGCAGGAAAGATCATCATAAAATGTAATGAAGGATATGTCAACATGTTTTACATTGTCATGGGCTATATGGGACTTCTGTCTGTTATAAGCTTCACTGTGGCTTTCCTAGCCAGGAAGTTGCCAGATAGTTTTAATGAAGCCAAGTTCATCACTTTTAGTATGCTAGTGTTCTGCAGTGTTTGGGTGTCATTTGTACCAACGTACCTGAGCACCAAAGGCAAATACATGGTGGCTGTGGAGATCTTCTCTATTTTAGCTTCCAGTGCTGGGTTACTAGGCTGTATCTTTTCTCCCAAATGCTATATTATTTTGCTGAAGCCTGAGCTGAATCACAGGGAGCAGCTAAGAAAGTGAAATAATGGAAGCAACCAAGAATCTTAGGGAAAAAAATGTATGTACTATGGTATATATTGAGTTGGGACAGTGGTCCTACACTAGGATTTGAAAAGGGGGCAGTGGTTTTACTGCAGTGCTACCATATATTTCAATCCAGTCCATTTTATTTTTATGAATGTGTTCCACACAGCTAACACAAAGAATACATGGGGGATGAAGATAGAAATTTGTCATTATTTTATCAGTAACTGTTCTTAATTAATATATATTATTGGTTCCTGTTTTATTTGTAACATAGGCAACCATCCAGCTCTGTAGTCCTATTGTTTCTCAATCAGCTGTTTATATAATGAAAATTTTCATTGAATCTTGCTTTTTGTATGATATGTATTGACACTGACTCATAAATGATTGCAGTGAAGATGCATTTTGTTGTTTTCCTGGAGTGGTGCTTCTTGGAATGCATTATGTCACAATACGATATGCATCTACTCTGAAGTCAGTCCCATTCAGTTCAATGGTTAATAGTCCCAGGTAACTGTCCATAAGAGTGCAGTCTTAATGTAAGAAATGAGCATGTCACAAAGTGTGTTTACATTGTTTACCAAGATGTTATAAAGATGCATTACTTTTTCCAGAAACAAATCAGCAAAATATTATACAATTATTTAATTAGTTGAAGTGTGACTTCCTACAAGGTTGCAGAAATTTCTGAAATTTTATGTTGTCCCCTAAAATGGCTGGAATTTTCAGTGAAGATTAACATTCACCAAATTGCAAATGTCCATCACACCATTGCATTTGTCAACACATTTCACCAACAGCAAAGCTTTCCCCTTAAACTGAATGGAAGTGGTTGGTCATAGAATTTTTCTACAGATATGCTCTAATGTCTCTACAGAGATAATGTGTGCACTCTAGCTGGTGAATTGAACACATTATTATTATATTACTGTTTATAACACCCTTTATCAAAAGATCTCAGGACCAGGGATAGCACTAAGAACACATTTTATGGAGCATCAATAATAAAAACATAATAAAAAGCATAATAAAGGGACGCGGGTGGCGCTGTGGTGTAAACCACTGAGCCTAGGGCTTGCCAAACCGAAGGTTGGCGGTTCGTATCCCTGCGACGGGGTGAGCTCTCTTTGTTCGGTCCCAGCTCCTGCCAAACTAGCAGTTTGAAAGCACACCAAAGTGCAAGTAGATAAATAGGTACTGGTCCGGCAGAAAGGTAATTGGAGTTTCCATGCATTGCTCTGGTTTTTCCAGAAGCAGCTTAGTCACGCTGTCTACACACAAACGTTGGCTCCTTCGGCCAGTAAAGCAAGATGAGCGCTACAACCCCAGAGGCGTTCGCGACTGGACTTAACTGTCAGGGATCCTTTACATTTTTAAAAAGCATTATAACAGGCAGCATAATACTAAAATAATCATATTAACACATGACTGAGTAGAGTTAATGATTTCAAATTTATATCTAAGCACTGAACGGTAATTTCAGGTGTGGAAGGAAATGATTTTCTTTAGGACCGCAACACACAGGGAAGAGAAGGTTAATATGTTTCATCAAATGTCAAGGTCCTGATAAAAATCAATCCCCCCAGTTTGCCATTAGCCCTGGAAGGAATGTTTCCATTGTCATCAATGAGAATGTTCCTTTATAAGCCAAAAGCAACTTGGGGAAGGGAAACACTGGGGATGGGTAGGAATGTGTAGGTGGGGAAGGAGTTAAAACTCCCCTCCCCAAATGTAGCAGACCTCAAATCTGCCATGCTACTAATTAAATACAAACAGACACACAAACACACAATGATTCCTAATACATATTTCGCATCACAACTAGTTTGGCAGTAAGAGTCATGTTCTGTTCTTCAAAATAAGTGTCAGTGGTGTTGCTCCAACTTTTGCCCCATGATTACTTTTTTTTAGTGGGAGAAATAGTGTTTGAGAACTGCATGAAAAAAATTAAATAAGTCCACATTTTCAACAACAGCTTTATTTAATTCCAGACTTCGGTTTGAAAAGTGTGACCTGGGTAGTTTCTCAGTAAAAAATGTTTTTTAAATCTGATTGGATAAATTATGTTAGTTTCACTTTGGTCCCATTGATACCAATGTGGAAAATCAGGATGCCACTTAAATCCACGCACAGAGAATAAAACTAAATAATATATTATTGGAAGTGGTCCTTAGTCTTAACATATTTGACAAAGCAGCCTTGATCTCTTTATTTCTCATGCTGTAAATCAGTGGGTTCAGCAAAGGTGGGACCATGGAATATATTACTGTAAAAATTAAATCTAAATATGTTGCTGTATTAGTCATGGGACTCAAATAGGAAAACAAGCCTGTGACCATAAATGTGGAGAATACCATGAGATGTGGAAGGCAGGTAGAGAAGGCCTTTTGTCTTCCCTGTGCAGATGGCATCCTTAACACCGCACTAAAAATCTGTACATATGTCACAAGAACAAATATAAAGCAGCCTAACCCAATGAGAGAAAACAAGAGCAGAACTCCAGTTTCAATCTGATTTTTCTTAGAACAGGAAAGCTTTACTAACTGTGGGATTTCACAGAAAAACTGATTGACAACATTGGAGCAGAAAGGAGTTGCAAAAGTGCTGACAGTGTGCAAACCTGCATAAAGAAACCCAGTGATCCATACAGTAAGGATCATTTCAGTGCAGGCTCTCCTGTTCATCACCACCTGGTATTGCAGTGGATTACAGATAGCAACATACCGATCGTAGGCCATGACTATGAGGAGGAAAAAATCAGTAGATAAGAAGAAGGTGAAGAATAGGGCTTGACCAACACATCCGGAATAAGAAATGTGTGTAGTATTCATGAGGGAATTGGCCATGGATTGGGGGATAATGACCGAAACCTGGCCCAGGTCCTGCATGGCCAAGTTCATCAGGAAGATATACATTGGGGTGTGCAGGTGGTGGTCAAAGGCTACTGCAGAGATTATTAAAAGATTCCCTGTTACAGTTGCCAAATACAATACCAGGAACAGGATGCTATGTAGTCTTTGTAATTTCTGAACTTTTGAGAATTCCAGAAGCAGAAACTCTGAAACAGTAGTTTGGTTAGATATGGCTTGATCCTTGCTAACATCCATGCTATCTGTAAAAAGAATCACAAGTGGTATCTCTTAATTTCAACAGAATGTTGTAATAATATAATGCTGTCTAAGAAGTGCTTTAAGAGACAAATAAAACAGAGCTAGAAATAGTTGTGCCTAATCATTGAGGCTAACTGAACCTCCAGTGACAATGAAGTATGTCCAAACTATAGACCTCCTCCTTCCAGAACAAGCCATTCCCCAATCTCCTAGACTTGAGAACTCAGAGCACATATCACCTCTGTCTTTTCAAGATTCAGCTTCAATTTATTGGCCCACATCCAGCCCATCATTGTATCCAAGCACCAGTATAGTGCCTGAACCACATCTCCTGTTTTAGATGGAACAAAGTGATAAACCCAAGTGTCATCAACATACTAATGGCACAAAACTTCCTAATTATGGCTCCCAGCAGTGTCATTTGCGTCCAATAAGGTCATAATGAGATTTTCTTCACTTACATTTGATCTACCTTGCAACTACCTACCTATAGGTAAAGGTAAAGGGACCCCTGACCATTAGGTCCAGTCGTGACCGACTCTGGGGTTGCACGCTCATCTCGCTCTATAGGCCGAGGGAGCTGGCGTTTGTCCGCAGACAGCTTCCGGGTCATGTGGCCAGCATGACTAAGCTGCTTCTGGCAAACCAGAGCAGCACACGGAAGTGCTGTTTACCTTCCTGCCAGAGCGGTCCCTATTTATCTACTTGCTCTTTGACGTGCTTTCAAACTCCTAGGTTGGCAGGAAACTACCTACCTATACTTCTGCTCAAATGTAAACCAAGGAGCTACAAGAATTCTGCCCGTTGGAAAAGGCCTTTGTTATTTCTTGGTTCCATAGATCAACAATGGCTTTGGAAGGAGCAGCTATTGTTCCCATAAGTCTTCAGAAATTCACCAGAAACCACTACTCTTGGGGGGTGCACATTTTAATAGCCCCCCCTTCCAAGGGAAAGAGCTACTAAATTATTTAATCTCAACAAGAAAAGACATGACCACGATAAGGGAAAAGATGTTTCAGATCATTCCCCTCCTGCATTGTTATCAGGACCAAATGCAGAATATGTCCTGATGCATGTGATGTAGTAATGACATATTGGAACAGGCCCATAGCTGCCATAGTGACCATGAAGCCCTGAACCAGCACCAACAATCTAGTCTTTTTGATGGGTATTGAATTCCCCCAGCACAATCATCCTAGAGGTCTCCAGCTCCAAATCACTTCCATTAACTCAGGTAGAGAAATTGCTGGTTGACTGCCACTGGTTCTCTCCACCCAGCCAGGTGGGCAGGGTATAATTATCATCGCCAACAACATCATCATCATCTTCATAACATGCCTAAAACAAGAGCTAAACACAGTCAAAGTCAATTTGTCTCCCCCCAAACAGTGAAACCTCTAAGACCCCTTAGATTTATGCTGTTAACCCCACACAGCCTCTATTTGCACACCAAAGGATGATTTGTATCTCCCCCCACTTGAAAATCAGCACTTCCCATCACCCACAGCAAGTCATTTCTGAGGGGGGAAATATCTGAGGGAAGGAAAACTACATTGGCAAAAAATACTTTATATTTGTGGTCAAAGAATGGAGATAGTTAAACAGTCAAAGGAAAGTGAGGAAATGAGGCATAAAAGTTCTGAACATGATGAAACTGTTTCTTGCAACTGAAAGACATACAGTGGTTAGCTACGTATGCTTACTTTGTAGGTAAGGATTTATCCACACTTAACTTTCCTCCAGTCTTTCCAGGCACAATCTGCACTTTAAAGCTCTGAGCATTCTCCCCCCCCCCCAGGAGTATTCCCCATGTAAACTTGCTCTGTAAAGCTGAGTAGGAGCAAACAGCAATCCATGGAAAAGCCAAATTGCCATTTGTTGCACTTCAGCTTTAAAGAGTAGATTTTCATGGGCAAAGCTCAGGGGCAAAAGAGAGAGTGCTTGGACATGGAGCTTTAAAGTGTTGGCTTGTTCCTGAAAAGATAGGGCAAAATGTAAGTGTGGATAAGTTCTAAGTTCCAGCTAATTGTGCATGAGACTACAACAGAACCAAAATGGGAAAGGTCTGTTCCATGGAAACCAGATACATTGAAAATTAATGATTTTTCAGGCTTTACATATGATAAGCATCCTAGCATCAAATTAACTAGAAACACAATTAATGTACACAGCCATACTGTATTTACAAAAGTTGCATAAACTCCAATTAATACTCAGAAATTTCACTAGCCATGTAAAAATATTTTGATTTCCCATTACATTCCTTATAAATTTTGCCTGAGGAGAATCCTAGAATTTATTTTGAATGCTATGCTTGCAAAATCCACAAACAAGCAAGTGGTCTATGGAATGCTACTAAGAAATGTTGGAAATCTTAAGGAAACCAATTTCATCTTCCCCACTGTTCCCCACTAAGTTTCTAAAAAAAAAAAAAAAAAAATTCTCTAGAGGAATCCCCAAGTTCACTGAGAACATAAATCTAGTTTGTAATTTTGAAGGCAGCTTTTGTTTTATTCATTGTGGTCCTGCATTGTACAATACATTGTTTTTTTCAGTAAAAGATTTCACATTTTTCGTGAAGAATAAAATACCAAAAATATTCCAGTGTCCAGAAAGAAGGGTGTGTGTGGACAGATTCAATGCAGTATTTTCCTAAATAGAAACTTTAGAGAATATATATGTGAGATCAATTAAGTAACTCCTATGGTGTTAAGTAATATTTTAACTATATAAATTAATTTTTTCTCTTACCTTCAAAAGCACTTTCTCTTTTTTTGACTTCAGCCACGTATTTGGATAGTCATTCATGAAAATATATGAAAATCAATCAGGCTTTGATGCCAGTAATCACCTCTTCAACATGGGGAGGAGATTGTGCTAATATCTGTTTTGTGTTCCTAGAGATTTGCTCCCTGGAGGTCACAAGAGACTAGCAATAGAGACATTCAGGTAATGCATTCAACTTGTTATTTGGTTCAACATTTTTTTGAAAAAATGGAGGACAGAAGATACATAAGGGTAAAGGTAAAGGGACCCCTGACCAGTCGTGACCAACTCTGGGGTTGCGGCGTACAGCTTCCGGGTCACGTGGCCAGCATGACTAAGCCGCTTCTGGCGAACCAGAAGATACATACCTATTAGCTAATTTTAGTTTGCTAATATTTCTGCCTATGTTTGTATGCATTTGCAGGCATTCCTCAGCAGACCTCTAATTTCCCCATCCTACCATGCTGCCCCATTGACTGCTGCTGAGCAATCTTTCAGCAATGGGTGGAATCAGAAATGGCCACTCACCCAGTCCCAGCAGCATACTTTTGTAAAGAGGTGACCCACCTCAGTGCAGGTTGTGGCAGGAACTGTCAAAATATATTGGGCCTCTCCACAGCACCCCCACCCCCCATACCATCTGCCCCATGGCTTCAATATGGGAGCCATCAGGATGACCTGCTCTGTGTCCGCCTGGGAAACACTGCCCTGTGCTGCCTCGGATCCAGTCCAGAATAAGCTCAGAGTGGGGCCAATGTTTAATTAGGGGTTTCAAACCCTATTTATCTATATATATTCAGGAGATGGGTGAAGGAAAGTGAACTTGTATCTCCTTCGCTCCTCCCACCCAAGACAATGTTGTCAACCCCAACCAGGACTGACCCCTCTACTAGTCACAATTGTGGTGAAGGTGTTGATTTTCACACTGTACTGTACATATGTATGCCAGAAGGAGGGGCTATGCAGCAAATGTGATGCCAGTCCTGGAGTGCAACTCCACTCCCCAACTATGTGTTGAAAGGATGAGGATGTCTAGGGGATTGGGAACCTTCTTCAGTCAAGGACCACATTACATCCTGGACCAGGACCAGATTGCACTGCTGGACAGGGCCAGAGATAAAACTAGATGCAGCGATAAATATGAATTCTACATTTGCAAAGTAGGCTAGATTCTATACACTCACACTACCCTCTCTATTCTCCATCCTGACAAGTGAGAGGCATTAACAGAGCTCAAGGGCACATTTCAGTTAGGCAAAACAATTCAGGAAGGTGTGAGGCAGGCATGGGGAGGTTGTGTGACTGGTGAAGATTTGTAGCCTGTGGAGTGTCCCAAGAGCCATGTAGAGGAGACTAAGGGGCTACATTTGACGCCCACAACTGAGGATCTAAAGCAGGACAGTCCAGCTTTTCAAACCAAGTGGGACACAAGAGTTGATACCGAAACCACAGACCACACACTGAATTAAATTTTCATGTCATTAATTAAAGTGTTCACAATAGAGTTAATACTATTTAATATATGCCACACACAATTTAATGGTTTAATGTATTTATTCATTTATTAAATAAATTTAATCTGCAAACTCAGGGTGACTCCCTTACCAATAGATAGATGCAAAACACAAAAATGTGGGAGAATCCAGGATCAGTGTGTGTGAGAGAGAATCCAACCCCTGAAAGATCTGAGCATATAGAACAGGAGTCAAAGTAACCACAAAACAATTACCACTACATTCCATCCCTCTCATGCAGTTGCACTCCTGACTATCCCTCTCCCTGTCCATCCTGCTGGGGGTGAAGAGAAGAGGCAGAAAGTCACAAATCCAAGGACCCCTTTCCTTACTGATACATGTGTGTGTGCTTTGGGTGTAAGAGACATTAGAGGTGGGTATCTAAAAAAAAACCCCTTGCCAATCTGTAAACAAGAGCCCATGTTTGCTCTTCCCACCAGGCAGTTATTTTCTGCACAGCCAATATCTACCTAGCCTGATCGCCCCAAACTGTCATTCCTTGCCAGCCCACTGATCCCCCCTTTTCTAGCCCCCAGCCAGGTCATTGACCTGTGTGAACAGGAGGCAATGAGGAGCGCCTCCAACTTACCAGAAGCAGCACTCTGGGGACTTGGGGGCAGCTCTCACCTAGCTCTCTGCTTCCTCCTTCCTGACCCTGGTGGGTGGGGGGCAGCACCAGATTTAGAGGAGTGCTACCAGTTCACCCACACAGGATGCCCTGCCTAGGACTCCCAGAAATGGCCTTGTAGGCTACATGTTGGTACACCCCAATCTTGGTATAAAATCCCCCATCTTCATTTGGAGTACCAATGCACGTTGCACTGTTTTATCTCTTCATATATTTTGACTATGGCAAGCTTATTCTAGTCACACTTTCCCATTTCTTTATAAAGGCTATAGATAAAACATTTCACCTCATTTTTTAAGGAATGAAACACAATAGAAAACACCTTTGAGTGTGTTGCACCTGCCCTTTCCCAATGACCTTTTGTCTCTCCAGTCTTCCCATTCCTCCACTTCTGGCTCCAATCCCACATCTGCAAAATGGAGATTGCATATCAAAAGAAGTGCTGGGATGTGAAATCATAACACAAGAGGGAATTTGTGGCCACCCAAGGGTCATTCTGAATGCTGATTGCCATATGTACAAGTTGTGACATAAAAAGAAAACAAAAAACATTATAACATCCCTATAATGACATACACAACAATGAGTTAAAAACAAGTGAATCAGTGAAAATTTACAACACCTGCAAGAATGGGTACATAGGTAAGCTCCCATGAATGAAATTACTTTTTATCTATTGGCTTACATTTCCACAGCAAGAATTTATAACTAATACAAATGTTGAGGAATACAGTGGTACCTTGGTTCTGAAAGTAATTTCTTAAACCAAGGTGTGCTTTCCAATAGCAGTGGCAGACTCAATTTACAAATGCAACACACTCAACAGGAAGCAGAACATGTTCTTCTTCCAAGGCAAAGTTCACAAACCAAAACACCTACTTCTGGATTTGCAGCATTCTTAATACAAGTTATTCATAAATTAAGTTGTTCTTAAACCAAGGTACCAGTGTATAAGCTTTTAAGGAGAACATTGTTATGAATTTTAACATGTGATAATTTACCAGTCAACTGGCAGTCAACACAATCATCTATATTAAATAAGCTTTAGATCCTCCTGATTTCAATTGGAAAGATTAAATCTGCAGTCCGATACACAATAGCCAAAAACTCTAAATGTATTCAATGAGGTTTATTTCTGAGTAATATTCAATTATATTCAATTATATAAGTTCTAGCAGTGAGCTAGCTACATTTGCCCAGTTTGGGAGTTTATTCACTCTAAAGAAGGCTTGGCTTGTATATTGGTCCTCCAATTTTTGTCTGCCTCTGCTAGCATGCTAGCATGCTAGCATGGTAGGGAGGATCAAAGCTTTAGTACAACATCAGTCTAAAGCCCTATATGGCTACAATCTTTACCTGAGAGTAATTCCTATTGAGTTCAGTGTTGCCTACTTCTGAGTAAACAAACATATGAATGGAAATTTTGGGCAAGGCATATAGACAACAGAAACTGTTTTTTAAAATGCACTGGAGAACGGTTTTTGCTGAAGGATTGGGGGAGAAATGTTAGTAATCAGTTTCCAGAATGCCACTTTCAGTTCCTTGTTTCTCATGCTATATATGAGTGGGTTCATTACTGGTGGCACCATGCAGTAGAACATAGAAACCAGGAGGTCAAATGCTGATGGGGAACTGGAACTTGGTCTGAAATAGACAAAGGTGCCACTTACCACAAACAGGGAAATAACAATAAAGTGAGGCAAGCAAGTTGAGAAGAATTTTTGCTTTGCTTGGCTGGATGGGATTCTAAGAATAGCTCTGAAGATCTGAACATAAGAAAAAATAATTAGAGAAAAGTAAATGAAGCCAAAAGAAGACCCAAAAATCAGAACCCAAATTTCATTGAGATATGAGTCAGAACAAGAGATTTTCAGCAGTTGTGGGATTTCACAGAAGAACTGATTGATGACATTAGAACAGAACTCAAATCTGAATGTAGCCCCAGTGTACATAGTTGAATAAAAAACTCCACCAATCCATGCACTGGCTGCCATCTGAATGCAAGCTTTTTTGTTCATAACAGTCTCATAATGCAGTGGATTGCAGATGGCAACATAACGATCATATGCCATGACACCAAGAATGATGAAGTGGGAGACCATGAAGAAGACAAGGAAGGAGACTTGGCAGATACATCCAGAGTAAGAGATGGTTTGGGTCTTCATCAATGAATTTGCAATGGACTTGGGAACTGTAACGGATATGGAGCCAAAGTCTTGGAATGACAGGTTGGCCAGAAAGAAGTACATGGGTGTATGAAGCTGGTGGCTATAGATGATGACTGTGATGATGAGAAGGTTTTCTATGAAGGCCACCAAATACATCATGACAAAAATGATGATGTGGAATATCTGCAACTGCTGGATTTCAGCAAATCCATGAAGAAGGAATCCATTCACTCTTGACTGGTTAGACATTGTGCTTCTCTGATGTTTGTTTGGTACCTGTGAACAGAAATATAGCACATTACTTCTTTCTTATTCAGCTGTAACTATCTTAGAGTTGGAGTGATGTTCTCTTAACATCTCCCTATGTGTTCTAACAGTGGTAAGCTTCAGCACTGAGTTTATTCATGTCACATTTCTAATCACACCCTGAAGGTTTAATTCTCATGAGTCTTGTACAGCTCAGCAACACTGAATCAGACATGTATTTTGAGAGTTGTGCAGGTGGTGAACTTAGATTGTCCGTGATCCAAAGTGGTGTTAGAATTTATATAAAGGACTTGGGCCATAATAGTTAACTAGGTCACCATTCACCTTATGGACTTGAAAATGAAAAGTAGTATTTAAGATTATGGCAACCCCTCTTGAACTTCTGGTCCTGCGTACAATATAATAGTGTGTTGGAATTATTTTATGAACACAGCAAGGAAAGCTTAATGCAGTTTTATTTCGACAAGAAGCAACAGTCACTGGGGAGTTCACCAGGGTCGATTTCACAGATGTATAAATTACACAGGCTTATATAGAGCCCTTTCCTTATCTTTATACACATGGATGTAGAAATTAAGTGACATTCACAGAGGAAAAGCAGACATTATCAGAGCTGGATACCTGGTTCAGCAAGAACAGGAAGGAACTTGTTATCAGGCTAGCTCAAGGCTGAGTTATTCCTGCACAAATATTCTTGACACATTCTTAGCACAATGTGAGTAAGCTGATTCTAACAACATTTTTAATGCAATCTGGGTAATGGGAATCAATGGATTCCCCTTACAGCGGTCTTAAAAATACTTGTGTTTTAGTAGGCATACAACAGACTCAACATGGTGTGACTCCTGGAGACAGATAACATTAGGCTGGTGCTTGTGGACAGCATCAGCTACCCTTTTACATTTGCTTGGGTCTCCCAACCCTCATACGTTCCATTGAAGTATCGTCATATTACATTTAGGATTCACCTAAAGGATGAATCGAATGCAGGTCGCCGAATGCAGTATTCCATCCACTATGACCATCAGATTGAATGGGAAGCCTCATCTATATGGAATTTTCACTTTGTGTAGATACCCCATTACAATGCTGAGTAGTGGTGGTGCCCTAAAGTGCCTCCACGTATATTTTGTAAAACAATGGTCTTGGAATCCTGGAATTTTAGCACTTTGACTCTCTATTGAGTAATTCCTCTTAATTAAGTTAAAGGTGAATCTGACAATTATATCCTTGGGCTTTACAGTGGAACTCATATTTAAGGAAAACAGATGAGGCACATGCCCTAAGTTCTTCAAGGCCAAAGAAGACCCAGGTAACTACTGACCAGTGATCTTGACATTGATACCAGGAAAAGTTCGAGAACAGATAATTCAACAATCAGTCTGTGAGGACTTTCTCAAAAACAAGCCATGCCAGACAAATCTCATTTCTTTATTCCTTTTTTCTTTTCTTTTTTTGATGGATTGAGTTTCAAGCTTGGTGGATCAGGGGAATGCTGTGGATGTAGTATAACTTGATTTCAGTAAGACTTTTGGCAAAGTCCCCCATGATATTTTTGGGAAGAAGCTGGTAAAATGTGGGTTGAGTGGGGTAATTGTTAGTTGGATTTGTAGCTGGCTGGCTGACCCAATCCAAAGAGTACATCTAATCTTGGAAATAAATGACAAGTAGGGTGCCACAGGGTTCTGTCCTGAGCTCATTGTTGTTCAATGTCTTTATAAATGACTTGGTCGAAGGAATTAAGGGGACGCTCATCAAGTCTGCAGATGACAGCAAACTGGGAGGGGTTTCTAATGCCATGGAAGACAGAATCAGGATTCAATATAGCCTTAACAGATTGCAGATCTGGGCCCAAACTAACAAAATGAATTTCAGTAGGGACAAATGTAAGGTTCTACATTTGACAGGAAGAAACAGCTGCACTAAATCACTGGATTGCCAGTAGTACATGTGAAAAGGACCTAGGGATCTTAGAAGACCACAAGCTTAAGATGTATCAACAGTGTGTTTTAACAGCAAAAAAAATAAATCTAATGCTATTCTAGGCTGCATCAGCAGAAGTATAGTGTCCCAATCAAGGGAAGTAATAGTATCACTTTATTCTGCCTTGGTCAGATCACATCTAGAATAGTGTGGAGTTCTGGGTTTCACAAGTTAAGAAGGATCATGACAAGCTGGAATATGTGCAGAGAATGGTGGCCAAGATAACCAAGAGTCTGGAAAGGAAGCCTTATGAGGAACAGTTGAGGGAGTTGGGTTTGTTTAGCTTGAATTAGAACACATTATTGACATGGATAGACTAGACAATGGAATTCTTAATTTTAAGGCAAACATTGATTTAATTGGAATGAAGTTTGGCCTATTTATCCTCCTCACCTTCATTATCATCCAACTTTCCTTTCCATTCAGTGTTGCAATCCATGGTATCCCCCAATTACTCCACTTGGTTTGGGATTCAGCTGAATTAGGTGTAAAAGCATCCTGCTAGTCTTATCTAAGGGGTTTCTATTTGCAAAAATTCCATTAAGCATAATTATTTCAGTTAGAGTCCTTTATCCTCTTTATAGATCAGGCTGCCTCAAATCCATGTTTTACATCCTCATTTTAACATCTCCTAAAGTGATCACCTGCAATTCATGGTTGACTTCAGGAAGCAAATTAACTCCATTATTCTCAAACCCAACTCCTTGCAAAATGTTCATTTCTTTTTAAACAGTCCCATTCCTTCACGACAAGTCAGGGGGTAAAAAGATAGAAATGTTGGGGATGGGTGGAGCTTATTGCACTTATCTCTCCTTGCTCTGTTTGTTTGCAGGATTTACAGGCGAGTAAAAATAGGACTTATAATATAGTTCCTTATATCTCAATAAAAAGATGTTCAAATAGAAGGTCAATGGAAGCATGTGATTGCAAAGAGCAGTTATTGTGGAACAGTCTTGAGAACAATACACAAGTGAGTACCAGAATTTGTGGCTGCTATTCAATGAAGAATTAAACATACTTTAAACCATTAATGTTAATTATGAATTTATATATTGTTGTACATTTAATGTATATATTTGTGTTTGCTACCTTGGTATAATCCCTCACCAAAAGGAGGGGTATAAATCCATTAAATAAATAAACATCCTTATGTACACTAAATATTCAATTAGATAGTGTTATGTGTGTTTGCACATAATGTTATGTGTGTTTACATAGTGTTATGTGTGTTTACCCTCTGACTTGCCGTGAAGGAATGGGACTGTTTAAAAAGAAATTTATACACCACTTGATTGTAAAAATCCTCAGAAAGGTTTGCAAAATGTCAAATCTGTTTTTCAAAAAGAAATAGGAAGTACTTGGCAATGCTATTCAGGGCCATAAAATCATAGTCAAATAGTAGAACAAGCTGAGGTACACATAGGAGACATAGAGCTCCAGATCGATCTGCCAGTTGACGGTGACTTTGCAGTTGTGGCACACCTGGGAACGATGCAAAGCAATGGCAGAGTAGCTGTGGTGGTGTGGCTGGTCTTTCAACAAAATGAGCAAGGACAATGTGGTCTATGATGAAGTGAAGGGTGGAGGCATGCATTTTCCCACTCTGGAGACATTGGGGGACCTCCAAGAACAAATTTAGAAGGGCATGAGCATGCACAGGAAGACAAGAAGTAGTAGAAGTTCCTTTATGTAGACAACAACCAATTGATGGATTCAGATTTAGTTTTACTTTGGTCCCATTGAAATCAATGTGAAACATCCATGTGACACTCATATTCATACTTAAAGAAAATGACTATATTAATTTCTATATTAGAAAACTAAAACAAATTTATTTGAAGATGTTTTCAACTTTAACATATTTGACAAAGCAGCCTTGATCTCTTTATTTCTCATGCTGTAAATCAGTGGGTTTAGCAAAGGTGGGACCATAGAATATATCACAGTAAAAAACAAATTTAAATGTGTTGCTGTATTAGTCATGGGACTCAAATAGGAAAACAAGCCTGTGACCATAAATGTGGAGAATACCATGAGATGTGGAAGGCAGGTAGAGAAGGCCTTTTGTCTTCCCTGTGCAGATGGCATCCTTAACACCGCACTAAAAATCTGTACATATGTCACAAGAACAAATATAAAGCAGCCTACCCCAACGAGAGCAAACAACAGCACAATTCCAGTTTCAATTTGATTTTTCTTAGAACAGGAAAGCTTTACTAACTGTGGGATTTCACAGAAAAACTGATTGACAACGTTGGAGCAGAAAGGAGTTGCAAAAGTGCTGACAGTGTGCAAACCTGCATAAAGAAACCCAGTGACGCATGAAGTAGAAATCATTTCAGCGCAGGCTCTCAGGTTCATCACCATCTGATATTGCAGTGGGTTGCAAATAGCAACATACCGATCATAGGCCATGACTATGAGGAGGAAAAAATCAGTAGATATGAAAAAGGTGAAGAATAGGACTTGAGCAACGCATCCAGCATAAGAAATGTGCCTAGAATTCATGAGTGAATTGGCCATGGATTTGGGAATAATGACTGAAACTTGGCCCAGGTCATGCATGGCTAAGTTCATTAGAAAGAGGTACATGGGGGTGTGCAGATGATGGTCAAAGGCTACTACAGAGATGATGAGAAGATTCCCTGTTACAATTGCCAAGTACAATACCAGGAATATTACAAAGTGTATTATCTGAAATTCCCAAACTTTTGAGAATTCCAGGAGTAGAAACTCTGAAACAAAGGATTGGTTAGCTATAGTTTGGTCTTTGCTTTGGTCCATGCTTTCTGCAAAAAGAAACAGAAGTACAAAGTTTTAATGACAGCAGAATATTCTAGTAATATAACACTTCAGCTTGGATAATTTAACATTTCATACTCCTGGAGGTGGACTCCATTGTCTCCAAGACAGATGGATGCCAACCCCTCCCCCCAAAAAATGGTGCATTGGAATCCCCGATCTGGACCTTGTGTAGAGTAGAGAAGAATTTGCTCTCCAACATAAGAATGAGTTTCAAATTTTTACTGGAAACAGTCTTAAAATAGTTGCAAAACAAAAGCTGCAATTACAAAATAACACATTGCTCTTGCCTGCACCATGAGTTGCGAAGGACATCAGCAGCCTTCAGAGCTCCCATGGATGTGACTTCAGCATTCTGGGTGATGTAAAATAACATCTGAAGAATTTTGAGGGAGATAAGTAACAAACTCAACTGTAAGACAAGAAACAATGCCTAGGTTGAGTTTCCAAAAAGTTTCCACAAAAGTTATAGTACTGGATAGATATTTTGGGTGTGGGATTAGAACAGCTAAGGATGTCTACTAAATACCAGCTTGAAATGTAGCTAGGTCACTCTTCACAACTTGGATCAAATGTGGTTTGGGAGGAAATGCAGGAGTTCTTAAAAAATGACCAGAGACATGTGGCTTGTGGCTTATGCTGTGTGTATACCACCTCTCTAACCAGTGATAGGAGCACACAGAGAAATGGGGACTGTGCACACAGCCTAACCCTGCACACCAAAGGATTTTAAGCTTTCTCCTGTTGAATATCAGCACCTACTATCCCCCACAGGATGCCATTTTTGAGGGGGACAATATCAGAAGGGAACAAAAGTACACTGGGGAAAATACTATATAAATAAGCGCTTAAAGAATTGTGAGAGAAAAATTGGAAGAGTGAGGGTAAAAGACCTAAACACATTGAAAGTGGTTCTTACAACTCACTGACATACAGTCCTGTCCTACTTATGTTCAATTTGGATGTAATTTTCAGTTAAGAGTGCATGGGGCTGCAGCTGAAGAGATCCACAATGTGATAAAATCTGTTACATGAGAACCAGGCACTTTGAAAATAAACAGAAAGTTAACGATTTTTTCAGATGCGGCAGGTAATAAGTATTCTGCCATCAAAGCATCAGAGAAGCCACAGTATATTACGAAAGGAGCACAAACTCTCTTTCCTCCTCAGAAATTTCACTAGCTTAGTTAAAACCTTTTGATTTCCCAATACATATGGAAACTTTCGAAGAAATTTTGGAAGGCTTGCGAAAACTCATTCAACCTTTCCTTAAGTTCCTCTTCCTACTTTCCTCGGATGTTTTGTCACTGAAGAAACCCCCAAATTCACTTCAGTTTGAAATGTTAAAGGCAGCTCTTGCTTTATTGATTGTGGTTCTGCATTATAGCCAACACAACACCCTGTTTTTAACACTTAAAGAACTCACTTTTTTGTGAAGAATAAAAACGGATTCCCTTGCCCAGGAAAAAAACCTCACATTCATCAAGATTTTCTTATAAACAAACAAACAAACAAACTTCAACATTTTCGAATTCAGGACCTGCTTTTAACCCACACATAAAGTTGAAAACAATTGATTAATCCTGTACTATACATTTGCATGGTGGTGCTGCTCCTGTTGCAACCTATACTGAATCAGGCCATGACCCATTAGTTGACAACCAGTGATTTAATGGATATACATGTGATATCCATTAAGTAACTCCTGTGGTGTTAGGTAAGGTTTGAACTATATGAATTAATTTAGTAATATTTCTCTCTTACCTTCAGATGTGCTTTCTCCTCTAATGACTTCAGCTGTCTGTGCATTTGGATAGTCATCCATAAAAGTATATGAAACCCAATCAGTCCTTGATGGCCAAAAATATATATTCAGCAAAGGGAGGAGGGTACAGTAATATCTGGTTTGTGTTCCTAGAGATTTGCTCTCTTGAGTTTAATTCATTCTTCATTAAATTGTTTTTCCATTGGTATATAATTTTATGGTATTACTCCAGAATAAAATGGTGTTATGAGCCACCAAACCTTGGAAATACACTTTCCCCAAAAGGTTTCCACAATTTTGGCCACTAGTGTAACTACAGAAATTGTAGGAATCACTCATTTCACAACCCCCTCCCCTCTACTGGTATTCCTTGGCAAAATGTATTTTTAAAAAATTAGATGCAAAGCTCCCACAGCTCTAACAGGACAGCACTTAACCCAGCGATCCCTAGGACTCTGTATGTCTGCTTCACTGTAAGGACAGGCATACCTCCCCTTCCTCCCTATTTCTGGTTCTGTAGGCTTTTAGAATAATTAGAGATCTTTTGTTTTTTAATCTAAATGTGTATGTATTGCAATGTGCTACTTGCTAGATTGCAACTTTGCTATCTAAAGCAGCATTTTTATATATTCTGTCGCTCCTATTTTATATAATAAACCAAGCTTTCTGTGTTTCTTTGTGTGAGAACTTCTTGTGGGTATAAGATTAGGGGTTAACACACATCCATCACAAGAACACGTCATAACTCCAGCAAAAGATCCTAAACTTTTCAGCTGTATGTAAATAATAATAATAATAATAATAATAATAATAATAATAATAATAATAATTTTTATTTATACCCCACCCTCCCTGGCCAGAGCTGGGCTTAGGGCGGCTAACACCAGTAAAATTACAATAAAAACATAACAGTCTTTATTATTATTATTATTTGAGAGGAAGAATGCAGTACCTAACCATTGATGCAACTAGGCTATGATGGCAGAGTATGTTTATGTAAGAATGCCAACACCAAGTCAGAGGAATCACTTTCTGACCATTGACAGATTGTAGCTACATCCCACCAGTGCCAGACTTTGGGATTCAAAATTTCAGTGGCACCATGTGCAATGCCAAAATTCAGCATCTCCCACCTCTCAACTTCTGTTCTTCATCATGGCTGTGGCGTCTTCTCGGCTTGACACCCAGTGTGTACGAACCACTTTCACTCCCCTAATTCCGCCTCTGATCCCACTGCCTTAAGGAGTGATGGCTAGGGCTGGTGTACTGAACACTCCTGATCCATGAAATCAGAGGAATGACTATGCTAGTGTTGCATGCGCTCCAGTCTCTATGTGGCGAGAGATTCCAGGGGTGCCAAAGCTTTCCCAGGTTTGGTTTCCTTGGGATGAAGTCACTGAAACTTGTGGTGTTTTCAGGATATATGGTTTTATTTTTATAAATATATACAATCTGAGCATAAGATTGGAGGAGTCACAGCATTAACACTCTGGCATACAGATGTAAAAATTGGAGTTTGGCTTTTGCTGCCCAACTCCCCAAGGGACTCTGAATCCCCTAAGTCCATGATTGGTTAGAGAAAATGGATAGAGGCTGGATCCAGTAGAAAGCAGGGCAGATATTTATTTTTCTGTTGCAACAGAATTCCCTCCCCTCCCTGAACAAATGTGTGCATCCTTTAAAGACTTTTGACATGGCCCAACCCCCTTAGCCCAAAGATCATCCCAATATCATCATATATACATCATAGGAGGTGGTCTACAGTAGAAATCCTGTCTGCCAGGTTACCTGATAATTTGTTGCTGATTGCACTACCTGGGCAGCCTGGTCATTGTGATGGTTAATATTTTAGTTCCTGTATCCAGGTCACAGGCTCACCCTATTCATACACAAATATGCCCTTAAGACAGAATTTGTAAGCAAAAAGACAATGAGAAGGCTTTCCCCATTTGCCTCCCTTACTATAGAGGAATATTTCAGGTCATTGGGAGAGTCAAAATGATTTCAGGATTGCTCTCCTGTACTATGTCAGACACATGGTTTATATATTTAGATATGTATGCATTTATGAATATTTATTCTATATTTAGAATTCTTATAACAATACCTTGCTTCCCCATTATGTCTCTATGGGTCTGCAAAACTATAGCTTTGGTTTCAGCACAGTGAGCATTTCCACTCTCTGTCTTTCTAGTTTTCCGTTCCCTGCCTATTCTCCTTACAAGATGACCTAGTCTCCATTCAGGTGAGAGGCGAAGACTTGCACCCTTCCTCTGGAAGCACCATTAGCTAGTTGTTCCTATGGAAACATGTGCAGCTCTTTAGTCATGCATATAGGGTGTTTAATAGTCTTAGCCAGGTCTCTTATCTTAACAAAGAGACTGACGTGATCCCTCTGCTCGATTCCAACATTACATACTGTATATCAAAATTACAGCCTTGTTTTGTTTGAGAACCACAAGCATCAGCTAAACAAAGCCTCCAATCCTATAGCACAAGATATTACACCTGTATAACATAGAAGAACAGAATTATATCTGTTTGCATTTTAACAGAAAGAAACCTCGCATTATATCAACATCAAGGGAATTAGAAGCGAGGGCGGGGAGTGGGGATCTGTGCAGATCAGGCCTACATCAAGATGTTAGAATGTTCCATTCTTATTCAGATGAATGGTGTATCACACCAATTTTAGGTGAATTCCAACACGTGTGTCATTAACTGCTCAAACCAGGTTGATGGAATGTAGAAGAAAATGATTGAAGCTTATATTTTTATTTGAGCAATGAGTGACTGATTTTTATATTCAGTTGTAAGTTATCTCATATTTCTTTCAATATCTAAGAAAGAACCGATATTATTGTTTCAGTGTGAGATATATATACACACCATTCATGAAAATGCACTAGATTGCTTAGCAAATTTAAAACGGAATGATTGATCGATTAAAAATGGCTCTTTCTTTAAAACCCTAAGCATACTTAAATTACAATAGGATTAATGCTTTCAAATAGTTCTAAAATTGTTGACATTTTCCTTCTGTAACAAACAAGAGAAGATATTTAGGACTGTGATGGACAAAGCACACATTGGCCATGCTGGCTGAGACAGATGGGAGTTGAACTCCAACAACATGGGAACCACATTAACTTCCCCTACTTTGATTGTGTATCAAAACATTCATATACTTTAACATTGTTACATTCAAAACCCTGCATAAAGAATGACACCACAAATTGTATCCTTGGAAAGCTATTTCAATCCTAAAATCTTAGACATAGCGACCTTAATCTCCTTATTCCTCATGCTATAGATCACTGGATTCATCATGGGTGGGATCACGGAATATATGACAGCAAAGACCATATTTGTATGTGAGGAGGCATGCTGTATGGGTCTTAGGTAAACAAGTGCTCCACCAAACAGGAACATGGAGAAAACAACGAGGTGGGGAATGCAAGTTGAGAAAGCTTTTTGCCTTCCCTGTGATGAGGGCATTCTCAGAACTGTAATGAAGATCTGGACATAGGTTACAATTATAAAAATAAAACAGCCAAATGCTATAGCAACACTTAAGAAAAGAAGTGCATTTTCAAGTATGTATAACTTTGAGCAGGAGATCTTTACAAGCTGAGGGACCTCACAGAAAAACTGATCAACAATATTGGAGCAGAATGTCATGGCAAAAGTGCTGCCAGTGTGCAGCATAGCATAGAGAATACCACTGAGCCATGCACTGCCCGCCATCTGAATGCAGGCACCTTGATTCATAATTGCCTCATACCGTAGTGGATTGCAGATGGCGACATACCGATCATGTGCCATGACAGTGAGGAGGGTGTAATCTGATGCTGCAAAAAGCAGAAAGAAATAAACCTGAGTGACACATCCAGAATAAGAAATCACCCTAGTATTTGAAAGGGAATTTGACATTGATTTGGGTATTGTGACTGAAACTGAGCCAAGATCAGTCACAGCTAAGTTCATCAGGAAGAAATACATAGGAGTGTGAAGGTTATGATCAAGAGCTACTGCAGAAATGATGAGAAGATTTCCTGTGACAGTGGCCAAATAAAAAAGCAAGAACACAAAGAATTGTGTTATCTGCAGTTCTCGAACATTAGAAAACTCCAAGAGCAGAAATGTGTTCACAGAAGTTTGGTTAGACATCTTTTCATCTCTGATTTAAATTGCAAAATGCTCTATGGAAGGAAAAAAAGGAAGAAAGTTGTTAACATTATTGCATTGTCTAAAGAAGAGTTAACCTCAAGTGCTATTAATTCAAATTGAATTTAGTAATGTCCGTCAGGTGAGATTCAAAAAAGCCAGAGAGCAGAATGTGTTGCAGTAGGTTTCCTATTACTATGAAGTTCTCCTCTCACATAACAATAGCTAAGGAGACCATAAGTTGCTCATGATAACTAGAATGTGTGAGATAAAGAACATACAGTACAACTGTGTCTCCTATAGATCCTGGCATACAGTATATTGTACTTTCATTAAGCTTACATTAAATATGAATTACTTGAGAGAAAAAGTCTTCAGAAAGATGTAATCATTGTGACATAATACGTAATATTTATATAATAATGATATATATGAGAACACATAACAGAGCAGGAGTGGCTGGTGTAATGGAGTTGTGCCTTGCTGCCAACTTTTTGACAGTGACATTGTTGCCACTTGCCAGCAAAAAGTGACTCTGCCAGTGAGCCCCCCCCCCCAAACGGACTTCCCCACTGTCCTGCCCACCTCCCCATTAGCCTAGTAAGCAACAGCTCAATAAAGACATCTGAAGGAAGCCCTGTTTAGGGAAGTTTTTAATGACGAATGTTTTAATGTATTTTAAATCTTTTGTTGGAAGCCGCCCAGAGTGTCTGAGGAGAGCGAGCCAGATGGGTGGGGTAGAAATAAATTATTATTATTATTATTATTATTATTATTATTATTATTATTATTATTAATTGTACCACCTTTCCAAGTTAGTCATTCCTGGAATAGAGACAAAACCCAGAATGGTAGTAGTTGTAATAAGCAAAAAGCTTTCTAACAATCCTTAAGGTAAAGGGATCCCTGACCATTAGGTCCAGTCGTGACCGACTCTGGGGTTGTGGCGCTCATCTCGCTTTATTGGCCAAGGGAGCCAGCGTTTGTCCGCAGACAGTTCTTCCGGGTCATGTGGCCAGCATGACTAAGCCGCTTCTGGCAAACCAGAGCAGCGCACAGGAACGCCATTTACCTTCCCGCTGGAGTGGTACCTATTTATCTACTTGCACTTTGACATACTTTCGAACTGCTAGGTTGGCAGGAGCAGGGACCGAGCAACGGGAGCTCACCCCATCGCAGAAATTCGAACTGCCGACCTTCTGATCAGCAAGTCCTAGGCTCTGTGGTTTAACCGGAGCTCTTATTTGCAAAGAAGAAGAGAAGCCAGGATGATGTGAGGTTTGGTGCCAAAAGCCTCCTGAAATTTTATCTGAACCAACTCTAATATTTACTCCAAGGATGAGGCACCAGTGGCTCTCCTGTTATTGTTGTTTACCAACTCTCAGTAGCCCCAGGCAGCATTGCCAATCGTCAGGCATGCTGAAACTTAAATTTTTGGAGGGACACGGGTTTCTTCTTAATCCCAGGTATGGAGTTTTACAAACTCCAAAAACATTCACCACATGCTTCCCCACTTTTCCTTGCTAAATTTGAAAACAAACAAACAAACAGAAAAAACACCACCTTGATTTAATATAGTTTCAGTCTTTGCTTTTTTTACCCTATGCTCTCAGGCTGAGCATTTTTTTAGTCAGTATTTGTGGTTCTAAGAAAGAACCTGTCTTATGGTTTCAGTGATGTGATGTGATGTGGTGTGGTGTGGCGTGTGTGTGTACACACACAGACATATACATACACAGATAGAGAGAGAGAAAGAGAGAGGGGGGAATTCAGATATGTAAAGGTAAAGGTAAAGGTACCCCTGCCCGTACGGGCCAGTCTTGCCAGACTCTGGGGTTGTGCGCCCATCTCACTTAAGAGGCCAGGGGCCAGCGCTGTCCGGAGACACTTCCGGGTCACGTGGCCAGCGTGACAAAGCTGCATTTGGCGAGCCAGAGCCGCACACGGAAACGCCGTTTACCTTCCCGCTGGTAAGCGGTCCCTATTTATCTACTTGCACCCGGAGGTGCTTTCGAACTGCTAGGTTGGCAGGCGCTGGGACCGAGCAGCGGGAGCGCACCCCGCCGCAGGGATTCGAACCGCCGACCTTTCGATCGGCAAGTCCTAGGCGCTGAGGCTTTAACCCACAGCGCCACCTGCGTCCCACCTATTCAGATATGACCTAGAGCCAATAATTTTGTTTTGAATCTTATTGAAAACAATATTCTTATTTAAGAAATGATATGTGGATTTATATATACTAACATCATACTTCTAGTTAGCTTTAGGCTGAGAAGATGATCTGCTTTACTCCTCAAGTCCTAACCACACCACACCATAGAAAAATGGAGAAAGAATAGATTAATGGATGACAGAGCATGAGGCAAAACATGAAAACTTCTAATGGAATAGCTTAAAAGAATGACTTACTTTTTCATTCATAGAGTCATTTCCCCTTACCATGAAATTCTTCTCTATGCACTCAAGAATATTGTGCTGGCAAATGCTGTAACTATAATGTTTATGAGCCAGCCACAAGGTTTGCCAGGAGCATCTAAAAATACTGGCAAATGAAGGAGATTTATGTTGCTTTGGGGCTTGGGGTGTCTTGCTCTCAAGAGTCCAGCATAACTACGTAGATGAGGCAAATGTGTTCTTGACGTCTAAAAGTTTGCTTTGTGTTTCCAAAAGAACTTAATTAGTAACAAATGAGCTGAGTTATGATGAAGGAGAAAGTATGATTACTCATGTGAGCTAAACCCATCTCTTTCATTACCTTCTTCTTTTTTTCCTGTTTGATTCACATACTCCAAATGGCCACTAATCACATTTTGTTAAAACAGTGAAAAATGATAAAATGCGCCTGTCTATCTCTGTGTATGACCAAGGAGAAGATTTGAATGGAAGGTCACTTTATTGGTTTTAGGAGTCTGAAATCAAGCTGAAGGAAGTGGAGGAGACTTAAAACAAATAACTTCTTAAGGAAAAAGAAAAGAAAAGGTGGACTGAAAGTAGCCTAAAT
This sequence comes from Podarcis melisellensis, assembly GCF_964234715.1. Taxonomy (NCBI): domain Eukaryota; kingdom Metazoa; phylum Chordata; class Lepidosauria; order Squamata; family Lacertidae; genus Podarcis; species Podarcis melisellensis. The sequence continues at coordinate 25,258,906 of NC_138545.1, read as the reverse complement.
GGCTGAAGACATACATCATGTATGTGGGACCAGTCTGTGAATAAATATCAGGACACTGTCCCCTGTGCTTTCTATGACTTTTCTGGCACTGTGTGGGTTAGGTATGGCAATAGTTCTCATCTAAGGGCCATCTTAGACCTTTCTTTACATTGAGATGTGGAGCACCAGGATCCCTTGCTCCAAAGCTTGATTGCTGCTAGTCAGAGGTCCCAGTGGGTTAAACCCTACAGACTTTTCTTGAACTTTAACAACAGCAGCAGATGCAGTCTCCACTCCTGCAGGTTTTCAGACACCCACGTAAAGAGGTGAGCCCACCCCAGTTCAAATTGTGGCAAAATAAATTAGGACTGTTGGCACCTTCCCAATCGCCTCCATGGCTTCAATCTGGGAAAGTGCCAAGATTACATACCGTGGGTCAATCTGGGGACCTCCACCTTGTTTCAAATCCAGTCAGAAGTTCAGGGGCTAATGCTTAATTAAACATGTAGTCCAGAAAGAGGTTGGGGTAAGGAGACTTTCTTTCTCCTACACCCTTCCAACAGAGGCTGAGGGTGCCTCCCCAAAGGATCAACCCCTCCACTCAACATATTTTCAGCTAAGAGAGTGATCCTGCAGGGTGCATGTGATGCTCCAAAAGTGTCTTTCCTTTTCCCTTCACTCTGCAAGTTCAAGGCCTCCGCTCAACAGACAAAAGGGCTGTGTCAGGCAGGAAGTTAGTTGGGCCTACCTTCTTTCAAAAGACACCACCAGCTATCAAAAAGAGGCTCTGGCAGGGTTTTCCTGACCTGCTTGCCTCTCCCTCTGACAGCCATGGATCACCCTAAGCCACCCACCTTGACCCATCCTAGCTTCTGATTTGAATCCAGAATGTCCCTATTTCCCCTGCTAGTGCCACCAGCTCCAAGCCCGGGGAGGAGGAGCCAGCCCTTGTGCCGAGCGGTGGTGGCGGCAGCAGTGGTGGCTGTCAAGGGAGTTGCCTCTCTATCGACACCACTGTGGGCCTCCTCCTTTGGGCAACTCGTAGCAGGTGCTGGAGAGCAGGTGAGGAGGAGGAGAAGCTGCTGCCACTGAGCACCAACCTAGCTTGATGTGCCAACTCTGAGATGCAGGCAGAAGGCAGGGCCACCCTGGGTGGGGAGGAAAAGGGAGTGCAGCAGAGTGCAAGGAGTCTTTCTTGATTGGTTGATTGATTGATTGATTGATTGATTGATTGATTGATTGAAAAAATGCTTTGTGTGTCTGCATCTGAATTTGCTCCCTTCTAAAATTTATTTATTGGTGTGCGATTTTCTTTTTGTAAATCTACCAAAGAAGAAAATGAGTAAAAATGGGATTAATAGTTTTTTTTTCCAGGATAGTGTACGTTGTGTCCCATTGTTATAGTGGCGGTGGCGCCTGCCATTCTTCTGCTGGGTCAGAGCCAAAAAAGGGGAGTTGAGGGGGAGTGAGAAATGTCCCTATTTTTACCAGAGGCATGTTGAAGGGTATGTGAATCCAACTTGTCCAATGTCCAAATAGGCCCAGTTTTGCTCAGGCCTTGGGCCTTGACTGAATCCAGTGCATAACCCTAAAATAAATCTTGTTCCAGTAAGAGGCAGCAAAGTAAAAAGAGAGAGTTGGCTTCAGTGTGTGGCCACCCATTTTGGGCTGTCTCATTGACACTGAAGGCTGCTGCTGACCAGACTGCAGCTAATTAATTACGGCTTCCTGAGTCTTCCTTCTGTATATGCAGGCAAATGAGTGTACTCATTAGAGTTTTCAACCAATCCTGGCTGTACATAAGGATATACTGTCATGAGGGCTGACATGAAAGTGCTGGGCCCCTAGAATAGGCTAGAGGCTTGAAATGCAATGGACTCACATAAAATAACAGGGAAGTCTCCCTGGCTTGACTCCTTCAGCTTGAGATGTTGCTGGATGCTGAGCTCCGACTCCACCTCTCCCCTCTAGCTTCTCACTCTGGAGCCTTTCCCAACAGATGGAAACATGGGGATGATCCTGTCTGGGCTCTGGGCCTGTCTGGTCTGCTGCTCAGCAACACATAGGACTCTCTAGATCTGGGTTTAAGAGGAGGAGAGCCAGCAGGACTGCTGCAGGACGGCCTGTGTACTCTCTGATTCCTCCCTGTTTGTGTCTGTGTTCACACTGAGATGCTCAGCCTCCAGCCCTGTCCTGGAAGGGCCTTCTTCTGACCTCCCTACCCCACCCCCTGATCACTTCAACCTCCTGCTTCCATCATCTCATAGCTTGTTCCCCAGCCTTTTCCCAGTTGTCCCAGCACCAGGACTTGGGATCGAAGCGCTCCTCTTCCTTGACGTCCCTGGGGGGCTCCTGGCCGGGAGGTCCCCACCTGCTCATCCAGCCAGTCCCTGACGTATACATAGTTTTAAAAACGTGTGTGTCTTTCATGTGCTACATTTTATGTATACAGTTAGATTTAGTGCACTAGCTGGAAACAGATCACTAGCCTCAAGAGCATGATATTCATTACTTTGAATGATGCCACACCTGACATGATTGTAATCTTAAACTTTTTATTGGTTCAGATCACTGAATTATTCAAATTAGTGGTTAAGAAGAATTTAGTGCTCATGTTTGCTAATGTAGTCTCATGTACCTAAAGAGACCCATTATCAGAAATATAAACGAGACTGTTAACATTTATTTACATATGTTGATTGGTTATTTGTGTTGCACTCCTGGGACCAAGTCACAAGAAACACTATTGCTGATTTTTTTCTGGACTACTCAGTACAAGCTTCCAGGGACACAATTGCTAATTTGGGTTGTGCTCCTGAGATCAAACTCCCAGGAACATAAATACTGTAGTAATAATTCTAATTCCCCATAGTAAAGGCGTCATTTTGCAAGGGTATACAAACATTTTCAAATGTGAGGGTAGACAAACAATTTCACTGCCTCAGAAAGAAATGGAGAGTGTGATTTCTTAACAAAGCTCATTGAGTGGATCGCAGAATACAGAACACCCTAAAGTAGTGATGAAATTGCATCTGGAAATATATTATCTACTAAGAAAAAGAGTAAGGCATTTGCATTTTTATAATTTTAGTTATTGCCTGGGTAGTTTCCTGAGATCTGAATGCAGACAATAGTAGTATCGTGCTGGTTTATTGTTCTCTCCTAATATCTATATATACTGTGCTCAGCATACACAATGGCTTGCTTTGCATGACATGCTAAGACAAAACTTAGATTTGTGAGGTTTCACAATTGTGCAGCCTTCTGGAAAGACACCTACAGTAGCTGTGCTCCTCCCTGGTCCTTATACCAAGCTTTCCCTTAGCATGTCATCCAAACCAGGACTAGTGATTAAGCTCTCTGTTCAGTAACCACCAGCAGTAACCAAGAGCAAACCTTGATTACAGATCCTAATTTGTGAGGAGAGAGCTTAATCACCTTGGCTTAATTTAACACAGTGTAGCTGCAAAAAGATTTGAGGAGGAGTAGAACAGTTGTGAGCTTCTCTCCGGGAGCCCATTCATTTGTATATTCTTAAAATATAGAGGACACAAGGAGACGGGGACAACAGAGGACGAGATAGTTGGACAGTATTCTCAAAGCTATGAACTTGAGTTTGACCAAGCTGCCGGAAGCAGTGGAAGACAGGAGTGTCTGCTGTGCTCTGGTCCATGGGGTCATGAAGAGTCGGACCCGACTAAACGACTAAACAACGACAAAAACATATTCTGTGTGCAGTGTGCATTAAGGTTAAAAATGGGCATTAAAAAAAAAAATTAACCCAGTTAAATTCTGTCTGGTCTTAGCTGGGAAGGTGTTCCTGAAAATTTGGCCCAGAATAATGATACAAGGCATTTGGGTGAACCATGAGAATATGCCAAATCATAGCTGTCAAGTGTCCCTTATTTGAAGGGACAGTCCCTTATTCCAGCACCATGTCCCGCTGCTGTCCCTTATTGATGGATGTCCCTTAAATGTCCCTTAAATTTCAAAGGAAGCAGCTCCTCTCCCTCCCTCCCTGCCAGCCAGGGAGGAGGGAGGCTCCAACTGTGTTGCTTGGCTGTGTTGCTCACCCAATAAGAAGACTAAGAATGACTGGGGGGTGGAGCTTGCATGCCTTGTGTGTGGCTAGTTAATGCAAGCTGAGGGGTTTTTTGAATGCTGGACGCCATTTTGTTGCACGTGCTGCTGCAAACTTTGCAGTGCAAAGCTAGGCCGGGGAGCCATCTTATGCTGAGGCTGCATAGGCCTTGTGGTGCATGTGATTCAGATTCTATTCAGTTGAACCTCTGGTTACAAAGTTGATTGGACAGTGTTCTCGAAGCTACCAGCATGAGTTTGACCAGACTGCAGGAGGACAGGAAGACTGGAGTGCCTGGAACAGGTGAGGCTGCAGGTCCCTTATTTTGGCTGCTGATTCCTTATTTTCAAGGCTGCTGGTCCCTTATTTTCAAATCTGTAAGTTGACAGCTATGTGTCAAATACCTTGGTGATAAGACAGGCATATAAGGAATCAGACACCTAAGCTCTCCTGGACTTAAGTTGTTATTGACATAGTCACTTAATACAAGAACCTTGAACTTGATTTGGGTAGCAAGTTATCTTGTGAGACTTAAGAGCTAGTTTTTCAATTTTAATATTGAATTACAATATAAAAATGTGTTTTGTGAGTATGGAGATTATGGAGAGAGACATCTTACCTCTGCAGATTGTTTCTGCTGCATTTAGCATATGCATAAAGTATAGCAAGGAAAGAGATAGAACATTTATGTTTTTACAGTTTTGTAAACCACTGTGATACATTTTTAAGATAGAGTTTAGTAAATATTTGTTATCAGAACAGGATTTAATCAATGTTCATCTCTCTGTTTTATTTCAGAGGCAGAAAGCATTTTAGTTATGAATGCAAAAATCGATAACAAATCTGCTGTGTCTGAGTTTCTACTCCTGGAGTTCTCAGCAATACGAGACATGCAGATTCTATACTTCCTTCTGTTCCTAGTATTGTACCTGGCAATTATATTCGGCAATCTTCTCATTGTCTCTGCAGTAGCGTTTGATCGCCGCCTTCACACTCCTATGTACTTCTTTCTGATGAACTTGGCCATCCAAGACCAAGGAGCTATTTCAGTCATTATCCCCAAATCCATAGCCAATTCTCTCATGAATACCAGATACATATCTTATGCTGGATGTGTTGCTCAAATCCTCTTATTTGTTTTCTTTATCTCATCTGAGTTTGCTCTTCTTACAGTCATGGCATATGACCGATACGTTGCCATTTGCAATCCATTGCAATATGAAATGGTGATGAACAGGGCAGCCTGTCTAAAATTGATTGCTGGTGTGTGGGTTGCTGGTCTGCTCTATGCAGTTCTGCACACTTGTGGAACTTTTGCAACTCCATTCTGCTCAAACATTGTCAATCAGTTTTTCTGTGAGATTCCACAGTTACTTATACTTGCCTGCTCTAATCTATACCTAGCAGAAATTGGAGCTTTAGTAGTGAGTATAACATTTGTGTTTGGATGTTTTGTCTACATTGTTGTCACTTATGTGCACATCTTTACTGCAGTTCTGAAAATCCCTTCTGTTCAGGGAAGGAAAAAGGCCTTCTCCACTTGTATACCCCACCTTGTTGTCTTCTCCGTGTTTTGTTTCACAGGATGTTTTGCTTACCTTAGGCCTCCCTCTAAAACTCCATCTGACCTGGACTTTGCATTAACTGTGATGTATAGTCTTGTTCCACCCATGTTCAATCCAATAATCTATAGCATGAGAAATAAGGAGATCAAAAATGCTTTATCAAAACTGTTGGGTTTGACGCAATCTTCTCTAGATATATCTTCCAGGATTGTTCTGAAAAGGTGAACTCTCTCTGTGTAAGTATAATTAAAGGGAGTTCCTGAAACACATCATCATTGCCAGTTACAGCTTCCAGAAAAATTTAGATATGCAGATTCAACATCTGCCCTGTGTCACATGATCATCTTGCATTTATGCAGCTCAGTTGGATCATTCACGCTTTTGCTTTTCAGATCACATGCCTTGTTGATGTACCCATTTATGTACTTACTTATAGCCCACTGATCTGTTGCCTGATCCTAAAAGTGGCCTGCAGCAGGCTGAACACATTTCAGCAGACCTTAATCCTCTGATTTATGGATAGTAAGAGGTCATATTTCTCGTCTGCTCTATCCCCCAACAGCATGCAAACAGTGATTTGACCAGAGTATTCAGGATTTCACAAAAGTGATGACACCTAGATGAACATATTGGGGTGGGGGGAAGGAATTCACAGATTTACTGGAATGTGAATTAGCATCTCAACAAGAGAAGTGCATGCAGTTTGGAGGCAGTCAAAGAAACAAACACTGTCCTCTGATAAGGAAGTGTCACAGTGCTTGCAAAAATACAACCTACAAAATTATGTTGCCATCTAAGGCAGGATTAGAAGAAAATACAGGACAACGCAGAGGCAGACTTTGCATCACTACTGTAATAAAAACAGACCGGGTGCAAAGGAATGGACCACTCCCTTAGAGACAAATGTGAGGGTATAAGAGCTGGACACAGGAGCACAGGTAAATGTGATTGTGATGGACAGACCTTGAGTCAGCAACTAGTCAGAGTTGTTTAGAACAAAAGCCAATCTGGAGTAACTGGTGAGTCAAAAATGCAGAATTTGACAGTTAAGCAGATAGAGGGATTGCATATTGGCTAGAAAGGGATTGTATGTCATTTAGATAGGAACCTAGGGACACATGGACATGCCTTGATTGGGATTAGGAATTAGTTAAACAGGGATTACCAATTTGATTCCCTGCGGGGGAAATAAAAATCCTAGAAGGGGCTGTGAGATTTTTGCTAGGGCAAATGCCAATTATAGGTGAAAACTGTCTAACCCGAGAAGAGATTTCAGTAAGAATGCCGACTGGGGTTTTAAAGTTTTCTGTAAATAGTGTCTGCTTGAAACTAGATATTGTGCCTCACATAAATAAGCATGTCTAAAATGAAGTGTTGTGCCTTAAAAGAGTTATCATTAAACTGGAACCCACAATGAGTTTAAATACATTAAAAGTTTATTTTTCTTCCTTCTCACTACTTTGACCTCTGGGTTGGCAATAAGTGGACACAGGGCACCCTTCACATACCTGTAAGTAGAACACCTGGCTGCAGTTTAAATAAACACACATTACCACAAAGATTTAAAACTGTTACTTGGGAAAGTTGAATTGTTTAAACACCTAGAAAATGAATCATGTTGTCCAGCTCTGATCTTTGGTGAGGGACTCTGACACAGAGATCACTGGAACAATCTTTCAAAATCTTAAAAATAAAATTAAAAGCGTTGTCCTTTTAGAAAACAAGATAGAGGACAGGAAGTTTACAATGGGGAAGTAATTCCACATGAAGAATTCCTAAATCCAAAGCTTCCTAGATCCAACAGAGATCAAGTTGCTAGGTAGGTGGAGTTAGCAGACTCCAAGCAGTCTCTGTCCCTCCACTCTGCTGCTTCCTGGAACAAGCTGCAGTTGTAGCATGGCTCCCAGCTACAAAAGAGCCCAAGTGAACTGAATCTTCCCAAAATGTGATTTTACAGCCTGCATCTTTGCTAACTGAAAGATTGCATCTTCCTTACTGTTACGAAACCAAGCTATTTTCCTTTTAAGTCATTTAGAACATTTTACTTCTTTGTTTGTTTTGTTTGATTTACTTCCAATGGATGGAGATTTACCTGCTGCAGCTTTTGAAACTATGTGAGTAGATATCTTCACCTACTTGCTAAGCTAAAGTGTCTATCATGTCTGAAGTATTTTCAGGGGAAATGTTTGTTTAAAGGTGGAGGGCGGCAGATGTAAATCCAACTAAGTTTTAATGTGCTTGGAGAAATCACAATTGTATCAACTCTACTATGAGAGGTTGAAGAATCTCCCTTCCAAACCTCTTTCTGCAACAAAATTACACAAAAATAGTCACAATTGAGAATAGCACTTGAGATCTATCTTTTCCCAGGCATGGTTACCTTAGATTTTCAGGAATGATGATGACCCTCAGATTGCATCACAAATATTTAAGAAGTTTACTATATATATATATATATATTCAATGTTACCTCTAGTCCCACATACAGAGGCTTTAGTCTAGTGGGTTGGCATAAATCAAAGTGAAAATTGCAAAGGATTTGCTGAAAAAAAGTCTTCGACTAACACAGGTTCTTATTTGGCATTACTAAATTACAAGGTCACATCACTAGAAAAGGGAAGATCCCCTGCTGAGCTTCTGTTTCATGGAAAAGTCAGGACCAGACTACAATGTGTGAAACACCTTAACTCTGACATAACACAAGGTGTTCAGTCTCAGTTACATAAGAGATTGAGACAAAAATAATATCACTGATAGCTTGACAACTAAAGGTGACCTCAGATAGGCAGGTATTGCAATGCAACAGACAGCAACTCTTCTGGAGATCGAAAAGGAGAAGAAAGAATGGCAGAAGTGGGAGGAACACAGCAGAGGGGGGAAATGGAGCAGGGAATACTGAGCCAGTCGTACATCACACAATTCTCTGTATCATGAAACTAAATAAAAACATTATTCAAAAAAGAAAGAAAGAAATGAGTGTAAGAAAGTCCAGTTGAAACCAGAAGGTTCCATCAGCCAAGCACCCATTCCCACCACCCTTCTGAGAAATACTCCTCCCCACCCTCCCACTATATATAAGGGTCTGGTGACTTCTGTTTCAGAGTATCTGAAGAAGTGTGCATGCACATGAAAGCTTATACCCAGAATAACTTGGTTGGTCTCTAAGCTGCTACTGGAGAATTTATATATATATATATACATTGGAAGGATTCTTTTAAAGACTGTTTTAGGACTTTTTTTAAAAAAAGGACTTGATTCTTTTAAAGGATTTTTTTGGAATAGTTTTTTTAATAATCTTTTCAAGATTTATTTATTTATTTCCACCATGGCAGACCAACACTGCTACCTACCTGATTCTAGAAGGTTCTAGAGAGACTTATATAGCATTATTATTATTTTAAATGTTATGTAGTGTGCTATTTTGAAACAGGAAGTTATTTTTTTCTTTTTATTTAAATACCTTGATTATTTGTATTAGAATCATGTGGCCAAGTCTTTAGAAACACTGCTTTAATTTTTGTGGGACTCCTGAGTCCAAGCTTCCAGGGACACAATTGATCATTTCTGTTAGGCTCTTGAGACCAAACTCTAAGGAGTGTGTGTGGGTTTTTGTGTGTGTGTGTGTGTGTGTGTGTGTGTGTGTACACATGTTATAATTTTCCACCCCATGGTAAAAGCTTCATTCTGCATGAGTATACAGATAGGTTCACTGTTCCAGAAGAAAAGGATGGGATGATTATTATTATTATTTAAAAAGATGAAAATAAAGTGATGAAGAAATTGCATCTGGAAATCAACTTTCTATTAAGGAAAAAAGTAAGATATTTATAAATTTATAACTTTAGTGATACCTGTGTAGTTTTCAGAGGAGTAAACACAGACAATATTTCTATAGTGTATTGTGTAGAATCAGGAAAACTGCTTGTTGCGGTCTCTCCTGGAACTTATTGAGACTTGCATAGAATACCCAATGACCTGGTTTCCATTACATACTAAACCAAATATTATCTTGGGAAGACTGCACAAATGTTGAACATCATGGAGAGGAAAGCACAGTAGCTATACTCCTCCATGATCCTTTTTACTGTCAGCTCAAGCTGCACCAAGTTTTGTTTCAGCATGTCATCCAAAACAGGACTAGCAGTTAGCCTCTCTCCTCACCAACCATGAACTTCAACCAAGAACAAACCTTCATTGCAGCTCCAAGTGAGTGAGGAGAGAGCTGAAGCACCTTTTCTTGTCTTAGCATAATGAGATAGCAAAAAGGTCTGGGGAAGAGCAAAGCAGCTTTGAACCTATACATTTTACATGCAAAACAATGTGGTTTGTGCACAGCATGCATTAAGGTTATAAACATATAAAAAAGATAAGAACAGTTGAAACCTGTGTGATCTTACCTAGCAGGGAGAGCTAAACATTAGGCCTAGAATTTAGAATATAGGTGAGTATGTGCCAAGTGTGTGAGACATGTGGAACTATTATCAGTGACTCTTGCTAAAGACCTCACTGAAAGAACAGGGATATTAGGAATCAAGCTTTTAACATGTCCATGACCCAGATTGTTATAGACATTGCATTTAATAGAATAAACTTGATTTTGAATCTGCATCACATAGGCAGCAAGTTATCCCCTTATATTTGAGTGTTACTTCAGTTTTGATGCTGAATTACAATATCAAAATACCTTTTGTAAATATGGGAATTCTCTCAAGGTACATCTGTCCTCTGCATATTGCCATATACTAGGCAAGTATGGCAATGATGGCAGTAGGACTCCTGTGTTCCTCCTCTAGCAGTGGCAGCATTAAACTTCAAGAGCTTGAGAACATCTACTAGTTTTGAAAATGTGGGAGGTTTATTTTAAAATAATGATATTTTATCTATGTGAAGTTGAAGGCTATGTTCTCATTTAAATAAATATTTGTTTCTCCTTTTTTGTTCACTTCTTTTACCTTCAACATCCAAAAAACCCTCTTTCAATGTAGTAAATATTTGTTATCACTAGAGGACTTAAACCAATGTTTATCTTTCTGTTTTCTTCCAGTGACAGGAAATTTTTTATTAATGAAGGAGAAAATAAGTAATGAATCCTCTGTCTCTGAATTTCTGCTCCTGGAGTTCTCAGCAATACGAGAACTGCAGATTCTACACTTCTCTCTGTTCCTGGCATTGTATCTGGCAACTGTATTTGGGAATCTTCTCATCATCTCTGCTGTAGCTTTTGACCACCACCTTCACACTCCCATGTACTTCTTTCTGATGAACTTGGCCATCCAGGACCTCGGGGCTGTTTCAGTCACCATCCCCAAATCCATCATGAATTCTCTCATGAATACCAGACACATTTCTTACAGTGGATGCATTGCTCAAGTTCTTTTATTTCTTTTCTTCTTATCATCTGATGTTTCCCTCCTTACAGTCATGGCATACGATCGCTATGTTGCCATTTGCAATCCATTACAATATGAAATGTTGATGAACAAGGCAGCCTGCAAACAAATGGTTGCTGGCGTGTGGGTCACTGGCCTTCTGTATGCAGTCATGCACACAAGTGCAACTTTTGCAACCCCTTTCTGCTCCAACATTGTCAATCAGTTCTTTTGTGAGATCCCACAGTTACTTACACTTGCCTGCTCAAACCTCTACCTAATGGAAATTGGAGCTATAGTGGTGAGTATAATAGTTGTGTTTGGATGTTTTGTCTTCATTGTTGTCACTTATGTGCACATCTTTACTGCAGTTCTGAAAATCCCTTCTGTACAGGGAAGGAAAAAGGCGTTCTCCACTTGCATACCTCACCTTGTTGTCGTCTCCGTATTTTGTTTCACAGGATGTTTTGCTTACCTTAGGCCTCCCTCTAAGACTCCATCTGATGGGGACTTTGCATTAACTGTGATGTATAGTCTTGTACCACCCATGTTCAATCCAATAATCTATAGCATGAGAAATAAGGAGATAAAAAATGCATTATCAAAACTGTTGGGTTTGAGGCAATCTCCTCTGGATATATCTTCCAGGCTTGTTTTGAAAAGGTATAATTAAAGGGCGCTCCTGGAACACAGCATCATTTGAAGTTAAATTTTCCTAATAGATTCAGATATTCAAACTCAACATCAGCCTTGTTTCAAATGGTCATCTTGCATTCCTTCAGCTCAGCTCTATCACACTTTTGCTTGTCAGATTACATGGCATGTTGATAATACATTTATGTATGTATGTTGAAGTTTATACCCCATTGTTCACTTGCATGGTTTTCAAAGTGGCCTATAACAGGCTGAACACATCTCAGTAGCATTTAATCCTCTGGTTTATGGATAGTAACAGGTCATGTTTCCTGTCTACTCTGTCACCCCACATCATGCAAAGAGCCATTTGAACAGACTATTCAGGTTTTCAGAGGAGTGACAGCACCTAGATGAAATGACAACACTGGTCTTGAAAGACCTACATTGCCTCCCAGTACGTTTCTGAGCACAGTTCATAGTGTTGGCCCACCTGCTGCAGATCGGACGTGCTGAAAACTATCAGATTTCAGTCCACTGCAATTTCTGTTATAATAAAGCTTTCTTTTCCAGAGACCTTTGTGAAAAGTTTGTCATGCACAGGGCCTTGGAAGGTGGGAATAGGCTCCAACCTCACAGGACAGCAGGGAGGAAACCGGTCAATTTTGACCTTCTATGCAGTATCCGCAACAAGTTAAGACTTGTCTCTGGTTAAAGATTTAGGCGAGACTCCTTTCAGTATTCCATTGCAGTTTTGGTTTACTGGGAGTTGGGGAAATTGTGTTTGAGCCAGCATGGGGTGGAGAGTCTGGAGGCTTATTGCTTCAGGACTTTTCCTTATCTGCTTTGGAGCTTGTTGTTGAGTCAGGAGCTTGAGTCAGGAGCTCTAAGACAGACCTAGTGGGCAGGGGTGCCACCATCAGGCTTCCAGTCACTGGTGAGGCAGGTCCTTGCCTAGGGCTCTTCATCCCCCTGGGGGCTGGCCCACTCCTAGAGCACTAAAACGGGTCCCTGTTAGCCAGGTATCAATTTGCTCATGCCGTGCGCCAGTTATTGCAGCCTGCGACTTGCCTACTGCCTAATTCCTTCCCAATAGGTGCTGCTACAAAGGCTGCACACTGGGGCCTGTCAGCGGACAGGATTATGAATCAGACTTGTTGGAAGTCTGACGCTGACAAGGGTTACATCAGGAAGCGTCGCCAATGATGCCATTTGGAGTGTTGTCCACAGCATCATGCACTGGGCTGGCAAGCGCGCTAACGAGTCTGGACTGGGGTGCCATCTTGGCCTTCCTGCCCAAGTGAACGTATCCTGGATGTCCAGATAGGGAATGCTTTGGGAGGAGTTCCTCCCTTTGGTGCGGTCAAGTGTGACCTGTGAAGGTCTTCCCCCAGCATTGGTGGTGCAGCTGTGCAAAAAGGTTTGCCGTCTTCCCTCAGCATAAGTTTGTGTTCCCGCGTGCAAGAGGACTTGGATGAGTTGATGGCAGCTCTCCCTGAACTCAAAATATTTTGGTTGCAATTGCTTCAGCGACATGTGTGACACGGCAGCCACTGCCCAGCTGCCACCGAGAAGGCCAGAAAGTGCGTGGATGGTGCAGTGGCCAAGAAGGTCCTAGCCTTGGGAGGTGCGGTTATCCACCATGCAGGCATTTCCTTCAAAGATGGGGTTTTGTACAGGTCAGATGGAGTACAACTTTCTGATTCTGGAAATGACCACTCACCTCACCCTTTGCGTGGTCGTGCACAACCCCCTGGACCCTATGCGGCACCATTAGCACAGGCTTGGCTTCGCCTTTTCCAGGTGGGATACCTGGAGGTCTCCGCCTACCTCAGCCAGTTGCCCAATCCTGCCTGGGGAGGCGTTGCCAAGGTGATCAGGCCAGGTACGGGGAGGGACTACCTGCCCACACAATAGGGGGAGGATCTTACCTGGGAATCGTCAGTTGGCTCCAGAGCTTCTCCCACCCTACCCATCCTCAGTTAAGACTTCTTCTGCAGGTTAACCTTTTCTCCACAGGTACGCGGGCACTGCAACGTCAAGGTTGCTGTTGAGGGCTGGAAATAATTCTCCTGCATTGGCAGGTTTGCCTTTCCCGTAGCAAAACATCACAAACATGGCGGTATCTGGCCTTGGGCGGAATCCTTTAATCTATCTTCCCTTAATGGGGGGGTGCAGCGGTGACCCATGTCCCCTCCTCTTTGCGGCGGCGATCCCAGGGTTCCCCGTTAAAGGGGTTGTTTGGGGGGAGGCTTTAGCCGTATGCCTAGAGGTTGTCATTGCTCTCCCCTGCGATGGCAGCTTAACAGGTGCGGGCTCTCTCTGATTGAACCTATGTTCTCCAGAACCAGCCCATCTCCCCTCCCCCCACAACCCTGATGTTTCCCATATCCCCGGCAGGGGACTGGGAGGGATAAACGCCCAATGCCTAAGCCAAGGTCTACCCATAACTGAAACATAATAAAGTTGTGGCCAATTTTAATCCCATAGCACATTGTCTTGAGTCGTTATTCCACAAGGGGGCAACCCAGGGTTTGGGAGACTCCGCCTGTCCATGCAATGATGTTTGGCTGACTAAAGTGTCAGCGGGGTTAAAGGTTTGGTTGCAGGTGTGAGTAATATTTGGCAGTGAGTGCTGGTGCTTTTGTGGCAGTTAGGCATTGGTTCAAGGTGGTCAGGAGGGGAGGTCAGATTACCTGGCCCCTCCAATGCGCAACAGGTATTCCGTTAAAGGAATCCAGGGACTCGCCATGCTTTTGTTGACACCTTTTGGGGGGTAGGGCCACGCAAGAGTCCCTGGGAGCATTTTGGGGTGAACTTGAGTCATGTGACCATAACAATGCTCCCCCATGGTGTTTACCTGTACTGACGATATGGTGGGGCCCAGTCGTCAGTGTTATCCTGCTGAGGTCAAGTGCAGCTAGTCAGGAACCAACGCCTAAACAAACCACTCACTATCTGTAATCAATTTAATTGTGGCCAAAATTTTGCCAATAACCTAAAACTAAATTCCTTGTCAATTGTGTCTTTATTATTGGGAAGCTCCTGGGAATCTTAACATGCAACCAGAAGATTGCATGTTCCTTTTTGCAAGGAAATGAAGCTCTTTTATTTCCGAGTCACTTTTCGAGATCACTTTTACTTCTTTAATTTTTGTACTGCCAATGGATAGAGACTTGCTTGCTGTAAGGTTTGAAACTCTGTGAGTAAATATCTTCACATATTTGCCAAGCTAAGTGTCTATGATTTATTCTAGCTGAAGTATTTTTACAGGGAATCCAGTTAAGTTTTAATGTGCTTGGAGAAATAACCATTGTGCTAACTCAATCAAAAGAATTCTAAAATAGTCACACTTGAGAGCTATTCCCCTCCCCCCCCCAGGCATGGGGCGTAAGTTTGCATCACAGGTACTTAAGAAATTTTTTCATGTTACTTCTAGTCTCAAAAAGTCCCACTCTAGTGGACAGGCAGAAAGTGAAGTAAAGATTATAAAGTATTTGCCGGGGGGGGGGGGACAGACGGATGGACAGAACTTGGACTCAAAACAGATCCTTATTTGGCATCACAAAATTAATGTTTGGTTGGCCGATATTATCAAAGGCATAAGAGGTTGGTTGCAGGTGTGAAGGTATTGGTGGTAAGCTTTGGGCTCGTGTGGTGCTTAGGCATTGGAATAGTGTTGTGTGGGGGAGAAAAGGTGCAGTCATCACCTGCCCCTCCATGCTTAAGGGTATTTCGTTAAAGGAATCTGGGGATATGGATCTCATCCAAAGCCTGTGGAGCGGCTAGGGCCATGCCAAGATGCCTTCAGGAATCCAGGGGATGCTCAAATTGATCCGCATCAGCAGGGCTCCCCCTACTGGTGGTTTACCCTTACAGACTTCCTGCAAGGCACGCAGGAGTGTAGTCTGTTGTTGCCAATGCCTAAGCCAATACCGCTCACATTCTGTAACCAATAAAGTTGTGGCCTAAACTAACATTAACCTAAAATGCTGTGTCCTTGTGTCTTTATTTCTCTTGGGGGTGCCTTAGGGGCCTTGACACACAATTACAGGGCCACATCCTTAGAGCAGGGAAGCTCCCTTGATGAGCTCTTGTTTCATAGAAAACTCAGGACCAGGCCAGCATGCGTGTTAACACCTTAACTCTGATTTAACACAAGGTGTCGAGTCCCAGACACATAAGATACTGAGACAAAAATGATATTATGGAACAAGGTTATGAGCACAGACTCCTCTGCAACCAAAGGTGAGGGTTGAATGCATGATGGTATCTCAGGGACACACAGGGATGTTGTTAATGAAGAACTAGCTCTCAGACAGTATAAAATACAGACCTCAGATGAGCATATATTAAAATGCAATAAACAGCATCTCCTCCAGATATCCTAAATGGGAGAACACAGTGGGTAAGGGGAAATTACTGTACATGGGGAACACTGAGCTAGTTATATCTCACACAACTATCAGAAATGAGTCTGAGAAGGTCCAGTTGAAACAAAAAGGTTCCAGAAAGACTTATATGGCATTAACATCATCACTATTATTAGTATTAAATTATATGGTGGTTTTTTTTAGAAACAGGAACATAAATAAATCTAAGTGTCTGTGGTTTAGTCTAGCTTAAATATTTTCATGAGCAATGTTTAAGGTGGAAGTTTACATACTTTGATGGATTTGTGTTGGACACCTGGGACCAAGGCTTAACAAACACTCCTGCTGCTTTTTGTGGGGCTCCTGAGTCCAACCAACAAGGAACACAATTGCTGATTTGATTGAGGCTCTTGAGACCAAACTCCTAGGAACATAACTGTAACAATAGTAATAAATTTCCACCCCATGGTAAACTCTTCATTCTGCAAGAGTATAGAAACATTTTCACTGCCTCAGAAGAAAAGGAGGAAGAGATTAAAAGAAAAAGAAAAAAAAAGATCCATGGGTGGCTAGAAGAATACAGAACATCTTGAAGTGATAAAGAAATTTCATCTGGAAATTTATTTAAAGGAAAAGAGTGAGATGTTTCTATTTCTATAACTTTAGTGATACCTGTGTAGTTTTTGGAGGGTTAAATCAACTATTTTGTATTGTGTAGAATGTGAAATCCTGCTTGTTATGTGGTCTCTCCTGAAACCTATATAGACTGCACATAGAAAACCCAGTGACCTGGTTTCCATGACAAGCTAAGCCAATTCTCAACTTAGTGAGACTTCACAAATGTGCAATGTCCTGGTAAGAAGATTACAGGAGCTTTGCTCCTCTGTGCTCCTTTTTACTGTCATCTTAAGCTACTCCAGGTTTTGACTTGCACACCATCCAAACCAGGACTAGTGGTTTGCCTCTCTCCTCACCAACCATGAGCTGCAACCAAGAACAAACGTTCACTAGTGAGTTAGGAGAGAGTTTTAGCACTTTGCTTGTCTTGTCTTGTCATAGTGTGGCAGCAAAAAGATCTGGGGAGCAGCAAATCAGCTGGAAGCTTCTCTCCAAGTGTCTATACATTTGAACATTTATAAGACTGTGGTCTGTCCACAGCACACATTAAGGTTATAAACATAAAACAAAGATTAAAACACTTGAAACCTGTGATCTGAACTAGGAAGGAGTTGCAAAGCATTGAGCCCAGAATACTGAATACATGCCTCCTGGGAAGTATGTGCTCTGTGTCTGAGCTATGTGGAACCACTACCAGTGATTCAGTCAAAGACCTCACTGATCAAATAGGGATGTTAGGAAACAAGCTTTTAAGGTATTGTAGACTCAAGTTGTGATGGGCATTGCACTGGAAATTAACACAAAACCCACAAATTTTAGTCTCCATTAAATGGGCACCTAATCATCCTCCTAGATTTAAGTATTACTATAATTCTAAGTAATTATCAAAAGTGTGTTGTAAATATGGAGATGATGGCAAGAGGCATCTCCCCTCTCCACATTGTTTCTGCAGACTTCCACATAGACAGAAAATATGCCAAAGATGGACATAGAACTACAGAAGTGGCAGCATCCACCCCACTCAATCACAATTGGCCAAAAGAGGCCTGGGGTGATCGTGATGCCACTCTGGCGTAAAGAGCATCACTCCCCCCATACCAGGGGTGGGGGAACTGTGTTGTGGATCCAGTTTGTGAGCAGCACCATCTACTAGTTTTGAAACAGCAGTAGTTTATTTTTTTTATTTATGGTTGTCAGTTATATACATTTCAATAGTTTTAAAATTATTTTATCATTTCAAAACTCGACACATTCCGTGGTTCCTTAATTTTTATTTTCATTTTCATTTCCAGCATATTCTAAATTATCTTAACAGATTCTTTCATTCATCTACTTTAATTATATACTCTTATGAAACTGCAGCTTAGTACAACAATTTGTTCATAAATATTCAATAATGACCGCTCCCCACATTAAATGGGGGTCCCCTTTGTGTGGTCATGTGCAGCCCCCTGGACCCTATGTGGCACCATCACCACAGGCTTGTCTTCACCTCCCCCCAGGTGGGATACCTGGAGGTCTCCGCCTACCTCAGTCCATTCTTTAATAAAATGTTTGTTAGCTTGATTTCTTATTTTTCCAGTACATTTTGCCACTTCTGCATAGTCCATAAGTTTTTGTACCCATTCTTCCTTTGTCGATTCTTCTTTTTCTTTCAATTTTTGGGCAAATACCTTTCTTCCCGCTGTAGTAGCATACATGAATAAATTTCAATGCTCTTTGGGTAGCTCTACCCCTATAATTCCCAGAAGAAAAAAGACTACTTGGCAGTAATTTATTTTAATATATATGGAGTTGAAAGCTAACATCTCCTTTAGATGAAGATTTATTATTACACTATTTTGTTCACTACTTTAAAAAAAATATCCCACAAAAATCATATCTGAAGCAGTATTGGATAACAAGTATTGATGATTAGAAGAGGACTTAAACCTGTGCTTGTCTTCCTGTTTTCTTCTAGAAGCACCAGTCATTTTAGTAATGAATGCAAAGATAGGCAATGAATCCTCTATCTCGGAATTTCTACTCCTGGAGTTTTCAGCTGTACGGGAACTGCAGATTCTACACTTCTTTCTGTTCCTGGTATTGTACATGGTAATTGTATTTGGGAATCTTCTCATCATCTCTGCCATAGCTTTTGACCACCATCTTCACACTCCCATGTACTTCTTTCTGATGAACTTGGCCATACAGGACCTAGGGGCTGTTTCTGTCACCATCCCTAAATCGATGGCCAATTCCCTCATGAATATCAGACACATATCTTACGCTGGATGTATTGCTCAAGTTCTTTCATTTTTCTTTTTCTCATCATCTGATGTTTCCCTTCTTACAGTCATGGCATATGATCGCTATGTTGCCATTTGCCATCCATTACAATATGAAACGGTTATGAACAGGGCAGCCTGCAAACAAATGGTTGCTGGTGTGTGGGTCTCTGGCTTTCTCAATGCAGCCATGCACACGAGTGCAACTTTTGCAACCCCTTTCTGCTCCAACATAGTCAATCAGTTCTTCTGTGAGGTCCCACAGTTACTTACACTTGCCTGCTCTAACATATACCTAATGGAAATCGGAGCTATAGTAGTGAGTGTAATACTTATGTCTGGATGTTTTGTCTTCATTGTTGTCACTTATGTACATATCTTTACTGTGGTTCTGAAAGTTCCTTCTGTTGAGGGAAGGAAAAAGGCCTTCTCCACTTGCATACCTCACCTTGTTGTCTTCTCCGTATTTTGTTTCACAGCAGCATTTGCTTATCTTAGGCCTCCCTCAAATATTCCATCTAATGGGGACTTTGCAATTACTGTTATGTATACCATTGTACCACCCATGTTCAATCCAATAATTTACAGCATGAGGAATAAGGAGATTAAAAATGCTGTATCAAAGCTCTTGGGTGTGAAGCACTCTTCTATTAATATCTTTTCCAGACTTATACTGAAACGGTTACACTTCTCTCTGTAGGTGTAAGCATTGGGATCTGTGGAGATATCATGACCAGTTACAGCCTCTAGAAACATGTTGTTATGCAGACTCAAAATCTGCCAGGTGTCACAAGGACATCTTGTGTTCCTCCAGCGTAGATGCACCATTAATAATGTTGCATCTGTTTTCACATAGCCTGTTAATCGTACATTTAGAGAGGGAATGTCTATCATATAGTGCATGTGTACCCTTTCTGACCCAGTGCATTCATCTGGCAATCAGCTTTTCTGTGGATTGTCATTTATTTTTACTTAAAGCTAAAGTGGCTTTTCCTACAGAAAGGAGAGAAAAAACCCCACTCACATCCTTGGTTTCTAGTCATGGGAAAAGGAAAAATGTGGATAAACCCTTGTTTAGCAACTTCAGATGAGAAGGACCTGTTCTAATTGGATTTCGGGATTAGTTTTAGAGGGCTACCCAATTTGCTTCCTTGAGGCTAAGGAAAAAACCCTAGAAGGGGCTGTGAGATTCTTGCTAGGCAGTGACACAAATATCCATTTTAGTTGGGAAAAGTCTATCCTGAGACTAGTTTTAAACTAGTGTTTTGACTGGGGTTTAAAAGTTCTGTTTAAAGAGTTTTTGCCTGAAACTATTGCGTCCTACTCAAGTAACATTTCTAAAATGAAGTGTTGTGCCTTAAGAGAGTGACTATTAAGTTTGAATCCTCAATGAATGTAAATCTATAAAATTCTATCTTTGTTCCAGAAGTGCCTCCTCATTACTTTGAACCTTTGGTGGCAGATAAGTGGACACAGGGCATCCTTCCCATAAGTAAAACACCTGGCTGTTTTTTTACCGACAAAGAGTTAAAATGTCTCCAGTGTTGTTACTAGGGAGAGTTGTATCTTTTAGAAACCCAGGAAAGTGGTCATGTTTCCCACCTCCCATCTTTACTGAGGGAATCTGACACAGTGGCCACTGACACAATTTCTCATAATCTTAAAAAAACAAAACCACATCCTTTTGGAAAATGTAAGAATTGAGTTCCACACGGGGAAAGTAATTCTACACAGGAAATTGGGGGTCAGCTTCCCAGAACAGACAGAGTTCATCCTATTTGTGATAGCATATGGGAATACAGAACTATTGCTTGAAGAAAAAACTAGTCATGCTCTGGGATTCATTGAAAGATGACACGCAATTTGCCAAACAAAAGACATTCACGTTGAACAGAGGTACCCTTATGTTTTTGGAGGTATGGGCAAAGTGAACGATGTATATAAAATCTATATATTATAGCCAAAAAGACCAGTGACATATGTTCCTTGCAAAGTTCCTTTGGACCTCACAAGGCTGGAAGTACTCAAATGTATGGAATCTTTATGAATAAATGAAAAGAACTTCATGTTCTGTAGACATGGCATGCTAACATAATCTAAAGATTTGAACACAATATTCTGATTATTAATTGTCCATAGTTACCTCCAGAGTAGGCATAGGAACTGCTTTTATAATGGATTTTTTTTTTGAAAAACAACAACAACAACCAAATGTTAACTTGTTAATTAATGTATTCATATGTCAGTCACTATATTTTACCGAGGGCAACCAAAGTCAACAGTGATACACATTAAATCTCATGTAGATATGGAAACTCTGGAGACAAGTAGTATGTGCTACACGCCCTCTCACCAACCCCAAAAGCAACCACACACAAATAGAAGTAGAGGTGCTGGCTCTTGTATTTGAATGTAAAAAAATCCACAAATTTATATTTGGATACCAATATTAGCAGAAGCAGATGAGAAACCCCATGTCTGCATTGCAAATGGTAGTTTCAAGGATACCCTTCCAACTATTTTTTTCCCCCTGGTGAAATACTATAGTATTTCCTTAGAATTATTATTATTATTTTACTACTTATTAGATTTAAAAACCAACCTTCATCACAAGCTCTCATGGGTGAAATTTAGAGCATTGACCAAAACACAGTGGCGGGGGGGGGGGGAGGAGAAGGTGTGGGGAACACTGAGCCAGTCATACTTCATACAACTCAGTACCATGAAAATAAATAAAAACATTATTTAAAAAGAAAGAAAGAAATGAGTCTGAAAAAGTCCAGTTGAAACCAGAAGGTTCCAGACAGACTTATGTAGCAATATTATTATTTTAAATATTAGAAAGTGTGCTGTCTAAAAACTGGAAGTTTTGTTTTGTTTTTTACATACATTGATTATTTGTGTTAGACTCCTGGGGCTAAGTCTTTAGAAACACTGCTTTTATTTTAGTGGAACTCCTGAGTCCAAGTTTCCAGAGACACAATAGCTAATTTGTTTTGGGCTCTTGAGACCAAATTCTGAGGAGTGCATTATATATATATGCGTGTGTGTGTATACACACACACACACACACACAGAGAGAGAGAGAGAGAGAGAGAGAGAGGGGGGGGGGGTTATAATTTTCCACTCCATGTTAAAAGCTTCATTCTGCAAGAGTATACCCATATGTTCAATGTTACAGAACAAAAGGATGGGGTGATTTTCTAAAATACAGATGAAAATGAAGTGATGAAGAACTTGCATCTGAAAATCTACTTTCTATTAAGGAAAAGAGTAAAATATTTACCAGTATATGTTTATAATTTTTATGATACCTGGGTAGATTTCAGAGGACTAAACGCAGACAATACTTCTATACTGTATTGTGTAGAATGGGAAAATATGCTTGTTTGTGGTTCCTGCAACTTATTTAGACTCACGCAGAATACCCAATGATCTGGCTTCCATGACATGCTAAACCAAATTTTATCTTAGGAAGACTGCACAAATATTGAATCTCATGGAGAGAAGAGTACAGTAGCTTTGCTCCTCCATGATGCTTTTTACGGTCAGCTCAAGCTACAGCAAGTTTTGTTTTAGCCTATCATCCAAGCCAAGACTAGTGGTTAGACTCTCTCCTCACCAACCATGAATATTAACCAAGAAAAAAACTTCATTACCACTCCAAGTGAGTGAGGAGGGAGCTGAAGAACCTTGCCTTGGCTTAGCATAATGTGGCAGCTGAAATATCTGGGTAAGCGCAAAGCAGTTGTAAGCCTATACATTTTACATGCAGAACAATGTGGTTTGTGTGCAGCATGCATTAAGGTTGAAAACATATAACAAAGATAAAAATAGTTGAAACCTGTGTGACCTTAACTAAGAAGGAGTACTAAACATTAGGCCTAGAATACAAAATACAGGTGAGTATGAGCCAAGTGTGTGAGTCTTATGGAACTATTATCCATTACTCCTGCAAAAGACTCACTGAGTGAAGGGGGATATCAGGAATCAAGCTTTTAACATGTCCATGACTCAGATTGTTATGGACATTGGAATTTAATAGAAGAAACTTGATATTGAATTTGCATCATACAGGCAGCAAGTTATCCCCCTATATTTAAGAGTTACTTCAGTTTTGACCATGAATTATCAAAATATGTTTTGTCAATATGGGGATTCTCTCAAGGTGCATCTGCCCTCAGCATATTTCCACAAACAAAGCAAGTAAGGAAATGATGGCAGAAGGACTCCTGTGTTCCTCCTTTAGAATTCAATAAACATCAAGAACTTGCAAACACCACAATCTACTAGTTTTGAAACAGTAGTAGTTTTTTTAAAAAATAATAATAATGATATCTATATGGAATTGAAAGCTAAATTCTCATTTGAATAAAAAAATATTTGTTTCTCCTTTTTTGTTCACTTCTTTCTTTTACCTTCAACATCCAAAAATCCTCTTCCAAAGTAGTAAATATTTGTTATCACTAGAGGACTTAAACCTATACTTATCTTCCTGTTTTCTTCTAGAAGCACCAATCATTTAAGTAATGAATGCAAAGATAGGCAATGAATCCTCTGTCTCTGAATTTCTGCTCCTGGAGTTCTCAGCAATACGAGAACTGCAGATTCTACACTTCTCTCTGTTCCTGGCATTGTATCTGGCAACTGTATTTGAGAATCTTCTCATCATCTCTGCTGTAGCTTTTGACCACCACCTTCACACTCCCATGTACTTCTTTCTGATGAACTTGGCCATCCAGGATCTAGGGGCTGTTTCAGTCACCATCCCCAAATCCATTGTGAATTCTCTCATGAATACCAGACACATTTCTTACAGTGGATGCATTGCTCAAGTTCTTTTATTTGTTTTCTTTTTTTCATCTGATTTTTCCCTTCTTACAGTCATGGCATATGATCGCTATGTTGCCATTTGCAATCCATTACAATATGAAATGTTGATGAACAAGGCAGCCTGCAAACAAATGGTTGCTGCCGTGTGGGTCGCTGGCCTTCTCTATGCAGTCATGCACACAAGTGCAACTTTTGCAACCCCTTTCTGCTCCAACATTGTCAATCAGTTCTTTTGTGAGATCCCACAGTTACTTACACTTGCCTGCTCAAACTTCTACCTAATGGAAATTGGAGCTTTAGTGGTGAGTATAATAGTTGTGTCTGGATGTTTTGTCTTCATTGTTGTCACTTATGTGCACATCTTTACTGCAGTTCTAAAAATCCCTTCTGTTGAGGGAAGGAAAAAGGCGTTCTCCACTTGCATACCTCACCTTGTTGTCTTCTCTGTATTTTGTTTCACTGCATGTTTTGCTTACCTTAGGCCTCCCTCTAAGACTCCATCTGATGGGGACTTTGCATTAACTGTGATGTATAGCCTTGTACCACCCATGTTCAATCCAATAATCTATAGCATGAGGAATAAGGAGATAAAAAATGCATTATCAAAACTGTTGGGTTTGAGGCAATCTCCTCTGGATATATTTTCCAGGCTTGTTCTGAAAAGGTGTAATTAAAGGGAGTTCCTGGAATATAGCATCAATTCAAGTTAAATTTTCCTGATAAATTCATATATGCAGACTCAACATCTGCCCTGTGTCACATGGTCATCTTGCATTCCTTTGCTTGTCAGATTACATGGCATGTTGATAATACATTTATGTATGTATGTTGAAGTTTATACCCCATTGTTCACTTGCATGGCTTTCAAAGTGGCCTACAACAGGCTGAACACATCTCAGTAGCACTTACTCCTCTGTTTTATGGATAGTAACAGGTCATGTTTCCTGTCTACTCTGTCACCCCACATCATGCAAAGAGCCATTTTAACAGAGTATTCAGGTTTTCAAAGGAGTGACAGCATCTAGATGAAATGATTTTTGGTGTTGCCTAGATTTCATAGATTTACTGGAATGCCACATGCACACATATCTGAATTAACATCTCAGCAAAAAGTACATGCATGTTGGAGGCAGTCAGAAATACAAACACTGCCCTGTGATAGGGAAGTATCAGTATGCATGGGAACTAATACAACCTCTTTGCAAAAATGTGTTGCCATCTAAAGGAAGCTCAGGAGAAAACACAAAAGAGACACACCTCATCACCCGCCAGTGTAGATTTTTACATCACTCCTGAAACAAGAATAGAACAGGGACCAGAGGCCTCCCTCTAAGATTCCATCTGATGGGGACTTTGCATTAACTGTGATGTATAGCCTTGTACCACCCATGTTCAATCCAATAATCTACAGTATGAGGAATAAGGAGATAAAAAATGCATTAGCAAAACTGTTGGGTTTGAGGCAATCTCCTCTGGATATATCTTCCAGGCTTGTTCTGAAAAGGTATAATTAATGGGCGCTCCTGGAACACAGCATCGTTGCAAGCTAAATTTTCCTAATATATTCAGATATGCAAACTCAACATCTGCCTTGTTTCAAATGGTCATCTTGCATTCCTTCAGCTCAGCTCTATCACACTTTTGCTTGTCAGATTTCATGGCATGTTGATAATACGTTTATGTATGTATGTTGAGGTTTATACCCCATTGTTCACTTGCATGATTCTTAAAGTGGCCTACAGCAGGCTGAACACATCTCGGCACCCCTTAATCTTCTAACACATTGATAATAACAGGTCATATTTCCTTTCGGCTCTGACACACCGCAGCGATTTTAACCAAGTATTCACGTCTTCAAGGAAGTGATAGAACTTAGATGAAATTATTTTGGGGGGGAGGAGGAATTCACAGATTTACTGGAATGTCGCATGAACACATATCTGAATTAACATCTCAGCAAAAAGTACATGCATGTTGGAGACAGTCAGAAACACAAACTGCCCTTTGATAGGGAAGTGTGAGAATGCATGGGGGGGGATACAACCATCTAAAGGAAGTTCAGTACAAAATACAAAAGAGAGAAATATCCTCACAAGCCAGTGTAGATTTTTACATCACTCCTGAAACAACAACAGAACAGGGACCAGAGGAATTCACCATTCCCTTAGAAACAAATGGAAGTGTGATGGAATAGCAGCATAGATAAATGTGACTGCAATGGACAGATCTTGAGACAGCAGCAGTCAGAGTTTGTTAGAACACCAACCAATCTGGAAGAACTGGTGAGTAAAAAATACAGAACTTTGTTGTCAAGCAGATTGGGATTGTATGCCAGTTAAATAGGCACTGTTTGTTATTTAGACAGTAACCTGGAGAGAGAAGGACCTATTCGGATTCGGATTCGGAACTACTATAGTTAAACATGGATAACCAATTTGATTCCTTGATGGGGAATTTAAAAATCTTATAAGGGGTTGTAAGATAGTTGCTAGGGCAGTGAAATAAATGCCCATTGTAAGTGGAAATAGTCTATCCTGAGAAGAAGTTTGAAGAAAAGTGCTGACTGTGGTTTTAAAGTTCAGTGTAAAGAGTGTCTGCCCGAAACTACATGCTGTGCCTTACATGAATAAGGTGGTACCTTGGGTTGCATACTCTTCAGGTTACAGACTCTGCTAACCCAGAAATAGTGCTTCAGGTTAAGAACTTTGCTTCATGATGAAATCGTGCTCCGGCGGGGCAGCGGCAGCAGGAGGCCCCATTAGCTAAAGTGGTGCTTCAGGTTAAGAACAGTTTCATGTTAAGTACAGACCTCCGGAACTAATTAAGTACGTAACCCGAGGTACCACTGTGTGCATGTATAAAATGAAGTGTTGTGCCTTTGAAGAGTAACCATACAGCTGGAACCCACATGTAAGTGTAAGGTAACTGAAGTCTCCAGTGTTGTTAATAAGGAGAGTTGTATCTTTGAAACAGAAAATTGGTCATGCTTTCCAGTTCCTATTTTCAGTGAGAGAGTCTGACACAGTGATCACTGACACAAAGTATCAGAATATTAAACAACAAAACAAAACAAAAACCTGGTCCTTTTAGAAACAAAATACTAGACCATAGTTTTACACTGGAGAAGTAATTCCACAAAGAGAATGTTGGCATAATTCCGTTCCACCTTAAGAACAGATGTGTGGAATTGTTGTATGTCACATGCCTGTTTACACTCCAGCACAGCTTGCTGGGAACTTTCGTTTTGTGCATAGATATTGCTTATGCTGCTTGCTTTGGACATGAAGGGGATCAGACATGTTTTCCTTTTGCCCTGATTGATGTATGCTGAATAAACTGCTTGTAAATATGCTCACACATACTTCTCATGCGTGGTGTTATCTCTGCTGATTAGAGCATGCCCTAGCTTTTGAAGTTCAGGTCATTGATTCATGTGGCACCAAGGACTGGAGTTTGTCCGGTACACCAACTGCTGGGATGGAGCCAGCTGGGGGCCTGCCAATTGCCCCAGTTTCCTTGGTTGTATGCTAACAGAGAATTGAGGGTCAGATTTCAAGATCAGATGGAGGCCATCCCATTTACAATATTATGTAAATACAGAATTTTTGCTAGGACTAAAATCTTTTCATGCTCTGGGACTTATTGAAAGAAGGCGCACAATAAGCCACACAAAAGACTTCATATTGAAAAGAGGTATCCTTATTTCTTTTAAGGAATAGGCAAGGTGAACATTGTATTTAAATGGAAAATACCATTACATATAAAGAGCTTGTGTTTATGCACATATTTCATATTAAATCTGCCTCCAAGGTGCACCTCAAGACTTTTTGGTGCCTTGTGGCAGTCAGTTAGTAGTTTACTCCTCATCTAGTGGCATGTATCAGCAGAGTCTTCACAAATTTCCTGCTCGCATTAGAACAGCTTCTTCCAGAGTCCGTAGTTAATGGAAAATCTCCTTTTCCACACAGTTCAAAGTACCAAAGTGTTTATTGTCTCCAGACACAAGAGAAACCTAAACACTACTATGTGTACAGTTCTTCTGGACTTTGAAGTGAAGATATGTAAAACCATAATGAAAGCAAAGCCCTGGAGAGTATTATACCTTTGTCTATGTGTAGACATAATTCCTGAAGCAATGGCTCAGTAAGTCATATACTCAACCTCCTTGGTGTTGCCATGGTAACAAAGTGCACCTGGCAACCTTATCTCAGAATATTCAGACATGGTGGTTGTGCGCCTTAAGACATGAGCCCAAGCACTCTGTAATTTAACCTATTGTTCATATGACATCCAACAAGACAATGTATCACATTTTTAAAGGAATTGATAGCAGTAAGATATATATGAAATCCTTTCTTGTGGTAGTATTATCACAGAACCTGATGAATGACTACAGCAAATTTTTGAATATGTTCAGGACACAAATAGAAAAAGAGGTGCTGAATGTAAAACAATTCACACCTTTCTATATGGGAGACCAATATAAGCAGGACAAACCACAAACCCTTAGTCACCATTGCAAGCAAGGGCCTCAAGAACACTCCAAGTATTATTTTTCTCCAGGTGAAATCTATGGTATTTCCTTTGAGTTTACACCTGGTTGAAATTTAGTGGTGGCTCTTGCATTGCCCAGAGCTTTTAGCAGAGTGAGATAAGCAGTGAGACTGACTGTGAGGTGGTATGTGTGAACGAACTGATAGTTTAAAAATTGCCAGTCCCTACAAGTGCATGCACTGAACTGAGATAGGGCAAAACAATACACTTCAGATGGTTATATATGCTCATTGCAAGCTAGTGCGTCTCGCCCTAACTGTTCCTCCATGAGAAATTTCACTGCATGCCACTGAGCTAGCGGGGTGGCAGAAAGCAAAGTAAAAATTATAAAGCATTTATGTAAAAACCCTTAGACTCAAAACAGATCTTTATTTCGCATTACAAAATGACTGGGCCACATAACTAGATAAACGAAGATCCCTTGCTGAGCTCTAGTTTAATAGAGCTCTAGTTTAATAGGTCCAGACTACAATATGCAGAACACATTAATTCTGACTTAACACAAGGTGTCTAGTCTCAGATACAAAAGACACAGAGACAAAAATGTACGATGGCACAGGGTTATGAACATACATCCCATATCATAAAAGGGAGGAGAGAATAGCAGAAGTAGGAAGAACACAGCGGGGGGGGGGGATTCTGAGCTGGTCATATCTCACACAAGTATTTTAAATATTATATGTTATGTTGTTATGAAACAGGATGGTTTAGTTGCATATCTTCAGTATTTGTGTTAGACCCATGGGGCAAAGTCTTAAAAAAACACCATGGTTGTTTCGTGTGGGACTCTTGAGTCCAAGCATCCAGGAAAGAATTGCTATTTTGTTTGGGGCTCTTGAGACCAAGCTCCCAAGAACATAAATATAATCATGGTACTAATTTTTCACCCCATGGTAAAATCATCGTTCTGCAAGTATATACAAACATTTTCACTGTCTCAGAAGGAAAGGACGGAGAGATTTTTTAAAAAGAAAAATAGATCCATGAGTGGCTAGAAGAATACAGAACATCTTAAAGTGATGAAGAAATTGCATCTGGAAATCTATTTTTTATAAAGAAAAATAGTAAGTTGTTTATATTTTTATAACATTAGTTATACCTGGACAGCTTTCGGGGAACAAAATGCAGACAATGCTACTATAGTCTATTTTGTAGAATGGGAAATGGTGCTTGTTTTAGGGTTTTCCTGAAACCTGACATAGACTGCACATAGAAAAACCAGTGACCTGGTTTCCATGACAAGCTAAGCCAAATTTCTTGCTGCTGTAGTCACACACATGAATAAATTTCTAGACTGTTTGGGTAGTTCTGCCCCTATAATTCCCAGAAGAAAAAGCACTACTTAGCACTAGTTTATCTTAGGACGATGGTGCAGTATCAATATGGAGTTGAAAGCTAACATCTCCTTTAGATGAAGATTTATTTTTATTTTTTTTAATATAATTTTTATTAAGTTTATAATATACAAAATCCAACTTCCAAATACATATTTCCATAGATCTAATAGACTCCCCCCATCTTCCGAGCACTGCATTCTCTATCGATTCAAAACCTCAGCAATTTGTTAACTTATTTTAAACATAATAATATGTCTTCCATTTTATCGTGATATCTGGTCTCTAAACATGACAGTCCAAATCCATTAATTTTTAGTTTCAACACAATAAAATTATTTCATTACACCACTTCTGTCTTGTTATACCTTATTTTCCAATTCAAAAATTTTCCGATGCTGAAGCTGTAATTTCCTAAAAAGGAGCATTTTTTAACATTCATACAACTTATAATGCTTTTTCAAATAATCCTTGAACTTTTCCCAAACTTCCTCCGTTTCTTCTTCTCCCGAGTCTCGAATTCTGCCAGTCATTTCAGCCAGTTCCATATAGTCCATCAGCTGCGTCTGCCATTCTTCCAATGTGGGTAGATTTTGTGTCTTCCAGTGCTTTGCCATCAAGATCCTTGCTGCTGTAGTAGCATACATAAAGAAAATTCTATCTTTCTTTGCCACCCTCTGGTCCACCATGCCCAGGAGGAAGGCCTCCGGTTTCTTGGGTAAGGTAAATCTAAGCACCTTTTTTAGTTCATTATGTATCATCTCCCAGAAGGCCTCACCTTCGGGCAGGTCCACCAGAGGTGTAAGAATGTCCCTTCCTCCTCTTTACATTTCCAACATTTGTTGTCAGACAGGTGATATATCTTTGCCAGCTTGACTGGGGTCATGTACCACCGGTATATCATTTTCATAATATTTTCCTTCAGGGCACTACATGCCGTAAATTTCATTCCGGTGTTCCATAACCTTTCCCAGTCTTCGAACATAATGTTGTGCCCCAAATCCTGTGCCCACTTTATCATGGAGGATTTAACAATCTCATCCTGTGTATTCCATTTAAGCAGCAAGTTGTACATTCTCGAAATTAACTTAGATTTTGGCTCTAGCAACTCTGTCTCTAATTTCGATTTTTCCTCCTGGAAACCCACTTTTTTGTCCGCTTTAAAAACTTCCTGGATTTGGGCATAATGCAACCAATCTCGCACCTTGTTTTTTAACTTTTCCATACTCTGCAACCTCCAATTACCTCCAATTTTTTCAATTATTTCCCAATATTTAGGCCAGTGGGCCTCCATATTGAGTCTTTTACGTGCTTTGGCCTCCATCGGTGAGAGCCACCTCGGAGTTTTACTCTCCAATAAGTCTTTATATTTTGACCAGACCATAAAAATTGCCCTTCTGACAATATGGTTTTTGAACAATCTATGAACAAATATGCATGCCACCCAAAAGCATTATCAAATCCTTCCAGGTCGAGGACATCGGTGTTCTCCAATAAAATCCAATCCTTCAACCAGCAGAGGGCTGCAGATTCATAATATAACCTCGTCCGGCAGGGCAAACCCCCCTCTTTCTTTCGCATCAGTTAGTATTTTAAACTTTATTCGGGGCTTTTTGCCCTGCCAGACAAATTTAGAAATATCCCTCTGCCATCTTCCAAAACATTCCACCTTGTCCACGATCTGGAGGGCCTGAAACAAAAATAACATTTTCGGCAATACATTCATCTTTATAGCAGCTATTCTACCCAACAAGGAAAGTTTCAGTCTTGACCATGTTTCCAAGTCTCTTTTAATCTCTGACCAACATTTCTCATAATTGTCCTTAAACAAATTCAAGTTTTTGGAGGTCAAGTACACCCCTAAGTACTTTACTTTTTTAACCACATTTAGTTCCGTTTCTTTTCTGAACTCCTCTATTTCAGTAGTTGTCAATTTTTTTGCTAGAACTTTAGTTTTTTGTTTATTCAGCTTAAATCCCGCCACCCGACCAAAGTCAGAAATTAATTCTAACGCTCTTTTAGTACTAGAGGCTGGCTCCTGTAATGTTAATACCAAGTCATCTGCGAATGCTTTCAGTTTATATTGTTTCTCTCCGACCACAATTCCCTGTGCCAACCGGTCATTTCTGATCATGTTCAATAGCACCTCCAGGACTGAAATAAACAGCAGAGGAGATAGAGGGCACCCCTGTCGTGTCCCTTTTTCAATTTTGAACTCCTCTGTCACCACGTCGTTTACTATCAATTTAGCTTTTTGTTCTGAATAAATTGCTTCTATTCCATTTTCAAACCCCCGCCCTACTCCCATCCTTTCCAAATTTTTCTTCATAAACATCCAAGAAATGTTGTCAAAGGCTTTCTCCGCATCAATAAAAATCAACACCGCTCTTGTATTTGAGTTTGTCTGTAGGAATTCCAAAATGTCAATGATGTTTCTTGTGTTATCAAATAAATGCCTGCCAGGGAGAAAGCCTGCTTGGTCCTTATGAATCACTTCATTTAATACTTTCTTAAACCTGCTTGCCAAAATGTCTGCAAAAATTTTATAATCCACATTTAGGAGTGAAATAGGACGGTAGTTTTTAAGTTGGGTTTTTTCAGTTTCTAATTTTGGTATCAACATGATGAAAGCTTCTTTCCACGTTTCCGGTGCCTTCTTCCCCTCCATAATCTGGTTACTAACTTCCAACAGTGGTTGTATCAACGAATCCTTCAGTACCTTATAGTATTTGGAAGTAAGTCCATCTGGTCCTGGAGACTTGCCCAGTTGGAGGTTCTGAATGGCGCATTCAATTTCTTGGAACGTAATATTACAGTTCAAGGTTGCTCTCATTTCCTGAGGTATTTTTTGTAATCCATTAGTTATGAAAAATTGGTCCACCTCCGAATCTTTTTGTGGCCTTTGTGAGTAAAGTTCTTTGAAATATCTCTGGAAACACTTTCTAATTTCCTCGGGTTTCTGAACCATTCTCCCTTCGATCTCTAGATTTGTAACTGTATTAAGCTTTTGTCTCTTTTTCAACTGCCAAGCCAGCAGCTTCCCACACTTGTTAGCAGATTCAAAGGATCTTTGTTTCATTTGTTTAATTTTCCATTCCACCTCCTGATTTATCAGTTTCGAATATTGTGCCTGGAAAAACTTCACTTCCCTCAATACTTCCTTTGATTTAGGCCTGGATCTCAATTTTTTCTCTCCTTCTCTTATTTTCTCCAAAATCTTCTCCTTCTTTTCATTCCAGAGCCTTTTTTTGATCGTATTCTGCTGTATTAGAAACCCTCTCATAACTGCTTTACTTGCGTCCCAGATTGTTCTTTTTTCCACATTTGTCTTTAGATTTATTTCAAAATAATCCTTTAAAGCTTTTTGGGCCTTCCTAACAATCTCCTGATCTCTTAACAAAGCGTCATTCATTTTCCATCTGAAAGATCCGGTTGTGTTTAATCTCAGTTCCATTCTCAAAGCATTGTGGTCGGAGCAGGTTTTTGGGCAGATTTCCACTTTTCTAGTCTTAGGTGCCAGTCCTCTAGTTATCCATATTTGGTCGATTCGCGTCCATGTCATATGGGCCTCAGAAAAGAAAGTTCCTTCTTTCCCTAGAGGGTTCTTGATCCTCCATATATCAGTCAAGTCCAAATTGTCAGTCATTTCGAAAAAAGTTTTTGGTAGTCTGCCGTCTTTCGTTATGTTAGCACTTTGCGACTTATCCATATTCACTGAGACGACTCCGTTCATATCTCCCAACATGATAATGTTGTTGTAATCCAAATAGTCCAGCATAGTCTCATGCAGCCTCTTGAAAAATTCCGATTTCCCTTCATTTGGGGCGTATATTCCTAAAATTAAAAACTTTTCTCCTTGTGTCTGAATTTCAACCGCCAAAATTCTGCCCTGTTCATCTTTAAATACAAATTTTGGTGACAAGTTCTCCTTTGCATATATCACCACTCCTCTTTTCTTGACTTTGTCCGATGAAATAAATTCTTGGCCTAACCTCTTATTAATTAACACTTTTCTGTGGAGTCTTGTCACATGTGTTTCTTGCAAGCAGATAATGTCCAATTGTTCTTTTTTCAAAATATGAAATACTTTTCTCCTTTTTTCTGGAGAGTTCCCGCCATTTATGTTCCAACTAAGAAGCTGTAGAGACATCCTGGTCTAGTACTTAAGTATCACAGTTGGGTATCTATGTTATCCTCCGTTCCCGAAGGATGTGGTGCCGGTCCGCCTCCAGATGGTCCTGGTGGTAATCCCGGTGGTGGAGGCCAAGAATCTGCGGCTCTCTTTTGGAGGTCCTCCTCGTTGTCGTGCAGGAACTTCTGCTGGTCCTCTAGTGTTTTAATTCTTACCTTCTTTCCTTTATAGGTAAATGATAAACCTTGAGGGAATTCCCACCTGTAAGGAATTGCGTTGTACCTTAACAGTTTGGCCAAGTCTGTATATGAGGCTCTAAGGTCCAACAGATATTTAGGAATGTCTCTATAAATTTCTGCTCTTTTGCCTTCAACTTCCAGAGATTTTTTAAAATGTTGGCCTAGTATCTTGTCTCTTTCCTCTCTTGTTCTCAAGCAAACCAAACAGTCTCTGGACTTGTCTTTCTTAGCCGATCTTCCCAATCTGAAGGCCGTCACAATTTTAAAGTCTTTGTCTTCCTCAACCCCCCAAAATTTAGAAAATAACTGCGTCAAAAATTCCTCTAGGTTGCCCTGTTCCAGTTCTGGGACGGCCCTCAGCCTAAGATTGCATTCCTTACTTTTCAATTCCACCATTGACAGGTAGGCTTGCTGTTCTCCTACCTGTCTTTTCAGAGGTCTTACTTCCCCTTTGATCTCCTCGACCTTTTTGCACGCTTGCTCAGCTTTTTGGTTGGCTTCCGCAGCTAGTTTATAGTTCTCTACCGTAGCTCCTTGCAATTTCTCAATGGCCTGGGTATGCTGGGAAACCTGATCTGATAACTTACTGATAGTAGATGTAGCTCTGTCAATTTTAGATGACTGATCATCCACCTTTTTATTCAGAAGTGCCAATTGTTCCAAAATTTGTTTCAAGACTGGATCAGTTCCTCCAGTTGCCATATCTTCTGTGGCAAGCGTTTCAACTTCTTCCTCCTGCGCCGTCAGCACAGTTGGTACAGAGGATCTACGTTGATGGATTAACGTTGTTTGAACAAGCTGCCCAGCTCTCTTATCTTTTTCTTTAGCTTCCTTAGCTTTAGCTGCTCTTGTTTTCCCTGGGCCACTCATCCCGCAGCTGCCTCTGTTCAAGGTCAAATAGTCTTTCAATCCATGAGAAAGGCAAGTCCAGAATGTAAACAATTAAACCACAAAAAATCTCAATATGGTACAGTTCCCAGACCTCTATACCTCCGCAAATCCACTGGGGGGGGGGTGTTTCATAGGAAGGAAAGTTTCTTTTCCACCATCAAAGTTCCTATTTCAACTTTTATAGTCCCCAAGTTCAAAAAGGAGGCTTCCAGATAAATCTGTTTCAAAGTAGTGCCACAAGGTGACAGAAAGGTTCCAGTATCAGTATTAAAGCGATAATGTATCCATCAATGCGACAATTTGTACTTCAGAGAAAGTTTCAACAGCCTGACAGTTCTCCTTTGCAACACTGGCAGCCCGACAGCTCGGTTATCCCCTTTAACTCCACGTCACTCCACAGTAGGGGGAAGGTTCCGTGGCAAAATAAACCAAAAGATTTAATCCTTCAATCCTTTTACTTTCTAAAAACATAGTCTATTGATGCCCCTTCGTGCTACTTTCAGAGTCTCTTTTTAAGCACTTCAGCCCACACCGAATTCTTTGCTTTGCTCTGATTAGCAGGATCGGGAGACGGACTTCCTGTTACTCGCCTCCCGTTTTCAGCCGAATTAAATGAATTTAAGTCAATCTTTAAGTCAATCTTTAGTACTCCTTACTCACGGGTAAATTGCAGCCAATTCCGATGTTTTTCAAGAAGAAAGGTCGACGCTCATCAGCAGCAGCAGCGCGGCTTCACTTCCGCGAAAAGAGCGATGAACTCACAGCGCCGCTCCCCCTTTCACGCTCCGGAGCCTCTTACGAGGTCCCTTCTCCGTTTCTGGGGGGGCTTCTGGCACCCGCCGAGTCCCACGGCCGCAGGCTCGCTCTGCCTGCGGTTTGTCTTAATGGGTCTCCGCTTTGCCGCAGCGGACGACCCTTTTTCGCGGAGCCCCTCTTCACAGTGTAAAGAGGACCGCCATTGCCGTTTTGCGCCACCTCCGGAAGTCTCTAGATGAAGATTTATTATTACACTATTTTGTTCACTTCTTTCTTTTAAATCTATTTCCCACAAAAATCACATCCAAAGCAGTATTGGTTACCAAATATAAGTTATCAGAAGAGGACATAAACCTATACTTATCTTCCTGTTTTCTTCTAGAAGCATCAATCATTTTAGTAATGAATGCCAATGAATCCTCTGTCTCTGAATTTCTACTCCTGGAGTTTTCAGCTGTACGGGAACTGCAGATTCTACACTTCTCTCTGTTCCTGGTATTGTACATGATAATTGTACTTGGGAATCTTCTCATCATCTCTGCCATAGCTTTTGACCACCACCTTCACACTCCCATGTACTTCTTTCTGATGAACTTGGCCATACAGGACCTAGGGGCTGTTTCTGTCACCATCCCTAAATCAATGGCCAATTCCCTCATGAATATCAGACACATATCTTACGCTGGATGTATTGCTCAAGTTCTTTCATTTTTCCTTTTCTCATCATCTGATGTTTCCCTCCTAACAGTCATGGCATACGATCGCTATGTTGCCATTTGCAATCCATTACAATATGAAATCGTGATGAACAGGGCAGCCTGCAAACATATGGTTGCTGGTGTGTGGGTTGCTGGAATTCTTAATGCAGTCATGCACACGAGTGCAACTTTTGCAACCCCTTTCTGCTCCAACATTGTCAATCAGTTTTTCTGTGAGATTCCACAGTTACTTACACTTGCCTGCTCTAACATATACCTAATGGAAATTGGAGCTATAGTGGTAAGTTTAACATTTGTGTTTGGATGTTTTGTCTTCATCGTCATCACTTATGTACACATCTTTACTGTGGTTCTGAAACTCCCTTCTATTCAGGGTAGGAAAAAGGCCTTCTCCACTTGCATACCCCACCTTGTTGTCTTCTCCTTATTTTGTTTCACAGGATGTTTTGCTTACCTTAGGCCTCCCTCAAAAACTCCTTCTAATGGCGACTTTGCAATAACTGTGATGTATACCATTGTACCACCCATGTTCAATCCAATAATTTACAGCATGAGAAATAAGGAGATTAAAAATGCTGTATCAAAGCTCTTGGGTGTGAAGCACTCTTCTATTAATATCTTTTCCAGACTTATCCTTTAAAGGTTACATTTCTTTCTGTAGCTGTAAGCATAAGGAACTGTGGAGATACCATGACCAGTTACAGCTTCTAGATACATTTTGATATGCAAATTCAAAATCTGCTGGGTGTCAAAAGGACCTCTTGTGTTCCTCTAGTGTAGATGTAACATTAACATTGTGTAAATGCCTGTTAATTATGCATTTAGAGAGGGACTGTCTGTCATTTAGTGCATGTCTAACCCTTTCTCTTCTCCAACAGCATTCATCTGATAACAAGCTTTTCCATAGAATGCCATTTCTTTTTATTTAACGCTAAAGTGGGTTTTCCTGAGGAAATGATCAGGGAAAGGAGAAAACAAGCCTATTTACATCCTTGGTTTCTAACTATTGAAGAAGTAAAAGTGTGGATGAGCCCTTGTTTAGGAACTTCAGATGAGAAGGACCTGTTCTGATTGGATTTAGAGATTAGCTTTAGAGGGCAACCCAATTTGCTTCCCTGAGGCTGAGAAAAAAAATCCTAGAAGGGGCTGTGAGATTCTTGCTAGAATGCACAAATGTCCATTTTAGATGGAAATAATCTATCCTGAAACTAGTTTTAAATAAGAGTGCTAACTGGGGCTTAAATGTTCTCTGTAAAGAGTTTTTGCCTGAAACTATTGTGCCCCACATAAGTAACATTTCTAAAATGAAGTGTTGTACCATAACATACTGACTATTAAGTTGGAATCCTCATTGTATACTGTATATAAAATTGTTCCAGAAGTGTCTCCTCATTACTTTGAACCTTTGGAGGCAGATAAGTGGACACAGGGCATCCTTCCCATAAGTAAAACACCTGGCTGGTGTTGTTGTTTTTACCAAGAAAGAGTTAAAACAGTTGTCTCCCGTGTTGTTACTGCGGAGAGTTGTATCTTTTAAAAAGTTGATCATGTTTCCCACCTCCCATCTTTAGTTAGGGAAATTGACACAGTGGCCACTGACACAATTTCTCAAAATCTTAAAAAACAAAACCACATCCTTTTGGAAAATGTAAGAGTTGAGATCCACACGGGGAAAGTAATTCTACACAGGAAATTGGGGGTCAGCTTCCCAGAACAGATAGAGTTCATCCTATTTGTGATAGTGTATGGGAATACAGAACTATTGCTTGGAGAGAGAAAAACTAGTCATGCTCTGGGATTCATTGAAAGATGACATGCAATTTGCCAAACAAAAGGCATTCACATTGAACAGAGGTACCCTTATGTTTTTGGAGAAATGAGCAAAGTGAATGATGTATATAACATCTAAATAACATAGCCAAAAAGACAAGTGACACATGTTCCTTGCAAAGTTCCTTTGGACCTCACAAGGCTGGAAGTACTCAAATGTATGGAATCTGTATGAATAAATGAAAAGAACTCCATGTTCTGTGGACATGGTATGCTAACATAGTCTAAAGATTTGAACACAATATTCTGATTATGAATTGTCCATAGTTGCCTCCAGAGAAGGCATAGGAACTGCTTTAGTAAAGGGATATTTTTTTAAAAAATATATTGTTAAATGGTTAATTTATTTATTAGATTATCAGTCATTATTTTTGCCCAAAGCATCAGAAGTCTACTTTAATAGACCTTAAATCCCAGATACATATGGAAACTCCGGAGACAAGTGGTATGTGCTACACGGCCTCTCACCAACCACAAAAGTAACCACACACAAATAGAAAAAGAGCTGCTGGCCCTTGTATTTGAAAATTATAAAGTATTTGCTGGAAAAAAGGCTTTGGATCCTTGTTTGGCATTTCAAAGTTACAGGGCCACTTCCTTAGAGCAGGCAAGTTCCCCTGATGAGCTCTTGTTTCATAGAAAACTCAGGACCAGGCCAGCATGCGTGTTAACACCTTAACTCTGATTTAACACAAGGTGTCGAGTCCCAGACACATAAGATACTGAGACAAAAATGATATTATGGAGCAGGGTTATGAGCATAGGCTCCTCTGCAACCAAAGGTGAGGGTTGAATGCATGATGGTATCTCAGGGACACACAGGGATGTTGTTAATGAAGAACTAGCTCTCAGACAGTATAAAATACAGCCCTCAGATGAGCATATATTAAAATGCAATAAACAGCATCTCCTCCAGATATCCTAAATGGGAGAACACAGTGGGTAAGGGGAAATTACTGTACATGGGGAACACTGAGCTAGTTATACCTCACACAACTATCAGAAATGAGTCTGAGAAGGTCCAGTTGAAACAAAAAGGTTCCAGAAAGACTTATATGGCATTGATATTATCATTTTTAATAGTATTACATAGTATACTTTTTAGAAACAGGAATGTAAACAAATCTAAGCGTTTGGTTTATTCTAGCTTAAGTATGTTCATACGTTTACATACTTTGTATGATTCATTTTGGACTCCTGGGACCAAGGCTTAATGAACACCGCTGCTAATTTTTGTGGGACTCCTGAGTCCAAGGAACACAATTGCTGATTTGTTTGAGGCTCTTGAGACCAAGCTCCCAGGAACAAAACTATAATAATAATAAAAAAATTCCACCCCATAGTAAAATCATCTTTCTGTAAGAGTATAGAAACATTTTAGCTTTCACAGAAGACAATGAGCAGGTGATATCTTTTTTGGGGGGGAAAGTCCTTGAGTGGCTAGAAGAATAAAGAACATCTTAAAGTAATGAAGAAATTGCTTCTGGAAATCTATTTTCTATAAAGGAAAAGAGTAAGATGTTTATATTTTTATAATTTTAGTGATACCTGGGTAGTTTTTGGAGGGTTAAGTGCAGACAATACTACTATTGTGTATTGTGTAGAATGCGAAATCCTGCTTGTTATGTGGTCTCTCCTGAAACCCATATAGACTGCGCATAGAATACCCAATGTCCTGGTTTCCATGACAAGCTAATTGCAAATCTTAATTTAGTGAGATTACATAAATGTGCAGCCTCCTAGATTACAGTAGGTTTGCTCCTCCATTGTCCTTTTTACTGTTAAAAAAGGTAAAGGTAAAAGACCCCTGAGAGTTAAGTCCAGTTGCAGATGACTCTGGGGTTGCGGCGCTCATCTCACTTTACAGGCTGAGGAAGCCGGCGTTTGTCCGCAGACAGTTTTTCCAGGTTATGTGGCCAGCATGACTAGGCGCAGCGAAACACCAAAACCAGAGCAGTACACGGAAACGCCATTTACCTTCCCGCTGGAGCAGTACCGATTTATCTACTTGCACTTTGATGTGCTTTTGAACTCCTAGGTTGACAGGAGCTCACCCTGTCATGGGGATTTGAACCACTGATCTTCTGATCTGCAAGCCCAAGAGGCTCAGTGGTTTAGACTACAGTGCCACCCGCATCCTTTTATTGTTATCTTAAGCTGTATCAGGATTTGATTTAGCACATCATCCAAAGCAGGACTAGTGGTTAGCCTCTCTCCTCATCAGCCATGAGCTACAACCAAGAATAAACCTTCACTGCAGCTACTTGTGAGTGAAGACAAGTAAAGCAGCTATAAGCTTCTCTTCAAGAGCCTATATATTTGTACATACATAAGACCGTGGTCTGTGCACAGTGTACATTAAGGTTAGAAACATACAACCAAGATTAAACAGTTGAAACTTCTGTAATCTCAACTAGGAAGGAGTTGCAAAGCATTGAGCCCAGAATACTGAATGCATGTCTGCTGGTCAGTATCAACTATGTGTCTGAGTCATGTGGAACCACTACCAGTGACTCAGTCAAAGACTTCATTGATCAAACAGGGATATTAGGAATCAAGCTGTTAAACACCCAAGTTGTGATGGGCATAGGGAATTAATACAAAAAGCTTCAATCATCTTCCTAGAGTTAAGTGTTGCTGTAATTCAGTATCAAAACTGAAGCAACTATCAAGATCAGTTTTGATACTGAAACTTGTTCTCAAGATACATTTTGTAAATATGTACATGATAGCAAGAGGCAACTGCCCTCTGAGTATAGGGCTGCCATATGTCTGGACATTACCGGGATTTCAAAGGTGGAATTGACATCTGGGGGGGGGGGGATTCCAAAAGGCGACACTTTGTCCTGGATCTTAAACAAATCAATTGAAAAATCACGGTTTTTTTGGCTCAACAATTTTGGTGGCATTCTGGTTTTTACTTTTTGAAATATGGCAACCCTAAGAAAGTATGGCAAGGATTGTGGTAGACCTCCAGTGTTACATCTCCAGCAGTGGCATCATTCATTTTCCAGAGATTGAGAGCAGCACCATCATCCAGTTTTAAAATAATAGTATTTTCTTTTAACATAATGGTGTATGAGCTATAAAGAATTAAAAACTAACTCCTGCTTTGATGAAGATTTGTTATTAGATTTTTTCCTCTATTTCCTTCTCTTACCTTCTATATCTCACAAAAGCTCTTCCAAAGTATTAAATATTTGTTACCAGAAGAGGATTTAAACCAGTGTTTAAATGTTTATGCCAATAAAGCTCAATAACAACAACTGATGTTGAACTTCCTGTTGTCGTGTTTTTGTTTTTCCAGAGGCAGCAAGCATTATAGTAATGAATGCAAGAATAGGTAATGAATCCTCTGTTTCTGAATTTCTACTCCTGGAGTTCTCAGCAATCCGAGAAATGCAGATTCTACACTTCTTCCTCTTCTTAGTATTGTACCTGGCAACTGTATTCGGGAATCTTCTCATTATCTCTGCAGTAGCCTTTGACCATCACCTTCACACTCCCATGTACTTCTTTCTGATGAACTTGGCCATACAGGACCTAGTTGCTGTTTCAGTCACTATTCCCAAATCCATAGCCAATTCTCTCATGAACACCAGGCGTATTTCTTATACTGGATGTGTTGCTCAGGTCCTCTCATTCGTTTTCTTTTTATCATCTGATACCGCCTTGCTTACAGTCATGGCATATGATCGCTATGTTGCCATTTGTAATCCATTCCAATATGAAATGGTGATAAACAGGGCAGCCTGTATACAAATGGTAGCTGGTGTGTGGGTCACTGGATTCCTTAATGCAGTCATGCACACTAGTGCAACATTTGCTACACCTTTCTGTTCAAACATTGTCAATCAGTTCTTCTGTGAGATCCCACATTTACTTACACTTGCCTGCTCAAACTTATACCTAACAGAAATTGGAGTTTTGGTGATGAGTGTAATCATGGTGACTGGCTGTTTTGTCTTCATTGTTGTCACTTATGTGCACATCTTCACTGTTGTCCTGAAAATTCCTTCTGTTCAGGGAAGGAAAAAGGCCTTCTCCACTTGCATACCCCACCTTGTTGTCTTCTTCGTATTTTGTTTCACAGGATGTTTTGCTTACCTTAGGCCTCCATCTAAAACTCCATCTGATCTGGACTTTGCATTAACTTTGATGTATACTTTTGTTCCACCCATGTTCAATCCAATAATCTACAGTATGAGAAATACAGAGATTAAAAATGCATTATCAAAATTACTGGGTTTCAGGCAAGCTTCTGTTAATATCTCTTTCTGGCTTATTCTGAAAAGGTGAAATCTCTCTAAGTATTGCACTAGATCTGTGGTACCAATGCTTAGGTTCAGTAAATATTAGGATTTACAACTTGAAAATGGCCAGTTCCTAGTGTATTAGGACTAGGAAGAAGTATAGTGGACGCTCTGGTAAGCCTCCGTATTAAACACATGTAAAGCTGGGCACACTTTATGGATTATGTAGTAGACTAATTTTTGTGTGAGGTGAACATCTGCAGGGCAATATTCTTTAGCAGTTCAAAGCATCAAAGGGCAAAGTGTGAATAAGTGTGAAATGCTAGACACTTTTGAGGTAATAAACTCTAGAATGCCAAAGGAGAGGCCTTCTCCTGTGTTACAAAATGAGACCAGAACTTAGGTGAACTGTAAGGAAGAAGTGGGAAAGGACAACATCTTGAATGTGCCTTACAAGATAGGCTACAGAAGACAAGATTTCTGGTGATGCTGCCATAGATTAAGTTTGTATGTTATGGGGTGCTGCTGCTGTGTGCCACTCCATTGAAGGCTAAAGGGTTTTATATATGTATAAAATAAAACATATATCATAAAGACATTAGAGACTCAATTGTGCCTCATTTTCTGCAAAGGAACACAGACACTGGGTGAGTGTCTAGAACCTTCTGGAGTATTGTTACTGCTCAGCCAGAGATTGGGGGTGACACACAACCACTGTAACACTATAATCATAGGGAACTACTGATATGTTGTGCCCAGTTACAACTTCCAGATAAATTTAGATATGCGGATTCAAAATATATCCTGTGTTACATGAGCATCTTGCATTCCTCCAGCTTAGATGTACCATTCACAATTTTGTTTGTCTGATTGCATGGTATGCCTAGGTGTGCCGTTAGATTTAGTAGATTTGTCAGGAAAGGCCACTAACCTCAACCACATGCCATTCATTTATACGAATGATATCACACTTAGCTTTTAAACCTTTTAATGCATTAAATGCATTTGAAGCAGTGGTTGAGAAGAACTTAGTGATCATGTTGGCTTCTTCTTTTTTAATTATTCTCCTGTAATTATACAGAGCTATTATCAGAAGTAAAGGGCCAGAAAATTACGGTAATATTTATTTAGGAACCTCAATTGATTATTTGTGTCAGACTCCTGGGACCAAGTCTCAAGAAATGCTACTGTTGTTTTGTGTTGAGCTCCTGAGTTCAAGCTTCTAAGAACACAATTGTTTATGTTGGGGTTCTGAGACCATACTCCCAGGAATATAAATATTATAAGAATAATTTCCCACTACATAGTAAAAGCATCATTCTGCAAGAGTACACAAATATTTCCACCGTCTCAGAAAGAAAAAGAGAGGGTGAACTTAAAAGAAGAAGAAGAAGAAGAAGAAGAAAGGAACAAGTTTTATGAATGGCTGGAAGAATACAAAGGACCCTGAAGTGGTAAAGAAATTTCATCTGGAAATTTACTTTCTGTTAAGAAAAAGAGTAAGTTATTTACATATTTTTAATTTTAGTAATCACCAGGGTAGTTGTTTTAAAAGCTGAATGAAGAAAATACTACTATAGTGTATTGTGTAGAATAGGACATTCTGCTCGGTAGATGGTGCCTCATAAAGCTTATATAGACTGCACTTAGCTTACAAAATGGCCTGTGGTTTGTATGACACACTAAGCCAAACCTTAGCATAGTGATGTTGTGAGGAAAATACCCACCCAGCGCTCCCTGAGTCCCTTTATTCAACAACATTGAGGAATGAGGCCACACAAACACCAGGATTGATCAATCGAACAGACCGTTGTTACAGGGAAATTGGATGGGAGAGGCTGAGACACACACACACCTGAGGCTTGCCTCACCATGAGGCAAGGACAAAGTGTCTTTGCTGCACATTACCAAAACATCATTCAAACATGGGTTTGAACATGGGTTCAAAGCTCCATTCACAAGGTGCCTGTCTGGTCAGAGGCTCCAGATCTATGACAGCAGCCCTTAATGTCAAGAAAATGAATAACAGCAACATATCTGCAAAGGCATTGCATCTGCCAGGGAAGCTCAGCTCAGTTTGCAGAAGGGGCCCACGACTCAA
Organism: Podarcis melisellensis; assembly: GCF_964234715.1. Classification (NCBI taxonomy): domain Eukaryota; kingdom Metazoa; phylum Chordata; class Lepidosauria; order Squamata; family Lacertidae; genus Podarcis; species Podarcis melisellensis. The sequence continues at coordinate 25,214,379 of NC_138545.1, read as the reverse complement.
TGCTGAGCCCCACACCTCCAACAAAGGAAAACAGGGGAAGTCTCAGTACCAAATGTAGCAATTCACAGATAAATGGCTCAATCAGAAAACTTTACAAATTCATGAGAAATCACTTGTATCAATCTTCTCAGTTCCAATGGCATTTAGGACCCAGGGAAGTGAGGTATAAGGGGAGTGGTTAGTGAGCCCACCATAATCCCCAATATGTACAGTCACGTCTGCAAGGCCTTCCTAAGGAGACATGACAGGTGATATCCTGCGCCAAGAGTGTCAGACAGATAACCATCTAAATCACAATGCCTACCCACCTCATAGTGGGATGAAGCCCAGACAAGACAAAGGGGTGTATTTGTCTTTATTCAGGGACCAAGGAACTGTAAATACTTCCATTTGTACTGTGATGAACTAAGTGTGAAAGACTATATTTGATTAACAGGGGCATGCCTGGATCTCAGGTTCTACCTGAGACCACACCTTTTCTGTGACATATCTATGCTGTCTTGATGATGCATCTGGAAATGTACTATGGGAAACTTTCGGAAACTTTAAAAAACTGATGTAATCATTGTTTGGTCTTCTGGCTGCTTTGTCTTTGTGGTAGTGGGAAGCTTTGCTGCAACAATAAATATTAGGCCTGCTGGCTGCTGTTTTGCTTCTATCTCTTGGCTGAAGTCTCTTGCTTGTGACCCCTGACCTGAACCTATGGGAGTCAAGGTTAGGTGATTGTGGACTCCCTGTTACACCATTCAACAGAACAAAAGGGTTATTAGTCCTGCAAACAGGAATGCAGATGTGGGGAATTTCTCATCAATCCACAAATCTCTTCTTCAAGGTCAGAGAGATAGATAAAAAACAAGTCATCTAACTACAAGCCCTTTACTCCCCTTTCTAAGTATTGGAGCTTATCTATTTCCTGCTGATTTGGTAGGCAGAGCACAAACCAATTACTTTTTTATTGTGTCTTAAGCATGGATTCCCTGCATGATCACCTCAAAACTGAGTCTCTGCTTTTTGCTTATAACAGTGAGAATGCACAAATGTGCAGCAATATTACCATAGTGTATTGTGCAGAATGTGAAATCCTGCTTGCTTTGTGGTCTCTCTTGAAAACTATATAGACTGCATGTAGAATACCCAATGAATGACCTGGTTTCCATGACACGCTAAGCCAAATCTTATCTTAGTGAGACTTCACAAATGTGCAACCTCCTGGAAAGAAGATTATAGTCGCTTTGCTCCTGTGTGGTTCTTTTTACTGCCATCTTAAGATACAGCCTGTTATGTAGTGTAGTTTCACCCTGGGCCAACAGGGGGATACTGTATATAGTTTTCACTCAGGTCTGTAGATAGTTTTCACTCAGGTCCGCAGCAGTTATTTTAGGCGGGAACTCTGGGCTGTGGTTGTTACAATGTTGACAGCCGGCTGCCTATAAAAGCAGGCCGGCTGAGCTGTTTGCAGTCAGTTCTATTCCAGCTACAAAATAAAGAGCTACTTGAAGAAATCGCTGTGCCTGCTGCTATGTCAACCCACAACTTAACACTGGCGACGAGGATGGGATGGATGGACATCAGAGCACAGCCAGATGCGGCCAGCCTCTGAACAGAGCGAAATCACTGAGCGAAATCACTGGGCAGAACCAATTCAGAGCTGACTGTTCTGGCTAGAGCACTGTCTTCCATCCATCGCCCTTCACGCCGGCATCGGAATCATGGCTTCACTTGTGCCTCTACTGCCGTTTGCGCCAGCCTCTGAATCATGGGACTCCTACCTCGCTCGGTTCGACTGCTACCTCCAAGCCAACGAGCTGACAGCAGTATCAAAGGATCGGAAGCGGGGCCTATTCCTCAGCCTCTGTGGGCCTGAGGTGTTTGAGACGGCCCGAGCATTGGTTGCGCCTGAAGCAGTCCAGGCAACACCATGGGACACGATCCAAGAGAAGCTCCGCAACCACTATGCACCAAAGCCGTCCAAGATTGCTGCCCGCCATGCGTTCTACCACCGGAACCAGGCAGAGGGGGAGTCAATCAACAACTACACCACCGCCCTGCGACAGGCTGCAATGCACTGTGAGTTCCGAGACTTAGACGATGCCCTGATGGATCGAATCGTCTGCGGGGTCCGGGACATCCATCTGCAACGGCGTCTCCTAGCCAAGCCAGACCTCACGCTACAGAAAGCCATTGAGGAGGCTGTGGCCTCAGAAGCTGCTGAACGCTCCGCCCAGGAGATCCGCAAGTCCAGCAGCCCGCGTCTTGCTAGGGAGCCAGTTCCGGTGCATCATGAAGAGGCCAGCAGTGATGAGGCATCCTCCAGTGAAGACGATGACGTGCACCAGACAAAGCGGGAGCGCAGGAAGTTCCAACAGAAGTCCAAGGGCCAAGCGGAATGTGCCGGCTGCGGAGGCAACCATTCCCGTGCCAAGTGTCGATTCAGAGACGCCATCTGTAGGAAGTGTTCCAGAAGGGGCCACATCGCTAAGGTCTGCCGATCGGCTCCGTCTGACACCCCCCCTTCATTGACTCGCAAGTCCAAGTCTTCACTCCAGTCTGCCAAGGAAAGTTGTTTCGCTCTCACCAACTGCCACTGCCCGTCTGGAACCACAATTGGCCAAACCGACTCGCCTACGCGACGCAAGCTGAACGTCACGGTGCTCATTGAAGGAGCTCCATGTGACATGGAGATCGACACCGGGTCTGCCCTGTCCATCGTGTCATGGAGCACCATCAAAAGACTGGTACCCAGAGTGTCCAAGAGGCAACTCAACTCCCACCGCGTACACCTGAGAGACTACCAGGGAAACGACATTCCCGTGGTAGGCGTTGGCCGGTTCCGGATCGCCTTCAAGGATTTTTCGGGCCTGCTCCGGTTGGTGGTGGTCGAAGGTCAGCGGCCAAGCCTCCTAGGGCTAGACTGGTTTGATGCCCTCGGCCTGGAAGTCACCGGCATCAACTGCATCTCTAACGCAGAGACTGAGGGTCTGGTCAAAGACTTTGCCGAGGTTTTTGACGGCACCTTGGGGCAATATACAGGTACGCCCATCTCCTTTAGCCTTGATCCACAAGTCGCCCCCATCAAGCTAAAGCCACGCCGGGTTCCCTTTGCTCTCAAGGCTAAGGTGGACGAACAACTGGACAAACTGATTGCCCAAGGAGTTTTGGAGCCGGTTGACCACGCCAAGTGGGAAACCCCCATCGTCACGCCTGTCAAGCCAGATGGGTCGGTGAGAATCTGCGCTGACTACAAGTGCACGATCAACAAGGCACTTCAGCAGCACGCTTATCCGGTTCCTGTTGTCCAACACCTGCTGCATTCCCTGGGTGAGGGTAAGGTCTTCGCTAAGCTGGACCTTGCCCAAGCATATCAACAACTGCCAGTTGATGATGCCACTGCTGAAGCCCAGACGATCGTCACCCACCGGGGGGCATTCCGTTGCCGCCGGTTGCAGTTCGGGGTGAGTGTGGCTCCTGGAATCTTCCAAAGCCTTATGGAGCGTCTCCTGCAAGGGCTTCCGGGCGTGGTACCATATTTTGACGACGTCTTGGTGTCTGCAGACTCACACCAGCAGCTGTTCGAGCGCCTCCGTGCCGTGCTGACCAGGTTCCAAGAGGCCGGGCTCAAGGTAAAGAGGGAGAAGTGCCAGATCGCCGTTCCACAGGTAGAGTTCCTGGGCTATCTTATCGATGCCTCCGGCCTTCACCCAACCACATCCAAGATCCGCGCTATCCAGCAGGCCCCCACCCCAAAGAACAAAACGGAGTTGCAGGCATTCCTGGGGCTGCTGAACTTTTATAACATGTTCCTGCCCCACAAAGCCACAGTGGCTGAGCCTCTTCACCGACTCCTTAGCACTAAGTCACCTTGGGCCTGGGGTCATCGGGAGACAGCGGCCTTCAACGCGGTCAAGGCTCTCCTTTCTTCAGACAGTGTGCTGGTACAGTACAGTGAATCCAGGCCGCTGGTCCTTGCCTGCGACGCCTCACCTTTTGGCATCGGTGCTGTCCTTAGTCACCGTTTTCCAGATGGAAGAGAAGCACCGCTCGCCTACTTTTCCAGGACACTATCTCCGACGGAACGGAATTACAGCCAGCTCGACAAGGAGGCATTGGCACTTGTGGCTGGAGTGAAGAGGTTCCATGAATACCTCTATGGCAGGACTTTTGACCTCATCACTGACCACAAGCCACTCCTGGGCCTCCTCGCCGGTGATCGTCCAACTCCACCGGTCCTCTCGCCACGCATGCTGCGATGGACTGTTTTCCTGGCTGCCTACCACTACCGGCTCATCCATCGCCCGGGGAAATCGATGGGCCATGCCGACGCCCTCAGCCGTTGCCCTCTTCCAGCATTTGTGGAAGACCCGGCTCCAGCTTCATCGCTCCTTCTGATTGAGGATCTTCCGGCAGCGCCTGTATCAGCTACCACTGTGGCCTCCGCGTCTGCCCAGGATCGCACCATCAGCCGGGTGCTCAACTGGGTGTGGAGGGGGTGGCCACAAGGGCCTTTTGCATCGGAGTTCCAGCCCTTCGCAACCAGACAACATGAACTCTCAGCTCATCGCGGCTGTCTGCTGTGGGGAGACCGCGTCGTGATTCCCCAGGGACTCCGTCAGCGCGTCCTGGAGGCTCTGCACGTTGGCCACCCGGGAATTGTCAAAATGAAGGCATTGGCTCGGTGTTACGTCTGGTGGCCTAATATGGACGATGCCATCACTGCCTGGGTGTCCGCCTGTCAAGCGTGCCAAGAGTCGAGGCCTGCACCACCGGCAGCTAAGGGACACACCTGGGAGACGCCAAAGACACCCTGGTCGAGGGTGCACATCGATCTGGCTGGCCCCTTTCACGGCCGGACCTTTATGGTAGTGGTGGACGCCTATTCCAAATGGCTGGAGGTCGCCCTGATGCCCTCCACCACTACCGAAGCTGTCATCCGGGTGCTGCGAGGCCTGTTTGCAACGCATGGGTGTCCTGATGTCCTTGTCTCTGACAACGGACCGCAGTTCACGTCAGGCACCTTTGAGCGGTATCTTTTGGGACTGGGCATCCGCCATGCCCTAACGGCACCCTTTCATCCATCCAGCAACGGGCAAGCGGAAAGAATGGTGCGCTCGGCAAAAGAGGCACTGGCGCGCCTGGACCGGGGAGACTGGCATGAGCGGGTCGCCGAATACTTGTTCGTGCAACACATCACCCCTCATGCGGCCACAGGGAGGAGTCCTGCTGAACTGCTTATGGGCCGCCGCCTCAGGTCACCGCTCGACCGGCTACACCCGGACTTTGCCGTGGCTGAACCCCCAGGCTGTGCCAACGCGCCACGGTCATTTGTCCCAGGAAACCAGGTCTTTGCCCGGAACTATGTGGGGGACATTCCTTGGGTGCCAGCCACAGTAGTGGGAGTCACTGGACCTCGCTCGTACCAGGTGGCACTCGAAGATGGACGCTTGTGGCGACGGCACATAGACCAGCTTAGGCGCAGGGTTGGAAACTTGGACACTACCGAGGTGCCCCCAACTGCGCTTGCAGCTCCAGAAGAGACACGTACAGATGGCGAGGCCCCACCTACACCTCCCTCGCAAACTGCCAGCGTGGAGCCGAACCAAGCCGCTTCAGAACAGACTCAGACCACTCCACTTGCGGAGGCTCCACCCACAGCAGCGGATCCAGGGGAGTTGGTTCCAACGCCACCTAGGGTCGCACCACAGCCTCAGCAAGAACTGTGTGGCCCTCCGGACTTGGCTACCAGTCCCCGGCGGTCTGGCAGAGTTTCCAAGCGCCCAACTTATTTAAAGGACTATGTTGTTGGACATGTATCACTGTTGGTCTAAGTATGGGAAATGTAACCGATATGCTTTTGTGCCTAATTGAACCATTACGCGTAGTGCTGTATATAAGGAAACCATTACGATTGTAACTAACACCTTATCTCGGTGGGGAGGGGTGTTATGTAGTGTAGTTTCACCCTGGGCCAACAGGGGGATACTGTATATAGTTTTCACTCAGGTCTGTAGATAGTTTTCACTCAGGTCCGCAGCAGTTATTTTAGGCGGGAACTCTGGGCTGTGGTTGTTACAATGTTGACAGCCGGCTGCCTATAAAAGCAGGCCGGCTGAGCTGTTTGCAGTCAGTTCTATTCCAGCTACAAAATAAAGAGCTACTTGAAGAAATCGCTGTGCCTGCTGCTATGTCAACCCACAACTTAACACAGCCAGTTTTGTCATAGCACATCATTCAAACCAGGACTAATGGTTAAGCTTTGTCCTCACTAACAACGAGCTGTAACCAGGAGCAAACCTTCATTTCAGCTCCTAGTGAGTGAGGAGAAAGTTTAAGCACTTTGTCTTAGCTTAGTACAGTGTGGCAGCAAAATGATCTGGGCATGAGTAAAGGAGCTGTGAGCATCTCTCCATGCACATTTGTACATTCATGTCACCATGCAGCAGCATTGCATGAGCAAGTGGGCAGCCCAGCCCTTGTTACTGACACTACCAGTGCAACCTGCCCCACACTGGAGTCAAGCAAAGGCACATGGTGCTGCCTGCCTGCCTGCCTGTGTAGGGGTGGGGGGGGGACAACAACAATAAAACAATGAACAGCGTGGTGATACAATGACTGCTGCAATCAATACTATCACAATATGCAGAGCGCAGATGCCTCTCACTGATACCTCCATATTTACAAAGCATATTTTGATCCTGTAATTCAGTATCAAAACTGAAGTAACTAACTCGTAAACATAGGGTGATGATTAGCCACCGGAATGATACAGGGTCCAATTCAATGTTCGTGTTTTAATTTCCTTTTTTTTAAAAAAAAATATTTTTATTCATTTTCACCAACATAGACAATAACAAAAACATACAAAACAAAAACAACAACAACAAAACAACACTAACTAACACTAATGTGACTTCCCCGAACCTCCCCTTCACTGCATCCTTCGTTTTAAAGTGTTAATTCTTAGCAAACCTTTGTTCAATTTCAAAACTCTTTTTCCTTAAGTTTTTTCATGTTTCAAATTTAACCGCTATGATTCTGTATCTCATACCTTTTGACATTTTAACATTCCAAAATTTTACAACAATTCTTAAGATAGATTTTAAACTTCCTCCAGTCCTCTTCCACCGTCTCTCTCCTCTGGTCACGAATCCTGCCGGTCATCTCAGCTAGTCCCATAAATTCTGTCACCTTGATTTGCCATTCTTCCAGAGTAGGTAGTTCTTGGGTCTTCCAATACTTTGCCAGTAGAATTCTTGCCGCCGTGGTTGCGTACATGAAGAATGTTCTGTCTTCCCTTGGTACCGTTTGGCCGACCATGCCCAAGAGAAAAGCCTCCGGTTTTTTAACAAATGTCCACTTAAGGATTTTCTTAATTTCATTATAGATCATCTCCCAGTAGGCCTTAATCTTTGGGCAGGTCCACCAAAGGTGGTAAAAGGTTCCTTCACATTCATTACATTTCCAGCAATTATTATTGGGCAAATGATATATCTTTGCTAGCCTGGTTGGGGTCATGTACCACCTATAGATCATTTTCATTATGTTCTCTTTTAAGGCACTACATGCCGTAAACGTAATGTCTGTGTTCCATAACCTTTCCCAGTCTGCAAACATAATCTCATGACCAATGTCTTGTGCCCATTTAATCATCGCTGATTTTACTGTTTCATCCTGTGTGTTCCATTTCAGCAACAAATTATACATTCTAGACAAAATCTTAGTATTGGGTTCCAATAATTCTGTTTCTAACTTTGACCTCTCCTTCTGAAATCCTACTTTCCTGTCTTGTTTGAACGTCTCATTAATCTGCTGGTAATGTAACCAGTCTCGGACTTTAGGTTTCAGTTTCTCCATACTCTGTAATTTAATCTTTTCACCATCATATTCTATGATTCCACCATATTTTGGCCAGTCTGGATCCATATTAAGTTTTTTTACCGCCTTGGCTTCCAGGGGTGACAACCACCTGGGGGTTTTGTTCTCCAACAAATCTTTATATCGGTTCCATACATTAAACAATGCTTTCCTGACAATGTGGTTTTTGAAACCTCTGTGCACCTTTACCTTGTCATACCATAAATATGCATGCCAGCCAAAATTATTATCATATCCTTCTAAATCTAAGATGTCTGTATTCTCAAGAAGTAGCCATTGTTTCAACCAGCAAAAGGCTGCTGCTTCATAATAAAGTCTTAAGTCCGGCAGGGCGAAGCCCCCTCTTTCCTTTGCATCTGTTAAAATTTTAAATTTTATTCTGGGTTTTTTGCCCTGCCAGACAAAATTAGATACATCTTTCTGCCACCTCTTGAAACAGTCCATTTTATCCAAAATTTGCAGTGTCTGGAATAAAAACAACAATCTCGGCAATACGTTCATCTTTATAACAGCAATTCGGCCTAACAAGGAAAGTTTCAACCTAGACCATATGTCAAAATCTTTCTTAACTTCCGTCCAACATTTCTCATAGTTATCTTTAAATAGATTCGCATTTTTAGATGTTAGATTCACCCCCAGATATTTAACTTTTTTTGTTATTTCCAAACCGGTTTCCCTTTGAAAATTCTCTTTTTCCCCCAGCGTCAGATTTTTCCCCAACACCTTTGTCTTTTGCTTATTTAGTTTAAAACCTGCCACTTGACCAAATTCTTCAATGAGTTCTAGGATCCTTTTTGTGCTGGCTTCAGGTTGTTGCAAAGTCAGAACTAGATCGTCTGCAAATGCCCTCAACTTATAATGCTTTGTTCCCAATCTTATTCCTTCTACCTGCTGGTCCCTTCTAATCATATTCAACAGTACCTCCAGGGCTGATATAAACAATAGGGGGGACAATGGGCATCCCTGTCGTGTTCCTTTTTCTATTGGGATTTCGTCCATAACCATACCATTCACAATTAGTTTAGCTCTTTGTTCAGAATATATAGCACCTATACCGTTTTCAAAGTTTTGGCCTACCCCCATCCCTTGGAGATTCCTCTTCATAAAACTCCAACAAATGTTGTCAAAGGCTTTCTCCGCATCCACAAAGATCAAAACTGCTTTTCTATTAATGTCAGACTCCAACAGTTCCAGAATGTCTATAATATTCCTCACATTGTCTGACATATGTCGTGTTTTAATTTCCAATGACGACCACAACTTGGGCTGGGGATAGCCTGATTCCAAATATTCTGGTTTTATCAGTGGGGTCTTTGAAGGAATAGCTCTTAGGGGTTCTACATGGCTCAAACACATGGCTTATATTCAGCAGGAGGCATGTATTCAGTATTCTGGGCCCAATTCTTGCAGCAAGTTTTAACTGTTTTTATCTTTATTGTATATTTTTAAACTCAGTGTACACTGTGCCCGGACAATGGTGTCAGGGGCATAGCATGGGTGTTGCCGGGGTGTGTGTGTGTGTGAATCAGGCATCTCTGTGTCTCTCTACAAGTATGGGAGGAGGGGCATCTGGTTTTCACCCAAGTGGCATTTTGGCTGGCCGGGCTCCCTGGAGGAGAGAGCTTAACCACTAGTCTTGGTTTGAATGATGTGCTATGACAAAACTGGTTGTAACGGGCAGCGCCATCTACTACAATAGTAGTTTATTTTAAGAGAATGATGTATTATCTATAGAGAGTCAATATTTGTTTTCAAAAGATGATTTAATCTAATGTTTATCTCTTTTTTCAGATTCAGCAAGCATTTTAGTCATGAATGCCAAAAAAGACAACAAATCTTCTGTCTCTGACTTTCTACTACTTGAGTTCTCATCAATACGGGAACTGCAGATTCTACACTTCTCTCTGTTCCTGGTATTGTACCTGGCAATTGTATTAGGGAATCTTCTCATAATATCTGCAGTCACCTTTGACCAGAAACTTCACACTCCCATGTATTTCTTTCTGATGAACTTGGCCATCCAGGACCTAGGTACTGTTTCAGTCACTATTCCTAATTCCATGGCCAATTCTCTCATGAATAACAGACACATTTCTTCTGCGGGATGTGCTGCTCAAGTCCTCTCACTTCTATTCTTCCTATCATCTGATATTGCTCTCCTTACAGTCATGGCATATGATCGATATGTCGCCATTTGCAATCCATTACAATATGAAATGGTGATGAATAGGACATTATGCACTCAAATGATTTCTGGTGTGTGGGTCACTGGCCTTCTCTATGCAGTCATGCACACTAGTGCAACTTTTGCAACTCCATTCTGCTCAAATATTGTCAACCAGTTTTTCTGTGAGGTCCCACAGTTACTTACAATTGCATGTTCTAATTTATACCTCATAGAAATTGGAGTTTTGGTGGTGAGTATAATCCTGCTGGCTGGCTGCTTTGCCTTCATTGTTATCACTTATATACACATCTTCATGGCCGTTCTGAAAATTCCTTCTATTCAGGGAAGGAAAAAGGCCTTCTCCACTTGCATTCCCCACCTTGTGGTCTTCTCCATATTTTGTTTCACAGGAAGTTTTGCTTACTTCAGGCCTGCTTCTAAAACCCCTTCATTCCTGGACATTGCCTTAACTGTGATGTATACCATTGTACCACCCATGTTCAATCCAATAATCTACAGCATGCGAAATAAGGAGATTAAAAATTCTTTATCAAAGCTGTTGGGTTTGAAGCCCTCTTCTATGAATATCTTTTCCAGGCTTATTCTGAAAACAGGAAATCTCTCTCTGTGAGTAGAATCATAGGGAGCTCCTAAAACACACTGTCCTTGTTAGACATGTAGATTCAAAATTCCCCCTGTGTCACAATATCTTCTTGAATTTCCCTAGCTCAGTTGTACTGTTCACACTTCACTTCTCTGATCACGTAGCCTGTTGAATTGATCTTACATTAATATATTTACTGTGCAGTTTGTTCAACTGAACTGTGGGAAATAATTTCCAAGGCAGCCTACAACTGGCTGAATACCCACTCAACCCAGCAGACCTTAATCCCCTGCCAGATGGATGGGAATAGGACATATCTCCCTCATCCTCTGTTGACCCAGAACATGGAAATGGCAATTTGAACTGAGTATTCTTTCTGACAGTGAGCATAGAAGCAATCTTCTTGAAGCTACTGTTCCTCTGGCTAGTGAATGGGGTTAGGCTTGTCTTCCTCTTGCTGTGATGTCCTTTCACTGAGTTGGGACAGTGTTTTTCATTAAAGAGGAGAACAAATATTGTTTTGACATATTGAGGGCTTGGACTGTGGAATCAAATGGAGTCATATTAAGTCTCTGCTACTAGTCAGAGCACAAAGGATCATTGGAACTCTAAACGCCCTCCCTCTAAGGATGTGCAGCATGGCAAAGGTTAGTTCAAACTGCTTCTGTACATCAACCTCTGATGCTTTCATTCCTCTTCTTTCCATAACCTCTTTTATATCTTGTATATTTTTTATTTTTGTTTTGTTTTCATTCTCTTAAATAACTTATTTGGAATTAGGCTTAGGATTTATCCCCGCTTCCACTTGTTCTGTGCCTAAAAACTACAGGTCTGAGAGGTTGGCAATCTGACTTGGTCAAGGTGCCCATTTGTACTTCCTGCAGGGGACGCATTGGAAAGCAAAGACTCTTACAAAATTGTATAGTCAATCAACCAACTTCAAGGGAACAACAACTCTATGAGCAATAGTTAGCATTTGAGGGTGCTTTTTTGTTTTTAGTGCAGGCAAAGAACATCTCAAAATGGAAATGATACTGGTTTATTTATAACATTCTGATTGGTATGGATAGATGAGGTCAAAATAAAACTTTTCTGCCACAAAAGTTGAACTTGGCTGCATTGAATGAGTTTCATTTGACAGACAAGGGAACTGCTACTGTACGCAGTGGTACCTCAGGTTACATATGCTTCAGGTTACAAACTCCACTAACCCAGAAATAGTGTTTCAGGTTAAGAACTTTGCTTCAGGATGAGAACAGAAATCGTGCTTCGGCGGTGCGGCCGCAGCAGGAGGCCCCACTAGCTAAAGTGGTGCTTCAGGTTAAGAACAGTTTCAGGTTAAGAACAAACCTCCAGAACGAATTAAGTACTTAACCCGAGGTACCACTGTACAAGCATAATTAACATGAAGTAAAATTGAATTAATAACAGCTCAGTATGGCACTACTACTAATATTGTGATCTAATCAGTTCTTCTGATTTAGTAATCATTGCAGCTTACGAACAAATCTTTGCTTAAGAACAAAGCAACAATTTTATTGATTTAACATGTTTATAACTTGTAATTCTTCTAAGGATCTGCAAGCAGGGGTACAACAAATGCTTTTAAATCACAATGCACAAAATATAAATTCAAACAAAAGAAGCACATCAAAACAAAAGAAGAATGGTTTACAGTGGAATAGTCTCCCTCGGGAGGTTGCGGGCTCTCATTCCATGGACCTTTTTAATAATAATAATAATAATAATAATAATAATAATAATAATAATAATAATAATTTATTTATACTCCACCCATCTGGCTGAGGTTCCCCAGCCATTCTGGGCATCCAAAGCAGAGATTGGATGGCCATCTGTCATAGATGCTTTAGCTGAGTTTCCTGCATTGCAAGAACTTGGACTAGATGACTCTAAGGGTCCCTTCCGATGCTACAATTCTATGATTCTATCATACAGCATCAAATAGCAGCAGGGTCAACATGACAGCCCTTAGAAACAATCACAATGCACCTCACCCCTGCTCAAAGGCCTGAATGCTGAAGTGTGTTCTTACCTGCCTTTGAAAACACTGCAGTGTCAGGGCATGACATGCCTCAGAAGGAAGTCATCCTGAAATACAATGCTAAACATGCAATGTAAGGCTACAATCCAATGCACACTTTCCTGGGACTAACTCCCAGCCAATGTAGTGATATCCACTTCTGAGTAAACAAACATAGGACTGGACAAAACTAATGCAAGCCATCTAGGCAACCGAAAGTGTTTCCTAAAATGAAGAATGGTTTTTGCCTAAGAATTGGGGAAAAATATTGATAAGCAGCTTCCAGAATGCAATTTTGAGCTCCCTGTTTCTTATGCTATAGATGACCGGGTTCATTACTGGTGGCACCATGCAGTAGAGCATAGAAACCAAGAGGTCAAATGCTGATGGGGACCTGGAGGTTGGCTTTAGGTAGACAAACATGCCACTTACCATAAACAGGGAGATAACAATAAAATGAGGCAAGCAAGTTGAAAAGACTTTTTGCTTCCCTTGACTGGATGGGATTCTCAGTACAGCTCTGAAGATCTGAACATAAGAAAAAATAATTAGAAAAAAGTAAACAAAGCCAAAACAAGACCCCAGAATCAGAACCCGGACTTCGTTGATATATGAGTCAAAGCAAGAGATCTTTAGCAGTTGTGGGATTTCACAGAAGAATTGATTGATGACATTAGAACAGAAGTCCACAGTGAATGTAGTTCCAGTGTGCATTGCTGAATAGAAAAGTCCACCGATCCAAACACTGGTTGCCATCTGAATGCAAGCTTTCTTGTTCATGACAGTCTCATAATGCAGTGGATTGCAGATGGCAACATAGCGATCATATGCCATGATGCCAAGCAGGAGGTAGTGGGAGATCATGAAGAAAACTAGAAAGAATACTTGGCAAACACACCCAGAGTAAGAGATGGCTTGGTTTTTCATCAAGGAATTTGCAATAGACTTGGGAACTGTAACAGATATGGAACCAAAGTCTTGTAATGACAGATTGGCCAGAAAAAAGTACATGGGTGTATGAAGCTGATGGCTATAGATGATGACTGTGATGATGAGAAGGTTTTCTATGAAGGCCACTAAATACATTATGACAAAAAAAATAATGTGGAATATCTGCAGCTCCTGAATTTCAGAGAATCCGAGCAGAAGGAATCCATTCACTCTTGACTGGTTCAACATTGTATTGTTCAGAGTTCTATTTGGTACCTGTGAAAAGAAAGACGCCACACAACTTCTTTTTTCATTTGATTGTATCTATTTGTGAAATAGAGTGGTGCTCTTTGGACAAAATATCTCTCCCTTTCTGGCAGTGGTGATGGAGATAAAAACTGTACTAATGAACTTTATTGATGTCTCATTTTTAATTGTACCCAGAAGGTTCAGTTCTCAGGAGTTAAGTGCAGCTCAGCAGCACTAAGTCAGACACATTTTGGGAGTCATGTGCTCATAATGACTGTGATTCAATGGCTGTTATTTAACTTGAAAACATTGTTTTGATGATGACTCTGTTTATATGATTGAATGTTGACACCCCCACTCTTTGAATGGAGCTGAGCAGTAGGAAAAGTCTTTGGTAGGGTTTGTGGGTGGTATTCCTAGTTGCGGGGGAGGGGGGACAAGATCAAGGACCAGTCTGTATTTTGGGCATGGTGACAGAACTGGATTCACCTAGCCTGTGGCACAGTGTGACTTAAGAGTTAGCCCTCCTGGACAATTGAGTAAACTGGGCCCATTCATTCATGTATATTCTTACTCAACCCAGTAGGCTTTATGTGTGACAGACCCCTGAATGTATTTTTGAGCTGGATAAGGCCCTCAAATGAACCAGGCCTACTTGAGGCCATCTTATTCCAGATGGGCTTTAGGTCTCATTGGGGTCTAGTCCATTCACTATGTGGTAGGGACCAGTCAGCATCGGGATTCATCCACCTATTAAGGGAGGCCTACCTCCTTTGGGGACTTTTGGTGAGATCAAGAGTGGGCTGTTGGATTTTCTGGGATTGCCCTGACTTTCATTAGCAAGGGATCTCTGCTTCCACGAATATGTATACTTTGTCTCTTCTTTTCTACACTTTCTCCATCACTGTTCATCAACTCTTTTTAGGAATCAATCCTTTTGATAATCTTTTCTCAGAGATCAAGACTTGCTTAGTCATTTATCACCTGGTGATTGGTCAGTGTCATCATCTGGTTGCATGGTAATGGGACCCACAGGTTTAGGCTCACCCCAGGAAGCAAAATGTCTTGGGCCATCCCTGGGAACTACCTGAAACCAATCATTGATATTTGGGATGCGGGTGGCACTGTGGTCTAAATCACAGAGTCTTTTGGGCTTGCTGATCATAAAGTCAGCAGTTTGAATCCGTGTGATGGACTGTGCAAACCCAGTGCTTTGTCACAGCTCCTGCCAACCTAGCAGTTTGAAAGCATACCAGCGCGAGTAGATAAATAGATACCACTGTGGCAGAGTAGATAAATAGATACCACATTTTTGTGTGCTCTGGCACTCATTATGGTGTTTTAGTCATGGTGGCCACATGAAAAGCTGTCCCAGAAAAGCTGTCTACAGACAAATGCCAGCTCCCTTGACCTGAAAGTGGAGATGAGCCCCATAGTAGAATTCGACTGGACTTAACTGTCCAGTGGTCCTTTATCTTGACCTACCTTTACTATTTGTAGTTACAACTTCCAGATAAATTTAGATCCGCAGTTTCAAATTCACCCTGTGCCACAAAATTTTCTTGCATTCCACTACCTCTGCTGCTCCATTCACACTTTTGCATGTCAGATCACATGACCTGTTGATCACATTAATTTACTTCGAAGTTCTGTCAGTTGAATGATTCCCAAAGTGGTGTCAGGCATCAGAGGATCCAACCCCCCACAGCAGGTTGCCAGGACTGAATAAGACAAGGAAAGTTCTTACCAATGCTTTTTATTCAATATTCACAGAGAGAGGCTTAGAAATGCAGCCTCTTGGAGTAATGGTATTGCTCCGAGTGAAACTTCATCCCCTCTGTCTCTCCCATTTCCTCATGAGTCATCGCTACGGGTGCTGGAAAGCGCCTTTTGCCTTTGAGCTCTTTGCTCTCCTACTTTCAAGGTCTGCTGTGTTCTGGTAGGGGATGGGTCTGGAATGCTTTCTAAAGACACTGAGTCCATCAGCTGTCTCTCCCGTAGTGCTTCCTCCTCCTCCTCCTCCTCCTTCTCCTCCTTTCCCAACTTTCCCAACTTTTCCTCTCATCTGCCTCTGAGCTATCTGCCTCCCTCAAACCCCTGTTGTAATTCTGATCTGTCTCCTTCTCGGGAAGGGACTGGTTGGGGAGGCAGTCTCCACCATTCCTCCTCTGCCCTGTCCCTGACATCTGGCATACAAAAGGCTGAACCCAGTCACCAAACCTTTCTTCTTTTCTCATCAGTGGAAGTTAAATTTGTTCAGTTCAGCTACATTTACATCACAGTGGGAGCAGAAAAAAGAACCTCTTTTCCAATGCTAGGTGCTAGGGTGGGGGTGCACAGTGAAAGGACCCTGAATTTAAAAGGCAATGCTTCTTCTTTTTTTACAACTTTTTGTTTTTGAACAAATACAAATACAATGACCATTAAACATAGCATAGTAAACATTATCTTAAACATTTCAAAAGAAAACATTATTAAAAGGAGTCAAATATAAACTGCACATTTCAAACAGCAATTGGCAAGAAAACAAAATATTCTCATAACCTTTCTTCACAAGATTGCTGAATTGCTCCTTTCAACAAGAAACTGAGCCTTTAATGGAAGACGCTGCCAATAAAGATTCAGCGGACACATTGTGTGTCAACTTTTAAATTTCTGCTGGAAACTTTTCTATTCCATCAGGTTATTGCTGGCAATGAAGGATATATCATTCCATAATAGCTGATTTCTGATTTTAACATCTCTATGTGGTTTTTATTGTATGATTTTATGCATATTTTTGTGAACCACTCTGTTATTTTGAATGAATAGCAATATATAAATATGCAAATAAATAAACAGCTGAGATGTTTATTCTTATTCTCCCCTTTCTATCTAAAGTTCAGCATATAGGGGCATGCCGCATGAGGGTCTGTTTGTTTGTCATACCTGAGTCTTATACAGACAGAACACTCAAGCTTTCTGTAAATATGGATGTGGGGTCCCATCTAGGCCAGCCCCAAACATTGCACATATCAACTAACTTTCCTCCCTTATATGCACTTGTAAATATTGGATGTAGATATGAAGATTTCCTCCCTACAATATTCATATTTACATGTGGTTGACAGGAAGGACAATCCAGCACATGTGATGTAAGCGGTGAGGATTTTCAGTGCAACTCCACTTCCCAACTAAATGCTGAAAGACTGGGAGCAATATGGCAAATGAAAAGGAAAAAAAAAAAGGAATCTGTCACATCCAGTACATGAGGATGCTTGGGCCTAAAGCAGGGATGAGGAACATTTTTCAGCCAAGCACCACATTAAATCAATGGCAAACGTCAAGGGTCACATGCCACTGCTGGATGGGGCCAGAGACAAAACTGGGTATAGCAGTGAATGTGAATTTTACTTCTGTAAAGTACGTTAGTTTCTACACACTCTCACACCCCTCTGTATCCCCCATCCAGACAAAAAAGGAGACATTATCAGAGCTCAAGGGCACATTCCAGCCAGGGAAAACACTCAAAGAAGGTGTGAAACAGCTCACGGACAGTCTCAAGAGCCAGGTAGAGAGGCCTGAAGGGCTGCATTTGGCCCCCACAATTGAGAAATCTAAAGGATCCCAGTAAAAAAATCCTCCCATCTTCATTAGGGGGATTAATGCAGGTTGCACTATCTCTCATTTTACTTAGACTGTGGCAGGTTTATTCCAGTCACATGCTCCCATTCCTTTATAAAGTATATAGATTAATCCCACTTTTCCTAGGATGAAAGCACAATAGAAAGCACCTGTTCTTCCCCAATGGCCCTTTTCTCTCCAGTGTACACGTTCCTCCAACTATGTGGCTCACTTCCACTTCTGCTAAATATAGACTTAATGCCACGTGCAGTGGAATCATAACAAAGGGGAAGTTGTGGTGGCATCAAAGCCATCTGACACCTTACCTGTCATATATGCAGGTTTATAGCATTTAGACACAAATGATTGATTAAAAATAAGTAAAAATCTATGGTACCCTCAAGAAATAGGTATATAGGTAAGGTCAGTTGAATAAAACTATGTTTTTTTAAGCTTATATCTCCAAGAAGTAAAAATTAATTCAAATATTAATAAACAGAAGCTTTTGTGGATATTAAGGTAGAAGGTTTTCACATGTTCTTACTAGGGAATTCAGTACAATCATCAGTGTTACATAGGTTTTACAACAACCTCCAAGAATCTTCAACACCCCAATTACTATCAGCTCCAGCATGTATGGCTAGGACATAGAGAGAATGGATGTTGTGGGAAGACACAGATATTCACCCCTGGACTAAAGATCTATATAGATGAAGTAAACATGCAATGTAACCCTACAATCCAAGATACACTTTTCTGATACTAATTCCCATTCAATGCAATGATATCCACTTCTGAGTAAAAACAACAACAACATGGGACTAGACAAAACTTATGCAAGCCATCTAGGCAATTGAAACAGTTACCTAAATTGGAGAATGGTTTTTGTCTAAGAATTGGTGGGAAATATTGGTCAGAAACTTCCAGAATGCCATTTTGAGTTCCTTGTTTCTTATGCTATAAATGAGTGGGTTCGTTAGTGGTGGCACCATGCAATAGAATGAAGAAACCAAGAGGTCAAATGCCGATGGGGAGCTGGAGGTTGGTCTGAAATAGGCAAAGTTACCACTTACCAAGAACAGGGAGATAACAATAAGATGAGGCAAACAAGTTGAGAAGACTTTTTGCTTCCCGTGACTGGATGGGATTTTCAGGACTGCTCTGAAGATCTGAACGTAAGAAAAAGCAATAAGAGCAAAGGAGATGAAGGCTAAACAAGCTCCAAAAGTCAGAACCCAAATCACAGTGATATCCGAGTTAGAGCAAGAGATCTTCAGTAGCTGTGGGATTTCACAGAAAAACTGATTGATGACATTAGAACAGAACTCAACTCTGAATGTTGTTCCGGTGTACATTGTTGCATAGAAAAGTCCACCAATCCATGCACTGGTTGCCATCTGAATGCAAGCTTTCATGTTCATGACAGTCTCATAATGCAGTGGATTGCAGATGGCAACATAGCGATCATATGCCATAACAACAAGGAGGAGATAATGAGACAACATGAAGAAAACAAGGAAGAATACTTGACAGACACATCCAGAGTAAGAGATGGTTTGTGTCTTCATCAAGGAATTTGCAATGGACTTGGGAACTGTAACCGATATGGAGCCAATGTCTTGCAATGACAGGTTGGCCAGAAAGAAGTACATGGGTGTATGCAGCTGATGACTGTAGAAGATGACTGTGATGATCATAATATTTTCTGTGAGGGCCACCATATATATTAGACAAAAAAGGTTGATGTGAAATACCTGCACCTCCCAAATATCAGGGAATCCATGTAGAAGGAATCCACTTACTCTTGACTGGTTCATCATTGTGTCTCAGACCTTGGTGCCTAGGAAAAGGAAGCTACCACACTACTTCTTTCTCTTCCAGTTGTATCAGGAAATCTTTCTCTTTGTACTGAATGTGGTTAAGGGTGGCATGTATAGCAATGAGCTTTAACGACGTCTCACTTCTAATTATACCCAGGAGGTTTAACTCTCATGAGCCTCCTATATACAGCTCAGCAGATGTGGATCAAATGTGTATTTGAGGGTTGAGATGCACCTATAATGACTATGACTATGATCCAAAGTTCTGCTTGGGCTTATGTAAGGGGCTTGCACCAGAGTGGGGTGTTCCTTTTAAAAAAATGTTCCTAAAACAGTTTAGTCTATGGCACAACCCTGTGTGGGTTGTGGGTTATTGGCTGTTGCTATTTAAATTAACACATCTAGGACTGCAGTCCTTTACACAACTATGTGGGATGAAGTCCTATGGAACCCTGTGTGACTTAATTCTAAGAAGACATGTTGTAAAATCCTCTTCTGCTCATGAAATTGAAGAAGATTATGCTGTAAAATCCTCTTCTGCTCATGAAATTGGTTTTCTTTGTTGCCTACCCCCGCCAAAAAGTTCTAAATCAAAGCAAGTAATAACAGATCAATAATGGCAAATGAATTCCACAACACTTACATGTTGTATATTATTTAAGGCTAGCATCCAGAGAACAATGTAGATTGCTTTATGCTCCATAGTAAGGGTTGTAGAACAACTTGCATTAGAACTGTGTCCATCTTAAAACAAAAAACAAAAAAACTGTGTCCATCTTTTTACTATAGCACAGAATGACTTCTAAAAGAAGACTCCACATTCTACTTGTTATATTTGCATTTTTGTAACCATTTTTTGTATTATGAAAAACTTTTAATTAAAAAATCTCATTACATGGGAGTAATCAATCAAATTTTCCTTGGATTACCACTGATTCAGTGGTAAAGAGCAAGCCTCCTCAGGGCAAACAGCATTGAAAACTGAAAACTGCTCAGAAGCAGCATAAACATGCACCATTAATTTACACTATTTCAGACCTTTCTCTCTTTCTCTGTTTCAAATGCAGCAGGAAGAACATTGTCCTAGATATACCGGTAAATGTGCAGGCTGAAAGAAACCTCAGTATGTTAACAATCACAAGGAGTAGAAATGTTAACAATTTTACTTTCTGGCATTCACATCAAGCAATTTATGATCCAGTCCTGGGCAAAATTATCATTTTATCATTTAGCATTCAGCCTCTCAGCCTCATTTGTCTGGTTGAATTTTCCACAGATATTATGCAATGTCTGCTGTTTATCGAGCATACTTTCTGATTTTCTGATGCAGAAATTATATGCCAGGCATGAAAAATTTCAGGCCTGGGGTCAAATTTTTAGAAGAAGAAGAAGAAGAAGAAGAAGAAGAAGAAGAAGAAGAAGAAGAAGAAGAAGAAGAAGAAGAAGAAGAAGAAGAAGAAGAAGCAGCAGCAGCAGCAGCAGCAGCAGCAGCAGCAGCAGCCCTTTCTACACCAGCCCTTTCTAGGAATGAGTTCTGTGATCATCTTTTCCCAGAGACCAAGACATACTTAGTCATTTATCATCTGGTGACTGCTCAATGTCCTCATCAGGTTGCATGGTGGAGGGACCCATGGTCGCATTGTTTGCTACAGGCAGCAATCTGGCTGTCTGCAGCAGTGATGTTTCCATATACTGACAGTGATGTCATAACCACATTGTTAATTGAAAGATGGGTATCTCAGCCTTTCCCAAACGCCTGAGCATTGAAGTGGATTTTTTAAATATCTATTTTTTAATTGAGTTTCAGAACACACAGAAAAATATACAGAACAAAATCATAGTGTATTCAAAACTTTAAAACAGCATCAATCCCAACCCTCCCAGCATCTACTGACCCTCACTGGTCATTCCCCAGGGAGAGAGAAATTTCAATAGCACATAGAAACATATCCATAGTTCTTGGTTGTAGCAGGAACTGACAGATTAAAGAAAAGGAATTAAATGCATACATCAGAACCAAACAGATTTGTACTGGGTTGGAACAGATCTATATCTATATACCTTGCATATCACTAAAATGTTTTTACCTAACTTTGAAAAGACAGCAATGTTGAAGCATGACACAGCTAAGAGAGTCATTACAGAAATGTGGAGACACTGCAGAGAAGGCTCTTCCCATGTACACCTACAGTAGGTGCTGGAACCATCAGCTTCAAAGCTCATTAGAAGCTGAAACCATAATCCACCCAATCATAAAATGCCTTATAACCTAAAAACCTCTGGATCCAGGAGTTGTTTCTTCCTCCTCTTCCATTTCATTTCTGTACTGCTTAAGAAGAAGAAAAACCTCAAACCAGTTTACAACATATTAAAACATCAAATAAAACATCAAATAAAATTACAGAAGAAAGACAAATATAAAATATACATTCAAAGCAACATAATTAACAGGAAAGTAATACATGATCTTAAAAATTTCCTAATAAAATATTGGAAAGGATATCAACTACAGATGCACATTTAACACATTGAAGTTCACAAAAATATTTTTTTTATTTATGAAATTTCTATACCGCCCTTGATCTGAGGATCACAGAACAGTTTACAATATAAAAACACAGAAATCCATAGCATAGTAAACATTAATTTAAGCATTTCAAAAGAAAACATTACTAAAAGAAGTCAAATACAAAATGCTGGGATCAAGGCACATTAGAAAGCACCTGTTTTCCCCCGATGGCCCTTTTCTCTCCAGTCTCCACCTTCTTCTAGCTATGACTCAACTCACAGTTCTTCTAAATATAGACTTCCTGCTATGAGCAGTGCTGGGATGTGGAATTATAACAAATGGGAAATAGCAGCCACATCAAAGCCATCTTCCTCCCTACCTGTCTCATATATGCAGGCTTATAGCATCTGGACACAAATGATCAATTAAAAACAAGTGAAAATATATGGCACATGCAAGGACAGGTATATGGGTAAGGTCAGTTGAATACAATTATGTTTTTATCAGCCTGTATCTCCACTGCAAGAAGTAAAAATTAATTCACATATTAATGAATATAAAATTTCATAGGGTTTAATTCAAAGGATTTTCACATGTTCATATTGGGCATTCAGCACTAACATCAATGTTAAATAAGTTTTAGATCATCTAGATTTCAATGGGAAATGGCAGTTCTATACACAATAATCTCCAGTAATCTCCAGGAACCCAATTACCATCAGCTCTAGCATGTATGGCTAGTAGATAGGGAGAATGGATGTTGTAGTCCAATAGCACCCAGAAAGCAACATATACTTACCCCTGGTCTAAAGACATATACAGATGAAGTAAATGTGTGATATATGGCTACAATCCAATGTATACTTTGCTGAGACTAGAATTCCTATTCAATGTAGTGATGTCCACTTCTAAGTAAACAAACATAGGATTGAACTAAACTTAAGCACACCATCTAAGCAACTGAAACTGTTTCCTAAAATGGAGAATGATTTTTGTCTAAGAATTGGGGGGAAATATTTACCAGCAACTTCCAGAATGCCATTTTAAGATCCTTGTTTCTTATGCTATAGATGATTGGATTCATTAGTGGTGGCACCATGCAGTAGAACATAGAAACCAAGAGGTCAAATGCTGATGGGGACCCAGATGTTGGTCTTAAATAGACAAAGGTGCCACTTACCAAAAACAGGGTGATAACAATAAGGTGAGGCAAACAAGTTGAGAAGACCTTTTGCTTCCCTTGTTTGGATGGGATTTTCAGGACTGCTCTGAAGATGTGAATGTAAGAAAAAGCAATAAGAGCAAAGTAGATGAAGGCTAAACAAGCTCCAAAAGTCAGAACCCAAATTGCAGTGTTATCCGAGTCAGAGCAAGAGTTCTTCAGCAGTTGCGGTATTTCACAGAAAAACTGATTGATGACATTAGAACAGAACTCAACCCTGAATGTTGTTCCAGTGTACATTGTTGTATAGAAAAGTCCACCAATCCATGCACTGGTTGCCATCTGAATGCAAGCTTTCTTGTTCATGACAGTCTCATAATGCAGTGGATTGCAGATGGCAACATAGCGATCATATGCCATGACACCAAGGAAGACGTAATGGGACATCATGAAGAAAACAAGGAAGAATATTTGGCAAACACATCCAGAGTAAGAGATCGTTTGGGTCTTCATCAACGAATTTGCAATGGACTTGGGAACTGTAACCGATATGGAGCCAATGTCTTGCAATGACAGGTTGGCCAGAAAGAAGTACATGGGTGTATGAAGCTGGTGGCTGTAGAAGATGACAGTGATGATGATAAGGTTTTCTATGAGGGCCACCAAATATATTATGACAAAAAGGCTGATGTGAATTACCTGCACCTCCCGAATATCAGGGAATCCGTGTAGAAGGAATCCATTTGCTCTTGACTGGTTCATCATTGTGTGTCTCAGACCTTTGCTTGGTGCCCAGGAAAGAAAGCTGCCATACTACTTCTTTCTCTTTCAGTTGTATCAGGAAATCTTTCTCTCTGTACTGTATGTGGTGACAGGTGGTATGTACAGCAATAAGCTTTATAGATGTCTCACTTCTAATTATACCCCGAAGGTTTAATTCTCATGAACCTCCTACATACAGCTCAGCAAATGTGGATCTAATGTGTATTTGAGGGTTGAGATGCAGCTATAATGACTATGATCCAAAGTTCTGTTTTGGTGTATGTAAAGGGCTTGCACTAGAGTGGGGGGGGGGGGGTTCTTTAAAAAAAAGGTTCCTAAAGCAGTTTTCTCTATGGCATAACCCTGTGTCGGTTGTTTGCTGATGCTATTTAACACATCTAGGACTGCAATCCTTTACACAGCTGTGTGGGATGAAGTTCTATGGAACCCTGTATGAGTTAATTCTAAGAAGACATGTATAGGATTATGCTGTAAAATCCTCTTCTGCTCATGAAATTGGTTTTCTTTGTTGCCTACCCCCGCCAAAAAGTTCTAAATCAAAGCAAGTAATAACAGATCAATAATGGCAAATGAATTCCACAACACTTCCATGTTGTGTATGATTTAAGGCTAGCATGCAGAGAACAATGTAGATTGCTTTATGCTCCATAGTGAGGGTTGTAGACCAACTTGTTGCATTAAAACTGTGTCCATCTTTTTAATAAAGCACAGAATGACTTCTAAAAGAAGACTCCACATTCTACTTGTTATATTTGCATTTTTGTAACCATTTTTTGTATTATGAAAAACTTTTAATTAAAAAATCTCATTGCATGGGAGTAATCAATCACATTTTCCTTGGATTACCACTGATTCAGTGGTAAAGAGCAAGCCTCCTCAGGGCAAACAGCATTGAAAACTGAAAACTGCTCAGAAGCAGCATAAACATGCACCATTAATTTACACTATTTCAGACCTTTCTCTCTTTCTCTGTTTCAAATGCAGCAGGAAGAACATTGTCCTAGATATAAATGTGCAGGCTGAAAGAAACCTCAGTATGTTAACAATCACAAGGAGTAGAAATGTTAACAATTTTACTTTCTGGCATTCACATCAAGCAATTTATGATCCAGTCCTGGGCAAAATTATCATTTTATCATTTAGCATTCAGCCTCTCAGCCTCATTTGTCTGGTTGAATTTTCCACAGATATTATGCAATGTCTGCTGTTTATCGAGCATACTTTCTGATTTTCTGATGCAGAAATTATATGCCAGGCACAAAAAATTTCAGGCCTGAGGTCAATTTTTCTACCTGTGAGCCCATATTCCCGACAATGGTCACAAGGCGTGTTCTCCATAACAGAGAGCACGTGTTGCGGTTGGGGAAACAGGCCACCCTGCAGTGACTAGGCAAATTTGGTGAGGAACCCAAGCCTTTAAGTGGTTAACTTTGGGTTGCTGGGGAGTTTTGATTGTTGCCAATTTGGAGGAGGGGTCAGAGTCTTTAAATACAGGGGCCAGACGTAGGACATCCTCCTGGCCATTTTTGCACCGGATCACATGGAGCACTTGGACAATCTTCTCATTGTCTGGTTACATTTCTTTATTTCTTTATTTCCCCTTTCTTTTTAATCCTCTCTAGTTCCTTAAATAATCTAATTCCCCCCCTTTTCCTGTTCGATTTTCCACCCCACCCCTTACCCCTGTGGGAAGATTCTCCCTATATCCGTGGCATGCCTTTCCCAATAGGGAAAGAGCCGCTTTCTTTCGCAAAAGGTTTCCCCCATTTCTCTCGTTGAAATTGTGGGGCTAGTCAAGGCTGTTCCCAGCTTAGCTGGAATCACTTTTGTTGATAGCACCCCCGAAGATTGGCTTTATTTGAGTGTGTGCAGCGCTGTTGGCCAAATTTTAAGCTAGCCTTGGGTGGGAGCACTAATTTGGCTTCCTCTAATATTGCTATGAGACTAAGATTCTCAAGAGCAGAAACAGGGAGGCCTATTCGGCCTGCACATTAACTTCCAAGCCTAAGTCTGCTACAGGTAGCAGTTAATTGTTAAGTCTCTGACACGTGACTCATTCTCGCTATAGGAATGTATCTGCTTGCAGGCCCAGTTGCTCCTAATGTATTCTGAGGCAGACAGAGGGCCCCAGAGGCTCTCTGTGCCTCCAAGGATTAGAGCACTCTGTACAGTGGTGCCCCGCTAGACGAATGCCTCGCAAGACGAAAAACCCGCAAGACGAAAGGGTTTTTCGGTTTTTGCGACGCTTCGCTAGACGATTTTCCCTATGGGCTTGCATCGCAAGACGAAAGCCCATAGGGAAATCTCGGGGACCTTTTTTTAAATGCTGGCGGTGGGGAGCAAAGCCTTCCCCCCCCTCCGGACTTCAGAAGAGGTCCAGGAAGGCCGGCGGGGGCGAAAGGCTTTGCTCCCCACCGCCAGCATTTTAAAAGCGGTCCGGGATAGCAGGGAAGCGCTTCCCGCTATCCCGACGGCTTTTGAAGGCAGGCAGGGGGGGCAAAGACTTTTGCCCCCCCTGCCTGCCTAACCGGGGGCTTTTAAATCGCCCCGGGACTGTCCGGGGCGATTTAAAAGCCCCCGGACGGCTTTTGAAGCCTCCCCCCCCCCGCCTGGCTTCGGGGCATCATCCCGATGCCGGGCGGTGGGGCAGGAAAGCCTCCCCCAGCCGCCCGGCATCGGGGCATCGTCCCGATGCCGGGCGGTGGGGCAGGAACGCCTCCCCCAGCCGCCCGGCATCGGGGCATCGTCCCGATGCCGGGCGGTGGGGCAGGAACGCCTCCCCCAGCCGCCCGGCTTCGGGGCATCGTCCCGATGCCGGGCGGTGGGACAGGAACGCCTCCCCCAGCCGCCCGGCATCGGAACGATGTCCCGAAGCCGGGCGGCCGGGCGGGAAAGCCTCCCCCCCCGCCCGGCTTCGGGGCATCGTCCCGATGCCGGGCGGTGGGGCAGGAAAGCCTCCCCCAGCCGCCCGGCATCGGGGCATCGTCCCGATGCCGGGCGGTGGGGCAGGAAAGCCTCCCCCCCCGCCCGGCTTCGGGGCATCGTCCCGATGCCGGGCGGTGGGGCAGGAACGCCTCCCCAGCCGCCCGGCATCGGGGCATCGTCCCGATGCCGGGCGGTGGGGCAGGAACGCCTTCCCCAGCCGCCCGGCTTCGGGGCATCGTCCCGATGCCGGGCGGTGGGGCAGGAAAGCCTCCCCCAGCCGCCCGGCATCGGGGCATCGTCCCGATGCCGGGCGGTGGGGCAGGAAAGCCTCCCCCAGCCGCCCGGCATCGGGGCATCGTCCCGATGCCGGGCGGTGGGGCAGGAACGCCTCCCCCAGCCGCCCGGCATCGGGGCATCGTCCCGATGCCGGGCGGTGGGGCAGGAACGCCTCCCCCAGCCGCCCGGCTTCGGGGCATCGTCCCGATGCCGGGCGGTGGGACAGGAACGCCTCCCCCAGCCGCCCGGCATCGGAACGATGTCCCGAAGCCGGGCGGCCGGGCGGGAAAGCCTCCCCCCCCCGCCCGGCTTCGGGGCATCGTCCCGATGCCGGGCGGTGGGGCAGGAAAGCCTCCCCCAGCCGCCCGGCATCGGGGCATCGTCCCGATGCCGGGCGGTGGGGCAGGAAAGCCTCCCCCAGCCGCCCGGCATCGGGGCATCGTCCCGATGCCGGGCGGTGGGGCAGGAACGCCTCCCCCAGCCGCCCGGCATCGGGGCATCGTCCCGATGCCGGGCGGTGGGGCAGGAACGCCTCCCCCAGCCGCCCGGCATCGGGGCATCGTCCCGATGCCGGGCGGTGGGGCAGGAAAGCCTCCCCCAGCCGCCCGGCTTCGGGGCATCGTCCCGATGCCGGGCGGTGGGGCAGGAAAGCCTCCCCCAGCCGCCCGGCATCGGGGCATCGTCCCGATGCCGGGCGGTGGGGCAGGAAAGCCTCCCCCAGCTGCCCGGCATCGGAACGATGTCCCGAAGCCGGGCGGCCGGGCGGGAAAGCCTCCCCCCCCCCGCCCGGCTTCGGGGCATCGTCCCGATGCCGGGCGGTGGGGCAGGAACGCCTCCCCCAGCCGCCCGGCATCGGGGCATCGTCCCGATGCCGGGCGGTGGGGCAGGAACGCCTCCCCCAGCCGCCTGGCTTCGGGGCATCGTCCCGATGCCGGGCGGTGGGGCAGGAAAGCCTCCCCCAGCCGCCCGGCATCGGGGCATCGTCCCGATGCCGGGCGGTGGGGCAGGAAAGCCTCCCCCAGCCGCCCGGCATCGGAACGATGTCCCGAAGCCGGGCGGCCGGGCGGGAAAGCCTCCCCCCCCCGCCCGGCTTCGGGGCATCGTCCCGATGCCGGGCGGTGGGGCAGGAACGCCTCCCCCAGCCGCCCGGCATCGGGGCATCGTCCCGATGCCGGGCGGTGGGGCAGGAACGCCTCCCCCAGCCGCCCGGCTTCGGGGCATCGTCCCGATGCCGGGCGGTGGGGCAGGAAAGCCTCCCCCAGCCGCCCGGCATCGGAACGATGTCCTGAAGCCGGGCGGCCGGGCGGGAAAGCCTCCACCCCGCCCGGCTTCGGGGCATCGTCCCGATGCCGGGCGGTGGGGCAGGAAAGCCTCCCCCAGCCGCCCGGCATTGGGGCATCGTCCCGATGCCGGGCGGTGGGGCAGGAAAGCCTCCCCCAGCCGCCCGGCATCGGAACGATGTCCCGAAGCCGGGCGGCCGGGCGGGAAAGCCTCCCCCCCCGCCCGGCTTCGGGGCATCGTCCCGATGCCGGGCGGTGGGGCAGGAAAGCCTCCCCCAGCCGCCCGGCATCGGGGCATCGTCCCGATGCCGGGCGGTGGGGCAGGAACGCCTCCCCCAGCCGCCCGGCATCGGGGCATCGTCCCGATGCCGGGCGGTGGGGCAGGAACGCCTCCCCCAGCCGCCCGGCATCGGAACGATGTCCCGAAGCCGGGCGGCCGGGCGGGAAAGCCTTTGTCCCCCCTGCCTGCCTTCCCAGGGGCTTTTAAATCGCCCCGGACAGCGGAGAAGTCCTCCGCTGTCCCGGGCGATTTTAAAATGCCGCCCGCCAGAAGAGGTCGGGGGAAGGCTTTTTCCATAGGAACGCATTAATTGATTTTCAATGCATTCCTATGGAAAACCGTGCATCGCAAGACGAAAAACTCGCAAGACGAAGAGACTTGCGGAACGAATTAATTTCGTCTTGCGAGGCACCACTGTATATGCTCTTGAACTATGCCATTTCTGAACAAGTTTATTTTCTTTAAGTTTGTTTTGCCCTGATAGAGGCGAATGCCATTTTAGAGACGAGCCATTGTGGCTTAGTGGCTAAAGTGCAAGACTAGGACCTGGGAGACAGGGTTCATATCCCCCTCTTAGCCATTGTTATAACAAAACAAAACTAACTGCTCCTTTTAGGCTATTCTGTTGCTGGGTAGTTCTGCCCATTTGTGATAAAAGAACTTTGGGTTTTCTTGAAGGGGTGCTTCCCTCTAAAAGGGCAAGCAGGGGTACCTGGACAAGCTGTGGGCTACCTCAACTCTCCTATTTCACTGGAAACATTTATGCCTGGCCTAGCAGGTGATCCTAGGGCTTTGTCCTAGAATTTGATGGCCTGGAAGCGTTTCCGGCCTGAATAGTGTCCCCATGTGGTCTATAAGCATTGGTTTCACTGGGTCAGCGCATAGTGCCGGTAATGCCTAGGCTGCAGGATTGGTCCCTGTATGGGACAGCTGCATGCTCCCATACTGGTCTACCTGGACACTTAGGTCCTTTTGGTGATTACCTCACTGCGAGGGATGTAATGGGCGCCACATTTGCAATATGCAAGTGGGAGAAAGCACCTTTGCGTGCCCGCATTGCAGTTTGCTCTGTGCGTTGCAGGGCACGGCGCTGCACGGGCTGCAATTGCATTGCATTGCGTGAGAGCTTTGCAGTTGCATTGCACAGGGGTGTGTGCATTGCACAGAGAGTGTGTTTGCATTGCACGGAGTGTATTGTTGCATTGCACGGAGAGTGTTGTTGCATTGCACGGAGTGTGTGGTTGCATTGTACAGAAGGTGTGGTTGCATTGCACAGAGTGTGTGTGTGTGCATTGCATGGAGCATGTAGTTGCATTGCACGGAATCTGTGTGCATTGCATGGAGGGTGTAGTTGCATTGCACAGAGTCTGTTTTTTGCATTGCGCGGAGAGTGTGTGCATTGCACGGAGGGTGTAGTTGCATTGAACGGAGGGTGTGTGCAGTGCACGGAGGGTGTAGTTGCATTGCACAGAGTGTGTAGTTGCATTGCATGGAGTGTAGTTTCATTGAACGGAGTGCATAGTTGCATTGCACTGAGGGTTTGTGTGTGCATTGCACGGAGTGTGTAGTTGCATTGCACAGAGCGTGTTTTTTGCATTGCACGGAGTGTGTAGTTGCATTGAACGGAGTATGTAGTTGCATTGCATGGAGGGTTTGTGTGTGCATTGCACGGAGTGTGCAGTTGCATTGCACAGAGCGTGTTTTTTGCATTGCACGGAGTGTGTAGTTGCATTGAACGGAGTATGTAGTTGCATTGCACGGAGGGTTTGTGTGTGCATTGCACGGAGTGTGTAGTTGCATTGCACAGAGCGTGTTTTTTGCATTGCACGGAGTGTGTAGTTGCATTGCACAGAGTGTGTGTCGGAAAAGGAAGCTGGCTCGGCAGCAGCTTTGTCAGGACTTCTTTAGGGGTTCTGGCCAGCGTCGGCCCTGTAAATTTACATATCATGATGGCAGCACAAGATGTCCCCTGCCCAAGCGGGGGCTGGAAGCTGGCAAGCAATAGCTCAATACCTTTTGCGCTTATTCCCATTTTATTTAGGTATCCAGTGGATATCGTTGCTAAAACAAACCACTTGCCTATGGAGAAGCTGTCTGCCTTGAAGGAAGTTACTTTGTAATACTTCCTCTGTAGCAAGTGATGCTTTATCAGATCCGATCTTGCTGGGCCACTTAATTAATCTTCCCACTAGGCCAGGCTGCCTGCGGCCTGAGATCCCCTTACCTTTGTGTATGCCTACCAAGTGTGGTGAAGGCAGATATCAGGCGATGGTAGCAATTTCTGAATGGATGCAATAGTAGTTCGCCATGGCAGGATACCTTGAACCCGCACAAGGATTTTCGGGTTCATGCTGGTGCTGCTTGATCTTTGCCCTTTGGTTTTATTTCAAGGGCCGCTGGTGTGCAAAGCTATGGCCTCAAGCCCGATGTGGTGAGGCAATCATGTGACATAACTTTTCTTGAGTTTTCCACATTGTAGTAGCAGTTCACATGTGGCCCGAGGAGTTCAGTGAACATCGGATCTGCTTTTGGTCTGATAACCAGGCAGTGGTGAGCGTCTTGGCAAAACGGTCCTCACGCTCCAGCAGATTCTCCGCCCCTCTACTCACGCTTTCAAACTGCGCCGCTTAAGGTTTAATATTGTGCTTTCTACTCTCCAAATTATGGGATGCTCTAATGATGTTGCTGTCACTCTATCCCATTTTCAGATGAAGCGCTTCAGATCCTGGGCTCCAGACTCAGCTGTTGCCAGACTTTTCCAGACCACCTGTGGCATTTTGACAACAATTAGTATTTACAGAGAGCAGCAGCTTCCATTTCCCCTTCTGCTTTTAGCTCTTATGGGATGGCCTGGATGGATTTCTTAGCCTTAAGCTGGCAGTCCTCGGCCATTCAGATGAATTAGCCCCCATCCTCTGAGCAGAGCCTGCAGTATTTGGTCCACCTGCTACAGATTGGGCGTGCTGTTATAACTATCAGAATTCAGTCCGCTGCAATGTCTGTTACACTGAAGCTTAATTTTCAGAGACCCTTGTATAAAGTTATAGTGCGCAGGGCCTTGGAAGGTTGGAATAGGCTCCAAACTCATAGGACATCAGGCAGGAAGTTTGTCAATTTTACCTATGTAGTATCTGCAACAAGTTAAAACTTGTCTGCTGGTTAAAGATCAAGGCGAGATTCCTTTCAGTAGTCCATTGCATTTTCGCACTGAGGGTTGGGAAAATGGTTGTTGGTGCCAGCATGAGGCTGAGAGTTTGGAGGCTTATTGCTTCAGGACTTTTCTTTATCCTTTGGAGCTTGTCTTTAGAATCGGGAACTGAAAAACTTTTATTAGGTTTAGCGGTGGTCCGCATTTGGATGGTGGGGCACAGTATCGTCCATTGGGCTGGTGTCGCAGCACGGCAATCTGGATGGAGTCCAGATCTCGGCCTTCCTCCACACGTTCGGTTGTCCTGGCTGTCCAGACGAGGAATGCGCTGGTCAGAGTTCCTGCCAAGTATCCGGAGGCAGTTGCTCCTGGAGGGGCCGCCAGCTGCTATTGTGGTGCAGCTGGGCGAGAACGACATGGTGACCATGGACTGCTTGTCACTACGTGCTGCAATTTTGGGTGACCTGGAGACGCTGCGGGCAATGGTGCCAACAGTGAGAATCTTGTGGTCAAAGCTCTTGCAACGCTGCGTCTGGAGGGGCATTCGTTGCCCGGCCGCCACTGAAAGGGCCAGAAAACACATCAATGCTGCGGTGGTCAAAAAGGTTTTGGAGCTGGGTGGTGATGTGATTTCCCACCCCGAGATTCTTTTTCAGAGGCCATCCTTTTTCAGAGCTGATGGTGTGCACCTTTCTGCTTCAGGGAATGAGGCTTGGATTGGTGCGGTGGTGACCAAGCTGAGGTCTTGGTTGGGGCTGTGAGTGGTTTGGCGGTGAGCTGAGGGCTCCATGGCGGTTAGGCATTGGTTAAATTGGTGCTTGGAGGGGTAAGTGCCTATCCCTCCAAATGATGCGAAGGGAATTCCGTTAAAGGAATCCAGGGGCTTGCCATTCTTTTCGTCCTTGTCCCCGGAGTCGGACTTGGGCCGTGCAAGCCCCACCGGAACACGAGGGTGAAAAGTGTTGGTCTGATTCCCAGCCTCATTTCTCACCCAATACTTGTTTCCCACGCTGGCTTCCGCTGGTGTCCGGAAGGCCAGCTGGCTTCCGCTGGTGTCCGGAAGGCCAGCTCTGTCCCTGAGGGCAAGGACAGATAGTCATAACCAATGCCTAAGCAACCACTCACATTTTTTGTATTTTAATAAAGTTGTGGCCAAAATTATGCCAAAAACCTTAAACAAAAAATCATGTGTGAAGTGTGAATTTTTTGGTGGGTGGCATTGTGGGACTCAACACGCAAGGCGTGTTCTCCATAACAGAGAGCACGTGTTGCGGTTGGGGAAACAGGCCACCCTGCAGTGACTAGGCAAATTTGGTGAGGAACCCAAGCCTTTAAGTGGTTAACTTTGGGTTGCTGGGGAGTTTTGATTGTTGCCAATTTGGAGGAGGGGTCAGAGTCTTTGAATACAGGGGCCAGACGTAGGACGTCCTCTTGGCCATTTTTGCACCGGATCACCCGCCCTCCCTCCCTTTTATAGGGTGGTTTTTTCATATCGCTTGACCTTGCTATGCCTGTCATGGGGTCGTTCGCCTTGGTGCGGGGGCCTGGTAGGAATTTTGCCATCTGGCTGATTGGCTGGTGCCATTTGGTTTTTGCCTACTGCGTAGCAAATCGTCACAACTTGTAAGGTTGGCGGTTAGGCATTGGTTAAATTGGTGCTTGCAGGGGTAAGTGCCTATCCCTCCAAATGATGCGAAGGGAATTCCGTTAAAGGAATCCAGGGGCTTGCCATTCTTTTCGTCCTTGTCCCCGGAGTCGGACTTGGGCCGTGCAAGCCCCACCAGAACATGAGGGTGAGAAGTGTTGGTCTGATTCCCAGCCTCATTTCTCACCCAATACTTGTTTCCCACGCTGGCTTCCGCTGGTGTCCGGAAGGCCAGCTGGCTTCCGCTGGTGTCCGGAAGGCCAGCTCTGTCCCTGAGGGCAAGGACAGATAGTCATAACCAATGCCTAAGCAACCACTCACATTTTTTGTATTTTAATAAAGTTGTGGCCAAAATTATGCCAAAAACCTTAAACAAAAAATCATGTGTGAAGTGTGAATTTTTTGGTGGGTGGCATTGTGGGACTCAACACGCAATCCCACACCAGCCCTTCTTTGCATGCTCTTTTCACATTTTATTTACTAGAATGCATGCATGAAATCAGTGCTTTTGGCTTGCCCAGAGGGATAATAGAGAAGAATGTCCAAGTGCATGCAGAAACTACACTGTTGTGGAAAGCTAAAGCTCCCATTTTTTACTCTGGCCCCTTTTGCCGCAGGTGAGGCACACTATTCACTAGTGGCTCCGGGAAACTTGCCCAGAAGGGAGTGCAGCCCTCAGGCTGAAAAAGCTTCTGCATCCCTCTTATACAACATCCACTCCTCTTCATTTGTTTCTGCAAGGAGGGAAGAACATTGGAGTACAGACATGGGTATGGAAGTTAAATCCCGAAGCTTTTTTAAATCCCTATCTTTGAACCTTGTGGTCTGTGATGCTGCTTCTGCTTATAAAGAAGCTGCGGATTTTTATGAATTCAATCAAACCATGCATGCCCCTTTTGCTGCATCCACAATCTCATCATCACTTCTCAGTGGGTGA
This sequence comes from Podarcis melisellensis, assembly GCF_964234715.1. Lineage (NCBI taxonomy): Eukaryota > Metazoa > Chordata > Lepidosauria > Squamata > Lacertidae > Podarcis > Podarcis melisellensis. The sequence continues at coordinate 25,180,151 of NC_138545.1, read as the reverse complement.
GTGTATAATTCATCATAGAAAGAATGGCCCTTTTGCAGAGACTGCAATAGCCCTAAGGCCTCTTCTCCCTCATTTGCAAACATTTTTTAGAAGAAGAAGAAGAAGAAGAAGAAGAAGAAGAAGAAGAAGAAGAAGAAGCCCTTTCTACACCAGCCCTTTCTAGAAATGAGTTCTGTGATCATCTTTTCCCAGAGACCAAGACATACTTAGTCATTTATCATCTGGTGACTGCTCAATGTCCTCATCAGGTTGCATGGTGGAGGGACCCATGGTTGTATTGTTTGCTACAGACAGCAAAATGTCTTGGGCCTGCTCTGAGAGCTACCTGAAACCCATAGTTACAACTTCCAGGTAAATTCAAATATGCAGATTCAAAATCCCCTTGTGTCACAAGGTCTTCTTGGATTCCTCCAGTTCAGTTGCACCATTCACGCTTTTGCATGACAGTCCACATGGTCTGTTTATTGCATATATGTATTTATTTACTTTGAAATTCTGTCAATTGAATGATTTCCAAGATGGCTTACAACAGGCTGAACACCTGTACAACCCAGTCACCGGAGACGTCTTTACCATTGGGCATAGTGGCACGGCGAGCCAGGGTGCCAAGCAGTCGAGGGTGCCAGGCGGAGAGTCAGGGGAGAGTCTGGGGAGCAGAGAGCGGGGAGGTAAGCGAGATGGAGTGGGGGCTCGGTGCCTGCGCGCCCCCAGTGCCCGTCGGAGGCGGGAAGGATCCCGATGCTTCCCTGCAGTCCAGAGCTCTCTCTGCTGGCTCCATGACACACCACCTCCTTGGCTGTGTGGTGTGTGCTTTGCATCCTAAGCTCTGCACATCATAAACGTGACTCTACCACTCTTCCCCCGTCCACTCTACCTCGAAAGATCCCCGCGCTCGAGGCTACATGCTGCAACTTCTGCCCCCTCCCTCCTTCCTCTGCTTCTCCACTGCCGTGCCCAGAGCCTGCCTCCTCCCATGCTGCCCCCACCACCTCTGCACCTCTTCATACAAACCATGTTTCCTTCCCCTGCCTGATCTGCTCCCAGTCACGCTCTCTCCTTCCTTCCCAAGCAAGGATGGCGAGACTGCAGCTGAGCGAGCACGCTTATCTGCTGCTGTGTTCGGATGGCCCAGCTCGCTTCGCTTGTCCCTGCCCAGACGAGACTCCTGCCTGCCTCCCATGCTGCCCCCATGGCACCCGGCTGCCCAGCCCCACATTATGATCCCTCCGCAGGAGCCAACGTCTGCCCGCACGCGGGCAGCATGGGGCAGCAGCGCGAGGGCGGGAGCAGCCTTTCCAAATTGGGGGGGGGGGAGAGGGATCTTTGCACCATGGCTCCAGATATGCGTAAGACGGCCCGCCAGTCACCAGGCTTTGCTTTTGTTCTTATATCAACAATGGCAGCTAAATTGTGTTCAGTTAGGTTGCATTTACCTCACAGTGGGGGGGGGGAGAACCTCTTTTCCAAGGCTTTCTTTGTGCATGCTTCTTTCCTGCTGAGACCAAGCAGGCACACAGAAACTGAGCAGGATTTAACCCCTGCTAGCCACATAGGGAAAAGTGTGTCCATTCAAAGAAAGCCTTTTAAAATCTCACAATACCTCTTGTGCTATGAATTTTAAAAGACAAACAGAACAAACCACCTCTAATCATGTGATGTCATAACGACATTGTTAATTGAAAGATGGGTATCTCAGCTTTTCCCAAAGGCCTGAGCATTGAAGTGGATTTTTTAAATATCTATTTTTTAATTGAGTTTCAGAACAGACAGAAAAATATACAGAACAAAATCATAGTGCATTCAAAACTTTAAAACAGCATCAATCCCAACCCTCCCAGCATTTACTGACCCTCACTGGTCTTTCCCCAGGGAGAGAGAAATTTCAATAGCACATACAAACATATCCATAGTTCTTGGTTGTAGCAGGAACTGACAGATTAAAGAAAAGGAATTAAATGCATACATCAGAACCAAACAGATTTGTACTGGGTTGGAACAGATCTATATCTATATACCTTGCATATCACTGAAATGTTTTTACCTAACTTTGAAAAGACAGCAATGTTGAAGCATGACACAGCTAAGAGAGTCATTACAGAAATGTGGAGCCACTGCAGAGAAGGCTCTTCCCATGTACACCCACAGTAGGGGCTGGAACAATCAGATTCAAAGTTCAGAAGCTGAAACCATAATCCACCCAATCATAAAATGCCTTATAACCTAAAAACCTCTGGATCCAGGAGTTGTTTCTTCCTGCTCCTCCATTTCATTTCTGTACTGCTTAAGAAGAAGAAAAACCTCAACCAGTTTACAACACATTAAAACATCAAATAAAACAATCCAGAATAGAAAATTACAGAAGAAAGACAAATATAAAATATACATTCAAAGCAACATAATTAACAGGAAAGTAATACATGATCTTAAAATTTTCCTAATAAAATAATGGAAAGGATATCAACTACAGATGCACATTTAACATATTCACAAAAATGTTTTTTTTTTATTTATGAAATTTCTATAACGCCCTTGATCTGAGGATGACAGAACAGTTTGCAATTTAAAAACACAGAAATCCATAGCATAGTAAACATTAATTTAAGCATTTCAAAAGAAAACATTACTAAAAGAAGTCAAAATCAAAATGCTGGGATCAAGGCACATTAGAGAGCACCTGTTTTCCCCCGATGGCCTTTTTCTCTCCAGTCTCCACCTTCTTCTAGCTATGACTCAACTCACAGTTCTTCTAAATATAGACTTCCTGCTATGAGCAGTGCTGGGATGTGGAATCATAACAAATGGGAAATAGCAGTCACATCAAAGCCATCTTCCTCCCTACCTGTCTCATATATGCAGGTTTATACCATCTGGACACAAATGATCAATTAAAAACAAGTGAAAATATATGGCACATGCAAGGACAGGTATATAGATAAGGTCAGTTGACTACAATTATGTTTTTATCAGCCTGTATCTCCACTGCAAGAAGTAAAAATTAATTCAAATATTAATGAATATAAACTTTCATAGGGTTTAATTCAAAGGATTTTCACATGTTCATATTGGGCATTCAGCACTAACATCAGTGTTAAATAAGTTTTAGATCATCTAGATTTCAATGGGAAATGGCAGTTCTATACACAATAATCTCCAGTAATCTCCAGGAACCCAATTAGCATCAGCTCTAGCATGTATGGCTAGTAGATAGGGAGAATGGATGTTGGAGTCCAATAGCACCCAGAAAGCCACATATACTTACCACTGGTCTAAAGACATATACAGATGAAGTAAACGTGTGATATATGGCTACAATCTACACATGATCTTAGCCAAAAGGCCGAGAAGCGATTATGGTGTTTTCAAAAAAAAGAAGGAAACACAAATGGAGAATAAACGGTCAACCTATTGACCAGGTAGCAACTTTCAAATACCTGGGAATAACTTTTCAGGAAAGGGTCTCGTGGCACCAACAGATGAAAAACGCCATTGCCAACGCAGGAAGGGCCAATAAAGCCCTTACAAGATTTTTTCACGGGAAAGGGGGTAAATACGTTCCGGCAGCCTCCCAGGTTTTTGCTGCAAAAATACTCCCACAGCTCACTTATGGATCCCAGGTTTGCAGTTTTAAAAATTTTGCGCCTATGGAGGCATTTCAAACAAAATTCTATTGGTGTCTATTGGGGATCCCCCCCTGTGTATCTAATATAGCTGTCCGCTTAGAAGTTGGACAACCACCCGTTAACGCGCGGTTGTGGATTCTAAAGATACACTATTGGTTAAAACTTATATTTTCCCCGGCCGGTTTGGCTCCTTTAACACTCTTAGACACCTTTCACTCTACCTGGAAAGCTTCCCTGTTTGAAAAGATAAGAAGCTTGGGATTCTCCCCGCAGATCTTGATAGCGGCAGGATATGAGAGAGCCAAAAGCCAAGTGCTTCAACGCATTAGGGACATAGAGTTGCAATGTCATATGGGCAAAATGGATAAACATGCCACAATTAGAGACCTTGGGAGAGGGTTTTCACCCGCAAACTATCTGGCTGATTTACAAATACCTAAGTATAGACACTCCTTTACCCTGGCCAGATTCAACGTTCTGCCCTCTGCCCTGCTGCTAGGCAGATATGAGGGCAAACCATATGAGTCACCTGTTTGCCCATGTGGCTCATCGGAAGTGGAAACAAGTCTGCATGTATTGCTGCACTGTAGTTACTACGAGGATCTACGCCTGACCTTTATTGCCCCAGTTCTACAAAAGCTTAAAAATGAACCAGAACTCCAACATATGAGAGCCTTGGTAGAAGATAAGGTTCCTGAAATTACGATCAATGTTGCCAAATTCTGTGTAGCTGCTATTAGGTGTAGGAAACAAGAGCTTTCCAATGTCAATATGCAGGCAAAGGCAAATACTTAATTTTATTTATGCTGTCTAATTTTAAATTGCTGTTATGGCCTAATCTGTATTGCAACTGTCCTTTGTTTTTTCCGGTGTTATGCTTCACTGACTAGCTGTACGAGTTAATCTGGTCTGTGACCCTTTAATAAAATTTGATTTGATTTGATTATGGCTACAATCCAATGTATACTTTGCTGAGACTAGAATTCCTATTCAATGTAGTGATATCCACTTCTATGTAAACAAACGTAGGATTGAACTAAACTTATGCACACCATCTAGGCAACTGAAACTGTTTCCTATAATCGAGAATGTTTTTTCTCTAAGAATTGGGGAAAAATATTTACCAGCAACTTCCAGAATGCCATTTTAAGATCCTTGTTTCTTATGCTATAGATGATTGGATTCGTTACTGGTGGCACCATGCAGTAGAACATAGAAGCCAAGAGGTCAAATGCCGATGGATTCCTGGGAGTTGGTCTTAAATAGACAAAGGTGCCACTTACCAAAAACAGGGTGATAACAATAAGATGAGGCAAGCAAGTTGAGAAGACTTTTTGCTTCCCATGTCTGGATGGGATTTTCAGGACTGCTCTAAAGATTTGAACGTAAGAAAAAGCAATAAGAGCAAAGTAGATGAAGGCTAAACAAACTCCAAAAGTCACAACCCAAATCACAGTGTTATCTGAGTCAGAGCAAGAGTTCTTCAGCAGTTGTGGGATTTCACAGAAAACTGATTAATGGCATTAGAACAGAACTCAACTCTGAATGTTGTTCCGGTGTACACTGTTGTATAGAAAAGTCCACCAATCCATGCACTGGTTGCCATCTGAATGCAAGCTTTCTTGTTCATGACAGTCTCATAATGCAGTGGATTGCAGATGGCAACATAGCGATCATATGCCATGACACCAAGGAAGACGTAATGGGACATCATGAAGAAAGCAAGGAAGAATATTTGGCAGACACATCCAGAGTAAGAGATTGTTTGGGTCTTCATCAAGGAATTTGCAATGGACTTGGGAACTGTAACTGATATGGAGCCAATGTCTTGCAATGACAGGTTGGCGAGAAAAAAGTACATGGGTGTATGAAGCTGGTGGCTGTAGAAGATGACAGTGATGATGATAAGGTTTTCTATGAGGGCCACCAAATATATTATGACAAAAAGGCTGATGTGAAATACCTGCACCTCCCGAATATCAGGGAATCCATGTAGAAGGAATCCATTTGCTCTTGACTGGTTCATCATTGTGTGTCTCAGACCTTTGTTTGGTGCCCGGGAAAGAAAGCTGCCATACTACTTCTTTCTTATTCTTTCTTATTCATTTGAACCGGGAAATCTTTCTTGGCAAACATGCTTTGATTACTTGTGATTACTTGTCCAAAAAGGCTTGTGCCTCCTCCGTTGCTATATCATCCACCTTGCCAAGAAGCCTACCCTTGTGATGTGTTCTACCTGCACTCCTGTCTTTTGGTAAGAGAAGCCAAAATGAAAGAATCCTTTGGTGGTGGCTCTCTGACTGCCCTCCCTGTTATTGAGACTCATTCCAACCAATGTAATCTCTATCACTGAAGGGCAGATATTGGAAACTAAGCTGTTCAACAAAGGGGTGAAATGGTTAGCAATGAGCTTTATCAATGTCTCGTTACTAATTATACCCAGAAGGTTTAATTCTCACGAGCCTTCTACAGCTCAGCAGCTGTGAATCAGATGTGTATTTTGAGGGTTGAGATTCAGTTATGTTTATAATGACTATGAACCAAAGTTCTTCTTAGGGGCTTGCACCGGGGGGGGGGGTTAAAGTTCCTAAATCTCTTTTCTCTAAGTGTGTGTGGTGGGTTTCTGGCAGTGGCTGCTTAAATTAAGAAAAGGAGGAGGAGGAGGAGTTTGGATTTGATATCCCGCTTTATCACTACCCAAAGGAGTCTCAAAGCAGCTAACATTCTCCTTTCCCTTCCTTCCCCACAACAAACACTCTGTGAGGCGAGTGAGGCTGAGAGACTTCAAAGAAGTGTGACACATCTAAAACTGAAATCTTTTACACCAGTGGTTTTCATCCAGTGTGCTGTGGCACCCTTAGGTGCCTTGAAGGATGGTCAGGGGTGCTGCCCTGACCATGGCCTCCATCCCTCTTTTCTTCCCTCCCTCCTCTGATTCCTGCTCACATCTCTGCCTCCCATAGGCTTGCATGGCTGTTTGTTGCAGCGGCTCTGGCTACAAGCTCCCCATGCAAATGGTCCTCTGGGGTTGGCCAAGGGGTGCTGGTTGCCAGAAACTGAGGTGGTCTTGGAGTAAGCAAGCAAGTGGTTGAGGTAGCCCAGCCAGCCAGTCTGCCAGTCATTGCTCTTGGGAATGGATGGACAAATGAGAGGCCGGGCAGGCAGCAAGCACACTGGTCTTTCTTGTACTTGTTGTGTACAATGCCTGCCTGGGAGTTCAGTGTCCTTCACCAAAAGGGAGGCTTTCTGTCATGCAGGCCTGGTGGCACCCACTGCTGCCTCCCAAAGTAAGGAAGGTGTTGGCCTAACATTCACATTTGGCCAATCCCTGTTGGGTTGCTAAAGCTGGGGTCTTTTTCTTCCCATGCTCATATGGGGCAGTGTGAGAAGGCAGGTCAGAGACCAGGGGCAGTGGCGGCAGCTTCCCAGATGGAGGGTGTTTGAAAAGGGGTGAGGGGCTGTCACATAACTGGGCTTCTGAGGCTCGGAGGGCATTTCGCCACAAGACAGTCACACACACCCTTGTGGAGCTTTCCCTCAGCCTCCTCACCTCTCCATTCTCCTTGAGAATCCTGCAGGCAGCTGCTGCCATGAGAATGCATCAGAGAAGGGAGAGAACAAAAGAGGGTTGAAGGCCAATGTTGCCTGCAGTACCCCTGACCATCATTCAAGGCACCCCAGGGTGCCATGGCACACTGGTTGAAAACCACTGAACAGAATAACTGATGAATGTCAGTTGAAATGGACTCACGCTGTGCCCAATGGACTCACACTGTGTCCAAAGCTGCTTGTTTGGCCACTCTCTGTCTCTCTTTCTTTAACAAATTCACAAAACAGGTATTAAATGCTAAACAAAACATTTTTTAAAAAAACAACAACACAAAAACCTTAAAGTAGGAAACACTCATTTTTGTTTCTTTGGATACCAAAAGGGATACTTGAGAGGGATATCTCATGGTTATATATTTAGCCCATACTTTCCTTATTCAGCGAACTGCTGATCACCTTGTGGAATGTTTGCTCAAATCAGCATATGTGGTGGAGATGTGGGAAGTGGTTAAGTTCTGGAAGGATTTGTTGAAATAAAATCAGTCCCTGAAGAAAACACCTCTAATATCCAGACCTGGCACTGCTTCTTAACCTTTGACAGGAAATAACACTAGCTTCAGACCCCTCAAAGGTTGTCTAGGAGCCAGGTTCATAATAACAATATACGAGAAGGTGAAACAAACTAGGGCAAGTAGCACTTAAGGAAAAAAGAGAGCAATAAAATAAAATTGGCACAAAGACTGAAGCATAATGATTCAATTGCAACTGATTGGAAAGGTTTTATTAAGTATATGGCTAAAAATTAAAACAGAGGGCTCCTTTGACACTATAAAAACTTTTGGTTAGAATAATCTGTATATTACCCTGTGTGCAAATGTTTTCATGGATGAGAACTTATATCGTATTTGGCTATTATTTCTGATGTATTGCCCAAACTTTATCATCTTGGTTAGGGTGGGATATTGTATGTTTGTGTGATGTTGTAATAAGCTGTAAGGATTTAATTAAAAATGATTGTTTTAAAATGAGAGTGCTCTAAACCAGGTTACATGACCTAGCTGAAGAGGCTTAGGATATAGCCTAAGCACTCCCCCCACCTGGTCCTGCTTCTGCCATTCCCCCTGACTACCCTCAATTTGGACTTACTTTTCAAACAGTTTTCTATGCCGGCTGCCAGGCCATGAGACTGAGCCAAATAGGCTTAAAACACAGCCTAGCCCACCTCCCCCCGTCCTACCCCAACCATGTGTCTGGAACAGCCCTTTTTTTTTGAAATTTATGCTACCACAGTTCAACCAGCTTCCACTCAGTTGGTTGAGCATTTTATACTGGTGTGTCTTCAACAGAGCTGGGGTCAGGAACTAAATGCTGAAAAACAATTGACCAAACCAGAGATAAACTAAATCCCAATGCTTATCCCTGAAGATCTTGCTGTAGGATTGCCCCTCTTAAGTTATTTTCTTATTTAGATATTTTATTTGTTTTAATGCACTTTGAGGGATATTCATTGGTGCTGAAAACACAATCAAAATGGAATTATTAAAAAAGAAAAAAGAAAAATTTAACCTCCACGTGACATTAGGGTGATCAAAGTATGAATCTTGGGGAAGAACATGAGATCCACCTTAGATTTAAAGTCAAATACAGCTTATCCCCTTTCTGTATAAAATAATATGTAAAGAAAATACAAACCAAACCATTGCTTAAAGAAAACAACAGAGAAAACATTTTTAAAAGATTACCTCAGGCTCAGACCTAAAAGTTTTGCCAGGGCAGCCTTGAGGTCCTTATTTCTCATGCTGTAAATTACTGGATTCAGCATGGGAGGAACCATGGAATATATTATAGTAAATATCAAATCCATTTGTGGGGCAGTGTTACAGGTGGGCCTGAGGTAAGCAAAGCATACTGTAAGTAAAAATGTGGAGAAGACAATGAGGTGGGGTAGACAAGTTGAGAAGGCCTTTCTTCTTCCCTGGGCTGAAGGGATTTTCAGAACAGCACTGAAGATGTGTACATAAGTAACAATGATGAAAATGAAACAGCCAACCCCAACTGTAAAACTAAACATAAGAATTCCAATTTCAATTAGGTACAAGTCAGAACACGCAAGCTTAAGTAACTGTGGGATTTCACAGAAGAACTGACTGACAACATTGGAGCAGAATAGTATTGAAAATGTTCCACTGGTGTTTAAAACTGCATGCAGAAGGCCGCCAACCCACACACCAGCAACCATTTGGGTACAAGCTCTCCTGTTCATTACCATTTCATAATGCAGGGGATCACAAATGGCAACGTACCGGTCATATGCCATGACTGTAAGGAGGAAAACATCACACCCAACAAAGAAGAGAAATGAAAGGACTTGAACAACACATCCAAAATATGAAATGTGCCTTGTGTTCATGAGGGAATTGGCCATGGATTTGGGAATAATAACTGAAACAGAGCCAAGGTCCTGCACTGCCAAATTCACCAGAAAGAAGTACATTGGGGTGTGCAGGTGGTGGTCAAAAGCTACTGCGAAGATTATGAGAAGATTCCCTGTCACAGTTGCTAAGAACATTCCAAGGAAGAGAAAGAAGTGTAGAATCTGCAGTTCCCGAACTTCTGAGAATTCCAAGAGAAGAAACTCAGACACTGATGTTTGATTATCCATTTTTTACTTAATGTTAAGTAACATGGCGACCCTGGAAGAAAACAACAACTCTGTATTTAATTCAGTTTGAAGTGGTTTAAAGAATAAATATCAAATCCTCTATGAAGACACAATTAGAATCCGTCACACTAAATTTCCCATAGAGGATCTTCACAGAAGCTAACAAAAAGGTTGGCCTGTTGCTCAACATCCAAAAAAACCAAATTGCTGTACCAACAAGCACAAAACAACCACTCTGCAATGCTACAAATCAAACTCAATGGTGTAACGTTGGAAAGGGTTCACTCCTCCTACCTGGGCAGTTATCTTTCTACAAGGACCGACATTGATGCCAACATCCAGTATTGCCTGAGCTCAGTGAGTGCAGCTTTCTCCAGATTGATATGCAGAGTGTTTGAGGACTGGGACATTCGTAGGGAAACTAAAATGCTTGTTTACAAAGCTATTGTACTACCAACCTTACTGTATGCTTGTGAAACATGGAACACTTATAGATGTCATCTCCAACTCCTTGAAAGACTCCATCAACGGTGTCTCTGAAAATTTAGTGTAGCTTCCCAACATGCACTGTAGCAGTATGTTTCGGTAGAATGTTCATTTCATTTGGGCTGCTTAGGAGATGCTGTTTCATTATCTAAAGGGTACCGGATATTCTTAGCCCAAAATACAGCTTGAAATAAGATAACTGTTTGCTGGTGTATTTTGCTATGTATTCCCAAACAGTTTTTAATGATGCTCAGTTCCCAGAGAAGCACTGTAGGTCTCAGATTGTTCTTGTTTCCCTTTCACACAATGAATGGAATATGAGTATTACTTAAAGACTATTGCTGTGTCTCTCTTCCCGGTCTTACCTCAGATGTCGAGGAGGATGTAGTCAAAGAGTACCAAGAGGACAAGTAGCTTCCCTCTCCATTCATGCAAAATGAATGAGGATTCTGAGAGATTCAACTTTGTACTCAGTTAAATTTTGCTTATATAAATCTGGTTAATGGTCTATAAAAGGTTCCTCAGTTGGTCACAAACTTTCAGGATAACATAAAATAAACACATATGTAGTTCTTCTTCAGTCTGGATTGTAGTTACCAACAGTTATAGTAAAGTCTTTTTATTAATGCAATTAATGTGTTTCCACTTGAATGGGTGACATATGACTACCCTCTGGAAATGATCTGAATACTGCATGTTGTATGAAATAGAATTAATCCATGTAAGAGCCAAAATCTCATATTTGGTTCTTAGATTATAGTACTATCTACATTGCCAAATGAATGTATCCCATTAGCAGTTCCTCTATAGGCAGCTCACATGCTCTGATTTAAGTGGAACAATCATTTCAAGAGCAAAATGTAGGGATTTGATGATTAGTTAGTTAGTTAGTTAAAGAAAGACATACATGTCCAGTCACTCAAGGTAAAATGATATAAATAACTTACTATTTTTCTTCATGCCGGTTTTTTTCTCCAAATGATGATGCGGCTTCCTCTCTTTTGTCTTTAGATAATAATCTATCCATACAGGCACAGCTGAAATTTTATGTATGTTCTCTTACCCTGTACCATTGCCTCCCACCCTCCAAGGCAGTCAAAAGTCTGTTTTCATTGGCAATACAAGATTGCCACTATGTTATTAGGTTTGTTGTGTTCACTGGCACATGCTCTCAAGAGTTCAACACAACTGGGCAAAGAACTCCCCCAAGAAAAATAGATTTTCTGCTATTTCTGAAAATATAATTAATAGATAATGAATGTATGTGAGAGTACATTTATTTATTTATCAATTCATTACATTTATTATCCACCCATAAGTTATAACTGGGGTTCTCTGAGCAATGAACAATTAAAATGATTTAAAAATCACATAATCCAGTAACAGAATATTAAGTCCTTCTCTGATAGTTTTTAAACAATGAAGATTTAGCAGGTTTTAGTTTTTGAATTTGTGCTTTTAGATTAATCGTTGCATGTTATTGACCAGGATGGTGTTCTATACACATTTAGCCCACATTTGAACTATCCATTTAAAACAGTATCATACCACTAAACTATCATCACACAGCTACAATTCCCAGATTTCCCTGGAAATACATATTGTTAAACCACTATCAGAGTTTAAATTCTGTGGAGGTAATAGGGGTATCATAATGACCCTTAGGACCCCTAACTACAGCTCCCCAGATTCTTTGTGTGAATCTATAACTGTTAAAAGTTGTATAATACTGCTTTAATTGCATGGTGCAGATGGGATCCTGCTTGGATTAAGACCAACTGAGTTCAACAGGTCTTCTGAGTAGACAGAAAAAGTTTTTAATGCTTTAAATTTTCAAAGGCATTATGATTCTGCAGTAGTTTGACTTCATCCCATTTTCTCTCCAGACAGATGGATGCCAACACCAGCAACAACAACAAATGTGCAAACAAGAAGCACATTGAAATTGTATAAATTGTCTAAAGTACACTACTCAAATAGACATTTTATATGCACTTTCCTGAAATGATGCATTTTGTTCTCATCTACCATATATGTTTGTATATGCAATTTACGCAAAATAATAACTAAAAAAACTTACTTAATTCTGTTGAACATGGCCTAACTTGGGATGTCTTTGGCCCATAATTTTTCTTTACACTTAGGAAGCACATTCTCTAGTCTTAAGATTTGTGGCCTAACTGATTATGCCTACTCAGACACAGCCAAAATAAAAAGTGGGAACTTAATAATTTGCTTTTCTGTGAGGGTCTTTTAAAAAAATAGGGAGAATTGATGGCAGTGGTTAACTGCCAAGCCTATATTGTGTAGACATGTGCAGGTTGATCTTGGTAAAGTTGCATCCACTCCAGCCCTGGTTGCCCTTTGATTGTGCAGCCATCAAAAGAGTGAAGACTTTGTGAGTTGTGGAGGGTTAGGGTGGGGCTGTGACCCCTCCTTCAGCTGTGTTTTAATGGGCAGAGACAAAAGGGTTTAAAGGGTGTAGAATTTCAGTTTAAATGATAAGGCTCAGAGATGTATATTTTTTCTCTGAGTTAGTAGCAACAAGGAGGAAGCAGGGGCCCGAAGAGCATCATGTGGGTTGACTGTGAAAGGCTGTAATAAAAAGAAAGAGAACATGGCAGATGCAAGCCTGCTGTGCCTGTGAGAGAAACAAGTAATCCTCTTGGATTGTAATGTATTGAACGTCTCCATCTAGGCGCAGGTTGTAGACATGTATAAATAAACCATATATATTAAAGACACCTGAGTCTCCACCATGCCTCATTGTCCAAAAAGAAACACAGACCCTGAGTAACTGCCCAGAACTGCTTGCATCCCCAATGTTTGGGGGTATTGGGGTGGTGTGCATCAATGGTGAAAAATAGGGGGGTGGAATGTGTCCAGACCTTTTGCAACATACATAACCATTTCACAGTATTTTTTCATACATACATATAGTTTGCTCAGAGATTGGCCACCATGGTTTCAAACAGAATTGGACACAAAAGTAGTTACTATAAAAGATGTGAAACCTTTTGCTGAAATCTCCAGACTGATGGGGAATATATATATAGAAGGGGTGCATTATTGTACTTAATGAAAATATGGAGAGTAAAGAGCTGAACCAAAATTTGGAATTTTATTAACATCAGCAAATGATACAGGTTGAATAGGTGATATTTATAATTATTGAATTTGATACCCAAAGAGAACCATTTATGAGGAAATGGGCTAGAGGGTTACAAGAGGATCTTAGTATGGAGGAATGGATTTTGGTAAATTGCTGCTACAGATTACATCAGTAGAGTTGAAAAAAAATTCCTATCTTGATCACTGAATTGGAACAAACAGCAGTCAGGTTTTATGTGGATTTCTGTTCATTCCAATTTAGCACAGAAGAGCAGGTTTTCTGGAGGAAAGAAGCAGAGCAAAGGCAAAACTGCTTGGACCCAGAACACTGCTCAGACCTGTGATTTTTAAGCAGGGGACAAGAAGAAGTGTGGAGAAGCCCTTAAATTGGGTATTACTCTTTTTAAAGTTTGCTCCAACTGCTAAATTCTCTCTGTGAAAGGATATACAAAGATAGCTATCCTATGCACATGAAGTTCATTTGAAGGAAGCTGGTGTATGTTAAGCCAGCGTAATGTTACACTAGAACCAAACACCATTCAGCAGCAAGGCTGGGCTGCTACTCTGCCTAAGCCTGACAGAAGGAAAGCAAACCTTTCAAATAGTCTTCTATGCAGGGGGCTATACCATGTAACTGAGATGAATGAGTTTAGGATTCAATCAAGACCCACTCCCCCACTATTACCCTAAAGGTCCATTGTAGATTTAATCCCAAGCATCGCTTATTTCTTTTCTCTATAATAGAATAGGACAAAAAAGTAAAAACCAAACCATTGCTTAAAGAAAGCAACAGAGAAAGCATTTTTTAAAAGGTTACCTCAAACCTAAAAGTTTTGCCAGGGCAGCCTTGAGGTCCTTATTTCTGATGCTGTAAATTACTGGATTCAGCATGGGTGGAACCATGGAATATAGTATAGCAAACACCAAATCCAGTTGTGTGGCAGTGTTAGAGGTGGGTCTGAGGTAAGCAACACCTGCTGTAAGGAAAAATGTGGATAAGACAATGAGGTGGGGTAGACAAGTTGAGAAGGCCTTTCTTCTTCCCTCAGCTGAAGGGATTTTCAGAACAGCACTGAAGATGTGTACATAAGTAACAATGATGAAAATGAAGCAGCCAAACCCAATAGTAGTACTAAGCATAACAATTCCAATTTCAATTAGGTACAAGTCAGAACACACAAGCTTAAGTAACTGTGGGATTTCACAGAAGAACTGATTGACAACATTGGAACAGAAGGGCATTGAAAATGTTCCACCGGTGTTTAAAACTGCATTTAGAAGACCACCAAACCACACACCAGCAACCATTTGGGTGCAAGCTCTCCTGTTCATTACCATTTCATATTGCAGGGGATAACAAATGGCAACATACCGATCATATGCCATGACTGTAAGGAGGTAAACATCACATCCAACAAAGAGGAAGACTAAGAGGACTTGAACAACACATCCAAAATATGAAATGTGCCTTGTGTTCATGAGGGAATTGGCCATGGATTTGGGAATAATAACTGAAACAGAGCCAAGATCCTGCATTGCCAAATTCATCAGAAAGAAGTACATTGGGGTGTGCAGGTGGTGGTCGAAAGCTACTGCCAAGATTATGAGAAGATTCCCTGTCACAGTTGCTAAGAACATTCCAAGGAAGAGAAAGAAGTGTAGCATCTGCAGTTCCTGAACTTCTGAGAATTCCAAGAGAAGAAACTCAGACACTGATGTTTGATTATCCATTTTTTACTTAATGTTAAGTAGCATGGCAACCCTGGAAGAAAACAACAACTCTGTATTTAATTCAGTTTGAAGTGGTTTAAAGAATAAATATCAAACCATTTGTGAACACACAATTAGAACATGTCACACTAAATTTATAACTATCATATGTTCAACACTAAATCATCTAGCTTTTCTTTGTGGATTATGGATATTTTGAGGGCCCATGTGAAGTGAGCCTTGGCCACTGAGGGATGGGCTTCATGAAGGAGAAGTTTTTTGATTAGTGATAGTAGGTTTTCACAAAGGAATTGGTTGTACATCCTGAATCACCCAACCCACAGGAGATTATTCCTTCAGTGTTGATGTTGGGTGGCATTTCCGTGCACTGCTCTGGTTTGCCAGAAGCGGCTTAGTCATGCTGGCCATATGACCCGGAAGCTGTACGCCGGCTCCCTCAGCCAATAAAGCGAGATGAACGCAGCAACCTCAGAGTCGGTCATGACTGGACCTAATGGTCAATGGTCCCTTTATCTTTATGAGGTGTATCATTTCTCTAAAATCCCTCCAGAATGCCATCTTAGGGTGTTCTATGACTGGTTGACACCCATCCGGGAATTCAGAAGGAATACATTCCCCCTGAATCCCTTTAACAGGATACCCTGGAAATTTGACCCATGTATTGGAAGTGGTATTTCAAGCCACCACTCTACCAGACTAAGGAGCCCGCACAATGCCCTTTTCTGCCACCCGAGTTGGCCCCACCATGTTCTGCCTTTCTGCTTTTCAGCAACAATGGGGCCTCTGTGCATCCCATTGTATTATACTGTTAGTGTAGCTTCCCAACATGCACTGTAGCACTATGGTTCACTAAAATGTTCACTTTATTTGGGCTGTTTAGGAGATGCTGTTTCATTATCTATAGGGTACGGATATTCTTAGCTCAAAATAGAGCTTGAAATAAAATACGTGTTTGCTGATGTATTTTGCTATGTATTCCCAAACAGTTTTTAATGATGCTCAGTTCCCAGAGAAGCACTGTAGGTCTCAGGTTGTTCTTGTTTCCCTTTCACACAATAAAGGGAATATTGGCATTGCTTAAAGACTATTGCTATGTCTCCCTTCTCAGGCTTACTAAAGATGTAGAGGAGGATGTATTCAAAGAGTACGAAGAAGAGAAGCAGCTTCCCTCCCCATTCATGCAAAATGAAATGGAGAATTCTGAGAGCTTAGACTTTGTACTCAGTTAAATTTTGCTTGTATAATTCTAATTAATGTTCTATAAAGAGTCCCTCAGTTGGTCACAAACTTTCAGGATAACATAAAATAAACACATATGTAGTTCCTTAAGGTTGGATTGTTGTCACCAAAGGCTATAATAAAGTCTTTTAAATAATGCAGATTAATATGTTTCCACTTGGATGACATATGACTACCCCTCTGGAAATAATCTGAATACTGCGTGTTGTAAGAAATAGAATTAATCAGTGTAAGAGCCAGTATCTCATATTTGGTTTTCAGATTATAGTACTGTTTACCTTACCAAATGAAAGTATCCCATTAGCAGTTCCTCTATAGGCAAATCACATGCTCTGATTTAAGTGGGACAATCATTTCAAGAGAAGAAATGTAGGGATTTGATGACTAGTTAGTTAGTTTGTTAAAGAAAGACATAAATGTCCAGTCATTCAAGGTAAAATGATATTAATAACTTACTATTTTTCTTCATGTCAACTTTCCCTCCCAAATTATGATGTGTCTTCCTCTCTGTTGTCTTTAGATGTCCATCTATCCATATGGGCATAGCTGCAATTTTATTTATGTTCTCTCACCCCGCTCCATTGCCTCCCACCCTCCAAGGCAGTGAAAAGTCTGTTTTCATTGACAGTACAAAATTGCCACTATATTGTTATGTTTGTTGTGTTCCCTGGCACATGCTCCCAAGAGTTCAACACAACTGGGCAAAGAACTCCCCCAAGGAAAATAGATTTTCCGCTATTTCTGAAAATATAATTAATAGATAATGAATGTATGTGAGAGTACACAAACATACATTTATTTATTTATTTATCTATCAATTCATTACATTTATTTGAACTATACATTTAAAACAGTATCAGACCACTAAGCAATAGCTATAATTTCCACATTTCCCTGGAAATAGAGCTTGTTTAACCACTTTTAGAGTTCAAACTTTGTGAAGGGAATATGGGTCTCCCAACAACTCTCAGCAGCCCTAACAAACTACAGAATTCTTTGACTGTTTAAAGTGGTATAATAACACAATGTAAATTTTAGCCCTTTAATCCACATATATTCCCACTGTTCCAGCTGAGATATTCCATGAGGTCCAGAGGCTTGTCACTCTCAGGAGCTCGTCCTACACTCGAGTTGGACCCTGGCAGAGACACATGCCTGACTGGCATGTTCTCTCTCCTGGTCTTTCATTCGGGAGCTTCAGAAGCTTTCTTCTGCCTGAACATCACAGTGACCGATGCCAATAGTCATCGGCACACTTAGGGATCCTCAGAGTGTTTACAGTTTGCATAACAGACCTCAGCAACTTAGCATTTTGGCTAGTCTACTTTATTTACATATAAACACACACAGAGCACTGCAACATGGCTCTCTCTTTCTAGCATCAGACAGCAAAGAGAAAAAGAACAAAGGACAATAGTCCCACTTTATGGAACACAGTAACACAAACATCCTGTCTCCATCACTTCCCACTCTGTGGAGTCAAAACATACACCGTCATGTGATAGACAAAAATCCCATGACTGAAATCATGGAGCAGGAATTGTAACAGTCACATCAGATATGAGGGATGGGGCTCTGGAGCATGTGGAGGCCAACTGTGAATGGTCTGCTTAATACTTTGAGAGTAATCTCACTCAACTTCATAGAGATTTGAATGCCACAACTGTGGCAGTTCCATTTGAGGTGTCTAATATCTTATGTGTCTGAGGTAGAAATGGCTGTCCTACTAGATCTCTCAACAGCTTTTGATATTATTGAACATGGTGTTCTGCTGAACCAGCTCTGTGGGATGCTATCATGGACACTGTCACAGTGGCAACATTTCTACTTGCAAGGTAATGTCCAGAGATGTTATGGTGTCCTGCAGGGCACTTTTTTTTCTTCTGGTGGTTTATGAAGCTAGAAATTCCATTAACTTGCACTGCAAAACCAAAACGGCCACAACATTTTGTTTCTCCACAAGCTACCATTATCACCCATTAGTGAAGCCTTTGGTCCTTTCTGTAACAGTAGTAGCCCCAGATCTTACAACAAATAGTTGCAAAGGCAAATGCTCAAGACCAGTAAAGCAATGATATGAATAGTTTATAATCAGATTTCCTATGCATGTCACCTTAAGCCATAGCTCAGCGGTCGGCCACATGCTTTTTATTCAGCAGGTCTCAGGTTCCTCAGCATCTAGAAGTTGAATAGAAAAGATCCCCATCTTAAACCCTGTATATTGTCTATGAGTCATTGTATGCAATATTGATTGTTTTGAATGCTATGCTATTGTCAGAAACTCCTACAGATAAAGTTTCTCTTAATTACCGTATTTTTCGCTCTATAGGACGCACTTTTCCCCCTCCCAAAATTAAGGGGAAATGTGTGTGCATCCTAGGGAGTGAATGCAGGCTCCTTGGCTTCAGCGATAGCAACACGAAGCCTCCGAAGCGCAGAGGGAGCGCTCCCTCCATGCTCCGGAGGCTTCGCGTTGCTTTCGCTGAAGCCTGGAGAGCAAGAGGCGTCAGTGCGCACTGACCCCTCTCACTCTCCAGGCTTCAGGGATAGCCGCCTGAAGCCTTCGGAGCTCAGCGTGAGTTCCTGCTGCGTTCTGGAGGCTTCAGGTTCCTTTCGCTGAAGCCAGGAGAGTCTTGCTCTCCCGGCTACAGCAAAAGGAACCGAAGCCTGAGGAGCACAGCGGGAACTTGCACTGCGCTCGGAAGACTTCAGGGATAGCTGCGTGCAGCCCCTCTGGCTGGAGAGATTGCGCATGGCTAAAGAAGAAGCCAAGACAGCGAGCGGGATCCCTAGCAGCTCTGGGAGAAGCGGATCTTGATCTCCCCCTCTAAACGCTAGGTGCGCCCTATGGTCCCGTGCGACCTATGGAGTGAAAAATATGGTATGTTAGGAGAACATAGATTGTAAAATTAATTTTTCTACACACCTGCAGTCATGGCTTGAAGTGGCTTGCTAAGGCCAAGTCCTCAGGGAAATTAAGATCATATTAATAAACCACCTCCTGATGGTTGTGTTAAACTCTTACTGCCAGTAAAGATATGATTTTCCTGCCTCAGCAAGAGCAGGGGAACACTTATAATGCATCTTAGCACACTGGGAAACACTTAGTTCTGGGAGCAGAAAGTGTATGAGAAGCGAATAGAAATCTATGGAATAAATGTAAGTCATTTATCTACTTAATACTTTAGAAAATGGCAGATATATACTGCACTTTTTTCAAATTCAATATATAAAAATTGTCATTCTCTGCATTGGGATACATTTTAGGTATCGCAGAAATACAGAGGACTTGTACAGCAGAAACAGATTAGATTTAGATTAGATTTATTAAATTTATACATTGTTTCTTTTGATGCTATTTACAGGTTACTACTGGACTGGTAGAGCAGCTAGCTTTTTAACATTCTGTCATTACAACCTTAATAATTCTAGTTACAGATAGGTAGCCGTGTTGGTCTGCCATAGTCAAAACTAAAAAAATTCCTTCCAGTAGCACCTTAAAGACCAACTAAGTTAGTTCTTGGTATGAGCTTTCGTGTGCATGCACACTTCTTCAGATACACTGAAGTGTGCATGCACACGAAAGCTCATACCAAGAACTAACTTAGTTGGTCTTTAAGGTGCTACTGGAAGGAATTTTTTTTTTTTGTTTTTAATAATTCTGTTAATCATAAATCAAGACAATTAGTGAATATCCTGTCTGACAAGGGATACAATGTAATGGAATTTCAGGACATTCTGGTGAAAAATGTCTGTGTAATAGATGTTTTTTATCCAACTGTAAACATCCTGCTTTTGGTGCCATGTTTGTGTTCAATCAAAACACTCTGTACACTTCAACAACACTGCAGGGTTTGTTACACAAATGATGGGTGTTCATAAACTTTTGAGATCTCAAAGTTCTTGCCTTAATGCAGCATTTAATGAATGGTACATGTTATCCAGTATATGTGTTAAAGTTATTCAGGGATGTCTTCAATCAAAAGAGGTAGGGAATTATGCTGGGATGATCAAAGGAAAAAGTAGGTGCATGGGGACTAAATTGTAAGAGAGCATAATATGCAAGACTGTAAAACAGAGCTGAAGAACCTGTGAAACTCTGGGAGTTTCTAGATTACGATGCTCATAATTCCCGACCGCGCTGGTTGGCAATGATGGGAGTCCATCCAACAAGATCAGGAGGGTCACAAATTCCTCAACCCTGCTGTAGAACATGCTTACTGCTTACATAGTGCATAGGCTATGTAGGAAACTTAGTTTGCAGGTTTCTGCTTTGTAGCGCATTGTAAATTTGTACGTGGCTTACCTCTATACTTAAACTGAAGTCTGTTTTAAACCTATAGTCTGCTCTCATTTACATTACTTATTTTTACTTCACCATTCAGCCAATATGGCAGTGCAGCTAAGAAGTGGTAAAGCCTGAATGGTTTGAATGGCCCAGC
Organism: Podarcis melisellensis; assembly: GCF_964234715.1. Lineage (NCBI taxonomy): Eukaryota > Metazoa > Chordata > Lepidosauria > Squamata > Lacertidae > Podarcis > Podarcis melisellensis. The sequence continues at coordinate 25,159,311 of NC_138545.1, read as the reverse complement.
AACAGCCTTGTGAACAACGTCTTGCCTTGCTGTTCTTACCATTTTGTTCTGTTACAATCAGTGTAGGAAATGCCTGTTTGTGAGGGGCAGAATACGTGTGTGTGTGTGTGTGTGTGTGTGTGTGTGTGTGAAGTGTATGCATAGAGTTGTTGAGCTTTTTAATTAATAACTGTTGTGATGAAAAACCAGAAAAGAAAAGCTTTGGGTTGACAATTTAAATCCAGACACTCTCATGGCAATCTTGTGATACTAAGGGTAGTAGGCCGGTGGGGTTTAAATTTAGTCAAAGCCAATAACTAAATGTCCTACACCAAATCTATAATTCAACAGAGAGGAGATTAGCCTCTAAGCTCAATGGAGCATTTGGAACACAGGATGGAACAGGAAAAAATTGCCTTAAGAACTTAGACTGAACAGCTTGTGTAGATCCAAGGAGAGCGCCTGGGCAAATCTGAGCCCCATATAATAACTGTGCTAGGGGTTTAGCTTTAAACACTTCAAGTGCTGATGGTATGTGATTGCCAACTTTTGTACAGAAAATGTGTGTCAGAATTTTGGTGCTTTGATACTTTTTTCCCCTTTGCATATTTCTGATGTGCTCCCCATGACCCTGTTGACTGAAAAATAAGGCCAAGGTATTTAAAAAATTTAACTTGTTTGATCAACTGATTATCCATATACCATCTATGGGCCCTATAGTTTCTTGAAAACACCATGGCATTCCTTTTCTTGTAATTCACAGCCCACTGTTCTCTTTGGCAGTATCCTGTGAATGCCCTCATCAATCTTTTTAGGCCCACTTTTGTTTGAGATAGAAAGACTGCATCATCTGCATACAATAATATAGAGATGGTTTTTGTGGCCAATATAGGGGCATGATACTCTGGGGATGTTAAACTCTGGACAATATTTATATATAAATTAAACAGTGTGGGAGCTAGGATACAACCATGCTTAACTTCCTTTGTGGCTGCTACAGATATTATGGGCTATAGCGTGTTCTCCCTAACCAGAGAGCACGGGTTGCGGTTGGGGAGACATGCCACCTTGCCATGACTAGGCAGATTTGAGGAAAAACCCGAGCCTGCTAAAGGGTTAATATTGGGTTGCTGGGGAGTTCTGTATGTTGCCAAATTCAGAGGAGGGGTTAGAGTCTATAAATATGGGGAGCCAGGGGTTGGACTTCCTCTTGGCCGTTTGCTTTCGGATCACATGGAGCACTTGGACAATCTTCTCATTGTCTGGTTACATTCTTTATTTCTTTATTTCCCCTTTCTTTTTAATCCTCTCTAGTCCCTTAAATAATCTAATCCCCCCCCTTTTCCTGTTCGATTTCCCACCCCACCCCTTACCCTGCCCTGTGGGAAGATTCTCCCTATATCCGTGGCATGCCTTTCCCAATAGGGAAAGAGCCCCCGTTAGGGGCTTTCTTTCGCAAAAGGTTTCCCCCATTTCTCTCGTTGAAATTGTGGGGCTAGTCAGGGCTGTTCCAGCTTAGCTGGAATCACTTTCGTTTATAGTATCCCCGAAGGTTGGCTTTAATTTGAGTGTGTGCGGCGCTGTTGGCCAAATTTTAAGCTAGCCTTGGGTGGGAGCACTAATTTGGCTTCCTTTAATATTGCTATGAGACTTAAGATTCTCAAGAGCAGAAACAGGGAGGCCTATTCGGCCTGCACATTAACTTCCAAGCCTAAGTCTGCTACAGGTAGCAGTTAATTGTTAAGTCTCTGACACGTGACTCATTCTCGCTATAGGAATGTATCTGCTTGCAGGCCCAGTTGCTCCTAATGTATATCTGAGGCAGACAGAGGGCCCCAGAGGCTCTCTGTGCCTCCAAGGATTAGAGCACTCTGTATATGCTCTTGAACTATGCCATTTCTGAACAAGTTTATTTTCTTTAAGTTTGTTTTGCCCTGATAGTGGCAAATGCCATTTTAGAGACGAGCCATTGTGGCTTAGTGGCAAAAGTGTAAGACTAGGACCTGGGAGACAGGGTTCATATCCCCCTCTTAGCCATTGTTATAACAAAACAAAACTAACTGCTCCTTTTAGGCTATTCTGTTGCTGGGTAGTTCTGCCCATTTGTGATAAAAGAACTTTGGGTTTTCTTGAAGGGGTGCTTCCTTCTAAAAGGGCAAGCAGGGGTACCTGGAATTGGTCCCTGTATGGGACGGCTGCATGCTCCCCCATTGCTCTACATGGACACCTAGGTCCTTTTGGTGTTTACCTCACTGCGAGGGATGTAACGGGCGCCACGTTTGCAATATGCAAGTGGGAGAAAGCACCTTTACGTGCCCGCGTTGCAGTTTGCTCTGTGCGTTGCAGGGCACGGCGCTGCACGGGCTGCAATTGCATTGCATTGTGTGAGAGATTTGCAGTTGCATTGCACAGGGGTGTGTGCATTGCACAGAGAGTGTGTTTGCATTGCACGGAGTGTATTGTTGCATTGCCCTGAGTGTGTTGTTGCATTGCACGGAGTGTGTTGTTGCATCGTACGGAAGGTGCGGTTGCATTGCACAGAGTGTGTGTGTGTGCATTGCACGGAGTGTGTAGTTGCATTGCACGGAATCTGTGTGCATTGCATGGAGGGTGTAGTTGCATTGCTTGGAGTGTAGTTCCATTGAACGGAGTGCATAGTTGCATTGCACGGAGGGTTTGTGTGTGCATTGCACGGAGTGTGTATTTGCATTGCACAGAGCGTGTTTTTGGGTTTTTTTTGCATTGCAGGGAGTGTGTAGTTGCATTGAACGGAGTATGTAGTTGCATTGCACGGAGGGTTTGTGTGTGCATTGCACGGAGTGTGTAGTTGCATTGCACAGAGCGTGTTTTTTGCATTGCACGGAGTGTGTAGTTGCATTGAACGGAGTATGTAGTTGCATTGCACAGAGGGTTTGTGTGTGCATTGCACGGAGTGTGTAGTTGCATTGCACAGAGCGTGTTTTTTGCATTGCACGGAGTGTGTAGTTGCATTGCACAGAGTGTGTGTCGGAAAAGGAAGCTGGCTCAGCAGCAGCTTTGTCAGGACTTCTTTAGGGGTTCTGGCCAGCGTCAGCCCTGTAAATTTACATATCATGATGGCAGCACAAGATGCCCCCTGCCCAAGCGGGGGCTGGAAGCTGGCAAGCAATAGCTCAATACCTTTTGCCCTTATTCCCATTTTATTTAGGGATCCAGTGGATATCGTTGCTAAAACAAACCACTTGCCTATGGAGAAGCTGTCTGCCTTGAAGGAAGTTATTTTGTAATACTTCCTCTGTAGCAAGTGATGCTTCATCAGATCCGATCTTGCTGGGTCACTTAATTAATCTTCCCACTAGGCCAGGCTGCCTGCGGCCTGAGGTCCCCTTACCTTTGTGTATGCCTACCAAGTGTGGTGAAGGCAGATATCAGGCGATGGTAGCAATTCCTGAATGGTTGCAATAGTAGTTCGGCATGGCAGGATACCTTGAACCCGCACAAGGATTTTCAGGTTCATGCTGGTGCTGCTGGATCTTTGCCCTTTGGTTTTACTTCAAGGGCCGCTGGTGTGCAAAGCTATGGCCTCAAGCCCGGAGTGGTGAGGCAATCATGTGACATAACTTTTCTTGAGTTTTCCCCATTGTACTAGCAGTTCACATGTGGCCCGAGGAGTTCAGTGACCATCGGATCTGCTTTTGGTCTGATAACCAGGTAGTGGTGAGCGTCTTGGCAAAACAGTCCTCACGCTCCAGCAGATTCTCCGCCCCTCCGCTCACGCTTTCGAACTGCGCCGCTTAAGGTTCAATATTGTGCTTTCTACTCTCCAAATTACGGGATCCTCTAATGATGTTGCTATCACTATCCCATTTTCAGATGAAGCGCTTCAGATCCTGGGCTCCAGACTCAGCTGTTGCCAGACTTTTCCAGACCACCTGTGGCATTTTGACAACAATTAGTATTTACAGAGAGCAGCAGCCTCCATTTCCCCTTCTGCTTTTAGCTCTTATGGGATGGCCTGGATGGCAGTCCTCGGCCATTCAGTTGAATTAGCCCCCATCCTCTGAACAGATCCTGCAGTATTTGGTCCACCTGCTGCAGATTGGGCGTGCTGTTATAACTATCAGAATTCAGTCCACTGCAATGTCTGTTACTCTGAAGCTTAATTTTCAGAGACCCTTGTATAAAGTTTATAGTGCGCAGGGCCTTGGAAGGTTGGAATAGGCTCCAACCTCATAGGACAGCGGACAGGAAGTTTGTCAATTTTACCTATGTAGTATCTGCAACAAGTTAAAACTTGTCTGCTGGTTAAAGATCAAGCCGAGATTCCTTTCAGTAGTCCATTGCATTTTCGCACTGAGGGTTAGGAAAATGGTTGTTGGTGCCAGCATGGGGCTGAGAGTCTGGAGGCTTATTGCTTCAGGACTTTTCTTTATCCTTTGGAACTTGTCTTTAGAATCGGGAACTCAAAAACAGACTTAGTGGGCAGGAGTGCCACAATCAGGGTTCCCGCCACAAGTGAGGAGGGCCCTTGCCCAGTTATGGATAACAGAATATTTGGCTTTTCATTCCCTGGGGGCTGGCCCGCTCCTAGTGCATGAAAATGGGTTCCCGTTAGCCAGGCATCAATGTGCTTACGTCGTGCACCAGTTATTACGGCCTGCGGCTTGCTTACCGCTGAACATGCCTCATTCCTTTCGAATAGGACTGCTGAAAAGGCTGCAGACTGGGGGCCTGTCAGTAGACAGGATTGTGAATACGGGTCATTGGAAGTCTTACGCTGACAAGGGTTATATCAAGAAGTGTCAAATGATGTCTGTGCTGATGCTTGTCTGTTATTTCCTCCCCCCCCCCCCCTAGTTATGGCAAGACACTTTAAATTTACAAAATGATTTTCAGGTGCATTCGGATGCTGCAGGTTCCCTGGGTTTCGGTCTTTACTGGAAGGGGCGGTGGTGCGCTGAGCGTTGGCCGTCTGAGTGGCAGGGAGAAGAGATTACACAGGACCTAACATTTCTCGAGTTTTTCCCATTGCAGTGGCTGTGCATTTGTGGGTCGAGGAATTCAGGAACCCTTGTGTCTGCTTCTGGACCGATAATCAGGCGGTGGTGAACATGCTGGCGAAGCTGTCATCACGCTCTCCCAGGGTGTCTGCCTTAATGTGGGCCTTTGTGTTGCATTGTTTACGTCATAATATATTGTTTTCTGCATGTTTTATTCCTGGGGTGTCTAACGAAATTGCTGATGCTCTGTCCCGTTTTCAGATGGAGCGGTTCAGACTTCTGGTTCCAGAGGCACGGATACGTCCGGAATATTTCCCGGATCATCTCTGGAACCTTGGCGGCAATTAGTTTTGCAGGGAGTAGCGGCTTCGGTTTCTCCATCTACCCTTAGATCTTACACAAAGGCTTGGACTGATTTTTTGACATTTATGCGCCAGTCATCCACTAATTTGGAGGGTGTTCCCCCCACCTCCTCGCAGGTGTTGAGTTTTTTGGCACATTTATTTCAGCTAGGGCGGGCAGCGAAAACTATTAAGATACAGGCGGCTGCCATATCCTTTTTCTGCAAAACATTTTATGATAAGGACCCTTGTGCGAGGTTTCTTGTGCGCAGGGCCCTCGAGGGTTGGGGCAGACTTCGTCCGCCCCAGCCGGCCTCACGGTGCCCCATTTCCTTTGATCTGCTGAGTAAGATGCGCAGGAGGCTGCGGGTGGTATGTTGGTCGAGGTACGAGGCTTGCCTTTTTTCGGCTGCCTTCTCTATTGCCTTTTTTGGAGCTCTTAGAGTGGGTGAGCTAGTACCGGAAGAGGGCAGAGATGGTCGTTCCAGGGGCCTTTTGTTCAGGGACGTCCAGCTGACTCCCGCAGAATTGAAAATCACAGTCAGAAATTCTAAGACTGATCAGAGGGGTAGGGGTGCCGTCATTCGTCTCCCTGCTACGGGTGAGGCAGGCCCTTGCCCGGTGAAGGATGTCAGTAAGTACTTAGCAGTACGCGTCTCGGGCGATGGGCCTCTGCTTAGACATGAAGATGGGTTGCCCCTAACGAGGCGCCAGTTTGCACAGGTGATGCGCAAAGTGATTGTTGCTTGTGACGGCACGTCTGAGGGTTTCGCCCCTCATTCCTTCAGGATTGGGGCCGCAACAACGGCTGCTCATTGGGGTTTATCAGCCGCTAGGATAAAGGATTTGGGGCGCTGGAAGTCGAATGCCTTTCGGAGTTATGTTCGTTAGTACTTGTGGAAGCTTATACTGTTGTTTTTGTTTATCTCAGGTCTGGCGGCTGTTCGCATCTGGTTGGTGGGGCACAGCATCATCCATTGGGCTGGTATCGCAGCGCGGCAGTCCAGGCTGGGTCCAGGTCTCGGCTTCCCTCCACATGTGCAGCTGTCATGGCTGTCTAGACGGGGAATGCGCTGGTCAGAGTTCCTGCCAAGGATTCGAGGGAGTTGCTCTTGGAAGGGCCGCCCACGGCTATTGTGGTGCAGCTGGGTGAGAACGACCTGGTATCCGTGGACTGTCTTTCACTTCGTGCTGCAATTTTGAGTGACTTGGAGATGCTGCGATCATTGGTGCCGTCAGCTAAGATATTTTGGTCTAAGCTATTGCAACGCCGCATTTGGTTGGGCAGTCATTGCCCGGCAGCCACAGAAAGGGCCAGAAAACGCATCAATTCTGCGGTGGCTAAGAAGGTTTTTGAGTTGGATGGTGATGTGATTTCCCATCCGGCAATACTGTTTCAAGCAACGCCCCTTTTTAGGGCTGATGGGGTGCACCTTTCGGCCTCTGGGAACGAGGTTTGGCTGGGTGCAGTGGTGGCTAAGCTAAGGGCTTGGCTGGGGTTGTGAGTGGTTTGGCGGTGAGCTTGAGGCTCCATGGCGGTTAGGCATTGGTTAAGGTGGTTCTTGGAGGGGTAAGTGCCTACCCCTCCAAATGATGCGAAGGGAATTCCGTTAAAGGAATCCAGGGGCTTGCCATTCTTTTCGTCCTTGTCCCTGGCATCGGACTTGGGCCGTGCAAGCCCCAAAGGAACATGAGGGTGAGTAGTGAGGGACTGATGCCCAGCTTCATTTGCTCACCCAATATTTGTTTCCCACTAAGGCTTCCGCTGGTGTCCGGAATGCCTCTGGCTTCCGCTGGTGTCCAGAATGCCAGCTCTGTCCCTGAGGGCATGGACAGATAGTCATAACCAATGCCTAAGCAACCACTCACAGATTTTGTATGTGAATAAAGTTGTGGCCAAAATTATGCCAAAAACCCAAACAAAAATTGATGTGTGAAGTGTGAATTATTGGGGGGTGGCAACTGTGGGACTCAACACGCAACCATTTGTAGAGCAACACACTTTCAGCACAGTGTTGTTTAAGGAAACTCCCAAAATTGCTGAGTTTTTTTAAGGAAGTTGCCTAACACAAAACACCTTTGAAATACCAGTAATGGGACATATGTCAGTCTGTCTCATCAAATTTGAATGAAATGAGTTGTTATGTGGGGCTGTTTTTACCCCAAATGAGGTTTGGGGACTGTTAAGGTGCCCATATTCAAATGCTGAAAGAAGTTTAACCTATAATAACAGCTCAAGGTTCTGAGTGTTTAGAAGATCAAAGTAAACCCATATTAAATGAGCAGCAGAATACTGATGTTAAGGAAGCAGTGGTGAGTCACTGTCTCTTGTAATAACACATCATTAAAGTTTTCATGTATTGAAAGGTTCACTTCTAAGACTTGTGGCTTATTTTCCTTATCTTTTTTTGACTCTGAATTAAGTAAATCTTGCTTAGTAAGTTATGCTAACAGTTATCTTTCTATTTTGTTCCAGAGGTTGCAAGGATTTTAGTGATTTGTTTTAAAAAACATGGATAATCAGTCTTCCATTTCTGGATTTCTCCTTCTTGAATTCTCAGCTGTCCGGGAGCAGCAGATTCTACACTTCATTTTGTTCCTGATATTGTACCTAGCAATTGTCTCAGGGAATCTCCTCATCATCTCTGCAGTAGTCTTTGACCACCACCTGCACACCCCTATGTACTTCTTCCTAATGAATTTGGCCATCCAGGATCTTGGCTCTGTTTCTGCCATCATACCCAAATCAATGGCTAATTCTTTTCACAATACTAGATACATTTCTTATTCTGGATGTGTGGCTCAAGTGTTCTGTTTTGTTTCCTTTGTGGGATCCGATTTCTTTCTCCTCACAGTCATGGCATATGATCGCTATGTTGCCATTTGCAACCCACTACAATACGAAATGGTGATGAACAAGGCAGCCTGCACGCAAATGGTTGCTGGTGTTTGGATCACTGGTCTTTTCTATGGCACATTGCACACTGGAGGGACCTTTGCAGTACAGTTTTGCTCCAATGTTGTCAATCAATTCTACTGCGAAATCCCAGAGTTACTAAAGGCTTCCTGCTCTGACTCATATCTAGCTGAAGTTGTCATTCTTGTGATAAGTGCAGTTATAGAGTTAGGCTGTTTTTTCTTCATCATTGCAACATATGTACTAATCTTCACTGCAGTGCTGAGAATCCCCTCCATCCAGGGAAGGCAAAAAGCCTTCTCCACGTGCCTTCCACACCTCACTGTATTTTCTGTATTTATATTCACTGGGTGGTTTGCCTACCTAAGACCACCTTCTGATACACCATCTGGTCTGGATTTGGCATTAACTGTGATATATACCTTTGTTCCACCCATGTTGAACCCAGTGATCTATAGCATGAGAAACAAAGATATCCAGGTTGCCCTAGCAAAGCTGTCAGCTTCACTGTCCTCTTTTTGCATGTAACTGTGGATTTTGTGTTTGCTTAAATACCTTCATTTGTGTGGAAGGCAGTTTAAAAATAATTCAGCTGGAGATATTGATGAAATAGATGCAAAACCTGGCTCTTTTGTTTGAGGAACTGGTGACACTTTTTGCTTTTTAAATCTGTAAGCAGATAAATCATGAAGATTGTACACACATAAATCATGAAACAGGATATGACTAACAAAAATGGGTTATGACAGGAATACTAAACCTATTATTTTATGTTACAAAATAAGAATTAATTGTCATTAGCCAGTAAAATGAATTCTTCAACAAAGCAACTTGGAAAACACAGAATAATAGTAGTGCCTGCTTATCGACTCCATATTGCAATATATGTTGTACGTATTTCCCGTCCGTGTGTTGTTTCATTTGTATATTTATTAAAATGACACCGTACAGTGTAAAAATTATCTTTCGCCCCTCTTCCCTCACCACCTTCACTTTTTGCAAATCGGATCCTCCTATTCAAGGGTTCGCGTTCTGGGCGGGCCCAGGGCACCCCGCCCCTAACCATGGGAGAGAAGGGGGATGATCTTGAGCCCACAGTGGCTCTGCAATGATGCCACCAGCCTGTTGGCCAATTAGAGAGCAGTGGCATGATCGTGGGGGCCTTTAAAAGGCAGTGGCATGTTGTCAGGGCCATCATCTGGCTTCATGTCGCCCAGCACCCACCCACCCTAGTTTCAAGTGTCTGCTTTGGCCTTGCTCTGGACTCTGGTTGATTGCCTGTTTTGGTACAGGGGCTGGGTAAGAATATTTCCATTTGGTGGATTGGCACCGGCCATTTGGTTGTTGCCTACCTCATAGCAATCGTCACAATTTTGTAAAGTTTGGTGGTTAGGCATTGGCTTAGTGAGATGTGGGGGAGGGGAGGTGCAGCCATCATCTGCCCCTCCAGGTAAAAGGGTATTATGTTAGAGGAATCCGTGGGTCTGGATCTCATCCGAAGTCTGCTTGAGGGGCTACGGCCATGCCAGACCCAACAGGAACCCCGGGGTGAGCTTCAGTTGGTTGCCATTGATGGAGCTCCCTTGGTTGGTGGTTTACCCTTTCAGACTTTCTGCAAGGCAGGGAGGAGTCAGTTATAGTTATTGCCAATGCCTAAGCCAATACCACTCACATTTCTGTAATCAATAAAGTCATGGCCTAAATTTTGCCCATTAACCTTTAAACTAAAATTCTGTGTCATTGTGTTTTTATTATTCCTGGGGGGTGCGCCTGGGCCTTGACGCGCAACAGATTTTCCATTATGTCTTTTTGTCACACTATATATTAGCAGTGATCAATATTCATTAATTGCAAGGTTTTTCAAGTTCCATTACTGCTCTAGCTGCTGTTAATAAATGCCTCTTCTCATGAGTGTATGTTGGGTCTACAAACACAGTGGAACTCTGTCACCTAAATTGTTCTCAAAACTGCTCAGAGGGCACAGGAGATTTAGAAGTATGCCACCATCACCCGCTGGCAGAGGAAGAGGAGCGCAGTGCAATCCTGGCAGGGTGCCTTCTATTCTATTGCCTAGAATGTTATTTTTGTTTCAGACGTTACAGATTTTGGACAAGATGGACTGCTTCAAGAAGTGGCAGAAAGACATATCCAAATTTGTCTGGCAGGGCAAAAAGCCCAGAATAAAATTTAAGATTTTAACTGATGCAAAAGATAGAGGGGGCTTTGCCCTGCCGGACTTAAGACTTTATTATGAATCAGCAGCTTTTTGCTGGTTGAAACACTGGCTACTTCTTGAAGATACAGACATTTTGGATTTGGAAGGGTATGATAATAACTTCGGTTGGCATGCATATTTATGGTATGACAAGGTAAAGGTGTATAAAAGTTTCAAAAACCATATTGTCAGGAAAGCATTATACAATGTTTGGATCCGATATAAAGACTTGTTGGAAAGTAAAACTCCCAGGTGGTTGTCACCAATGGAAGCTAAGGCGGTGAAAAAACTTAATATGGATTCTAATTGGCCAAAATACTGTGAAATCCTAGAACAAGATGGTGAGAAGCTTAAACTTCAGAGTTATGAGAAACTAAAGTTCAAAGTTCGAGACTGGTTACATTACCATCAGATAAATGAGACATTTAAGCAGGACAGGAAAATAGGATTTCAGAAGGAGAGGTCAAAGTTAGAAACAGAACTGTTAGAACCCAATACTAAGAATTTGTCTAGAATGTATAACTTGCTGTTGAAATGAAATACACAGGATGAAACGGTGAAATCAGCTATGATTAAATGGGCACAGGATATCGGTCATGACATTATGTTTGCTGACTGGGAACAGTTATGGACCACTGGTGTTAAGTTCACGGCATGTAATGCCTTAAAAGAGAACATAATGAAAATGATTTACAGGTGGTACATGACCCCAGTCAAGCTTGCAAAAATTTACCATTTGCCCAATAATAAATGCTGGAAATGTAATGAGACTGAAGGTACCTTTTACCACCTTTGGTGGACCTGCCCAAAGATTAAAGCCTTTTGGGAAATGATCTATAATGAAATTAAGAAGGTCCTTAAGTGGACTTTTCCTAAGAAACCTGAGGCTTTTCTCCTGGGCATGGTTGGCCAACTGGTGTCAAAGAAGGATAGGACTTTTTTTATGTATGCTACTACAGCAGCAAGAATTCTTCTGGCAAAGTATTGGAAGATGCAAGAACTACCTACTCTGGAAGAATGGCAAACAAAGGTGACAGACTTCATGGGACTAGCAGAGATGACCGGCAGAATCCGAGACCAGGGGAAAGAGACAGTGGAAGAGGACTGGAAGAAATTTAAAACATATCTTAAAAACTGTTGTAAAATTGAGGAATGTTAAGATGTCAAGGGGTAAGAAGTAGAGAATTACAGCTGTAACTAATAAGTTTAAGGAAATTTAATGAAAGGGAACTAATAGATAAATTGACTAAAGGGTTGCTAAAGAATTGTGGAATAAGGATGCAGCGAAAGGGAGGTATGGGGAAGTCGGTATATGTTTAATGTTGTGTATGTTTTTGTTTTGTTTTGTGTTTGTTTTTTATTATGTGTTTGAAAAATGAATAAATTTTTTTTAAAAAAAAATCCTGGCAGGGTGCCATCGTGGCTGTCCCCCCACCCGTGCTTGGTGCCAAGCCCCCGCAGGCGGCGTGCTCCACCCCCAGGATGCGTGCCAGCCCTGCCCTACCTGCTCTCCGCCCCCCAGTGCCAGAGCATGAAGCTCCACCACTGCCATCACCCCTGCCCCAGTGTCCTCCTGTAAAATGTATTAAGAGCAATAGATACCATTTGGCCACTTTGTATGTAGGTCACAATGGAGACTTGCTTCCACTTCCTCCTATGTGTGTTCACTATAGACATACATTACCTGGTAACTGCCTTATAGTAAATCAGACCATTGGTCCATCTAGCCCAATATGATTTGTTCTCATTGACAGTGTCCCCATATGGTGCCCCCCCCAGTAATCACTGGAATACTGCTTGAATGGTGGCTTGAATATGTCTTATAAAATCACAAAAATCGACATTAAATAAATCATTACTTTGTAGAGTTTATTCTTCCAGTTTGTGTGTGAGAGAGGTTTATTTTGCTATTTTTAAAAAATGAGCAAGCAACAATAATCAACATTTTGAAAGTAATTCTTTTTGAAATACTGATAACTGTCTATAAACTGTTTTAACTCATCTCCAGGGAAATTAGAAGAGGAACACGTGAGGTTTTTTCTGCTTCATTTATTTGTATGTTTTCTGAGATGGAATTATTTCACCATAGTTCAGTGAACCTCATTCTTAATTGACCTTCTCATCTGTTGATGAGGATTGTCATTAATTAACCAAAAGCACATTACCTTTAAAAAGAAGCTTTAACCCTTTTTTTATTTTTCCAAAAAGAAGACAAAGAGAAATATGCCCCATAAATTAGCATTCTTGGGATTATTGTGCTTTCCAAATAATATAATGAAGCCTAATTAGCCCGACTTTTTTGAGGTGGTTGTAGGCTCAGTTTTAAAAAATAATGATCTCTCTAGAGATAATCTTGTATCTGTACAACTATTTAAACTAATTAAGCTAGACTGTGAAATGTAAAATAATGAGAAGCATATTTTGTCTTTAAATTAGTTTAATTTACAATAAAGCGGAATAAATGTATCAAACAGTATTCCAGTTAAATTAATATGTTGTATCTCTTACAGCATTAATTGTGGCCTTTACAAACTGAAGGGGACAAGCAAAAATGTTTGGTAGATGCCACAGTAATTCTAAGTGAAGTGATTTTAGAATTATACAGTCAACACACTGTGCAAATCAAATTAATTCAGCATGCATGTTGGCACGAACGCTTGAATTGTTCCTCTTCATTCCCTGACATGAGGTGCTTATTAAAAACAAACAATTACACAAACTAGACTAATAACACAGTGGAACATAAGATGGCACTCACATCCCACTATACAGTAAGGAAGAAACTAAACTTGCTTACTGTAAGGTTTGATTTTCCTCTCTGTACACTTTGCCAATTGGGAAATAAGGTATTGAACCCATCTTTACCAGGTCTCCTTCAATTCACCATTTTAAAATCAAAGGCCAAACCAAACATATGCCATGTGGTCTGTGTAAAAAGTTACAATTATTGGAAATAATCATAATTGATGACTGGATGATTGCATAAATAGAAACTCAGTGTTCTGACCCTATGGTGTACCTTGTTGTGGAAGCAGAAAACTGAATCAAAGGGTCCAAGACCTGGGAGAAGGGAGAAGTGTAGGTTTGACCCAGATCTACACTCTATGTTAGACTTTGTACAGCTCCTGATAGCTGTCATCTGTTGGCCATTTCAGACAATACAATCACACTGAAAGACTGAATGGATATGTTGGGGAAGGGATCATATCCACTGAATGTGTTTTCCAGTTCTGCAGCACTTCACCCATATTAGAAGCTCATGGAATAAATAGCCTGCCTAGGTGTGAAAAACCTGAGACAACCTTAAATTTATGTGAACTTAGAGTCTTCTTGTAAGTTAACATATCATCAAAGTAGAACTCTGTGGAAAGAGTGGACTGTGTTGATTTCTCTGGCAGTTGAGGAACAGTTCTATAAATGCTGAGTCTTGTTTTCAGCCTTTTTGCGCTTAGAGGCCCCCAAGCCCTTCCTCTGTAAATAACTTCACACTGACACATAAATTTTAGTTTAAGCTATTGGGCAAAATTTTAGGCCACAGATTTATTAATTACAGCAAAGTGAGTGGTATTGGCTTAGGCATTGGCAACAGACTATAATTGACTCCTGCCTCTCTGGCTGGTAGTCTGAAAGGGTAAACACCAAACGAGGGAGCCACATCAATGAAGATCAACCAAAGCTCACCCGGGGTTCCTGTGGTCCTGGCATGGCCCTAGCCCCTCAAGCGGACTTTGGATGAGATCCAGGACCCCCCGATTCCTTTACCGGAATACCCTATTTCTGGAGGGGCACGTGATGGCTGCACCTCCCCTCCCACACACTTCAATAAGCCAGTGCCTAACCGCCAAACTTTACAAAGTTGTGACAATTGCTAAGGGGGGAGGGGGAAACCAAGTGGCTACAGCCAATCTGCCAAATGGAAAAAAAATCCTACCCAGCCCTTGTTCCAAAACAGGTGACCCAATCTAAAGCAAAGCCAAAGCAGTATGATGTAAAATTAGGGAGGGAGGGTGTTCAGCAGCGCAAAGCAAGTGCCCCCAATCACATCGCACTACCACTTTTATAGGCCCAGGAATCACACTGCTCACCCTGATTGGCCAAAACAGCCTGGTGCAATCCCAGGGCCTAACGGTTAAGGCTTGGGCCACAGTTAGCTACAACCCACCCTGCAGGGGAGTCCTGGGGGCCCAAGTGCAACCAGGACCCTCGTTAAGGAGGATCCCATTTATTGCACATTTTCACATTGTGCAATCTTATATACAAGTAAATGTATGTGATGCACACACATTTTAAAAAGCTGGACATAATGGCTTCCATTTTTAGTTTTAAAATATATTTTCCATAAGAAAGCTTTCCATAAAAATGAAAATTGTAGGTTTTAAAAAATGAATAGTCTGTTCAACATTCTAAAACCCACAATTCCTGCCAGAATTCAAATGATGTGGAAGCTAATGGATATTGAAATACTAAGGGCTCATCCACAGTTCTGCTTGTGCTGCAATTTCTAGGCACAGGTTGGAGTGTTGTTGGGGTTTCTTGTCCTGCCACTTTCCCTGGGAAAACCTGCTGTTTACTGCTGAATCAGAAAAAGCATCAATCAGGTTTCCCCCTTGATTGACATTTGTTCAGATTCAGCAGTAAAAGAAGCAAACTGCAACTCCTAGATTTCATAATAAAAAATATTACATTTTTAATTCTGTTTGTGAAGAGAATCTTGAAATTGCAATGGCCATATCTGGTGAAATCTTGGGGATCCCAGATAATATGTCCAGCAGTAAAGTCTTTAGTGCCATGCATAACTTCTTGTCCAACCCATGACTAGAAAACCAAGACAAATTGATTCAATAATAAAAGACAAATATCACACACACTTTGCAAAATATACATCATGTATGTAGATCACTGGCCACTTCAAGATGGCCTGTTTATTGAACATTCATCCTGAATTGTTTGCACAAAGTTTGTTTGGAGATCAGGTAATGTTGCCTACTGAGCATGTACTTTGGGGGGTGGGGCTATTGGAAGGTTATAGGGTATTGCACCAAGCAAGTTGTATCCCATATTTTACAGAGTATTTGTGAGACTGCATCATTTATTTTCTATTTATAAGCCTCCAAAGTGCTCTCTTGATATCTTTATTCCTGATGCTATAAATAATGGGATTCATGAAAGGTGGAATGATTGAATATATCACTGCAAGCATCAGCCCCATGTCTGAGGAGGACCTAGATGCTCGTCCCAAGTAAGCAATGCTTCCAGTGAAGAAAAATAAGAAAAGGACAATGAGATGGGGAAGGCAAGTGGAGATGGCTTTTTCTCTTCCTTGTACAGAAGGGATCCTCAGCACTGCTTTTAAAATCTGCAGATAGGAAATAATTATGAATCCAAAACATCCTATACCCAACACTGAACAAAATATGACAGCTCCTCCTTCAAAAATGTATGAGTTGGAGCATGAGAGCTGGAGAAGCTGTGGGATTTCACAGAAAAACTGGTTTATGACATTAGAGCAAAAAATGATTCCAAATATGCAGCTAGTGTGCAAAACAGCATAGAAAAGGCCAATGAGCCACACACTAACTACCATTTGAATGCAGGATACTTTGTTCATAAGTAGCTCATATTGCAGTGGGTTGCAGATGGCAATGTATCGATCATAGGCCATGACTGTCAGGAGGAAGAACTCGGAGGACGCAAAAAAAACAAAGAAGAAGACCTGAGCCACGCATTCAGAATACGAAATGTGCCTGGTGCCCAGTATGGTGTTAGCTATAGCTTTGGGAATGGTGACTGAGATGTAACCAAGGTCGACAGCAGATAAATTCACCAGGAAAAAGTACATTGGAGTATGAAGATATTGGTTGAGTGCTACAACATTGATCACCAGCAGATTTCCAGTCAGAGCTGTCAGGTAGATTATGAAAAATGTCACAAAGCATACAAACTGCAGTTCTCGAATTTCAGAGAATTCCAAGAGAAGAAAACCTTTCACAATGCTTTGGTTGAACATTTCCTTACTGTTATTCAATAATGCACCCCTATCAGAGAAGGGAAGACATAAATGGGATGGTGGTGTCTTGAAATGTATCTCAATAGAGGTTCTACATGCATGTTTTAAAAATTGAACATTGATTAATTCTGCCTAAATGCAATATTTGACCATGCTTATGAGGACAATAAATGAGTCAAATGGGTCATGTTGAATTTATGAAGATACACATAATAACTGCAGTAACCCAAAAAAGGAATATATATTTAGGAACTGGTGACATATAAACACATTTATAGTCACTGTTTGACTTACCAAAAAGCGGAACATTAATAATCAAATTATGTGGTTGACATCCTTAAAGTATTTTGAAAAACAAAAATTAGCAAGGCAAGGGGTAATATCCGACAGAAGATGTAATGCTGATTAGATTGATCTCCCGGAGACTGAGTGACATTGCCAGACAAGAGGACATAGCCCAGGTAAAACCAGGGATGTTCCTAGGGGACCAGATTTATCGGACCATACCAGCCCCCTACCTTGCAGAAATCCACTATGTGGAATACCGCAGACTTCTTACAGCGGCTAGATTAAATGTCCTTGACTCTGCGATATTGTGGGGAAGGTACAGGAGAGTACCATATGCCCAGAGAACCTGTCATTGTGCCATGGGTGTGGCTGAGTCCACCGAACACATTCTCTTGACTTGCCCTTCTTATGCAGAGCTTAGACAAAATTTTATAGACCCACTCCTATGTCAATTTAGCTTCCTACCCGAAGAAAACCAGGTTTTACACTTGCTGAATAATGTCACTAGAGCTATACCTTCCTTGGTGGCCAAATTTCTTTTTTTTTTTTTTAGTTTTTAAGCGTCGCAAGTCTATAATTGACTGTATTGATATGGGGCTATCTGTTTAGCCCATTTTAGTGTTGGCTAAGTTTCAAAATCTTCCTGGATGTTTTAACTGTGTATTGACAAATGTTTTTTTTTTTTTTCTGACTGACGGTCGAATAAAAGGTTGATGATGATGATGATGATGATGATTAGATTGTGTTTGTGCAAAACTGCTGCAGTGGCAACCCAACACCCAGAATGGACTGTTCATTTACTTTTCATTTAATTGCATATGACAATAGAGCCTACACCAGGGACAGACAATGTGGTGCTCTCCAACTATTTCTTGGACTCCAGGTCTCAACATTGCTACCCATTGGCTATGCTGGCTAAGTCTGATGAAAAATAGAGTCCAACAACATAAGGAGGAAACCATACTGGTGATTCCTGCTCTACATGGTTATGATCACAAGTAACGTTACAAATGTTCTAATCAGTATTGCTAACCTGGAGGGCAAGACTTGCCGTCTTCTCTACAGACAAGTTCTTAGTGCTTTTACAAAAAAACAACAAACAAACAAACAAAAAAACATTAAGGCTGCAACCCTATACCTACTTACCTGGGAGTAAGTCCTGTTGAAATCCATGGGATGAACTTCTGAGCAGAAGTGCACAGGATTGAACAGTAACTAAATCCATGCTAGGCTTCTTATGTTTGACTTTATCCATACAAAGCATACTTTAACACAGAACTGATACTCCTCTTTAAAAAACACAAAAAACCAGCAGCAAACAAGGATGTAGATAAACATTTGAGGAAAAAATGGTGGTGTGGGACAATAAAAGCAGAATATTTAATACCAATTACCCAGTCATTAGATGTCATCCCTAACAGGAGATTGTTTATAAAGATTCAAGAAGGCATTTAGGCCAGTATTGTTATTATTCCTTTTAAGGAAGGGACTTCCGTCCAAAGTCATAGACAGATGTCTGCGTAATTCCACTGGAAGAAATTTAAGTCCAACACCTGACAAAAAAAAGAACATGATGATGGATGAAAGAATGGTTTTAAGAAAAAGAACAACAACATTGTCTATACAATTATAAATAATCCCCAGTGTTCTTTGGCTGTAACTGTTTTTTTATACATTTCTCTATGAGCTAGCTATGTTATTCCAAAACAGGCATTTCCCAGGCCTAATCCCAAAATATCAGCTTTTTGTGCACACCTTTGTCTCACATTGTCAGATGATTTGTCAGTCATCACCATAGTAAATCTGTCCACCGATCACTCTTTCTCACAGTCTGTTGAAGGTCTATCGCTCACATGTTGTCTTTTTCCTGTGACCTTCCAGCTTTCTGTGTCTGTATAGTCTGCAAAATCCTAGTTATTTAGCTATTCAATCCTCTAGTTCCTCTGAAATGAAAATCTGCATTTATATGCCAGAAGAGCATGTATCTGGCTCAGTGGTAAAATGACATCTGAAGGACGCTTTTGTAGAAAGCTTTATATGTAGCTTTTCTAAGTTGGCGTCTGGGGATAGGCTGACATGAGTCCAATCAAATATAACAGCAGTTTCTTTGTGGGAAATATAAATATATTTAAATGGCTAGAGAATTAAAGTTAGGGATAGAATTATTGATCTCAAAAAATAAAAATAAAATTGTGTAGGTACAGACCTGGCTCCCATTTTTAGTCTTATGGTTCCACCCCTCAAACTAGAACTAAATGCAAATGTTCCTGAGAAAGTAAAGAGTACATTCCCCTCCCTCACTGAACAGCTAGCAAGAGCCCCCTATTTCCAGAGACTTTGTGCAGGGCTTCTAGATCACAGGTTGGTATTTCTACACATATTTGAGACCTGACAACTTCTTCTTCCTCCTTACTAGAAATTAAACATTGACAATAATATCTAACTCAGATGGGAGAAATTACAAGGCAACTGCTACTAAGTAGATTAGGGCAGGGAAGGAAATAGTGGGCCAGGTGAGTTACATTAAGTCATGGGTAGGCAAACTAAGGCCGGGGGCAGGATCCGGCCCAATCGCCTTCCAAATCCGGCCCATGGACGGTCTAGGAATTAGCGTGTTCATACGTGAGTAGAATGTGTCCTTTTATTTAAAATGCATCTCTGGGTTATTTGTGGAGCATAGGAATTCATTCATCTCCCCCTCCTCCAAAATATAGTCTGCCCCCCCCCACAAGGTCTGAGGGACTGTGGACCGGCCCCCTGCTGAAAAAGTTTGCTGACCCCAGTGTTAAGTCATTTGTTTTTTAATGTAATGTTTTTTTTATTAAAAAAAATATTTTTTTAACCTCATAATCTTGTCAAGGTGAGATACTGTTAGTTGCTGGTAGCTCTGCAGTGCCTTCTGGTGTCACATTTTAATAATGCATCACGAAGATTAAAAGGGAAACGTCACGTGGCCATATGATTATCAAACCATTCCTTAATCCTTCCTTAACGTTAACAGCCATGAGTGTAGATCTGTCCTAGATCTGCTTGGTTGAGTGAGTTATGATACAGCGGATTTTTGGCTCAGACAGATGTTTCTCCACTTAGCCAGGCCACACCAGAGTAAGTCCAGCATAATTTACACTGGTTTATTTCCCCAACACAAGTGACTGTAAGTGATGGAAGATAATGCAACTACTGTGTGGGTTTTTGCATAGTCATTGTGACCTTGACTTAATCTTGCATCAGTCACTTGGAGCAGGTAGCAAGATGAACCACATCAATACAGTGGCGGAGGAACCCTCTCCGGCACCCGGGACAATACACTGAGGGGCGGGGCAAGCCACCCGATGGCGTACACGCAACATCCGTACGGATCCCCATATGGACGGCATGCAAGAGCGGCAGCCCGTACGGTCGCCATGCAAAAGACAGCCTGTATGAATGCCCATATGGATGGTGCATGCGAGTGGCACCCATACTGACTGCACATGACCTCGGCTGCTCTACAGCTGGGGGGAGGCAGGGGCCATCTTGTCACACACACCCCAGAGTGGTACCCAGGGTGGACCGCCCTCTCCACCCCCAACTTCATACATCAATAGAATATTTCTTTCTCAGGAACATTGCACCCAGAATCCTAAGTGAAATGCAATTCTAAAATGAGCGGTAGAAATGAGAATTTGGGAGAAAGTTTAAGAAACAGCTCACAACATTAGTCTCATTTTGTTTTTTATTTGCTATAGATTTTATAAATTGTTACTGATAGTTTTAAATGTTATGGTTCAATTTTAAGGGGATACAATGTGGTTTCAATTGGATTAATATTAGTCATATTTTTATCTCCATTGCTGTATTTTCTTAAATGTTCTACACAGCCATAAATAAACAATCACATCCTTAAAGGATGGTCTAAAAATCAGTCAATTATTAAAAGTATTATTGGGCTTATGCTACTTGGTCAAGTGGGTGGCACTAAATAAACACTTCAATAATATGAATTGTTCACCTTGTGTGAAAAAGGTCCACAGCGCAGGCCAGCCCATTGCAGTATTCCAACTTATACTGCCAATCTGTAGAATAATTGAGGTTGTAGTCCACGACATTTTCTCTGCATAGACAGGATGACATACCACCCACAGTTACACAAGAAAACTAAAGAATGAGTTCTTAGAGTGTCTCAAACCCAATAGTTTTAACAGGGAAAGTTTTATCTCCTTGTTTCTCATGCTGTAGATTACTGGATTCATCAGTGGCGGAAACATGGAATATATAATGGTAAGTGCCAGGTCCAGATGTGAGGGGGTATTAGAGGTTGGCTTGAGATAAGCAAAGCAGCCAGTGAACACAAATATGGAGAAAACAATGAGGTGTGGAAGGCATGTTGAGAAGGCCTTTTGCCTCCCTTCAATAGAAGGGATTTTCAACACTGCAGAGAAGATGTGCACATAGGTGATGATGATGAAGATAAAACAACCTAACCCAATGACAGCACTTACCACAACAATTCCAATTTCAAGTAGGTACAAATCAGAGCAGGTGAGTTTAAGTAACTGTGGGATTTCACAGAAAAACTGATTGACAATATTGGAGCAAAAGGTGGGTGCAAAGGTGCCTCCTGTGTGTAACACTCCATAGAAAAAACTGCTGATCCACACACTAGTAACCATTTGGATGCAGGCCTGCTTATTCATCAACACTTCATATTGCAATGGGTTGCAGATGGCAATGTACCTATCATATGCCATGACTGTGAGAAGGGAGAAATCAGATGCTAAGAAAAAGAGAAAGAAGAGGACCTGAGCAACACACCCAGAATAGGAAATGTGCCTGGTGTTCATGAGGGAATTGGACATGAATTTAGGGATGATGACTGAAACTTGCCCCAGGTCCTGCATAGCCAAGTTCATGAGGAAGAAGTACATGGGAGTGTGCAGGCGGGGGTCAAAGACTACTGCAGAGATGATGAGAAGATTCCCTGTGACAGTTGCCAAGTACAATACTAGGAACAGAAGAAAGTGTAGAATCTGTAGTTCCCGAACCTCAGAGAATTCCAGAAGGAGAAATTCTGTGATTGATGTTTGATTAATTCTGCTTTGCTGTTTAAGATGCATGTTGACTGTTGAAGGAAGCAGAAGGAGAGTTGTTAAAATGAGAGCCTAATGTAACTATTGAAGCTACAGTACTTGGACTTAATTTCAAATTACTACTACTACCACTGCATCATCATTATTTCAGAATATAGCACTTTCCAAAGAACAGCTATGCTAGTTCCAGTGTACAATCTAAAATATACACAGGGAAGCAAGAGAGAAAGTGACTTTTGAATCATGGGTAGGCAGGGGAATAATACAATATTGTTTCAATTAATTATATTTGTATTAGGTAATTCAATACAACATTATTATTATTATTATTATTATTATTATTATTATTATTATTACATTTATATATCACCTTTATCTTCCAAGGAGGTCAAGGTGGGGTACATAGTCCTCCTCCTCTCCATTTGATCCTCACAACAGCCCTGTGGGTAGGCTAAGAGATGGTGACTGGCCCATAGTCACCTAGTGAGCTTCATGGCTGTGTGGGGATTCATCCATACTCTCCCAGGTAATGGTCCAACACTCTAACCATTATGCCACACTGGCTCTCAATTATTGAGCATTCATCCTGATATGTTTCCTCAATTTTGCAAGGAGGTTTTATAATATCACTTGTTTATTTAATATTCATCCTGATTTTCTTGTTCAGAGGTTACTCAACACCATGACAGGCAATTGTTATTTCAAACTTTCCAATGCATTTCCTCATTACTTTCTCTACTACAAAAGTCTTGTGGTGCTTGTTTGAACTTAGAAGTGGCTTTTGTTTTGCCACAGCCCAAAATCTAATTTAATTGTGCCACCTGAATTTCTGGCATGTGCCAAAAACCAAAAGAACTGCCCGGCCGGATAAAGTCAAAGGCAACTCTAGTCTAGCATCATATTCTCACAGTGGCCAACCAGAAACCTATGGGAATCCTACAGTAGGACCTGAATGGAGCTGTACTCTTCTCACTTGTGATTCCCAGCAAATGGTATTTTTGAGGCATACTGACTCCGACAGTCAGAGGGTATAAGTTTATGTGTGGTGCAAAGAAAACGAATAGCCCTAGAAAAAGCCTAGCCCTATGCCCTGTGAATTTAGAAGTCATCCAAGGTGGCCATAACATTGTATGGGAGTGGAAGACATTTCAAAGGAGAGTGAGAGATGAAAGGAGAGAGGGTTAAACATTCTAAGGCTCAAAAACTCAGTTATTCAATAATATCAAAACACCAAGTAACATTTAACATACACTTTGTTCACTTAGTTAGTCCATAATTTCAGAAAATGATATTCTCTGTGTGATTCACACTCACTGTTATGCATCCACAAGAAATTTGAAAAATCTTACCAAAGTCTGTAGGCTTCCTTTACAATCATGCCCCTTAAAATTTCTCAAGTGTCTTTGTTAAGGTAATTTTTCCAGATTAAGACCAAATTTAATTTTAATACAGCTCATGTTGGTTGTGGATCTATATTACAGGTTAAGGAGGGGGGAATGTTCATACCTAACAGACACTACCTGAACCAATATAGAAAATGAGATGTGACCATACAAACAAATTTACATTTCTATGAATTTTGCAACACTGTTCTCCAGCCAGCAAAAAACAAGCCATAAAAATTATGTATAGTATGATAAAGGGCAACCAAAAATACATCAGTGATTAATGGAAATGTACAGAAATACATTATATTTTGGAAAAATTCTTGTGAAAGGTATGTATTAGGCATAATTGTGTTAAAATGCATATTTTAGGAGGAAAGTGCCTGGAAATATGTATGGATTTTCATCTAGGCTGTTTATTGGGGGAGAGAAACTGATGTGAAACTCCTGCAAACTGAATTTAAGACTTCAGGGAGGGGGAAATAAAATTGAGAGCTCCACCATCTTTACTAGAGATTACACAACAGATTGTGTTCCTCTGTGATGGGATTATGTCTTTATGTGAAAACAATTTACAGTACTCTGATCTGTGTGAGATTCATTGACATAGAAAGTGTTGAGAAAAAGAGTCAATGTAAGTGGAAGAAGAGAGAGAGAGAGAGAGAGAGAGAGAGAGAGAGAGAGAGAGAGAGAGAGAGAGAGATATGCACGTGGAAGAAACAAATGAATGTACAATGGTACCTCGGGTTACAGACACTTCAGGTTACAGACACTTCAGGTTACAGACCCCGCTAACCCAGAAATAGTACCTCAGGATAAGAACTTTGCTTCAGGATGAGAACAGAAATTGTGTGGCGGCAGCGCAGCAGCAGTAGGAGGCCCCATTAGCTAAAGTGGTACCTCAGATTAAGAACAGTTTCAGGTTAAGAACAGACCTCCAGAACGAATTAAGTTCTTAACCCGAGGTACCACTGTAAGAGGAAGGGCAAGGGTATATATTCAAAGTGAGTGAGTGTTCATAGTGAGAGCAACTAAGCAACTCTAAGATGACAAGGGGGAAAAAATTAAGGATATAGCAGCTTACTATTTTTTCTTTCCAGATTTCTCTCAGCTTCAAATTGTTGTTCTCCTCCAACTAAGTCAGATGACAGTGTATTTCTCCAGCCATACAGTACATGCCATTTTATAAAAGTCATTCTATACACAGCTCTATGGTGATAATAAGAAGCTGTCAATTATGATGTATTAATTTATCTTTTGTGTTGCAGGAGATTTACTGTCATGGGAATCCAGTACTTCTCAGTAGTTGGAGTTTATGGAAACAAAAATAGCTTGTTCTTTTTGATAATATGCTTTTTAAAGACTGTGGAAAATTGGGTTCCTGAAATATTTATTTATTTATTTATTTATTCATTCATTTCTTTATTAAATTTCTGTACTACCCTTTATCCAAGATTCACAGGGTGGTTTACAATATAAAGAAACAAAAATGCACATAATTGACCACATGGTGTGGCACACACACACTGTTTGAATGGCAATGCCCATTAACTTGGGGTTGCTGGGTCCCTCAATTTTTTTTGGGGGGTGGCGAAGACCCCTCAGTCCCTATACATTGGCTCCTATGGTAGAATCAGTCCCTATTTTCATTGGAGTAATGTTGGAGGGTACACCACACAGTTTACAATTGGTTTCAGAATAAGTATTATAACATGGGATCAGGGAAGGAAGGAAGGAAGGAAGGAAGGAAGGAAGGAAGGAAGGAAGGAAGGAAGGAAGGAAGGAAGGTCCAGCATGCTGGCACTTCTTTCAGCTTTTAGAAGTCAGGATCTGGTCTTTGTTCCCTTGGAACTTGCACAATGGCAATATGCATGACCTACCTTGTGCCACACAATATTTGGGGACATTTTGCCACAAAACTTTGATATTTTTTTCCTCATAAAGAAACCACAGATATCAAACCTTTCCTGCTCTGCAGGAAAAACTCTTTAGAGGTTTTCCCTATCATAACCACAATCTACTATTAGGGCTTTATAGGTCAAAACTAGCACTTTGAATTCAGTTTGTGGTGGTTTTTTTGGGGGGGGGGGGTTATAGCAAAGAAAGCTGCTTCTGGATAGGTGAAGTAGTGATGAATGGATTGCTGCTCTTCAAAAGGTAGGGCACCACATTCTGTACTTGGTGAAGTTTCTCAAAGCACCATATAAAATGTGCTACTATTCTCCCCTCTTTGGATTTGCCCCAGAAGGCCATTAGGATGTCCTATCTCACCTCCCCCTTTCTATTTTATTCCAAAGAAGTAGGAAGTGGCAAGACTGTCCAACGCAACAAGCTCTTGTGGAGAATGGGTTTGTATCACCTCACATACTAGTGGCATCTTCCCTCACCATTTTAATACTGATGCTGAGGAAGAGTTATTTGAAATGGGGTTGTACTCCCTTGGAGGAGTGCACCTGGATCCATCTTGGTCATTGGAAGACCAATGACTTCCATGGCTAGGAGTGCCCTTATACCAACTTTAGGTGTTAAGTCAGCTATGGTAACTTCTGGACTGGGATAGCTTGACCACTGGTGTCCATGCCTTCATATTGGATTACTGCAATGTGCTCTATGTGAGGTTGTCCATGAGGTTGACTCAGAAGCTTCAGTATAATTTCTGAACTTGACAGTTCACTGAAGCAGATATAGACAGCTGCTAAAAGAATTGTGCTTGCTGCAAATTATCTACCAGGCTAAGGTCCTGGTACAGATATGGAGAGACAAAGCTTATTCAGCTGTGGGACACAATGTCCCATTCCTGATGCGTCACTGTGCTCTTTAGAAGAGGGTATCCTGAAGATACCAGCTCATTAGGATATCCATTTCCTATACAATATAGGAAATAGGTCTCTACTGTGAAGACACCTACCTTTTGGAAGTTCTTCCTTTTATATATTAGGTGTCACTTCTCTTGTTCTTCAGGACCTGTTCATCCTTCAACAAGCCTTTGGAATTATTATTATTTATGAAATTTGTATACCGCTCATCATCCAAAGCTCTCAGGGTGGTTCACAGGATTAAAATACAAGATAGAAACACAAAATACATAATAAAAACAAGAAGGAAAACAAAACACACCAATACCCTCCCACAAACACATATAAAAGTATATACGATGTTAATCAGCCAAAGACTTGGTTAAAGAGGAACGTGTTCCTGCATTGCATTTCAAATTGTTTTTATATATGGAATCATTTTGTCAATGGAGTGGCTGGTTATGCTAAGCCTGTCCGTTCCCAGATAGGGAGCTTCTTGAATGAAAACGCAACTAAGGAATATTCAAAGCAAGCCAAGCCAAAATTGGCTCTGTTCTTTATTTCTGCTGCACATCAGGTGACAACCCAAAGGTACCGCCCCAAACAAGGAAAGTACAAAGTCTTTTATACATTTCTGTAATTAGCATTTAATTAACAAATTATGCCAAAGCCTGGTACAATTTAACACATGGATACATAGTATTTGTTATAACTGTTTAGCCATTGCCAACTTTACACAAACACAAGGTTCATATTTGCGTACAAGGCAAGTTGACAGGGCAAGTCAGCAACCATCAGCCAATACAGTAAACAGAGCTGGCAAACTTTGGTACATTTAAAATCAATCAATCAATCAATCAACAGCGAAACTTCCCATCATTCTATTGCAGGCTTGGGTCCCCAAATTTTGCAGTGCAAAGGCATTTCCTTCACAAGTCTGTGATGCACTTTATTCCTGCATTTTATATATGTGTTTTGTTTTATGGTGAAGTAGATTTGAAATGCTTCGTAGGAAACAATTTAAAAAATAATAAATAAATGCATACAGATTTACATACAAATGTGATGCTTTTTTGCTTTGCAATCAGTTTAATTTAAACTTCAATTTTGCATACATAATTCAATGTCTATGTAAAGATTGATTGGTGCAGCTGAGCTAGTGTAACAGAATGAGCCTGTTTTCATGTAACAAAGGGAATTTTGATTCTGCATTGGTGTGCATCAAGGAATCAGAGCAGGGAGTGACTTGAAAGGTTATCTTGCTCAATACTACACATCCCTGATGGATGAGCATTTAGTCTATACATAAAAATGTCTAAGACTCTTGTTCATCACATTCTGAAAAACATCTGTATGACTTTTGAACAGTTGATACTATTAGGGACATTCATAACGCTTAATAATAAAAAGTGCTCTTCTAATTTGAATATGTTAGTTCAGTTTTGCCTTGTAAAGCAGACCTGAGCTGAATATATGTAACTCATGCAAACTTTCCTCATCAGACTTACAGTTTCCTATCATTAGAGTTATATACAGAATTTACATTTACATAATTAGCTGGGAAAGGTATTCATAGAGGAGTGCCTTAAACCCAACAGCTTTGACAGAGCATTTTTAATTTCCTTATTTCTCATGCTGTAGATTACTGGATTCATCAGTGGTGGAACCATGGAATATATCACTGTAAAAGCCAAATTCAGGTATGGTGGGCTATTAAATATGGGCTTAAGGTAAGCAAAGTATCCAGTGAATACAAATAGGGAGCAAACAATGAGATGTGGAAGGCAAGTTGAAAAGGCCTTTTGCCTCCCTGCACTAGAGGGGATTTTCAACACTGAGCTGAATATGTACACATAAGTTACAACAATGAAGATGAAGCAGCCTAACGCAATGACTAAACTGAATGCAAGAACTCCAATTTCAAGTAGGTACAAATCAGAGCAAGTCAGTTTAAGTAACTCTGGGACTTCACAGAAAAACTGATTGACCAGATTGGAACAAAAAGGGGGTGCAAACGTGCCCCCAGTATGTAACACTCCGTAGAAAAAGCTGATGATCCATACACTAATGATCATTTGGGTACAGGCCTGCCTATTCATCAACATCTCATACTGTAACGGTTTGCAAATGGCAATGTACCGATCATATGCCATGACTGTAAGGAGAAAGAAATCTGATGCTATGAAGAAGAGAAAAAAGAGTACTTGAGCAACACATCCCAGATTTGAAATGTACCTTGTATTTAAGATGGTATTGGCCATGGATTTCGGCATAATGACTGAAACTGAGCCAAGGTCTTGTAGGGCCAAGTTCATCAGAAAGAAGTACATGGGGGTGTGCAGGTGATGGTCAAAGGCTACTGCAGAGATGATGAGAAGATTTCCTGTAAGTGCTGCCAGGTAAAAAGCAAGGAACACAACAAAGTATAAAATCTGTAGCTCTCGAAGCTCTGAGAATTCTAGAAGAAGAAATCCTGACAGAGAGGACTGATTAACTATTATTTGCTCCATCACAATCATGTTGCTGTGGAAGAAAGCGGAACAAAGTGATTAAAGGGAATTTTTAAAAAGAAAAGTATGTCAAGAAAGAGTCCTGCACTGTCTGCAAAAGAAGATGGCATTGTTCCTGACTTGATTTACGGTGTCCCTTCTAACTAGTCAACCTAGAGTCAGTGTGGTGTAGTGGTTAAGAGTGGTAGTCTCGTAATCTGGGGAACCGGGTTTGAGTCTCCGCTCCTCCACATGCAACTGCTGGGTGACCTTGGGCCAGTCACACTTCTTTGAAGTCTCTCAGCCTCACTCACCTCACAGAGTGTTTGTTGTGGGGGAGGAAGGGAAAGGGGAATGTTAGCCGCTTTGAGACTCCTTAAAGGGAGTGAAAGGCGGGATATCAAATCCAAACTCTTCTTCAGTGATAAGTTGTGACAACATAGATCAGAACAGATTGTATCATATGATTTCCCTAAAAAAAGACCCCACAAGATTTTCTCTTATGCACTGCATGAGCAGTGAAGACCTGTGCTGTCTGTAAGTTTTTCAGAAATAAAGAGATAGATGATAGATAGATGATAGATAGATGATAGATGATAGATGATAGATAGATAGATAGATAGATAGATAGATAGATGATAGATAGATGATAGATAGATGATAGATAGATGATAGATAGATGATAGATAGATAGATAGATAGATAGATGATAGTTAGATAGATAGATAGATAGATAGATAGATAGATAGATAGATGATAGATAGATAGATAGAGCACCAACCCTGTAATAAGAGGGTTCAAAAGACTGGAAGAACATTGGAGCAATTCACATTAGAGGAATCCCAACCATGCCAACAATATTAACAAGCAACAAAAATTAGGCTTTCGTCAGAGTTATTGATAGGCAAAACTTGGCATTTTGTGGTACAACTGAAAAATTGTACACTGCTATCAAATAATTTTTTTGAAGTTTGTAGAGTATCTAAAATAAAAATACAAAATGAGAACATAAAATGATATGAACAAAGGGAAGTTTGGACTTGTGACCAGCATAAAGAAAAAAAGTAGCTTGTGACTGGCATGAATGAAAAGTACAGAATCACAAAAACAGAAAAAACACATGTTGATGTACTTTGTGTTGTGCTAGCCATAAAAAGAGAAAGAGAGTTGCACAAAGAGAGAGTTACAAAGTGACTATATGTGGAAGAGAGAATATGGCAGAGGAGGAGAGCAGGCAGAGAATTGAAGGGATTTATTATTTTCATTGCAAGTGCAATTGAGAAAATGAGTATAAGCAGCTTACTATTATTCTTCATAGATTTCTCTCCACTTCAGATTCTGTTTCATTCCATTGAAATGAAATGACTGCATATCTATGCAGCCATACATGCAATTTTATAAGAATCTTCATACGCTTGTATCTACTGTGACAATAAACATTTGTCAACATGGGGAGGAGATTTCTTAATAACTCTTCTGTCTTTCTGGAGATTTGCTCCCACAGGAATTAAACACATATTAGAAATAAAGCTTGTTTGCAAAATGCATGTGTTAGGCATAATTGTGGGAAAATACAATTTTTAGGATAAATATTCATATATCAGTCATGTACCAGCTCCATCTGCTACGCAGGCTTAGACTCTAGCTGCCTATAGACTGTTTCGCCAGAGTGGTGCATGCTATAGTTATCTCCCGCTTGAGCTACTGCAATGTGCTCTACATGGGGTTACCTTTGAAGGTGACCTGGAAAAATACAATTAATGTAGAATGCAGCAGCTAGACTGGTGATTGGGAATGGCCACTGAAACCATATAACACCGGTCCTGAAAGACCTACATTAGCTCCCAGTACAAAATGCAAAGTGTTGGCGCTGACCTTTAAAGCCCCAAATGGCCTCGGCCCAGTATACCTGAAGGAATGTCTTCATTCCCATCATTCAGCCTGGACACTGAGGTCCAGCACCGAGGGCCTTCTGGCAGTTCCCTCACTGCGAGAACTGGGGTTGCAGGGAACCCGGCAGAGGGCCTTCTCGGTAGTGGTGCCTGCCCTGTGGAATGCCCTCCCATCAGATGTCAAGGAAATAAACAGTTATCTGACCTTTAGAAGACATCTTAAGGCATTCCTGTTTAGGGAAGTTTTTAATGTTTGATGTTTTTTCATGTTTTTAATATTCTGTTGGGAGCCACCCAGAATGGTTGGGGCAACCCAGTCAGATGGCCAGGGTATAAATAATTAATTATTGTTATTTCTGTTTGTCTGGAAGTTCCTGATGCTTTTGCAATGCACATAGATGGATTTTCTTCACATTTTATAATCTTTTTTGTAAAAAGAACTTTCTGTGCCTATAATAGGTTAAAGTGAGAATGAAACTATCAAAGCAAGTCTCACTTGCATGTCAACTCCACATGAGTAGTTCTGCAAGGAATTTTGAGTAGAGACATAAATGTGCCTTGTTTTTAGGTGTATATTGTAAGCCCTTGTATAAAATAAAGAACTCACACCTAGAAAGATTTGTTTATTCAAGGATGATATGCATAACTTTAGACAGTACATTGCAAAGTCAGCAGGTGCAGGCTGCAACCAATCACTGATACATCCATTCTCTCTCTTTTAGAGATGAAAGTGATCCTAACCCTCTAGAATGTTATATTATTATTATTATTATTATTATTATTATTATTATTATTATTATTTAGATTGGAACCATTTCTAGTCTATATAAAAAGTTATTTTTCCATATGTGAAGATCACAGCAGGGTTTGAAGTGTAAGAAAACAGCAGAATATATGTACAAACATGTTAGAGAGAATTAAATTAGATAAGACAGAACCTTAAAATGCAATCGTATGTAATCTGAATCATAAACATCGATGTTGGGTAAGCGGGAAGTCACTAGTTTTGTTGAATTAGAATATAATTGCTGAGCAACAAATGTAACTTTGGATATGGAAAAAAGAACAAAATACTGTTACAAAAAAGAGGAAGACTGTTGCCTTCCATTCCAATGGAAAAGAAAGATGTTATATCAAGAGCTATACATAGTTCACCAGTGGCTGATTCTTGTATCAAAGGTGCAAGCAGGACAAACACACTGAACCATTAACATGAGCCAGACAAAAGTCAAGGAAAACACATACACCCCAAGATTCCTCTGATGAAAATAGGGACTTTTTATCTGAGGACTTTTGGAGGGTATGCAACGACATTCAGGTACAGTGGTGTAAGTGTGGGTTAAAATGTTTCTCATTGCTTTACCTTTCTATGGAAAATTCATTGATTCAATTTATGTACTATAGTCAATGTACCATAACTGAAATACAATAAAATTCAGATTAAGCAGAACAACAACCATAACAATTCTATACCACCCTTCATCCGCGGATCACAGGGCACTTTGCAATATAAAAACACAAAAATACATAATACAATAACAGACAAAAACAATAACCCCATCCACTTTAAAAGGCCATAAATTGTTTAATTAGCAAAGCCCAAAGTCACTTATGATGGTAGCCAGAGACCAAAGCACGTGGAGAGCTGCAGAGCAAATAAGGAAATTTTAACCACTACATCAATTCTCACAATTTGCAATATAAGCAATATAACCCTTCTAGAACAATTGAGAACACTAAGCTATATCTATTTAGCTGCTTCAAGTTTCCTCATAGAATTTCCAGTTTCCTATCATTAGTATTATACCGCATACAGAATTTTCCTTCACAAAATAAGACTGGAAATGTTTTTCATAGAGGAGTGACGCAAACGCAATAGCTTTGATAGTGCATTTTTAATCTCCCTATTTCTCATGCTATATATTACTGGATTCATCAAGGGTGGAACCATGGAATACATCACTGTAAATGCCAAATCCAGATGTAAGAAAGCAAAGTATGAAGTAAATACAAATAGGCAGTATACAATGAGATGGGGAAGGCAAGTTGAGAAAGCCTTTTGCCTTCCTTCAGTTGAGGGGATTTTCAGCACCGCAGTGAAAATGTACACATAGGTTATAATGTTGAAGATAAAGCAGCCAATCCCAAAGACAGCACTTATAGCAATAGCTCCTATTTCCACTAGATACAAATCCGTGCAGGCCAGCTTAAGTACTTGTGGGATTTCACAAAAAAATTGATTGACTACATTGGAACAAAAGGGGGATGCAAAGGTTCCTCCCGTGTGTAACACTCCATAGAAAAAGCTGCCGATCCATACACTGCTAATCATTTGAATATAGGCTTGCCTATTCATCAGCATCCCATACTGCAATGGTTTGCAAATGGCAACATACCGATCATATGCCATCACTGTGAGAAGAAAGAAGTCAGATCCCACAAAGAAGACAAAGAAGAATAGTTGTGCAACACACCCAGAGTAGGAAATGTACCTGGTGTTCATGAGGGAATTGAGCATGGACTTGGGAACAATGACTGAAGTTTGTCCCAGGTCCTGCATGGCCAAGTTCATCAGGAAGAAGTACATGGGGGTGTGCAGGTGGTGGTCAAAGGCTACTGCAGAGATGATGAGAAGATTCCCTGTGACAGTTGCCAAGTACAATACCAGGAATATAATGGAATGTAGAATTTGTAGTTCCCGAACTTCTGAGAATTCTAGGAGGAGAAATTCTGAGAAAGATGATTGATTATCCATGCTCTGCTTCTTCACATTCATGTTGCTATGGAAGGAAACAGAAACCAGCTGTTAAAAGGGGAGCCCATTTTATTTAGGATTGTTATAATTGTTATTATTTTTCATCCACTTTACTGTTGCCAACTGTAGACCACTGTGTTAAAAAATTATAGCAAATTCATGTAATCCAAGTTACACTTTGCTTCCTAGTGTGAAAGTATCTGAAAATATCCAGAAAATAGATGCAACACATGCTGAGGTACTTTGTATTATGCAAGATTTGTGAACAAAGGTAGATAGTTGCTGGAGAGAGTGACTATCGGTGTAGGAGAGAATATAACAGTTAGGGAGAAAGAAGAAAGGAAGGATGACCAATACATTACCTTCATTGTAAGTGCAATTGAAAAATATAGAATGGTATCTTACTTTTTTCTTCTTCATAGGGTTCTCTCCAGTATGCTTCTCCAGTGAAATTAAATGGCTGCATATTTCTCCACCCATACCCGCAATTTTATAGCAATCCTCCAGCAGTTGGATTTATGATGACAATAAACATGAATCAACATGGGGAAGACACTTATTAATAATTGTCCTGTCTTTCTAGAGATTTACTCTCACAGGAATTCAACACACCTCAGCATTAGGGCTGTATAGAAACAATACTGCATTTTGTTTAGTTTTGCTAATTTGTTTGTTTTGGTTATCATAATAATAACAAAACTATGAAGGGAACTAATCATTCCACAACAGCTATATCAGATATACCCATCTGTATGAAATTCTTCTGACATGGATAGCTCTAACTATCAATGTTAATAATGAGTGTAATGAGTTCAGGCAGCTGGCTTGATAACACAGTACACCAGAGTAATTAACTTGAAGATTTATTGCAAACAAAGCAATTATCCTCAGGGCCCTCTCGCCGAGCGTCCATTAGTACACCCAAGTTGACCCTTCTGAGGAATGCTTCCAGGATCTGCAGAATATACTGAACCTATGAACCTTGTGTTTCTTGGTTTGTTTTCTGTCTAAAACCCTTCCCATTCATCAGCTTCTTGGGCTCACTGTGTCAACCAACTCCTCTTCTGGTGAAGAAAAGCTCTCTCTCTTGCTTTTTGTGCCTGCCTGAGAGCTTTGGCTTGTTCCAGCCTGCTTCTAGCTACTTTCTTATCTGCATTCCTTTTAGTTTCAACAACTGGAGGGGGAGTCGGCAGGTGCCAGCTCTCCTCTGCCTGAGAGAAATCCGAGCCTCTCTGTTGCTGGCTGGTGTCTAACTCAGGCTGGAAATTCTGGCTTTGGGCAGGTGAGATCATGACCATGAGGAATACCACTCATTGGCAAAGAGTGCCTCTTAAAACCAGCACCTGTGGGATAAGTAGTAACTGTATGTCTGAATGTTCCTGATGCTTTTGCACTGCACCCAGATGGAGTTTCTTCACATTTTATAAACCTTTTTGTAAAGCCTCTCCTTCTTACAGAGGGGAGGAGTTGTGAGTGGGAGCCATTTCCCAGATTGGCAGGGGTGTTCTGGCCCCTGCCTAGCTGTCCCAGCTGCCATGCCATGCCCCCTGGCAGCCAACCAATCAGGTGGATCCTTGGGGGCTGGGTTTAGCTGCTCAAATGCCACCACAGAAGCATTTCCCCTTCATTGTGTTGCTGGTTTTCATCGGATCACCCACCCACCCTCCCTTCAGTTCATTCCTTGGTTCTTGACATTGCTATGGACCTTTGGTTGGTCGCCTTGGTTGTCCAAGGGGCCTGGTAGGAATTTTTATCCAACTGTCAAAATGGCACCGGCCACTTGGTTTTTCGTCTACCTTGTAGCAAATCGTCACAACTTTTTAAGTATTGGAGGTTAGGCACTGGAATATGTTTGTGTATTTGGAGGGCAGGGTATGGCCACCGCCTACCCCTCCACTTTATGGGTATTCCAGTAAAGGAATCTGGTAGTTGTGGATCCTGTCTGATGCCCCTGCTGGTGGCTAGGGCCATGGCATGACCCCTGGTGACATCAGGGGGAGCTTTCAGTTGTATTTGCATCAACAGGCTCCTCCCACTGGTGGTTAACCCTGGTTAGACTCACACCTCCCTGGGGGGGGGGGGGTCACGCTCTGTTGTTTGATGCAATGCCTAAGCCAATACATCTCACATGCTGTAATCAATAAAGTTGTGGTCTTTTTTAGCCCATTAACCTAATATACTTTGTCCCTGTGTCTTTCTTATTCTCAAGTGGGTGGCGGGTCCTTGAATCACAAAAGAAGCTACCTGAGCATATAATAGGTTAAAGTGAGAATGAAACTATCAAAGCAAGTCCCACCTGCATGTCAACTCCACATGAGTAGTTCTGCAAGGAATTTCGAGTAGAGACATAAATGTGCCTTATTTTGTTTATTGTAAACCCTTGTATCCACTAAAGAACTCACACCTAGAAATAACCAAAGATTTGTTTATTCAAGAAAGATATGTTCAACTTTAGACAGTCTGTTGCAAAGTCAGCAAGTGCAGGCCACAACCAATCACTGATACATCCATCCTCTCTAATATAGAGATGAAAGTGATCCTAGCTCCCTGGAATGTTAAGGGATGAACATAACCAGTAGATGGTAGAGGAAAGGTTATGCCTTATTCGGCAGACAGGCAAGATTCAGAGGATGAAGATTGTATACTGATTGTGTGTTTATCACTGCCCTTCTGTTTCTCCTTCGAGCTGTCAGCCAATAAACAAAACTAAAGAGAAAAGTGTTTTTTGAAATATGCAATTTATTCTGCTGCTTCTATGGGATAAAGCTGGGATGAAGATGAGAACTTCTGAAATGCTGGGCATAGGGAGTCTTATCTTCCTGGTTTCTAAGTCATAAATTTAAGCAAAATGCAATCCTCAGTGTTCCTGTGCAGCAGAGTACCTCTACAGGTTAATGGTGACTCCAATTTTTCCCATCAGTTTGCAATGTGTTCATTTGATCCTCCCTGCACATTTGGAGTTAGGAAGTCTGTTGCCTTTTCAAAGGCTTTTGGGGACATAATGAAATTAAGGGGGGGCAGGAATCCTTTCTTTTGGGGATATTAGACAATGAAATCCCAAGGAATCCCTCAATGATATTTATATATGTGACTATAGCAGCAGAAATGAAATGAAGGAAGAATGGTTGATGAAAATCTTGGAATATGCAGAGATGGTAGAATTGATGGCACTGAAGTGTAAGAAAACAGCAGAATATATGTACAAACATGTTAGAGGGGATTAAATTAGATAAGACAAAACCTTAAAATGCAATTGTATGTAATCTGAGTTATAAACATCGATGTTGGGTGAGCTGGAAGTCACTAGTTTTGCTGGATTGGAATATAATTGTTGAGTAACAAATGTAACTTTGGATATGGAAAAAAGAACAAAATACTATTACAAAAAAGAGAAAGACTGTTGCCTTCCATTGCAATGGACAAGAAAGATGTTATATCAAGAGCTATACATAGTTCACCAGGAGCTGATTCTTGTATCAAAGGTGCAAGCAGGACAAACACTCTGAACCATTAACATGAGCCAGGCAAAAGTCAGGGAAAACACATACCCTCCAACATTCCTCTGATGAAAATAAGGACATTTTGGAGGGTAAAGGGAAAGGTAGCCCTGACCGTTATGTCCAGTCGTGGATAGGCAACCACAATTAGGTGTAGTGGTGTAAGTGTGGGTTAAAATGTTTCCCATTGCTTTACTCCAAAGACCGACTGGGAGGAAGGTCAGTTGGCCTGCATGCAGAGGGGCATCACCCTGGCACAGGAAGCCTGAGCTGGGTTGCAAACCCTGCCCACTGCTAAAGTTGTGAGCGGTAATTCCCATTGCTTTACTTTTCCATAGAAAATTCATTCATTCAACTTATTACAGTCATTACACCTTAAGTGAAATACAATAAAATTCAGATTAAGCAAAACAACAACTACAGTAATTCTATGCCACCTTTCATCTGCGGATCACAGGGCAGTTTACAATATAAAAATACAAAAATACACAATAGTGTAACAGACAAAAACAACAACCCCACCCACTTTTAAAGGCCATAGATTATTGAATTAGCCCAAGGCCTGGGCAGCATAGCCCAAAGTCACTTATGATGGGAGCTAGAGAAAAAGCATGCAGAGGGCCTTAAACTTTACTATGAGGCTGCCTGTATAACATGGTTGGGTGATTGGATAAAATTGGATAACACCGATTTACTAGTTTTAGAAGGGTTTGGAAATAGGCACTCGTGGGACTGAAATAAACCTCATAATGTTTATTAAAAATCATTCATTTTGGATTTAAGAACATTGAACAAATATATTACATCAATTGAAGGATGTATATTTAATTAAATTTTGAATAGTATTATTCCATAGTATTAAGTACACATAGAATGTAAACATGACAAATGCGTAAATATACAGAAAATATAGAGAAACCAGAAGAAGGAAGGAGGGAAGTACAAATTTGTTTAGAGTTAAAGTATTAAGGTTAAAAGAAATAAGGTATGTATTATGTATTGTGATGGTGAAATTTGTAAAATCTCTAAAACCAATAAAGATCATTTTAAAAAGCATGCAGAGGGCTTCAGGGCAAAGACGGATATTTTAACCACTACACCAATTTTCACAATTTGCAATATAAGCAATGTACCCCTTCTAGATCAATTGAGAAAACAAAGCTAAATCTATTTAGCTGCTTCAAAGTTTCCTCATAGTATTTCAGGTTTTCTATAATTAGTATTATATTCTATACAGATATTATCCTTCACAAAATAAGACTGGAAAAGTTTTTCATAGAGGAGTGAGGCAAACGCAGTAGCTTTGATAGAGCGTTTTTAATCTCCTTATTTCTCATGCTATAGATTACTGGATTCATCAAGGGTGGAACCATGGAATACATCACTGTAAATGCCAAATCTAGATATGGTGAGGTATTGGAGGTAGGCTTGAAGTACGCAAAGTATCCAGTAAATACAAATAGGGCATAAACTATGAGATGGGGAAGGCAGGTTGAGAAAGCCTTTCGCCTTCCTTCAGTTGAGGGGATTTTCAGCACAGCATTGAAGATGTACACGTAGGTTATGATGATGAAGATAAAACAGCCAACTCCAATGACACCGCTTAACACAAGAACTCCTATTTCCATTAGATACAAATCAGTGCAGGCCAGCTTAAGTAACTGTGGGATTTCACAAAAAAATTGATTGACTTCATTGGAACAAAAGGGGGATGCAAAGGTACCTCCAGTGTGTAACACTCCATAGAAAAAGCTGCTGATCCATACACTGCTAATCATTTGAATATAGGCTTGCCTATTCATCAGCATCCCATACTGCAATGGTTTGCAAATGGCAACATACCGATCATATGCCATGACTGTGAGAAGAAAGAAATCAGATGCCATAAATGACATAAACAACAGTACTTGTGCAACACACCCAGAGTAGGAAATGTACCTGGTATTCATGAGGGAATTGAGCATGGATTTGGGATTAATGACTGAAACCTGTCCCAGGTCTTGCATGGCCAAGTTCATCAGGAAGAAGTACATGGGTGTGTGCAGGTGGTGGTCAAAGGCTACTGCAGAGATGATGAGAAGATTCCCTGTGACAGTTGCCAAGTACAATACAAGGAATATAATGAAATGTAGAATTTGTAGTTCCCGAACTTCTGAGAATTCTAGGAGGAGAAATTCTGAGAAAGATGATTGATTATCCATGCTCTGCTTCTTCACATTCATATTGCTGTGAAAGGAAGCAGAAATACCGCTGTTGAAATCGTTACCCCTCTCATTTAAGTTTTTGTTGCTGCTGATGATGTTTAGTTATTGTAGCAGGCAGCAACGTTCTAAAGGAGTCAGTAATTTTTTTGGGGGGGGGGATGAGCCCTAAAATGATTATGATGGCTGTGAATACTAGTGCTATTATTATTAGCAATGCAATTATGTTTGCAAGGTCATTATTGTTTGTTCATACCACTGATTCACTAATTCCCTTAAGAGCTTGACTATTTGAAGGAGTTAGGTGCCAAATATCCCACTTTCTGCTGACTGAATCTTTTGAATGTGGATCAGATACATATACAATAACGTTGTCAAATTCCAGTCAATACTAGCCTGATATTCTGCCCCCCCTAATATAATGCCATAGCTCAATTTTAGAAGGCAAAAGGCCATTTCATAATTTATTAGAAACCATGATGACAGTGTGAATTTGACATGAGCTTACTCATCACAGTCAATAGTCATCATCTTTAACATCCGGCTAATTACTAAGGAGGGCTTTTACTATTCCTTTGTTTCTCTTGATTTCTCATCAGGGACAGATGCTTGGTAAAACTACAGTAAGCTTCTAATTTAATGGGAAAGGTCCCAGCTTAGGGAAAGAGCACATGTTTACACAGGTCAACATCTGGGATCTCCAAGGAGGACTAAGAAAGATCACTGCCTCACATCCTGTGGAGCTGCTGCCAATCAGGGTAGCCCACCTTTCCCCAGCCTGGTGCCCTTCAGATGTTTCAGACTAGAACTTCCTAAGCACTGGCTGTGCTGCCTGGGTCAAAGGAATTGTAGTCCAAAACCTAAGGAAGGTAGCAGGTTCAGGGAGGCTGGTGTACATAGCGACATAGTTATCCAGTTTATACTGGGTCAAAACCAGTGGTACATGTAGCTCGGTTTTGACCACAGTGAATGACAATCAGACATTATTTCCCACCTGCCCTAGCTGAAAATGCTTGGGATCTTCAGCATACAACATGGATGCTCCACCACGAAGCTGCAGACCTTCCCTACTGGCAGTGCTGAGGTAGAGGTATCAATGGTCTGACTCAGCATGAGGCACTTTCCTATGTGACAATGGTTGCCTCCTTTCCACCGGATGGAGGATTTTGAAGGAATGGGAAAGAAATTGGTGTCCAACAAATGGCTGCAGATGAACAGTGGTAGAAATATGACGGGTGATATAGGCAGAGGGAAGTTTGGACTTATAACCAGTCCAAAGAAAAAAATAACATGTCAGTTACAATTCAAAAGTAAGAGAGAGAAAATACCATAGTAAAATACACATCATATAATCATTAGCTAGGACGAAATGAAAATAAAGTCCTAAAGAAAAAAAAGGAATTTAGACTTCACAGAGTATAATGTGAAGCTGCACCACAATTGCCACAAAATCATCCAGACAGTCACAGTATTATTTCAGTTAATATTTGCCTAAGATATACAAGACCTTTCCCCTAAATATTTGACAGGGCTCAACATCACCAGGGTTTTAAGAACTAAAAATATATATATATAAAATCCTGTTTTTAAAACTCCTCAGATATTTTCCCAGATGAGAAAAATGGATATTCAATTTAAATGTGAATTTACATTCAATATCAGTGACTAGTCCCATTGCCGACTGTAGACCTCTGAGTTAGAAATCTACAGCAAATTAATTCAATTAAAGTTGCAATTCACTTCCTAGTATGAAAACATCTGAAAATATCCAGAAAATAGATGCAACACATGTTGATGTACCTTGTATTATGCCAGAACCGTGAACAGAGGTAGAGAATTCCAGGAGAGAGTGACTATTGGTGCAGGAGAGAATATGACAGATAGAGATGACGAAGGGAGGGTGACCAGTTCATTTCTTTCTTTCAGAAAATTCAAAGAAAGTATCTTACTATTTTTCTTCATATTCTTTTACTTCTCCAGTGCAATTAAATGACTAAATGCCACTCCAGCCAAACGTGCAATTTTATAAGAATCCACTTACATTGGTATCTAATAGGACAATAAACATTTATCAACATGGGGAAGAAATTTATTAATATATCTTCTGTCTTCCTAGAGATTAGTTCTCATGGGAATTAGTTCTCAGCATTAGGGTTGTACAGAAACAATAACATATTTTGGTCAGTTTTGCTAACTGAAAGCCTGTTTGTTTAGGGTAGCATGAGAATAACGAAACTAAAAGGGGAACTAATCATTCCACTACAGTTTTAGCAAATGTACTCATTTGCATGCAATTCTTCTGGCATGGAAACCTCTAACTGCCAGTGTTAATGATGAGCAGCACCACATAAAGCCTTGGGTCACAAGCTGGTCAATAAATCACACAGTTCAAGCTGGCGTTAACTCTTTATTAGTGAGACAGATCTGAGTTTCATGCCTAATGACCACAGCAGCTCATGACTGACTCCATGAAATCAGTAGTTCTGACTACATGAATTCTGTTGCCCACACTGAAAGTTCCTGCCTCCCCACAGCTATCTGTGTCTCCTTTTCTCCAGGGCTTTTTGAAAACAATTGGAGACTGCACCTGCCTTTGCTTCCCCTCTCCTGGTTCTGGGAGTATGTGGGGAGGGGAGCCTGCAGCCAAGCTGATGTCAGTCATGCATATCACAACTTCTCTTAATTTCTAATCAAGCGCAGATACTTGGTAAAATCCCAGCAAGCCTCTATTAATCAGGAAGGGCCCCTCCCCCATTACACATCAGAGAACTACCATCTCTATAATGTTTCTGGTGCCTGTTGAAAACTTTAATATTTCAAGAATCCTTCTGAGTGCAGATTTTTATCCCAGTAGGTATCTGTATTGGATTTGGAATTGTTTTTATATCTGGGTAGTAATTAACATTGTGATATTGTGAATGTCCCATCAATAAAGAAGCTTACTGATGAAACAATTCCCCTTCTCTCCCACATACTATTTGGAGGGTTCTTCTAACCCAACCGAGAGTCAAATTTGGAGGGCTTGGGAAGGGCAGGTGGAAGGAGAAAGAGCCCAAGTGTGTGTTCTAGCAGGAATCACACAGGATATATATAGTGTATGAGATATATATATGGTATCTATATGGCATATATATGGTGTGTGTGATGATACTCATAGACTACCTTTTTCAATCTCCAGTTTCCCATACATTTTTCTTTAGATCCTCCCTTGAATATTATCTGCATAGCTTTACAAGATCTGGTAAAAGTTGAGAATTCTCATAACCATTTGATATATCACCATCTAAAGGAAAGTTGCTTGCAGCACATCATCTTCACCCCCAGATTGTCAACTGGTATTTACCTGGGGGAGCGATGCTTCATAAGCACCTTGAAAACCACTTGTAGATCATCACCCACATCTCAGGATCAACCCCTTTGCTCATCACCTGTTGAGCTGAATGGCAATCCTGCAACATGTGGGTGATGCTATGCAAATGGCTTTCATCCACACCCACACCCCTGCTCAGCTGTTGGGTTAATCCAGAAGGGGGGCTACTTGGTCAATCCTCAGCCTGCCTTACCAATCTTATTTCTATTGCTGCACAGACATAAAGATTTTACCTCACCTTGATCGGGATAGCTAATATTTGTTGTGATTTTTTTCTGTGAGACCGCTAGGTATAGGGCAGTATAAAAATTCAATGGAGGAGGAGGAGGAGGGGGTCCCCTCCAGCCTTCCAAGGATATGTTTTACAGCCAACTTAAGTTTTAGCAAAGGAGACAAAATTAATTTAACCTGTTCATTACTACACTGAATGAACACCAATGCTTTAAACAATGACTTAAGCTTTAACTGAGCATTTGCTCTGTTTTATACAGAAGTATGTGAAATATACACTTCGTTGTGGCTAGGGAGAAGTCCCTGTATGGCACAATTACATGCTAAGATTAGATTGCTAGTGGTAAACAAAGCTTGCTGCATCTATTCAAAATGTCTTTCTTATATGCCATGGCAGTTGAGAAACACACTTGCTACACTTTCCATTGAAAACAACATTGTCCTAAACCTTGGTCTCTCAGCCATTGTGCTACAGTTTGCACAATCCAAAGTACAAGAAGTCCCAATGGAACTAGTACTTGAAGTATTTTGTTTTATTTTGTTGGGATTCCTATCTTTTGGTTAGCGTTCTTTATTTTAGAATATTCATTATATTTATCTTTGAAAAGATAAATAAACATTTATAAATAAAAAAGTACCCAGCTGAATTATTAAAGCTTACAACTTTAATTTGTTATTATTTATATAATATTTATGGTATTTTTTGAAATTCTAAGTGCTTGGTAACATTCCCTCAAAGTAAAGCTGCATTGTATTGATTCTTTTACCTAGCACTGAAACAGAAGCTTACTTTAAAGCTAATTGAAGGAAGACCATTTTTTTAAAAGTTAGTGTCCATACAATTTACAGAATCTTGAAAAAAAGGTTATAAATACTTGCTTTTTGCCACCCTAGCTTACTACAGACAGTACATAATATAAAAAACCCTGCCAGTGAGCTCAGCTTGGTGCCCCCCCTAACCTTGGTGACCTAGATGACTGCCCATCTTGTGCACCCCTAAGTCTGGCCCTGGTTGGCTACTTCAAAGGTTATCTTGTATGTGTACAATCTCTTGCCGATGCAGGAAAACCACTACTACCACATCACTGACAAACAGCCACCCAGGCTTCTCAAGAAACCCACTTTTGATAAAGTCTGCTCTACTGCCAAGCAACTCGTTCTATCAGGAACTAATTCCAAATCAAAAATCTACTTACAAAATATACAAAATCTTATTATTTGAACCTATTTGTGTGGCTCTTGTCCTTCTTGAGCAACAGAGAACACTGCACTAAGCATATCCAATTCCTTTAACCAATCCTTATAAGACATCCAGTTTTCTATCATAAGAGTTATACATAGAAATCACCTTTGCAGCAGCATAAGACTGTAGAAGGTATTCAAAGGAAATAACCTCAAATTCAATAGATTTGACACAGCATTTTTTATCTCCCTGTTTCTCATGCTGTAGATAATTGGATTCATCAAGGGTGGAACTATGGAGTAGACCATGGCAAATGCCAAATCCACATGTGATGGGGTGTCAGAGGCAGGCTTGAGGTAAGCAAAGTATCCGGTGAATATAAATAGGGAGAAAACTAATAGGTGTGGAAGGCAAGTTGAAAAAGCCTTTTGCCTTCCTTCAGTAGAAGGTATTTTCAGAACTGCAGTAAAAATTTGCACATAGGATACAATGATGAAGATAAAGCTTCCTGTCCCAATGACAACACTTAACCCAACAACTCCAATTTCAATGAGGTACAAATCAGAGCAGGCCATCTTAAGTAAATGTGGGATTTCACAGAAAAATTGATTGACCACATTGGAGCAAAATTTAGGTGCAAAGGTACCTCCGGTGTGTAACACTCCATAGAGAAAGCTGATGATCCATACACTAACAATCATTTGGATGCAAGCTTCCTTATTCACCAGGATCTCATAATGTAAAGGTTTGCAAATGGCAATGTACCTATCATAAGCCATGACTGTGAGAAGAGAGAAATCTGATGCTACAAAGAAGACATACAAGAGGACTTGAGCAACACAGCCAGAGTAAGAAATGT
Organism: Podarcis melisellensis; assembly: GCF_964234715.1. Classification (NCBI taxonomy): domain Eukaryota; kingdom Metazoa; phylum Chordata; class Lepidosauria; order Squamata; family Lacertidae; genus Podarcis; species Podarcis melisellensis. Next base: position 25,114,859 of record NC_138545.1, on the reverse strand, counting down.
GTCCGGTACTCATGAGGGAATTTGCCATGGATTTGGGGATAATGACTGAAACTGAGCCAATGTCCTGTATAGCCAAGTTCATCAGAAAGAAATACATAGGAGTGTGCAGGTGGTGGTCAAATGCTACTGCAGAGATGATGAGAAGATTTCCTGTAACTGTAGCAAGATAAAAAGCAAGGAATCCAAAGAAGTGTAGAATCTGCAGTTCCCGAATCTCTGAGAATTCCAGCAGATAAAACTCTGACGGAGCAGATTGGTTCATTATTCTTTCCTCCTTGACATCCATGCTGCCTCTGGAAAGTAACAGAAGAACAGTTGTTAAAAATGAGAGTATTATTATTATTATTATTATTATTATTATTATTATTATTATTATTATTTCTAAATTATTTTAGAATAAGGCAATGTTCTGAGGAAGAAAAGCTGATGTTGATAACTGTAATATGTGTAATGTATTATTCGAATTGATGTTTGCAAACTCACTATACTAGTTTGATGTAACTAAAGCACAATGTCATTTAACAGTTTGAAGTTTCCATAAATCAACTGCCAAATATCCCACCTTCCAGTCATCGAGTCCCTGAGTGTGTAAACTCAAGTCACGTTTCATACACCCAAGAATGTTGTCCACATTCACCGCCTAATTAGACGATCTTAATGTTGCCTCTCTAACAGTGTGAAAATAATGTGGTAGCTCAATTATAAAAGGGAAAAGAACTAACTCAAACTGGTCATCTTTAACATTTGGCAAATTAACTAGGGGGATTTTACTGATCCATTGTGTTTCTTGATTTCTCATCAGGCACAGTTGCTTAGTAAAATCAGAGTATGCCTCCAACTTACTGATACTTTTCCCCATTCACAGATATGTCCTTCCATTCATGCTTACACAAGTCACTCCCTGGCATCTCCAAGATGGACTGAAAAATGTCACTGTCTGACATCCTGGAGAGCTGCTACCAGACACTGTAGTGTCCTACAGAGGTTTTCTACACTGATTTGCAGTGGCTTTCCAGGGTTTCAGACAGGATTTCTTTCACCCCCACCCCCTGAGCTTTACATGAAGATAGGAATGAACCCTTTGAAGCCTTGCAAAAAGCTGCAGGAGAGGGACTGTGAGTAATATCATAGAATCATAGAGCAGTAAAGTTGGAAGAGGGAAATCTAGTCCAACCCCCTGCAATGCTGGGATTTTTTCATCCAACATGGGGCTCAAATCCATGACTGAGATTAAGAGTCTCATGCTCTACCGACTGAGCTCTCCCAGCTCATCATGGGAAGGGTGTCTCCAGCAATCCCACCCCTTCCCTTGGAAGCCCTTTGGTTGCCTCTTTTCGACCAAAGAGAAAAGGGTTTCAAAGAAAGGAAGCATATAGATGGTTGAGGAATGTTTATAGAACAGCCAAAGGAAAATGAAGAATGAGAATGTGGGCAAGGAGAGGAATTTGGACTTGTTGAACCTGATAGCTGTATGACAGGCACAAATAAAAAGTAACTGTCTTAGAAACACAACATTTCTGACATCACAAAATTATATGTGATGTAATTATTAGCTGGGTCGAAATGGAATAATGGATTATTATTTTTTAATCCAGGCTTCACATGGTATAATGTGAAGTTATTCAGCAATCTGACACAAAAGAATAATAGAATCATAGAGCTGGAAGGAAGGCTGAGGATCATCTAGTCCAACCCCTGCAATGCAGGATTATGCAGCCGTCCCGTACGGGGATCAACCCTGCAACCATGCTCTAACCAACTGAGCTATCCAGGCTTTATTCACAGTATAGATCCAATACTTCAGAAAACGTCTACCTGAGATGTACACATCCTTCCTCAGGAACACTGGACTACTTTTAGCAAACTTCCAAGGCTTTTCTTTAATGTAGAAAAGTCCTCTCCTTAAGATACTTCAGGTGAGGAAGAAGAAGAGTTTGGATTTGATATCCCGCTTTATCACTATCCTAAGGAGTCTCAAAACGGCTAACATTCTCCTTTCCCTTCCTCCCCCACAACAAACACTCTGTGAGGTGAGTGGGGCTGAGAGACTTCAGAGAAGTGTGACTAGCCCAAGGTCACCCAGCAGCTGCATGTGGAGGAGCGGGGATGTGGACCCAGATCACCAGATTACGAGTCCACTGCTCTTAACCACTTCACCACACTGGTGTAGTGTCCAGTTCAATTTTTAGTTGACATTAAATGCTAATATTCAGTCTTGCTATCAATAACCTGTAGCCCTCCAAGATGGAGATTATACAGCAGATCGACATTGCAATTCACTTGATTGTGTGAAAATATCTGAATATTTCAAGAAAATAGACAAACTGCATACACTGAAGTACTTTGTGCAATTCCAGACTCAAGAATACAGAGGAACTTTCACGACACAGCGCCTATACAGTATGTGGAGAAAAGACTATGATAGAGAGACAGGGACAGGGGGAGGGGAGATTCATTATTTTCATATAGAGTGCAATTGCAAAAAAAAACACTAAACGGCTTACTATTTTTCTTTGTAGAATTCTTTCCACTTTTTCTCCTCCAGTGAAATTAAACGATTGCATATCATACCAGCTACACATGCAATTATATAAAAATACTCCTACACTTGGAACTATAAGGGCAATAAAATTTGTCAGCATGGGGAGGAGATTTATTAATAACTCATTTCTGCTCCTAGAGATTTGGTTTCAGAGGAATTGAAAGCCTCTCAGTAGTAGAGCTGTACAGAAACAAAATTATTTCAGATATGACAATTCAAAGAAACAATAGCTTAGGATGGATATATGCCCATTTCCAGAAGCACCCACAACAGGAACTGCAGCAAGGAATGGTCACAGCTGCATGTTTAATTAGTATCAGGGACACAGAATTATGAAATGAGGTGTTTGGGGAAAAGTCAAGTTAGCTCTACTCCCTTTCTCAAATGAGGAAGGTATCTTTTTTTGACCCATCTATCCCTCTCCTCCATTTTATTCTGATAACATGATAGCATTTTATTCTGTGAACTGCCCTGAGACCTCCGGGTACAGGGCAGTATATTATTATTATTATTATTATTATTATTATTATTATTATTATTATTAATTCCAAAGAGGTAGCTGTATCTCATCCCACCACAAAACAGCTCCAGCTGACCTACATCATTTGCTCCCTCATTTTATCCTCATAGGAACTGTAAGGAAAACACTAGCTAAGGCCAAAGGTCAAACAGTGAACTTTTTGTGTGAGTGGGAATTTGAACCCATTTCAATATGATCACAGACTTCCCCATACTGGTGCCCTTCAGATGTTTTGGACCAACTCCTATCAGCCCCATCCAGAATAAGCTTAATGGTCACTCCAAAATAACACACAGGCACACCAAAATAATACACAGGGATGGGGGGGGGGAGAAGGTTGCTGTAAACAGAGGGTCTCCTGCAGATACCATTTCATCAGCAGATCTGTTCCATTTGGGCCTTTAGTGTGGTGGCATTTACCCTGTGGAAATCCTTCTACTTATATATTAGGCGATGTCTATATTGCCTTTTTGGCATGTGTTGAAGACTTTCATCTTCCAACATGCCTTCTAAGTGGATAGTCTTATCCTAGTTGGTATCTGAATTGGATTTCACAATATTTGTGCTAAATCAGGACTTCTTTTACCCTTGGTTAAACCTCCAGGGGTGAAATGTGGGTGATGGATGGAGTCACCCCACAATCTCTCTCTCACACACAGAGACACACATTTCAAAGAACACCTACTTCTCAGTTGATTCATGGAGATGAGCTGAAGAGTAGGGCTATTTCTCCACTTTACTTATCAAACGATCACCATGATGACTAGGGACTGGGAGCTGGTCTCATCCAAACATGGAATCAACATTCTCTTTTGTACTTTTTGTCAAATTCAGAAAAGTCTTGGCTAGGGCTGAAAAAATGGGGGGGGGGCTCCAAATAGTGTGCTGTTAGCCTCCCTACTTCTAAATAACAGAGATTTGTTTTTCAGAGTACAATAAACAAGAGTGATATCAATCCAGTATGGATTACACAAACCATTAGCTTACATTTATAAGAATTAGAATATCAACAAACAGAGCAAAAAGTAAATTAGCATATAAAGAGAAAAGCAGTATAAATGCCTCTTTACTTATGAACACTTCAGTATAATGTTGAGTTACAGAGTATTTCAAACCTTAACATGTCTAATTTACAATACTCTCAACTTCTGAAATGTGCAAAATGTATTATAAATTAGACAGGAAATGTGAGTAATTAGGCAGCATTTAATAATTTAAAAAACCCAATACTCTAAATTTTACAGCTTAAATATGTGCACATAGTGCAAACATCACAAAAATATCAGTTCCCCATTGGGATATACAAATACTGCACATTTATAGGAAAAGCTTGTGAGATTATTAACACATTAGACACAGAAAAAATATTCTTGTGCCTTGAGCCAGAGCCCTCAACCCAAATTAAATGAATGTCAAGGGTACAATCTTTAGCCTTTTAATTATTGAAGTAAACTTAATTGAATTAAGTGGTGACTATGTACAATCTGACATGCACAAAATGGCACTGTAATTTTGTTTAACTGAGGAAGGGCAACTAAAGATAAATCCAGTCAAGACAGGAGCAATGGTGAACACCAGCCAATCTGAGCAGACAACAAAGGTGTAAATGGTGCAACTGACCTGGAGGAATGGATGGAGGATGACTTTGTGAAAACATAGAGAATTTTGTGTCTACACACCCAAATGTATCCATAAAATAAATGGTGAGTTTCACAGAAATCAGAGTTGAAAGTGACTTAAAATGTCATTTTGCTGAAGCAGGAAAACCCCTATCCTAGCATCCCTAGCAGATGACCATCCAGCATTTGCCTTAAAAAAAATGACTCATTTTCATCACCCTTTGACATCACCCTATTTACTGTCAAAGTAATCTTTCATCAAAATATCCTTTGTAGCAAATCCAGCCTATTGGTGCAGGTCTTGACATCTGGGGCAAAGGGAACACTAAGCTAAACATAGCCAGCCCCTTCACCTTTGAAGAAAAAAACTAGAGAAGACATTCATAGAAGAGAACCTCGAACCCAGTAGTTTTGACAAAGCATTTTTTACCTCCTTGTTTCTCATGCTGTAGATTATGGGATTCATCAGTGGTGGAACCATGGAATATATCATGGTAAATGCCAAATACAAGTGTGATGGACTGTTAGAGGTGGGCTTGAGGTAAGCAAAGCAGCCAGTGAACACAAATACAGAGACAACAATGAGGTGGGGAAGGCATGTTGAGAAGGCCCTTTGCCTTCCCTCAACAGAGGGGATTTTCAGCACTTCAGTGAAGATGTGCACATAGGTTGCAATGATGAAGATGAAGCAGCCTAACACAGTGACAGATCCTAACACAATAGCTCCAATTTCAAAAAGGTACAGATCAGAGCAGGCCATCTTAAGCAAATGTGGGACTTCACAGAAAAACTGATTGACCACATTGGAGCAAAAGGGGGAAGAAAAGGTACATCCAGTGTGTAAAACTCCACAAAGAAAGCTGCTGATCCATACTCTAATAACCATTTGGATGCAGGCTTGCATATTCATCAACATCTCATACTGTAGTGGTTTGCAAATGGCAACATATCGATCATATGCCATAACCGTGAGGAGAAAGAAATCAGATATTAAAAAGAAGAGAAAGAAGAAGACTTGAGCAACACATCCTGGGTAAGAAATGTATCTAATATTTAAGAGGGTATTGGCCATGGATTTGGGCATAATCACTGAAACTGAACCAAGGTCCTGTATAGCTAAGTTCATGAGAAAGAAGTACATCGGTGTTTGCAGGTGGGAGTCAAAGGCTACTGCAGAGATGATGAGAAGATTTCCTGTAAGTGCTGCCAGATAAAAAGCAAGGAACATAAAGAAGTGTAGAATCTGTAGTTCCCTTACTTCTGAAAATTCCATTAGAAGAAATCCTGACAGAGAGGATTGATTAACTATGCTTTGCTCCTTAGTATCCATGCTATCTGTGGAAGGAAACAGGACAGGTGTTAAGAGGAAACTGAAACATTGCAAGTAGTGGACCTACTGTACTTGCACTTTTCATTTTAAAATAGCAATAATAGTTACAGCTATACATCATGTATTTTGGAAAAAGAAGTTATGCTAGGTCTGTACACCACGGTAGTGGTATAATCTAAAATATGCAGATGGAAGCAACTTTAGAATTGGTAATGAGACAGGGTCAGGCAGGGGAAGAATAGGTGATTGCTGTAATTGAGTATACATTGACTTAGATCACTTCTACTTCTTTTTCAAGAATTCATCCTGATTTGTTTGTTCAAATTTTACAAAAAGGTGATATAATAGCCATTGTTTATTGAACATTCATTCTGATTTGGTTATTGAGAGGTGCACTTTCTCAATACTTTCCTTAGTGCAAAAAAATTATAGTAGAGCCCCAAATCCACAAAAATATTCATTCACCTGGGGCTGCAGTGGGGGTGGGGTTGCCACACAGCACTGCCATGTCCAGACAGGGGAAATCACCACCTACCTGCATGGCTGGGGGAGGGGGACGGTTGCCTAATACCACCCTCCACCTTGCTGTGCCAGACCTTCAAAATGGGCAGGCCTTACCCACAAACCAATTGGGGAAAGGGCATGGGGGGCTGCCCACCCCTGATATATTTAGGAAGGCAACCTGGAGCAGGCTGCATTCTTGGTTGATTTGCCAGTATGTAACTAAACACATATGAAGACCTCACCTGGATCAGACAAAAGACCTCTAGAATCCTGTTCTCACAGTGACCAACCAGATCCCTATGAGAAGCCTGAGTTGAAGAGCAATTGCTAGTTTTTACTGATATTTGGAGACTGCTGTCTTTGACACTAGAGGTGGAACAGAGCCATCATGGCCAGTAGATGTCTTTAGCACTTTGTTTCATAAATTACTCTGATTCTCTTTTAAAGCCACCCAAGTTGGTGACCATCACTACAATTTGTGGAAGTGAATTCCATAGCTAAAGGATACACTATGTGAAGAAGGACAGGTACTTTCTTTTGTCTATCCTAAATTTAACAACCTTAAGGTTCTAGGAAATCTAGGAAATACTTGGGAATCTCCACTTTTCTGTATTTTGCAGTGCAGTTCTGCAATCCCCCCCCCAAAAAAAAATTACATTAAAATGTTTGTATAGTGTATATTAAGGGAAACTGTAATAAAAATGCACACAACAGTGAATGTTAGTGGGGGAAATGTACAAAGATATATTGTGTTTGGGGAAAGTTCTTGTAAAATGTATGTACTGGATATAATTGTGTGAAAATGAATATTTTAAGAAAAAAATGTGCATGGCAATTTGTATGAATATTCATTCAGATTATTCAGCAAGAAACACACACAAACTGATGTGGAAATAGTGCAAAGAGAACTTAAGATTGTAAAAATGAGAAATGGAGAAAAATCTAAATTGAGAGATTCATCCATCCTTATCAAAGACTGCACAACAGACTCTTTACCCATTCTAAGCATCTAAAATGAACTGTAATATTCTGTTCTGTTTGAGTTTCATTGATAATAGAGAGTGCTAGGGGAGGAGCAAATGTATGGGAAAGAAAAGAATGAGAGAGGGGAAAGGAAGGAGAGTGCATTGTTTTTATACTGAGAGCAGTTGACTACTAAGATCATAAGAAAAATGTAAGCACCTAATAGCATACCTTTTTTTCTTCACAAATTTCTCTCAGCTTCATATTCTCTCCGCCCCCTCCTTCAGTGGAAGTATTGAACATGTATCAGTTGAGCCATACATGACACTTTATAAAACCCTGCGTGTGGATCTATGATGGCAATATCAATTTGTTAATGTGGGAAGGGACAATCATGTCCCTTTTGCGTTCTTGGAGATCTGCTCTCTTGGGAATCCAAGACTTCTCATTAGTAAGGCATACTAAGCAACTTTAATTCTGTTTTTTGCTAATCTGGTTAGTAAAGACTGACAAAAGTTCATGAGAATTACAGATTACAGGAAGATAGAAAGCTGCCTTGTACTGATTCAGACCATTGGTCTATGTAGCTCAGCATTTTTTACACTGACAGGCATTGGCTCTCCAGAATGCCTGAATGTTCCTGATGCTTTTGCCCTACACCTAGATGCTATCTCACACACTAACTGTCTTGTTAAAAAAGTATCATAGAATCATATAATTGTAAGAGTTGTAAGGGACACCAAGGGTCATCTAGTCCAACCCTTTGCAATGCAGGAATCAAAGACCACTTTGCCCATACAGAAGCCAAACCCATGACCTCGGTGTTGTTAGCACCAAGTCCTTAAAAAGGACTTCATCACCCTTTGACAAAACCTATTTTACTGCCAATGCAATGTTCCATAAAAATGTCCTTTGTTGCAAATCCAACCTCTTGATGGAGATCTTTCCATCTGGCGCAACAGAGAAAACTAAGCAAAACATATCCAGGCCCTTCACATTTGAAGGAAAAAGCTAGAGAGTGCATTCATAGAAGAGTGCCTCAAACCCAGTACTTTTGACAAAGCACCTTTTACCACCTTCTCAAGCTGTAAGTTACTGGATTCATCAGTGGTGGAACAATGGTATATATTATGGTAAGTGACAAACTTAATTGGGAAGCATGTTGGGAATGTTACTGGTCTTCACCAGCAAATCCCTTTCACATTTCTTGGCATATGCTTTGCAAAGAAACCCTCCAGCCCACCCCCCATCATCACTGTCAAACCCATTCTACAAAAGACCACAGGTTGGATACATATGGGCCTTCAATGGCCTCCACAAGATGATCCAGGAAAAAAGATTCCCAGCACTGGCTTTTTACTTAGAACAGAGATTGATGAAGAATTGGGAGGGGAAGGCTTGGGGACACACACACACCAAGATTGCCACCACTGTCTTGTTTTCATGAGGAGACAGGTGGGGAAAAAATAGGCAGGACAAAAGATGTGGGTTTAAACTAGGGCCACTTTATTAATAACAACTTGTGAACTGTGCAGGAGACATGGGTCCTAGCCCGGGGGGGGGGCTGAACTCTTTGTGGCCCTCAAATAATTATTGAGCTAGGGCTGAGGGTGCCCCCCATGAGGGGGGGGTGCCTCTACGTTGCCTTCCTGGTGACGCGCAGCTTGGGACATCCATAAATCTCCAGTCCCAGCACACTCCCAGCGACACATATCAGATGATTACGTGCACACTCAATGACTCAACTCAGCAGAGTATAGCAGAAATGAAGTGGAGCTTGGTGTGTGCTTTCTAAGTATTTATTAAACAATATATACAGGACAAAGGAATCATGGCGTTTCCTCTCTTCTTTTTCCAAAAGAAAGAGAGAAAGTACAGCAGTACAACAGAGTGGAAGAGATAAGACTAGCTTCCGTTCTCACAGTTTCCAAGCCTGGAAACTAAACATAGACATGTAATTACACATCCAGCAATGGAGCAGTGAAATGCTAACAGTTCAGGGGGCAGAGGAGACTGAGCGTGGAGCCACGGGCTCTGTGACTGGCTTCTCCTCAATGCAGTTTCATTCCTGAAGCCCTAGTGATGAAGTAGACCACACACAAGCATTATTTATGCTTATATTTTTAAATACTTTTTATTAATTTTTCATTAATAACAATCCAATGGTAACCACATGAATACATTTCCAAATCATGCCCAATCTCAATACAAGCCAATTAAACAGTCTGAATTAAACATTTTGGCTGACTTCCTATGTTCCGGCTGTCAGGAGTTGATATTGTTTCCTTGATCCTGCACCAATTCTTTTAATTAATCCAAGTTCCACTATTCCGATCTAATCCTTTGTTCTTCCAGCCACTGATGTAATGACTTTCAAAGATGTTTCTATAAATCCATATCAGTTACCTTGCAGAGAGAATTTATTTCATGTAGCTGTGTGGAATACAGTGGTACCTCAGGTTACATATGCTTCAGGTTACATATGCTTCAGGTTACAGACTCTGCTAACCCAGAAATAGTACCTCGGGTTAAGAACTTTGCTTCAGCATGAGAACAGAAATCATGCGGCGGTGGCATGGCGGCAGCAGGAGGCCCCATTAGCTAAAGTGGTGCTTCAGGTTAAGAACAGTTTCAGGTTAAGAACGGACCTCCAAATTAAGTACTTAACCCAAGGTACCACTGTATTTGTTTTCCTTCTTCTTTTGTTCATGTTGGAATCAGTTCTCTTTCCTCCGCCGAGAGCTCTTTTGCAAGTATGCCACAACTCTCCATCTTGCTTTGAAATCGAAAGCAGTCCAGGTCCGGCTGTGACTTCTGAACCACTTCCAATATTCATCTCCTTGTTTTTAACGAGCTGGTGTCTCATCAAAACCATAATAAATCAAAGCTGAGCTCTCTTTAATTGGCAATATGCAAATCCTCATAAAATTCCACACAGTCCATTATTTCAGGCATTCCATAGATAAATGTCCTTGATATGTGTTTTTTGGAGGAGGCTTTTAAACATCTTGGATAAGGCTCTCCACCATACCTCTAGATTGTCAGAAGGAAAGAAGGAAGGAAGGAAGGAAGGAAGGAAGGAAGGAAGGAAGGAAGGAAGGAAGGAAGGAAGAGACTTATTGCACTTCCACCTTTTTGTGCTATTAAAAAGAGAGAGCCACACTTATACCCATTTCCTTTTTGTTCCTTCCTTGTTCTCCATAGCTTCTCAACCCCTTTGTTTTGTTTTCATGCGCTTTAAATAGAACTGTACAGTTCTCCGCAGAATGTCAATGGAAACAGTGATTGAGGATGACCTTCTAGAGCATATCAAGGCCCCTGAAAAGGAAAGGGGCAAAAAGGCAGTAAACCAGGGAGACCAAAACTACAAGTGGAGTTTTAAAGAAATGAAAATGTTTCATTATTTTGTGTTCTGTTAAGTGGTTATTAGACAGTTGCTTTATCTTCCAACGTTCTTGTGGTGAGAGCCCTGTAGACATCCAGAACACCCTTGTGGGTAAGTCCATGCTACTCAATTTCTGTTTTAATTTCTCCCTTTGGGTCTCTGCTGCTACATATGCAGATTTCTGAAGAACAGATTCTTGAAATCTGAACACGAGCAGAGATAGATCAATCGTCTCCAAATAAACACAGTGATTGCATTATTATATCAAAAAGGCATTCTTAAGAGAAATTAACAGGTAAGTTAAGGTTTGGAAATGATTTTCTGGTTTTTGTTTCTCTAGCTAATTCACTGAAATCTAAGCAAATTTGAATAAATTGTGAATTTGAACAATTATAGTAGGAGGCAATTCAATGAGGAACTAGAAAACAAACGTGCGGCTTACTGGTGCCCAAATTTCATCAACTGCTATTGAAAACATGTAGATTGCTTATAAGGATGTATTTACTAGTCATTAGTCACAGTAGTGTGACAGTAATGCTACAGCCTCCCCATTAAATTTTAAACCATTCTAGATTGTGAATGCAGAAGACTGATAAGAAACTGTGATTCAAAAATTTAAATAAAAAGGAAGGATGTACATTGTAGGAAAGAAATGTGGCAAATGAGATTTGAAAAGCAAAATAATGCATTCTTTTAAGACTGACAATATAACCAGCTAATTCAATGAACAAGCTGCACCGTAGAAAAGAAAGACAGTTTTCCTTGTTTCATGTACTCTTCTCTCTTTTCTTCCAATTATATGTATATTCTACTAGTACATAGTTGGGAAATTTGTGGCCTCCAGATTCTGGATTCTGCAACTCCCATCAACCCCAGCCACAATGGTAAATGGACAGGGTTTATGGGAGCTGTAATCCACAAACATCTTAATGGTGCCTGGTTTGCCATCTCTGAACTCCTGGTTTGCTACTTAAAGTATAAGCATAAAATATCTAGGAACTGTTGGAAGAACAACAGCAGAGATCATTCAGCTGGTAACTCAATGGTTAATTCTGCTGACAGTGGTGGTGGAGGAGGAGATGTTGTGTACCTACCCATCAGAATGGCATGATCCTTGCTGATATAACATGAGTTATTGTTGTCTTGTTAGCTTTGAGGGAATTTTCCTCTGTATGTTTGTTGAAAATCTGCCTTTTCTGTACAAGGCCTGACATAAAAAAGACAAAATCCCTCTGTTTCCCCCTTTGCTCAAATTATGCACTGTTTTTGTTTCATTTTATCTCTGGACTCTATTTTAATTATTCAAGTTGTTCTGTTAACAGGGAAGACCCTCCATCTCCCAAGCACAGACAAACTGTGAATTAGGAATCCAGAGTACAGTGGTACCTCTGGTTACGTACTTAATTTGTTCCGGAGGTCCGTTCTTAACCTGAAACTGTTCTTAACCTGAAGCACCACTTTAGCTAATGGGGCCTCCTGCTGCCGCCATGCCGCTGCCGCACGATTTCTGTTCTCATCCTGAAGCAAAGTTCTTAACCCGAGGTACTATTTCTGGGTTAGTGGAGTCTGTAACCTGAAACATATGTAACTTGAAGCGAATGTAACCCGAGGTACCACTGTACGTCAAAGCCATTCAGTTAGATAATGTTCTTCTCCCAACCACCTTACATAGCCACGCTTACACATCTTTGCTTTACACTTTGTGTTTTACCAAAAAATAAAAGCTCATAGTGGGTTTGCTAAACACACAATGGTGACAAAGAAACTTGCAAAATCTTTGTTTTCTTGCCAACATTTCCTCCTGTTCTCTCCACAGAATATTTTCCAACCAAAGGAATGGTAAACCAAACATCTGTGACAGAATTCATCCTTCTAGGGTTTTCTGATATTCGAGAGCTCCAGATCTTACATTTTGTGTTGTTTCTCTCTCTTTATTTAGCAGCCTTAATGGGGAACTTCCTCATCATCGTAACCATAACCCGAATCCAACATCTTCATACTCCCATGTATTTTTTCCTGGCTTTCCTATCCTCCATTGATGCCTGCTACATTTCTACCACTGTGCCCAAATCCATGGTCAATTCCTTGATTAATGTCAATGTGATTTCATTCTCTGGCTGCGTCACCCAGGTTTTCTTGGTTGTCACATTTGCAGGGGCTGAGCTGTCCTTTCTCACTGTTATGGCTTATGACCGTTATGTAGCAATCTGCCACCCTCTACAATACATGCTGATTATGAACTGGAATGCCTGTCTTCAAATGGCAGCTGCTTCGTTGCTCAGCAGTGTCCTCAATGGTGTGATCCACACTGTAAACACATTTAGGCTACATTTCTGCCAGTCTAATGTGATTGAACAATATTTCTGTGATATCCCTCAGTTATATAGGATATCTTGTACAAACACGGAAGCCAGTGAGCGCTTCACGCTTGCCAGTGTCTTTTGTGTGGGGTTGTTCTGCTTTTTGCTTGTCTTGGTGTCCTACAGTTATATCTTCTCTGCAGTGTTCAAGATTCAGTCAGCACAGGGAAGGTATAAAGCCTTTTCCACCTGTATCCCACATTTGACCATATTTTCTTTGTTTGTTTCTACTGTTATGCTAGCCTACATCAGGCCAAAGGCTTTGTCCTCTCCATCTCTGGATTTGTTGGCTGCTGTTTTGTATGCCATTTTGCCACCTCTGATGAATCCCATAATTTATAGCCTGAGAAACAAAGAGATCCAAGGTGCTTTGTGGAAAATGTCTCAGAAAAAAATAGAAATGAATTTTGCCTGGTGACCTCAGATGGAAGACTACTAGGGTTGTGTCCAATATCTTTCACATTTAGAGCAGAGTCATTGACATGAATTGACATAACAAACTTCCAACTATTAATTTCAATGGGGCTACTTAGAGTAGAACTTAGTTGGAGAATCTTTTGCTAATAAAATATTTGTATGCTGCCTTTCTACCTAACCATAGGGGCTCCAAGGTTGCTCATCATTTTATTATAAATGCCAGTTCGCCTAAGCATACGGACATTGTATCCATGAATGGAGGCAAAGATTGTACATGGACACCCCATCTCAAAATCCTTGTGCACGAAATCCCACCCACTGCAGTGGGCATCCACATCCATTTATCTTAATGTGAATAGAACACCTCACACTATCAAGTATTCTGCTTTATCAGGGGTCTCCATTGTGTGGAGCATTCTATTTGTATATATAAAAAAGCATTAACCTGAGCCCTGAGCTCATGTTTAAAGTGACTGTGGCTTAGCAGGCTCTCAGCAGCCTCCAATTCCCCCTTCTCAGTCTTTGTGTGCTTCTTGGACCAATACAAGAAGGAGCCATAGTTTGGCTCCCAACTCGGCAAATACTACACGTGAAATGAAGAATCTCTCTAAGAAAGGATTTTATAAGCTTTGCTAACCCAAAGACTACATGATCCTTTTTGTAAAGAAACCAAGTACTTTTCTTTTTAAGACGTTTGGAACCTTTCTTCTTCTTTGTTTTACTCCCAGTTGATGAAAATTTGTTTCATGCCACTGCTGGAAACTCTGTGAGTAAACCACAGTGGGTGTTACTGGGTTGTTGTTGTTTTTTGTGGTTTTATTCTGTAAACCACCCTGAGACCTGTAGGTATATCGTGGTATATAAACAACAACAACTACTACTACAACTACAACTGCAACAATTCACTTATTTGCAAAGCTAAGTGTCTGTGATTCATTCTAGCCTGAGTATTTTCATGTGGAATGTTTGTTTGAAGATGGATGGGGGCAGGTATAAATCTAACTATGTACTTGGTAGCAATCACAATTGTACAGTGGTACCTCTAGTTACGAACTTAATTTGTTCCGGAGGTCCATTCTTAACCTGAAACTGTTCTTAACTAGAGGCGTGCGTTAGCTAATGGAGCCTCTTGCTGCTGCTGCACCACCAGCACACAATTTCCGTTCTCATCCTGGGGCAAAGTTCTCAACTCAAGGTAACTCTTCCAGGTTAGCAGAGTTTGTAACCTGAAGCATTTTTAACCTGAGGCGTTTGTAACTCGAGATATCACTGTCCTGGAGATTAGGAATCTCTCTTCCAAACCTCTTTCTCCAACACAGACAGAGGCAGCCCCCTCTAAATAAAAATTCTACTCAGCCACCTCATCCACCCAGCTTAGGCTACCTAAATTCTGGGAGCCTGGATGTTGCAAGAAGAAGGAAGACTAATGAGTAGATGTTTCAAACTTGAATGCCAGGATGCCAGTCTCCTTTGTGATTCGCTAGGAAGGCTAGCCATATCCAGCTGTATTCCCTCCCGTTAGGAGTAAGCTTCCTGAAATTTCCTCAAGAAAAAGGGGAGAGTGTTTGTCTGTTCAGACAGTTTGGCAAAAGAAAAGAAAAGAAAAGCTTTTAAGAAGTGTAGGACAGATCCATATTGTTGCATACCACTCCAATCACCAAGTGTTGCGAGATTCCAGGGGTCCTAGGTGCTTACCCAGGATCTCTGTTTCCTTTGGAATGAGGTACAGTGGAGAATGTGGTGTCTTTAGGCTAAGGGGTTTATTTGCACATATATAGAACCTTAGCCTGTGATGGAGGGGTTCACAGCATTAACATTCCAAGAGGGTCTTGCTGCTCCCAGAGCCACATACTGGGATTTCAACAGAAATCAGTCTTTCCCAGCTGCCCAACTTGAAGTTTCCAGATTCTAGTTTATACCTTCCAAGACTCAACTCTCAATGATGGCCTTTGTATTTCTATTAACCAGTGAGTTGAGGAAGGTGGTTCAACCCATTTGCCATATGCCACAGAACAACTCCCTTTGTTACCTTAATGGCCCATACCTAAAGGGCCATTATCTCACCAGGAAGATAGCTTTGATATTCCAGGAACTGGATGCGTATTGCATCCAGGAATTGTAAAGGGGCTCAATCATACAGCATACCCCCCCTGCCACACCCACAAAAATTCAATAATAATATATTCATGAGGGCTGCGAAAGTGTTGTTATATCTATGGAAGTTTTTGATGTTTTATAACAGCAGGGATGCACAGCTATTATTTTCACTTCTATTCAAAGCACCACCCCACAATGCCTCTGAAACCAAACTGTCAACTGTGACATGATGAATCCAACCGATTACACAGAACCAACATCACTAGAAGCATTGATCTACAAATACAGTTCAATGAATACATTGCATGAAAGCTAGATAGAAAAAGGAGAAGGACTGAAAGTACACAACACACACACACACACACACACACACACACAATTAAGGTTGTAACAAGGATAAATAATTAATTCCCTTTTCCTGTTAGTTGCTTCCTGGTGTTTAGATCAGGTCTTAGAACAATGATATAGCATTTGGGGAAGAAAATGCAAGCCAAGAGGCCGGTGTTGGAAGCCAAGATGGCAAACACCTCCACTGCTACAATGTATTTCCCTTTTGTGCTCAGATAACCTGGAATATAGGAGACCCAGACACTGCAAAACACCAACATGCTGAACGTGATGAACTTCGCTTCATTGAAAGAGTCAGGCAGCTTTCTGGCAAGGAAAGCCACAGTGAAGCTGATGATGGCCAAAAAGCCCAGGTAGCCAAGGACACAGTAGAACATGGTGATTGAACCTTCATTACATTCAACGATGATGTGCCCAGCCAGAGAGTGCGTGTCAAGATCTGGGAATGGAGGAAAGCTTGACAGCCAAGAGGTGCAAATGCCTACTTGGATGAGGGAGCAGGAGAGAACAACAGCATTTGCCACCTTCTGCCCTAGCCATTTCCTCATTGTGTCGCCTGGCTTTGTGGCCAGAAAGGCCAGGATCACAATGATGGTCTTTGCCAGCACAGAAGAAACTGCAACCGAGAACACGATGCCAAAGGCTGTTTGCCGTAGAATGCAAGTCACCTTCCCAGGTTTGCCAATGAAGAGCAAGCAAGAAAGGAAGCAAAGCAGGATGGAGATGAGAAGAGTGATGGTAATGTTCTGGTTGTTGGCTTTGACAATGGGAGTATTCCAGTTCTTCGTAAAGGTGTATATCACTATACCAGTCACTACAGCAAAGGAAACAGCAAGAGAAACTAAAATAATCCCCAAAGGCTCCTCATAGGATAGGAAAATTCTAATTTTGTTTATGCATTCATTTTTGTCCGCATTTGGATATTGCTCTTCTGGGCACTTGGCACAATTAATTGCATCTAAAAGGGGTAAACATAACATCATTAAGTCTACCCCATTCATATGTCATTGTATAGTGTATGAAGTTAATGAAGTAATGATAAACATTGTACCATGTTTTTCGCCCTATAGGACGCACGTTTCCCCCTCCAAAATTGAAGGGGAAATGTGTGTGTGTCCTATGGGGAGAATGCAGGCTTTCGCTGAAGCCTGGAGAGCGAGAGGGGTCACTTTTTTTCCTTTATTCCCCCCCCCAAAAAAATAAGTGCATCCTATGGGCCGGTGCGTCCTATAGGGCGAAAAATACGGTATTTCTCATTATTTTTAATTTTTAAGAATGACATGCTTCCGAGTCTCCTCTTGGTACCCAAGCTGCTTGGTATATTTAAAATGATATTGTGTTCTCCATTTAATGACTGTCAATTTTCTCCTTTTTGCCAGGGTGGATGAAATGTGCATGCCTGGATTTCCTTCACTGACTTTTCGTTGTAGGTGTGTGGGAGAAGAGATAACAGTTATCCTATATGGGTGGGTAGGGGAGCCTAGGAGTTAGGGCCATGTGAAGGGGTTTATTTTTGCAGAGATTGAAAAATGGAGACTGCTCGTGTCCACGTCTCAGGGTCTGGGCCAGGCCCACTTGCCACTACAGTTCGTGCAATGTGATATCATATCACAGCACACACATGTGACATCATGACGTCATAGCACCACCCTGGGCACCCATAATCTGGGACCCAAGTTGGCGCCACTGTTGCTAGCTTAATTTACACCAGGTTGCAAGGCCATGTGACCAAGCTGAATGGGCTTTGGATCCTATTCCCCACTGGCCCTGCTAGTTCCTTAGAATTCCACCTTTGCAGGTGTGATTATCTTGACTGGTAATCAGATTGGAATTTGTGCAATGTATCTCATTTCATTTTCATTTGTCTTTATCTAACTGTTCTATATGTTGTTACTTCATTCCAAAAAATGAATATCTCTCTCTCTCTCTCTCTCTCTGTCCGCCCCGCCCCCCGACACACATCCCAATGAAAATTGATGCCTCATACTTGTTTCTTTAGATATCATGTCTTCTGGACATGGGACACAGTCATGACAGCAAACTTGTTTCCCTTCCTGCGCCATCTTTCTATATCCAAGGAGGCAGCTGTCAACACACATTGCTTGAGGTGGTGTCTGCTCAAACAAAAAGTTTTTGAAAATGAAGGTGGCATCAATCTTTTCAGACCAACTATTACATTTATATTTTCTCTTTTGGGGGCATGAAATCATGACTTCCAATCCCTGATGGGGCACCTTTTTGTAATGCAAAGCAGTTAAAGATGGCAACATACTGAATTTTAAACAGCATCAAAAATTGATGATACTGTTATGTGTTTGTGGGCATCAGACTCCTATGAGTTTGCTGTCTGTTCTTCTTGGCATATGTCTGACTCAAGACAATAGTGTGTTCCTCTGGGGATGAAGTCTGAACAACTGCATCGTTTTTGCTGTGTTAGTGGTACTGAAGTGACTTCTCCGGGACGCAAGGCTGGGCAGTGTATATGGAAGTCCTGGGCTGCCCAGATGACAATACATTCCTCTTGCTCTCACTGATGTCGCCCAAAGGGAATCAGAGCCATAAAACTGGGACCAGACAGCTGTCATTTCTGGATGCAGTATGTGTTAAGAGTTAAAAATTTTTTGAGGTGTTAGCCTGGTGTAATGGGTCATTAAGACAACACAGGATCAAAGGGCTAAGTGTGAAAAGGCATTTCAATGAGGCCTCTCCTGCTCTGCATATATAAGCCTGGCGTTTAGAACAGAGAGTTGGAAATAATGTGTGCAGAAGCATAGTGCAGGAGGTGTTAGGAGGGTAAGTTAGGCATTATGTGACCTAAGAAGGCAAGCTGCAGGGCAGAGATCCTGCTGTGCCTATGTATTTATGTGTAAATAAATGATATATAATATAGACACCATCTCATCGTCCAGAAGGAAACACAGCATGCTTGGAACTAAGTGGAATCTCTAACCACTCAGAGGTTATGGGGGACAATGTCAGCTTTAAAATCAGCTTACTCTGTATGTCTCCTAACAGTACAGATCTGAAGAATCTGGCATTTTTACAAGTGTAACAAAATGTCCTTCTGCATGAGACAGGAATTTGTAGTGTTTATGTTTTTAATATCACCTGGGGCATGTTTAATGGCTGTTTACTGAACATTTTGAAATATATAAATTCTTACCTGTTTGAATTTGTTATTCCACACAATCATATTCCCTCTGACAGTGAAACTATGATTTGCTGAAATTTTTCCAACCTGGAGTTTGAGACCAGTTCGATTGCGGTAAACAACCCAGTTGATGATATCATAGCCCGCTGAAACTTCTCCATTTTCTATCAGGACTTCATGCCCAGCACCATTGTTAAAATGAATATTTTTCAGTGAAGAATGGACCTAAACTGAGAAAGAACATTATTGTGTGTCTGCAAATTTGAGCTTATTATTCTGAATCTGTTTAAGCTACCATTCAGTCAGAGGCAAACATTTTATATTATAAGAAGAGCCTGCTGGATCAGGCCAAAATGTAGAATTTAGGACATTTCCTTCAGCCTTATGAGAGCTTTCTCCCATTGAGCAAAGATTGCTTTACTGTTGTTAGCTGCTCTGAGCCTGGCTTCGGCTAGGGAGGGTGGGATATAAATAAAATTTTCAGAGGAAGGCATGTCAGTGATTGGGGTGCTCTGGGAAAATATTTCACCATGATTAAAACTTAAATATGTCCATCCAAATGGAAGACACTCCACTTCTCCTACCCCTCTCCACTTGAGCTCAGGACATCTACCTAGTCAGCTTGATTTTCCTGCCTCATTTCTTTCTTTCTTTCTTTCTTTCTTTCTTTCTTTCTTTCTTTCTTTCTTTCTTTCTTTCTTTCTTTCTTAAACATATTGAGCAATTTCAGAATCTGTGGCTCAGAGCAAACAGGGAATTGCTGATTGAACTCAAGGAGCTGGTTAATGACAAAATACAATATGGGAATGTGGAAACCTCACCCTTTCACAGAGTCAAGGTACATCCATTGGATTTAATTCTCCACTAAAATATCTCTAGAGAATATCATGACTATAAGAGTGTGCTAAAAATTTAACCATCAGAGTTGATTTCACCTGCAAAATGAAATTCATCAGAATGACAGACCTTACCTGCCATGGCTGAATATTCAAGGGTTTGAATTTGCCTTTATTAGCCAGCATTCGTTTTTGGCTTGGAACATCAATGGCATGTAAAGCATGAGCTATTGCATGGAGAGCATTGTAGATAACATAACTCTCACCAGTCATATCCATCTCAAACCTAGATGCAGTCAATGTTTCCAGTTTCTCCTTTCCTGTACATCTTTCACACATTTGACAACGTGTAAACCCTTCACTAGGAATCGAACAGTCAAAAGCATATTGCCAGAACAAACATAGAAAGTGCATGAGTGATTCATCCAATTTTAAGTTCTTGATAAAATTATGGAATCTGGGAACAGGATGTTTCTGTACTGAGAAATACAGGGCGCCACTGAAAGCCCTTTCAAAACCAGAGGATAGATCTATCTCCTGAGTGAAATCCCACTGAGCTGTTATAATCCAAACCTTCCTAATATCAATTATTTTGAAAAGGTCACAAACGTGTACTCTGAGTTTTAAGTCCCACAGAGAATAATAATTTCCACTGACAATAAACACATTGACTTCAGACTGAAGTGCTGCATCAATCTTTGGCATTTGTGTATTGAAGGCCTCATCACGGTCTTGTGATGCTCTTTCCATCTTCAGCAATAAGGCAACACAAATGCTATTCTGGGCAAGCAGAGGTGTTAAAATCTGCACAAAGTCTTCTCCATCATCATCATCTGAAACAATGATGCCAACCCATGTCCATTCAAAATGAAGGAGTATCTGGACAATCCCAACAGGCTGTATAGTTTCGCTTGGTGCCATTCGGTATAAAGAAGGGAAAAGTGTTTTGCTGCTCAGTTTTGTGTCATAGGCTCCATAAGTGAGCTACTGTAATACAGGAGACAAGATTTATTAGAGCTTGGAGAAATAACAAGAAATTGCCCATTAAGTATCTAGTAGTACTAAATTTACTGAATATTCTTTAGAAATAAGATTTTCTATATTACTTCCACACTCACATCCCAGCATGTGATTTCCAACTGAATATTTTAGGCTCTTGCTCTAAGTGAATAATTCAGAGACTAAGCTCAACTTAATGAAGTAGATGCTACTTCTGACTAGATGTATAGAAAGGTTTACATTGTTAATTGCATGAGCTACATTGTATGTGTGAATGAGCTAACCATCAGTTTGCACAGAACTTAAGCATAGTCACAAATTCCATTCATGTAAAGGAGCCGATAAGAAGACTGGAGACAAACACACCTGTGGTATCTTGTACTGATTCAAGATGGTGGCCATCTGATAGGCATCTTCTACAGTGAGACCTCCAATGATAGACAACACATCCTTATTCATATCATAATTATTAATTGCATTCATTTGCTTTGAGAACAATAGGTCCAGAGTGGTCTCATATATAGTTCTTGCATCAAAAAGATTGTCATAGATGTGGAAACCCAAAGTGACATTGGGCAACAGCCTGGGATTCTTATTGATCTCATGAATGGCAAAAATAAATGTGAGGACATGCTGATAATTTTTATACACTGGACTGCAATAAGATAGATAAGTTGTTATAGCGCCATCTATTACAAAGACTATTATCACCCTCAGTTTCATGTAGAAAGTTTGCTGTTCACCTGATCCACATGAGGATATGAAAGGGATGTTAAGAACAAAAAGAATATGGGAATGTAGCTGTAGGTGTGGAAACGTGAGCAAAAGGGATAATACAGAGTGGCCCAAAAGTAGGTATACTGCTTTAAAGTTCACTTTCTTTGTTGTTGACTCAGGTTCACTGTCATCATTCACTGTATCAGTAAGGAAAAATAATCCTTTTTTCTGACTCCACTATTCTTTCCAACTGCCGCACTATTCTTTCCAACTGCCAGCCTGAAATTTAACTGCCACTTTGTTGTGTGTTAGTTATCTGTACCCATATAATTTGTTGTGATGAATTTCTTTTGAGCCACCCTCAAAAGGGTATTTGGTTAGGCATGATCCAGTCAAAATTAACCCCCTCTGGGGAAATTTGACATTTTTCTTTACTATCAAGTGGTATATAAATTGTATGAAATATATCTAAAATAAACTTAAGCCTGCCCTTGCCTGTTCCGCGTTGAGATTAGTAGCTGAATCGTGCTCTTGTTTTTTTGTTTCTTATTTGTTTTTCATGGTTTGGGAGGATATCCAGAAAGTACTATTAATAAAACCCAGTATGAAACTTCTACTCAAATTTATGGATGTCTGATCTGTGTGGCAGTATTTCTGTTTGAAATGACTCACTCATTTACAGGAGCAAAAGCTTGCCTTTGTGCATCCCAACATTTTCACTTTATTGCAAGTTTCATGGAAGCTAATACACCTTACAACCTTGTTTCAAAAGCTTAACAACTGTATCTACACATTTCTCAAACTACTTTTATTATTTATTTGCTGTAGTGTTATTTCCAAACAATGTGTACAATAATGCAATTGTAAACCTCATGTGACACACACATCCTTTCCTCTCCAAAATAATATTTTCTGCAATTTTGTTCATATCTAGAATTGTCACCAATGAGTTGGGCATTGATCTAATCTGTTATGATAGTCATTGCACTTCTGAGTATCCTAAATCCAAATTTGTAATACATGAACTGTTGTCATGGTGAAATCCCACCCTTCACTCAGTGAATGGCAACCATAATCATCACTGGGCTAACGGAAATGTACTTCTAATCAATGCAGAAGAACTTACATAAATGCTTTGTGATGTTTTTCTGGAAGATTTGTAAAATTGAGCAAAACAAATTCAGGAAATATGAGAGAGAAGATCCCACCAACTGCAGCATCACCAGGTTGATATAAATTGTCCCGAATACTTCTATAATAACTGCATCCATCTTTCATGTCTTGAGATACAAGAGAAGGGAGAAGCATCAGCAACAGCAGCAATATTAATAACCACCAAAGCACAACAACGTGCCTCCTCAGCCCACAGCAGCATTCTGACATTCTCAATTTCCCTCCAAGCTGCAATAGTTCCCTGCAGTAGGCACAATAGGAGAATTTCTCACAAGAACCACAAATGCACCAACTGTTGAGACAGCAACTAAAGAACAGGAGGTATATTTTGTCTTATTTCCCTAGGGAGCATATTCCAGAGTAGAGGTGCACACTGTGACTTCTGCACAGTTCAGAACTGAATGACCCATCTTTTCTACTCTGCCTTTAAAAAAACAAACCCTTTGATGTTAATGTTGACTCTACAAGATTGGAAATTAATAACAGTGATTTCAAAAATTTCAGGGTAGTGAAACAGTTCCCTGGTTTCAATAATGGCCTCCCTGTGCTTCTGGAAAAACATGTTTACAAAATTTCTTTGATGGCAAAGGTTTAGGTTCATGATAAGGAAATATGGGGATAGTTTACTTCCACTGCATTGCTTTGAACACATTTCTCCTGTTGTTTGCACTTGGGCCTAACTTCCTAACTTGGGCCTAAAATGCTAGGTTTTTCAATACGAATGGTAGCTTGCATCTGAGAACGGAGGTTCTGTTTTGGCTTAGAGGGGCAAGCCCTGAACTGAACAGAGAAAAACCTCCCTGATTATTCCACCTTCTATGTGAAAACCCCTCTACTTCTAATGAGCTTTTCCTTTTAAATGGTTCATCAAAATCAATGTACTGAATTTATTTATAATCCAGAAACATGTGGAATATTTGGGTAAATATTTTTTCCCTATTCTACGTCAGCATCACAGTCATGGGATGGTGCATGTTAAGATTCTTATTTAAGTTTTTCATGATGCAGAAAACCCCTCCCCCTAGAAGCCCACCTAGCTGCAGTGCCAACCCTCGACCATCATAACTTCGTCACCCCACACGCCTCAAACTCCAGCACCCCACAGGTTGATAAAACAAGGGTACAACCACTCTGAGCTTTAATTGGAAGAAAGTTGGGGTAGTAAATCTCACAAATACATGGAAGGACAGACACTGGACAGGAAGAAGACTTTGAAGAAGAGTTTGGATTTGATATCCCACTTTATCACTACCTGAAGGAGTCTCAAAGTGGCTAACATTCTCCTTTCCCTTCTTCCCCCACAACAAACACTCTGTGAGGTGAGTGGGGCTGAGAGACTTCAAAGAAGTGTGACTAGCCCAAGGTCACCCAGCAGCTGCATGTGGAGGAGTGGAGACGTGAACCCTGTTCACCAGATTACAAGTCTACTGCTCTTAACCACTACACCACACTGGAAGGTCCTCTTTTGACACCCTTCCCTTTCTCTCTAGGAATGACAGCCCTGTTAATACTGGTAACCCTTTTGTTTCCATGAAATTGGCTTTCTCCATGCATACCAGCTCATCCTCCAGCATTGGAACATTCGCAGATTAAATCAGAAAATGGGGTGGCTTTTTTAATTCCATGAGTGCCATGAGAGAATTGTGATTGCTGGAGCATATGATAATGTCTCAGTGGCATCAGGCGATGCTGTGCTTTGAAACCCTACTTGTTAGCACTTCAAAATTGAGTGTAGGGCTTGTGAAAGCTCTTTGCTGCAAAGGGTGTTCAGACACCCACATTGCTCCTTCCTCAAGGAGGAGAAAGTTGTTTCCATTCAGTGAGTATTGCTTATCTGTTCCAGCGGTGCTCTTAGAAGCAGCTTCATACTTCTCTGAAACTAGAAGTTTAGAGGAGGAGAATGGGAAAACTGTTTGCAAAAAGCTTCAGACAGCTGCAGGAGCAGTGTAGGGTTGTTTGAAAGCCCTTTGCAAGCAGCTGCACAAAGAAGCAGCGGGAAACAGCTAAGAAAGGGCATTCAAACAACTTCAAACTGCTCCTTTTCACTTCTGATTTTAAAAATTATATTCAGATGGTGCTGGACACCTGTTAAACTATCATATGTTATAACTGCCACTATGCTGGAGGGAATGTGATGAAAAAGGTTTGGTCCTTCACATGTGGTGGGATTGCAAAATTACCAACCAAATCCTCAAACTAGATCTGACTTTGACACTCTTCTGAATTGGAAGTGGTATTAGTCATTGAGACCATTTCTATTCAAATCAACTGTGGAGTGATTAATCCAACTCAGAACCAACCTCACTGGCCAACATTAATTTACAAATATAGTTCAGTGATTACAGTATATTAAAACTGGATAGGTTTAAATGTAAACTACACAATATATATATAGATTTAGAATAATAATTAACCATTAATTTATTTTTCCTGTTAGTTGCTTCTTGGTGTTTAGATCACGTGTTAGAACAATGAGAGAGAGAGAGAGATTACCTGAAATACAGGACAAAACTATATCAACACAGGATGTGGCATTTTCCATTGAAATAAGGGACAATCCTGTTGCATGAACAATCCAACTCACTTCCCAGAAATAAAATCCCTAGTTAGTATTACAAATCCATTTCAATGATTACAATGCATAAAAACAGGATTGGAAGAAGGAGAAACAGACCGAATGTACACAACATAGATAACTAAAGGTTTAGAATAAGGATAAATAAAAATTACTTTTAAAAAGATTGAAAATATATAAAAAGGAATTCATATATTCATAGGGCTGCAAGAGTAATCTTGTAAATATTGAAGTTTGTTAACTGTTCATAGGAGCACCATCCCATAATGGCTCTAGCTGAAACCAAATGTCAACTGTGATTAAGCCCACCTATTGCCCAGAACCAACCTCACTAGCCAGCATTAATTTACAAATATAGCTCAGTGATTAAAGTGCCTTAAAATTGGATTGGACAATGGAGAAATGGACCAAAGGTAAACAGTACAAAAATGCATTTAAAGGTTAGAATAAGAATTGATCATCAATTCCCTTTTCCTGTTAGTTGCTTCCTGCTGTTTAGATCAGGTCTTAGAACAATGATATAGCATTTGGGGAAGAAAATGCAAGCCAAGAGGCCGGTGCTGGAAGCCAAGATGGCAAACACCTCCACTGCCACAATGTATTTCCCTTTCGTGCTCAGATAACCTGGAATAAAGGAGACCCAGACACTGCAAAACACCAACATGCTGAACGTGATGAACTTGGCTTCGTTGAAAGAATCAGGCAGCTTTCTGGCGAGGAAAGCGACAGTGAAGCTGATGATGGCCAAAAAGCCCAGGTAGCCAAGGACACAGTAGAACATGGTGATTGAACCTTCATTGCATTCAACGATGATGTGTCCAGACAGAGAGTGCGTGTCATGATCTGGGAATGGAGGAGAGACTGACAGCCAAGCAGTACAAATGCCTACTTGGATGAGGGAGCAGGAGAGAACAACAGCATTTGCCACCTTCTGCCCTAGCCATTTCCTCATTGTGTTGCCCGGCTTTGTAGCCAGAAAGGCCAGGACCACAATGATGGTCTTTGCCAGCACAGCAGAAACTGCAACTGAGAACACGATGCCAAAGGCTGTTTGCCGTAGAAGGCAAGTCACCTTCCCAGGTTTGCCAATGAAGAGCAAGCAAGAAAGGAAGCAAAGCAGGATGGAGATGAGAAGAGTGATGGTAATGTTCTGGTTGTTGGCTTTGACAATGGGGGTATTCCAGTTCTTCATAAAGGTGTATATCACCATACCTGTGACCACAGCAAAGGAAAGAGCTATGAAAACTAAAACGATTCCCAAGGGCTCCTCATAGGTTAGGAAAGTTTTCACTTTGTAGATGCATTCATTTTTGTCCGCATTTGGATATTGCTCTTCTGGGCACTTGGCACAATTAATTGCATCTAAAAAGACAAAACACAGTATCATTAGGTCCACCCCACCCCGTTTCTATATCACTGTTCATTTCATGCAGAGATAAAAAAAAAGACTTAATGCTTTAAATATGCTTATGTCTGCATTTTGCCCACTGGTGTTGTTGGACTCCCTGAGCCGCAAACAGCCCTGACCAGGAACGATGGAGCAAAATCTGCAGGACACCACATTGGCTTTTCTTGATCTATATCAAAATGGAGAGATAGAAAGAAGCGTTTGGATTTGATATTCTGCTTTATCTCTACCCTAAGGAGTCTCAAAGCAGCTAACATTCTCCTTTCCCTTCCTCCCCCACAACAAACACTCTGTGAGGTGAGTGGGGCTGAGAGACTTCAGGGAAGTGTGACTAGCCCAAGGTCACCTAGCAGCTGCATGTGGAGGAGCAGAGACACGAACCCGGTTCACCAGATTACGAGTCTACCATTCTTAACCACTACACCACACCAGAAAGGTATTTTTGGTCAAGAATGAAAGCTTTTAAATTGAGCAGCAAACACTAGGATTTTACACTGTATTTCTCATTTCTCAATCTTAAACAATGATATGTTTCCACATCCATCTGTGCTGTCTCCCCTTAGGTCTGCTTTTTTGGGATCCAAGCCACTTGGTCTATGCAAAATGAAGCTGGGTTTCCCATTGAATGACTATGAATTTTCTACTTTTTACTAAAGTGGATGAAATGTACATGGACAGGAGTCCCCTCCCCCTCCCCCAGGAAGAAATATCAGAAACAAACCTATTCAACAGAAACACGTGGAAAGAAATCTGGCACAAGTTATGCCAATGCAAAATTCCTCACTTCCAAGCTCTATTAGAATTGTGTTCCTGCTGACTGAACTGTTCTCTTAGAGGGAAAACAAGCCTTTTGAATACTTGTTAAGGTAGCTTAACTTACATCAGGTTACCAGGTCATGTGACCCAGCTGAATGGGCTTAGGATCCAGTCTGCACCCCGCTGGCCCTGCTGGTTCCTCAGAATCCCCCCACTTTACAGGGATGATTATATTTGCTTTAGCTGCTAATGTTGTTGTGCTAACATGATCGGATTGGCATTTGTATAGTGTATCTCATTTTATATTCATTAGTCTTTATGTAACCATTCTATATATTTTTTCATTCCATGAAACAAATATCTATATCTAATAGATATAGATGATATAGATATAGATGATATAGATATAGATATAGATATATGATACACATCCTAAAGAGTGACATCACATACCTGTTTCATTAGATATCATGTCTTCTGGACATGGAGCACAGTCATAGCAGCAGGCCTGTTTTCCTGCCTGATCCATCTTCCTGTATCCAAGTGGGCAGCTCTCAACACACTTTGCTTGGGGTGGTATCTGATCATACAAAAAGTTTAAGAACTGAATGTAGTATCAAGAGTCCTGTGGGTTTAGCATTTGTTGTTGTTTTTGCATCTGTCTGATGCAAGAGATGGCAGAGTGTGCCTCAGAGGTGAAGTGAAACTGCATTCTTGTTGCTATATTAACAGCATCAAAGGGGCGTCTCCGGGATGGAATCATGGGCATTGTGCATGAAGGTCCTGGTTTGCCACAATATGACAAGACCGCACTCTTGATCTCTCTGATTTGGTCTAAAGGAAGAAACTTTGGCCAAACCACTGGAATCTCTGGATGCACTAGGTCATAGGATTTAATTAAGGTTTGTGGGTTAAAACTGATTACTAGACCCATGTGTGTATTTGGAATGTGTTAAATTATTTTATTTCTCTGGAATTAGCATTGCTGAAACTTCCTGAATTGTGCACTAAACTTCCCAATCCATGAGAATCAACATGTGTTTCAAAAGATAATTTCCTTTGAGGTGTTAGCCTGGAGAAATGGGTTGTTAACACAACACAAGATCAAAGGGCTAAGTGTGAAAAGGCTTTTGAATGGGGCCCTCTCTCACCCTGCATGCAAAAGACAGGAGTATAGAATAGACACTTGGAAATAATGTGTGCAAAAGTGTAGTCCAGGGGGAGATAGGAGGGTCAGTTAGATGTTATGTGACCTAAGAAGGCAAGTTGCAGGGCAGGAATGCTGCTGAATCTATGGGAGAAGCAGGGCCTCTTGGAATATTGATGCTCTGACTCCTCCATGGCAAGCTCAGGTTGTAAATATGTCTAGATAAACCATATCTCATGAAGACACCACAGTCTCCACTGTGCCTCATTGTCCAAAAGAAAACAGGAGACCTTTGTAAATGCACCTGGAACCCCCTGGAAACGAATTACTCAGAGATTGGGTTGTGGCATATGATAATACTTTCGGGGGGGGGGGAGATGCAATTTTGAAAAGTGAGTTGAAGCTGTGCATTTAAAAATACTGAAACCCAACAACCATCAAATAGTGTAAGCTTTAAAGATCACCTTACTCCATAAATGTTCATTCACTGTGCAGAGCTGCAGAACTCACACTTTTATAAGTGTTGCAAATGAAATAGGATTATGGTTGTAGTGTTTTGCCTGGGGGTGTTCCTGGGATTTTTTTTTTAAAAAAATAGTTAAATTCATACCTGTTTCAATTTGCTATTCCACCTAATTATATCGTCTCTGAGGGTGAAACTGTGACTTGCTGAAATTTTTCCAACCTGGAGTTTGAGGAATGACTGGTTTTGAAAAAGAACCCAGTTGATGATATCATAGCCAGCTGAAACTTCTCCATTTTCTATCAAGACTTCCTGCCCAGCACCATTGTTAAAGTGGATATTTTTCAATAAAGAATTGACCTAAAGTGAGAAAAATGTTATTGTGTTTCTGTAAATTTGAGCATATTATATTGAATCTGTTTAAACTAGCATCCAGTCAGAGACAAATACTTTTCAATTAAAGCATGATATTGTAAGAAGGGCCTGTGGGTCTGGCCAAAGACCCATTTTGTCCAGCATCCTTTTCTCTGATTTTCAGAGGCACTCCCTTTGCACAGTCAAAACATGACCATCATAGCTACAATCTCTTGATAGCTTTATCATCTATTAATGTGTCTTATTCCTTTCAAAACCATGCAGATTGGAGTCCATCACTAACTATTTTTAGTGTAAATTCCACAATTTAATTATGTGATGTGTGAAGAAGTACTTTCTTTTGGAATCTTTTGGGGTGCTATGGGAAAATAGTTCACCAGATTAAAAGTTAGCTATGTCCACCCAAATGGAAGACACTGCAATTCTCATGCCCCTCTACACTTGAGCTCAGGGCATTTTCCAAGTCAGCTTGATTTTCTCTCTCTGTGTGTGTGTGTGGTGGTGGACCATTTAAGAGTCTGTGAAACAGAGCAAAACAGGACTTCAGGGAATTGCTGATTGAACTCAAGGAGCTGGTTAATGGCATAGCCCAATCTGGGAACATAAAAACGTCAACCTTTAACCTGGAGATACACAGATACAAAGTGCACCCCTAGTATTTAAAGATCTCTAGAAGATCTTTCAATGATCTCTAGAAGATAACTTAGTTACAAGATTGTTCTAAAATTGCAAGCGTCAGAGTTGATTCCACCTGCAGCAAGAAATTCAACAGAATGATGGGCTTTACCTGCCATGGCTGAAGATTCAAGTGTTTGAATTTGCCTCTATCCATCGTTAGCATTTGACTTGACACATCAATGGCATGTAAAGCATGAGCTATTGCATAGACAGCATTGTAGACAGCATAGCTCTTACTAGTAATATCCATGTCAAACATATATGCAGGTAATCGTTCTAGTTTTTCCTTTCCTTTACATCTGCGATCATATTTGCAACGTGAAAACTTTCCACGAGAAAGTGAACAGCTAAATGCATATTGCCAGAATAAACAGAGAAAGGGCATCACTGATTCATCAAGTTTTAAATTCTTCAGGAAATTCTCGAATCCGGGAACGGGATCTGTCTCTACTGAGAAATACAAGGTGCCATTGAATGTGTCATCAAAACCACGGAATGCACTTATTTCCTTAGTGAAATCCCACCGAGCTGTTGTAATCCAAACTTTCCTAAAATCAACAGTTTCAAAAAATTTACGTACTCGCAATCTAAGTTTTAAGTCCCATAGAGAATGGTAACTTCCACTGACAATAAACACACTGACTTCAGACTCAAGTGCTGCATCAATCCTTGACATTTGTGTAGTAGGTTTCCCACCATAGGCAAGTTCCACTTTTTCAATCTTGAGCAATAAGGCAACACAAATGCTATTCTGGGTAAGCAGAGATGTTAAAATCTGCACAAAGCCTTCTCCATCATCATCATCTGAAGCAATGATGCCAACCCATGTCCATTGAAAATGAAGAAGTATCTGGACAATTCCAATTGGCTGAATTGTTTCACTTGGTGCCATTCGATATAATGAAGGAAAATGAGCTTTACTGTTCAGTGTTGTGTCATAGGCTCCATAAGTGAGCTAATGCAGGAAACATGGCTTATTAGAACTTGGAGAAATAACAATACAATGCCCATCAAATATTTAGTAATACTATTTTTCCTCCAGCATATTCTTTAGAAATAACGTTTTCAATACTCTCAGTATTACTTCCACACGGACAAAAGTACACATAGTATGGGATTTCCAACCTAATATTTTTGGCTATTGCTCTAGCAGACTAAGCTCTAGCAGACTAAGCTATTGCTCTAGCAGACTAAGCTCAACATAATGCAGTACATATTACTTCTGAGTAAATGTATACAAGGATTTGTGCTGTTAATTACTAATTGCATGAGCTTACTTGTATGTGTGGACTGACTAATCTTCAGTTTTCACAGTACAGTGGTACCACTAGTTACGAACTTAATTCGTTCCGGAGGTCTGTTCTTAACCTGAAACTGTTCTTAACTAGAGGCGTGCTTTTGCTAATGGGGCCTCTTGCTACTGCTGCTGCTGCTGCACAGCCGGCACACGATTTCCGTTCTCATCCTGGGGCAAAGTTCTCAAGGTAACTCTTCCAGGTTAGTGGAGTTTGTAACCTGAAGAGTTTGTAATGTGAGGCGTGTGTAACTCAAGGTACCACTGTACTTAGGCGTAGTCACATATTCCATCCATGAAAAGGTGTTGATAAGGAGACTGGAGACAGTGCCCCAGGCTTTGCCCCAGTTGGCATATTCCCATTGTCCCTTCATGCAATATAAAAAAAATGAGACAGCTGCACATGTGTGGAATCTACCCATAGTTAGTGGGTTTGAGGGTAACTGGCACAGCCATACATCCCCATGCACATTATTTAATCATTATTTTAACATGAAACTTTTTCATTTTGTTAAAATAGTACCCTTGAAGATGAGCTATAATTTTCCTATCCTAACTGGCATGATTCAGCAAGATTACAGTAATTCACAGTCTCTGTGGTATTTGTGTGAGGTTGGGAGCTGTAGTGTATTGCTTACCCTTATTTATATTTATACATTCCTGCATGCACAAGCTGAGATGCACACACATAAACACACCTGTGGTATCTTGTACTGATCCAAGATGGTGGCCATCTGGTAGGCATCTTCGACACTGAAACCTCCAATGACAGACAAAACATCCTTATTCATATCATAATTATTAATTGCATTCATTTGCTTTGAAAACAATAGGTCCAGGATGGTCTCATATGTACTTTTTGCATCAAAAAGGTTGTCATAGATGTGGAAACCCAAAGTGACATTGGGCAACAGCCTGGGATTCTTATTGATCTCATGAACGGCAAAAATCAATGAGAGGACCTGCTGATAATTATGAAGCACTGCACTACAATGAAATAGACAAGCAGTCATAGACTATTATATAGATTATTTTCACTCTCAGTTTCATGTAGAAAGTTTGCTGTCCACCTGATCCACATGAGAATATGAAATGGCTGTTATGGAACAAAAGGAACTGGGAGGTATTTAAGCAGAGGTTGGATGACCATCTGTCATGTATGCTTCAGCTGAAATTCCTACATTGAAAGGGGTTGGACCTGAAGGCCCTTGCAGTCCCTTACAACTCTACTATTCTATCATTCTCTGAATCTGGCTGTAGGTGTGGAAACATGAGTGATAGGGAGAATATTCGATGAGGTGTGAGCTTGTCAAAATTGAATCCCTTTGAGGAAACCACTTTGAGGTTTTTCTTTAGTATCAAGTGGTATATCTAAAGTGGTATCTAAAATAAATATAAGCATGCATTGACTATTCCCCATGAGATTAGTGACTGAACTGTGCTCTTATTGTTGTTGTTTTTCATGGTTTGATATTATATGAGGAAATAATATTAACCAAAGCCCAACATGAAAGTCATTACTAGTGCTCAGACATCCATAAATTGGAATATATCCTCTACAAGATAAGGCAATTTCCTTTGGCTCATAGTCTACAAGTGAAACTAATATTATTATAACAGATGCTTTTCTTACAAATCCCAAACACCAAATCATATCTGGTATTCCCTTCACTGAACTTTGTTTTCCCCTTGTTTTATTAATGAATGTCAAGTAAAAGATGACAGCACACTGACTGGCAAAAAAATAACAGATGAAATTGTGCTACAGATTAAATCATCTGCTTCAAATACATGTTACTGAACAACATTTTTATTAGTGTTGCCATATACTGAAGAGCAAAAAAGAGGACAACCCAAGCCATTGCCAGCCGAAGATGGGGAAAGAGGCACATGGGTGCATGTAGGGCTGCTGCTGCTGTGCCTGTGAGCCTCTTTTCCCTGCTTGGGCTGGCAACAGCTGCGGTGTACAGAGCAGCCCGAGTGAGCCCAAGCCCAGCAAGCCTGAGTCCAGTGAGCCTGAGCTTGAGCAAGCTTGAGCTCAAATGAACCCGAGTCTGAACAGCACGAGCAAGCATGATTTTTAAAAACCCAGACATTTCCTTTAAAATCTAAAAATCTAAAAATCCACCTGGATGGGCATGTTGGCCCCCCAAAAGAGGACATGTCCAGGTTTCCCCAGACATATGTGCACCCTATTTTTATTCATATTATATACACACACACACACACGTATACACAAAGGAATATATAATGTGTTCTTAGGAAATCAGGGGTTCGTAGAATTGTAAACTTCTAAGGAAGCACGAGGATCATCTAGTCCAAATTCCTGTAATGGGAATCTTTCAACCAACACAGAGCTCAAACCCACAACCCTGAGTTTAAGAGTCTCATGCTCTACCAACTTAGCTAAGGGTGGCTTGTTAGGAGAGCTTTCGCATGACACATTGATGAATTCCATTCTAATGTGCTCCTGACCACAGGTGTTTGACCCCAAAATGATGAAGAAAAGCTTGACAAACTACGAGAACCTTCTGAAACATTCCCACGGCAAACAAGGAGGGGGAAAAAACGCTATCTTATTTGTCCAGTCTCTCCCCTTTCCTCCCCTTCTCTCCCATCCATCATGGCTTCTGGCAAAATGGCTGTTGCAGACCAACACACACACACACACACACACACACACACACACACAAGTAAGGCTTGTTTAAGACTGCTTATTTTTGTACAGTACCGGATGCATATCCGGCTGCTTGCATATATGAATCTGCAGTTTGTATAGCAAGGTTTGGGTACTAATTCATCATGTTTGAATAAGTCAACTCATGTATAACAAGCATTTAAACTGCAGGATATCTGTGCATATAGATGGCAATTTTTCTCTTGGAAACCATTTCAACTTGCAGCATTTAGATGTATATGACTCATGTATATTTACAGAACCATTTCTCAGCAAAAGCTTACCATTTTGCCTCCCAACTTTTAAACTTAATTGCAAGTTTTTTTTGTGTGTGTGGCAGCTAATGCACCTTTCAATCTTGTTTTTAAAGCTTAGCAACTGTATCTACTCGAACTATGTTTGTTATTCATTTGTCAATATGTATAGCATTTATTTGCTGCAGTGTTATTTCCCAGCAATGCATACAACATGCTAACCTTAAAGTTCATGTAATATACACACCCACCCACCCACATCCACGCCCCTCCCCCCAAAAAAGAGTCATTTTTATGCAATTCCACTTCTATTCATAATTTCTATGAATGAGTTGGGCATTGATATAATATGTTCTGATAGTCACTGCACTTCTAGGTTTCCTTAAAAAACAAAAAGGAATTCAGAAAAAAAGTATTCAGGGCACTTCTGAGTTTCTTAAATGCAAGTGTGATGTACTGCATGAACTGCGGTCATGCGCAGATCACTCTGTGAATGGCCAGCCATAATCATAACTGGGCAAATTGAATTCAAATCAAATCAAATACTTTTATTGGCATCACAGTATAAACGTTTCAAGGGTGAAGCTGTCAAGGGTTATAAGATCACACTGTGATCGTGTGCACTTAGATATTCTGCTACACCCTGTTTCCTGAAAAAATGGTTTGTTGTCGGGTAAGATTGTGGCTAAAAAGGAAGCTACTAGAGCAGTGATATCTTTGTCCCAGTCTGCTAGGAGAACCCTCATTTGTGGTCCATTATTTTGCTCAGCATCAGTTGGCAAAGTCTACTGTGTAAAGAACAATCTAAGAGAATGTGGTCCATTGAATCAGGCACTTCTTGGTTGCAGACACACAAACAGGTTTGATATGGGGTGTGTGAGAATCGGCATTTGGTCACTGGAGAAGAGAAAGCATTTAGTCTCACAAGCATGAAGGCTCTTCAATGGGAAGAGAGTAGTAGATCCTTTAGATATTTGGCACAGGTTCCATGTTGAATTTGTACTTCTAATCAGTGAAGACGAACTTACCTATATGCTTTGTGATGATTAACTGGAAGATTTTTAAAACTGAGCCAATCAAATTGAGGAAATATGAGAGAGAAGATCCCACCAATTACAGCATCTCCTGGATGATAGAAATTGTCTTGGATGCTTCTGTTATAACTGCATGCATCTTTTATGTCTTTAGATACAAGAGAAGGGAAAAGCAGTAGCAACAGCAGCAGCAACAATACCCACTGAAGGGCAAGGATGTGCCTCATCATGCTAACATTCTGAACTACACCCCAAGCTATAGTGGTTCTCTAGATTAGACACACAGCTAAAGTTTCTCATGAGAGACACACAAGCAGAACTGTGGAGAAAGGGACCAAAGAGCAGGAGTCATATTTAGCCCAGCCTTGAAGGAGATGAACTGATGATAAACAAAGACTTCAGCACAATTCAGTGTTGCATCACCCATCATTGTAAGTTGAGCTCTTTCTTTGTTCTTCTTACAAGAATTGGAATTAATCATAGTAATTTTGAAAATTGCAACCTAGCTAAGCAGCTCCCTGATCTCATTAAATCTCTTTCTTTGCTTCTAGGGAAAAAATCATGTTTACAAGATCATTTCAGAAAAGTTTTAAGTCCACCCTAAGGAAATACGGGGAAAGTTTCCTTCTATTGCATTGCTCTGAACACCTTTGTTTCTGGTACTTGACATTTGGCCTATCTCCCCTTTGTTATTTATTTCTGTTCTGGAGGGGACCGGTTGGTGAAAGGAATTCAGGTCGGAGCGAAACAATATAAACTTAAAGCCTTTGCAGATGACCTAGTTTTGACCCTGCAGGAGCCAGAATCTAGTACGAAAAGAGTACTACAATTGATTCAAGACTTTGGTCGGGTGGCGGGATTTAAACTAAACAAACAGAAAACTAAGGTATTGGAAAAGAACTTGACAGATACAGAGTCAGAACGGTTTCAGAGAGAGACAGAATTAAATGTGGTTAAAAAAGTAAAGTACCTAGGGGTAAACATAACAGCAAAAAATCTGAGTCTATTTAAAGATAATTATGAAAAATGTTGGTCAGAAATTAAGAGAGACTTAGATAGTTGGTCCAAATTGAAACTTTCTTTGTTAGGCCGAATTGCTGCAATCAAGATGAATGTATTGCCAAAAATGCTGTTTTTATTTCAAACATTACAGATTGTGGACAAGACGGAGTGCTTCCGGAAGTGGCAGAGAGATATTTCTAAGTTTGTCTGGCAGGGCAAAAAGCCCAGAATTAAGTATAAGATATTAACTGATGCAAAAGATAGAGGGGGCTTTGCCCTGCCGGACTTAAAGTTGTATTATGAGGCCGCAGCTTTTTGCTGGCTAAAAGATTGGCTACTCCTGGAAGACACTGATGTATTGGATTTGGAAGGTTTCAACAATGCATTTGGATGGCATGCATACTTATGGTATGATAAGGTTAAGATCAATAAGGCATTTAAAAACCATATTGTCAGAAAAGCAGTGTTTAATGTCTGGACAAAATATAAAGACTTATTGGAAAATAAAACCCCAAGGTGGCTCTCACCTATGGAAGCTAAGGCCCGAAAAACACCCAATATGGAGGCCAATTGGCCAAAATATTGGAAGATACTAGAAAAAGATGGAGATAATTGGAAATTGCAGAGTCAGGAGAAATTGAAGGATAAAGTGCGAGACTGGTTACATTACGCTCAGATTAAAGAAATTTTAAAAAATGACAAGAAGTTAGGGTTCCAGGTGGAGAAATCGAAATTGGAAACAGAACTGTTAGAACCAAAGACTAAGGTACTTTCTAGAATGTATAACCTGCTGCTAAAATGGAACACTCAAGATGAAACGGTTAAATCTGCTATGATAAGGTGGGCGCAGGACATTGGGTATAACATCATGTTTGAGGACTGGGAAAGGTTGTGGTCTACTGGGTTGAACTTTACTGCATGTAATGCTCTGAAAGAAAATATAATGAAAATGATTTATAGATGGTACATGACCCCAGTCAAATTGGCAAAAATATACCACCTGTCTGATAATAAATGTTGGAAGTGTAAAGAAAGTGAAGGAACATTCTTTCACCTCTGGTGGACATGCCCTAAAGTGAAGGCCTTCTGGGAAATGATATATAACGAATTGAAAAAGGTATTTAAGTATACCTTTACTAAGAAACCAGAGGCCTTTCTCTTGGGCATTGTCGGCCAAGGGGTGGTAAAGAAGGACCGAACATTTTTTATGTATGCAACAACAGCAGCAAGGATACTCCTAGCGAAGCACTGGAAAACTCAAGATCTCCCCACAGTGGAAGACTGGCAGATGCAACTGATAGACTACATGGAACTGGCCGAGATGACAGGCAGAATCCGAGACCTGGGAGAAGAGAGGATGGAAGAAGACTGGAAGAAATTCAAGATTTATTTACAAAACTATTGCAATTTGACTGAATGTTAAGCAGGTTGCTAAATCATAAATAAACGGGCACCACAAAATTAGATAGAATTAGGAAGACAAGTGAGATTAAGAAAATGTGAACCATTTGGGAACTATTAGATTATAAACTAAATTTATGGGCATAAAACGCAAACAAGATGATAATTTGCTGGAAAATCCTTTTTCTTATGATGAAAATGGGAGCGGGAGATGAGAGGAAGTCCAGAGTAGTTATGAAAATATGTTAAGACAGATATTATGTTGTGAACCAACTATGTATTCATATTGAAAACCTTAATAAATATTTTTTTTAAAAAAAGACATTTGGCCTAATGTCTAGAAAAGGAGTTGTAAGCTAAAACTTTTGCTGTAAAAATAGTAGCCTGTATCTGAGAAAGGAGGGTGTGTTTTTTTTACTTGGAGCACATCCAACTGCCACACCTGCAGATGTAAAGGAATTTCAGAGCTCTGTGCCATCAGCATATTGATGTCAGTATACACCAAAACTCTGGATAACCCCAAAATTCTGATTAACCGCAGTAACCAGAAAAGCTCTGCTGGACTCCACAATGAGGATGCATCGGGAGCAGCAAAGTATAGACCAGTGTTTGATTGCATTTGACTGAAGTTTTTCTATTGCAAGGAGCCAAACAGGCTCAATCAAGTGGGAGAGGGTGTGCATAGGTGATTGTGTCAATGGCCCAAGTCATTCATATGTCCCAGAGGTCAGCCAGAGCTTCAACAGGAGAACCTCTCATATCAGCCAGAAAATCCTCCTGAGTCATCTGCAAACCCT
This sequence comes from Podarcis melisellensis, assembly GCF_964234715.1. Classification (NCBI taxonomy): domain Eukaryota; kingdom Metazoa; phylum Chordata; class Lepidosauria; order Squamata; family Lacertidae; genus Podarcis; species Podarcis melisellensis. The sequence goes on along the minus strand of NC_138545.1, from coordinate 25,076,037 downwards.
TTAGATTGAAGTCCCCCAAACCAGAAGTCCAGAAGTTCTTAACACCATCTCCAAGACCACCTCTGGCAAACAGACTGATGGGCAGCAAAGTTGGTGGTAAACCACCAGAATCCCTAATATGTCCCAATTGCCCAATGCCAGGAACACACATTCCCTGCTCCAAAATGAACAGAAAGCCTGGGGAGAGAGGAGGAATATCTGTGCATTACGGTAACTCCCCTTCCCCAACCTTCAAATCTGCTCTGATGCTGCACCAAATACTCGGGTGGGCACATTTGGGAGAGGGCAACTCCACCCTGCTCACCCACCCAGGCCTCAGAGATAAGGAACAGATTGGCCTCCTCATCAATAATCAGATGGATGAGGGAGGTCTTACACAGAGCCGACCTGGCTTTCAGCAACAGCAGCTATGGACCCGAGGACAGACTGATAGGATGACCGCAATTCCATATGCCAGGGATGTCCAACTGGTCATCCTTTTCTTTTGCGGTCGCCTATTAGCATCTGGCCTGTCCACTTACCCCATCCTCCATTCACGCATGATCGCTAGAACGGAAGATGGGGATTTCGCTCTGAGGCTGATTGTTTCCCATCCCCCTTTAACAAAGTTCAATTTTTTAGTATCCCCTCCCTAAAAAATAAAGCTCAACAACTGACCCCCCCCCCAAAAAAGGGGAAGATCACTGCCAGATTTTTTTATTCTGTGAGTAGATTGCAGTCCCTTGGGAGTTGAACGTCCCTGCCATATGCTATGTGGAGGAATTGCCCTATAGCTCAAATTTTTTGGAAGGAGGTGTTGTTTTGTTTTGTGCTAGGTAAAATTACCAGGCAAATCCTCCAGTTAGACCTGATTTTGACACTCTTCTCAACTGGAAGTGGTAATAATCACAGAATCCAATAAATAGAATTATTAGCGATCTTACTGTCTGCAGTGTGGCTGGATCTAGCAAGTGGAGTTCAATGCCAACAGAGGTGGGGTGGTACTTTCCCCCCAAGACATAGCATTATCCTAACGTTTGACCCAACATAGGTGAGTCATTGAGGGTAAAGCAAAATAGGATTATTTGGTGTTGCATTATTTCAATTCAACATACATTAATAAATCCTACCAGCATCCCAAACAGCAATGTGGGGTTACCTCCAGTAATGAAATTGATGACAGTATATATCTTTTCTGTTTATTGACAATTTATTTTATTCAGCATAAATCTTGTTATAGGGTATTCATTTGTTATATGATATTCAGTAGCATCTTCAATGAACTTCTATAAAAATTACTTTAAAAAAGATTTAAAATACATAAAAAGGAATTCATATATTCATAAGGGCTGCAAGAGTAATCTTATAATTATTGAAGTTTGTTAACTGTTCATAAGAGCACCATCCCATAATGGCTCTAGCTGAAACCAAATGTCAACTGTGATTAAGCCCACCCATTGCCCAGAACCAACCTCACTAGGCAGCATTAATTTACAAATATAGCTCAGTGATTAAAGTGCCTTAAAATTGGATTGGACAATGGAGAAATGGATCAAAGGTAAACAGTACAAAAATGCATTTAAAGGTTAGAATAAGAATTGATCATCAATTCCCTTTTCCTGTTAGTTGCTTCCTGCTGTTTAGATCAGGTCTTAGAACAATGATATAGCATTTGGGGAAGAAAATGCAAGCCAAGAGGCCGGTGCTGGAAGCCAAGATGGCAAACACCTCCACTGCCACAATGTATTTCCCTTTTGTGCTCAGATAACCTGGAATAAAGGAGACCCAGACACTGCAAAACACCAACATGCTGAACGTGATGAACTTGGCTTCATTGAATGAGTCAGGCAGCTTTCTGGCGAGGAAGGCGACAGTGAAGCTGATGATGGCCAAAAAGCCCAGGTAGCCAAGGACACAGTAGAACATGGTGATTGAACCTTCATTGCATTCAACGATGACGTGTCCAGACAGAGAGTGTGTGTCAAGATCTGGGAATGGAGGAAAGCTTGACAGCCAAGAGGTACAAATGCCTACTTGGATGAGGGAGCAGGAGAGAACAACAGCATTTGCCACCTTCTGCCCTAGCCATTTCCTCATTGTGTTGCCTGGCTTTGTGGCCAGAAAGGCCAGGATCACAATGATGGTCTTTGCCAGCACAGAAGAAACTGCAACCGAAAATACGATGCCAAAGGCTGTTTGCCGTAGAAGGCAAGTCACCTTCCTAGGTTTGCCAATGAAGAGCAAGCAAGAAAGGAAGCAAAGCAGGATGGAGATGAGAAGAGTGATGGTAATGTTCTGGTTGTTGGCTTTGACAATGGGGGTATTCCAGTTCTTCATAAAGGTGTATATCACCATACCTGTGACCACAGCAAAGGAAAGAGCTATGAAAACTAAAACAGTCCCCAATGGCTCCTCATAGGTTAGGAAGGTGATAGACTTGTAAATACATTCACTTTTGTTCATATTGGAATATTGATCTTCTTGGCACTGGACACACTTATCTGCATCTAAAAGAACCAAAACAGTTTGATATATTCTATTCATCCATACAGCAATGTTTGCCTTTTGTAGAGATGCAACATTATTCATAGTCAAACTTCATTCACTTTTATGGGGTTGCCACTTTAGAAACATATAAGCTGCCTTCTTGGTAAATGCATGCAATTTATCTCATTAGAATGATTTTTATGAAGCAATCATTATCGGTATCAAATTTTAATTTGGTTCCAGACCAGCATAAGATAAAACACACAGATAAACTGAACACATGGGACCCAAAAGGGGTAAGGGATAAAAACTAGGAATTAAAAGGTGATTATATCATATATACTTTAAAATATAAAAACGGACAAACAGTTAAAAGTGACTATACGAAAGGGAGTGTGAAGGAGCACAGGTCTTGCAGTTTATGAAGCAATCTTATATACTGAATGGGTTATATTAGAACATTGATTAATTTATTAATATATTTGACAATTTAGGTACATGTGCATGGTATGGTTATTATTACTATTACTCTTATTACTATTAACATGTTATTTCTTTATTATATGAATACAAATTTTAAAAAACTTAGTTAAAATTAAATAGACAGATCTATGAAGACATCTTGGATATTTATATTCAGAATGCTATATTCAGAATATATTCAGACCACTGCAAACTCATATTAATGTAAACACACATATTAATCCTGTTGCATTGAATGCAATGTACCCACTTCATCATAAAGATGCTTTTACTCTGTTGCCCTTTTTACTTCTAAGATAACAAGTCATTTTTGCCAGTGTGGAAAATTCTTAGTCATTACCATACTGTTGTGAGGTTGTTGGGGGATTTGTGTGTGTGGTTGCAGTGGGAGGGATAGGCTATATGACCAAGTGCCTTCTAATTCTTAGATCTAGCAAGCATTCTATTGTTGGAATTGCCAGGCCAACCTCTAGTTGAAGTAATGTCCTAAATAGGGATCATGAAGGTAACAGAGGAAGTAGCTCTATGCCAGAAGACAAATGGGTGGGTCCCTTCCCTCATCTGGCTATTGATGAGAAGGACAAAGGCCCTAGTTGTGTGTGAGTGAGAGCTAGAATCTGGAAACAAGAAGCAGGCAGAATCCTGGGAGGGAGAACTGTGCTTGGTTTCTTTTTCCACCCAAGTCTGTGGCTATGGGAGAAGCAAGACCTTATTGCTGTGAATGCTGTGAGCCACTCCATTGTAGGCTCAGGTTGTGTGCGTGTGTAATTTATTTCATTTCTTAGACTTAATAGTTGCTTGTTACCTGAAGGGTTCCAAGTGACTTATTACAATATATATATATATATATATATATATATATATATATATATATATATATATATATGCTTTCGTAGATTTTCACGGGTACAGGAATGCAGGTTTTGGTGTCCTCGGGTGTCTTCCCGTGTAAAAGTTGGGGTGTCTAGGCGACGTTTCGACGAGGTCTCACTCGTCATCTTCAGGCTGGTGCTTTCGGCTTCTTGTTACTGGACCAGAGCAGGATCTCAGTGTTTGAGTTCCTATAAATACTGTTGAGGGGGTGTGGTGTATAGCCTCCAATGTTCTGGGCAGAGAGGAAGTTCCCAGGCTAGTGTGCCTTTTCTTCTTTTGTTCCTTAATTACTTGAGGGATATCTTGAGTGATTTCTTGAGTGATATCCTGAGTACCACTTAGGTGGGTCATTAGGTGTGGATTAGTTGCTAAAGTCTTTGTGTCTTGACCTCTTGAACTTTGTGAAGAGTTTTTCTGAGAAGATGGCTGTACTGCACTTAGTTGTGCTCTGGCTTGGCTTCGTGTATAGGGGCGAGCTGTGGTTTTGTGGCCTGTGTCAGCCAGATCTGTGTAGGGATTGCAGGGGGGTGCAGCATCCGGAGGTGCCACCATGGTTTGGCTACTGGATGGTGTCTGTAATTTATCTGTGGAGAGGGTCTGGGTTTGGGTCTGGTGTGGTTGATTGGTGATGGCGTTCTGTGTGCCTCTGGATCTGGTGTCAGTTTTTGTGGGGAGGGCTAATTTCCAGATGTCTGGCAAGCGGGATGTGTCGTCACGCTTGTTCATGTTGTGAGGGTGTTTCTCTATCTCGATGGCTTCCATGATTATTCTCTTGTGGTGATGTTCCATGTTAAAGAGCAATTTGGAATCTGCAAAATTAATTTCGTGTCCTGTTTCTTTCATGTGTTGGAAAAGAGAGGAAGTTTTTTCTTCTTTTTTGAACAGAAAGCACTCACCAACCTGAGGAAAGACAACAACATAATCATTCTCCCAGCAGACAAAGGTAATGCCACTGTTGTGATGAACACATCGGACTACCAAGCAAAACTATCAAATCTACTCCAAGATCCTACCTACCAACCTATAAAAACAGATCCCACCACCTATCTGGAAAAAACCACCAAATCCAAAATAAAAGCCTCTCCTATCAGTGAAGAAATCCAGCTAAGAATCATCCCCAGAGAAAAATCATCCAGATGCCCCAAACTCTACGGCCTCCCCAAGATACACAAAGAAGGAACACCACTCAGACCAATAGTCAGCTCCATAGGCTCACCTCTACAAAATCTCGCTAAATTTCTCGCCAAGCAACTTCAGCCCTATGCAGAATCCATCTCTTCACACGTTCCAAACTCCTTCCAGTTCATAGAAACAATAAAGAAGCAAAACCTACATCCTAATGACCTACTTGTGAGCTTCGATGTTGTATCTCTCTTCACACAAGTGCCCATTAATGAAGCCTTGACAGCCATTCAAAACAAATACAATCCCCCCGAATACATCTTGGACCTGACCAACCACTGCCTAACCAACACGTACTTCATCCACAATGGACAAAGATACAAACAGATAGAAGGAGCACCTATGGGATCACCCCTCTCACCGGTCATCGCAAACCTGTACATGGAACACTTTGAAACCAATGCTTTAGACAAGTCAGAACACAAACCCAAACTTTGGCTCAGATATGTTGACGACACCTTTGTAATTTGGCCACACGGGAAAGAAAAACTGGATAGCTTCCTCACACATCTCAACAGCCTACACCCCAAAATACAATTCACTATGGAAATAGAAGCCAACAACCAACTTCCCTTCCTTGACGTCCTAATCTACAAAAAACCTGATGGCTCCCTAGGACACACTATCTACCGGAAAAAAACACACACCAACCGCTACTTACATGCACAATCACACCACCACCCTGCACAAATAAACTCCGTAGCCAAGACTCTCATCTCCAGAACCAAACGCCTGGCTGACAAAGACCACTTGACAACTGAGTTACAGAATCTCTCAAATGTGTTAATTGCCAATGGATACCAGCAAAACAGGGTTACGAAGCTAATCCAAAAAGAAACACCCCCCAAAAACCAAGACACAGAAGAAAACAATGGCATGGCCCTCCTTCCTTATATCAAGGGCACTACAGATAAAATTAGCAAAATCCTCCATAAACACAATATCAAAACAGCCTTTTGCACCAACCAAAAAATAGCCAATATCCTCAGAAACCCCAAGGATAAAATCCAGTTGGAAAACCAAGGGGTCTATGAAATACCCTGCAAAGTCTGCCCAGCCACGTACATTGGACAAACAAACAGACGAATAAATGCACGTATCGCAGAACACAAGAATGCCGTCAAAAAAGAAGAAAAAACTTCCTCTCTTTTCCAACACATGAAAGAAACAGGACACGAAATTAATTTTGCAGATTCCAAATTGCTCTTTAACATGGAACATCACCACAAGAGAATAATCATGGAAGCCATCGAGATAGAGAAACACCCTCACAACATGAACAAGCGTGACGACACATCCCGCTTGCCAGACATCTGGAAATTAGCCCTCCCCACAAAAACTGACACCAGATCCAGAGGCACACAGAACGCCATCACCAATCAACCACACCAGACCCAAACCCAGACCCTCTCCACAGATAAATTACAGACACCATCCAGTAGCCAAACCATGGTGGCACCTCCGGATGCTGCACCCCCCTGCAATCCCTACACAGATCTGGCTGACACAGGCCACAAAACCACAGCTCGCCCCTATACACGAAGCCAAGCCAGAGCACAACTAAGTGCAGTACAGCCATCTTCTCAGAAAAACTCTTCACAAAGTTCAAGAGGTCAAGACACAAAGACTTTAGCAACTAATCCACACCTAATGACCCACCTAAGTGGTACTCAGGATATCACTCAAGAAATCACTCAAGATATCCCTCAAGTAATTAAGGAACAAAAGAAGAAAAGGCACACTAGCCTGGGAACTTCCTCTCTGCCCAGAACATTGGAGGCTATACACCACACCCCCTCAACAGTATTTATAGGAACTCAAACACTGAGATCCTGCTCTGTTCCAGTAACAAGAAGCCGAAAGCACCAGCCTGAAGATGACGAGTGAGACCTCGTCGAAACGTCGCCTAGACACCCCAACTTTTACACGGGAAGACACCCGAGGACACCAAAACCTGCATATATATATATATATATATATATATATATTTACAGTATATCATACCTTGGGGGTGGGGAATTGGGAGGAATCATATAATTCATTAATATTTCACATAACATAACATCCATTAAGAAAAAAAAATCATAATCAAATACTAAACAAGGCAATATTCAGAACCATCAGTTAAGAAGTAAACAAAACCTCAGGCTCCACCTAGTCCAAAAAATCATTCACATTAAACCAACATAAAGCATAAATTCTAAAGACACTACAGTCTCCACTGTCCCTCATTCTGATGAAACAAAATCCTGTGTAAACCTCTCAGACCCCTAGAATCTACACCACTTGGAGATCAGGGATGGCATGCTGCAATACCATTCTTTGATAGAAAGTGTAATTACTTACATCCACTTTTTTGAATATATTAACCCAGATGTGAGTATTATTTTACATGACCACAAATCAAATGTTCAGTGTATTATCATGTAACATTAAGTTTACCACTTGATAATATCCACTCTAATGGGTTCAAGTGATATGAGATTACAGATCAATTTAAAGATTGATTTTATAATGTTAAAAATAAGCACTCACTGTTAAATATTCCCAAGCTAAAGAAATGTGCACTGTCACATACCTGTCTCATTGGCTATCATGTCTTCTGGACACAGAGCACAGTCATAACAGCAAGGTGGTTCCTCCTTCCGAACTATCTTGCTGTGTCCCTGATGGCAGCCCTCGACACACTTCGACTGTGGTGGTACCTTATCATTTAATGAATGAAATAAAATTCAGAGATAGGTAGCACTAAACATTTTATATTAACTAGTATTGCTATATTTTTACTTGACAGCTTGGAAATTCTGAGGGATCCCAGATCCTGCTGGGATGCAAGACTTTTAAAATTAGAGCCAAATTATATTTCATTTGAATAGACTTCAAAGTGTCACAAAAAGGAGTTCCAAGTGCTTTTTAACTAACATTTGAAGAAATGTGGTCAGCAAGGTATTTCTCCCCCCCCCCATACATAAAACATAAAGAAATAATACTTCCTGACAGGAATGGAGCAACAACAACAACAACAACAACAACAACAACAATTTATTATTTATATCCTGCCCTTTCTGGCTGGGTTTTCCTAGCCACTCTGGGTGGCTCCCAACAGAATATTAAAAACCGAATAAAACATCAAACATTAAAAACTTCCCTAAACAGGGTTGCCTACAGCTGCCTACAATGTCAGATAGTTGTTTATTTCTTTGACATCTGATGGGAGGGCGTTCCACAGGGCGGGCACCACCACTGAGAAGGCCCTCTGCCTGGCTCCTTGTAACCTCAGTTCTTGCAGTGAGGGAACTGACAGAAGGCCCTCGTGCTGGACCTCAGTGTCTGGGCTGAATGATGGGGGTGGAGATGCTCCTTCTGGTATACTGGGCCAAGGCCGTTTAGGGCTTTAAAGGTCAGCACCAACACTTTGAATTGTGCTAGGAAACGTCCTGGGAGCCAATGTAGGTCTTTCAAAACCGGTGCTATCTGGTCTCGGCGAACACTCCCAGTTACCAATCTAGCTGCCTCATTCCGAATTAGTTGTGGTTTCCGGGTCACCTTCAAAGGTAGCCCCATGTAGAGCACATTGCAGTAGTCCAAGCAGGAGATAACTAGAGCATGCACCACTCTGGCGAGACAGCCTGTGAGCAGATAGGGTCTCAGCTTGTGTACCAGATGGAGCTGGTAAACAGTTGCCCTGGACACAGAATTGACCTGCCCCTCCGTGGACAGCTGCTAGTCCAAAATGACTCCCAGGCTGCGCATCTGGTCCTTCAGGGGCACAGTTACCCCATTCAGGACCAGGGAGTCCTCCATACCTGCCTCCTTCTGTCCCCCTAAAGCAGTACTTCTGTCTTGTCAGGATTCAACCTCAATCTGTTAGCCACCACCCATCCTCCAGGCACCTCCAGGCACCCACACAGGACCTTCACCGCCTTCACTGGTTCTGATTTAAAAGAGATGTAGAGCTGGGTATCATCTGCATACTGATGAACACCCAGCCCAAACCCCCTGATGATCTCTCTCAGCCATTCTGTTGGCTGGGTTCCACTCCCAGGCAGCCCTGAGTGGGCTCAGTGGCCTTCAGGATCCATGAAATGTTGATGGTATCAGCTGGGGAGAGAAACAGAGGGCAGGGGAAATTCTTGATCCACAAATAAATTGTTAATTGGGTTGTGGGAGGGGGCATGAAAGCCTAAGGTTAAATAATTCCCAACCCTGAACTATATGGGGAGATTTCAGTATTGAAATAGTTACCCAGTTCACACATCATAAACCTCAAGTATTTTATATAGCAATAATGACATTAACAGCTTGATTCAAATGCAAGATCCACTGGGATGATAAAGCTTGAATTCAGTGGATCTTTCCCAGCTTAGCTAGGGCTGTGCTGACCTCAGCCATTAACCCAGCTCTGTTGTGCCTCAGACAACTCATTTGCATACAGATGTGTATACCTGCTGGTATCTGTATTCCTACCTGTTGGAATCGTTTGTTCCACAAAATGGCATCCTCCATAATTTTGAGTTTTTGACTTGCTGATTTCCCCCCCACCTGAACTCTCAGAGCAGAGTGATTGGGGAAAACAAACCAGTTGAAGATATCATAGTAACCAGATGAAACCTCTCCATTTTCAATCAAGATTTCATGTCCAGCACCATTATTGAAGCAGATGCTTTTCAGGGCAGCATGGAGCTAAATTGGCATAGGATACAATTAATCTGTTATCCTAAACTGGTTTAATCTACTACTCTGTTGTATAACATTTTGCAATTAGACATGAATATTATAAATCTGGGGTGCAAGGAGTTCTCCACAGCTTCTTTTCAGCTGACTTCCTTTCAAAAGTATGAATTCTTAGTCAGCTTAAGATCATAGAATCATAGGATTGTAAAATTTGACCAGACCATGAGGGTCATCTAGTTCAAACCCTTGCAATGCCAGAAGCATTTGCCCAGTGTGAGTCTATGGAATACAAGAAGGAGTTGGATCTGGACAGCAGGAGTCCATTTATTCAATAGTACTTTCCTGCCTCTCCCTTGCTAAGACAGTTCCATGTGTTCCATTAAAAGACACTCCTGAGGATTGTGTAATCACTCAGAATGGTGCCGAATGTGACTTGCAGACAATAATAGAGAAACAGGGCATAGATGCTCATGTTTCTATGGGTTTACTATCATACACTGTGCACCATTGTGCACTCTTTTTATTTAGTCCTCCACCCAAAGCTCTCCAGATGTTTCTTGTCTGTAATAATATATAAAGTTTTAGTGTCATATCCAACTAAATTGTAGTCAAAGTAGTTTCATGGAAATTAATGGTCCTAAGATAGTAATGTCCCTTAATTTCAATGAGTCAACTCCTGATATAACATTAGTCATCAGACTTCTTCTTCTTCCTACTACTACTATTAATTTATTTATACCCCGCCCAACTGGCTGGGTTTCCCCAGCCACTCTGGGCAGCTCCCAACAGAATATTAAAAACACGATAAAACACCAAACATTAAATACTTTCCTAAACAGGGTAGGCTTCAGATGTCTTCTAAAAGTCAGATTTCATCTTTGACAAGAAATTCATTAGAATAATAGAGCTTACCTGCCATGGCTGAACATTTGTTGTGCCTCCTTGCAGCCTTGTTCTTTGTCTTGACCCATGAATGGAATGTAAAGCATGTGCTATAGCGTAGACAGCATTGTAGACACTATAGCTCTCCCCAGTCATATCTATCTCAAACATAATCACAGATGTTGTTTCCAGTTCCTCCTTTCCTGTACACCTTTTTCCATATTCACAATGTGCAAAGTTTTCATTGGGAAAAGTACAGGTAAATAGAAATCGCCAGAATATACAAAGGAAGTGCATCAGTGACGGATCAGGCTTTATGTTCTTGAGAAAATCATGGAATTCTGGCACTGGATCTCTGTGGGCTGAGAAATACAAGGTGCCACTGAAAGTAGCTGTAGGGAATCTGAAGAAACGTTGTTGGCTGAAATCCCACCGAGCAGTTATAATCCAAACTTTTGCAAAGTTGTCAGTCTTGAAGAACTCAGCATGCTCTATTTTGGTTATTAAATTCCAAAGAGAGCGGGAATTTCCACTGACCACAAGCACATTGACATCTCTTAAAAGTAGCAACCCTATTTTTGACACGTCTTTTTCTGAATTACGTTTTAGGTTTTCTACCCTGTGTGAGAAGGCAACACAAATGCCATTGTGGGCAAGTAGAGGTGTTAAAATCTGCAAAAATGTTTCTCCGTCATCATCATCTGAAACAAAGAGGCCAACCCATGTCCATTTGAAATGTAGGAGCAGCTGGACAATTGCATTGGGCTGAATGGTTTCACTTGGAGTCATCCGGTAGAGGAAAGGGAAATTAGTTTTACCCTTGAGTGTTGTGTCATATGCACCATAAGTGAGCTGATGGGGGAAACATGGCTGCTTAGATCTCGGAAAAATAACAAAATCTAGTATTTCCCCAAAGTATATGATTCCCAACTAAACATTTTAGTCTGTAAACTTATGCACGTGTCACTGAAGTCAGACTCATTGAACACAGAACTATTTCCACTGGTCATCTCTGTACCACCACACACCCATTACTTACCATGATTCAGGGGTACGATCAGTAAAGTGAGACATATTTTATACAGGAAGGATCTCCCAGGATTTGGAAACTTGGATGTTCCAGTTGCTTCCATCCACTACATAAATAGCAGTGGGTTGGGCCAAACTACAGCACGGCCCTATTCTTCCCTTCAACATGATTAAAATAATTCATCTAATAGTACAACTTTTACAATACATATCGTTTAAATGAGAGTGTGGCAGATTAGCTGTAATGTTCCTAACCAAACCTGATTGATTCAGTAAAACAAAATAAATTCAGAACCTCCATGGTGTATGTATGGGGGGGAGGTTAATTACAAATCACCGAAAATATATGCTTACAAATACCTGTGGGATCTTGTACAGATTCAAAATGGTGAAATCTGCTTTACATCTTCTACAATGAGAGTGCTAAGTGACAGATAAGAGATCTATTGATCCTTGCCTCCAGTTTGTATATGATCACATACATACCTGAGGAATCTTGTATTGATCCAAGATGGTGGCCAGTTGGTTGGCATCTTCTACAGTGAGACCTCCAATGACAGACAACACGTCCTCATTCATATTATTATTATTATTAATTCCATTCATTTGTTGTGTGAACAGTAGGTCCAGCAAGCTCTCATATGTGCTGCGTGCATCAAACAGGTTGTCATAGATGTTGAAACCCAGAGAGACATTAGACAAGAGTTTGGGGTTCTTATTGATCTCACGAATGGCAAAAATCAGCGAGAGGACTGGCTGATAATTTTTAAGCACTGGACTGCAATGAGATTGACAGTGAGTCATAAGGCCTTCTATCAGAGATTATTTGCACTAATCTTACACCCTGAAAGGTTGCTGAACACCTGAACACCTGATCCCCCACTCAAATGACAAAAGAATTATATATGAGGTTGTAGGGTTGCCCATTTGAGTAGTAGAAGTCTGCAGTCTGCAGAAAACAGCAGCAGGAGACTTTTTCAGGTGGTTCGCAGTTTATCGGAACCACCTGTACCACCGGGGCCTGGTAGGGACCCCAAGATCTCCTGCAATGCTTTTGCAAAGTTTTTTGCAGATAAAATCGCTCAGATTCAGAAGGAGGTAGACTCCACCGTGGGAGCAGGGCCAGGGCGGGAGAGTGCTAGAGTTCTGTCTGGTCCTGTTATATGGGATCAATTCCAATCTGTTACCTCCGAGGATGTGGACAGGCTGCTTGGACGAGTGAAACCGACCACCTGTCTCCTTGATCCTTGCCCATCCTGGCTGATAAAAGCGAGCCGGGAAGCGCTGGGCGATGGGCTCTGCGGGGTGGTGAATGCTTCCCTCTGTGAGGGAGCCTTCCCAGACCCGCTGAAAGAGGCGGTCATTAAACCGCTTCTTAAAAAAACATCTTTAGACCCGGCCAATTTGGCCAACTATCGCCCAGTCTCAAATCTGCCATTCTTGGGCAAGGTGATTGAGCGGGTGGTTGCTGAACAACTCCAAGCACGCCTGGAGGAAACGGACCATTTGGATCCCTTCCAATCGGGATTCAGGCCTCACCATGGGACTGAAACTGCCTTGGTCGCACTGGTTGATGATCTCCGGCGGGCTAGGGACAAAGGTGAGAGCTGTTTCCTAGTTCTGCTGGATCTCTCAGCGGCCTTTGACACCATCCACCATAACATCCTTCTGGACCGTCTAGAGGGGCTGGGAGCTGGGGGCACTGTCATACAGTGGTTCCGCTCCTTCCTCCTGGGCCGTGTCCAGAAAGTGGTGGTGGGGGGTGAGTGTTCAGACCCCTGGGCTCTCACTTGTGGGGTGCCTCAGGGTTCTGTCCTCTCCCCCATGCTTTTTAATATCTATATGAAGCCGCTGGGAGAGATCATCAGGGGGTTTGGACTGGGTGTTCATCAGTATGCAGATGACACCCAGCTCTACCTCTCCTTTAAATCAGAACCAGTGAAGGCGGTGAAGGTCCTGTGTGAGTGCCTGGAGGCGGTTGGAGGTTGGATGGCGGCTAACAGATTGAGGTTGAATCCTGACAAGACAGAAGTACTGTTTTTGGGGGACAGGAGGCGGGCAGGTGTGGAGGATTCCCTGGTCCTGAATGGGGTAACTGTGCCCCTGAAGGACCAGGTGCGCAGCCTGGGAGTCATTTTGGACTCACAGCTGTCCATGGAGGCGCAGGTTAACTCTGTGTCCAGGGCAGCTGTCTACCAGCTCCACCTGGTACGCAGGCTAAGACCCTACCTCCCCGCGGACTGTCTCGCCAGAGTGGTGCATGCTCTAGTTATCTCACGCTTGGACTACTGCAACGCGCTCTACGTGGGGCTACCTTTGAAGGTGACCCGGAAACTGCAATTAATCCAGAATGCGGCAGCTAGACTGGTGACTGGGAGTGGCCGCCGGGACCACATAACACCGGTTCTGAGAGATCTGCACTGGCTCCCAGTACGTTTCCGAGCACGATTCAAAGTGTTGGTGCTGACCTTTAAAGCCCTAAACGGCCTCGGTCCTGTATACCTGAAGGAGCGTCTCCACCCCCATCGTTCAGCCCGGACACTGAGATCCAGTGCCGAGGGCCTTCTGGCGGTTCCGTCATTGCGAGAAGTGAGGCTACAGGGAACCAGACAGAGGGCCTTCTCGATAGTGGCGCCCGCCCTGTGGAACGCCCTCCCATCAGATGTCAAAGAGATAAAGAATTACCTGACATTCAGAAAACATCTTAAGGCAGCCCTGTTCAGGGAAGTTTTTAATATGTCATGCTGTACTGTTTTTAACACTGATTGGGAGCCGCCCAGAGTGTCTGGGGAAACTCAGCCAGATGGGCGGGGTATAAATAATAAATTATTATTATTATTATTATTATTATTATAGTAGAAAACTGAGTAGTATGTTTTATCTGAAGGCTTCTGTACAGTTAACAGAGAAGCTGGGCAACTGGTTGAGGGGAAATAGAAGATATATCATTCCACCAATAACTGATCTATTAGCTAGTTTGTGTCACTTGTGCTTAAATAACTAACACAAGAAAGCAAGAATGCTAATGTTGATGAATGCTCGACGGGGATCCTTGAACTGTAAAAAATAATAATTCATCAGTCAAGCCCCCGATGCCTGAAAAATCCTCTACAAATAGAAATTCAACTTCCCCTTTTCTGTAGAAGCAGGCTAAGATGGGAGGGGACTACTTTTTGTAATGTTGTCTCATACAAGAGTATGATAGAAGAACATATACTTTGCATGCACAAAGTCTTCAATGCAATCCTCGATATCTCCATGAAGGTCTGGGAAGGACTCATTCCTGAGACACAGGGCAACTACTACCAAGGAGCAGAGATAGAACTGAGCTAGATAGACCAATGCTTTGACTCGGTATTAGTAGCTTCCTATACTCTGCTCTGGTCTTATGCGGCAGATTATGTCCCTAATCATTATATGGCGAATACATTTTCTGCTACTACTTTTTAGTTAAAAAATAACTTACTTATAAGTTGTACGATGCCTTTCTGGTTTTATTTTCAAGCTGAATGATTCAGAAATAGTATATATTAGAGAGAAGATTCCACCTATTATAACTTCTCCTGGATTGTATAATTTATCTTGGATGCTTCTATCATAACTACATTTGCCTTTCATGTCTTTGGATGCAAGAGAAGGGAGTAGGAGCAGCAATAAAAGCAGCACCAAGAGCCACTTGAGTCTCCCCAGTCCACAGCCACACACTGACATTCTCAGATCTACTCCCTGCTACAATGGTCCCTGCAGTTGGCACACAACCAAACATTCACATAAGAATCACATCAACACAGAAACTGTGGAGAAATATGTTCTACTTGAAAGTGATGAAAGAAGAGGATATAGCCATGCCTCCCAGTGGACCTAATCCCACTCTGATTGGCACACTGGGACGTCAGCAGAGAACCAGGTTCAGAATCTAATCACATGTGCTTCTAATCTGGAAAAAATTGTATGCTGATTCTTCTAAAATTAAGATTAATAACCGTTATTTTGAAAATTATAGAGTAGTGAATCAACTTTCAGGGGCCATAGTTTCTACTTCTGGGGGGAGGGGGAAACATGTTTACAAGATTTACGTGAATATACTTTCTGGTTCACTTTTAGTAGGTCTGGGAAACTTTACTTCTATTGAACCACTGTGAACATAGCATATAACATAACATTCACTGAATGTCAATAGCATACCATCCAACATTCCTCAGAAAATAGGGATATTCTGTGTATAACCCAATTATAAAGGTCTAAACAAGACTAAAACAAAGTTCTTTTTTAGTGCAATCATAAGGAAAAGGATACCATGTTAATGTTGTGCAGGGCAGCATAATTATTGATATTCTAACTCACTCATAATGCTAAAGTAAGAAATAAAATGTCTGTACTGCTGCAAAAAATAACAAGTGTCAGAAATTACACCTTCTGGGCCCAGTGATGTGGGTAGAGGAATACAGCTGCTTCTGCAAAGGTGCTCTGATCAAAAAGTGGGAGACAAAATTTCCGTGCCTCCAGGTTTGCCCCAAGGCAACATAAATCTTCATGCTTATGGTCCAAATGTAACATTTGGGAGTGTTAGTACTTGTCTGGAGCTCAGATCAACTCCTTTTCTATTTCTTAAATACACTTTGTTCACAACAAGTTCATGAGGGATTTAGAGGGTATGAAGGTGGTTCTGGTTTTGCTATCTTAAACAAACAGATTTACTGCCAAGGATGAGGGAAGCTTCCATGCAGATAAGATAATGACTCCTGTCCTGTACCCAGTATACTAACGGGAGCTGCAAATTTTCTAATTTTTCTATCGCAACTTAAATAATCAATATTGGAGTTTCGTGTGATGAGGGATCAATTGTTAAACCACTCTGGGAATGGTAGCTCTGGAAAGGGAATCCACACCTACTGAAGAAAATGGAAGATTTCTTTCTTAGAAGTTTTGATCAATGCAAATAATTTTGACAAGGCAATTTTCATATCCTTGTTTCGCATGCTGTAGATCACTGGGTTCAGCAGGGGTGGAACCACAGAATATATCACAGCAAAAGACAAATCTTGCTGTGATGTGGTACTATACATAGGACTTAGGTAAGCAAACCACCCAGTTAATAACAACATGGAGATAACAATGAGGTGAGGAAGACAAGTTGAGAAGACTTTTTGCCTTCCCTGAATAGAAGGCATTTTTAACACAGCGCTGAAAATATAGACATAAGTTACAACAATGAAGAAGAGGCAACCTGATTCAATGAAAATACTCAGCACGATAGCTCCAATTTCTTTTAGGTTCAAACCAGAGCAGGAGAGCTTTAGCAACTGTGGGATTTCACAGAAAAACTGTTTGACAACACTGGAGCAGAAGGGGGTTGCAAAGGTGCATCCAGTGTGTAACACAGCACAGAGAAGACCAGTGATCCTAACACAGGCAATCATGTGGACACAGGCTTGCTTGTTCATCAGCTTCTCATATTGTAATGGGTTGCAAATAGCAATATACCGATCATATGCCATGACGGTCAGGAGAGAGAAGTTGGATGCTAAAAAGAAAATAAATAAGAGAACTTGAGCAACACACCCAGAGTAAGAAATGTGTCTGGTATTCATGAGGGAATTAGCCATGGTATTGGGAACAATGACTGAAACAGATCCAAGGTCCTGTATGGCCAAGTTCATAAGGAAGAAGTACATGGGGGTGTGCAGTTGGCCATCGAAAGCTACTGCAGAGATGATGAGAAGGTTCCCTATTACTGTAGCCAAATACAAAACTAGGAATAGAAGGAAGTGAAAAATTTGCATTTCCCGAACCTCTGAAAACTCTTCAAGCAGGAACTCTGATACAAAGGACTGGTTCACCATGGTTTTTTCCTCATGAAAGTGTGGGCTGCCTATTGAAGGAAGCAGTCAACTGTTAAAATAATAGCACAGTGCTGTAAGAAGACAGGCTTCACTTGCTTGGATTGGGAAATTTCAATTTGTTATTACTGTGATTGTTTTTATGTCTGCAGAATTCATTCCAATTTATGGCTGTTATTTTGAGACATTTGTCACGCTCTGAATCTGACAGCCAGACATTGGCAAGGAGAAGAAAGCAGGGAGAGAGGAGGAGAAAGGAAGGAAGGAAGGAAGGAAGGAAGGAAGGAAGGAAGGAAGGAAGGAAGGAAGGAAGGAAGGAAGGAAGGTGTGGCAGAAGATGATAGAATAACAAGGTTTGCTCTGGGTTTGCTCTGAATAGAAATACCCATTAGCTCAACCACTACCTTATACGCACTTGCTTGCATCTTTAGCAGGAGTATATTTTGCATGAAACAAGGAGGCTGTAATAGCAATAGGTGTGTGGACCATGCCAAGAAATCGAGACCCTGACAGGGAAGCAGCTCTTCCTATCCTTATCAGAGTGGGCACAGTAGCAACATGTTCCATGTGTTAAGGGTTTACCAGGTCTGTTTTGCCATAGCTTTTTGATTCCAGCAAATACCATGATGGGGGAGTCATAGGTCCAGGTGTAAATCTACTACGAAACTCATGAAGCTTCAGCTTCAGGGCCCCTAATCCCAGAGAGGCTCCAGAAGAGACTTTATTCACACATGTATATGACAGTTCTCTATTTTTCATCCCCCTGTTAACTTTGTAAATTATAAGGCATAGGAAATATTTATCTACACCAGTGCCTTTGACACGTGAGATAATCCAGTAGAGCAGTTTTAATCAAAATATGAGATGTAGTAGCAGGACCCCAAAAATATAGGTCTGCCACTGCATAAGTCTTTAATAAAGCTTTTTGAAGGCTCCAACTTTAGTTGAGTTTGAAAGGCATGGTTCCTAAAGAGAATGAGTTTCTGTGTTCTCTATGATATTAACCGCTTTGCTACTCACTGCAAAATATTGGCAGTGGAGGGGGAGAATTGACTCACTTAAGAGGATCGTACTGTACATCAAATTATAGGAATTTGCAACTTTGAGCAAACAGACCTGAATCTTATGGGTAAGAAAGGGGAGAGAAAAAACAAATATGCATTGTTCAAGAAATTTTGGAATAGTAAGTGAAGGAAGATAGGCTACAATACTTCTCCCCATCCCCTTCTGCCTTTTATGAGAAAGAGAGAGAGTCAGGTTGTCCTCTAGATGTTGCTGGACAACAACTCCCTCCATCCCTGACTTAAGGAATGGAGCTGACCAAAGTTGGAGTCCAGCAACAGCTGCAGGGCCACCAGTTCCTCACCACCAGATTAATGAATGTAATGCAAGGTATGGTTATGGTCTTCCTCAATTAAGGTGGATCTGAATTCTGCATGATTTATACAACCGCTGTGTCTTTCTTTTTTTAACATTTATTAAATTTGTAAGGATTTGTCTTCTCACTTGGTTATTTATTTATGAATAGTTTAAACAATTCATTATTTACTCATTTACTTAACTTTTCTTTTTCCAGACCTACATATGCTTCCTTCCTTCTCTTTGCCTGTCTTCTTTTAAGTATTGAAATATTTGGTATTTTGTAATCTTTTTATATTTGAGAAAATGGAATTTAACAAAAAGAAAGGAAAGTAAATTTAAAGCCAGCTTATTCCAAATTGCTGCGGTTACATTACAGATTACCTTGAATGAATGCCAAGATTCACATGTTGGTATAAGAATATTCCCGTGTTCAGGCATACAACTCATATAAGTACTCTGAGATATGTCTGTATGCCATGGGCATACAGAGTGATGAGGGGGAAAGATATTATATTAATTGAGAAAAAACAAGATGTTTATTTTTGG
This sequence comes from Podarcis melisellensis, assembly GCF_964234715.1. NCBI lineage: Eukaryota > Metazoa > Chordata > Lepidosauria > Squamata > Lacertidae > Podarcis > Podarcis melisellensis. The sequence goes on along the minus strand of NC_138545.1, from coordinate 25,056,700 downwards.
AGGGGAGGAGTATACAGTATAATAGAAACTTATTTTTATTAGTTGAGCAATTAATAAACTATTAATGGAATATATTCCTACCTTTTTAAAAAGAAACCGGCCTTATAAAGAGTCAGATGCCTAATAAAGGTTTGATAAAGTAAGTATAAAGAGTCAGACCACAAATACATCCACCCGAGTATTGTCTGTACTGGTTGGCATCTGCTCTATGAGATTTCACAGAAGTGTCTTCCCCAGCATTTCCAGGAGGTTGCAAGGTTCTGAGTTTGGGGCTCTGCCTGCAAAGCATGTCCTCTATCAATGAATCACAGTCTCTCCTCCTCCAGATATTTCTTTCAACTTCAGATGCACTTCTCCTTCAGCACTGTTAGAGCTATCTAGTCACCACTGAAACTGTACAAATGTTCACCATCACTTTGGTATATGAAGACAATATGAAATTGACAACATGCTAGGGAGGTTTATTAATATCTATCTTGTGTTCCTAGAGATTTGCTCTCAGGAGTCCAACATAGCTCAGTAGCAGGGACATTAAGTGACTCTCTGGTCTGTATTTTTTTACTAATGTAATTAGGAAAAACTGGCTCTGTTTGTTTATCTTAGAATGTCAGGACACTGAAAGGAACAAAATCTATCCCTGCTCATAGCTCTTTAGTCCAATTTATTTGCTAAGAACCATTGGTTATCACAAAAATATAGAACTACAAATAGTATTGGGATAAGGTAAAGGTAAAGGGACCCCTGACAGTTAAGTCCAGTTGCAAACGACTCTGGGCTTGTGGTGCTCATCTCGCTTTACAGGCCGAGGGAGCCGGTGTTTGTCCACTTGCACAGACAGTTTTTCTGGGTCATGTGGCCAGCATGACTAAGCTGCTTCTAGCGAAGCCAGAGCAGTGCATGGAAACACTGTTTACCTTCCCGCCGGAGCTGTACCTATTTATCTACTTGCACTGCATGCTTTCGAACTGCTAGGTTGGCAGGAGCTGGGACAAAACAATGGGAGCTCACCCCATCACAGGGCCTCGAATCGCCAACCTTCCGATCAGCAAGTCCAAGTGGCACAGTGGTTTAAACCACAGAGCCACCCGCGTCCAATAGTATTAGGATACATTTTAGCATATCTGGTCCACAGAACATGGGAACTTTTGTATAATGCATTGGGCTGCTAAGACAGACATATAAACTTTATATGTATAGTCGTATCTCCGAATTCGAACGGAATCAGTTCCGGAAGTTTGTTCGACTTCTGAAACGTTCAGAAACCAAGGTGTAGCTTCTGACTTGTTTCTGATTGTACAGGTGTGCTGGAAACAATAGTGGAAGCCACACCAGATGTTTGGCTTCCAAAAAAAGTTCAAAAATCAGAACACTCACTTCTCGTTTTTGATTGTTCAGGAGATGGAATGTTCGGCTTCTGAGATGTTCGGGATCCAAGGTATGATTGTAATGTGTTTATCCCCAACCTCGAGCAAATAACAAATTCTTTCCCTACAATTCAAGAAGGAAACTCTGTAAAGAATTCCTCTCAGAAATATGTTCCTAAGAGAATTATACAGGGAGCAGTACAGTAGATAATGAAGAATGCTGCACATGTTGACATTGGATATCTCTACATCAGGAGTTTTGAACCTCTCTATTCAGCCCTCAGGAGTCTTCTTATGCTATGTCTAATTATAAAGACACACACTCAATGGCCTTGCTCCATACAATGACCCCACTCCTGGACACATTCTTCACTCACTTTGTTCTGAGCCCTCCTTCGGTATTTTTGCCAAGCTGGAAATGTGTCACTGATCTGTGATAATGACTTTTGCCTGTCTGTATGACAAGGGTGTGTGAAGAAGCTATGGCTATAGAAGTTACAGGGAACCAGGTAGAGGACATTCTTGGTAGTGGCACCCGCCCTGTGCTATGCCCTCCCACCAGATGTCAAAGAGAAAAACAACTACCAGACTTTTAGAAGACATCTGAAGGTAGCCCTGTTTAGGGAAGCTTTTAATGTTTGACAGACTATTGTATTTTAATATTTTGTTGGAAGCAGCCCATAGTGGCTGGGGAAACCCAGCCAGATGGATGGGGTGTAAATAAATTATTATTATTATTATTATTATTATTATTATTATTATTATTATTACTTCTGTGTAACTGGAGTGCAGCCATTAAAAAGTATACATGGGCAAAGTTCTAAAGTTCTGGCATTGGTTTGTTCTGTTACAAAGAGAACATCAAAGTTCAAATCATTTCCACTTAATGCAAATCAAGAAGGTTATATGAGGGACCAAGAATGAGGGCTACTGGTGGGACCAAGAATGAGGGCTACTGGTGAAAGGTCAGAAATTTAAAGGTCCATAGTTCAATGGCAGGGCATCTACTCTGCAAGTCAGGGTTCAATCCACATGTCCAGGTACAGCTGGGAAAGACCCTTACCTGAAATCCTGGATAGCTGTTGCCAACAAGAATATTGTGGTTTGAGTCAGCATAAGGCAAGTCTACCCACAATCCCAAATTTATCTTTGTTATCACCTGCATTCTGAAGCATATTATTGTTGTTTAACAGCTAAATGTTTGACCTTCATGGCCAAGTTCAAATATTTACTCAGAGTGAAAATCCCATTATGATAGTAGATGCATAGCCCACTGCACCATAATTGTAACGTAATCTGTAATGAAGGTGCAGAATATGAATTTCCATACATATGAAATTCCTATTCACATGTTTTCTCATTATTTCAAGGGGAAGCATGACAGTACTCAGACCTCTGCACATCAAGTCATAGAACATGCCCCTACATCTCATACCAAAAATTGGAAAATGTTGTGTGTATATGCATGCCAAGAAGAACTTGAGTCTCATGAGTTCTCTGTCATTTTAATACCCCTACATGGAGTCAACCTGTGCTAATTATATCAGCAGAACTACAGACCACAAAGTTATTTTTTCCCTAGTGTATGCCTCAGTGTGTTTCCACTGCTGCACTGAACTCTTGAGAATAAGTCCCTGGGAACACAAACCATGTATATAAATTAGCCACTGTCCTATGGTGACATCTACTGTTGCCATAGAAAGAATTGTTCATTGCCATGAATGGTAAGGGTTACAGATAGGTAGCCGTGTTGGTCTGCCATAGTCAAAACAAAAAAATTTCCTTCCAGTAGCACCTTAAAGACCAACTAAGTTAGTTCTTGGTATGAGCTTTCGTGTGCATGCACACTTCTTCAGATACACTGAAACAGAAGTCACCAGACCCTGCATAACTAACTTAGTTGGTCTTTAAGGTGCTACTGGAAGGAATTTTTTTTGTTTTGATGAATGGTAAGGGACACAGACGATACTGCTTCTGGAGCTGAAAGAAATCCATGAAGAAGAAAACTTGTAAGTTATTTATAGATATAACTTTCGAGAGAGTGGTTTCCTTGTGGCAGGGACACTTTGGGCAGTTAGAGAAATGCATGCAAGCTAGTAACAGAGATCAGGTCTACTGTGCAGATAATCTCAATCAGCACCATGATGAGAAAGTATGCAAATAATGAGAAAGCATGCGAATAGGAATTTCATATGTATGGAAATTCAGATTCTGCACCTTCATTACAGATTACCTCTAGCATGGAGACTTTCACTGAATTGATAATGATGTAGTATTCCCATATGTCCAGAAAAACCTGGACATGTCCTCATTTTGGGGAGCAACATGCCATCCAGGTGGATTTTTACATTTTAATGGAAATGTCTGGGATTTTTGGTTGGGAGCAGCTTGGGCTTGGACTTGCCCTCGGGCCTGGGAAGCTTGGGCCTGGGCAGCTACTGCTCCTCAATTTCTCACAGGTTCAGGATCTGCATATTCTTTATATCTGCATATTTGTACATGGCAATTCTATCAAGCATTTTTCTCTTTTTGTGGAAACCCTGTCCTGTCAGCTGCACGTTGCTGCATCTGGGAGAATGCTTTTGGCCAGGTGAGGTGATCAGGATTTTTTGTTATGTGTGCACATACATATCAGTTCCCATGTCATGGCCTTGGACATGCCTCTATGCAGCCTCTTTCTCCTTTTTAATTTTTTTATTAAACACACTCATGAGTGGAGGATTTCTTGTGGAGAAGGGGCTAACAAAGCAGCACCCTGCAATCAGTGGAATTGCACCCTCCATCACTAACCCAGCAGCCACTGCTCAATCTGTAAGCCCAACAAATCCGCCTAACTGAACCAAAGTCTAAATTTCTTGATTTGGGTCAGGATTCAGCCAAATCTAATGTATTAGTCTTCTAGGGTGACAATTACTGCTTTACTGTTCCCATGTGTGTGAAATTCTTGGGAACTGCAGATTCTGAGACTTGGGAACTGCAGATTCTGCACTTCATTATATTTCTAGTATTGTACTTGGCAAGCTTAATGGGGAACCTTCTCATAATTTCTGCAGTAGCTTCTGATGACCACTTGCACAGACCAATGTATTTCTTTATGATGAACTTGGCTATTCAGGACCTCGAACAAGTTTCAGTTATTGTTCCCAAATCCATGGCCAATTCCCTCTTAAATACTAGGCAAATTTCTTATTCTGGATGTGTAGCTCAGATCCTTTTGTTCAACTTCTTTATATCATCCAACTTCTTCCTTCTCACACTCATGGCTTATGATCAGTATGTTGCCATCTGTAATCCATTGTACTATGAGATGGTGATGAATAAGCAAGCCTACATGCAAGCGGTGGCCTGTGTGTGGATCAGTGGTTTTCTCCATGCAGTGCTACACACCAGCAGACCTTTGCAGCCCCATTTTGCTCCAATGTTGTCGATCAGTTCTTCTGTGAAATTCCACAGTTACTGAAGCTTGCATGCTCAGATTTATACCTAATTGAAATTGGAGCTGTTATGCTGAGCTTTATCCTCGAGCTAGGCTGTTTTACCTTCATCATTGTAACTTATGTGCAGATTTTCTATGCAGTGTTAAGAATTCCCTCTGTGCAGGGAAGGCATAAGGCTTACTCAACTTGCATTCCCCACCTCACTGTCATCTTCACGTTATTCTTTACCGGATTCTTTGCCTACCTGCAGTCTACCTCTGTTCTGAATTACCTGCAGTCTACCTCTGTTCTGAATTTGGTATTTACTATGGTATATTCAATGGTTCCACCCATGCTGAATCCAGTGATTTACAGTATGAAAAACAAAGAGATCAAGTCTGCCATGTCAAAGTTATTAAGTTTTAGTCAAAGTACATCATCAAGTCTTTTTTAACTGTATCTGTTTAAGTCTTCATCTCAACAGTGATGCACAATGATTTCTAATAAATTTATTACATTTTTATCCTCCCCCTTTTCTTCTTTATTCAAAATGGACTTCAGGACAATATTCCTGTTGTTATGAAACAACAAACCAACAATACAATAAAAATTAAGAGGAAGGAACAAAACCATTCAACCTATTTTAAAATACCCCAATCTAAAAATGGGTTAACATTGCTCCAAAAAAGGGATACAGTGTTCGTGCTTAGTTGGTGCTCCCCGTCTTGGAGGGGAGGAATTTGACATTTGGAGCACCACCCCAAACAAGACCCTCTCTTTTGTACGCATATGATGTTCTTTTCCTAATGATGGCAGGCTTCCTCTTAACAGTCTTAATACATGAACAGGAGGAAGTCAAAATCTTACATCTTTAAAAGTGCTTTCTCTGAAGGATGACTGAGCCATTTTATATTGTATACTATACAGAATGTATGTGATTTGATGCTCTTATGATCTGTTTTTATATAAAGATAATAATGGTTATGTACATTTTTTTTATAGCGTATGATTTTAAAATATATGTTTTTGTGGTACACCACCTTGCTCGCGATCACTGCAGATGGTGACAGCAGTCACGAAATTAAAAGATGCCTGCTCCTTGGGAGAAAGGTGATGGCAAACCTAGACAGCGTCTTAAAAAGCAGAGACATCACCTTGCCAACAAAGGTCTGTATAGTTAAAGCCATGGTTTTCCCAGTAGTGATGTATGGAAGTGAGAGCTGGACCATAAAGAAGGCTGGTCGCCGAAGATTTGATGCTTTTGAATTATGGTGCTTTAGGAGACTCTTGAGAGTCCCATGGACTACAATAAGATCAAACCTATCCATTCTTAAGGAAATCAGCCCTGAGTGCTCACTGGAAGTACAGATCCTAAAGCTGAGGCTCCAATACTTTGGCCACCTTATGAGAAGAGAAGACTCTCTGGAAAAGACCCTGATGTTGGGGAAGATTGAGGGCACAAGGAGAAGGGGACGACGGAGGACGAGATGGTTGGACAGTGTTCTTGAAGCTACAAACATGAGTTTGACCAAGCTGTGGGAGGCAGTGGAAGACAGGAGTGCCTGGCGTGCTCTGGTCCATGGGGTCACGAAGAGTCGGACACGACTAAACGACTAAACAATAACAACCTTGCTTGCAAGTGATTTACAATGTCCCACATTTGCTAGCTGAATATCTGTCAGGGACTGGACAGAGAAGGAATGGTGGAGACCGCCTCCTTAGCCTGACCCTTCCAGAGAAGAAGACAGTTCTGAATTACAAAAGGAGTTCGAGGGATGTCACTGCTCAAAGGAAGATGAGGGGAAATAAAGGGAGAGGAGGAGGAAGAGCCTGACCAGCTGGCTGACAAGTTATCAGTAGAATGCATTCCAGACCCACCATCTCCCAGAACCCAGAGAACATTAAAAGTAGGAGGGCTTGGAGACAGATGGCCTTAAGCAGCAACCGTAAGGGTGGTGGTGCTGTTGACGAATGAGTAAGAGAGAAAGTGGGTTGAGATGTACTTGGTGCAACACCATTATTCCAAGAGGCTGCATTTCTAAGCTTCTCTCTGTGAATATTGAATAAAAAGCAAATGGTAAGAACTTCCTTGTCTACCGTGGGGGTTGGATACTCCGATGCCTGACAGTATCATATCTTTGCACATTACACTGAATGACAACGCACAGTATCATATCCCCTAATGCATTTCTAATGCAATAGCTTCAAATACAACCACAGTGTATGTATTTTGGGGCAGGGGGAGGCTGAGGGGGATTTGAACTCAGTTCTTCATTCTGATACTCTGCCTACTGCATTTACAATCCAACTTTGGAAGAACTTCAAATCTGCACACTGTGAACTTCCCTCTATTAAACATTTCTAGTAAGGCAAGCATGAGCCAATCTGAGAAGAAATCCATATGGATTACTACTGTTGATAACCAATCTACAGCTTAAAAGATAAATCACATTACAAGCATGGAACTTCTTGATGGTGATGAAGATGTAGCAAATTGGACCAGATTGCAGCACTTTCTCACTGCACCATTTTCTCAATCTAACTCACTCTCTTGGAAGTGGCATTTATGTCACCACTGAAAATAAATGGATTACTGAATATCCCCCATGTTACAAATATAGTTAGAGCTTGATATTCTGTTTTGGAATAGCCCATCACCAAATGGGAATAAATAAAAAAAAGCTCCTTTTGTCCTCTCTCAAGAAAAATATATCATACAACTTTCTCATTCTTTTCCAAGTTCTGTCTTCTGCTACTATTAATGGTCATATTCATAGCACCTCCCTAGATTTTAAACTGTTCACCTTATGCTTTCCTTCTCTGAGGAACAGGGTAGCTGGATAGGAAACAGAGAAGTTTGATCAAATATGAGATCCCAATATCACAAACCAGGGAGGGAAATGGGAGGAGATATTGGCTTCCCCCAAATTATCCATTTCCCCCTCATAATCCTTTCTTTGTTTAACTTAACTACATCACTGGTAGGTTGTGGGAAGCAGCAGTGGCAAGAAGAGGTGGTGGCAAGGTTCGGGAGCTCCAAGGCAGGGGCAGCCACAGAGGTGTGAACCTGTGAGACCATTACCACCAACTCCAAGCTTCCCTATTCTCACTGGTACCTTACCCCATCCCACTAAAAGCAACATCACCTCTAGAAAGATGCTACTGCCTACTGACCTACAAACGCTCAATGTTTCAAGGGAGAAACGCTGCAATACTCAGACTTCTATGCATCATGTCATCGAACATGTTCCTACATATCATATTAAAACATGTAAAATTGTCATCATATATGTGGGGGGACAACCACTCACATGTTCTGTCATTCTAATGCCCCTACATAGAGCCAATCTCTGCAAATCATATAGGCAGAACCACAGACCACAAAGTTATTTTTTCCACTACATGTCTCTAGAGCTGTTCAACTGAACTCTTGAGAATATGTCTCCAGCAATACAAAACATGTATAAATTAGTTACTGCCACCACAGAAAGAATTGTTTGTTGTCATGACTGGTTAGTGGCACAGTGCTCTAAAATCTGAGAGAAGATTCTTCATCTGGAGCTAGAAGAAATCCGCAAAGAAAACGAATTGTAAGTTATTTATAGATATAACTTTAGAGATAGAGGTTTTCTAGTGACAGGGAGGCTTTGAGCATTTGTCACAATGCCTGCAAGTTACTTATAACATGGATCACTCCAACTATGCAGACAGTCTAAAAATGAGCACCATATTTGATGCTTCTGTGTGGGTATTACCATGTATTATTAATGATGTACACAGTGAGTGTTGTTCATGCTACTAGCATTATGTATGATGTGTATTCCTCCTCCCCAAACCCCTAGTGCATTTCTTCTTCTTCTTCTTCTTCTTCTTCTTCTTCTTCTTCTTCTTCTTCTTCTTCTTCTTCTTCTTCTTCTTCTTCTTTTTCTTCTTCTTCTTCTTCTTTTCTGCACAAGAGCCAATTTAAACACAATCCTAAGCATGCAAAGGCTTTAGAAGGTTGTTAATGAGTTCCATCTGGGCCAGCATCACATCTAAATGGTTCTTTAATCAGTGGTGGTTTTTGTGTGTGCAGTGGACAACCGAAGCTGCCTTACTTTAAATCATTCCTTCCAGTCCAATTTTGTCTACTCTGAGTATCAGCATCTTCTTAGGATCTTCCCAGGGACTTTGCTGAAAGACACCTTAACCATCATCTGTTACTTGCACATTTAAATAGAGATTTCTGGGATTGAAGATCATGCAGAAGATTCCTGGTTAAATTTCTGGCATCTCCAGGTAATGCTAACAAGGAGTTCTATCTGAAATCCTGCAGAGCCACTGCCAATCAATGTGGATGACATTGAACTAGATGCACCAATGGTCTGAACTGATGTCCCTTTGTTCTCCTACTGAGTGACAGCTCCTTCCCAGTACTTTGTATACAAGCACAACTTCTTTCAAGGTGATACGTTATTGATGCTATGTGAGTGTTGTGCATATAGGGGTTTCTTCCTGGATGAAGAGCTCTTTGAACATGTTGATATGCCATGTGAAACAGTACAACCTTTCTGCACACCAATCACCTCCTTTAAATGTCTTCTCTTTTTTCTTTCCCGGGTGCTTTTTTTGTTTCCTCCCTCTTTGTGTCACTAATGGTACTGCTGTAGACTGGAATGCATCTTAGCTTTTCAGTGAATCTCAGCTGTCTGTCTAGATGCTGGGATGTTTTCAGAGGGCTTAGAATAAAGAGATCTCTGTTGCAGAAATGTTTCAGTTAAGGCTGTTTGCTGTTTTCTTTCCCAGTTCAACTGGAAACACCTGTCAGAAAGGGAAAAGAACTTATCTAACAATGTTTCAAGTTTCAAGTTTTCCAAGTTCTTGAGTTTTACTTTACTGTAATGACACTAAGGTTAGTGATAGTGTATGATGGGTACAATGGGTGCAAATAAAACCAGCTTTATTTTATTTAAATATTTCATAACCCACACTTCAATAAGAATAAATCTATAGTTGGGTACAATATAATAAACATAATAACAACCAAATAATATAAAGCAAGTAAAATATTGAAACATTATCAACAACAAAACAAATGGATCCAATGGGGCGAGGATATCCATTTCCACCAATCACAGGATTGTCAGAAGTCTAGGCACAAAAACACATTTTTTACTGCAGTCTAAAGCCCAACAATCAATTTTATTACTATTTCTGTTGTTTTGCACCCATCAGTGCTTTACAGTATACATATAACTCTATTCATTTTGATTCAGTGGATTTCCCCCAACAAGCATATTCCGAGAATGAAGACAATGTGCATTTTTATCACTTGGATAAGTTGATTAGTTCCTCCACTGAAGTGAATGGAATCACTTTTAGATGGAAAACCTCAGAGCTTTCTTGCCCAAAGCTATTGCTAGATGAAGAATTATTGTCTAGCTCTCATTTCGTAGCTAGATGATGATACATATTCTTATTAGGATGAACAATCTGATTCAATTTTCTTTCCCTGATGCATTTACTGCTTGCGCATCAAGGCCCCGGAATAGCCCCCCCCCCCAAAAAAACACACAATAAAGACACATTGACACAAATATTTTAGTTTAAATGTTAATGGGCAAATTTAGGCCACAACTTTATTGAATACAGAATGTGAGTGGTATTGGCTTAGGCATTGGCAACACTATATCTGACTCCTGCCCGCCTTGCAGGGAGTCTGGAAGGGTAAACCACCAAAAGAGGGAGCTCCATTGATGGCAACCAACTAAAGCGCACTCTGGGGTTCCTGTGGTCCTTGCATGGCCTTAGCCACTCAAGCAGACTTTGGACGAGATCCAGACCCATGAATTCTTCTAACAGAATACCCTTGTACGTGGAGGGGCAGGTGATGGCTGCACCTCCCCTCCCCCGCATCTCACTAAGCCAATGCCTAACTGCCAAACCTTACAAAGTTGTGACGATTGCTAAGAGGTAGGCAAAAACAGGTGGAAGGGAGCATCCCAAGGCCCACGCACAACGCGAATCCTCAATTTAGGAGAATCCGATTTATGTACTGTAATTATTTATTGGTCTTTTGATCTGTTCTTCTCGCCAGTGTGCTGTAGCGGTTAAGAGCGGTAGCCACGTAATCTAGGCGAACCAGGTTTGCTTCCCCACTCCTCCAGATGCAGCTGCTGGGTGACCTTGGGCCAGTCACACTTCTTTGAAGTCTCTCAGCCTCACTCACTTCACAGAGTGTTTGTTGTGGAGGAGGAAGGGAAAGGAGGTTGTTAGCCGCTTTGAAACTCCTGAAGGGGAGTGAAAGAGTGAAAGGCGGGATATCAAATCCAAACTACTCCTCCTCCTCCTCCTCTTCTTCTTCTTCTTCTTCTTCTTCTTCTTCTTCTTCTTCTTCTTCTTTTCTTCTTCTTCTTCATGCTTCCCTTTTCCAGTGTCTAAACAAATCATAGTTCTACTACACGTGTTTGAATAAATGAATAAAGTCTAGATAAAAGAAAGTCCTTTGCATATGGTGCTCCTAATAATCTATTGTTTGAAATATTGGAGGCAGTAGCTGCTGCAGCTGTAGTATGAATGTTTATAGAATGAGACACCAGTCTTGACCTTGGTAGCTCAACAACTTCTTCTTCTTCTTCTTCTTCTTCTTCTTCTTCTTCTTCTTCTTCTTCTTCTTCTTCTTCTTCTTCTTCTTCTTCTTCTTCCTCCTCCTCCTCCTCCTCCTCCTCCTCTTTCTTTTTGTCTTTTTGTCTTTCTGTCTTTCTTTAATTTTATTTATACCCTGCCCTCCCCGGCCAAGACCGGGCTCAGGGTGGCTAACATCAGGTATAAAAACAATTGATTAAAATACAACTTAAAAACAAGATTAAAATACTACTTAAAATGCAGCCTCATTTCAGTGGAAGCCCAGATCAAAAACTGTTTGGGGGGAGAAAATGTCAAATCTTCATGAAGACCAACTATCCAGACTGGTCCTACATGGGCCAGAAAAGCCAGGGAAGTCCCCAAATAGGGGTTCTATCACAGAAGGAAAAGGAAAGAGGGGGAGGGGATCAGGCTGGTTCCAAGCCAAAGGCCAGGCAGAACAACTCTGTCTTACAGGCTCTGCAGAAAGAAATCAGATCCCACAGGGCCCTGGTCTCATGAGACAGAGCGTTCAACCAGGCCGGAGCCAGTGTTGAAAAGGCCCTGGCCCTGGTTGAGGCTAATCTGACTTTCTTCTTCTTCTTCTTCTTCTTCTTCTTCTTCTTCTTCTTCTTCTTCTTCTTCTTCTTCTTCTTCTTCTTCTTCTTCTTTTTCCTCTTCCTCTGACCTGAAGCACAAAACAAAACAGAGTGAGAGGGCTGGAAGCAAAATCATCATAATTTGAATTATTGAAATTGAAACTGACATTGTTAGCAGAGTAGATCATAAGTGTTATAATTTCCATTATGTTTTCTTATGCAGAAATTATGCAACAGACTGTTGAGGGCAAACAATGGAACACAACCTCAGTGACTGAATTTCTACTCCTGGAATTTTCTGAGATTCGGGAACTGCAGATTCTACACTTTATTGGGTTCTTGGTGTTGTACATGGCAATTATATCAGGGAATCTTCTCATCATTTGCACAATAGCTATTGACCATCACCTTCACACTCCCATGTACTTCTTTCTGATGAACTTGGCCATGCAGGACATTGGTTCTATTTCAGTTATTATCCCCAAATCCATAGCCAATTCTATCTTAAATACTAGACACATTTCTTATTCTGGATGTGTTGCTCAAGTACTCTTCTTTTTCTTTTTTTTATCATCTGATTTCTCCCTTCTTACACTCATGGCTTATGATAGGTATGTTGCCATCTGCAATCCATTGCACTATGAGATGGTGATGAACAAGCAAGCCTGCATACAAATGCTGGCATGTGTGTGGACTAGTGGTCTTCTCCATGCAGTACTACACACCAGCTGCACCTTTGCAACCCCATTTTGCTCCAATGTTGTCAATCAGTTCTTCTGTGAAATTCCACAATTACTGAAGCTTGCGTGCTCAGATTTATATCTAATTGAAATTGGAGCTGTTATGTTGAGCATTATCATAGGACTAAGCTGTTTTACCTTCATCATAGTAACTTATGTGCAGATTTTCTATGCAGTGTTGAAAATTCCCTCTGCGCAGGGAAGGCAAAAGGCTTACTCAACTTGCATTCCTCACCTCATTGTTATCTCCACATTATTATTTACTGGATTCTTTGCCTACCTGAGGCCTACATCTAACACCCCTTCTGATCAGGATCTCGTATTTACTGTGGTATATTCTATGGTTCCACCCATGTTGAATCCAGTGATTTATAGTATGAGAAACAAGGAGATCAAGGCTGCCTTGTCAAAGCTATTAGGTTTTAGCCAAAACACATCATCCAGTTTCCTTCTTTAACTGTGTGTGTACCCACACGTCTTAGCCTTTATCTAAGCAATGGTGCACCGTGTTTTGTGGTTTGTTTGTTTTTTAAATGCAATTATATTTTATCCATCCCTTCCATTAAAAATAAATCAGTAATTTAGGAGGGTATTGAGATAAATGTAAAATGACAAATACATTGAGAAATAACAGATCAACAATACAATGAAATGAAGAGGAATAAAGACATTCAACCTGATTAGAAATATCATAATCAAAAATAAAAATGCCTGGGAAAACAATAAAGCTTTAACCTTCTGTAAAAAAAAGAATAGTATGTTGGTGCTAAGAGTACCCATTTTTGGAAGTGATTCCATACTTGGGTCACCATCACAGAAATCATACATCATACATGAATTGGAAGAATAAATATATGATACCCTTTAATCAATGGATCGACAATATAACAACATTCACAACTTGTGAACGGACTGTTTACAGACTTAGACTTTTTTTGGATAAATATGTCAATATTTGGAATGAATTTATACAGAATGTAGGAGGTTATTTATATAAGAATGTATGGGAGTAAAGTACATTGCATTTTTCTATATGCAGTGGTATCTTGGTTTATGAACTTAATCTGTCCCAGAAGTCTGTTCTTAAACCAAAGTCTTCTTAAACCAAGGTGTGCTTTCCCATAGCAGCGGGGGACTCAATTTACAAATGGAACACACTCAACAGGAAGCGGGACATGTTCTGCTTCCAAAGCAAAGTTCAGAAACCAAAACACCTATGTACTTCCGGGTTTGCTGCATTCTTAATCCAAGTTGTTCATAAACTAAATTGTTCTTAAACCAAGGTACCTCTGTGTATTTTTCTTATACATATCTTTGTTCTTCTCCCCATCACTTCCCCCTTTTTTCTCTGTATCACTTTATTTCTTTATAATTGAAATTCTATTATAATAATAATAATAATAATAATAATAATAATAATAATAATAATACATGGTGTTTTCCCTCTAAAGATGAAATATGAAGAACAGCTTCCTCTGGCATTCTTAGTACACAGGCAAGTCCAAGTCCAAGTAACTCATGACAGTTCTCACTGCCCCATTGATCATCAAAACAAAAGGGTGATGTAGGTGTATTGTAAAATATTCAAGGCATGTTGTGATCACGTGGAAAAAGTGGCATTTGAACATAGTACACCTCTGGGGTCTTATGTAGGACATGTATAAAACTTGAACCTCCTTAGCTAATGGACAGCCACTGCAATTTTTTGACATTTTAAGCTGCATGTTTTGAGGAATTAACTATATATGGTAGACGTCATATAATGGAATGCAAGCTTATTTTTGGACTATAGAGATAACTGGCATGATTGTGGTGGTGTATCTTATCAGTACATGGGGTCAATCTGGGTTGAATGCCAAGATTTGTCATTGATTTATGGGTTAGCAAGATCATGGACATGATAGGGATAAGTGCATATTAGACTGACAGTGGAGATGGCAGTTTGCCAACCTTTTGATGTAAATCATTGGTCCTTTCCCTGGTTGACCCCAAGAATGTGGCTGTCTTCCATATTCTCACACTCAGATAGTATATTAGGACCAGTAGTGCCCCTGCTTAAAGAGATACCAATGCCAGTCTTTGACCGAAGGTGTAAAATGATGTGCTGCTGCTCTGGAGGAAATTTCCCAGTAACTCAAAGCTATCTGAATTTATATACTTTGCTTTGTTTTGTTCTTGTTTAGCAAATAAATGCCTTTAATTATTAAATTGGTGTTTCATTTATTGCCTACCTAAGTATTTCAAGTAATACCCCCCCATAGACAATTTGGGGGGAAATTCATTTGGATTTCTACCATTGACAACCTATTCTCTAAATGGGTTTAATAACGTTTTATATTTATCTACAACTGAAACTATACATTACATTATAGGCACAGAACTTTCCCTCAGTGTAGGAAGAGAGGCAAATAGGGTGATGGGTGCATCACATGGCTTAGTCACATGGCTCTAACAAGCCTCTATTGAGTTCCTATAAACTATTGAGTTTCTGTACCAATAACTTTCACCACTTTGCAACTAAGCCTGATTTTACTGCGTGTGCAACTTTTTTGACTGATGTATGGAAAAACATGTGAACCTGACCTTTGAAAAGTTTACATGGAAACCAATTTTTAACTTACAAAAATGTGGTATTTTCCTATGCTGAGAGAAAATGAAACTTTGGAACTCACTTTGAAGGGTATATTTTAAAGGTCAAGCAGCCTATATTTCTATATTTTACTTTCCTGCATATTTTGTGACTTTTAAATTTCTGCCGGGATTCTTTCACCGAAGTGTATACTTGCCCCAAACCTGGATCTTGGGACCCAGTAATTGTAAGTAGATATCAAATAGAGAACATAAAAGCACTGCCCTCTGACAACTATTCAAATAGAGGGCCATCCTTACGCTAGTTACCAATGAGCCTTTACATCTTTATTGTAGTACAGAAAGAGACATTGTGAGGAGTAGATAAATTTGAAATAGTGCACAGTGTAGGTAAGTTAACTTTTATCTGCATGCTTATCTGGGAGAATTATTTGGGGCTCTTGGGACCAAGACTCAAGGTTCACATAAACTGATTAACAAAACTCTGCCTCAGGGTGACAAATTTGTATCATCCTTTTAAAAAGATCTTCATGAGTCTCAAAACAAAGAAGAGCTGAAGAACTTCAAAACAGCCCGGATAGCTAGACAGATACACATCACTTGGAAGCAGCAAATGAAGAAGCTGCATCTGGTGACTGCATTGTCTAGAAAGAAGATGGTGAGTTATTTATATAATGAAAATTTAGAAATTGCTAGTGTAGTTTTCTGTGGGCAGCTTCATTGTTCACGGAAATCTGCCTTTTGGAGCTGAAGTTGAGGGACTTATGCCAGTATACTTCTAGCTCAAGTGGGGTAAAGAACATATGCTAGCATAGCCCCAGCTCAGATGGGAATGCCCGAGATCTACCAAATCCAAATTCCATCATTTCGGTAAAGCCTGGGTTTAGACTGCACTGTAAAATGAAATGAAATTGAAACATTCAGATATCTTGGAAAAGCAGTAAGGAAACTCTTATAATGGTTATAATTGATTGGAGCTTAATTATGGTATGCCTTTGTGGTCCTGACTTGGTGAGTTTGTAGCCACTAAAAACTCTTGTTTGAATCCTAACATAATTTGCCTTAAGTAAGTTCAGGCAGCAGTTTGTAACCTATGAAAAGCCTCCTTGCAGAATAAGGGGTGCGAACCCATGTGAAATTGGTGGGGCTGGGGCTGTAGGGCTTTCGAAATTCTGCACAACTTTCAGTACACTTTGAGTTTAACTATTAGGGCAAGATCCACTCAGTTAGGAACTACTATAGTCAGAAAAACTATTTTGGGAAGATATTTATGTTAACGCTGAACTCACTGAAATTAGAAAATTTAAAATGGTTATCCTGAGCTCAAGTGAAGCATTTTGTGTTTGTACTGCTAGTTTAATTAGAGCATTCTGATAATAGAAATAGAGTGGTCTTTTACAAAGCATAGGCAGAGCAATCCTAATAGGAAGCATTGTAACTTATGCCAGAGGAGCTATTGGGGAAAACTAAGCTTGATATAGCGTGTAACTGGGCTCACGCATGCTGCTGCAAACTTGGAGATATATAATCATATTGTAATAAAGGACGGCTGTTGAAACACATACTGAGACATGTAAAAGCACTGCTTTTACAATATACATACCCCAGTGCAGAGGGTTGTTAAAGCCAAAACACATTTGGACACATGATCCAATCAGACTGTTGCACTTACCAACTTAGCAGCTATTTTCTGCACTAACTGTAGCTCCTGGACCATCTTCAAGAGCAGCCCCATGCAGAGTACATTTTAAATAACTTACATAGGAGGTCATTAGAGCATGGACAACTGAGGCTATGCTATCATGGCCCAATAATGGTCATATGCCAACCAGGCATAAGCACCCCTGGCTACAGAGACTTGAGACTCTAGTGCCATGGTTCCCAACGTGGGGCACACGCCCAAGAGGGGAGCATTTTCATTTTTAAGGGGGGCAATCTGAGAATGAGTCAGACCAAGTCAATGGCCTTTTAGACTTCCTCCATGTGAATAGGAGTTCACTTTTTGAATAATAACAAAATTTAATCTAGGGAAGGGTCTGTACCAACATATCACCAATGAGGAATTTGTCAGCAAATGGCAGAAAACCATGGCTAAAAAAGCCACCTCTATTGGTCTGTCTCCCCCCCAACTGTATTACCTGGGCTATGAAGGCGCCCAAAAGGCTTTAAAGCAAAGATTATGGGACAATGCACACAGTGACTTGCGATCTCGGTCACACGCAGTCTGTAGTCCACTGGCAGCAGGAGTTCAATATGGGTATGTCTTTGAGTTAACACCTTACATCAAAAACCTGACAGTACCTAACTATCAAAGCCTTTTCACCAAGGCCAGACTGAATGTCTTCCCCTCTGCAGTGCTGGATGGTAGGTTGAGAGGAGTTCTCTACCAGGACAGACTTTGCTCGTGTGCTCAAGACATCGAGTCCATAAATCATATTTTGTTACATTGTGCGAAGTATGAGCAGGCCAGGGCTGAACTGATACTACCCTTGCTGGTGCCTTTCCCGGGAAAGTCAGAGGCTCACTATGTCAGGTTCCTACTGGAAGACCGGACAAAAGCTAGAACTTTGGCAGTGGCAAAGTTTTTATCGGTGGTTGAAAGAACAAATGAGCCCTATATTCCAAACAAAGTGCTTGATTAACCTGGAGGTAGGCTGTATGAACTCTGTATTGATTTGTAATGTTTTGTTGGTCTCTGGACCGTAATAAAGATTGTTGTTGTTGTTGTAACAATTATATGTTGGGGGGGGGAATCAGGATTTTAGAGATGCTTAAGTGGACCTTGGCCCCCCCAAAAGGTTGAGAACCACTGCTAGTGATAAATTGGAATGTAGGAGTACTCCCAGACTACGATCTGGATTCCAACTTCTATTTTATTATACAATGGTACTTTGGTTTACAACCATTTTGGATTACAACCACATCAAACCTGGATGCGTGTCCCTTTTTTGGATTACAACCCATTCTTTTTTGGAGGCGACATCGGCGAAAGCGTGCCTTGGGTTACAACCTGTTTTGGTTTACAACCGGACCTCCAGAACGGATCATGGTTGTAAACCAAGGTACCACTGTAAAGTATTTTTATATAACATATATATTTACTTAAATCCAAATATGGTATGTATTTGGATACAATATATTTAGAAATGCATACATGTATATAAAATGTATACTTATACATCTTACATCAGTATATGCATTTCTAAATATATTGTATCCAAATGCACATTCCAGTAGAGGTTTTTTTTGGGAGGGGGGCGTTGAGTTGGAACTGTATTGCAGAATTCAAAAGAATGCAGAATGTAAAGGATAATCTTGGCATGATCTGCACAAGAGTCTAGCAGGGGTAGATCAACTGAGTTCACCTCAGAATTCACAGAAATTGAATTCCTCAAGCATCTCAGGTAAGACCCATGCTACCCAGCACCTAGACCACAAATGTTGACATGAATGCAAATCAAGTACCATTGCTTAACTTCTGTACTTGGCAGATTTTAGTGAAGTGTTACATGTATCTATTTCTTTTCCTTTTCTTTGACATAGCATACAATTTGTAATGATGGAAACTACAGCCAACATGAGTTTCGTGTCCCATTTTCTACTGCTGGAGTTCTCTGAGATTCGAGAGCTGCAGCTCTTGCACGTCTTTGTATTCCTGGCATTGTACTTAGCAACTGTGACTGGAAATCTTCTCATCATATCTGCAATAGTCTCTGACAATCACCTCCACACTCCCATGTACTTCTTCCTGATGAACCTAGCAATGCTGGACCTTGGTTCAATTTCTGTAGCTATACCTAAATCCATAGTTAATTCTTTATTTAATACCAGATTGATTTCTCATTCTGGATGTGTTGCCCAGGTTTTCTTCCTACTCTTTTTTGTAGCATCAGATTTTGCCCTCCTCACAGTGATGGCACATGATCGCTATGTTGCCATTTGCAACCCGCTGCAGTATGAGACAATAATGAACAAAGTAGCCTGTATGAAAATGGTTGCAAGTGCATGGATAAGCGGCCTTCTCTATGGAATAGTACACACAAGTAGCACTTTTGCAAACTCCTTCTGCTCTAATGTGGTTGATCAGTTCTTCTGTGAAATCCCACAGTTGCTCAAGCTCTCCTGCACTGATTTATACCTAGTTGAAGTTGGTGTTCTTGTGCTGAGTGTTAGCATAGTGCTCAGTTGCTTCATTTTCATCATTGTAACGTATGTCCAAATCTTCACTACAGTGCTGAGAATTCCCTCGGTGCAGGGAAGACAAAAGGCCTTCTCCACGTGCCTTCCCCACCTTATTGTGGTCTCCATGTTTGTATTCACTGGAATTTTTGCCTACCTCAGGCTTCCCACTAATTCACAATCTGATCTGGATTTGGCGTTTGCAGTTATATATTCTGTGGTTCCACCCCTGATGAATCCACTGATCTACAGCTTGAGGAACAAAGATATCAAGGTTGCTCTGTGGAAAATATTGAATCTGAAGGGCTCTTCTAAGAATCCCTTTTCTGAATTTCATCCCTAAGCACAAACTTCTTGGTGATAGCTCTTCATACAAACTTATACTTTAGCCAACCTGATGCCTTCCATCTGTTTTAGACTTCAACTCTCATCAGTTTCAGTCTGTGTGGACAATGGTAAAGTATGATGGGAGTTTAGGTTTAGGTTAGGATTGGCATCTGCTAAATTAAATGCATATAAACATTTTGGTATATGTACATGTTTCTCTCCAATTGCCCCCAAATTCCTCCATTAAAAGACCAGAGAAATTTTGAAAAACGTGAATGCTTCCTTCCAGGTAAGACAAGTCTACCAAGAGACTATTTGCCAGTGAACAAATAAATATTTTTTCATGAGAGGTTGAGTGCCACTCTTAGAACAAATTTCTGACATCTCTTTAATGCCTCTAGGATACTGACCTGGAATCTACTACATGTTGTTACGAGGGCAGAAGGTAATCCACTTATGTATAGCAGTATAACAAGGTTACACATACTCAGTGGGAGATTTGAGGCAAGATGTGGCCACTGTTATGGGCAGCAAATTCATTATCTCAGAGTAATTTGGGTTATGCCTGTTGTCTCCTTTCTCTAAGGCCCTGAATCTTATGATGTTCCCCATAAGTTTTAAAATGAGTTAGGAATGTCTGCAGCACTGTAAGTTCTTGTTAGTTGATGTTTTTGTTTTAGCTGCAAGTTTTAGTTCCCAAGTGTCAATACATTTGAAGGAACTGCTGTAGAGATAAGCCAGAACAAATACCAAGCTTCAGAAGAGGTTGTCTGCTGACACAATCTGAAACATAGAAGTTCAGTATGACAGTGCTCTGTTTTATTTATTTTAGGACACTTGTGTAAATTATATCATTCATGTAAGAGCCTTATTTATGTATTGCTGTTTGATGTTTGTTTTATATCACTTTCATCTGTATAAGTTCTTCGCTAAAAATCCCTTATTAAAATACATTAAGAATGTCTGGGGGGAAATACTGAAAGAAGTACAGGCTATGATCTTCCCAGAAACCCTAAAATAACTCTTCTTTTTGAAAGTTCATTCTGAAGTCAGTAATACTGATTTACAGCGGGCTGCTACACTGCTAACAGCAAAATGGTATATTGCACAAAAAATGGAAAAAATACCCCCCACACTTATTTAAAAAACAAGACTCAAAGTAGTTTACAAAAATAAAATCAAGAAAAAGGTACAACTCATTGGCTAAGGAAAACCTGGCAAATTTATCTTAACGATAAAACTTACATAATTACATAAAACAATACTGTACATAATTATCAAGAAAACAAATTTATTGAGCTATGGGTTTTATTTTTACATTTCTGGAATGACAATGTAAATGATGATATTTTGCCTTTCAATCTATTTGTTTTGTTTTGTTATGTTGCCCCTTTTCTCATTCACACATCATTTTTCTTTATCTTATTTCCCTCTCTTTTTACTTCATTTATTTTCTTTGTTTCCTGACAAGAAAGGTTGTTTGATGTACAACGTCTTGGCTACAAAGTGCAATGTTCAAGATCAATAAAAGTGTTGTTGTTGTTGTTGTTGTTGTTGTTGTTGTTGTTGTTATTAGTCATACAATATATATATTTAAAATAAGTTACACAAGCACTTAACTTCAGTTTTGGTGTTTTTAGAATGAAAGTCACTAAGTCAGTGGAGTCTGGTCTTTTAATAAATGGTACACACACACACACACACACACACACACACACACAGACAGACACACACATCTGAGCAAAGGATGGAAGGGCCATAACATTAACTGCCCAACACATCTTTCTCCTCCTTCAGGGTTCTAAGGAGTCCTTCCCTCCCCATGCCATAATTTAGGTTTCAGTTAATCATGTATTTGTGTGTTCCTAGCCCCATATAAGTCTACACAATGACAAATTCCTACACCTAGGATGATGTGGCATCAAGCTGCAGGGAATGAGGAGCAAACTCTTGAGACATGTGAAAAAGGGTGCTTAAAAAAGAGACTGCAGTTCCTTCTCCTACAGGAGGGGTGACTCTGTCTAGGAGTCCACTGGGGGACCAATGGGCCTATACACCTCTGACAATGGTGGCCTGTGTGGGGTCGTGGCATCCAATCCATGTTGGGGGCAACTGTCTGTAATATACTCAGAGTCGAGAGTGGATTTCATGCTCTTTATTCAGCTCATAGTGGTGAGGAGGGAATGGAAGTCCCCTCAAAGTAACTGCTTTATATACATTATTTACACAATGGGCTGCACGTGATTGGCTAATTCCGGAATTCTCCTGTAGGCCAATCAGGTTGTGGATTCACTTCTATCTGGAGCTGGGTTGGGTGGCTCCTGCCGACCAATCATACTGCTGCATTGTTCTAGGACCAATCAGACTGCTGCATTTTGGATCCTATTGTTCTAGGACCAATCAGACTGCTGCATTTTGGATCCTATTCAACTCCGTACATAACACTGTCCAACACAAGTTCAACCCCATCACATTCCTATCAGGTGGAAGGCAGTCTGCCTGATGCTGGATACATGCCCAGTGCCTTAGCCAAACCAACTCTTTCCTGTAATCAGTTTTGGCCTAATTCAACCCAATGCCAGTCTTCTGTGTTCATTCCTGTGGCCCTCCCTTCACCTGCCATGGCCGTTATGTGACCGTGAGGGCAAATCTATCTTTCTACTCTATTAGGTTCCCACAGAGCCCCAAACCCATAACTTTAGCTTCAGCACAGAGAGGAAGTCAAATCTCTTTGTCTTCATAGCTCCACTGGAGACTAGACAAACTTGTCTAGGTCAAAAGACATGTAATAAGGATACTTAACAGGCTGGCTGGGGTCATTACCTTAACAAAGAGATTGGTTTGACCACTTTAGCAGTTCCTTCTCCCGTTGTCTCCAGTATTAGAGATACAAAATCAAATGAGTTTGATTGTGACAAGAATCTGAAGCCATCCCCATCTATCTTATATCTGAAGAAGAAAGTTACATCACGGCATTGCATTTTTTTACATTGCTTTGTAGGAGTACAACATGAATCTCCAGTTTCAGTCTAATCTCCTGATTTAAAATGAAGCACAGAGTGGATGAAGAAGAGAAATCCTCAATGATACATCGGGCAATGAATATTGGTCATAATATTGAAATGTTGGCATGGGAGTGGTTGTGGAATATAGATCTAAGTTTTATAGCAAGTTATGGTTTGAGGAAAAACTACCTGTATATGAAAATGATGTATAGATGGCATTTGACACCCAATGGATTAGCAAAAATGTGTAACTCTAAATAAAATACCTGTTGGAAATGTAAAGGTAAAGAAGTTACGGTACCTTTTTCCATATGTGGTGGACTTGTAATAAGGTAAAAGTCTACTGGGAAATGATATATGGTGAATTGAAAAAAAAATGTTTAAAATAACTTTTATTAGGAAACCAGAGGCTTTTCTTTTAGGAATTATAGGAATTTTAGAATAAGAAATCAAGATAATTTTTTTAATGCAGAATGGAAACCGTTTATTGACTATTTACACAATTATTGTAAACAAATTAAGACATTAGCAGGACTAAAGTAAAATGTACAGTGACAGAAAACATATACAGACTATCTGGGATAAACAATAAATAAGGTTAACTTGGAATTGCAGTAAAAAAAAGTATAAATGTAAGAAACCACAAATAGGGGAGATGGGAGTCGAAATATGATGTGGAATAATTCAAATTCTTGTTTTGTGTTTGTCGTAAAATTAAAAGTATAAATAAAATCTTAAAAAGAAAAAGCACAAAATGGAAAAGGGTGACAATTTTTTTTAAAATTATTATTCAAGCACTTGAAAGACTGTGTAATGTTTTATTATGTTTTTTATATACTAATATGTTGGAAGCTGCCCAGAGTGGCTGAGGCAACCTAGTCAGATGGGCGGGGTACAAATAATAAAATCATTGTTATTATTATTATTATCACTTCAATAAACTCAAGGTGCCACTCTATTGACTGTAGTGCTTGAGTGTTGATAAATTCCACTTGTCCATGGTATACATTTATGGCACACTTTAAAAATAATAATGGCATACATCATAATGATATGGATGGTGATGACTCACGCTTATTGTGTGACTCTGCAGGCAAGGTTAACAGTGAACTGTGGGAGTATTCTGATATATAAAAGGGCATTACTATTTATTTATTTATTAAAAATACTGATATCCTGTTATCCAATCAACCTATAATAAAATTTAATCAACAGAGGTGAAAACATGAATACATTAACAATAATAAAACAAGGAGCTCAGCTTGAAATGAATCAGAGGTGGGTCAGGGTGAAACCCCCACCATGGATGCCTGTGAAATCTCAAATGAAATGTAATTCCAAAGCTGGGGAGCCAGCATGGAGCAGGCCAGTGGCATGCAGTCATTGGCCTAAGGAGACTAGGGTGGAATCTGCACACATATAAAAACCATTCTGAAAATGCTGTTTTAAAAGCTTTTTTAAAAACACACTGAATTTTCCATAAGTCTCACCATCACCATCTAGTGTCACATTGTATACTGCACTTAAAACACACTTAAAACGTATAGCTGAGTCCCAGGCTAGTCCCCTAGATGTTCCCCTGGTGCCTCCTTCCTGAAGCCCAGGAAGCTTCTGCCCAGATTTGGGAGTTAGGCATGAGGCTCTGATGGGTCCAAGATCCGTCCTGCCATCTTCCCAAACCTTATCTGGCTTTTGGAAGGCGGCAGGAGGATTCCAGCATCCTGTCAGACCCCTAGCATCTCCTTCACAAAGCCTGGGAAGCTTATGCCCAGCTTAGGGTGGGAGGTGCAATGCTCATGTGCTCAACAACAGGACACCACAATGTCGCACTCATGACATTGTCCCCCCACATCCCTTGCAAGCTAGCGCCTCTGGCCCTAACTGTTCCACTATGAAAAATGTAACCACATGCCATGGGAACAGGCCCACCCACATGTCCCCCAGTGATTGGACAATAATGTGTCCCCGTGTAAGATATCACCTCCCAGGCAGGGCTCTAAAATATTTTAGCTTTTCAGAACAAATCTGTGAACGGTGCCATACAAGTGTTTAAGATTCAATAGCCTCTGCAATGTAGTCTGGATCTCTTCGTTTCTCAAGCTATAAATGCAGGGATTTAATGATGACGGAAGTATAGCATACATCACAGCAAAGACCATTTGGTTTACCTGATAACAACATGGAAAACAACACAAGGGGGGGGGTGAATGCTGTTACTTTAATACCATGCATTGCTTTTAGATGACAAAAATTACCCTGTTCACAGTCTATCTGGGTGACACTACGATAAACTGTAATAATGGTTTAATTTTTCAAAACTCAACAAAATAATATCTATGGAGTACAGGGCAACAACACATGTGTATTTTAAATTCTTCTGCATACTTTTCATGCCTGCAACCCCAGCAGATCTCAACTCCTAGGAAGGGCTATAAGAGGAAATCCCAAACATTTCAGAATAAACCTGGGAATAGTGTCAGGAAATTGCTTAAGAGTCAATTGTTTCCACAGAGTCCAAGAGTCTGCATCTCTTTGTTTCTCATGCTACAGATGAATGGGGTGAGCGTAGGGGGAAGAATAGTATATATCACAGCAAAGAAAAGATCTAGGCCAGATGAGCTGTTACTCATCGGTTGTCCGATGTAGGTAAAGAGTCCAGTGAACATAAGCAGAGAGACAACCAGGAGGTGGGGCAGGCAGGTGGAGAGGGTTTTATGGTGTCCCTGTTCAGAAGGCATTTTGAGGTCTGCAGTCAAGATCCACATGTAAGTTACAATTATGAAAACAAAGCATCCAAACACAGATATACAGCTAAACACAAGATGTCAGAGCAACACAATTTTAGTAGTTTGGGATTTCACAGAAATATTGGTACAATATAGCTAGTATGGTAGATTGACTTGCTGTTGCCATTTTGAAAAGTAATGGCATTAGCTCAACTGTTCCCATGTGAGACTCTTGAGAAAAATACACCATTAATACCAGGCATCAACATCACACATTAATAGAAAAACAGGAAGTTAATCCTACAATCCTTCTTGCTTAAAGGCTCCAGAAAAACATGCATGGAATGCGGGGAGATTACACATACATGTCCTGAAAAGATAAAATGGTGCAAGCAAACATAGTTAAACATGGAAGGCAACATATTTACATCTATGCTTAATGCAGAGATCTCAGGCTGTACATCAATAAGCCTAAAATACACCACCATCAGCATCATTTAAAACAAGCACACATCATCAATAATAAAGAAACCACCCCAGCATAAAAGCAAAGCTAAACAGAGCAAATAGATAGAATATATTTTAAAAACATCAATATAAATTAAAAGAGATAATGTGTAGCAACCATGATAACTACTAGCAGACATGGAAGACCACCTCTGTGGCCCCACATTTTATCTGTCTCCACTGATGGGAATTCTTTCGCAGATCTCAACACTTTCATTGCCTGGGCAGGACTGATCAAGGGAATCCCAAGCATTTCTGGATATATCTGGGAACAGTAAAACGAAATTGCTTAAGATTCAATTGTTTCCACAATGCAGTCTGGATCTCTTTGTTTCTTATGCTATAGATGAATGGGTTGAGCATAGGGGGAAGAATAGTATATATCACAGCAAAGACCAGATCCAGGCCAGATGAGCTATTACTAGGTGGTCTGATGTAGGCAAAGACTGCAGTGAAAATGAAGACAGAGACAACCATGAGGTGGGGTAGGCAGGTGGAAAGGGCCTTATGCCATCCCTGTTCAGAAGGCATTTTGAGGACTGTACTCAAGATCCATGCATAAGTTACAATGATGAAGACAAAGCATCCAAAAACAGAAATACAGCTAAACACAAGAAGTCCAACTTCAACTAGGTATAAGTCAGAGCAAGATAATTTTAGTAGTTTTGGGACTTCACAGAAGAATTGATCAACACGATTGGAACAGAAGGTAATGGAAAATGTGCCTGCAGTGTGTAAGACAGCATAGAGAATACTGGTGATCCATGCAATGGTTATCATCTGAATGCAGGCCTCTTTGTTCATAACTACTTCATATTGCAGTGGATTACAGATGGCAACATACCTGTCATGTGCCATTATGGTTAACAGGCTAAAATCAGAGCATCCAAAGAGGAAAAAGAAGAAAACTTGAGTGACACAAGCAGCATACGAAATGTGCCTGTTATTCATGATTGAATTAACCATGGATTTGGGTTGAATGACAGAAACTGAGCCAATATCAGAAACGGCCAAGTTCATGAGGAAGAAGTACATTGGTGTATGCAGGTGATGGTCAAGGGCTATTAAAAAGATGATCAAAAGATTCCCAATTACTGTTAACAAGTATAGTCCTAGGAACACAAAGAAGTGTAGTATCTGTAGTTCTCGGTTCCGAGAAAATTCTAAAAGTAGAAATTCAGATGTGGATGTCAGATTGTCCATTTTTATGTCACACAAGATTGCCAGCTATCTGTGAGAGATAGAAAATCCCACAAAATATCAGAACTGATTCTCCATTTCATTTAATGCTTTTATGCAGATATTTTAAATTAATATTTATTAACGTTATGGGGAGTGCTGCAATCCACCATGAAATGTGTGCTTCGTGTAGGGAGGACTGTGATATTCCTATTGCCCCTTCAATATTTTCCTCATAGTACAACAAAGTGGATGTCATAAATGCATCTTGAGTAAATGAGAATCTTTGGGGGTATGGGAGGAAATCTGCATAATTACTCTATCCTTCAGAAAAATAGGTAGATATCTCAGAAATTTCAGCTGGTTCAAAATGCAGTAGTGTTACTACTGAACAGGGTTCAATTTTGAACTCACAAGTCACCTGCAGTGGTTTACAAATTAGTTTCTGGTCACAATTATACTACTCATATTACATATTAGAATGCTAAGTGAATTGGTCTCCTATTATCTGAGATTGCCTCCTTTCCAACAGACTCTGTCTTGTGTTAATATTGGAAAAGATTCCCTCTTAGTAGTTCCAGCACCCATAGAAATTCATTCAACCGAACTTGAAGAGAGTATTTTTTGAGCTTAATATGGTTGCACTTGAAAAAAGGAAACTGCAAAAGGAGATTGCACCATGAAACTACTAAATTGCAATTCATCAAGAGGTATAGTGTTATCACTTTTGGATTGAATTCTTACAATTGCTATTTTAATAACAAAACATGTATATTTTAGTAATGTAGGCTGCAATCCTGTGAACACTTAGCTGGGATTAAGTCCCACTAAATTTTATGAGACATACTTTGAGCATTGAATTTTACTATTAAATGGCTGTAAATGGATGTACTCACTTACATTATTGAAATAAGCACCACTGGTTTCAGGTGGAAATCTCTTATCAGTTCAAATGCAGCAGTTTTCAAAAGAAAGAATCCAGTTGTTTAGGAGGAAGACTCTGATGTATTATGTTGCATGTATGTGTATGTTGAACTTTATCTTGTCTCAGCAATGTCTGCAATGGGCAGACAAGGCACGTAGTTCACCCAGTTCTTTGATCTTTCTTAATTTTTCTTTGAAACCTAGCCCTCTGTGTGTTTCTACCAACACTGAGGTCTATTAGCTATGGGAAGGAATTTGTAGTTCTATTTTCTTTGACATCTTGGAGACATTCTCCCAAGAGCCCAGTGCACCTCATCGGAAAAATGAATTTTTTTCCTTCGCCTTCTGTTTGTTTTCACACTAACCTAAATAGATGATTGGCACCAATAAGGCAATAGGAATGTTAATGTTTATAATTAATTATATTTTGTTCCCTTGATGTTCCGGTTTTGGCTTAATGTGCAAGTACTATACTGTACCTGCAAAGAGTTGTTCTATATTGCCTTTTACAGCTGTAACCTCCAGAGAAAATAGAACATTGTTGAGAGGCTGGCTCAACAAAGTATTTTGTAGATGCCATTGGTGGTTGTTGTTGATGTTTCTATGTTACAAAGGGTTGTGTGTCGAGGTCCCCCAAGGCACCCCTAAATAATTGACAATTCACACATAGTTTTTGTTTAAGGTTTTTGGCATAATTATGGCCACAACTTTATTAAAATACATAAATGTGAGTGGTTGCTTAGGCATTGGTTCCGACTATCTGTCCCCTGCCCGAGGACAGAACTGACTTCCGGATTCCAGCAAAAGCCATTAAGGGAAAACAATATTGGGGGGACCATGGAGCCGGGCACCAGACCCTCACCTCTCCCCTGCAAGGCCCAAGTCCCATTCAGGGGTACAGACGAAAGAATGGCAAGCCCCTGGATTCCTTTAATGGAATTCCCTTGCAGCAGCAGCATTGGAGGGGCAGGCACCACTAATCCTTACCCCTCCACCAACCAATTTTTTAACCAATGCCTAACCACAACCTTACAAGTTGTGACAATTTGCTATGCAGTAGGCAAAAACCAAATGGCACCAGCCAATCAGCCAAATGGACAAAATTCCTACCAGGCTCCTGCCCCAAAAGCAGACAACCCCATGACAGGCATAGCTAGGTCAACGCAATAGCCCTAGATTAGGGAGAGTGGGCGGGTGATCTGATGCATGCAGTGAAAAAGCCCAGTCAGTGACTTGATTTTATAATCTTTGGTCCATCCCCCTAAATGGCAACACCAAAATTTGCCCAGTAACCCAACTGCCCAATCACTGTGGATGGTCATCCATACTAATCCGCCCAGCGACAGAGGGGTGGCCTGTCAGACCCCACCACAACACATGCTCTCTATGAAGGAGAACACACTTTGTAAATTTTAGTTCCCAAATGATAACCTGTTTGACAGAACTATTGTGGAGCTGAGCCAGTACAAAGGCCAAGCCTCAGCAAAGGGGTTTGTGATGCACAGCTTAAATTAATAATGCAAAGTCTTCTTCAGTAAAAGAATAAAAGCTTTACTGATTTAAAATAAACTTGTTTGCAAATAACAGCATAGTGTAACAGAAAATTAAACCACATTCAGAGCATAAAACAGAGTACAGGCTTCACTGAGCACAGGCACCATTCCTGAGTCAGGCTCCACACACAGAGAGACTCAGAGTCTCATGGCTCCACTGAGTCTGCCTGCAAACAGATACAAAACATTTATGGAGAGAATGGGTCATCCTCTGGATAAGTCACAGATATTCAGCATGCTAGAGTGATTTTGCAGTTTTTCTTTACTGCTTCCTTTTACTGCTTTTGCTCTCAAAGACCCTTGTCACATGACAGTTTGGTGGTGACAGAACCTCAGGATGTCAGTGCTCTATTTTATTTTATGTTATTTATGACAGTTACATAAATTTTATCATTCATGTAAAATGAATGGGTGAATGAATTTACTGCTGTTTTATGTTTGCTTTATGTCATTTACACCTGTAAGATTTTTTTGCTTCAAAACCCTTTATGGCAACACAATGGACTCTTGAGACATGTAAAAAGGGTGCTTAAAAGACACTGCAGTGCCTTCTCCCACAGAGTCCAATCATAGAGATACGATATAATGGGCTTAAAGGGGAAGCACATATTCAAAGCAAATCCTGTAATCCTTTAACAATATTAGTCTGTATCAATCTGCCCATCTATACACAAACACTCACAAACAAACAATTGAACTTGGATAGCTGGAAAGCTTCTTATTTCTAATAACCAGCCTGTGCATTTATTTATTTCTGTCTGGGAAAAAAGATGTACAGGTATTTCATTAGTTCAAAAGGTATCTTGGCTAGGGGTAATGGAATGAATGAATAAATATAATGTTCAGTTCCTTGGTACTTTGTATTTAGAATAAACATCACATGAATTGTGCCTTGTTTCACTAACATTTGTGGTAAATTAAATCTTTATCTCTTGAGCCACATAGTCTCAACACATGAAAATATGTTAAGTCCCGTCTTCATGTTTACAGTGTGTATATCGTCAAAATTTAAAGAGTTTAATTCTAAATAATAACAACCAAGAAAAACCCCTAGTTTCCACAAAGCAACTTTCATTTTTCATGATATAAATTTCCAAATTCAGCAAGTGCTCAGGGAAATTTATACTCACTTTCAAGTGAGTATAAACAATACAGAAGTGCTCAACAAGTGCTCAGGGAAATTTATACTCACAATGTAGCCATAAGCCATGCTGGCTGGAACTGTTGGGAGATCTGGACAGAAGCAGCATTGCCAAAATAATATGGGTAGAGAACAACATATGTTCCCACTGTGTGTATCTACAGCTTCTTTTTAAACAAGTAAGGTTAACAATCTGGTAAGGGTGCATTCTAAGAAAATAAGGACATTACGCCTTATGTATTTAAAATATAAATATCCCAATCCAATCCAGTAATTTCAGAGCTTAAAACTAGGAACCTACAACAGAATACAATCAGCACAAGTTAAAATCAAGAACACATAAACAAGCAACTCAGCATCAATTCAATGGCAACCCCCCAAAAAAAACCCTTGTTTTAAGCTAAGATTAGAAAGGAAACAGCATGAATGCCTGAGAAATCTCAAGGGAAATGGAATTCCAAAGCTTGGGAGCCACCATGGAGCAGGCCCACCCACATATCCCCACACTGTGTACATCATCTAGTGATGGGACACTAATAATCATCACCATGTGAGATCTCACCTCCCAGATAGGGCTCTACAGCATTTCAACTTTTCAGAACAAATTTGGGAACAGTACCATACAAGTGTTTAAGATTCAATAGCTTCTGCAATGCAGTCTGGATCTCTTTGTTTCTCAAGCTATAGATGAAGGGATTTAGTAAAGAAGGAAGTATAGTATATATCACAGCAAAGACTAGCTCCAGGTCAGGTGAGATATTACTATGTGGTGTTGCATAAACAAAGGTTGCAGAGAACACATATAGAGAGACAACAAGGAGGTGGGGCAGGCAAGTGGAGAGGGCCTTATTCTGTCCCTGTTTGGAAGGGATTTTGAGGACTGTAGTGAAGATCCACACGTACGTTTTAATAATGAAAATGAAGCATACCAATGCTATGATATAACTAAGTACAAGAATTCCAACTTCAACTAGGTATAAGTCAGAGCAAGACAATTTCATTAATTTGGGGATTTCACAGAAGAATTGATCAACACGATTGGAGCAGAAGTTCATTGAAAATGTGCCAGCAGTGTGTAACGCAGAATAGAGAATACTGACAATCCACGCAATGGTTGTCATCTGAACGCAGGCTCCTTCATTCATGATTTGTTCATATTGCAGTGGATTGCAGATAGCAACATACCGGTCATGTGCCATTATTATTAAAATAGAAAAATCTAAGCATTCAAAGACTAAAAAGAAGAAAATTTGAGAGACACATTCAAAATAGGAAATGTGACTGCTGTTTATGAGTAAGTTAAACATTGATTTGGGTAGAGTGACAGAAACTGTGCCAATATCAGAAATGGCCAAGTTCATTAGGAAGAAGTACATTGGTATATGTAGACGATGGTCAAGAGCTATCACAACAATGATCAAAAGATTCCCCATTATGATTATTAAGTATAATGCTAGGAACAGAAAGAATTGTAAGACCTGCAGTTCTCGGACCTGAGAAAATTCCAGAAGCAGAAATCCAGAAGTGGAGGTCAGATTAGACATTCTGTATGTGAAAACAACGGTGTGTTACCTGTAAGAGAGAGAGAGAGAGAGAGAATAAAACCCATAAGAATACTAAAAGTGATTCTCCATTTATTTTTATACTTGTATGTATAGCAAATAAAATCTATTAGAATAATACAATCATACAATTGTAGAGTTGGAAGGAAGCCTAAGGATCACCTAGGCCCACCCCTGCAATGCAGGAATATACATCCGTCCCATACAGACTTCGAACCTGCAACATTGGTGTTATCAGCACATATGTTCCAACCAACTGAGCTATCCAGCTGATTCTCCATTTATTTTAATACTTGTCTGCAGAGCCATTAAAATCATGCTGATTAATGTGATGGGAAATGCTATAAACCATTGGCAAATGTGTGTTCCTTGAAGAGATAATGACTGTGATATTGTTTTGCAGCATCAATATTTTCCTCATTGTACAAGAAATGGGATGTACAGGAGGACATTCTACGCAATTACGGTATTTAACATTTTCAGGAGGACATCTATTACAAGAGATGTCATGGGATATGCTAGCATCATCACAGTTGATCTAGAACAACACTAACAACCCACCATCAGCCTGAGCTGGTTAAACGTCCATCAATTGAAGTGGAAAAAAATGATAATGAAGGCCAGACATGTATCCAGGAATAATCTACCTCTTGAGAGGCCTAGAAGAGAAAATGACAAGACACCACTTCTTGCCCTGATAGTTCCCAGCTGAAACCACTTGAATTACACTTCCCTCTCACAGGTCTTTAAGAATAGGTCTGTACTTGTTGCAGACAGTGTCCCAAACTAAAGCTGTTATCATCAGTCATCAGCCAGAGCAGTCCACTTCACAGGGATATACTGTAGACAAAGTGACCAGACTGTGTGGGCACTGCAGAAGTCCACTCTGTTCCTGTGTCTACTCTTGCAACACTAGTATGATAGGATATAATAGTTATCATCCACATGTAGTGCTGTTTTCTTTCCCTACCCTTCCCCAACTATCTTCAATCTCTGGAAAAGTGACATTCTTTTATCTGCATCTCTGGTGAAAAAATGGCTGGTCCGGGAATGCTTGCAGAAAATCCTGCCAGTGTTTGTCAATGGAAAATTGCCCTCCTTGCCATCACTCAGAAAAGCATTCTTGACATGATACTCTCCTCACTCTTGACTTCCACTCCCTCTGCTCCCTACCCCCAAAATAGACTTCGTTCCTTCCAGTGTAACACAAAACATTTGGACCATACTGGAAAAGATTTATCAGGAGAATCAGGAATGTGATCCAAAATGTGCAGGACTTGCTCCTTCGGTCCTATTTTTTCAACAGATGACAAAGCTGTGAACCAGCATTTCCCAACATCCTGCTCTCTAGGTGTTGCCAGCCTATTTTCAAAGAGAATGTCACAATTGGAAGCAATAACACAGAATTTCAAGCGTATTTTGACTAAAATAAAAATAAAAATCCCTCAGCTGCCATGTTGCATTTATAACGTAAGCATAATTCACTGCCCTAGTTATACAGCATTACTATTTTTCTTCTTTAAGTGCTACTCTTCATTACCTGCTCTTTGAAAGCATCATTTCTTCACACACAAACATACTGGATGGTTGAAGTATACATTGTGTAAAGGTTTGCCATGGTATTATCCAGAATAACAGGGCTTCATTCACCCTGCTTCCAATGTGATATATGTCATCAGATGCCGGTCACGCCCTTCTGAATTCTACATTGGACGAACTGGCCAGTCTCTGCACTGAAGAATAAATGGGCTTCAAAAGCTGAATATAACAGGAAAACACTGGGCTACAATCCAGCAAGAGGTTTGTTGACTGAATTAGAACAGTGGACTTTGAACATCCTGCATGCCTTAAACTGCTTAACAATTCAGGAGGTTTGTTTATCAGCAACTGTTCTGTGAATTACCACCATGATAATATAAATTTCATTATTTGTACTTACTGCATTTCATATTCCACTGACCTCACTGTTTGCAATTCTTCCCCCCCAAAAAAGAATATGCTGTAATAAATGTGTTAGTCTTTCAGGTGCTACAAAAATGATGATTTTGCTTGAAAATGTGAAAATAAAATCTGCTTATTGTGTCTCTTAGATACTACTATATGTTTGATTGTGCATTAACCACAAATATAAGCCACTACCATATTTAGATATGGGTGTGAGAGAATGCTAGGAGGGAAAATTGGTTTTTTGAAATAAAGATGGATGAGTGGGCAAACAAATGAGATAATAGGAATAAGAATGATGAGAAGAAAGGGGGATGAGAAAACTTTTACTTACTATTCCTCAAAGTATCATGAACAGAAGATTAATTTTCTCTCCCAACTGCTTTTGCATAAAATAAATATTTGCATTTGTCTGTTCACTGAAGCACTTTCATTGCTCCTTTGAAACTTGGTATTCTGTGTGTCTGCCAATTTTCTGTGTTTTTTCTGCTGTGGGATGGAATTTATATTTTTGTTTGCTTTGCTTTCTTGGAGACATGTTCTCAGGAGCCTTGCACAGCTGATCTGAAAAGCTTGCTGAGCCAAAAAAATGTCAATCATTTTTAATTTCCTTACTGATGTCCAGGTTTAGACTTGGAGTTCAAGCATGGGAACAGGTGCTATATCAGCATGGAGCTTTTCTGTATTAAGAAGGACATATTAAAGTTAAGTTATCCTAACAAAACTAAGGATTTCTCAGAGGCCCATTGACTGTAGAACCAAATGATGTGTTGTCCTGGGATGCCTGTAAACAACATCTTGGTAGTCGAGATAACCCTGCGACTAAGTGATGCAAGTTGTAGAATGAGATCATATATTCTTATATGGTTGTTTTGAAGTCTTAATTTTGGTTGGGAGAGTTGAGACTTCTCACGCTGATTGCCTGGCACTGACTCCCTTATATAAGAGATGAATGGCAGTGGGGAACAGACCTTTAAGCAAAGGGTGTTTAATTGGACTCTTTTTGCAGGCTTGCATTGCTTGATTTTTGGATAAGTATTTGTAGTGGAAATGCAGAAGAATCGCAATCGAGGAGGCATAGGTGGCCTTGTGCTAGTAATCCTTGATTCAGTACCAACTTACATGCTTTCAGGAGCACTCCTGTTCCTGGGGGGGGGGGGGGTGGCCCAGTTGAGGTTTAGCTGGTTTACTGGCCTGGATCATGAACTCACAGGCCAGGTGAAAATAGGATCAACCACTCTAGGTGGCGGCAGTTGAGTCATTAAGCCCTATCTGCCTGGAGCCAGTGGTGGAGAAAAGGGGGGTGCAGACTGCCACGGGTGTCATCACTGAGGGGAGGGGGTGACAAAATGACACAAATATGAGTGTGTTTTTTAAAAAAATGGGCTCACGAAATTTTTTAGATCAGTAAACAAATGTAACGAAATGTGGCTGGCACTAGGCGCCACACCAGTGACTGACGTGGTGGCTTGGGTGCCTGCAGGCTCCGCACTGCCTAAAATGGCAGCATGGGACATGTGTCTGCCCTCCACCTCTCCCTCAGCTGCCCTATGACTGAGGGGGTGATGGTGGAGAGGCTTCATGCAGTGCGCCCCACCCCCATGGGCGGCTCATCCCACTCCCGGTTGCAGGATGTGCGTGCCGCCCCCAGCACATGAGCAGCTAACTACGCCACTGCCTGGAGCTGATAAAAACTGCAGGGTTTGAGCCAGACAAGAGGGAGACTTGATGCAAGCCAATGCTATTGCTGGTCCTGCATAGCCCCTGATACCCCTGGGACTCCCTGCAGCTGGCTGGAGGGGTTCAGTTGGTTGTCTGCTATTGGATGTTGGCTGTTGGGTTAATGTTTTGTTTGGGATGGTTTGTGTGTGTGTGTGTTGTTGGCTGTTTAGTCTTCTGTGTTAAGAATTTATTGTCTGCCTCTTTATTTGATCCTGGGTGAGTTTTTGCACTTTTAAAATGTGTGTATAAAGGCCTATTCTGCTCAATAAATTCAACCTTTCTTCTACACTGTTGGTATGTTGCTACTTCAGAGATCTATTAAGATGGAACCCATTTTGTTCTTGGCAAAAGAGCAGCCCATATCCACTTGGCCCTTCACAGACAAAGCCATGGTGCTTGCTGCTTAAGTGTCCGATCTGAAGTGTAGCGGCAAGGAATTCTACATTGCATTGCTGTATGTAAGTCTCTTGATATAACTTTATGATAAAGCACTGGAACTGATCACTCAGATGTTTTGTGAATCTTCCTTTGGAATCTCTGCACCTGGGACTTTTAAGGGCTCAGTCAATCCTTCACCCTAGTCTATATTTGGACTCACAAAACGGAGCACATTGCGAACTTGTTGCAATTGATATTGCATATATAATTGAGAACATCATTTTGCATGTTTACATTAATGTTGCCTGAAGATACCATTCCTGTATATGTAAAATATACAGAACTTAGAACTGTAGTAAAATTAAAATAAAATGTAGCTCCTACTTTCTAAACTTAATATAATATAGGAAGGTAGCTTCTACTACATTCTGCAGGCCTAAATCAACATAAAATCAACAATCTCTTTCCCTCCTGAGAGATGAAAATCCTGGGCTTCATTTAGTTTCCTCAGCTAACTCCCAATGAAAACCCTGAGCAAGAGCTTGGCTAAACTGCCCTGGGAATTTGCTAGTGAAATTGACACAGTAGCCTACATCACATTAGGCTGTTGTCAGGGGTGAATCTAGAGTCACAAAGGTCAACCTTGATCACTCATTTAGGAAGAAGAGGTGAGTTTGGAATTGAGGAAGAATCACTAAAGATCAACCTTCCAGATGATTTGAGCTATAACTCCTCTCCATATAGCAAAAGAGTTGATACCTTCCCATTTCGTTTACCCTTATCCAATAGCAACACAAAAAACAACACGGGAAAAATAAATGCTGTTACTTTAATACCATGCATTGCTTTTAGATGACAATACAAAACCAAGCCAATCAAGTAGCACTCCAGTAGTCTAGTGAGTGAGGACCAATGGCCTTTACTATTTTGTTGGACTCCATCTCCCTTCAACCCAAAACAGGATGATAAGTGGGTCTAGCTGATAGTAGTTGGATGCCAACAAAATGCGGAAAGGTCCAAGGTAGGGATTGCTGCAATAGCAAAATTACCCTGGTCACAGTGTATCTGGGTGACACTACTATGAACTGCAATAATGGTTTAATTTTTCAAAAATTAACAAAATAATATCTATGGGGTACAGAGCAACAACAAATATGTCTACCAGATGATTCTGCTGTATACTTTTCATGCCTGCTTCTTGAATATTGGATTGCTCCCTAAGAAGGGCAACCCCAGTAGATCTCAACTCCTAGGAAGGGCTATAAAAGGAAATCCCAAACATTTCAGAATAAACCTGGGAATAGTGTCAGGAAATTGCTTAAGATTCAATTGTTTCCACAATGCAGTCTGAATCTCTTTGTTTCTCATGCTATAGATGAATGGGTTGAGCATAGGTGGAAGAATAGTATATATCACAGCAAAGACTAGATCCAGGCCAGATGAGCTGTTGCTAGGTGGTCTGATGTAGGCAAAGAGTCCAGTGGACATAAGCAGAGAGACAACCAGGAGGTGGGGTAGGCAAGTGGAGAGGGCCTTATGCCGTCCCTGTTCAGAAGGCATTTTGAGGACTGCAGTCATGATATACACATAAGTTACAATAATGAAGACAAAGCATCCAAAAACAGAAATACAGCTAAACACAAGAAGTCCAACTTCAACTAGGTGTAAGTCAGAGCAAGACAATTTTAGTAGTTTTGGGACTTCACAGAAGAATTGATCAACATGATTGGAACAGAAGGTAATGGAAAATGTGCCTGAAGTGTGTAAGACAGCATAGAGAATACTGGTGATCCATGCAATGGTAATCATCTGAATGCAGGCCCCTTTGTTCATAACGACTTCATATTGCAATGGATTACAGATGGCAACATACCTGTCATGTGCCATTATGGTTAACAGGGTAAAATCAGAGCACCCAAAGAGGAAAAGGGAAAAAACTTGAGAGACACATTCACCATAAGAAATGTGCCTGTTATTCATTATTGAATTCACCATGGATTTGGGTTGAATGACAGAAACTGAGCCAATATCAGAAATGGCCAAGTTCATGAGGAAGAAGTACATTGGTGTATGCAGGTGATGGTCAAGGGCTATTACAAAGATGATCAAAAGATTCCCAATTACCGTTATCAAGTATAGTCCTAGGAACACAAAGAAGTGTAGCTTCTGTAGTTCTCGGTTCTGAGAAAATTCTAGAAGTAGAAATCCAGAGGTGGAAGTCACATTATGCATTTTGTATGTCACACAAGAATGCCTGCTATCTGTGAAGGAGAGAAAATCCCACAAAATATCAGAACTGATTCTTCAATTCATTTAATGCTTATATGCAGATATTTTAAATTCATATTTATTAATATTATGGGCAGTGCTGCATCCACCATGAGATGTGTGCTTCGTTTAGGGAGGACTGTGATATTCCTATTGCCCCTTCAATATTTTCCTCATAGTACAACAAAGTGGATGTCATAAATGCATCTTGAGTAGATGATAATCTTTGGCGTACAGAAGGAAATCTGCACAATTACTCTATCCCTCAGAAA
The DNA here is from genome assembly GCF_964234715.1 of Podarcis melisellensis. NCBI lineage: Eukaryota > Metazoa > Chordata > Lepidosauria > Squamata > Lacertidae > Podarcis > Podarcis melisellensis. The sequence goes on along the minus strand of NC_138545.1, from coordinate 25,017,702 downwards.
AAATAGGTAGATATCTCCGAAATTTCAGATGGTCAAAATGCAGTAGTGTTAGTACTGAGCAGGGTTTAATTTTGAACTCACAAGTCACCTGCAGTGGTTTACAAATTAATTTCTGGGCACAATTAAACTACTCATATTATTATTTAGAATGCTAAGTGAGTTGGTTTCCTAATATCTGATATTGACTCCTTCCGTACAGACTCTGCTTTGTGATAAGATTGGCAAGGGGGCTCCTCTTGGTAGTTCCAGCACCCTCAGAATTCATGGGACCAGACTCGGAGAGAGTGTTTTTTGACCTTAATATGGTTGCACTTGAAAAAAGAAACTGCAAAAGGAGATTGCACCATGAAACTACTAAAATGCAAGAGGTATCGTGTTATAACTTCTAAATTGAACTGTTCCAATGTACTTTTTAATAACTAAACATGTATTAAATGGTTTACCAATCCATATACTTAGTTAATTGTCTATTTTTCACTGTCTCTGTACTTTTAGTGATTCACTGTTTACACCCTCCATCCCCTACCACAAAAGCTAACCACAGCCACGTGTATACTCGAGATAATGATTCGTGGACCTTGGTTCCCAAAAAGCCATAATAAATGTGTAAGTTTTTCAGGCACCAACAAACTATTGATACTGTTCAGGAATGTGATGACAAACCTACAATGGCATCTTTGATTTTGTCCGGTTGTTTGTGCACTAACCATGAAGTCAAAAAGTTAGGGTAAGTTTGTATAGGGTTTTCTTCTTCTTCTTCTTTGGCCTTTGACTTCTTAAGAGATCAATATGTATTATATATGAAAATTCCCTGCACAATAAATTTATTAGTCCTCAATAAAACTTTTATTTTTGGCATAACAGATCATATATACATTTTAGTAATGTAGGCTGCAATACTGTGCACACTTAGCTGAGAGTAAGTCCCACTAAATTTAATGAGACCTACTTTGAGCATAAAGTTTTATCATTAAATGATTGAAAATGGATTTACTCACTTTCATTGTTAAAGTAACCATCACTGGTTCCATGCAGAAGTCTCCTATCAGCTCAAATGCAGCAGTTTTCAAAAGAGATATTCCAGTTGCTCAGGAAGAAGACTTTGAAGTATTATGTTGCATGTATGTGTAGATTGAACTTTATCTTGTCTCAACAATGTTTCAATGGGCAGACAAGGCACGTAGTTCACCCAGTCCTTTGAACTTCCTTAATTCTTTCTTTGAAAATTAATCCTCTGTATGTATCTATTAACACTGAGGTTTTTCTGCTGTGGGAAGGAATTTATAGTTCTGTTTTCTCTGACTTCTTTGAGACATGCTCTCAGGAGCCCAGTACACCTGATCAGGAAAGTGGTGTTGAATTCCCCCCCCCCTTACCTTCTCTTTGTTTGTTCCTACACTATCCTACATAGATGATTGGCACCAATAAGGCAATAGGAATCTTGATGTCTAATTCATTCCCCCCCCCCCCGATGTTCCAGTTAAGGCTTAAAGTACAAGTACTATACCTGCAAAGAGTTGTTCCTTATTGCCTTTTACAGCTGTTCCCTCCAGAGAAAATAGAACATTGTTGAGAGGCTGGCTCAACAAAGCATTTTGCTGATGCACTTGGTTGTTGTAAATGATGTTTCTATGTTACATAGGGTTTTATAATTTGATTCCCAAATGTTAATCTGTTTGACAGAACTGTTGAGGAGCTGAGTCAACATAAAGACCAAGCTTCAGCAAAGGGGTTTGGTGGTGACACAACCTGAAACACAGAACTTCACAATGACAGTTCTCTTTTTTATTTATTTTATGACATGTATGTAAAAGGAATGAATGAATTTACTGCTGTTTTATGTTTGCTTTGTGTCATTTTCACCGTGAAAGTACTTTGCTGGGAATCCATTCAGGGACCTTAATAATACTGAAAATTAAGAATTTCTGGACAGTACTTACAGGAAAAAGCAAGGGGTGAGAAGGTGAAAAATGGCTTTGTCATGTATAATGAGATAAGAATCCAATGTCTTTGTTCAGACCAGGTCTCTCCATGGTTTTAAGTTTGGTAATAAGTTGCAATTCAGCAGCTTCTCTTTCCAGTCTATTCCTGAAATTCCTTTGTAGTAGAACAGCTACTTTGAGATCTTGTATAGAATGTCCTGGGAGATTGAAGTTTTCTCCTACTGGTTTCTCTGTCTTGTGATTCCTGATGTGGACAGTACTGAATATTATAAAAACAAATATGGGATATTCAAAAAAACCCTAAAATATTTCTCCTTTTTGACACTTAAGACATTTTAAGTGTATACTTAGCAAGCTGACTAGGGCCATTACCAAAGAGACTGGTTTGACCACTTCAGCAGTTCCTTGCATCCCAAGGCAACCGAGCCACAAAGTTCCCAGGAGAACAATAAATCACACTGACGCAGAATATTATGGTTCATGGGTTCAAAAAGGCCACAACTTTATTGGTTACAGATGTGAGTGGTTTGACTTAGGCTTTGGGTGAAGCCAGACTATATCTTGACTCCTGCCTGTCTGCAGGGAGTCCACCATTAGGAAGTGCCCTATAACTTAAGTCAGATAGTAACACCCCCAGGGGTTCCCATAGGGAACTGTGACATGGCTCTAGCCCATGTGAAGGCTCTAGAAAAAAATGACGCCCCGGATCCCTCTAACAGGATACCCTTACTGAGGAGGGGCAGGTGAGGCCACAACCTCCCCTCAACCAAACAAAAGGCTTCCCAATACAAACCCCAGTCTTAGAGATACAAAATCAGCTGTGTTGTCACTGTGGCATAACCATAAATCTGAAGCCATTCCTATCCATATTGGCTCTCAAAGAGAAAGTTAGGTATTGCATTTTCTACAGTGCTTTGTGGGAGAACAGCATGAATCTTCAGATTCCGTCTAATCTTCCAATTCAAAATTTAAAAGAAACACAAAATGGAAAAGGGTGGTGAATCTTTTATTATTATTATTTTTCAAGCACTTGAAAGATTGCAATAAGCACAAGGTGACACTCTTTTGATGGTAGTTCCTTGAGTGCTGACTGTTATTCCTTTTCAGGAACTTGACAAAAATATCAACAAGGTGGCTTTTGTGACAGAGCACTGGTTTTCCCTTGCAGAGAAAAATAATTGAACCACCTTAGCCTTTTGCATTTTATTTACTAATTAAAATACTTCAATATAACATGAGAAAAAGATACAGCATTGTTGTATTAAGTGTTGTTGTTTTTTGTTTGGTCTTAAAGAAAAATAAGAGCCGGTATGTATCATACCCCCACAACCACCACTACCCTGCCACTGCCCCTTGTCACTCAACTATTTCCTCCCTCCCCCCTTGTACCTTTGCAACTTCCTTCACCAATGCTTCCCATAGGTGCAGACAGAGCCTCCTGGAGGTGATTTGGCGTGACCCTTACCATCACCTTTCAGGAAGGTGCCTGCCAGTCATAAAAAGGTTGGGCCAGAGCCTATTCTGGCCTATGGTTTTCCTACCACTAGGATGATGTGGCTTTCAGCTGAAGAGGGGGAGCCTCCTGCCTCCTTCTGCAAGCATGAATCACTGTCTCTTTATGGCAACTCAATGGACTGCAGTGCCTTCTCCTACGGAGTCCATTCATGGAAATATAACATAATGGGCTTAAAGAGGACCCAAATATTCAAAGCAAATCTTTTAATCCTACAACAATATTAGTCTGTATCAGTATGTCCATATACACACACACACAATTTGACTTGGATTTCTGTGCAGCTTCTTACTTCTAATAACCATCCTGTGCATTTATTTATTTCTAGTTAGTATATATCACAGCAAAGACAAGATCCAGATCAGATGAGCTATTGCCAGGAGGTCCTGCATAGACAAAGAGTCCAGTAAACAAGAGTACAGAGAAAACAAGGCAGAGGAGCAGGCAAATGGAGAGGGCCTTGTGCCATTATTAATATTAATATTAATTAATATTAATATTAATACTATAATAATAGTATTCCACTGTTCAGAATGGATTTTGAGGACAGCAGTTAAGATCCACCCTGAAGTTATAACACTGAAGATAAATCACCCTAATGTTATGATAGCGCTAAATAAAAGAAATCCAACTTCAGATAGGAACAAGGCAGAGCAAGACAATTTTAGTAGTTTTGGATTTCGCAGAAATATTGGTACAATATAGCTGGTATGGTCGATTGACTTGCTATTGCAGTTTTGAATTGCAATGGCATTACCTCAACTGTTCCCACATAAGACTTTTGAGAAAAATACACCATTAATATCAGGCATCAACATCACACATTAATAGAAAAACAGGAAGTTAATCCTACAATCCTTCTTTCTTAAAGGCTGCAGAAAAAACATGCAGGGAATGGAGGCAGATTACACATACATGTTCTGAAAAGATAAAATGGTGCAAGCAAACATAGTTAAACATGGGAGGCAAAATATTTACATCTATGCTTAACGCAGAGATCTCAGGCTGTACATCAATAAGGCTAAAATAAACCAGCATCAGCATCATTTAAAACAAGCACACATCATCAATAATAAAGAAACCCCACACCAGCATAAAAGCAAAGCTAAACAGAGCAAATAGATAGAATATATTTTAAAAACATCAATATAAATTAAAAGAGATAATATTTAGTGACCATGATAATTATTAGCAGACATGGAAGACCACCCCTGTGGCCCCACATTTTATCTGTCTCCAGTAATGGGAATTCTTTTGCAGATCTCAACACTTTCAATGCCTGGGGAGGACTGTTCAACGAAATCCCAAGCATTTCTGGATATATCTGGGAACAGTGTCACAAAAGTGTTTAAGGCTCAATAGCTTCTTCAATGCTGTTTGGATCTCTTTGTTTCTCATGCTGTAGATGAAGGGATTCATCATAGGAGGAAGTATTGTATATATCACAGCAAAGACTAGATCCATCCCAGATGAGCTATTAGTAGCTGGTCCGATGTAGGCAAAAAGTCCAGTGAACATAAGCAGAGAGACAACCAGGAGGTGGGGCAGGCAGGTGGAGAGGGCCTTATGCCGTCCTTGTTCAGAAGGCATTTTGAGGACTGCAGTCATGATATACGCATAAGTTACAATAATGAAGACAAAGCATCCAAACACAGAAATCCAGCTAAATACAAGAAGTCCAACTTCAACTAGGTATAAATCAGAGCAAGACAATTTTATTAGTTTTGCGACTTCACAGAAGAATTGATCAACACGATTGGAACAGAAGGTCATGGAAAATGTGCTTGCTGTGTGTAGCACAGCATAGAGAATACTGGTGATCCATGCAATGGTAATCATCTGAATGCAGGCCCCTTTGTTCATAACTACTTCATATTGTAGTGGATTACATATGGCAACATACCTGTCATGTGCCATTATGGTTAACACAGTAATATCAGCGCATCCAAAGAGAAAAAAGAAAAAAACTTGAGAGACACATTCACCATAAGAAATGTGCCTGTTGTTCATGATTGAATTAACCATGGATTTGGGTTGAATGACAGAAACTGAGCCAATATCAGAAATGGCCAAGTTCATGAGGAAGAAGTACATTGGTGTATGCAGGTGATGATCAAGGGCTATTACAAAGATGATCAAAAGATTCCCGATTACAGTTATCAAGTATAGTCCTAGGAACACAAGGAAGTGTAATATCTGTAGTTCTCGGATCTGAGAAAATTCTAGAAGTAGAAATCCAGATGTGAAAGTGAGATTATTCATTTTGCATGTCACACAAAATTTTGAGCTACCTGTGAGTGAGAGAAAATCCCATCAAATATCAAAACTGATTCTCCATTTTATTTAATGCTTGTATGCAGATAATTTAAATTCATAATTAACAATATTTGGGGCAGTGCTGCAATCCACCATGAAATTTGTGCTTCATGTAGGGAGGACTGTGATAATCCTGTTGCCCCTGCAACATTTTCCTCATAGTACAACAAAGTGGATGTCATATATGCATTTGAATGGATGATAAGTTTTGAGGCATAGGAGAAAATTCTATATAACTACTTTAGCCTTGAGAAGAATATGTAGATATCTCGGAAATTCCAGCTGCTTCACAATGCAGCAGTCTTATTACTGACTAGAGTTCAATTTTGAATTCACAAATCTCCTTCAGTGGTTTACAAATTAGTTTCTGGGCTTAATTAAACTACTCATATTACTATTTAGAATGCTAAGTGAATTGGCTTCCTAATATCTTATATTACCTCCTTCTCTACAAGACTCTGCCTTGTGTCAAGAATGGCAGACGGGCCCCTCTTGGTAGTTCCAGTCTCCTTAAAAGTTCATGGGACTGTTCTTGGATAGGGTATTTTTTTGTACAAACCACTTTCAAAAAAGGTGAATTTTGCACTTTCATTATAGAGTTTACACCACATACTGAAGGCAGATATCTTCACCCTATTTCTTGACACCACAAATACAAACATATTCACACACACACACACACACACACACACACACAATCTTGGGTTACACCTCTTTTTCCAAACTGAAATTGTTTTAAGTGATTTTAATATGGCATTTTTATAGTGTTGTATACTACCCTGGGACCTTAGATGATGATGATGATGCATTTTCATGCAGTAGGTTAGCATCCTCATGAGTGGCTTAGAACAGCACTTTCTCAGCTTCTGCCCACCATAGTCTCTCCTCTGCTTTGATGAGACCTTTGACACCTGGGTCATGAAGGCTATTCCAACAGCAATTACACCCCAGCAACAACCCGAGCCTAGACCAATCCATGGAAAACATTCACTTTTTGGAGAATATAGTGCAACAGCATACTGGAGATATAAGGGAACCCCCCACTTTATATAGGAAACCTACTGACTTATACAGGTGCCATATATTGATTTCACTTTTACTTCCCAGCTGATAGTACTCACACATTACTTTCACCAACATTTCTCCGATCAAATTTGGGACACCCCACTCCATAATGATAATTTTAATATTTATACCCCACATAACCTACTGGGTGGCCCCAGCACTTTGGACAGCTTCCCATGTATATAAAAACATAATAAAACTTTTAACATTTAAAAAAAAACAACTTCCCTATACAGGATTGCCTTCAGACGGCTCAGGGGTTGGATAACTCCAAACTCTCAAACATTTCACAAATGAAAAAGGGAAATCCTACCATACCCTCCAACATTTCTCCAATGAAAATAAGAACACCATAAGGACAAGCGAGACATTCCAGGATCACATCAGAAACTGGGACGGCTTCTCTAAATCAGGGCCATCCCTGGAAAAAAGGGACTCTTGGAGGGTCTGCTTTCTAAGACCAGTATCCCAACCTATAACCAGCAACAACAAGCCACAGTACAGAGATATGGACACAGGATATAGGCCCTGTGGTCAATTCAGATGACAACTCTCCCCATGGCTATTCTGGCAATGCTGTTACATGATCTAAACATCATGCTGTGCTGTATCAAAGCCTGCTTTCTCCCCCCTCTCCCCACGCTCCCAAAAAAACTCCCTGCAACATTCAATATTTTTTTCTGTATCTTTTGCTAGGAATGTAAGAACTTCATATAAATCCTCTTTATGAGTATTTTGCAGTGACTTCCTTGTTAATGTAATGAGGTGGCTGAGATTCCTTTTTTAAAAAAAGGTCAAAACGTGTTTCACATGCCCTGGGCGTACACACAGTAACATTGGGCTATTTCAGAACTGGCTTCTAGCCTAGCAGGTTTTCCTGAAATGATGATGTGACAGGGTCATTCCAGGAAGTGCCGCTGAGACACAACCTGGTCTTCAAAGACCCCCACACTGTTACAAGTGCAAATGGGGTCTTTTGCATAGTTAGAAAACAACATTTTAATTTACTTTAATTGCTCATTCCAGGAAAGTTTGTCACTCTAAAAACCTGTCTACAAAGTGTCTCACAAACACAGCAAGCAAGCACATTTGGTTTCAAGAAAGTTGGGCTATTTATTTATTTTCTATTCTATTCTATTCTATTCTCTCTCTCTTTCTCTCCCCATATATATCTCAGCTAACTCATTCTGTTCATTGTGTGTCTTCAGTCTGCCCTGAGCATCTGAGGGAAAAGTAAAAGATGGAGAAATTGTGCTTGGAAGATGAATGGGCAAAGAGACAAGAGAATGGGGATGAGGATGGTGAGAAGAAAGGGGGTGGGAATAAGAAACTGTTTGTTTACTTTTCCTCATACATATTATCAGTGCTTTTTTAAAGAAAAATGGTACTGGTACTCACCATGAAGTTGCTACAGTAAGTACCACACTTTAAACATTGAAGGGGGGATGAGTTTCAGGACTGCATGCCCTTGAGTACCCCCAGAAAAAGCACTGTGTATTATCAAAAATACTGTAGATGCAATTTGTCTTCCAGCTGGATCAGTGAAGTGTTTGCATTTGTCTCTTCATTGCATCACTTCCATTCTTCATTTGAATCAAGACTCTGTGTCTTTCAGTGTAGCTTTTCAGTTTTTCAGTTGTGGAAAGGAATTTATATGTCTGTCTTTGGTTTCTTGGAGACGTGTTCCCAGGAGCTCAGTGCAGCTAATCATAAAAGTTTGTTGATATTTCTTCTTTTGCCTTTATTATTATTTCCCTTACCCTAGCCTAGATAATTGGCACTGATAAGCTAATGGGACTGTTCAACTCATGGGAGCTAGACCTATGTCAGTAATTCATTCTCATAGCTTCAGGTCCAGGTTCAGACTCAAGAGTACAGGGATTCTATGCTGCAAGAAGCTGCTCCATATTACGAAAGGCCTTTGAGACAGTATCTATCTCCTCAAGAGAAAATAGATGATGACACTGAGGCCCACTGACTCATGCTTGCAAAGCACTTTGCAGACAGCATTGCTGAGATCCATTTTGATTGTATTCTAGTTTTTCAGTAGCTATTCTGGAGGAGGCTATGTTTTCAGGGGATTTTTTGTTACATATAGCTATACTACCTTTCTACTGAGGCCAATTTACATTTACAATTTTAAAATGATAAAATGATATAAAATATAAAGGTGAATTGGGGTAGTGGTAGAGGACAGTTCAACTGGAGGAGGACCTGAAATTGCTTGCCTGCATATATCACTCTGTTCTCATTTCTCACAGGGCAGTTGGTGTCCTTTAGCATTAAGAGGGGGTCATTCTGATAGAAAGAGGCCCTGATGTTGTCTTACCCTGCCCCCTCACTCTCTTCTTGAATACCTTCTACTGTACTTTGTTAACCTTGAAATGTGGACAGGCTCTTGGGAGAAGTGTAGCTAATTGCTTTTATTCTCATCCTGGTCATTGAAATCAGGATGTTTAGACTTCTACACTTGGGCTAGCAAAGTTATAAACACTTATCTCAGGGGAAGTACTAAATAAGGTGATAATATAGCCTCTTTTGAAAACGGAAACATAATCGGACTCCTCCAATTTGAAGAACTGTCATTTTGTGTCCAACACCCCCTTTTTGAACAAGTTGTGTGAACAAGTGGTTTGCTTGTTTGCTTGTTTGTTTGTTTGTTTGACATAGTTTCAAATGTTTCTATATGAAATTGATAATTGAGATCCTTTCCATTCTGGCTTCTGGCCAGGCTTCAGCATGGAAACCGCTTTGGGCCAGGAGCTGGAAAGGGAAATGTTGCCCCATTGGTTTTCCTGTATTGTCAACCATGGATCATCCTGAGGGAATGGGAGTTAGGAGGGTACTTCATTGACATGGCTCCCATCATTTCTGACAGATAGGATTCAGAAGTACATGGAGGTAAGTAAATGGTGGTCAAAGGTTCTACCCCTCTTTTTTCAAAGTCCCATCCCAGCAGCAATTTAACCTGCAAATTAGCTGTCAAATTGTTATAAGCTTTTGTCAACATCAGGCCAGCTGCTTTTGTCAACATCAGGCCAGCTGGGGTGCGTTTTACTTAACCCAATTATCCAAAATAGAAGGGGATCCACAGTGAACTAGGTAGTTGATCAAGGCTTTCTTCAAAATGGAGTCACGGCATAACACAGCACCCTGCCCCTCCATTCTTGGTGAAGTCTTCCAACTCTGACAGCAGAAGGTGTCTGTGGGTTCAAGGCACCCCCCAAATTCATTGGGGGAATTAAGGGAGAAGCTAGCCTCTGCTATCTCCTATTATGTCCAATTTGAGCCCCCAGTCTTCAGAGGCTGGGAGTGCAATTATTCAGGTTCATGGCTAGAAACAGCAGCCTGTTTTTAAATCTCTTTATTGTTTATGTTCTTATTATGAAATTGCTTTGAGATATTTTACAGAAAGTAAATGTAATTAATTAAATAAATAAATAAATGAACAAACACATACAAACACATACGGTGTTTCTGAATGTCAATAGAAAATGTAAACCAACCTTGTTTACAAATAACCAAGCCTTTTCAGTGGTGCTGAAACAATGTAAGAATAATGAAAGATTAGCTCTTCTGGGGAAAGTATTTAAACCAAGAAGTGCAACAAGCATGAAATCTTCCTCACACCAAACACCACATAACTGGTGTCTGATGGAAGAGCACTTCATGTGAAGGCATGTGTAATAGGAAGTGGTATTTAAGATAGTCAGATCCAAGTGCACCGGGTATAAGGGGCAGAGGAGGTTTCAGCTCCCCCACTATTTTTCAACAGGGGGCAGTGCCCCACAATATTTGGGGGGGAGGGCTGCCACCAATCTCTGCCACCGCTGCACAACGTCCGTGCACCCCAGCCTCTGCCCAGCAGCCTGGAAGCACAGGAGCCGGGCAGCAGCTGGGACAAACAAACATGAAGATCGCCCTCCGTGCATCCTGCCAGAAAAGCTGGGTAGAGTCACGTGACATGTCATGTAGCCTCACCCCCTCAATGGGGAGTGAGTCGGTGCCCCTGGTCAGATTCCTAGCTCTTTTGGGCCTTATTGGAAAGAATTGTAGGAATTTAAATCCCAGTACTTCTGCCCTAAAACAAAAAGGACTCTCTTTCTTTCTTTCTTTCTTTCTTTCTTTCTTTCTTTCTTTCTTTCTTTCTTTCTTTCTTTCTGATTATGAAATAATTATAAGTCCATACCTTTAAAAAACCCACACCAAATCCACCATTGCTACTACACAACATATACTATTAAGAAGATATCTACTTGCTGTAAATGGACCAGAATATTTCTACTCCATGTCAATTTTGCATATACACAATCATTTATTCATCAAACCACTCACTTTTAATTTTTTTTTTACTAAAATCCAATTAAAATTGAAGGTTTGTTCACCTGAGGTATGCATTTTGCCCCTAAAATGTGCATTTTGTCTGTTTAAATTGTCTCTCACCCTATTCTTTATGCACCTTTTTATTAAAACAAACATATTCTTGCACATTAATTTGACCTGCCACTGCATTGCAAAAATTGGAGAAATGCACTATCTCACTGAGAGTCATGTTCCAATCGATTAGAAAGTCAGGGACTGACAAAGTATGGTGGGTGATGTTCAAATGCAAACCAAAATAATTTATTCTCCCTCCTTAATGCCCATATCAAAATACAGTAGATTACAAAATGATTTTCATTTGATGCTTGGAACATACTGGTAGTTTCCATCCAAAATGTTTTGACAGTGCTGATCTGATCTCTTGATTTCTCATGCTATAGATCACTGGATTCATCATGGGTGGCAACATAGAATATAGCACAGAAATCATCATAACCAGATCTTTGGGGGCATTTTGAGTTGGGCACAAATAGCCAAGGGTGCCAGTGCAGATAAATAAGGAGACAACAATGAGGTGTGGCAAGCAGGTAGATAAGGCTTTCTTCTTCCCTTGCACTGAGGGGATTCTTAGTACGTTGGTGAAAATCTGAACATAAGAAAAGATTATGAAGATAAAGCAACCGAAAGCTTCACATGCTGCAAATACATTGATCCCAACTTCTGTCATATAATTGTCATTACAGGAGAGCTTCAGCAATTGTGGGATTTCACAAAAAAACTGGTTGAGAACGTTAGAGCAGAAAGTGATGGAAAATGTGCCCCCAGTGTGTAACATAGCATTGAAAAGGCCAGTCATCCATGCACTAGCTGCCATTTGGATGCAAGCTCTCATGTTCATCACTGTCTCATATCGTAGTGGATTGCAGATGGCGACATATCGATCATAAGCCATGACTGTGAGGAGGACCAGGTCAGTCACTGCAAAGAAGATGAGGAAAAAGACTTGGGAAACACATTCTGGATATGAAATCAACCTGGTGTCCATGAGGGAGTTGCTCATGGCTTTGGGGACATTGATGGAGATGTTGCCAATGTCTGCGATGGATAAATTCATTAAGAAAAAGTACATTGGCGTGTGAAGTTGTCGGTTGAGGGTTATGAGTATGATTATGAGTAGATTTCCCATGACAGTAGCCAAATAAATCAGAAGAAATATCACAAAATGTAAAATTTGCAGCTCCCGCATATCAGAGAATCCCAGAAGAAGAAAATTGGTCTCATTTGACATCATCTACCCTGTGGGAAGAAGGAGAGAAAGAATTTGGAGGTGCCTGATCCTTGATATAAGAACTCTGCTGGATGAAACCAAAACCTTATTCAGTCCAGCCCAATTTTTTTTCTTTAGTAGATAATTAGATGTCTCTTTGAAGTCCATAAGCGGTAAACAAGGGCAAAAGCCTTCTTCCACATTTGCTGCTGGAACCATATGCAGCTAGGAATATAGGAAGCTGAGTCACACCCCTGATCTATCTTAATCAATACAGTGGTACCTCAGGTTACAGACACTTCAGGTTACAGATGCTTCAGGTTACAGACTCTGCTAACCCAGAAATAGTACCTTGGGTTAAGAACTTTGCTTCAGGATGAGAACAGAAATCACACAGCGGCGGTGCAGTGGCAATGGAAGGCCCCATTAGCTAAAGTGGTACCTCAGGTTAAGAACAGTTTCTGGTCAAGAACGGACCTCCAGAATGAATTAAGTTCTTAACCCGAGGTACCACTGTATTGTTTACACTGGCTGACACGATTCCGAGCAGAATCTTTTCTAGATCTACCTAAAGTTTTATTGTTATCCATTAATCATTGGCCCATGAAATAAGGACATTCATGTGCAGTTGGCCCATGAAAAGTCATATTTTGGTATCACAATGAATCAAATTAACCATCATATCATTTGAATTGATTCATTCAGACACCATTTGTTAAAATTTAAAGAAATCAACTACTTAAATGTTTGTGTGCCCTAGCTCATATTCACTGTTTCAAAAGAAGTTATCAATGAGAACAACGGCAAACACCACCTTTCCCCTCTTTTGAGCACTATCAGCAGGACAGATTCTCCCACATTTGTTGAGTGCAGAACAAGTGTTGAATTTGGAACCGATAATTGAAGGAAACCAAGACTCAGGAATATAAATAAAGTAGACATAAAAAAAAGAATATGAGACAGGGGGAATGTAACAGAAAGATTTGGAACAAATGACCCATAATATCTGACTTGCTCCATATCATCTGTTACCTGAACATTTGTCTTTTTAAAAAAACCACAACCTGCATTCTTCAATATATTTTCAAATGCTGTTAGGTAATGGTCAGTTTAGACCCTCTGGCACAATTGATCTGTATCTCCCCAGTACCATTCTGTGCGAGAAAGAGAGGGGGGTGAGAAAAGGGGCTGCAGAAGGAAAGAATGGATGGCCCCATGCAATTTTGTCTCTCACACTGTCCTCCACTGGCATAGTCCCCAACCATTGATAGCATCCAGCATCTTTTTAGTTACCCCAAGTAAATGTGATAATAATAAGGGGGAAATGTTTTTCACTCTCCTGCCATAAAGCAAGAGGAGAGACATGTAGAAATTCCTTAGTTCTTAGATCAGGACAGTAGCTTCATGTTGTACAAGAACCATGAAGTCATAAAAAGAATTGAAAATTATTATTTTTGAAATCAAGAGTATGTATCTGCCTCTAATTGTGAATATGGGAAATGCATCATTAATCATCAGTAGTTTTACCACTGCCCTTCAAATTCACCAGCCCTTAGTACTGAACAGGTGGCTCTCCATCACCCAGAATTAAAGCATAAAACAGTGAATGGTTTGAAGTAATACCTGCCAATTTAGTACTTTTAATGTCTTAACTGCAGCATCGTAGAGTGCAAAGAGGCTTTGTAGGCAATCTAGTCCATCCATTTAGTGGAGGAAATTCACAGCTAGTGCATTCCTAATACGTACCGCTATGAGCTTCGGATTTGAAATATACATCTAATTGACTGTCTTCCACGGATTCTAGTATTCAAGTCTGCCAAGGAGGTATATATGTGTGCATGTGATTGAAGCTGTTTTGATTGTTGCAACATTTCTTCCTTTTTTGTTTCTGAGCACTTGAGAAACTTGTTGCCTTGGGACCACTATGTCTCAGCGTACAAGATCAGCTGGGAAATTATCTTTTATAGATAGAGGGGAAAGTGTTTTTAGTTTATTATAATTCTGTTAATTCTATTCCTCTTAAGTGGTTCAAATCTGTAGGAAAGACAAATTAACCCTTTAAAATACTCTGAAGAGGTGCTCAATTGGTTCTCAGCAACTTCTTGTGCATATTTTAAACTATGTTTCTGGGTACATTAAGTTTCTGAAGGAATCTAGTATTTGTGGGGGGGGGGGGGATATCAAAAAGTTCCATTCCAAAGATATTTCACTTTCAAGAGAAACCACTGTTGATGACAGTCAAACATCCAAAGAGGAGCAGAAGTAAGGAAATGAAAGTACCACTAGTCTTTCAAGCAGACAACCTATTAAGAAGGATATTGTGGACAGGGATCTTCTGACACTCTGCAGGCTGGTGCAACCTCATGCCAGGTAGCGTCAGGCCCATGGCAAGTCCTGTGGCATCTCCCAATTCTTCCCTGAGGCGGAGGAGGAGGACGACGACGACAGCGGACAAATGGGCAAGGGGGAGGGAGGGGCAAGTGACCAGTCAGGCAAGGAAGGTGTCAGCAGCAAGAAGAGCAACAAAGTTGGCAGCATGGAGGGAGTGCCTCAAATTGCCCTCCCACAATGTTGAGAGGTTATGCCATTATCCACTTCCCACTTCCTTTCTGGGTGGAGGTTCTCTAGCATTCTCTCCCTGCCACTTGTCTTTGACTCTCTCTTCCTCCTCCTCCCATTTTGGGGCAAGCCCACTTCCAGGCATGCAAAAAGCTTCCACCGTAGCCTAGACTTGTAGCAGTTACCCCCCTGCCTGTATATGAGAGCATGCAGTGGGAAAGGGTAGAACATCTTTTTTTAAAAAAAGTCTTGATATTCCAGGGCCACAAAAGCTGCATTTGCTCATTTTTTTTGCAGTTGGGTATAGGGCAGGGGAGGGAGGATGAGATGGCAACCCTGCTCATGTGCATGATTCTGTAGGGCAAATGATATATTTTATTTAGAATGATAATTTTATTTGGGGAAAAAATATACACTATTCGTTTGTTTTAAAAAATCAAATCAGTTTACAAAAGAATAAAAAAATTATTGGCAAAAGCAGTTAAAAACAACTATTTAAACATTCAAAAAAAATAGAATCAGCAATAAACTAAAAACAGATTGAAATAAACATTAACCTTTTAGATCTCTGGGAAGGTTTGCCTAAACAAAAATGTTTACAGCAGGTGCCAAATTGAGTATTTAATTTCTACATCAATGACATCGTTACAACCATGAAGGCCCTAAACCAATCTGCCCCCTCTTTACAACAGCTCAAGATCCCCATATTACTCTATGCGGAAGACATGGTGATACTGACTTTAACCAAGCAGGGCTTAAACAACATGCTCAGAGGGCTCATGACATATTGTGATACCAACTCCCTCAAAATCAATTTCGCCAAAACCAAAATTCTTACTTTTGGCACGAAAACTCGGAAGTCATTCTGGAATTTTGAGGGCCACTCTATTGAATACTGTTCAGCATTCAAGTATTTGGGTATCACTTTTCAGCATGGGCTCAGCTGGTCAGCTCACCTAAATATGACCATCCTGGCTACCCTAGAACCATCAAAGCCTTGGAGAAATTCTTCTATGCAAAAGGCAGCCAGTTGGTCCCACCAGTCAGAAAAGCATTTATCAGCAAAGTCCTCCCGATGTTACTGTATGGGGTTGAAATCTGGGGGTGGGATTTAAAAACACTACAACGGCTTGAGATTCTACAAAACTCTTTTGCACGAAAGTTACTGGGTCTCCCCAAGGGCTCGGTTGCTGCACAGTTAAGAACAGAACTGGGCTTCCCCTCCATTGTTGCGAGAGCCCACATTAGAATTATTAGTTTTTATTGTAAATTAATCAAAGCCCCAGGTTCCCTACTAGCCAGGCAAGCCTTTTTAACTTGTTCTCATAGCAACAAATGGTCCAAGGCCATGGAGACTATTACTGCATGCTACTCCCTCCCAGATCTTGACACACTGTCATCTTGGGACCAACATAAAATCCGGGCCTGGATTCTTACAAGAGACAAGGCCATGGACCGGGCACAGTCCACCACAGCTCGCCTCTCCATGTGGCTCCCTAAAGTGAAAGTGGTAAGATCACTTGCCAATTACTTGATAGACCTGACGGAGCCCAATTTGAGAAGAGCGTTTACCATGGCCCGTTTCCATTCTATACCCACAGCCTTCTTGCAGGGGATTTACTCTAAGACCCCTATTACTCAGCGTCTATGTCCATGCACAATGAATGAAGTAGAGGACTTCATACATTTCTTTTTCTACTGCCCTATTTATGAGCTAATAAGAACTAAGCTCCTCCTCTTGATCCTGTCCACCATCACATCTAAGGAAGACTGTTTAAAATCACTTCTTGTGGACGCAAATCCCCAAATTTCACATGGGGTGGCAATCTTTATAGTGCAGGCTTTGAAACTCAGGGCTACTCTGATTGGGTAGTGTGTCCTAGACCTGGACCTGTTTGAATTCTTTTTATTACCTTTTAACCTAATGTGCCGAGCCTCTTTTGGGGCCATTATATGCTTTATATACATCTGCATTTTAGATTCCCGGCGCTGGCAACTAAATCTTTACATTATTGTCTTAGGGTAATTTAAATGTCATAACGCCAGAAATATCGCTTTGAATTTTGTTTGGTTGCTTGTCTCTAGCATTTTTGTATTATCTTGCTATGGCTGTATGCTAATGCAATAAAGGTTTGATTGAGTGCAGTGAATCCACAGCATGCCTTTGGGAATGTGCATAGCACAGCTGAATGCTGTGCATTTCCTGACAATACACAAATAATTTGGTTGGTATGCATAGTGTGAAATAAACATGCTTTTTTCTATAGTTCTTCAGAAGTGCCGATCTTTGCTCCCTGGGCTGCTTCTGTCACACTGCCTAATGTTATCTGACTCACCACACACACACAACAATGATGAGCAAAGAAGCAGAAATAATATATGATTTCATGAGGCTAGATAGACAAGTAGTCTGTACCTGTTTAAGGCAACTCTAGGTATAGGTTATATAGATATGGATATATTTCTCCTAGGAACTTAAGTTGTGAAACACACTAGCACAGGATCATAAAATGATGGTTGTCATCTGATGCTTGGAACATAGTTTCCATCCAAAAAGTTTTGACAGTGCAGATCTGATCTCTTGATTTCTCATGCTATAAATCACTGGATTCATCATGGGTGGCAACATAGAATATAACACAGAAATCATCATGACCAGATGTTTTGGGGCTTTTTGAGTTGAACACATATAGGCAAAGGTGCCAGTGCAGATAAATAAGGAGACAACAATGAGGTGTGGCAAGCAGGTAGACAATGCTTTCTTTCTTCCCTGCACAGAAGGGATTCTTAGTACGTTGGTGAAGATCTGTACATATGAGTAAATTATAAAAATAAAGCAACCTAAAGCTACAGATTCAACAAATACAAGGACACCAACTTCTGCCATATAATTGTCATTACATGAGAGTTTTAGCAATTGTGGAATTTCACAAAAGAAGCTGGTTGAGAACGTTGGAGCAGAAAGTGATGGAAAATGTGCCTCCGGAAAATATGGGTGACCAGAGAGACTGCAGAGTGCAGAACAAATATGTAATGGCTAGAATAACACACCTTCCGTCTTCTACCACCTTGCAACTGTAAGGAAAGCTCAACCCTCCAACCTCTGAAATGCTTTTAAAAAATCCCAACTGCCCTCCAAATGACAGAAACAAGATCCTCTTTTGTTGAAGGAGAAAAGCTTTTGAGAAGTAGAGATCAGTGAGAATTGCTCAGCCGGTAGAGCTTGAGACTCTTAATCTAAGGGTCATGAGTTGTATTCCTGCATTGCAGAAAGTTGGACTAGATGGCCTTTGCGGTCCCTTCCAAGTCTGCAATTCTTCGATTCTGTGATTCAGCAAACACTATCTTAAGCTAGGTTTCAAAACAAGGGAATGCTACATAGCCTTACTTGAAAGTCTACCATCAAAATCTATAAGGTGTCCTTCAGGGAAAATGTATTTTGACTGTGAAATAGAGTACTATAGCATTCATTCTCTTTCAGGAATCTACTATATGGAGCAAATTCTCACCACTCTATGCCCCATTTTCCTGGTGTCACCATTGGTCATATTTCTGTTACTTTGGAGAATGTGAGGGTGATTCTCATATTTTTGGGAAGTTACATCAGACTCTTATTCATGACTGCTGAGAAGTAAGCCTGGTGATTTTTATGGGACTTACTTTCATGTAAGTACTATAGGATTGCACCTGACCTAATCACAATCTGAAAGTGTAGGCCTATGTAATGGGACATTGGATTTTTTAAAAAAGTGTTTGAATCTAAGTTTTATTTTACTTTTCTCTACAGAAAAACTGTGAAATATACACCTCAGTAAGATTTTGACAATTCCCCCCCCCCCCACTGGGATGGCAGGAATAATGAAACACAAATAATGAATCATTAGCATCTACAAACTGTTTTAATTAGTCTCTGAGGGAAATAAGGAGAACACACATTCTATACAACTCATTTAATGTGAGACTTGGAAGATTTTCAGGGTCAATGCTAGGTGAGCATGATTTATTAAAGTTCTCATCTGCTGAGGATTCAAATTCTGAATTAACTATTGCAACTATTTTTAAATGGTACACTTATTTTATTTCTCTGAAGAGAAATCAGAGAAATAAGAAGGAAAATAGGTGAACATTATTGAGATAATGCTTTCCAATCAATATAATGAAGTGTAATTATCAAGGCAGTTTTTCAGGTATTAGTGGTCTTGATGGAAGAATTTAGCTTAACTGTTCCTCAAGGGACAGTCTTATGCCTTTGAACTAATTTAGATGAGCACAATGGACTGTGAAATAATGAGGGGAAATGTACTTTTCTTTTAGAAGTGATGTAATGCTTACAACAAACAGCTACTGAAATATTTGAAGTGTCAATTCCAACCAAATTATTTTATTCAAACCCTTCTTAATTACAGCCATAGATTAATCTCTTCACAAACTTTTCCAGCTTCTGCCTTCAACTGATATTTGAGTACATCAACAATAAATCTAAATGTATAATGAGTGAAATTTCAGAATGATATAATCCTGAAGGGAGGGGGGGGTCTAGACATGGATAACAGATGACAAACATAAAGGAATATAAGAAAGTGAGAAAAAATGTTGGATACCACAAAACAGGTATCATTGAGTAAGCCCTTTGGATTTGTTACTATGCCACACACAGGAAGCTGAGGTCAACGAGAAACAAAGAGTTGAACTGGGCATCGAAGGCAAGGACAACACAGAAACATTCCAGAAGCAGGAAGATCTTATTGTTTGAGGAAAGCTCCAGCCCAAGCAGGAAATTGTCCAATGTTCCTCCAGCCCAGAAAGACAGCTTCACTTTAAATTATGTGTGGGTGGGTGGTAGAGGAGGAAATGGTTTTTCATTACATCAGAGTATGCACTGTTAATATACAGCAGTATTAGTAATGTAATAATAATAAATAATAATAATAATAATAATAATAATAATAATAATAATAATAATAATAATTTATATGCCACCCATCTGACTGAGTTTCCCCAGCCACTCTTGGTGGCTACCAACAAATTAAAACACAGTAAGACATCAAACATAATAACTTCACTATACAGGGCTGCCTTCAGATGTCTTCTAAAAGTCAGATACTTGTTCATTTCCTTGACATCTCACAGGAGGGTGTTCCACAGGGCAGGTGCTACTAGTGAGAAGGTCCTCTGCCTGTTTCCCTGTAACTTCACTATCCACAGTGAGGGAACCTCCAGAAGGCCCTCAAAGGTGGACCTCAGTGTCTGGGCTCAACAATGGGGGGTGGAGATGCTCCTTCAGATATGCAGGGACAAAGCCATTTAGGGCTTTAAAGGTCAGCATCAATATGTTGAATTGTACTCAGAAATGTACTTGGAGCCGATGTAGATCCTTTAGGACTGGTGTTATATGATCCTGGCAGTTGCTCCCAGTCATCCGTCTATTCCAACAATGGACTCCTGGTATTGATTTGTATTATATTATATTATATTATATTATATTATATTATATTATATTATATTATATTATATTATATTATATTATATTATATTATATTATATTATTATATTATTATTATATACAAAGGAGGAGTAGCCAACATGGTGCCCTCCAGTGAACAAGTAGTCTTAAACCTTTTTAGTCTCAGGACCCACTTTTAACCCAAACATGCATCAGAGGACCCATTTTTAAAATGTTCAGAATTTGTGTTTAAAACCAAGATGTGTGCCTTACCTATTAGTTATTATCCAGTTATTATCCAGTGTTAAACCCTCATAGAGTGTAATAAAAAACACCACAGTTTTGTTCCATATACTTTGAACCTCTGATGGGGAGTGAGGGGACACTGGGCAGAGTTCCCTGAACAATAATACCTTGCTGCTGTGAAATCTCAAATGCTACCACAGTCAGTTAATTGTAGACCTCTTCACAAGGGTGAATTTTATCTATTAATGCACCCCAAATACAAGTCATGTTACCCAGCACCCATCTCAGTGAGGATGTCTCTCTCAGTCTCCTTCAGGTTTTTATTTTATTTTATTAAAAAGATAATTATAGGAAAAGTTTAACCAGCACTTATTTTCCATCAGCTACATTATTAACAAATAATTACAATTTGAGAATTTTCATGAAGGAGCAAATGCTGAAGTGAGCAGTGACAATTGGACAATTGTCTTCCCAGGAGATTTCCAGGCAATCAGTTTCCAGAGTCCTCCTTTGATATCCTTGTTTCGCATGCTATATATTATTGGGTTCATCAATGGTGGCACAACACAATAGGCTACAGCAGCAATCAGATCCATCGGCGATGGAATCCTATTGACTGGCCGCATGTAGGCAAAGACACCAAAGAAGTAGAACATGGATAGTACAATTATATGGGGCAGGCAGGTAGAGAAGGCCTTCTGCCTTCCTTGTACAGAGGGGATTCTCATCACTGCTTTAAATATCTGCACATAAGATGCAAGGATGAAAAGGAAGCATCCAAAATATAAACAGCCAGTTAGACCAATAGCTCCAACTTCAAGAATATACAAGTCAGAGCAGGATAGTCTGAGCATTTGTGGTATTTCACAGAAGAACTGGTTGATGACGATGGAGCAGAAGGGACTTGCAAATGTGGCCCCAGTGTGCAATGTTGCTGTTAGAAGGCCAAATGTCCATGCAAAGCATGCCAGTTGAATGCATCTGCCTCTGCTCATTACGGTTTCATAATGCAGTGGATGACAAATGGCAACGTAGCGGTCATAGGCCATGACTGTCAAGAGGAAAAATTCACATGCACCACAGAGAACAAATGAAAATAACTGGACAACACAATGAGCATATAGGATCACTCTAGTCTTCATTAAGGAATTTGTCATAGCTTTGGGGATAGTGGCTGAAATGTATCCAAGGTCAACAATGGATAGATTTAGGACAAAGAAATACATTGGGGTATGGAGGTGGACATTGAGAACTACCGTGGTTATTATGAGAATATTTCCCATTAAGGCAACAAAATATATTATGAGAAACATTATGAAGTTTAGTTTGGGCAGTTCTTGAATCTCAGAGAAACCCACAAGTAGAAAGTATGTTACTGTGCTTGTGTTGGACATTTTCTCCTCAGGAAACTCAGCTGCTTCTGGAAAGGAAGATAGCCATGAAGTCATGCAGAAAGTGTTAGACTATTTGGACAGGTCTCCGTGAAGGATTTTTCCTGTCTTTAATTTTTTAGTATAAATAATTCACAATTATTCATCAGTTTTTTATGGGGAAAGTGAGGGAATTTGAAGAGATGTGAATTAAAGATGGGTCCTTTTGTTAATATGTTAAATGAAACACTGAAAAGAATCATGTGATGAATTTAAAAAGACTAGCAGACTAGGGGGCAATCCTGTGGCAAGATCTACGGGGATGAGCAGTTTAGGATGCTGCAGAGCTCCAACACAGCTTGGGTCAGCTGGCTGATTCCTTGCTCCTAACTTGGCTCAGTCACATATAGGCTGGTGTAAATCTTAAGAAGTGGATATTCTTCCAAAGGGCAAAATCCTATGGCTTGATCCTCCAGGATGCATGGAGTTTGGATCCAGCATATGTCCAGCTGAGCTGGTAGGTTCCTGGCTCAGTCAGGCTAGCAACTTCTGTAAAATGAAAGGGATTTATGAGAAATTCTACATCCATGAAAAAAGGAACATTACTCAGTTGATTTACACTTAAAGTCATTATGCATTTTACAAATTCTATGTGAATTATCACAAGCTAATGTGTTGCTTTAGATAAGGTGCCTCTTTCACAGAAGGACACATGTGCAATAGCCCTCTCCCTACTTGTCTTTCCCCATCAACTGCCATTCAGAGACAGACTTATCTTCCATGAATTTGTCTACTCCCCTTTTTAAAGCCATGCAAAGAGGTGGTCATCTGTACTATGTGAAGAAGTATTTTCCATTGCCATTTCTGAATCTTCCAACATCCAAAACTGGATAGCCCCAGGTTCAAGTATTATGAAAGATGGAGAAACCTATTTACTTTCTCCACACTATGAATAATTTTATACAGTTCTGTTATGTCCCCCCCCAACTCAGCTTTGTTTCCTAAGTTGAAACTCCTTTCCCTCCCCCATCCAAATATTATAACCAAACCCCAGAGGGTAGTTGTTCCTGAATCTTGAACATTTTGGTTGCCATCAGTTTCAGCATATGAAAACAGGGTGCTGTTTGGTTGAAATAGCAAAGGCATAGCAAAGGAAGACATATTTCTGAAATGGTGTGCTATTGAAGGACAAGTAATAATGTAGAATGGGATAAAGAGTGGATGGGGGGATTAAGAAATAGCATAATAATTGATTAGAGAGGTAGATAGCAAAGAAAATTGAGAAGTCCAATTGCAGAGTGAGAGAGAAAATGAGAAAACTTACTCTTTTTTTCTTTATGATTTTCTTCCATTAGTACATCTTCCGTTTCTCTCTGCAGTGTCTTCATGTACAGCTTTTGAAGGAAGTGTACATCTATAGGTTTGACATCCTTTCTTTCTCTAGCTCTGACCAGAACAAGGGCAGGGGCACTGCACTGGAAGAAGCCATATTAATTTCTCTTATACTATATTTGGTTGTATAAATTGGATCAGAAATGTGTTCCCTGGAGACTGACAAAGCTCAGAAGTGAGATGCTTCTTAGTAATGACAACAAGCTAACCGCACACACAGCTTTATTGTGGCCCATAGACCCAAAATACACAGTACAACAATAGAATATACTTACAGTTATGAGCTGTAAGTTTGACCTTGCTAGCCAACATGGGAGCTTTATTGGCCATGTTTTCTGCCTGTTTTCATAAACGATTCATAAACCATCAAAAAGTACACAACCAATGTAAGCATTTCCACATAAATCATAATAAACAAAAAATAATATCAATAACAGCAATACCCCATCCTAAGAGTCTTTTCAGCAGCCTTAGGTGGAGTCAGTCAGGGTCCCAGCCAGGTGGGAAAAGATCTGCAAAGCAAGAAGCAGGTCTTCCAGGACTCATGTAACAATTTGTTTTTTTAATGAACTTTATGTTGTAAAGACTCATTGCAACTTCCCTTTTGTTTCAACTTTAAATAATTACATAACATGATTAAAGTTAGTCATTAAGGTGTCATTGGAATCTCTGTAATTTTTATACTAAAATTATTCAGTGTACAGCATTTGCCCAGTTCTTCTTATTCCTGGCTCAGAATCATGTCAAGGCTTGCTTTTCCAGCTGTCATTCATGGTATCTCTATAACCAACAATGGGGACAGAGCACCTCTGCTTCAAGAATTCATTCTGTGTAGGGCACCAATGGATGATTTCCTCAAAAAGCAAATTCCACCTTCATAAGGATTTTCCTTAGGGTTACAGAAGTGGATAAATTTTCTCTCTATGCCCCCTCTGATCCCCTCAATTCTCAGCTCTTGCTAACTGATGCAATTTGCTTTTTTAAAAAAAAGTCTGCATGTTAAGTGCAAAGATCATGTAACTTTTGTCCATGCAGCGGAGAATGCACACCCCTTTTCACTGGGTAACTACAAAGGGTTTGTGTATGTGTTAATGGTTAAACTGAAGGGCTTTTCAATTTCCTGACAGATCTGAACTGCAACATCTCAGCTTTATTGAAATTATTAAATACTGTCAAAGAGGAATACAAATGTAGGGCAAATGTTTTCCTTTTCAAAATACATATGCACACTTTCAGAAATTAGAAGATAGCTTTACTGGCATAAGATATACATTCACAATATACAGTAGTGGAGAAAGATTACCTAAATGTTAGGGTGATGTGAAGTGGAATAAGATGACCATTTACTATGTGTTGGATTTTGGAAGGAAGGAAGGAAGTGGGGAAAAGGGAATCAGTGAAATACAAATATTTTATACATAATGGATAAAATATGAAATACCCTTTGCCTTGATGGAAAGCTTTCTCCTGTCAGATAAATATTTGGAGAAATATTCATTTTGAAGGGCAGCCTTTGGATCCAAAACAATATTTTTTGCAAAAGGAAGGATCAGCAAATCGTCCATACAACTAACATTAGTATGACTGTTGTCCCAACAAGATAAAATGTCTGCCTTCAATTAGCAATTTAGAATGACTAAATAAATAAAGAAATAGCAGACCCATGGGTCCGAATCTGGACTCTAGTGAAGCAGAATAGAGGTACTTTAACTATTTGTTAAATTTCCACATCTATTTGCATTAGAAGAAAAACTTCCATTGATATGAATGGGAACATTTATCCCCATAGTCTAAATTGGGAACACAGCAAGGGACAAAATATTGCAATCTCTCTATTGTCATGCCAAGATTCAAAACCAGACTGGATGTTTGTTACTATCTTTTTTAAAGAATTCTCTCTCTCTCTTTTTAGATGATCAACTAGTTTTGGCCTTAGGTTCTGTTGAAATCCATGTGACTTGTTAGATATCCAACTTGTCTTTTAACTAAATCATCAGTGGACTGGAATTATACCAGCTCAATTCAAGTTTCTAAATTGACAGCAGATTTCTTTTCTTATGGCAAAACCTCTGAAGTGCTGCTGTTATCTCTTTGTTCCTCATGCTATAAATGATCGGGTTCATGAAAGGAGGGACCATTGAATACAACACTGCAAGCAAGAAATCCAAGCCTGACGAGGCCCTAAAGGTTGTCCCCAAACAGGCATAGATTCCAGTGAAATAGAACAAGGAGAGCACAGCAAAATGGGGCAGGCAGGTAGAAAATGCTTTTTGCCTTCCCTTTGCAGAAGGAATGGCAAACACAGCTCTGAAAATGTGCACATAGGAAATGATTGTGAAACAAAAACAGCTTATACATATCAGAACAGTAAAAACAAGAGCCCCAGTTTCAATGAGATACGAGGAGTTCGAACAGGAAAGCTTTAGAAGCTGTGGGATTTCACAGAAGAACTGGTTGATGTTATTGGAGCAGAAAGGGATGATAAATGTGCAGACAGTGTTCAGTGTTGCATCCAAAAACCCAAAGATCCATGCGCTGGTGGCCATTTTGATACAGACTCCCCTGTTCATTTCTCTCACATAGTTCAGTGGATTGCAGATGGCAACATAACGATCATAAGCCATGACTGTCAAGAGGACAAATTCTGATGCCCCAGCCCAAAAGAAGAAGAAGACCTGCGCCATACATCCATAATATGAAATTCTCTTAGTGTTCATCAGGGAATTAGCCATGGCTTTGGGAACAGTGACGGAGATGAAACTCATATCAATGATGTTTAAATTAACCAGAAAAAAGTACATTGGGGTTTGCAGGTGTTTGTTGAGGGCTACAGCAGTTATCACGAGAAGATTTCCAATCACAGCTGTCAAGTAGATGAGGAAAAAACCAAAAAAATATATAATATGCAGCTCCAGAACATCAGAGAATCCTTTGAGCTGGAACTCAGTCACAAAGCTATGGTTGCTCATTTCTTTCTTGGCAAGCTGTAGTCAGCCTATAGTTAGTGAAGAAGAAAAATGCTCATTGCTACTCTTAATTAATAATTTGAGTCTGCAAGAAGCATGCACAGCTTGGACCCCATGCTTGTCCATCAGTCGTAAATAACAGCCCACCAGAGAGTAAGCAAGCCTCCTGCTATTAACTACATGTTCTGGACTGAAAAACTGAATGGCTGTGTGCTATGAAACACTTGGCAGTACAACCACAAT
The DNA here is from genome assembly GCF_964234715.1 of Podarcis melisellensis. NCBI lineage: Eukaryota > Metazoa > Chordata > Lepidosauria > Squamata > Lacertidae > Podarcis > Podarcis melisellensis. Next base: position 24,991,056 of record NC_138545.1, on the reverse strand, counting down.
ACAAGACTCCACTAATTTTAGAGTGCCACAACTTGTGCAGGTTTGGTGTATGAAATATGCACACATATATTATTCTGGTATACACATTTGCAGTTTTAATGAGATGTGAGAAAACAGTCCCAATACTGATTTTTGAGGGGTGTGGTGTCATAGAGTTTCCTGCGTATGATTTTATCCTAACAATAAAATCATGGCCTCACAACAGTAATGATGGGTTGGCAACAGTGGTGAAGCTTTCCTCCATTCATGGATGAACTTGGACCTCTCCCTCTTAAAGTCACCTCCTTCTCACAACACAAAGACAAAATTCTGCAGAATCCAATAACCTCCCAGTCTCCGTTTCTGGGAGCTTAGAATTGCTCCCTTGGTGTTTCACATTCTGTACATACAATTCAGAGAAACCACACCATGGACTTTTCTCCCAGAGTATCTTTTGTGGTGCTCATTCAGTAAAATGACAGCAATAGTCTAGATTGCAATTATTCAGAATTTTCATGGCAACATATGGGATAGGTTTTGGTTTCTTCCACTGTGTGGAAAAACTGGAGTGTAAAGCTAGTTCCCTAGATAATTAGAGGAAATTCTTTTTTGACAACTTCAGCTCATCAGTTCAGTCACAGGTATAAGGTGAATTTTGGCAATCTAACTAGTACATTAGAATCTCAAGCTAAGGACTTCTCAAATTCCAGCCCTCCTCTCTTAGATTATTTTCTATTTAACCATGCCAAATATCAAGGATGTGTAACCTGTGTCATTCAATCAGCCCCAGCCAGAATGGTCAGGGACAATGGAAGCTGCAATCCAGCAACATCTGTAGGGCCATCTATGATCCTATCTAGGGTTCCCATCAATTTTCTCTGAGCTAATGACTTTAGATTATATTAAAGGAATAAATTATGCCCATCTATAATTTATTATCATCTTCTGAATGCAAAGTACTACTTTCCTTATCCAAGGGAAATCCATCTTACCTTGGATCTGTTGCTTATACACATTTGTTTGGCATATTCCATTCCATTCTCATTCCCATCAGATTATACAACTGCTTGTACCGTGGATCTGGAAAGTATAGCTGGTGTACTGTCTTGCATATGTGAAAGAAGATTATCCAACATATATTAGGAAAACAGATTATCATGGTGATGCATCCAACAAGAGAAAGGAACAAAATTATTACTATAATTACTGGTTTACTGTATAGATTTATTCCAAAATTTGTACAATTTTCTCATACTTTCAGTGATCTTTCAGTATTTCTCTATTAAGGTCTTTATATTTATGTAACTTTCACAAATTTAACTTGAGAAAGGATCTGTCAATTTATCTTCTGTAATGGAATAAATGTGATACTGAAATCATCTACATTGTGCTCCAGGTCTCTGCTTCTGATTTCAAACTACAGTTGAAGTGTGGTTTTTTTGGGGGGAAGGAAAATTATATATGCTCCTTCTGAAACAGTACTTAGAGATTTTTTCCCCCAAGAGCTCAGTCCAGATTATTTCCAAAGTCCCAAGAGAATGATCATTATGTCTAAATTATTTGAGAGCCAAAGTGAGAAAAACATCTTATGGAATGCCACTGTTTGCAGAGGACAAAGACAAATGTTCAGGATGGAGCTTTCAAATGATCCATCATGAGTGACAGACTCAGCATATTGCTGTCAGATGTGCAGATTGGTCTACAAAGTTATCCTGAACTGCTTAACTTTGAAATGCAGCTCAAATAAGTTCAAATATTAAAAAGGGGAGATTCCAGACCATGGTCTGAAGTAATGTGATTAAAAGGCATTGTTGAAGATAATGAGTTCTGGGTTCATCTCATACCTAGATGGAAGACAGCATGGAAATCCTATGTATCACATGATCTTAAGTGTGATCATTGAAGAGTGCCATCTTGAAAGAAAGGTGGTGTATAAATGTCAAGGCTTTAGGGGATTCCTATCCCTCCCCTGGTGGCAGCCAAAAAAGCAGATAAAGACAAAGAGTCCTTACCACGTAATTTATTCAGTATTCACAGAGAGACAAAGAATGTTGTCTCTATTCAATGATGACATTGCTCCAAGTAAAGTTCCACCCCCCTTACATTTCCCCTATTTGATGTCACTCCTGCATCAGTTAATCTCAGCTTTCTGCCTCTGAGCTCCCTGTTCTAACCCTCAATGCCCATCTGGTCTTGGGAGAGGTGGGGTCAGGAATGTTTTCCAAGGACACTGAGTGTGTCAGCTGTCTCTCCCCTGGTGTTTCTCCTTCTTCCTGCTGTTCCTGCTGTTCCTCTTCCAGTATTTCCCAGCTTCTGCCCTCTTCAGCCTCTGAACTATGCCCTTCTGCAAACCACTGTTCTAAATCTATACTGTCCTCTTGTTCTCGGGAAGGTTCAGGAGAAGGGGGGATGTAATAGTGAATGTAATAGTGAAATTAAGAAGATTATGTGAACAGCTTCACATATTCTTATTCTGCCCTCTTTTCTCCCCAGACTGTTCCCTTGTTCCAGATATCCTGCTCCATATATCATTCCAGACACTTCAAGTCCTTTGGTTTCTCTGCCTTTGGTGAATTCCACCTTTGCAGTGTTCAGTTGCTTATGCTCCCCCCCCCCTAAGTTCTATTTGGTGCCTTTTTCAACTGGAAAACCTATGACGTACCTGTGACATTGGGGGTGAGATGAGAAGAAGCTGTGCTGCTCCTTTCCTCTAGTTGTGCTATCATTGTTATGCCACATCAGCCTGCACCCCACCTCTACTCAACTGGTTCTACTTGCTAGCATGAAAGTAAAGGCATTGGAGCAAATGAGAGGGAGAAATCCATCCCTCTGTTTTTTTCCAGGGCTATACATTGAGATCACCCTTGGAAAAAAATGCCATTGCTTTGGTAAGTAGAAAAATGTTCATTTTCACTCATCTTTAAAATGTGTTTACAGCATCTATACTGAGAAATAAAACTATAGTTCTGCAGTTCTTAAATTTCTGTAGCTTTCAACAATTTCTTCTATTTTCAGTAACTCTCAGGTCTACTGTTGTAAATGGATTCCTACTCCGTGTTAAGCAATACCCACATTAATATTATTGCTGACAACCATATTCAATGAATTTATAAGAAAGTACAGTTTCCTACAGAGTGCAAGGTCAGACTACTACATGGTTAGAGCTGACTTAATACAATCTAGGACTTTGATGCTGCACTACACATCCTCCAATAGGGTCTGTGTGATGTGAGCCTTGGATTTTTATGTATATAGGTGACTAATGTCAGTGGGAGATTAAAAGATCATTTTTAAAAATTAATTTTATTTATTTCATAAAATTTATATTGTGCTTGACTGTAGAAAACTTCAAAGTGAGTTAAAGAAAGAATAAAACAGCAATATTACTAGTAAAAACAACTAAAACATTTTTTTAAATTAAAAAACTGAGCAATAAACTGAAAACACATCGCCATTTCAATCCTCTGTGTAGGCTTATCTAGCCAAAAATATTTTCAGCAGGCATCCAAAAGAGTACAGTGAAGGCACCTGCCTGATGTCAGTAGGCAGGGAGTTCCACAGTATAGGTGCCACCACTCTAGTATATATATATTTCTTACAAATGCAGAACATATATTATGTGGCGCCTGTAACAGTGATGAACTTTTGACAAAATGCATCCGTTGTTACTCATACTCAGGACTGAACTCAAAGGATTCAAATAACTTCAGTGCAATAGTTTAAATGGGTGAGGATGACTAGATAGATTGATACATGCAAACACATATCTATGTTATGTTCCGTTTCATTCTGGCATTTGCCTATCAAAGTGCATTGTTTCTAATTAAACCTCACAGGGCTGGATACTGGATTCACAGTGGGAAAAGCTTCCTTATTTCCTGTAAGAAACAATGTACTGAAACATTTTGCAAAGTGCAACTTTGATGTCCCTGTTCCTCATGGTATAAATAACTGGATTCATCAGTGGAGGTACTACAGAATATAATACAGAAATCACCAGATCAAGATCTGAAGGTGCACCTGAGACAGGCTTCAAGTAGGCAACGGCACCAGTACTTATAAATAAGGAGACAACAATGAGATGTGGTAGGCAAGTTGAGAAGGCCTTATTCCGTCCTTGAGTAGTAGGGATTCTGAGCACTGACTTAAAAATCTGCACATAGGAAACAACTATGAAACCAAAACAGGTAAAGACTATAAATGCACTGAAAGCAATAACTCCAACTTCAATGAGGTACAAATTATCACAGGAAATTTTCAGCAGTTGTGGAATTTCACAGAAGAACTGGTTGATGATGTTGGAGCAGAAGGTGATGGCAAAAGTGCTACCGGTGTGTAAGGCCGAGTAAAGAAGGCCAGCTATCCACGCACTGGCTGCCATCTGGATGCAGGCTTTCCTGCCCATCACTGTCTCATAGTGCAGTGGGTCACAGATGGCAACATACCTATCATACGCCATGCCTGTGAGCAAAAACAAATCTGAGATCAAGAAGAAGAACAGAGAATACACTTGTGCAACACACCCAGAAAATGAAATCTCTCTAGTGTTCCAAAGTGAATTGATCATGGCATTGGGGATGGTGACAGAAATGGAACCAAGGTCAACAACAGATAAATTCACCAAGAAAAAGTACATGGGGGTATGAAGCTGTTGATCCAGGGAAACTGCTGAGATGATAAGAAAATTTGCTGTCAAGGCTGCCAAGTAAATCACTAAAAAAAGAGTGAAGTACAAAACGTTTTGCTCCCAGTTGTCAGAAAAATCCAAGAGAAGAAAAGTAGGAAGGACAGTTGAATTAGGCATTTTCTCCTACAGATGTGGCATGGCTGCTGATACAAAAGAGAGAGAAAGAGCTTATTTAATGCATGTATTCAGCAATTTATTAACATTTTTCATGATCTGTCACAATTAGTAACGATAGAAATGAAGCAATATATATATATATATATATATGCAGGTTTTGGTGTCCTCGGGTGTCTTCCCGTGTAAAAGTTGGGGTGTCTAGGCGACGTTTCGACGAGGTCTCACTCGTCATCTTCAGGCTGGTGCTTTCGGCTTCTTGTTACTGGACCAGAGCAGGATCTCAGTGTTTGAGTTCCTATAAATACTGTTGAGGGGGTGTGGTGTATAGCCTCCAATGTTCTGGGCAGAGAGGAAGTTCCCAGGCTAGTGTGCCTTTTCTTCTTTTGTTCCTTAATTACTTGAGGGATATCTTGAGTGATTTCTTGAGTGATATCCTGAGTACCACTTAGGTGGGTCATTAGGTGTGGATTAGTTGCTAAAGTCTTTGTGTCTTGACCTCTTGAACTTTGTGAAGAGTTTTTCTGAGAAGATGGCTGTACTGCACTTAGTTGTGCTCTGGCTTGGCTTCGTGTATAGGGGCGAGCTGTGGTTTTGTGGCCTGTGTCAGCCAGATCTGTGTAGGGATTGCAGGGGGGTGCAGCATCCGGAGGTGCCACCATGGTTTGGCTACTGGATGGTGTCTGTAATTTGTCTGTGGAGAGGGTCTGGGTTTGGGTCTGGTGTGGTTGATTGGTGATAGCGTTCTGTGTGCCTCTGGATCTGGTGTCAGTTTTTGTGGGGAGGGCTAATTTCCAGATGTCTGGCAAGCGGGATGTGTCGTCACGCTTGTTCATGTTGTGAGGGTGTTTCTCTATCTCGATGGCTTCCATGATTATTCTCTTGTGGTGATGTTCCATGTTAAAGAGCAATTTGGAATCTGCAAAATTAATTTCGTGTCCTGTTTCTTTCATGTGTTGGAAAAGAGAGGAAGTTTTTTCTTCTTTTTTGACGGCATTCTTGTGTTCTGCGATACGTGCATTTATTCGTCTGTTTGTTTGTCCAATGTACGTGGCTGGGCAGACTTTGCAGGGTATTTCATAGACCCCTTGGTTTTCCAACTGGATTTTATCCTTGGGGTTTCTGAGGATATTGGCTATTTTTTGGTTGGTGCAAAAGGCTGTTTTGATATTGTGTTTATGGAGGATTTTGCTAATTTTATCTGTAGTGCCCTTGATATAAGGGCAGACATCTTGCCAGACATCTTGCCGCTTGCCAGACATCTGGAAATTAGCCCTCCCCACAAAAACTGACACCAGATCCAGAGGCACACAGAACGCTATCACCAATCAACCACACCAGACCCAAACCCAGACCCTCTCCACAGACAAATTACAGACACAATCCAGTAGCCAAACCATGGTGGCACCTCCGGATGCTGCACCCCCCTGCAATCCCTACACAGATCTGGCTGACACAGGCCACAAAACCACAGCTCGCCCCTATACACGAAGCCAAGCCAGAGCACAACTAAGTGCAGTACAGCCATCTTCTCAGAAAAACTCTTCACAAAGTTCAAGAGGTCAAGACACAAAGACTTTAGCAACTAATCCACACCTAATGACCCACCTAAGTGGTACTCAGGATATCACTCAAGAAATCACTCAAGATATCCCTCAAGTAATTAAGGAACAAAAGAAGAAAAGGCACACTAGCCTGGGAACTTCCTCTCTGCCCAGAACATTGGAGGCTATACACCACACCCCCTCAACAGTATTTATAGGAACTCAAACACTGAGATCCTGCTCTGGTCCAGTAACAAGAAGCCGAAAGCACCAGCCTGAAGATGACGAGTGAGACCACGTCGAAACGTCGCCTAGACACCCCAACTTTTACACGGGAAGACACCCGAGGACACCAAAACCTGCATTCCTGTACCCGTGAAAATCTACGAAAGCAAATATATATATATATATATATATATATATATATATATATATATATATATATGCAGGTTTTGGTGTCCTCGGGTGTCTTCCCGTGTAAAAGTTGGGGTGTCTAGGCGACGTTTCGACGAGGTCTCACTCGTCATCTTCAGGCTGGTGCTTTCGGCTTCTTGTTACTGGAACAGAGCAGGATCTCAGTGTTTGAGTTCCTATAAATACTGTTGAGGGGGTGTGGTGTATAGCCTCCAATGTTCTGGGCAGAGAGGAAGTTCCCAGGCTAGTGTGCCTTTTCTTCTTTTGTTCCTTAATTACTTGAGGGATATCTTGAGTGATTTCTTGAGTGATATCCTGAGTACCACTTAGGTGGGTCATTAGGTGTGGATTAGTTGCTAAAGTCTTTGTGTCTTGACCTCTTGAACTTTGTGAAGAGTTTTTCTGAGAAGATGGCTGTACTGCACTTAGTTGTGCTCTGGCTTGGCTTCGTGTATAGGGGCGAGCTGTGGTTTTGTGGCCTGTGTCAGCCAGATCTGTGTAGGGATTGCAGGGGGGTGCAGCATCCGGAGGTGCCACCATGGTTTGGCTACTGGATGGTGTCTGTAATTTATCTGTGGAGAGGGTCTGGGTTTGGGTCTGGTGTGGTTGATTGGTGATGGCGTTCTGTGTGCCTCTGGATCTGGTGTCAGTTTTTGTGGGGAGGGCTAATTTCCAGATGTCTGGCAAGCGGGATGTGTCGTCACGCTTGTTCATGTTGTGAGGATAAATTACAGACACCATCCAGTAGCCAAACCATGGTGGCACCTCCGGATGCTGCACCCCCCTGCAATCCCTACACAGATCTGGCTGACACAGGCCACAAAACCACAGCTCGCCCCTATACACGAAGCCAAGCCAGAGCACAACTAAGTGCAGTACAGCCATCTTCTCAGAAAAACTCTTCACAAAGTTCAAGAGGTCAAGACACAAAGACTTTAGCAACTAATCCACACCTAATGACCCACCTAAGTGGTACTCAGGATATCACTCAAGAAATCACTCAAGATATCCCTCAAGTAATTAAGGAACAAAAGAAGAAAAGGCACACTAGCCTGGGAACTTCCTCTCTGCCCAGAACATTGGAGGCTATACACCACACCCCCTCAACAGTATTTATAGGAACTCAAACACTGAGATCCTGCTCTGTTCCAGTAACAAGAAGCCGAAAGCACCAGCCTGAAGATGACGAGTGAGACCTCGTCGAAACGTCGCCTAGACACCCCAACTTTTACACGGGAAGACACCCGAGGACACCAAAACCTGCATTCCTGTACCCGTGAAAATCTACGAAAGCATATATATATATATATATATATATATATATATGCAGGTTTTGGTGTCCTCGGGTGTCTTCCCGTGTAAAAGTTGGGGTGTCTAGGCGACGTTTCGACGAGGTCTCACTCGTCATCTTCAGGCTGGTGCTTTCGGCTTCTTGTTACTGGAACAGAGCAGGATCTCAGTGTTTGAGTTCCTATAAATACTGTTGAGGGGGTGTGGTGTATAGGACACCAAAACCTGCATTCCTGTACCCGTGAAAATCTACGAAAGCAAATATATATATATATATATATATATATGCAGGTTTTGGTGTCCTCGGGTGTCTTCCCGTGTAAAAGTTGGGGTGTCTAGGCGACGTTTCGACGAGGTCTCACTCGTCATCTTCAGGCTGGTGCTTTCGGCTTCTTGTTACTGGAACAGAGCAGGATCAAGAAGTGTTTGAGTTCCTATAAATACTGTTGAGGGGGTGTGGTGTATAGCCTCCAATGTTCTGGGCAGAGAGGAAGTTCCCAGGCTAGTGTGCCTTTTCTTCTTTTGTTCCTTAATTACTTGAGGGATATCTTGAGTGATTTCTTGAGTGATATCCTGAGTACCACTTAGGTGGGTCATTAGGTCATTAATTTTGCAGATTCCAAATTGCTCTTTAACATGGAACATCACCACAAGAGAATAATCATGGAAGCCATCGAGATAGAGAAACACCCTCACAACATGAACAAGCGTGACGACACATCCCGCTTGCCAGACATCTGGAAATTAGCCCTCCCCACAAAAACTGACACCAGATCCAGAGGCACACAGAACGCCATCACCAATCAACCACACCAGACCCAAACCCAGACCCTCTCCACAGATAAATTACAGACACCATCCAGTAGCCAAACCATGGTGGCACCTCCGGATGCTGCACCCCCCTGCAATCCCTACACAGATCTGGCTGACACAGGCCACAAAACCACAGCTCGCCCCTATACACGAAGCCAAGCCAGAGCACAACTAAGTGCAGTACAGCCATCTTCTCAGAAAAACTCTTCACAAAGTTCTAGAGGTCAAGACACAAAGACTTTAGCAACTAATCCACACCTAATGACCCACCTAAGTGGTACTCAGGATATCACTCAAGAAATCACTCAAGATATCCCTCAAGTAATTAAGGAACAAAAGAAGAAAAGGCACACTAGCCTGGGAACTTCCTCTCTGCCCAGAACATTGGAGGCTATACACCACACCCCCTCAACAGTATTTATAGGAACTCAAACACTTCTTGATCCTGCTCTGTTCCAGTAACAAGAAGCCGAAAGCACCAGCCTGAAGATGACGAGTGAGACCTCGTCGAAACGTCGCCTAGACACCCCAACTTTTACACGGGAAGACACCCGAGGACACCAAAACCTGCATTCCTGTACCCGTGAAAATCTACGAAAGCAAATATATATATATATATATATATATATATATATATATATATATATATATGCATTTAGCTAATGAAAAAGCAGGTATATCATCCCCGTTATGATAGACAGCTTTATGGAAGAAAAGAGACTTCAAACAATTAGAGTTGCAACCCTATATGCTTTTGAATAGAAATACATAAAATTTTGCTGTGGTTGCCAGGTTGTAGTTTACAACCTTCAAAGACTCAGCTGCTTGAGTCAAAGAAAAGGAAAGCATTTCAAAAGCCTGAAAATTCTTTTCTGGTTCAGGGTAAAATCTGAACTGGGGAAGAACTGGAGAAGAACTCATGGACCTCTCATTGCTCCTAAACACAGTTTGCTGCTACCCAAAAAAGAAACATGGGAATAAATGAAGTTACTTAACTCTGAGTCAGAACTTTGGTCTATCTAACTGAAAACTGTCTACACGGACTGGCAGCAGTTCTACAGATGTTCCAGCAAGGATCTCTCAAGTCCCTACATGGATATGCCAAGTACATGGAACTATGTGAAAAAAAGGATATAAATGTAAAAAGAAGAGCAAAAGACAGAAAATATGCTTTCAGGGACTTTGTTTTGGTCAATCAAAAGGCTCTCAGTTCATTAAAGTTTATGTTCCACCATGCCACAAAGTCTATGCCACAATTCTGTTAAACTTTAAAGTGCCACAGAAATCTATAGGTCATTTCATGTTATACATTTGAAAGCATATCCAAGATCATTTGAAACACATGACTTCTCCCCAAAGAACCTTTAAACATGTGCTTTAAGTGTGAGTTAAGTTTGCTTTCAGTGTATAGCTTGGATCTGTCCTATGTTGGTTTTCCTGCAACAAATTAGACATAACTAACATGTCTGGAAGTACAGCTTAACACCAAGTTTTTGGAAATGGTCACATTGAATAAATTTATAACATATAAAAAGCCCCCCTCCCCATTGTACCTATACATACCAGTAAAGGATACTGTCCTTTCCCTTCAATGGGGATCCCCAATATGCTGCCAACTTTATTCCCACATATTCCAATGACATTTGCTGGAAAGGAGGCCTGCTGTCCAGTTATGAGTAATCCCGATCTAATAAACTCTACTCATTGGTTAACAATTCTTTCAGCAATTTTTATTTTCAAAGCTATATAGATCTTAATTCTGATCGTAAAACAGGAGATGGTTTGATTATTGAATTATATGTGTCATTAAAGAATCATTATTTGGGAACTAGTGACTATTTTAGGTAATATATCTAAATTAAGTGTTGAATCGTACAGCTGATACTTCAGAGTCACTATTTGGTGGGGGTGGGGGACACAGGTGCACATAGTGTGCTGAAAAAGGGCACACACACACACACACACACACCGAGTCTAACAAATGAGATGAGATGAAGAGATTTGTGAAAATTAAAGACAACATACGTTTGTGTTCCTGTGAGGAGATAGGACACTGTGTATGTTTTTGTGTGTAAGAGAAAGTAGAAGAAGTTTGCATTCAGCAAAAGAGAAGTGTGCATACACAGGGCATTTAAATAGTGCAAGTGTGTGCACTCAGAAGTAGATCCCACTGTGTTCAGTCTGCTATATTCACATACAAAAATGCAAGGTGCATGTGCTTAGGTAAGGGTGCAATCCTATGTACACATATCTAGCAGTCAGTCACATTGAATTTAAATGGGATTGCTTTTCAATAATCACAGATCTTTTGCTTTCTGTATGGAGTCCATACCACATGAACAGATGCATGCAGAAACCAGGTTACTGCACTTTACCATAAAAATACAGCAGCTACAGAATATTTACTGCCAGTATTAAGCAGTCCAGGCATGACAATGGGGATAACACTAGCAGGGAGAGTTTATTCTTTCCTTCTTTTTTACCTTTGCATGCTGCATTGTCATTAGTCTTGCTTGATTTCTTCATTTGTATTTCATGAAAATAAAGTCAAAATCTCTAAAACGAGTTTCTGGATTTTCCATATCTTCTGTGTGGGTAAATATGTACCTTGTAGTGCCAAGGTTTTATGACTCTACACTCTGCATGTGTTCTTGGAGAAACAACAAATCCCAGTAGCATTCAATAGTAGTGGTCCCAAGAGAAATTATCTATGGATCGAAATATGTCTCATGTAAAACACATGAGGAGTGTTCCTATTTTTATGACAAAGGAGCACTGTGCTCTCCCCAACATATATTGCTTCACATACAAGGTCGATATTCTGTGTGGAAAACAATAAATGTAAAAGCCTGGCCAGCATGATTCTTCCACTTAAGAAAAAAAAAGTGAGGGACGCTGCACAAATTCGGACATTTCAAACAATCCAAACCTCACATATGATGCACACAGTGGATGCTTGTGACTGGTATCATTCTATTATCACATTGTAGTGTAGCCCAGAGATTTCATGTCCTTGACTTCAATGTGGTTGAAAATTCAATTAGGTCAACTTTACCTCCATTAATTCCTACCACCATTCATATTGATTAATAGTAAAGTCTTCTGTCCATGTCCATGTTTAGTCTCCCCACTGTGATCACATATTGGAATAATATTTCATAATTTATTTATTTATTTTAGTTATATATCCTTTAAGTTCTTTAAGTTATACCCAGTTCTGTATATTTAGGGTTTTCCCAGATCTTGTCCCACTTAAATGGAGTCAGCAGTGATATTTTTCTAGAAAAAGAGGTGCTGGAACTCACCATGAACCCCTCCCTTGCAATAGCAATGGTGCCCACCTGATGGGTGCTGGAACTGAGTTCCAATGAGTTCCGGTTGAAGAAAAGCCCTGGGGTCAGGATGTACCAGAATTCTGAAGGGAGATATACTGTATATTTGGTGCTGGCCACATACCAGGAAAAGGGCATCTGATTGGTTATATTTCGACACCTGTTGACAATTTAAAAACCCGCAAAAAACCTATTGTCTTGGGAAGTGTAAATTAGGAAGCTTTGCCTTTAAATGCAAATTGCTCCAAATCTTTTCCCCATTTGCTTCTGGGGCGTTTTATATGTAATTTGAATGTGATCTATTATTTTTCAATTTCCTCATGTGAAGACTTTAAATTACTTTAAATCATATGTCTGAAATTACTGTGAGTTACTTGGTACAAAGCTGAAGACCTGTCTTACCCACAGCCTTATTCAGCTTGACTCTATGCTATAGATTTTCTCAGCAGAAGGGAATGGGAAGGGACCCTGCTGGCAGGTACTGGCAAGACTGAGAAGCACTTCTATCAATAAAGTGAGGCAATTGAGGGCTTCTCTAAAACCATGCTGAAAAACTTCTATCAATGTTATTTGATCTAACATTGTCATTTGGTGGGATGGAGTATATTCTATAAGTTTTGGCGGATTATTCAGCAGTGGCCATTACCGCATAGAGCTAGGCTTTCACAGCAGTCCATGCTCTGTTAACCTTCTTATTGAACTGCTGCATTGCATTACACATGGTGTTTCCCTTAAATATGACTAAGAAGCCTTAGTTGGTGCAGAACTTGGCTGCCAGATGGAGTCATGTTATTCCAATTATAAGTGGATGGCACTGGAACTTGCCTTTGTAACTACCCATATTAGCCTGCTTGTCACATACATTCTTAGGTTAAGGTCTTTTGCTGAGTCCTGTCCTCAGCAGAGCTGCTTTGTTTGCTTATTGTTATGTGTTTTGTATTTTTATAGTGTAGACCACCCTATGAACTTGGGCTGAAGGGCAGAACATAAATTTAATAAAATATAATAATTTGCAAGCCCAGTCGTATTGTTGCCAACCCCTGGCTCAGTCTCTACATGTAAAATATGTTTAATAATTCAAACAACTATCTGGATTTTAAATGGCCACAACTTTATTCATTACAGATATACCGTATTTTTCGCTCTATAGGACGCACTTTTTCCCCTCCAAAAATGAAGAGAAAATGTGTGTGCGTCCTATGGAGCGAATGCAGGCTCCCTGGCTTCAGCGATAGCAACGTGAAGCCTCTGAAGCCTGCGCTCCAGAGGCTTTGCGTTGCTTTCGCTGAAGCCAGGAGAGTCTGGTCTTTGAGGTTGGCGGTGGGGGAAAGCAGCGCTTCCCCCTACCGCCAGCCCCACAAGCTTGGTGGAAAAACCCGCAGGAGCCGCGCGCTCTTTAAAGGGTGTGTGGCTCCTGTGGGCTTTTGCAGGAGATGGGGGAATTCACCCACCTCCCTGCTTGGCAGGGGGTTGGACTCGATGGCCCTTGTGGTCTCTTCCAACTCTATGATTCTATGATTCTATGATTCTATGATTCATGCTCTTTAAAGGCTGCGCGGCTTCTGCGGGCTTTTCTATGAGGTGGGGGAATTGCCCTGCCTCGTAGAAAAGCCCACAGGAGCCGCACAGCCTTTAAAGAGCGCACTGCTCTTGGGGGCTTTTCCCCAAGGAGGGAGAAGGGACTGACTGACCGAGTCAGTCCCTTCTCCCTCCTGTGGGCTTTTGCAGGAGATGGGGGAATTCCCCCACCTCCCGCAATAGCAGGGAGGTCTGGGAGAAGTGCACAGGCTGCGTGCAGCCTGTCTGCTGCTCCCAGAGCTGGGGGGGGGGTTCAAAATTTTTCCTTGATTTCCCCCTCTGAAAACTAGGTGTGCCCTATGGAAAGGTGTGCCCTATAGAGCGAAAAATACGGTAGATGAAATTTTGGCTCAGGCATTGAGTGCATATCCATTCCAGCCTCCTGCTGGAGGACTGGAACCACTACAGGGTCATGTTAGGATGATGGTCTCCCCAAGACATCAGTCTAATGAGTTGGCCATCCTAAGGCCACCGCTGGAAGCCCTATGACCTGTCTGCCCCATATTTGGCTTCTGGACAGGGACATCCATCGAGACCCCTTTAACAGGGTACCCTGAATTCGCCACTGGATCCCTACTGGGTGATACACCCCTTCACCCCACCTTTGAAGACTAAGATTCCATCCAATGCCTAAACAATTTTCTATAGGGAAGGCAAAACCTCTAGACTGGCCAATTTGTCTACAGGGAAATTCCTTCATGGCTCCACATACGGCAACCATTTGCAACCATAGCAAGGTCAAGAGATATATGGGAAACAAAATATAGTTAAACTGTGAATGAAAGGAATAAAGCATTGTTAAAGCAGGAACCTGAAAAGCAAAGAACATTTAAAACCCAACAAGATTGATCTGGAAGGTAAGAAAGGTTAACAACAAGGGGGGAGGGTTTGCTTATCCAGTGACTGTGCTGAGGTAGGAAGGCACTGCAAGCTTTTATACCTCACTGGCTGCCCAGGCAGGCATGCAGCCAATGCCCTTTCAGCCAAACCCTGCAAAATCTCTGCCAGTTAGAGTGTAGACAACACTGAGATAGATGAACCAATGAACTGACTCAGCATAAGGCAGCTTCTGGTGTTCCACTGTTGTTTAGGGCAGTCATCAGATGAAGGTTTATGTGGATTGGTACAGATTAGCAGAGGAGGCCAGCTATATGACTTTCTGTGTGTGCAAGAATGTGTGTGTTTTGTATTGAGTGTGCATGTGTGTTTGCCTGCCAGTCCTTATGTCTGTGCATTTATGCGGTATGTGTGCAATGTGATGTGCTAGAGAGTGGACATGGGGAGGCAATGCCCACATTTGCTTTGGCCAGTGCCCTCTCTGGCATGCAGCCCTCAGAACTAATGCAGTCTTGGACTCAAGGAAAGGCTAGCCAGCATGAGTTTATATAATAACACAAAAGAACAAATCTCCCATTGCCATGCCCACCACTGGCACTGATTGGTCAGTGGGGCCATGCTGTGTGTGGCACCATCCAGCACTGGGGATGAAGCCAGGATGACATGGGGGGGGGGAGCGTCAACTCTCCGCTCCCATGCTTGATCACTGTAAGGTCCCAGATGCCTGGCCACAACACTGCTCACAGAAAAAGGTGAGTGGGTTTATCAGATTAAGAGATAAGAGATTGTAATGCAATATTTTTCTTCCTATATATAAAAATGCAATCTTGTGTTAATAAAGCCTTCATTGTAAGATTTGCAATATTTCAGCACAATCCTGGATTTGCATGAAGTCATGGTAGGGCCTGGGCGCAAAAGAGAAGGGAAAGTTTTAAATAATGAAATAGGTTGGAATAGAACAGGAATAAAGGGACAAACAGGAAAAGTGTGGTTTTAAACATCAGTAGATGTTTGAATCAGAGATGTAAAGAAACTGAAAAAGAAAAATGTAGTCTTTAAGGACCAGTGTTATATGGTCTCAGTGGCCGCTCCCAGTCACCAGTCACCAGGTAGCCCCACGTAGAGCACATTGCAGTGGTCCAAGCAGGAGATAGCTAGAGCATGCACCACTCTGGCGAGACAGTCCGCAGGAAGGTAGGGTCTCAGCCTGCGTACCGGATGGAGCTGGTAGACAGCTGCCCTGGATACAGAATTGACCTGTGCCTCCATGGACAGCTGTGAATCGAAAATGACTCCCAGGCTGCACATCTGGTCCTTCAGGACTAGGGAGTCTTCTACACCAGCCTGCCCCGTCCCCCAAGAACAGTACTTCTGTCTTGTCAGGATTCAACCTCAATCCATTAGCCGCCATCCATCCTCCAACCACTTCCAGGAACTCGCACAGGACCTTCACTTTGCGAAATCATTGCAGGAGATCTTCGGGTCTTTACAAGGCCCCGATGATAAAGGTGGTTCCATTAAATTACGAACCACCCAAAAGAGTCTCCTGTTACTATTTTCTGCAGATGCAATAGAGGCAGTGAAGAAAGTCTTCTTCGCCGTCTTACTGCCACTTGGTGGGCTTGATGTTGAGCTATAACCCATGTCCGGTCCGAATCAGAATGTGTTTTTGCCACCGGTGCTCTAGCTGTCTCAGAAATTGTTTCCTCACCCTCAGCTCCTGAGAAAACCATGGGGCTGTCCGGGCTCCATGCAATCGGAGAGGGCACTTCGGAGCCAGATAGTCGATAGTCCTGGTTAACTCCGCATTCCAGCAGGCCACCAGGAAATCAGCTGAAAGGCCATCAACATGGAATAAAGTAACCCCTGCCATTCTTTGGAAACCATTTGGATCCATTAAGTGCAGGGGCAGACCACCCGAATTGGTCCCAACTCCCTGCAGAGGGGAAGGGTCATGGAGAAAACCAGTTGCACCAGGAAGTGATCTGACCATGACACTTCTTTTGTTTCACTTTTACTTAGCGTCAGATCACCCACATCATTAGGGGTGAAACCAGGTCTAAGGCATGTCTGTGACTATGAGTTGGGCCAAACCTATTCAGGGACAGCCCCATGGTGCCATGCTTTCCACAAAGTCCTGAGCAGCCCCTTGTAAGGTTGTGTCGGCATGGATGTTAAAATCCCCTAGGACAACCAAACTAGGTGTCTCCAGGAGAACATCTGCCATGACCTGAAGCAGCTCAAGCAGGGAATCCTTGGTGCAGTGATGAGGTCAGTACACTGAAAGGAATGAATCCTGTACTCCCCCTATTGCGCAACTTTCAGAACATGCACTCAGAGAACTGGGCCTTCCCAGTAGGACGCCTGATGCAAGCTAGTGACTTCCTAAAAATCACTGCAAACCCCCCCCCCTCCTGCCCACATGACCTGGGTTGCTGTGCGTAAGAGAAACCTGGTGGACAAGAAGTGGCCCATCTGCTTCATCCAACCAAGTCTGTTATACATGACAGGTCAAGTCCTCCATCCACAATCAAGTCATGGATGGCAGTGGTCTTATGAATCATTGACCTAGCATTGCACAGCAACACCTTCAGGTCATGTGGGTTTCCCTTGTTGATTCCAGTAACCATCTGGTCAAGACCAGACCTGGAGGCAGGGATAGTCTTCAAACAATGACTAAGCCTCCCTCCTCGGTAATGACATGGTCTGGTCTTAGCATAACTCCTCCTCCTGCCCATGATCACTGAGATTAGATGTCCCAGTGCACCCCCCCTCCCCTCTGGAACTTGCCCCATAACTTTCTCAAATGAGAGAGATAAAGGATACAGAGCTGTCAAATATTCCACAGTACTACCCCACAATATATTTCATTCCTAGTATTGTGTATTGTCTGCAGCATGCAGTTTCAGATTCAATGCATTGCTTTAAAATATATTTTATTATCAAATAGAAACCCATATATGCACAACGTCCTTCAATCAAACCTTTTCTAATTGAACAAGATAATCAAAAGATTTTCTCTTAAGATTTGCTGACACAGTTAAGTCTGATTGCACTACATTTGAATGTGTTGGAGGTGAAATAGACAATCTTAAAAGTGGTAGAAGGAGAACAATGGATGGATAACATAGAAAATTGGATGAAGGGTGCACAGAGCAATGCCTAAGAAATATTAAAATGATTTCAGTTCAAGCTGAAAAATTGTAGGGCCAACCATTCACATGCAGAAACAGAAACAATGTGGTTTTTATAGAACTCTAAATATACTTTTAGAAGGATGCCCTAAATGTAAGAGTTTCCACAAAGCATTTTGGATTTCTTTGTTTCTCATGCTGTAGATGAATGGATTCAACATAGGAGGAATTATGGTATATATAACAGAAAAAAATATATCCAGATCAGAAGAAACACTACTGGGAGGCCGTGCATAGGCAAAGATTGCAGTGAACACAAACACAGTGACAACTGTAAGGTGGGGAAGGCAAGTTGAGAGGGCTTTTTTCTTACCATGTACAGAAGGAATTTTGCGCACTGCAGAGCGTGTTCTCACTGAAACAGAGAGCACGTGTTGCGGTTGGGACATACAAGCCACCCTGCTGTTTCCAGGCAGATGGAGGCAGCCAAAGGCTGTAAGGGGTTAATGGTGTTGCCTGTGAATTTACATATGGCCAATAAGGGAGGAGGAACAGAGGGTATATATATTCAGGTCGCCTCCCCCGGGCGTCCTCGTGGCTTCTGCACCGGATCAAGGAGCGGTCTGCTGGAACCGGTTGTATACTGAGCCTGATATCTACTTACTCCTGTTCTAAATTCTTCCTATTTCCTAATTCCTCTCTCTTCCTTTGTTTTCTCCTGTTAATTTCTTTTCCCCTCCTCCGCCTCTTTTATTTTACTCATCCTTTCCCCCCCTGTTTTATTGTTTATTTAACGGCGGCGATCAGAGGTTCGGCTGGGAGAGGTTTCTCCACCCCCGCCCCGGGCCCGGGGGGGAGGCTTCCTCCCCGGCCTTTTGGGCTCCTCTTTTGGCGAATCCGGAGGGCTACGAGGGCGTTTGGGGCGGAGGTGCAGCAGGGCGCGGCCTACCCCCCTCTTATTTTCGGCAACTGCAGTGCCGTGATTACTGAGCGCCATCAGGCCGCCCCCCCCCGGCGCTGCGGCGAAAGTTACCTTTATTTTCGAGGCTGTAGCATTCGGTCTGGGCCGTTGCTGCACCCTCATCCCCAGCGCTTGGGCCTAGTCCACGCGATCGCGCGGTGGCGGTGAGGGCACGCCCGCCTTTTTTGCCTCCTGTTGGCCCCGTCGGGTAGCGAGCGGCCTGCTTGCGGCGCGCCGGCACGCGTGGGCCTTTAGGGACTTTGGGCCTGTGCCGCGCGTTCGCGCGGCTGTTGTGGGTGGGCGCTCGTCATATAGAGGCCTCTAGGCCCCGCAGGAGACTGGTGCGGCCTGCCTGGCTTCGCGCCTGCGTGCTCGGGCCTGCAGGGACCTGGGGCCTGGTCCGCGCGACTGCGCGGCCGTGGCTGCTAGCGCCCGCCATTTTGGAGCTTCTGCGGGCCCTGCTTAAGTTGAACTGCCGGTTTGGCTCCGCGCCGCTGCGTCAGGGCCCACAGTGACCTGGGGAATTTCCCCGGCGCGGCCTGGGGCCTTCTCCTTTACTATTAATTTGCTGCGTAATCGCAACCAATTCCCCACTTTGGGCTCCCCCTGGTGGCCCAGGGTGGTACCGCGCCTAATTTTATTCTCATTGTGAGCGGCTGCCCCCTCCCCCTGCTGGTTGTTTGAATATTGGCATATCCGGCTAATTAGTTGTTTTAAGTGGGTCAAGGATAGCAGTCTATCGTTGCCTGGTTCGTCTTTGATTGTTTCTGGTCTGGAGGTGGGACCTTTTGGCCTGACTCCAGCGCTCCTTTTGGGTTTGTGAATAACTGCTTTGCAGGTTGGGCCTGTATCCAGTCAAATAGGTAGATAGTTAGATAGATAGATAGATTGATACTGATTTATCTGCGTTTTGAAATTTTATCGTTGCTTACAGCCAAGAGCTAATTCCTTGCTCATACTTCCTGTATAGGTTGATTGCCTATTGGTCCTTGCAGGAGCGGCTGGGAAGCAGTGGTGCTAGGGCACAGCAGCGGTATTCTGGTTGGAAATTGTTACTGTTTAGCAACGTTCCTGCTTTGGGAAGTAACTGGCTTTTGATTTTCTTTCCTGCTAGCAGGTATGGCACCAAAGAAGGCTGTTTGCTCCGGTTCAGCCAGGGCTTCGAAACGGCCTATTAGGGGCCCATCTCAGGCGCTTCGCTCACCCTCTCCCAGCCAAACAGTGGGGAGAGTGCAATCCTTAGTCGCAAGCATGGCTGGAGATCCTGCGGCCCTTTCACGCTTTGCAGCAGAAATGGACGGCGTCCTGCAACGTTGTTCTTCGCAACCATCTACATCCGGAAGGCCGCCCTCCTCGGCTTTGTTGTCTTCGCCAGCCTCCCCGTCATCTAGCGAAGACGGGAGTGAAGGATCTCCAACAGGGGGCCTAATTGGGGGCCCGCATTTAACCCAGTCCCCTGTCCTTCCTGTTATTCAGAACCAGCCTCGGAGGTCGGGCCGCCTCTCTGGGCGGGCTGCTAAAAGAAGCGCCCCACCGGCGGTTTCTACTCGCCGGTGTACGCCCGCTCGGCCTCCAGCTGAAGTAGCATCGGGTTCTGGCACCTCACGTGTTGTCTCTATGCAGTCTGTTCCAGTCCCATCTCAGCGGGATCCCGATTCGGAGTCCTCTATCGAAGACAGTCTCCCGGTCCCCGCCAGGAAGTCGTTGGGGGGGAAGCGTCATCACAGAAGGTCATCCAGGAAGCGTGCGAAGCGGAAGAAGGACGACTCTTCTTCCTCTCTTTCGGGTACGTCTTCCTCTAGTTCGGATGATGAGGGTAGTTACATGGAGCTTTATTGGGGTTTTGGCGAATCGGTCTCTGGGCTCCCTCGATGGGCTTGGGAACGCAGGTCGAACACTCATCGGGCAAAGTATGGGGCTGTACAGGAATGTAGGGATGGCGTGTTGGTTCCTGACGTTAAAGTTTCAACTAACTCGGCCAGGGATATTATTCCAGGCTCTCATTTGTCGTCAAAATTGCGGTCCAGAATTCTAAATGGGCGCTACATTGATATCTTCAAATTGGTTCCACCTTCTGATGATCAGGAGAAAGGAAACTCTTCTTCCAAGAGGCGTTCAGGGACCGCTGCGGTTGACAGGACTTTTGAGCATTGGCTCGATTGTTTCCAGGTCTTTGCCGGCGTAGTTATGGCAGCTTATCCTAGGAGGTCCCTTCATTTGATAGTCTATTTATCCATTGTGCGCTCCGCCTTCACCAAAGCGGGTGAGAAAGCGGCAATTAAGTATGATGAGAATTTCAGGCGTCGTGGTGCTAAGATTCATTCTGCCCGTTGGGACCGTAAGGATCTTGACGTGTGGACCACTTACGTGGCCCCACTTATCGACAAGAAGGTACCGGAGCAGCAGAAGTTGAAGAATTTTGCTTTTAAAACAGGCCGTCGCCTGCCATGTTGGGATTTTAATAGGGCCTCTTGTCAGCGTCTAACTTGTAGATTTGCGCATAATTGCGAAAAGTGCAACGGAGCGCACCCCGCTTCCTCCTGTTTTGGTGGCAGGCGGCCCTTTCGTGGGGGAAGAGGGGGTTCTCAGCAACCCCCCAAGCCCGCCGCCCCCTCCCCCTCCACCTCAGGTACCGCAAAATAGTGTACTGACTTCATTGGCCTTTACTCCTGTGTGTTTGCCGGCCTTATTGCGGTGGCTTCAGTTCTACCCGGACAGGGTAGCGGCGCGTTATTTGAGTGAAGGCTTCTCTGTTGGTTTTCGGATCCCGGTAGCCATGACGCCGGTGGCACGGAATCCGTCTAATCAAAAATCGGTTCGTGAATTGCCTGAAATTGCCCATAGGAAGATTTCTAAGGAAGTGGCTATGCTTCGGATGGCTGGTCCTTTTTCTGCCCCTCCATTTCCTAATTTGCATGTATCCCCATTGGGTATCGTGCCTAAGAAAGCCCCAGGCGAGTTTCGATTGATTCATAATTTGTCACATCCTAGGGGTACATCGGTTAACGATGTGATTCCTCCAGAGCTTTGCTCAGTGAAGTATGCCTCCCTTGATCACGCGATCAAGATGATTCGGAAATTTGGTAG
This sequence comes from Podarcis melisellensis, assembly GCF_964234715.1. Lineage (NCBI taxonomy): Eukaryota > Metazoa > Chordata > Lepidosauria > Squamata > Lacertidae > Podarcis > Podarcis melisellensis. The sequence continues at coordinate 24,969,286 of NC_138545.1, read as the reverse complement.
GGCTGCTTTGCTGGCAAAATGCGATATTGAATCGGCGTTTCGTCTACTGCCTATTCATCCGGAGGACTTTTGGCTTCTAGGTTTCCAGTTTGAAGGAAAATATTATTTCGACAAAGCCATGCCTATGGGCTGTTCGGTAGCTTGCGCTGCGTTTGAATCTTTTAGTACCTTTTTGGAATGGGCCCTCAAAGAAAAGACCGGGCTGGTCGGAGTTACTCATTATTTGGATGATTTTTTACTGGCTTCAGATTGTTCTACCGATAATTGTTCGGTGTTGTTGCGGGCATTCGCGGATCTTACAGTGGAATTGGGGGTGCCATTAGCGGCGGAAAAGACGGAGGGTCCTTCGACCCGCCTCACTTACCTGGGTATCCTGTTGGATACGGTGTCCCAAACCTCTAGCTTGCCAAAGGATAAGCTGGTTGCGTTGCAGACGGTCATAAGAGAATTGCTCCCGCTAACGAAGGTGTCCCTATTGCAGCTACAATCGTTATTAGGGCACTTGAATTTTGCATGTAGGGTGGTGGCTCCGGGTCGCCCCTTTTGTTCTCGTTTGGCTCGCCTCACGGTGTTCGCCTCTCTAGTGGGGTGAGGGCTGACCTCAACATTTGGCTTGAATTTTCAGAGGATTTTAATGGGGTGTCGTTATGGCAGGACACGCTGAACTTGCATAACGATTTCCAGGTGCATTCAGATGCGGCCGGTTCACTAGGTTTTGGTTTATATTGGATGGGCAGGTGGTGTGCCATGCGTTGGCCTCCTGATTGGCAAGGGGAAGCCATTACGCGGGACCTAACTTTTCTCGAGTTTTTTCCCATTGCAGTGGCAGTGCACTTGTGGGTCGAAGAGTTCAGGGACCGTCGTGTCTGCTTTTGGACCGATAACCAGGCGGTGGTGGATGTGCTGGCCAAGCTGTCATCCCGTTCTCCGAGGGTTTCGGCCCTGTTACGGGCTTTCGTTTTACATTGTTTACGTTATAACATAGTGTTTTCTGCTCGTTTCGTTCCTGGGGTGTCTAACGAAATTGCCGATGCTCTGTCCCGTTTTCAGATGGAGCGGTTCAGACTTCTGGTTCCGGAGGCTCAGGAACGTCCGGAATATTTCCCGGATCATCTCTGGAGCCTTGGCAGGAATTAGTTTTTCAGGGAGTAGCGGCCTCTATTTCCTCTTCTACTCTCAGGTCGTACACTAAAGCTTGGAATGATTTTTGGTCTTTTACGCACCAGTCAGCTGGGCAGGAAAGGTTGGCTTCACCATCTACCTCTCAGGTGCTGAAATATTTGGCGCACCTATTTCAGTTGGGTCGCGCGCCTAAGACGATAAGGATCCAGGCAGCCGCCATTGCCTTTTTCTGTAAGGCTTACTTTGGCAAAGATCCTTGTGAGAAGTTTGTGGTGCGTAGAGCCCTGGAGGGGTGGGGTAGGCTCTGTCCTTCTCGGCCAGCTATTCGACACCCTATATCATTTGATTTGCTGTGTAAGATGCGCAGAGAACTGTGAAAGGTTTGCTGGTCCAGGTATGAGGCTCGCCTCTTTTCTGCAGCCTTTTCTATTGCATTCTTCGGAGCTTTGAGGGTTGGTGAAATCGTATGGGAGGAACATAAACATGGCCATTCGAGGGGATTATTACTTCGGGATGCACTGTTGTTCCCGAATGAGCTAAGGCTCTTGATTAGATGCTCTAAAACTGACCAGAAAGGAAAGGGAGCCCTTCTTCGTCTCCCTGCCACAGGAGGGAAGGGACCTTGCCCGGTTAAGGATGTTAGTAAATACCTGGCCATCCGGGCTCCTGGGGAAGGTCCGTTGTTGAGGCATGAGAATGGGTTGCCCCTGTCTAGGCGCCAGTTTGCAATGGTGATGCGGAAGGCCATCATGGCTTGTGGTGATTCTGCTTCTGGTTTTGCCCCCCATTCGTTTAGGATCGGGGCAGCCACAACGGCAGCGCATTGGGGCCTGTCTGCCAGCAGAATAAAGAATTTGGGTCGTTGGAAATCGGACGCATTTAGAGGTTATGTTCGTTAACATATGTTTCTTTATTTACATGTTCATCCCAGGTGTAGCAGCAGTCCGTATCTGGATGGTGGGGCACAGCATCGTGCATTGGGCCGGCATCGAGGCCAGGCAGCGAGGATTGGGATCAGGTCTCGGCCTTCCTCCTCACGTACATGTATCATGGCTGTCCAGAAGGGGAATGTCTTGGACAGAGTTTCTACCGTTGATGCGAAGGCAGTTGGGCGTTGAAGGGCCGCCCACGGCCATTGTGGCGCAGCTTGGGGAGAACGACCTGGTTACCATGGGCTGTGTTTATTTACGGACTGCAATATTGGGTGACCTGGAAGTGCTGCACGCAATGGTGCCGGCAGCAAAAATATTCTGGTCAAGGTTCTTGCAAAGGCGGGTTTGGAGAGGCAGTCGTTGCCCGACGGCAATTGAAAGGGCCAGGAAGCGTGTCAATGCCGCTGTCTCAAAAAAGGTTTTTGAGCTGGGGGGTGATGTGATTTCTCATCCCGAGATTCTTGCTAGGGACGAATCTCTTTTCAGGGGTGATGGAGTGCACCTGTCGGCCTTAGGGAATAAGGCTTGGCTGGCGGCTGTGATAGCCAAGCTGAGGTCTTGGCTGGGGCTGTGAGTGGTTGGCGGTGAGCGTAGGGCTCCATTGGCGGTTAGGCATTGGTTAAATTGGTTGGTTGAGGGGTAAGTGCCTACCCCTCCAATGGTGATGCGGAAAGGGAATTCCGTTAAAGGAATCCAGGGGCTTGCCATTCTTTGTCCTTGTCCCCGGAGTCGGACCTGGGCCCTGCAAGCCCCACAGGAACATGAGGGTGAGAGGTGTGAGACTGATCCCCGGCTTCATTTTCTCACCCAATACTTGTTTCCCACGCTGGCTTCCGCTGGAATCCGGAAGACCAGCTCTGTCCATGGGCAAGGACAGATAGTCATAACCAATGCCTAAGCAACCACTCACGTATTTGTATTTTAATAAAGTTGTGGCCAAAATTATGCCAAAAACCTTAAACAAAAATGATGTGTGAAGTGTGATTTTCTTGGTGGGTGGCATTGTGGGACTCAACACGCAAAGCGTGTTCTCACTGAAACAGAGAGCACGTGTTGCGGTTGGGACATACAAGCCACCCTGCTGTTTCCAGGCAGATGGAGGCAGCCAAAGGCTGTAAGGGGTTAATGGTGTTGCCTGTGAATTTACATATGGCCAATAAGGGAGGAGGAACAGAGGGTATATATATTCAGGTCGCCTCCCCCGGGCGTCCTCGTGGCTTCTGCACCGGATCACCCGCCCACCCTCCCTTTAATAGGCGAGGTTTATGGTTTGTTTGACCTTGCTATGCCTGTCATGGGGTCGTCCGCCTTGGTGCGGGGGCCTGGTAGGAATTTACCATTTGGCTGATTGGCTGGTGCCATTTGGGTTTCGCCTACTGCGTAGCAAATAAGTCACAACTTGTAAGGTTGGCGGTTAGGCATTGGTTAAATTGGTTGGTTGAGGGGTAAGTGCCTACCCCTCCAATGGTGATGCGGAAAGGGAATTCCGTTAAAGGAATCCAGGGGCTTGCCATTCTTTGTCCTTGTCCCCGGAGTCGGACCTGGGCCGTGCAAGCCCCACAGGAACATGAGGGTGAGAGGTGTGAGACTGATCCCCGGCTTCATTTTCTCACCCAATACTTGTTTCCCACGCTGGCTTCCGCTGGAATCCGGAAGACCAGCTCTGTCCATGGGCAAGGACAGATAGTCATAACCAATGCCTAAGCAACCACTCACGTATTTGTATTTTAATAAAGTTGTGGCCAAAATTATGCCAAAAACCTTAAACAAAAATGATGTGTGAAGTGTGATTTTCTTGGTGGGTGGCATTGTGGGACTCAACACGCAACAAACACCTGCATGTATGTTATGATGATGAAAAGGAAGCATCCTATTCCTATAAAACACCCTATCAAAATAAACCCTGCTTCAACTAGGTAAATGTTAGAGCAGGAGAGCATCAGTAACTTTGGGATTTCACAGAAAAATTGATTGACAGTGTTTGAACAGAATGTATTTGCAAACGTGCCACAAGTGTGTAACATGGCATAAAGAAGACTTGTAATCCACAAAATGACGATCATCTGAATACAAGCTGCTTTGTGCATTATTGTCTCATATTGTAATGGGTTGCAGATGGCAACAAACCGATCGTGTGCCATTACCGTTAGAAGGAAAAGGTCTGATGCTACAAAGAAGTAGAAGAAGAAAACTTGAACCACACACCCAGAATATGAAATTGACCTGCTGTTCATGATGGAATTGACCATCGATTTCGGTATGATGGCAGAAACGGAGCCAACATCCATCAGTGCCAAGTTTGTTAGGAAAAAATACATAGGTTTGTGCAGATGATGATCAAGGGCTACCGCTGCAACAATAAGAAGATTCCCAGTCACCGTTGTCATGTACATTCCTAGGAACAGAAAGAAGTGTAAGATTTGTAGTTTTCGAACTTCTGAGAATTCTTTCAGCAGAAAGATGGATATGGAAGTAAGATTGCTCATTTTGCCTTGATTAGTTGCATTCATTCTGTAGAAGGAAGAATATGAGAAGTGTCAACGTGTCAATATTCATTAACCAGTTATTTCAAACAAGTTTCTCATTGCATCTTTCCTACATTTATGTGGAATATTTACCAGGGCACCATTGTTCATTTTAAAGTCAAACAGTATGATGACAGTTGAATCAGCAGCATCATGTTTCAAGTATATATGATACCAATTGAACATGGATAGATGATAGGAAAAGAGAAACTTGATAAACGTCAAGTTTACATCAAATCTACTCAATCCCATTAAAACATTTTGAAATACCTTTAATAGCAAGATTCGATTTCTCTTGCCAAAGATATGCAAGTCCATGTATCTTCTCCATGAAGTACTTTCAACCTTCCTGTGCCCCTTGCCACAGAACATGTAACTGATGTTTTTTGTCTTTGAAATGTCTGCATATGTAAGGATGCGGGAAAGCAAATTATTTTTGGACTGTTTTGTCAACTTTGGATCTTACTCCCAAGTTGATGAAACAGCTGATCAGAAAACATTGGTGAAACTCTTCAAGTTCTTGTTGCTTCTTCTATTTTTAGCAGGCATGATGAAATAAATGCAACAAGTGATTGAAAACATGAAAAATGTTCACAAGTGTTCTGACATTTGTATGTATCTATGTACAGTATATGTGTGTATGTGTATTCAAGAAGTCAGTGTTGATTCAGTAGATGATATTGGGGTTTCATACACGATTAATATAACATAATTGTATCTATGTAAGAATGATATGTAGGGCTAAAATTCCTTGAGGTAAATACTGAATCTGAAAGAAGGCCCACATCTCCAGTTCAAATTTTAACATCAGTATTAAAGGAGAACTGGTGTATAACAAACCACAGTTATTTATCTAGTGAAGTGAGTGCTCCTTCCCCCTACCCACCACCCCATAGACAATGCTGTTCCAATGAGACAAAGGCAAATGAGATAGATATCAACTAATACAACAACTCCTGGATGTCAAGATCCAGATTTTGGGCAAGCACTCTTGGATGAGAGAACCCCAGCAGAGATTTAAATCACAAAACATGCAGCAAAGTAAAGCAAGGTGATACAGGCCATTAGACCTTTAAAACATCCACTTCTACATTGCTTCCAAAGTTCACCTCTTCCCTTTGCATAGAAAGAGACCACACATTTGGCAAGCAAGTTTTTAAAAAGTTTATTTACAAACTCTTCACATGTTAGATTCATGTGCTTTTCTATACATCAGTAAAAAAACCCAAAAAACAAATAATGCTTTTCCTGCATTATGTATTCATGTGTGTACATGTATTCAGTATGTGGTATGAGGTGTGTGTGTGTGTGTGTGTGAGAGAGAGAGAGAGAGAGAGAGAGAGAGAGAGTGTCACAGAGTGATTGTGGGAGGCAGAAAGGGAGGGACCTGACAGGAAAAGGGTGGAATAAAGGAGAGCTAGAGGAAAGTGAGAAGAAAAACTCAGTGAGCAAAGATTACATAGAAAAGGGAGGGACTTTTTGTTTTGTTTTTAAAAAGATTAAAGGGGTGTGTGCACAGAAAACAGAGAAGAAGGGGCATGGAAATGGGTGTGTTTGTGAAGTGAAGGGGTTGTGAAAAGTATGGGAGGAGGGGAAAGACAGTGATGGTGAGGAGGGGAAAGGGAGGAGGGGAAAGACAGTGATGGTGAAAATTGGGGTGCAAATGGAGTTACAAGAAAAGAGTGGAAAGATGATGGCATAAGTAGCCTGGAAGGGTATGGCAAAAAGGAGGGAATGGTGGCTGCACAATTGGGCAGGATGTGTGCTTAGTAGTTTCAATGAGTACAAGGAGGAAGATGCAGGAGTTTACAATGGCAGTAGTTTGTGTGCAATGGATCGCAAGGCATGGACATTGGGGTGAAGGTGAAAATAGCGTTGCAAAGTGGTACTACAGAATATAACATCCAGGCAGCTTCAGAAATGAGGCTAGGAAGGTGAAAAGTGAGCAGAGAAGTTACATGGGTTGAAAAGAGGAATCTCTAGAGGACGAATGTGAGGAAATAACAGAGGGCATGTTGAATGAAGTGAGCAAGGGTGAAGTCCTAATAAGAAAACATAATAGTTTTAGAATGTAGTGGCATACAAGCTATTACAATCTATTACAAATAGTACAGTACAGATAGAGTCATAGATCATAGAATTGTAGAGTTGGGAGGGACCACAAGAGTCATCTAGTCCAACCCCCTGAAATGCAGGAATCTTTTGTCCAAAATGGGTTCGAATCCACAACCATGAGATTCAGCTATGAGATTTTGCAAGGTGAACAATGCAAAGCGTGTTCTCCCCCATGGAGAGCACGTGTTGCGGTGGGGGCTGACGAGACACCTCACTGTTGCTAGGCAAAAGAGTCTGGCCATCTTTTAAGCAGGGGCGGGCTGTTACTGGGGAAATTTATATGTTGCCATTTATTGATTGACAGCCCTATTTGTTAAAAACATTTCACGCAGTGATGATATTCCTCTTTTCGCTGCGTGCTTCGGATCACCCGCCCTCCTTTCCCTAATGTTAGGCTGTTTGCTTGACCTTGCTATGCCTGTCATGGGGTCGTCTGTTTTGGGGCAGGGGCCCAGTAGGAAGTTTGTCCATTTGGCTGATTGACTGGTGCCATTTGGTTTTTGCCTACTGTGTAGCAAAATCGCCACAACTTGTAAGGTTGCGGTTAGGCATTGGTTTGGGAATTGGTTGGTGGAGGGGTATGGATTTGGCTGTGCCTGCCCCTCCAAAATGCTGCTGCTGCTAGGAGGGTTTTCCCTTAAAGGAACCCAGGGGCTCACCATGCTTTTGTACAAAACCCCCTGGCAAGGGGCTAGGGGCACGCAAGAGCCCCTGGGAGCATTCTGGGGAGAGGTGAGGCATGGTTCCCAGTCCCGTCTCTCTCCCCAGGTGACTTACCCTTTCTGACTTTGCGGGGGGTGCAAATGTCAGAGCTGTCCCCGTGTGGGGTCAGTTAGTCGCTACCAATGCCTAGGCAACATCTCACATTGCTGTAATTTTAATAAAGTTGTGGCCAAAATTATGCCAAAAACCTTAAACAAAAATTAAGTGTCATTGTGTTTTTATTTGGGGTGTCTTGGGGACCTCGACATGCAATAAAAACATTATGATGATGATGTGAAACCTGGTTTTCTTCAAAACTTTCTTACAAAGCTTTATATTTTGATGTTGTTGAAATGGTTGTTGTCTTTTATTATATTTGAATCTCTTGTAAATGAAATAAACAATTCACAATGGGAATGAAGAGGAACAATCAAGGCTAAAAAGACATGGATAATAAGGAGAAGGAATCACAGAGCAATGCCTAATGAATATTAAAATGCTTACATTGCAAAGTGGAAAAAATTCCAGTGTTAGCCACACATATGCAGAAGAGGAAACAAAACTATTTCTATAGAACTCTAAATGTACTTTTAGCAGAATGCCTGAAATCTAAGAGTTTCCACAAAGCAGTCTTGATTTCTTTGTTTCTCATGCTGTAGATGAATGGATTCAACATGGGAGAAATTATGGTATAGATCACAGCAAAAGCTACATCAAGAAAGGAAGAAACATTACTGGGAGGCTTTGCATAGGCAAAGATTGCCGTGCCCAGAAACAAAGATACCACAGTGAGGTGGGGAAGGCAAGTGGAGAGGGCTTTTTTCTTACCATGCACCGAAGGTATTCTGCGCACTACAGCAAATACCTGCATGTATGTTATGAGGATGAAAATTAAGCATCCTAGTGCTATAAAACACCCAAGCACAATCAGCCCAGCTTCAACTAGGTAAATGTTAGAGTAGGAGAGCTTTAGTAATTTTGGGACTTCACAGAAGAACTGATTGACAACATTAGAAGAGAAGGTGATTACAAAAGTGCTGCAAGTGTGTAGCATGGAATAAAGAAGACTCAGAATCCACACAGTGACAACCATTTGAATGCAAGCTCCTTTGTACATAATCATCTCATATTGTAATGGGTTGCAGATGGCAACATAGCGATCGTGTGCCATTACTGTTAGAAGGGAAAGATCAGCGAATGTAAAGAAGAAGTAGAAGAAAACTTGAGCCACGCACCCAGAATATGAAATTGATCTGCTGTTCATGATGGAGTTGGCCATAGATTTGGGTATGATGGCAGAAACGGAGCCAACATCCATCAATGCCAAGTTTGTTAGGAAAAAATACATAGGTTTGTGCAGATGATGGTCAAAGGCTACTGCAACAATGATGAGAAGATTCCCAACCAGGGTTGTCAAGTAAAATCCTAAGAACAGAAAGAAATGTAAGATCTGTAGTTCTCGTATGTCTGAGAATTCCTTCAGCAGAAACATGGAAATGGATGTAAGATTGCTCATTTTGTCTTCAGTACTTGCATTCATTCTGTAGAAGGAAGAAACTGGGAGGTGTTAATATGGCAGTATTAACTGGTTATTTAAAACAGGTTTATTCATATTTCACTATAAACTCCATCAGATTTTGCTTTGATGAACAGTTGTGAAACAGTTTTGCACCAAAACATTCCATTTGTAAGCTGTATCTCATTCATTTATTATTATTAAATGTATTAAGAAGCGCAGTTTCCACCCAATAAACATTAATATTCTTTTGTAATACAAAATAATATTGAATATATGATCATTGAAATTTTCATTTCTGTTGGTGTTCTGAATATTTTTGAGACTCTACAGCTGCAAATACAAAATTTTAAGTGCATTATACAAAGGTGACACTAGATGGTCACTAGTTCCTTTACCCCAAAAGAAAGTTCCTATTGGGGAGTGAATTCAAATACATACCTCAGCTGCATAGCCATGACAGGACTTCCATCCATCCATTCTCTCTCCTTCTCCCACCTCCTTCACTCACTCCCCATCTCTCTCTCTCTCTCTCTCTCTCTCTCTCTCTCTCTCTCTCTCTCTCTCTCATACACACACACACACACACACACACACACACACCAGTGATTGGCACTGACTCATAGCTGTCGAAAGTTTTCAATAAAAAAGGATGCCGTACCATTTCAGCTTATCCCTGCATAGAAGTAACTGAAGGGTAGTGTGGGGGGAGATGAAGCTCCTACTCACACCCTTATCCATAGCATGGCTAGTTCATTGTGGATTTGGTGCAAGTCATCCTTGGAATGTTTCTGTAGCATTCACACAGGGTTGTCCTCATCAAAATACCAGTCAAAATAGAAGCCATCAAAAGTTCTCACATCAACCCTGACTGGCTGGGTGATGGTTCTAGACTAATCTGAATTTCTGTTCCCAGGAGCAACAAAAAGTGGTGAAAGAGTAACAGCCCAAGAGCAATGTAGGGGGAGAAACATGGAATGATGAAAACAAAGAAAGAGCATCATAGATTGATCACCATTGGTATCATTAGATTCATAGTTCAAAAACTTATGAGTACCTTGGCTCTTTAAAAACAGCTATGTTTCTTTGTGGGTAGGTGATGTTTTTGGTTTAGCTGTTGTAGATCATCACTAATTGCACATTCATACAATCATCTAAGAAGTTTTCATATTTTCTTGGTACCTCCCAGAATATTGTGCAGTGGTTATATTTCTAAATTTGTTTTTAAAAGTTGTATGTGCAGGACATTAATTGGAAATGTGCTTTGACATTCTGGGAAATTGCTCCCATGAATCCAAAACAGCTGATTGGAATCAGAAGTCATCGCCCCCCCACCCCAATTATAGCTGCCTCTCTTTTAATGACAAACACACACAATCTAATAGTTAATATGAGCACTCTGAGTCTGATGCAGCATTCCAGATCCCACTGCATTTCGTAGGGAGCTCTTCCCTTCTGCCCCTTGCAGACCCATATGCAGATTGGAACATAGCTATGAGGATTACTGCAGCCGATCAATGCATGCTTTGACAAAAGTACTTATGAAGTTGTCTGAATACTTCCTTCTTTATTTCAAAAACATCTTAAAACTCTTTGGAGCTGCCAGTAAAGTCAGCAGCACAAAAATAAAAGGTCATTTAAAATGCTTGCAGGAAGTGACAATATATCCAATAATATATTTAGAGATGCAGACAGGCATTTTTATTGCTCTCGATAATTGTTCAAGAAGAGACTGTCCAGCAAGGATTTAAAACCATTGTTTGATAAATAGCAACTCCCCCCCCCCCATATGATTCCCTAAAAAGGAATAGCACAATAATACTATAAACATGCTCAATAAGGTCTTGCCTCACCTAGATCCAGTCCCAAATAAATTTGTGGGCTAGGCTACTTTAAATAAGGTTTAAAAATTGGAAACAATTAACAAGTTAGACATTTGGTAAAGTAGAATGGTTTAAGGATGGCTGCATCATTGCTCTGATGTTTCAAGTATACATGAGACCACTTGAAACTCAATAGATTACTGGAAATGAAAAAAGTGACCAGCACCTCTAGATTACATCAAAATAATAGAAAACTACTCAACTACCTTTATTTATAATAATCAGTTTCCCCTCCAGCTGCTTTAGGGTTGAATTTTTTGATGATTTGAGAGTCCCTGCATTTTCCCAGCCGATCACATTACCCTTGCTGTGACCCTTAGTATAGAATATGTAATTGATTTGTTGCCTTTATGAAGACTGCCTATGTTACAGTAAAATTCATTAAATGTTGCATCAACTAATAGTGACAGCACACATGGGAAAGTGAACTATTCTGAGTTTCTTTTGCCATTTGGGGATCTTATTCCCAAGAGTGCAGCATTGCTGATCTGAAAACATTGTTTAAACTCCTCAAAGTAATGTTTCTTCTTCCACGTTAGTTGCAGATGCAAAGAAATAACATCTACAAGATGTTCCTCAATGCATGAAAAATGATGACATGTGTGGTGAATCTATGGCTAGCATTAGTTCAGATTTGTTTGATTACATTCAAATATAGTTGCCATTTCTAGATAGAGATAGACTTCCATAGCAATCCATGTTCTGGTAACCTCCTGGTTGAATCATATATTGGATTATACATAGGACTGCCAATGAATATGACCTAGGAGCTTCAGTTAGTGCAGAACCTGGCTGCCAAAATTCCAACTGGTTCAATAAGATGTAGTAATATAATTTCTATTATAAGAGGATGGCACCGAAACCTACCTTTGAATTGCCACTTCCTATATCATTCTCTTGACCCCAAAATAACTTTGATTATAGCCTTTTGCCGAGTACTACCTAAATGGAGGTGCATTTTGTATTCAGTAAAGAGAGAGGATGCAATAAAGAGAAAGTTCCCAGAATCTTGGTTTGTTGAGGTCTCCTAACAGCTTTCATATTGCTCAGTAAATCAGACTTTCCAGGATTCGGTGGAGGAAAGCCATGGATCTTTAAGGGTGATAAGAGTGCTTTAAATGTATGGTGTGGATGAGATGATGGTATTTCCCCCCACCTCTGAGAACAAGGCCCAATTTAAGAAGGTGAACAAAGTGAACAAGACAATGTTCTGGGATTTTTAAAAAAATGGCCACAACTTTATTGATTTCAAAATTTGTTAGGATTTAGCATAGGCATTGGGCATATATCCCTCTCAGCCCCCTGTTGGAGGACTGAGGCTTCATAGGGTCGTTCATGGGATATATGGCCCCATCGCAAGACGCAGGTGATCAAATTATGGAGACATGCAGAATAAAGTTGACGCATTAGGGGGAATTTGTGTCAAAGTTGCCTGATATGCATTCATCCATTGTTACATTTTGCTCTGTATTCTATGCACAGACTTCCAGTGGCTCTCTGGGCCTTCAGACAGTGCATCATTCCTTGCCCTGCTTGGAGATGCCAAGTTTTAAACCAGGAACTGCCTTCATGCAAAACAGATGTTCTACAACAGATTATAGGGGGAAAGTCAAATACAGAAGGTGATTGTGAAGCACCCACATGCCTTCTTATAGAATTCTGGATATGATTTTAGAAGAATGCCCTACATCTAAGAGATTCCACAAGGCAGCCTTGATCTCTTTGTTTCTCATGCTATAGATGAATGGATTCAATGTGGCAGGAATTATAGAATACATCACAGCAAAAGCTATATCTAGATCAGAAGAAGCTTCACTGGGAGGCCTTGTATAAGCAAACACGGCAGTGAACAGAAACACAGAGACAACAGTGAGGTGGGGGAGGCAAGTGGAAAGGGCTTTTTTCTTACCAAGGACAGAAGGGATTTTACGCACTGTAGAAAAGATCTCCATGTATGTTATGATGATGAAAATGAAACAACCAAGTCCTATACTACAGCTTAGCACAATAAATCCAACTTCCACTAAGTAAAAGTTAGAACAGGAGAGCTTCAATAATTTTGGGATTTCACAGAAGAATTGATTGATAGAATTAGAACAAAACCTGTTGGCAAATGTGCCCCCAGTGTGTAATATGGCATTAAGAAGGCTAATAATCCACCCAATGGCTACCATTCGAATGCAGGCTCCTTTGTGCATAATTGTTTCATAGTGGAGGGGATTGCAAATGGCTACATAACGGTCATGTGCCATTATAGTTAGCAGAGCATAATCTGATGTTCCAAATAAGAAATAAAAGAAAACTTGAGCAACACATCCAAAATAAGAAATAAATCTGCAATTTAGGAGGGAAATCGCCATTGATTTGGGTACCATGACTGAAACTGTTCCAAGATCCATGATGGCCAAATTCAGTAGAAAGAAATACATGGGTGTGTGGAGGTGATGATCAAGCAGAATAGCAATAACAATAAGGAGATTCCCTATTATTGCCATTAAGTACACTATCAGAAATACGAAGAAGTGTAAGATTTGCAGTTCTCGAACATCTGAGAATTCCAGCAGCAGAAAGACAGTCATGGATGTAAGATTGTGCATTTTGTTCACATGCTACCTGTACAAGTAAGAAATCAAGAATTTTTAGCATACAAATATTGATTATCTAGTTTGATTTAAACAGAGCTCTTTTAATTTAACAGTCAAATGCATCTCATTTTCCTTTGTTTAATTCCCGCTGGGAAAACAATATGATGGTTCTTTTTCCCACTCACTATGTCCACTCATTTCCCTTCTACACCTTTTGCAAAGCCTCTCCTCTTTGCCAAGGGGAGGGGCTGTGAGCAGGTATCGCTTCCCACGCTTAGCAGGGGGCATGGATGGCCCACTGCATCAATGAGTCCCTGGCCTGTGTCATGCCCACAGACAGCCAATATGGCTGGCTGTGGGGCGTGGTTTGCCGCTCTTAAACCAGTGTGGAACTGTGGCTCAGTCTGTTTGTTTCCTGCACACACAGATCTTTCTCCCTCTCTCCTTTCCTCCCTCTTATTTTCATGCATTCAACAACTGAGCTTGTTATGGACCTCAGTTGGTCGCCTGTTGAAGAGGCATGGTTGGGTTTTTTTTCCACTTGGCAAATGGGCACCAGCCACTTGGTTTTTTTGCCTACCTCAAAGCAAATCATCACAACTTTGTAAGGTTTGGCAGTTTGGCATTGGAAAATGTGTTGTGTATTGGAGGGGAGGTTGTGGTCATCACCTACCCCTCCCTTTGAAGGGTATTCCGTTAAAGGAATTCAGTGGTCGTGGTTCCTGTCCAAAGCCCAGGTGGTGATAAGGGCCATGGCACGATCCTCCAGTGACTCTAGGGGAAAGCTTCCAGTTGATTTGTGTCAACAAGCTTCCCCTACTGGTTGTTAACCCTTGTGTGACTCCCGGCAGAGCAGGCAGGAGTCAAATATAGTCAGTTTGGATCCAGTGCCTAAGCCAATACCAGTCACATTCTGTAACCAATAAAGTTGTGGCCTTTTTTAGCCCATTAACCTAAAATACTTGTGTCCATGTGTCTTATTTTATCATAAAGTGGGGGTGGGGCCTCGACTCACAAATGTGTGCATTGCAACATGATTCTATATCCCTCTAGCTATCCCTTGACATCTGTGCATTAGATGGAACATCAGAAAGAGAAGCCACTTGCACACATATTGCACATAAATGTGCAAAGGGGCTCACTACTCAGTTATGGGTCCTAATGATGCATGTTTTTGCAGCAACTAGAGGACAACATGCATACAAAGTACACATATAGGCTGTACTCCCCCCCCCTTTAACCCACATTTTCCACAGAAGATCTCTAGCAAAATCTGTAAAAAATAACCCATTGTACATCTGCAGTCACTGCTGGGGTGCAAACTCTTTGGCACTTTTTTGGGGGGGTGGCCTGTTTGTCAGCTTTGGGCTGACTTTTCAGTGACTAACCTCTATTGCCCCACTCCTCCTTTCATTTGTTCCTTGCATTAGCAGATTTGCACAAGAAACGTAATAATGAAAATCAATGATTGGGACTGTTTGCTCCAAAAAGAGTTGATTTAATGTGTATGCCACTATTTCTCTAAACCAACTAATTCCTCTTTCCTTGGAATTGGAGAATGTGTCTGACTGAGTGAAAAAGCAGCATGGCAGCCAGACCAGGACTCCGGGAGGCATGTATGTGCATGTGATTCTGCTCTTGTGACACATCCTGGATTGCATTGCAGCATTTATTTGAGCAGGCACTGAGCAAAAGTTAGGTAGTACAGCAGGAAAGTACTAAGAGCACAGAGCTGGATTAGGGCTATGTGACCTGCCACTTTACAAGTCTGCTGCCTTCATATGTGGTTTAAGATGCTGTCCTATATCTAGTCTTTAAGAAGGGAACGGGGTGTGGGGAGGAAGACACCCTTCATCTCAGCCAGCAAAAGGTCTTGGATCAACCCTGAGTGGCTCATCTGGGTTTCTGTTCCCAGAAGCAACAAAAAAAAGTGGTGAAAGAGTAACAGCCCAAGAGTAATGTTGGAGGAGAAATAGGGAATGATGAACACCAATATGAAGAATCATAGATTTATGACCATAGGTTGCTTTATATTCACTGTTCAAAAATTAAAACTTACCTTGTCTCTTTATGAACAGCTGTGGTTCTTTGTGGGTAGGTGATGTTTATGTTTAGCTATTGTAGATCATGACTAGTCATACATTCGTAGAGTCATCTGAAAATTCTTCCAGGAGGTGACAATACGCCCTAAACAGGTTGCCATATTTCCCTATAGGTAAAGCTAAAGGGACCCCTGACCATTAGGTCCAGTCGTGACCGACTCTGGGGTTGCGGCACTCATCTCGCTTTATTGGCCGAGGGAGCCAGCGTACAGCTTCCGGGTCATGTGGCCAGCATGACTAAGCCACTTCTGGCAAACCACAGCAGTGCACGGAAACGCTGTTTACCTTCCCACTGGAGCGGTACCTATTTATCTACTTGCACTTTGACGTGCTTTCGAACTGCTAGGTTGGCAGGAGCTGGGACCAAGCAACAGGAGCTCACCCCATCACGGGGATTCGAACTGCCAACCTTCCGATCAGCAAGTCCCAGGCTCAGTGGTTTACACCACAGTGCCACCTGCATCCCTAATCTGTGGCAAAATCAGCAGTCACTGCTGGTGTGAAAATCTTTTAGCACATTTGGGGGGGGGGTTGGTGGTTTGTTAGCTGTGGGCTAACTGTTCAGTGTGTTGCCACATTCCTGCTTCCACCTGCTCCTTGCATGAGCAGATTTGCACAGTGTATGTGAATATTTCTCTAAAGTAATTCCTCTTTCCTTGAAATTGGTAAATGTGCCTGATTAAGTACAAAAGCATCAAGACAGCTAGGAAGTTTCATTTATGTTCATGCATTGTTCTGCTCATGTTACACATGCTCAGAGTCAGCCCACCCATGAGGTGAGGTGAGGTGAGGTAACCGTCTCAGGTAGCAGGGGCAGCAAACCATGGTGTAGATCTTTATTTTCTGCTTGTTCCTGAATATCTTCACTCACACTTTCTTTCCCAGCAGGGAGTGGAGTGCTGTTTTGATGTTCACCCCAGGTACCAATATGTCTTGGGCCAACCTTACAAATGTTGGTACCTCCACTGCTGCATTGCAGCTTTTCTTTGAAAAAGCCACTGAGGAAAAACTAGGCAGCACAATAAGCAAGAAGCAGCCAAATATTAGAGGACGGAACTGGATTTGTGTTTTGTGACCTGCCCAATGCCTCCTATGGTAGCCTCTGCCCTCGTGTGTGGTTTACAATGCTGCCCCATCCCTAGTCTTTGCACAGGGAATTGGGGTGAGGCAGAGAGAGAGAGCAAGTCAACCTTCATCTCAGTCAGCATAATGACTTAGATAATATCTGAGTGGCTGGGTGGCAATTTTAGATTAATTTGGATTTCTGTTCCCAGAAGCAACCACCACCACCACAACAAAACTGCTCAGGGAAACTTGTGCTGTAAGAGTAACAGCCAGAGAGAGATGAAGGTGGAGAGACAGAGAATGATGAAATAGAAAAGAAAAGGAATAATAGATTTCTTACTATGGATAGCATTAAATTAATATTTCAAAAATCAAAAGTTACCTAGGCTCTTTAAAAACAAGCGGGTTTCATTGTGGGTAGGTGAAGTCTTTTGTTTAGCGGTTGTAGGTCATACATTAATAGAGTCGTCTGAGAATTTTACATCTTCTTTTCACCCTTGCCAAAATATGGTGTAGCAGTTTTATTTCTAAATCAGGTTTTAAAAGCTGTATGTGTAGGAGGTTCATTGGATATCTGCTTTGGCATTTTGGGAAAACACTCCCATGAGTCTAAACTGCTGATCAGAACTGGAATTCCCCCACTCCAATTATTGCTGCCTCTGTTTTTTGTCACAAACAAAAAGAAATAATTCGTATAAGCACTCTGTGTCTGATGCAGCATTCCAGAGCACACTGCATTTTGGAGGGAGCTCAGCCCTTTTGTCCCAGAGTGGTGTAGTGGTTAAGAGTGGTAGTCTCATAATCTGGTGAACCAGTTTGATTCCCTGCTCCTCTATGTGCAGCTGCTGGGTGACCCTGGGCTAGTCACACTTCTTTGAAGTCTCTCAGCCTCACTCACCTCACAGAGTGTTTGTTGTGGGGGAGGAAGGGAAAGGAGAATGTTAGCCGCTTCGAGACTCCTTAGGGTAGTGATAAAGCGGGATATCAAATCCAAACTCCTCTTCTTTTTCCTTGCAGTCCCCCATGTGTGGATCGGAAGATAGATATGAGGATTAGTGCACATATCAATGAACCAATCAATGCATGGGTTTGGCAACAATACTTGTGAAGTTGTCTGAGGGCTGCCTTCTTTATTTCAAAAACATATTAAAACTCATTGGAACTGCTAGTAAAGTCACTTTCACACAGATAAAACGTAACAAGGGATCATCTGTCATGTATTACTCTGTCCTGGGCTATATGAGTTTCTTGGCCATTGCCAGCCAAGCATGGCTTTTTTTGCCTGCCCAGAAACTACCTGACAGATTTATTGAAATGAAGTTTATCACGTTCAGCATGTTGATATTTTGCAGTGTTTGGTTATCTTTTGTTCCAACCTACCTGAGCACAAAGGAAAAATACATGGTGCCTGTGGATATATTTTTTCACTTAACTTTCATTGTTGGGCTGCTGGGTTGTATCGTTCCCCTCAGATGTTATACATCATTGAGTTTAAGCCTGGCCTGAGCAACAGGGCACAGCTAATAAGAAAGAAATGTGTCTGCAGTTTGCTATAGTCCACAGCTGATTGTATTTTGTTGATACCCGTGTCAATATTTTCTAAGGCATTCTGTCTTGGCAGCTGCCTAAAAGCTTTAAAAATCACTTCTAGTTGTTTTCTTTTAAGTATTTTGAATATACCCAGATTTTATTAAAAGTTAATCTGATGCACATGGAGACCTAAAGTATAAGCTCAGCTAACCAGCCAATCTAGAGGCCTTGGGCCTATTGTTTCTTTGTAGTGCTGTAGCACCCTGCTTGTGGTTAACGCTTAGCTGGAATGAAATATTCAACGCAGCAATAGAGAAATTAAAATAATAATTTATTTGTCAGACAAATAAATGAGAGACACAGTGGTATATGGTTACCAAAGCTCTGCCCACTCCAGCCCTGATGGTCAGCTCAGCCCCCTTGCTCCTCCTTTGGCTGCCTCTGTCCAATCAGCCTGGTTGAAATTCCTATTGGCTGTTTGCTAGAACCAATCATAAAAGATACACCCATTTCCTATTACCTTTTATGGGAGACAAAGAGCTATATTTCCTTCTATCTATTAATGGCAAATAAGTAGTCATTATATCTTACATTTACCTCGACCAGGCACCTTAATTACCAGATAACCTTTGGCCCCTGTTTCCCTATTCACTGCAAAACAGATGGCTAATGGTTTTAAATTTTTATTTTAAACAGATGTCAGAGATCTTGGGTTCACATTCTCACGCATCATCAATGAAAGATCTCCTTCTTTGGAGGTCTTTAAGCAAAGACCTGACAACCATATGTCAGGAGTACTCTGGTGGTGTTTCCTGCCTGGCAGGGGGCTGGGCTCGATGGCCCCTGTGGTCTCTTCCAACTATATGATTCTATGAAATAAGAATCTAACATTTCTTACTTTCTAAATCCTTTGCATAATTACATTTAAGCCAATATATTTCATACATTAACATATTTAGCTTTTTAGAAGGAAATGAAAGGCCTTTTCTATGTAAAAAGGGAACTTAGTAAGAGCTAAATTCTCTAAGTTCTCTGAAGCTTCAAAGCAGTTTCAGAGAGCTGCTTGCCTAGTTCAGCTCCTGTTTCTATTTGCCCTTTTAACCTTATGAAAATATGGCTCAAGTCTCTAATGGGAGGCACAATAATTCTTACTATTTACCAACTCTTAATTGTGTTTTTTCAGCTTGATTGTATTCTGTAATTTGTATGGTCAGTGTGACATTTTGTTCCCAGCCTGTAATTTCCTTTTACAACCCTGAGGCACTGCTATAGATCAGGGGGGCCCTTGATCAAGAAGATAAACAGCTGCCAGTCTTTTAGACAGCTGGTCTTCTGCCTGGCATTAAAACACACAAGCATCTGCAAATATATATTTTTAAGCTCATTTTAAAATACAGACCTTGATCAATAATACAGATCTTGATCAGATGCCTCAGTGCCTTATCTTGTGCTAGGAGCAGCTTTACTCCCAATGTTGTAAACACATTCCTAAGTGTCTACATTTGACAATGAGACAAGCTCTGCTCAAATGTCCTAACCTCCTCAGGTAGAAAGGAATGCAAAGAGATCACGTGCAGTGGGGGCTGCTTAGACAGAGAGTTCTTTGTTCGCTTGCTCAATGAATAGGTAATGAAGGAAAGACCATACAGAAGCACCCAGGGCCTTCTGATGGTCCCTCACTGGGAGAAGCCAGGTTACAGGGAACCAGGCAGAGGGCCTTCTCGGTAGTGGCAACCACCCTGTGGAACGCCCTCCCAACAGATGTCAAAGAAAACAACAACTACCATACTTTTAGAAGACATCTGAAGGCAGCCCTGTTTAGGAAAGCTTTTAATGTTTAACAGACCACTGTATTTTAATACTTTGTTGGAAGCCGCCCAGAGTGGCTGGGAAAACCCAGTCAGATGGGTGGGGTATAAATAATAAATTATTATTATTATTATTATTATTATTATTATTATTATTATTATTAATTATTACACATGGTATACCGGTAACTATTATTGTGTTGTAACTTTAGATTGGAGGAAGTTTATGTCATAGGTTTCCTTTTTCAAAAATCATGTTTAAATAACCAGTAATAAAATAAAAAAGAATAGTCCTAAATATAATAATAATTCCCAGTTTTCTTAACCATTTAATCATACTGGCTCATGTGTTTCTTCCCCAAACAATTATGAGTGTGATTCACACAAATATTAATACAAATTTATTCCTTAAACGTAACATTACAGTCCTGAATTTTGACCATTTTCTCCATGGCAGAGACTCAACTTAGTTAAACAAAATGGGAAACTTCTGTTCAAATGTGGAGGGGCAAAGTTTTTCTTCAGCAATTCCTCAGAGAATTCACAACTTCAAACTGGAGATTAGCCTGCCCATTAATTATCAAAAGGACTATAATTATTTCCTCTCTTATGCTAAAACCCCAAAGAATTGCAGTGGCCACCAGCAAAAACAGAAAATAAAAAAATACAACTTTTGTAGGATGATACAAATATATCCCTCATAGCATTCCAATCTGGGGCCAGGACAAAATACACACAAGACACTTCCACTTTGAAACCTGATGTTTTGCATTTTAAGTGGGAACCTTAAAAGATGAGACTATAAGGAAACAGGAGCATCCATGTCAAAGGCAAGGAAAAATTGCAAGCTTTTGAAAATAAATCTGTATTGCTGTTGAATAGTTATTTGTTTTCTGATTTTGAACATGAGAAGAAAAATTATGTGTACCAATCTGGATTTTTGCCCCATTTTTGTTTTAATTCCTTAATTTCTTTGTTACATATTTTGCGTGTTTTTAAAATAGTGTAAACAGCCCTGTGATCTTTAGATGAAGGGCTGTATAGAAATAATAATAATAATAATAATAATAATAATAATAATAATAATAATAATAATTATCTTGTATTTAGGATGGAGATTCTAGTAGCATTTCTTCTGATACAGCTTCCTCATATGGCATGCAAGGATCACATTCTTAACTGCATGGTTAAAGATCCACACCCTCCACTTCATGACTATCAGCAGCCAGGTGACCTCTTCATTGGTGGAATTGTTTCCCAGAGCATCATTGTCACAAATTTAATACCATTCACAGAAGTACCACCACAGACTCTGCATGAAGAGCTTCTGTAAGGAGTTTGTTTTTAATGCATTATTCTTTCTCTCACTTGAGTAATGTGTTTTGGCAGCTGCTGCCTGAGTTTGTCTCACTTTTAATAGGTTCCACTATGGGAACTCCACTAATATTGTTTGCAGCAACAAGCACTCAATAAACTGCAGTGCAGAAGTACTCCAACTTTCATATGGTTTGGTTATTTAATCTTCATTTAGGACAAGTGCACTTCAATAAATTGACTATTTAATGCTCTAGTAATGAAGATGGTGCTCATCTTACAAGATGCAGTACACAGGTGAGGGAAAATGTTCAGCCAAGGTGCATATTCACCCTTTGTCTCTAGTCTAGAGTCATATGCCAGCATCTCCGAAATCCCATGATCAAATAATATGCATGTACTGGACACAAAACACCCACATACATACACAGGCAAAATACACATGCGTACACATCCCCCTCTTCATTGGGGAGATGTCACCTGAAAGAGATATTTAAAACTCCCGTCTCCTGCCCTCTCAGCTGATACTGGAAATATGGCTTGCTCATTTAACATATTTCAAAGGGCACACTGCATTGTTGCTTCCATGGAATTGGCCTTTTAAAAAAATGAATAAATGCTTTTGCTAAGCATGGGTGGAATTGGATGAAAGCAGGTGATAGGGCAGGTGTGCTGCTCTACTTGGCTGAAATCAGAAGAGCCCTTGCAACTAACTCTTTGCTCCAAGGATGCTTTGGCAGCACAGTAAGGACAGCACACTGCAGTAGATGGTGACTTTAACCCTGACAATTTACTCCACTGCTGGGGTGGAGAATGGCTGAAAAGGCTTAATGAGTTTGATCTGATTATCTATAGGCCACCAGTGCGCTAACCCTACTGCAGAATGACATTCTAATACAGTACACATCTCTCTTTCTAGTGTGGTAACAAAGAATTACCAACACATTCTCACCTTGGCGTTTGCAATCAAGGAAATAAATGAAAACCCTCAGCTGTTACCCAACATCACCTTGGGTTTCCGCATTTATGACAGCTATTTCACTGCCAAAGGGACCTACCATGCTACAATGCTACTTATATTCACACCATGGAAACATCTCCCAAACTACAAGTGTGACATCCAGGATAACCTCATTGCTGTTATTGGAGGACTGGACCCACTGACCTCCTTGCACATGGCAACAGTCTTGGATATTTACAAGATTCCACAGGTAGGACAGATCCTTCCAGATTTTTAGAGGCTGGCAGAGGCGAAAGGGGACAGAAGGAGGCACAATTGGAGCAAACAGGCAGATTTTTCTTTTTAAGAGATGAACATCAAATCTAAGCCAACCGTTACAGCCCACGTGAATTGATCTGTAAATCTGAATTGAGAGAATGTACTTTAAGAGCATAAACTTATCATGGGTCCCATGAAGACAATCAGGACACAGTGAGGTTGGCAGGATTGTTCTGAGGGGAGAAGAAGGAAGCCTCCAATTTGGCAGAAGGCAAACATCAGGACAGTGGTCTGGACATGGGTCCGACCCCAGTGTCATCAGGGGTCCAGGAAAAGATGTGGGAGTCAGAGGGGCCCTCTTCTACACCACATCTGGAAAGTGAATTTCCCCCAGTAGTAGAGTAGCTGTGTAACTTTTCAGTAACTTGTCACTGAAGCCACAATGCTGCATGGGAAAAATACAATTTTAACGTTCCAGGAGAGTTATAAAATTGTTCATTTGATGAATGTAGATTACTTTGAAGACTTCAAATAGAAGGAAAAAAAACTTTTTTCATTCTCTATTCTCCTTCACACCTCCTTTAGCTCATATATAGCCCTGCTCCAGTGATGAATGACAAAACCCCCGGCCTTTCTTTTTACCAGATGACACCTCAGGAAGCAATTCAGTATGCAGGGATTCTCTCTTTGCTTCTGCATTTCAAGTGGATATGGATTGGAATCCTTACTTCCAACGATGAATATGGAGATAGATTTGTCCAAACTGTATTTCCACTTTTCTCCCAGAGTGGTATCTGTTTTGCCTTCATAGAAAGAAGCCACAAACAAACAATTGTCAGTGAAATTAATAGCATGTTTACTCAGGGGGCAAAAATACATGATAAACTCATTGAGAGTAAAGCCAATGCAGTGGTTGCCTATGCAGAATCATTGGCAGTTGTTTTTTTGAGATGGTTCTCATACCTATCAGAACAACAACCTGTGACAAATAAAGAAAAAGGTATAGTGTGGATACTGACAGCCCAGATGGAGCTCACATCTATTACATATCAAAGGACTTGGAGTATAGACATGATCCATGGTGCTCTCTCCTTCTCAATTCACTCCAAGGATCCTTCAGGATTTCAACATTATGTTGAGAATAGGAAACCTCTGAATGCAAAAGGAGATGGCTTTATCCTGGACTTCTGGCAACAAGCATTTGGTTGTATATTTGCAAATAGAGTAACTGAGCGATTGGATGGAGATTTCTGTACTGGGGAAGAGAAACTGGAGAGTCTTCCGGGGCCCTTTTTTGAAACAAGGATGATTGGCCACAGCTACAGCATCTACAATGCTGTCTATGCTGTGGCCTATGCTTTACAAACGATGTTCTCATCTAGACTCCCATACAGAGCAATGGGGGCTGAAGGGGGACAGAAGCTTTGGAATCTACAGTTCTGGCAGGTAATGCATCCAAGGAATACAACACCTAGAGTGTCTATGTGCACATTCCACCAGGCTCAAAATGCCGAGTAAACTGACTCCCAAGCTGCATATGGCTCCCAATTTCCTATTACTTCATTTCCCTATGAAGTAGGGAAAATGATGTCTGTATCTAACTATATCGACACCAAGATATTATCTACCCTTTTAGACAATTATATACACAGAAAACTGATTTTCAAAAAATAATAACATGAGAATCCATTTCTTACTGGGTGTATTTTAAGGAGGCTACCAGTCAGGAATAAATAAAAGGATTTCAATGAAGCTTCTCAAAAGTAAACTTTAAATGTATGAATACTCTTTCTCATTTGGTTATTGCTATACTGCAGTTTGAGGGAAGGGGAGTGGGGGGTGGACATCTCTTCATCAAGGGAAAGCATTTTTATAACTCCATCTAAAAGATTCAATGCACTACTGTTAAAATGCATCATGCCCCACACTCTTACATTTCCCTTTGCATTCTAGTCCCATCACTTTCTGAGAAGAGTCTCCTTTAACAACAGTGCTGGTGACCAGGTTTCCTTTGACCAGAATGGGGAGTTAGTAGCTGGATTTGACATTTTCAACTGGATTTTTTCTTCAAATCAATCCTTTCATAGAGTGAAAGTTGGACAGGTGGACCCCCAAGGTCTTCTGGGCAATGTATTCAGCATCAATGAGAGTGCCATAACGTGGCACAGCTGGTTTAATCAGGTAGGAGCCAATTGCTAGTAATTTCAGTTCGCAGGGCTGGAGTAAAACAGAGGTGGTACCACCTTTAGCCATATTTTGTTCTTCTTTTGTTCTTTAATACTTACATGGTCCTCTTTCATTTGTGTATTAGGCAAAGCCTCATTCTGAATGTAGTGAAAGTTGTCGTCCTGGTTTTAGCAAGAAAGTGAAGGAGGGGGATCCATTTTGCTGCTATGATTGCATCCCATGTCCAGAAGGGAAGATTTCCATCCAACACGGTAAGAAATATATTGCCAAATGATGTCAAACCTTCTTGATAAACAACAGAGCACACCAAAGATAGAGCACCAGAAAGCAGAATCAAGCGACAGTGCAGCAGATGCAGGCTACAAGTTTATTGCTCCAAAGGATGTAAATCTCACCTGCCCCCACCTTCTCCTCAAACATTAGAGTGTTACCAGATGAACATAAAAAGGTACATAACCATTACTTTGCATTGTATCCATTTGGTGTTCCTCCAGTTGCCTTGAACTAGCAGAGATGGCGGCATAAAGCACCTATCTTTTCCTTTTCAGATATGAATGACTGTTCCAAATGCAGTGACGTAAGCTATCCAAGCAAGAACCAAGATTCCTGTGTTCCCAGATTGGCTTCCTTCTTGTCTTTCAAAGAACCACTGGGGGTCGTTTTAGCCTTTTTGGCCCTTTTCTCTTCCTTGATCACAGCTCTGGTGCTAGCAGCATTTCTGAAGCACCGCAGCACCCCCATTGTCAAAGCCAACAACCGGGGCCTCACGTACACACTCCTTGTCTCCCTCTTGCTCTGCTTCCTTTGTTCATTGCTATTCATTGGCCAGCCACAGAAGGTGACATGTCTTCTCCGACAAACTGCTTTTGGGATCATATTCTCAGTAGCTGTTTCTTGTGTGTTGGCCAAAACCACCACAGTGGTCCTGGCTTTCATGGCCACCAGACCGGGATCCAGCATGAGGAATTGGGTGGGGAAGTCATTAGCTAACTCCATTGTTCTTTCCTGCTCATTCATCCAAGCAGGCATTTGCTTTGTGTGGTTGGGAACTTCTCCCCCATTCCCAGATGTTGACATTCATTCAGTAAGAGAAGAACTTATATTGGAATGCAATGAGGGATCTCTGACTTTCTTCTACTGTGCTTTAGGCCATATGGGCTTTCTGGCCATTATCAGCTTCAGTGTGGCTTTCCTTGCTAGAAAGTTACCTGACAGTTTCAACGAAGCCAAATTCATCACCTTCAGCATGTTGGTCTTTTGCAGTGTTTGGTTATCCTTTATCCCATCCTATCTGAGCTCCAAGGGAAAGTACATGGTAGCTGTGGAGATCTTTTCTATTTTAGCCTCTAGTGCTGGGTTGCTGGGCTGCATATTTGCCCCAAAATTTTATATCATTGTGTTGAGGCCTGAGCTGAACAACAGGGAACAGATAATAAGAAGAAAAGCATGACATACCCAGATGTATCTGGGTATATTTATATTCTACTGCGCAGTACTGGCAGCCTGGTCTGAGCAACAGGGAACAGCTAATAAGAAAGAAATGTGATTATATTTTGTCTGTAAAAGTGTCAATATTTCCTAAGGCATTTTGTCTTGGCAGCGGCCTCAAAGCTTTAAAAGTCACTTCTAGTTGTTTTGTTTTAACAATTTTGTAGATACTCAGATTTGATAAACTTTCAACCACTACATCTGCACTGCTGAGTTCCATCTTTTCCCTGAATGCCTTGCTGTTCAGTTGCTTTCTAAAAAATGGACGACGACGATGATGATGATGATGATAATAATAATAATAATAATAATAACAACAACAACAACAACAACAACGGGCCATGTTCTGGAAGAAAAGGTGGAGGAACTCACCATGAAGTTTGTTTGTTTGCTTGCTTGCTTGTCTGCTTGTTGGTTTGTTTACTGTGGACTTAGTTGCAGTGCCACACACACACACACACACACACAAACACACACACACAAACACACAAACACAAACACACAGGCAGTGGCAAAAGGTAAGATGTGATTTAAAAACCCAAGCGGACAATGATCTGGATTAGATATGGCCTCAACTTTATTGTTTATTACTTTATTACTGATATAGGTAGATTTTTGGCTCAGGCATTGGATGTATATCCATTCCAGCCCCAGCAGAAAAAGGTAAGGGAACTCGGTTTCCATAAATTCCTGCTCACCCCTACCCCCCTTGAAAAGGGAATATCTTATAAACTGAAGGCTTGGTAATTACTTGTCTATTTTGCCAAATAACAGTTTGTGTTTTGGGGCACAAATGGGTAATATATATAAAACATGTTCTCTTAGAAGCTTCAGCTCAGTGGAACGAATGAACATCATGAAAATGCATCTGAGGTATCACATGAAATATATGCACAGTACATTTGTCACCATAAGTAGGACAATTAAACTTTGCACGTGTCTCTTTTGATAATCTAGATATGTTGCTGCTTATCAGGTTTACTGTCGCACAGTTCGTTACATAAGTTGCTTCCTTCCCCTGTTAAACTCATACTTAGTGGTACATATCTAGAATCAGGGAAAAGTTAATGTGAAGAAGAAATAAAAAGGTATAAATATCTCTTCACTTTCTTGCAGTCTGAAGTCCAGAGTCATACTTGTAGTCAGGGACTGAAATGCTGCTCACAACCTACTGTTCACCAGCTGCCCAGTATAAATCTTCCTCAAAATTATGTATCTAGTCCTAGGTTCCTTTTTTAAAAATCATGTTTAAATAACCAATAAAAAAAATGAATATTTCTAATATTCTTAGCGCTTTAATTAAACTGGCTCATGTGTTTCTACCCCAAACAATTATGCAATTCACTCACATATCAATATTAAAGTTTGTCCTTAAAAATAACATAACACTCCTGAATTTTGACCATTTTCTCCACGGCAGAGACTCAACTTAGTTAAATGAAAAGGAAAAAATTTGTTTGGGGGGAGGAGGTCTGCAGCAATTCTGCAGAGAATTCGCAACTTCAAACTGGAGATTACCCTGCCTTTTAATTATCAAAAGGACTATAATTATTTCACCTCTTTTTCTAAAACCCCAAGGAGTTGCAGTGGCCACTTCCAAAAACAGAAAATAAAACAATTACAAAATTTGTAGGATTATATAAGTATACCTCATAGTATTCTAATCTGGGGCCAGAAGAAAATTTAGACAAAAGACTTCCAGTTTGATCCCAGATGTTTTGCATTTAAGTTGGAACAGTAAAAGATGAGAATAGAAGGAAACAGGAGAATCCATGTCAAAGGCAAGGAAAATGTGCACACTTTTAAAATGAAGGCTGTATTGCTGTTGAATGGTAATTTGTTTTCTGATTTTGGACATGAGAAGAAAAATTATGTGTACCAATCTGGATTTGTTCCCCATTTGTGTTTTCATTCTTAATTCCTTTGTTACTATGTTACACATTTTGTCTTTTTAAAAAATATTGTAAACTGCCCTGCAATCTTCAGAGGAAGGGCTGTATACTACTACTACTACTGCTACTACTATTAATAATAATAATAATAATAATAATAATAATAATAATAATAATAATAATGTATCCAGGATGGGGATTCTAGTAGCATTTCTTCTGACACTGCTTCCTCCTATGGCATGCAAGGATCACACTGTTAACTGCCGGCTTAAAGATCCACACCCTCCACTTCATGACTATCAGCAGCCAGGTGACCTCTTCATTGGTGGAATTGTTTCCCAGAGCATCATCGTCACAAATTTAATACCGTTCACAGAAGTACCACCACAGACTCTGCATGAAGAGCTTCTGTAAGGAGTTTGTTTTTAATGCATTATTCTTTCTTTCTGTCACTTGAGTGATGTGCATTGGCAGTTGCCACCTGAGTTTGCCCCACTTTTAATAGGTTCCACTGTGGAACCCCCGCTAATATTGTTTGCAGCAACAAGCACTCAATAAACTGCAGTGTGGAAGTACTCCAACCTTCATATGGTTTGCTTATTTAACTTTTATATGGTTTGCTTATTTAATCTTCATATAGGACCACTAAGCCA
This sequence comes from Podarcis melisellensis, assembly GCF_964234715.1. Taxonomy (NCBI): domain Eukaryota; kingdom Metazoa; phylum Chordata; class Lepidosauria; order Squamata; family Lacertidae; genus Podarcis; species Podarcis melisellensis. Next base: position 24,940,648 of record NC_138545.1, on the reverse strand, counting down.
AGTGTTGCTTCAATAAATTGTCTATTTACGGTAATTGCTCTAGTAATGAAGATGGTGCTCATCTTACAAGATGCAGTACACAGGTGAGGGGAAATGTTAAGCCAAGGTCCATATATACCCTTTGTGTGTAGAGTCACATGCCAGCATCCCTAAAATATCTTGTATACAACATTTATATGCACTGCACTCAAAACGCACACATGCATAAAGGACACACACAAAAAACTCACATGCATACACATCCCCCTCTTAATTGGGGAGATGTCACCTGAAAGAGATATTTAAAATCTCCCGTCTCCTGCCCTCTCAGCTGATACTGGCAATATGGCTTGCTCATTTAACATATTTCAACAGGTGCACTGCATTGTTGAATGATGATGAAGGTGGAGAGACAGGGAATGATGAAATAAGAAAAGAAAAGGAATAATAGATTTCTTACTATGGATAGCATTAAATTAATATTTCAAAAATCAAAACTTAAAGTAAAGGTAAAGGTAAAGGTACGGGCCAGTCTTGCCAGACTCTGGGGTTGTGCGCCCATCTCACTCAAGAGGCCAGGGGCCAGCGCTGTCCGAAGACACTTCCGGGTCATGTGGCCAGTGTGACATCGCTGCTCTGGTGAGCCAGAGCTGCACACGGAAACGCCGTTTACCTTCCCGCTAGAAAGCGGTCCCTATTTATCTACTTGCACCCGAGGGTGCTTTCGAACTGCTAGGTTGGCAGGCGCTGGGACCGAGCAACGGGAGCGCACCCCGCCACGGGGATTCGAACCGCCGACCTTTCGATGGGCAAGCCCTAGGTGCTGAGGCTTTTACCCACAGCGCCACCTGCGTCCCCTTAAAGTAAAGGTAAAGGTAAAGGTACCCCTGCCCGTACGGGCCAGTCTTGCCAGACTCTGGGGTTGTGCGCCCATCTCACTCAAGAGGCCAGGGGCCAGCGCTGTCCGAAGACACTTCCGGGTTACCTAGGCTCTTTAAAAACAAGCGGGTTTCATTGTGGGTAGGTGAAGTCTTTTGTTTAGCTGTTGTAGGTCATACATTAATAGAGTCGTCTGAGAATTTTACATCTTCTTTTCACCCTTGCCAAAATATGGTGTAGCAGTTTTATTTCTAAATCAGGTTTTAAAAGCTGCATGTGTAGGAGGTTCATTGGATATCTGCTTTGGCATTTTGGGAAAACACTCCCATGAGTCTAAACAGCGGATCAGAACTGGAATTCCCCCACTCCAATTATTGCTGCCTCTGTTTTTTGTCACAAACAAAAAGAAATAATTCATATAAGCACTCTGTGTCTGATGCAGCATTCCAGAGCACACTGCATTTTGGAGGGAGCTCAGCTCTTTTGTCCCAGTGTGGTGTAGTGGTTAAGAGGGGTAGTCTCATAATCTGGTGAACCGGGTTCGATTCCCTGCTCCTCCACATTCAGCTGCTGGATGACCTTGGGCTAGTCACACTTCTTTGAAGTCTCTCAGCCTCACTCACTTCACAGAGTGTTTGTTGTTATGGAGGAAAGGGAAAGGAGAATGTTAGCCGCTTTGAGACTCCTTAGGGTAGTGATAAAGCGGGATATCAAATCCAAACTACTCTTCTTCTTCCTTGCAGTCCCCCATGTGTGGATGGAAAGACAGATATGAGGATTAGAGCACATATCAATGAACCAATCAATGCATGGGTTTGGCAACAATACTTGTGAAGTTGTCTGAGGGCTGCCTTCTTTATTTCAAAAACATATTAAAACTCATTGGAAGTGCCAGTAAAGTCACTTTCACACAGATACAACGTAACAAGGGATCATCTGTCATGTATTACTCTGTCCTGGGCTATATGAGTTTCTTGGCCATTGTCAGCCAAGCATGGCTTTTTTTGCCTACCCAGAAAGCGTGTTCTCCCTAACAGAGAGCACGTGTTGCGGTTGGGGGAACAGGCCACTGTGTCATGACTAGGCAAATTTGGAAAACCCAAACCTGTAAAGGGTTAATTGGGTTGCTGGGGAATTTTAAGTGTTGCCAATTCGGAGGAGGGGTCAGAATCTATAAATATAGGAGCCAGACGTTGGGAAGTCCTCTTGGCTGTTTTGCAACGGATCAAGGAGCACCTTGTACCTGAGACGGTTGTATTTGGGCCTTATTTAATTTACTTCTTAGCTTTGCTTTCTCATCCCTGGTTTTTCCTCCCTTCCCCCCTTTTTACTCTCCCCCTCCTGCTTCTTCCTTACTTTCCTTTACTCCCTTTCTTGTTTTTTATTCAACCCCCCCCCCCGTTTTATTTAGAGGAGGACAAGGCTGTGGGTGGGGTCCCCCCCCCGGCCTGGGGGAGGCTTTGCTTCCCCGCTCCTGAGCCCCGAGTCAAGGTGGGAGCCCTGTGATTGTTTAGGGGTGGGGAGTGTCCGCATGGTTGCGTGGTGCCGGCTTGTGCCTCCCTTCTGCCCTTGCGCTTGTTCTGCGGCTCTGTGGCTGTGGAGCACGGCTGAAACCCCCCCTGACCCCCTCTCCTAAAGGCACCCCCCATCTGGCGCGCTTTTAACCTCACCTGTAAGAGGGGCTTAATTCTTCGGCCCGCGGTCGCCGCGGCCTCCGTTGAGCTCCCGGGGCTCCTTTTCGGCTCAAGAAAAAGAAGTGGGGGCCTTTTGGCGATAGTGCGGCTGGCGCCAGCTCTTTCTGACCTGGGGAGCGCGTGCTTCGGGGGGGAGCGATTGGAGGGTAGCGGAGGGCGCGCGAGGCCTGCACGGGCCTTGTAGGCCTCGGCGCGGCCTGTATTTCCTCTCACGATTTTTCGCTGTCTCACTGAGGCCCTCCATTTTGACTGCACGTGGAGTGGATAGTGCTGGATATTCATTGCTTGCTTGCCGGCCCTCTAGTGGCCGTTAGGGGTTATTGCTGCTGGTTCGCTCACGAGCTCCCCCAGTGGCTCAGTCGGTATTGCAGCTTCCCCTGTTTTGCTGGCCGGGCCTTGTAGAGCCACCTGCTGGCTGGCTGGAGCTGTGCACCATTTTCTCATTACTGGATGAGAAACATTTAATTCTGCCTTGTATACTTGAATTTGTTTTTCTCTTGGGCTATTTAGCTCACTGGTGACTCAGTTTAATACTGCACCTCCACTAATTAAATTTATGCTGACTTCCCCCATCCTGTTTTCTGTTGGTTGGCTGGAGGAGGCATACTGAATTTATACTCAGGAATTAGGGAGTTTGATATTGTTTTTTCTTTAATCATTGGTAATTTAATTTAAGTCTACAATTAGGTACTAGTTATTTACCTTGTTGGTTCATCTCTGAAGTTACCCATTGGAGCGACAGCAGCTCTTCGGTGGGGAAGGTGATTGATCAGCTACTTCTACCGTAGTTCCACAACTTTTTCCATTTTCCCATTTTTATTTATTTTATTTTTTAATTTTATTTTTGTTTTATTTATTATTATTAATTTTTATTTATTTATTTATTTATTTTTGATTTTTGTTTTATTGCATTACTTGACTTTCAATTTTGTCTCCAATATAGCAGGCATGGCTCCAAAGAAGGATGCAGCCCGCCCTGGCACATCTACCTCTGCAAAACGGCCAATCCGAGGTCCATCTCAGGCGCTGCGCTCACCTGCTTCGATTCAGCCAGTGGAGCGGGTGCAGTCCTTTGTGGCAAGCATGGCTGGTGATCCAGTAGCTTTGTCTCGCTTTGCGGCCCAGATGGATGGTTTTCTTCAACAGTGCTCCACTCTGCCGTCCACATCGGCAGGGCCGCCTCATCCAATTGGAGCGTCGTCGCCGGTTTTATCATCATCTACTGATGATGGGAGAGAAGGATTGGCAGCTGGGGGAGGGGAGGATGAATCCCAGTTAACCCAGCAGCTGTACTTACCTGCTGCGCGCGGTCGGGCGCGGAAGTCACGTTATGCCTCCAGGAGAGCCTCGGGGGGAAGGGTCCATTCGGTGCCTTCTTCCAGGCGAGGTGGGGTTGTGCTGCCTCAGGCGGAGGCAGCGTCTGTTTCTGGCCTCTCACGTGTTGTTTCTTCTTCGTCAGCACCAGGTCTTGCAGGGCAAAATTGCGATTCTGAGTCTTCTATTGAAGACAGCTTACCAGTTCCGGCCAGGAAGTCTTCGGGTGGAAGGCGTCGCCGCAGGAGATCTTCCCGAAAGCATGCCAAACGAAGGAAGGATGACTCTTCTACCTCCTATACTGGTACGTCATCTTCTAGCTCTGACGATGAGGCAGGTAACGCGTTGGAACTTTACTGGGGCTTTGGAGAAGCGGATTCGGGTCTTCCCAGGTGGGCTTGGGAGCGTAGGTCCAATACACATCGCGCCAGGTATGGCGCCGTTCAGGAGTGTAGGGACGGCGTTTTGGTACCTGACATTAAGGTGTCTACCAATTCTGCCAGAGACGTCATTCCTGGTCTGCACTTGCCTTCCAAATTACGTTCTAGGATATTAAATGGCCGTTATGTGGACATGTTTAAGTTGGCCCCACCTTCGGAAGACCAGGAGAGAGGTACCTCCTCCAAAAAGCGCCCTGCTGCTTCCGCTACAGACAGAACTTTCGAGCTGTGGCTCGACTGTTTCCAGGTCTTTGCTGGAGTGGTTATGCTGGCTTATCCTAGGAGATCTCATCATTTAATGGTTTATTTATCCATCGTTCGCTTTGCATTCACTAAAGCTGGTGAAAAAGCTGCGTTGAAGTATGATGAGAACTTCAGGCGCCGTGCAGCCAGAATTCCATCTGCACGCTGGGATCGTAAGGATCTTGACGTGTGGACCACCTACGTGGCCCCACTCATTGATAAAAAGGTGCCTGAGCAGCAAAAGATCAGGCTAGGGACATTTAAATCTGGCCGTCGCTTGTTCTGCTGGGACTTTAACAAAGGTTCCTGCCAGCGTCCGGGGTGCAAGTTTGCTCACATGTGTGAGAGGTGCAATGGCTTGCATCCTGCTTCTTCGTGTTTTGCAGGTAGGCGGCCCTTTCGTGGTGGAAAAGGGGGTTCCCAGCAACCCCCTAAGCCCACCCCCGCCGCCTCAACCTCAGGAACGGGAAAATAGTGCATTGACCTCATTAGCTGTTACTCCTGTTCGTCTGCAGGCTTTGCAGTTTTGGTTGCAGTCTTACCCCAATAGGGATGCTGCACGTTATTTGAGTAATGGTTTTTCATTGGGTTTTAGGATTCCGGTAGCCATGCCCCCCGTGGCACGGAATCCTGCTAATCAAAAATCTGTTCGTGAGTTACCTCAGATTGCACGTAAGAAGATTGCAAAAGAGGTGGCCATGCAGCGTATGGCTGGTCCTTTTGGCGCCCCCCCCTTTCATAATTTGCATGTATCCCCATTGGGTATCGTGCCGAAAAAAGCGCCAGGTGAATTTCGTCTGATTCATAATTTATCACATCCCATGGGCACGTCAGTCAATGACGTTATCCCTCCGGAGCTTTGCTCGGTGAAGTACGCATCTCTTGACCAGGCGATCAAGATGATCCGGAAATTTGGCAAGGCTGCCTTATTGGCAAAGTGCGATATTGAGTCAGCCTTTCGCCTTCTGCCAATTCACCCAGAAGATTTTTGGCTGCTGGGTTTTCAGTTTGAGGGCAAGTATTATTTTGACAAAGCTATGCCCATGGGATGTTCAATTGCTTGTGCTGCTTTCGAATCCTTTAGTACTTTTTTGGAGTGGGCCCTCAAATCAAAGTCAGGTCTGGGCGGAGTCACTCATTATTTGGATGATTTTTTACTGGCCTCGGCCTGTGATACTGGTGAGTGCGCGGTGCTGCTTCAAGCATTCGCCGATCTCACCCAGGAGCTGGGAGTGCCGCTGGCTGCGGACAAGACTGAGGGTCCTTCGACTAGGCTTACTTACCTGGGTATCCTTTTGGATACGGTTGCTCAAACTTCCAGCTTGCCAAGTGACAAGCTGGTAGCTTTGAAGAAGGTGATAGAGGAATTACTTCCTCTGAGGAAGGTGTCTCTTAGGCAGCTACAGTCATTGTTGGGACACTTGAATTTTGCCTGTAGAGTGGTGGCGCCTGGGCGCCCCTTTTGTTCTCGCCTGGCTCGGCTCACTTCAGGGTTGAAGGCCCCGCATCATCGGGTGCGCCTTTCTAGGGAGGTGAAGGCCGATCTGTCCATTTGGTTGGAATTCCTTGAGGAATTCAATGGGGTTTCATTATGGCAAGATACTTTGAACTTGCATAATGACTTCCAGGTACAGTCTGATGCTGCGGGTTCCCTTGGCTTTGGGCTTTATTGGAAGGGTCGTTGGTGTGCTGAGCGTTGGCCGACGGATTGGCAGGGGGGAGAGATTACGCGGGACCTAACTTTTCTCGAGTTTTTTCCCATTGCAGTTGCAGTGCATTTGTGGGTCGAGGAGTTCAGGAACCGTCGTGTCTGCTTCTGGACTGATAACCAGGCGGTGGTGACAGTGTTGGCCAAGCTGTCGTCACGCTCCCCCCGGGTGTCGGCTCTTTTGCGGGTTTTTGTGTTGCACTGCTTACGTTTTAATATAGTCTTTTCAGCACGTTTTATTCCCGGGGTGTCTAACGAAATTGCTGATGCTCTGTCCCGTTTTCAGATGGAGCGGTTCAGACTCCTGGTTCCAGAGGCTCGGATACGTCCGGAATATTTCCCGGAACATCTCTGGAACCTTGGCAGCAATTAGTTTTGCAGGGAGTAGCGGCATCGGTTTCCCCTTCTACCCTAAGATCTTACACAAAAGTATGGGATGATTTTGTAGCATTTTTGCGGCAGTCTGCTGGCGAAGGGATGGGGGTTCCACCCACATCTTCGCAGGTGCTAAGATATTTGGCACATTTATTTCAACTGGGCAGGGCAGCTAGGACGATTAGGATGCAAGCTGCCGCTATAGCATTTTTCTGCAAGGTATTCTTTAATAAGGATCCTTGTGCGAAATTTATTGTTCGTAAAGCCCTGGAAGGTTGGAGTAGACTCTGTCCTTCCCTCCCAGGAAACAGGCAACCCATATCTTTTAGCATGTTGTGCGGAATGCGCAAAAAACTACGGGTGGTGTGTTGGTCTGGGTATGAGGCTCGCCTGTTTTCAGCTGCCTTTTCGATTGCCTTTTTTGGCGCCCTGAGAGTGGGGGAAATAGTGGTGGAAAGTCATAAGGATGGCCGTATTCGAGGTCTTTTGATACAGGATGTGCATCTGTCTCCTGATGAACTACAAATCATTATTAGGCATTCAAAGACTGATCAAAAAGGTAGAGGTGCCCTCATTCGTCTCCCAGCTACAGGTGAGGCGGGCCCTTGCCCTGTAAAGGATGTCAGGAGGTACCTGGCCTTGCGCACCCACGGGGATGGGCCTTTGCTTAAGCATGAGGATGGGTCCCCCCTTTCACGGCAACAATTTGCGAAGGTGATGCGAAAAGCAATTCTGGCGGGTGGCGGCAGGCCAACTGACTTTGCTCCCCACTCATTCAGGATTGGGGCTGCCACGACGGCAGCACACTGGGGCTTGTCAGCAGCCAGAATAAAGGAATTGGGCCGCTGGAAATCGGATGTGTTCCGTGGTTATATTCGCTAGCTTGGCTGACATTGTTTTGTTTACCCATCTCAGGTGTAGCGGCTGTACGTATATGGATGGTGGGACACAGCATCGTCCACTGGGCTGGTGTCGCAGCACGGCAGTCGGGATTGGGTCCAGGTCTCGGCCTTCCTCGGCATATTCAGTTGTCCTGGCTGTCCAGAAGGGGAATGCGCTGGTCGGAGCTCCTGCCTCGGGTTCGGAGGCAGTTGTGGTGGGAAGGTCCCCCATCAGCCATTGTGGTACAACTGGGTGAGAATGACCTGGGTACTATGGACTGTTTTTCCCTGCGTGCTGCAATTTTGTTGGACTTGGAGACGCTGCAGGCAATGGTGCCAACAGCAAAAATTTTTTGGTCAAGGCTGCTACAACGGCGTGCTTGGAGGGGCAGTCGTTGCCCAGCCGCCATGGAGAGAGCCAGAAAGCGCATTAACTCCGCAGTGTCGAGGAAGATCGCGGAGCTAGGCGGAGATGTGATTTTTCATTCTGAGATATCATCTCAGAAGCCATCCTTTTTCCGAGTTGATGGCGTGCACCTCTCTGCTTCGGGTAATGAGGCATGGCTAGGTGCGGTGGTGTCCAAGCTGAGGTCTTGGCTGGGGCTGTGAGTGGTTTGGCGGTGAGCTGGAGTGCTCCTTGGCGGTTAGGCATTGGTTAATTGGTTCTTGGAGGGGTAAGTGCCTATCCCTCCAAATGATGCGGAAAGGGAATTCCGTTAAAGGAATCCAGGGGCTTGCCATTCTTTCGTCCTTGTCCGTGGTGCCGGACTTGGGCCGTGCAAGCCCCACCGGAACATGAGGGTGAGAAGTGTTGGACTGATTCCCGGCCTCATTTCTCTCCCAATACTTGTTTCCCATGCTGGCTTCCGGTGGAGTCCGGAAGGGACCAGCTCTGTCCTTGGGGGGCAAGGACAGATAGTCAAACCAATGCCTAAGCAACCACTCACATTTTTTGTATTGAAATAAAGTTGTGGCCAAAATTATGCCAAAAACCTAAACAAAAATTGAAGTGTGAAGTGTGAATTTTTGGGGGGTGGCACTGTGGGACTCAACACGCAAAGCGTGTTCTCCCTAACAGAGAGCACGTGTTGCGGTTGGGGGAACAGGCCACTGTGTCATGACTAGGCAAATTTGGAAAACCCAAACCTGTAAAGGGTTAATTGGGTTGCTGGGGAATTTTAAGTGTTGCCAATTCGGAGGAGGGGTCAGAATCTATAAATATAGGAGCCAGACGTTGGGAAGTCCTCTTGGCTGTTTTGCAACGGATCACCCGCCCCCCCCTCCCTTTTATAGGGTGGTTCTTTGATGCTATTGACCTTGCTATGCCTGTCATGGGGTCGTTCGCCTTGGTGCGGGGGCCTGGTAGGAATTTTGCCATATGGCTGATTGGCTGTTGCCATTTGGTTTTTGCCTACTGCGTAGCAAATCGTCACAACTTGTAAGGTTGGCGGTTAGGCATTGGTTAATTGGTTCTTGGAGGGGTAAGTGCCTATCCCTCCAAATGATGCGGAAAGGGAATTCCGTTAAAGGAATCCAGGGGCTTGCCATTCTTTCGTCCTTGTCCATGGTGCCGGACTTGGGCCGTGCAAGCCCCACCGGAACATGAGGGTGAGAAGTGTTGGACTGATTCCCGGCCTCATTTCTCTCCCAATACTTGTTTCCCATGCTGGCTTCCGGTGGAGTCCGGAAGGGACCAGCTCTGTCCTTGGGGGGCAAGGACAGATAGTCAAACCAATGCCTAAGCAACCACTCACATTTTTTGTATTGAAATAAAGTTGTGGCCAAAATTATGCCAAAAACCTAAACAAAAATTGAAGTGTGAAGTGTGAATTTTTGGGGGGTGGCACTGTGGGACTCAACACGCAAACTACCCGACAGATTTATTGAAATGAAGTTTATCACGTTCAGCATGTTGATATTTTGCAGTGTTTGGTTATCTTTTGTTCCAACCTACCTGAGCACAAAGGGAAAATACATGGTGCCTGTGGATATATTTTTTCACTTAACTTCCATTGTTGGGCTGCTGGGTTGCATCTTTCCCCCCAGGTGTTACATCATTGAGTTTAAACCTGGCCTCAGCAACAGGGCACAGCTAATAAGAAAGAAATGTGTCTGCAGTTTGCTATAGTCCGCAGCTGATCATATTTTGACAATACCAGTGTCAATATTTTCTAAGGCATTCTGTCTTGGCAGCTGCCGAAAAGCTTTAAAAATCACTTCTAGTTGTTTCCTTTTAAGTATTTTGAATATACTCAGATTTTCTTAAAAGTAAAACTGATGCACGTGGAGACCTACAGTATAAGCTCAGCTAACTAGCCAGCCTAGAAGCCTTGGGCCTATTGTTTCTTTATACTGCCTTATATTGTGCTAAGAGCAACTATACTCCCAAGGTTGTAAACACATCCCTAAGTGTCTACATTTGACAATGAGACATGCTCTGCTCAAATGTCCTAACCCCCTCAGGTAGAAAGGAATGCAAAGAGATCACGTGCAGTGGGGGCTGCTTAGAGAGAGAGTTCTTTGTTCGCTTGCTCAATGAATAGGTAATGAAGGAAAGACCATACAGAAGCACCCAGGGCCTTCTGGTGGTCCCTCACTGGGAGAAGCCAGGTTACAGGGAACCAGGCAGAGGGCCTTCTCGGTAGTGGCAACCACCCTGTGGAACTCCCTCCCAACAGATGTCAAAGAGAACAACAACTACCATACTTTTAGAAGACATCTGAAAGCAGCCCTGTTTAGGAAAGCTTTTAATGTTTAACAGACCACTGTATTTTAATACTTTGTTGGAAGCTGCCCAGAGTGGCTGGGAAAACCCAGTCAGATGGGTGGGGTATAAATAATAAATTATTATTATTATTACACATGGTATACCGGTAATTATTATTGTGTTGTAACTTTAGATTGGAGGAAGTTTATGTATATGTATTGCTTTAATAGATAACAGCTCAAAATTATCTATGTAGTCATAGGTTTTCTTTTTCAAAAATCATGTTTAAATAACCAGTAATAAAATAAAAAATGAATAGTCCTAAATATAATAATAATTCCCAGTTTTCTTAACCATTTAATCATACTGGCTCATGTGTTTCTTCCCCAAACAATTATGAGTGTGATTCACACAAATATTAATACAAATTTATTCCTTAAACGTAACATTACAGTCCTGAATTTTGACCATTTTCTCCATGGCAGAGACTCAACTTAGTTAAACAAATGGGAAACTTCTCTTCAAATGTGGAGGGGGAAAGTTTTTCTTCAGCAATTCCTCAGGGAATTCACAACTTCAAACTGGAGATTAGCCGCCCATTAATTATCAAAAGGACTATAATTATTTCCTCTCTTATGCTAAAACCCCAAAGAATTGCAGTGGCCACCAGCAAAAACAGAAAATAAAAGAAATACAACTTTTGTAGGATGATACAAATATATCCCTCATAGCATTCCATTCTGGGGCCAGGACAAAATACACACAAGACACTTCCACTTTGATACCTGATGTTTTGCATTTTAAGTTGGAACCTTAAAAGATGAGAATATAAGGAAACAGGAGCATCCATGTCAAAGGCAAGGAAAAATTGCAAGCTTTTGAAAATAAAGTCTTTATTGCTGTTGAATAGTAATTTGTTTTCTGATTTTGAACGTGAGAAGAAAAATTATGTGTACCAATCTGGATTTTTGCCCCATTTTTGTTTTAATTCCTTAATTCCTTTGTTACATATTTTGCGTGTTTTTAAAATAGTGTAAACAGCCCTGTGATCTTTAGATGAAAGGCTGTATAGAAATAATAATAATAATAATAATAATAATAATAATAATAATAATAATAATAAATATATTGTATTTAGGATGGAGATTCTAGTAGCATTTCTTCTGATACAGCTTCCTCATATGGCATGCAAGGATCACATTCTTAACTGCATGGTTAAAGATCCACACCCTCCACTTCATGACTATCAGCAGCCAGGTGACCTCTTCATTGGTGGAATTGTTTCCCAGAGCATCATTGTCACAAATTTAATACCGTTCACAGAAGTACCACCACAGACTCTGCATGAAGAGCTTCTGTAAGGAGTATGTTTTTAATGCATTATTCTTTCTGTCACTTGAGTAATGTGTCTTGGCAGCTGCTGCCTGAGTTTGTCTCACTTTTAATAGGTTCCACTATGGGACCTCCACTAATATTGTTTGCAGCAACAAGCACTCAATAAACTGCAGTGCAGAAGTACTCCAACTTTCATATGGTTTGGTTATTTAATCTTCATTTAGGACAAGTGCACTTCAATAAATTGACTATTTAATGCTCTAGTAATGAAGATGGTGCTCATCTTTCAAGATGCAGTACACAGGTGAGGGGAAATGTTCAGCCAAGGTACATATTCACCCTTTGCCTCTAGTCTAGAGTCACATGCCAGCATCTCTGAAATCCCATGATCAAATAATATGCATGTACTGGACACAAAACACCCACATACATACACAGACAATATACACATGCGTACACATCCCCCTCTTCATTGGGGAGATGTCACCTGAAAGAGATATTTAAAACTCCCGTCTCCTGCCCTCTCAGCTGATACTGGAAATATGGCTTGCTCATTTAACATATTTCAACGGGCGCAAAGCATTGTTCCTTCCATGGAATTGGCCTTTTAAAAAAATGAATAAATGCTTTTGCTAAGCATGGGTGGAATTGGATGAAAGCAGGTGATAGGGCAGGTGTGCTGCTCTACTTGGCTGAAATCAGAAGAGCCCTTGCAACTAACTCTTTGCTCCAAGCATGCTTTGGCAGCACAGTAAGGACAGCACACTGCAGTAGATGGTGGCTTTAACCCTGACAATTTACTCCACTGCTGGGGTGGAGAATGGCTGAAAAGGCTTAATGAGTTTGATCTGGTTATCTATAGGCCACCAGTGCGCTAACCTTACTGCAGAATGACATTCTAATACAGTACACATCTCTCTTTCTAGTGTGGTAACAAAGAATTACCAACACATTCTCACCTTGGCGTTTGCAATCAAGGAAATAAATGAAAACCCTCAGCTGTTACCCAACATCACCTTGGGTTTCCGCATTTATGACAGCTATTTCACTGCCAAAGGGACCTACCATGCTACAATGCTACTTATATTCACACCATGGAAACATCTCCCAAACTACAAATGTGACATCCAGGATACCCTCATTGCTGTTATTGGAGGACTGGACCCACTGACCTCCTTGCACATGGCAACAGTCTTGGATATTTACAAGATTCCACAGGTAGGACAGATCCTTCCAGATTTTGAGAGGCAGACAAAGGGTGAAAGGGACAGAAGGAGGCACAATTGGAGCAAACAGGCAGATTTTTCTTTTTAAGAGATGAACATCAAATCTAAGCCAACCGTTACAGCCCACGTGAATTGATCTGTAAATCTGAATTAAGAAATGTACTTTAAAAGGGGTCCCATGAAGACAATCAGGACACAGTGAGGTTGGCAGGATTGTTCTGAAGGGGAGAAGGAGGAAACCTCCAATTTGGCAGAAGGGGAACATCAGGACGCTGGTCTGGATAAGGTCCTACCGCAGGGTCATGAGGAGTCCTGAAAGGGGAGTGGGAGTCAGAGGGGTCTACACCTCATTTGGAAAGTGATTTTTCCCCAGTAGTAGAGTAGCTGTGTAACTTTTCAGTAACTTGTCACTGAAGCCACAATGCTGCATGGGAAAAATACAATTTTAACGTTCCAGGAGAGTTATAAGAATTGTTCATTTGATGAATGTAGATTTCTTTGAAGCCTTCAAATAGAAGGAAAAAAAACTTCTCTCATTCTCTATTCTCCTTCACACCTCCTTTAGCTCATATATAGCCCTGCTCCAGTGATGAATGACAAAACCCCCGGCCTTTCTTTTTACCAGATGACACCTCAGGAAGCAATTCAGTATGCAGGGATTCTCTCTTTGCTTCTGCATTTCAAGTGGATATGGATTGGAATCCTTACTTCCAAAGATGAATATGGAGATAGATTTGTCCAAACTGTATTTCCACTTTTCTCCCAGAGTGGTATCTGTTTTGCCTTCATAGAAAGAAGCCACAAACAAACAATTGTCAGTGAAATTAATAGCATGTTTACTCAGGGAGCAAAAATACATGATAAACTCATTGAGAGTAAAGCCAATGCAGTGGTTGCCTATGCAGAATCATTGGCAGTTGTTTTTTTGCGATGGCTATCATACCTATCAGAACAACAACATGTGACAAATAAAGAAAAAGGTATAGTGTGGATACTGACAGCCCAGATGGAGCTCACATCTATTACATATCAAAGGACTTGGAGTATAGACCTAATCCATGGTGCTCTCTCCTTCTCAATTCACTCCAAGGATCCTTCAGGATTTCAACATTATGTTGAGAATAGGAAACCTCTGAATGCAAAAGGAGATGGCTTTATCCTGGACTTCTGGCAACATGCATTTGGTTGTATATTTGCAAATAGAGTAACTGAGCGATTGGATGGAGATTTCTGTACTGGGGAAGAGAAACTGGAGAGTCTTCCGGGGCCCTTTTTTGAAACAAGGATGATTGGCCACAGCTACAGCATCTACAATGCTGTCTATGCTGTGGCCTATGCTTTACAAACGATGTTCTCATCTAGACTCCCATACAGAGCAATGGGGGCTGAAGGGGGACAGAAGCTTTGGAATATACAGTTCTGGCAGGTAATGCATCCAAGGAATACAACACCTAGAGTGTCTATGTGCACATTCCACCAGGCTCAAAATGTCGAGTAAACTGACTCCCAAGCTGCATATGGCTCCCAATTTCCTATTACTTCATTTCCCTATGAAGTAGGGAAAATGATGTCTGTATCTAACTATATCGGCACCAAGATATTATCTACCCTTTTGGACAATTATATACACAGAAAACTGATTTTCAAAAAATAATAACATGAGAATCCATTTCTTACTGGGTGTATTTTAAGGAGGCTACCAGTCAGGAATAAATAAAAGGATTTCAATGAAGCTTCTCAAAAGTAAACTTTAAATGTATGAATACTCTTTCTCATTTGGTTATTGCTATACTGCAGTTTGAGGGAAGGGGAGTGGTGGGGGGACATCTTTTCATCAAGGAAAAGCATTTTTATAACTCCATCTAAAAGATTCAATGCACTACTGTTAAAATGCATCATGCCCCACACTCTTACATTTCCCTTTGCATTCTAGTCCCATCACTTTCTGAGAAGAGTCTCCTTTAACAATAGTGCTGGTGACCAGGTTTCCTTTGACCAGAATGGGGAGTTAGTAGCTGGATTTGACATTTTCAACTGGATTTTTTCTTCAAATCAATCCTTTCATAGAGTGAAAGTTGGACAGGTGGACCCCCAAGGTCTTCTGGGCAATGTATTCAGCATCAATGAGAGTGCCATAACGTGGCACAGCTGGTTTAATCAGGTAGGAGCCAATTGCTAGTAATTTCAGTTCGCAGGGCTGGAGTAAAACAGAGGTGGTACCACCTTTAGCCATATTTTGTTCTTCTTTTGTTCTTTAATACTTACATGGTCCTCTTTCATTTGTGTATTAGGCAAAGCCTCATTCTGTATGTAGTGAAAGTTGTCGTCCTGGTTTTAGCAAGAAAGTGAAGGAGGGGGATCCATTTTGCTGCTATGATTGCATCCCATGTCCAGAAGGGAAGATTTCCATCCAACACGGTAAGAAATATATTGCCAAATGATGTCAAACCTTCTTGATAAACAACAGAGCACACCAAAGATAGAGCACCAGAAAGCAGAATCAAGCGACAGTGCAGCAGATGCAGGCTACAAGTTTATTGCTCCAAAGGATGTAAATCTCACCTGCCCCCACCTTCTCCTCAAACATTAGAGTGTTACCAGATGAACATAAAAAGGTACATAACCATTACTTTGCATTGTATCCATTTGGTGTTCCTCCAGTTGCCTTGAACTAGCAGAGATGGCGGCATAAAGCACCTATCTTTTCCTTTTCAGATATGAATGACTGTTCCAAATGCAGTGACGTAAGCTATCCAAGCAAGAACCAAGATTCCTGTGTTCCCAGATTGGCTTCCTTCTTGTCTTTCAAAGAACCACTGGGGGTCGTTTTAGCCTTTTTGGCCCTTTTCTCTTCCTTGATCACAGCTCTGGTGCTAGCAGCATTTCTGAAGCACCGCAGCACTCCCATTGTCAAAGCCAACAACCGGGGCCTCACGTACACTCTCCTTGTCTCCCTCTTGCTCTGCTTCCTTTGTTCATTGCTATTCATTGGCCAGCCACAGAAGGTGACATGTCTTCTCCGACAAACTGCTTTTGGGATCATATTCTCAGTAGCTGTTTCTTGTGTGTTGGCCAAAACCACCACAGTGGTCCTGGCTTTCATGGCCACCAGACCAGGATCCAGCATGAGGAATTGGGTGGGGAAGTCATTAGCTAACTCCATTGTTCTTTCCTGCTCATTCATCCAAGCAGGCATTTGCTTTGTGTGGTTGGGAACTTCTCCCCCATTCCCAGATGTTGACATTCATTCAGTAAGAGAAGAACTTATATTGGAATGCAATGAGGGATCTCTGACTTTCTTCTACTGTGTTTTAGGCTATATGGGCTTTCTGGCCATTATCAGCTTCAATGTGGCTTTCCTTGCTAGAAAGTTACCTGACAGTTTCAACGAAGCTAAATTCATCACCTTCAGCATGTTGGTCTTTTGCAGTGTTTGGTTATCCTTTATCCCATCCTATCTGAGCTCCAAGGGAAAGTACATGGTAGCTGTGGAGATCTTTTCTATTTTAGCCTCTAGTGCTGGGTTGCTGGGCTGCATATTTGCCCCCAAATGTTACATCATTGTGTTGAGGCCTGAGCTGAATAACAGGGAACAGATAATAAGAAGAAAAGCATGACACACCCAAATGTATTTGTGTTCAGTTATATTCTGTTGTGCAGTACCTTTTGGATGCATATGCACTAGTATACCTCTGAGAAATTCACCCTTGGCATTGTCACATTTGCAGATCTTCCCTAAAGCTCTCCAAATCATTTTTTTCCTCAGAACGGACTAACCTGATTTTTAGAATCTTTTCACCCAAGGTTCCAGAAATTCAGCATTTTATTTATTTTTTGCCTACAGAGCATACACTCTGCCACTGCACTATATATGAACACCTTGCTTTGGCCACCATCTGGTGGATATATTGTTTTACAACCTCTTCTGAAACTGCTTTGTGATGTGATAGTTGTTTCTGGATTCCCCCCCCCCCCCCGCTTACTCACAGGAATGAAACTTAAATGCATTATCTTTTCAGTCACAGCCATGAAACCAGTTTTCCAACAATTTTCAGTTCAATGGAACTGAATTTTTAGTTCAATGGAACACATGAATGTGTTATGTGTATTAAATATTATTGTACAAAGTTCAAGTATTCCATTTGCAGTGATATATTTCTGCTTATCCCATAGACTATCCTAGAGTTTGTGTCAGTGAAGCTCAGGTGCGGACAGGAGGATCAGAAGGAGGCATAAGGAGAGAACAGTTAGCAGTGGAAGGCAGAGAGGAGGGAGAGAGCAGCTGTAATCTGAGCTTGGAACAAAGGGGACGAGAAAAACAGGGCCAAAGTGACAGGCAGCTGTGTGAGAGTTCCAATAGTGAGCCAGAAGTTGCAATGCAGGAAACATTCTCTCCCAAATCTCATAGGATCTCAAAAGTGGCCAAGACGCGCAAAAGTTACCGGAAGAGAAGGTGTGGGCTTCCGTGCTGGGGAAGGGGGATGAGCTTAGTCTGGGCAACTCCATCTTCTGGGGAGGATGATGAGCTCCATCCTAGTTTGTTGTTTTAGCAATAAATCTGAAATAATTAACAGGCAGAGTCGTCTCGCATTTGTGACGAGAAGCATAACAGTTTGCTACACTTTTCCTGTGAGACTGATTCTTTCTCTTTCCTAACTTGTTTGTCTCTCTAGAACAGAAGTGATGAACCTGTGCTCTCTAGATGTTCTGGAGTACAGTTCTCATGATTCCTATCCATCGGTCATGCTATCTGGGGCATGGAATCCAACAACATATGACTGTCCATAGGTTCCCCACCCTATAACATGTCTTTTTCTTTCTTTTTTTCACATCTGGAAGTAAGAGGCAAAGGTAGTGCTATTTTTCTAGATAACGAGGGGCTGGAATGCATCATGAACTCACCTTGTTCTCTTATAATGGCAAAGACACCGACCTGAGAGTTGCCAGAACTCAATTCCAGCTGGGGAAAAGAAGCCCTGGAAAAAGCACACCTCAACTACCCCCAAACAGAAAGTTTAATGGTTGAAAGGCATGATGTATGTTTTTGTTCTAGTGACGTAGGTTGAGATACAATTTGTATTAATTAGCTAATAATTAATTATGGATGCAAATGTATTCCTTTTACAATTATTTATTGCTCATTGCCATGATATAGAATGCTGCATGTAACTAATAATATTGTATACTTTGTTTCTTAATTTTGTGTGTACAGGGAAGTTTTTCACATCCCCAAAAATGTAGATCAACCCTTGGCTGTTCTAAGGGGATCAGGTACCTAAAACTCATAAGGAAAATCAAAGCTATTCAGCAGGTCCAATATACATATATAACCTTTAACTTGGACCATCAATAAACTTTGGCTAGAATTGGAGTTATGTGTTA
This sequence comes from Podarcis melisellensis, assembly GCF_964234715.1. Taxonomy (NCBI): domain Eukaryota; kingdom Metazoa; phylum Chordata; class Lepidosauria; order Squamata; family Lacertidae; genus Podarcis; species Podarcis melisellensis. The sequence goes on along the minus strand of NC_138545.1, from coordinate 24,922,485 downwards.
TGTCTGACAAGAGGGTTTTACAGTGAAATACTAAAGAGATATGTCTATGAATTCAAAAGATCTAAAGATTTAAAACCCATTTGGTGTACCTCCAGGCCTTCTTAAGAATTGCTGATAGCAAATAGTGACTTGCTGTATTGTATTCCTTGGCCTGAATATGATTACTATAATGGATGCTCACCACTTTCCTGATGGGCATCTGTTGCAGACCCTAACCCTCTGCCTCCTTCCTGGCCAGCCAGACCCTCCTGGTCTCTGGCCAGTGGGGATTTCCCCTTGGTCATTGCAACCATGGGGGTGTTACCTCCTAGTCAAAAGCCAGGTACAAATGGGGAAATAAGGGCCCAGGTCTTGGGGAGTTCCTTTGCTGGTTGGCTGGGCATTGACCACAGCCATGACCAGCCATGGCATGAGTCATCATGCCCCAGTATTGAAAGATTTGCCATCCTGTCTTATTGCTCTGTGCACATATTGACCTGACCCCATTGTCCTCACCACCTTGAGAGAGTTACAGAGGAGCCAATACAATCAACCTAGGGAAGGTGTGAACACTGGCTCCACGTTTGAAACAATTCTTCCCTAAGTACCATTTATTTGGACGACTCAGGTCTGTACCCACACAGCTGTCCTGCTGTCTATGAGCCACCCACTGTCTTGATATTCTCACAAATCTGGTTTATTTGTTTTTAATATCAAAGGTATATACCACCAATTCATATATTATCATAGAATGGCGTACAACAATATATACCATGAAATTTAAAACACCATAACAACAAGGACTTGTGTCAACATCAGGCTGGAATTTTCCTACTCATCCACTGTTACTGATCAGTAAACTTGATCTATAATATAAAATCAGTTACACTGGTAAATAGAAATAGGAAGGGGAGGGGAGGGTTCTGAGCCCTCCTGGTTTCCCACCCTGCCCCACTCTTAATGTCTCTCCATTAGGTATTATGTCTAAGAAGACACGTGGGAAATTAGATCTGATCATTGAAACAGTTCAGATGAAAGATACAATTTTAAAACAAATGGATGAATTCCATGAATAATAAGGTGAGAGGGTCACAGAAAAATGGAATTGCAGGGCCCACCACTCACAGAAAGAAGTGCAGATGCCGTTTTATAGAAATATATATTTATCTATTTTTAGAGGAATGCCCAAAATCTAAGAGTTTCCACAAAGCAGTCTTGATTTCTTTGTTTCTCATGCTATAGATGAATGGATTCAACATGGGAGGAATTATGGTATACATCACAGCAAAAGCTATATCCAGATCAGAAGACGCACCGGTGGGAGGCTTTGCATAGGAATTCTGCGCACTGTAGCAAATAGCTGCATATATGTTATGATAATGAACATGAAGCACCCTAGTCCCAGACAACACCCTAACACAATAACCCCTACTTCGACAAGGTAGATATTAGAGCAGGAGAGCTTCAGTAATGTTGGAACTTCACAGAAGAACTGATGGACGTCATTTGAACAGAAGGTGATTGCAAAAGTGCTACAAGTGTGTAATACGGCATGAAGAAGACTAGCAATCAACACAATGAGGGTCATCTGAATACAAGCTCCTTTGTGCATAATTGTCTCATACTGTAATGGGTTGCAGATGGCAACATAGCGATCATGTGCCATTACTGTTAGAATGGCAAAATCTGCTGCTACAAAGAACATATAGAAGAAAACCTGGGCCACACACCCAGAGTAAGAAATCGACCTGCTGTTCATGATGGAATTGGCTAATGATTTGGGCATCATGACAGAAGCAGAGCCCATGTCCATCATTGCCAAATTAGTTAGGAAAAAGTACATTGGTGTATGGAGGTGATGGTCCAGCGCAAATGCAGCAATAATGAGAAGATTCCCAGTCATGGTAGTCAAGTACAATCCTAAGAACAGAAAGAAGTATAAGATCTGTAGTTCTCGTACATCTGAGAATTCCCACAGCAGAAACGTTGATATGGAAGTAAGATTGCTCATTTTTTCTTCAGTATTTGCATTTTCTCTGTTGGAGGAAGAAGCTAAAACATGTTAATAATGATTAATGAGCTAATTATATCATTTATTTATTTATTTATTTATTTTACCCCATCCATCGGGCTAGGTTTCCCCAGCCACTCTGGGCTGCTCCCAACAGATTAAAATCAGAATACAGAACATTAAAAAAACCAAAAAAAAAAATGCTTCCTGAAATTTCATTATATATTCCCCATTCTTTTGCTAATCAAGTAGTGTAAAAACAATTGAGATTAAAGATTATGCCAAAATAGCCCATTTGTAAATTGAAGCATGCATATCTGTTATTATATTAAGTATCTCAAACACTGATTTCACTCCAAACTTTATATATTAACTAATATTTTCTAAGTAATCTTGCAGTAACATGAAGCTATCTGGGTTTCTTTTAACTACTTCCTTTAGTTGCTTTGCCCCACAAAGGAAGCTGCTATTAATGTCACTTGGAGAGCTGTCCCATCTCTTGTGGCCTAATTCAAACCCTCATCTGCTATACAGTGGTAGCTCGGGTTAAGAACTTAATTCGTTCTGGAGGTCCGGTCTTAACCTGAAATTGTTCTTAACCTGAAGCACCACTTTAGCTAATGGGGCCTCCTGCTGCTGCTGCACCGCTGCTGCACGATTTCCGTTCTCATCCTGAAGCAAAGTTCTTAACCTGAGTTAATATTTCAGGGTTAGTGGAGTCGTATGTAACCTGAAGCGTATGTAACCCAAGGTACCACTGTAGTAATCTTTGAAGAGATAATCATGATGTTAAACATATGTTTTATATGGCATTTAGATATCACTTGAAGAAGATAGTGTTGGACTGGCAGCTCCCAAACCTGAAACCATCTGTCAAATGGGGAGATCTTGCATACAAAGCACTTTGTATACCACTGAATTAGGGTGCTTCTATATGTCTATCTTGCAAAATACTGTCTACATCTACATGACTATTCCACTACCTAATCTTTCATTCTCATATACATATATATGGAAATGTCAGGTATTGAAATTGGAAACTATAACATACTGCTATCCTCAGTTATAGGTGCTCCTGGTTTTTCAGAACTAAGTAACAGAGTATACATGTGTTTGTGAATAAGACAGAATTCTAAGGTAACAGTGTAACAGCCTATTTTGAATGTAGTCTGCTACAGATAAATATTAAATTGAATGTATTATATTGACATAAAACATGGGTAGGCAAACTAAGGCCTGGGGGTCAGATCTGGCATAATCGCCTTCTAAATCCGGCCCATGGACAGTCTGAGAACCAGTGTGTTTTACATGAGTAGAATGTGTCCTTTTAATTAAAATGCATCTCTGGATTATTTGTGGGGCATAGGAATTTATTCATTGTTTATTTATTTTCAAAATATAGTCCACCCCCCCACAATGTCTGAGGGAGAGTGGACCGCCTCCCTGCTGAAAAAGTTTGCTGACCCCTGACATAAAATCTCCTAATGAATTTCACAGGCTGGTAGTGCTACTGTTTGTGCCAATATATGTCTCTAATACTTCAATGGGTAATAATGATCTGGGGTATATCTGTGTCCCCATGAAATGTAACACAAATCTAGTTCTGCCAGCATGAATTTTCATGTCATCACTTTTGTTTTTCTGACATGGGGGAAAAAACCTGCTGCAAATTATCCCGTTACTGGGGAAAAAGCTGTGGCCTTGATCGGGATCTTTCTTCCAACACACAGACTGATTGGAACAGAACACAGCCCAGTTCCATCACACACGCATCACAAACGGACCACACAGTTGAATGATACACCCCTTTGGGATGCGGGTGGTGCTGTGGGTTAAACCACAGAGCCTAGGACTTGCCGTTCAGAAGGTCGGTTGTTCGAATCCCCGCAGCGGAGTGAGCTCCCATTGCTCGATCCCTACTACTGCCAACCTAGCAGTTCAAAAGCACTTCAAAGTGCAAATAGATAAATAGGTGTGCTGCTCTGGTTAGCTTAGTCATGTTGGCCACATGACGCGGAAGCTGTATGCCGGCTCCCTCGGCCAATAAAGCGAGATGAGCGTCGCAACCCCTAATGGTCCCTTTACCTTTAAGACTCCTTTAAAATTGAAAGATGAGAAGAAAATAAAATGCTGATAGACACATCTAGATTACATCAGAGTAAAAGGAAATTACCAAATCACCTTAAATTGTTTTAAAATACCTTTAATGATAAGATTCAATTTCCTCTCCAGCTACTTTAGGGTACGATACGATAAAGATGTCAGAATCCATGCATCTTCTCAACCAAGCTCTTTCAGCCTTCTTGCAGCACTTGCCACAGTACGTGTAACTCCCCGCCCCCTCTCCTTTAAATAGACTGCATAGGTGAGGATAATAGTCACTAAATTAGCAACAGTAGACATGGGAAGGATCATTCTTTTAAGCCTTATTTGTTGTCTTGGGATCTTACTCCCAAGAGTCCAGCACAGCTGATCTGAAAACATTGTTGAAAGTTACTGCTTCTACATTCACAGTAGAAAAAAAAGTATTTATGTAGAAATTATACAAGAGTGGGGCACAAAATCAATCTTGTTTTACACCCCTTAGGAAAACTATTGAATCTGAAAGGAAGTCCACAAGTCCATGCAAAATTTTAGTGCAAGGATCAGAGGAGAGCTAGAGTATAACATTTATCCAGTGAAGTGACAATGGCCACTTACCCTTTTTCCACGGCGAGTGGCAGTTGCGGCCCACCATGGTGCCTGTCTAAGCCCCTGGAGCCTCGCCATGTTGCCCTGACTATTGGGTTCCTCCCCAGGCACCGCAGAGCATCTTGCCAATCCACGGTGGTCTGGGGGGTGAAGCTTTTGCAGGCTTCACTCAAGTCCACTCCCTGGACTTATAATCAGGCCAACACAACTCACTGCAGCCAAGTCAGCCTTGTGGTGTCACCCACCCTGCCCACCCTAGTGCATTAATATTGTTTTTCTGCTTTTCTTCTAACCTTTTCCTATCCGGCTTAGTGGGCTTTCCTATGATTCCTTAATGGTTGCTGTTTTTCGGAGCTGGGAAGGAATTTTCCCTGATTGTCAGGTTTTGCCTTCCCCGTAGAACTAGTCACAATTTTGGCGGGTTAGTGCTTTGGCGGAATCCTTTAGTCTATTTTCTGACCTGGAGGGGTGGACGGGTGATACACCCCCCCTACCACCAGCAGCATTTACAGGGTACCCCATTAAAGGGGTCTTGAGGGGAAAGTATCTGTCCATATAGAACCAGAAGCGGTTGGCCAGCAGGCCATAGAGCCCCCCCAATGTTTGGGCTGCCCCATCTGTTAACTGCCCTGAAGAAGGAGGAGAAGGAGAAGGAGGAGGAGGAGGAGGAGTGTTTTGCTATGGACCCTTCCTCCCAACCAGGACCCAGTCATGCCTCGGTTCCCCACAGGGGATAGATGCCCAATGCCTATGCCAAGGTTTACCTACATCTGAAATTAATAAAAACTGTGGCCTTTTGATCCCATTACAGTTGTCATGTCTATTCATTCTTCCCACCAGTCAGCTAGGCTCCCTGGGGGCAGGGCCTCTGTGGCTGGGCATGCAACTATTCCTCTAACCTCAGCCATAGACCCTGTTGGTTAATGGAATCAAAGGCAAAAGAGAGTGAGCCCAATTAATACAGCACCCAGGGTTTTGTTTGTTTGTTGCTAACATACTTTTGAATAAGATAAGGAAAAACAACACAGTGATCAAATGTGTTATATCTACTGTGGAAACCAGCTACCTCTCTTTGATCCATACATAATATAGTTTTGAATATAACAAGCTCTGTCCATGGCAGTTGGTGCTCACTGGACCTAGTGAGACTAGTAAAATGTCATGAACAAGTGGCCAATGAGCTGTGATAAGTATGTACAGGTTAGCAAACTGAATTGGTGAATCTTAAAAGTGCTACATAGGACTGCTAATAAGAAACCCAATAAATTTCCAGACCAATAGGAAAATATCCCCTTCACCCAGCTTATTCACTTCTACATCTTTTTTCCAAAAGATGTAAAAAGGTGTAAGTGGACTACACCTGAGAGACCAAGGTTAAACCCAGCCATGAAACTCACTGAGTGGCTTTAGGCCAGTCACTGCCTCTCAGTCTAATGTACTTCATGAGCTTGCTGTGAGGGTATGATTTAGTTAGTTAGTTAGTTAGTTAGTTAGTTAGTTGATAATGTTTGCATATTTGACCATAATGTGCAAACTGGACTACCTGTATTAAAAGTGCTGGGAAAATGTGAAGGTGAGAGTGTGTGCAAACAGGGTGTGGGGGCAGAATACCACATTCCATGATGGATTATTTCATGGAAGAATCAACTATGATAAATTGGTTCATCAGGGAATGCACATTGTTGCACATGTGGTTAGAGTGTACAATTACAACTAGATACTGGATACTGGATACTGGATAGGATACTGGATACTGGATACAGAGAGCGTGGTATCTATGATAATATTATCTTCCTAATTGTGCTGTTTTAAATGTGCATTTTGCATTGGATTTCCGTTGGTAATGTTTTATTTTGAAATCTTTAAGATAATGTTTTAGCTCTCTGTTAATTATGTTAGCCTGGAAGTAACTGCAAGGGTGGCTGGGTTTTTGACAGCAGTATCTCTTAGAGCGGTGAATGGCACTATTTAGTGGAAAGAAATCCCAATGGACTGAGCCAGAGGTGGATCCTAACAACTCCAGAAGGAGAGGCAGTCTCCAGGGTGACTTATAGGAAGATGGAATATGGCAAGGAAAATGTTTCTAGCAATGAATATTATCAAAATAAGAGAAGGAAGATTGCAACATCGTATATTATTTTATCAAAAAAAGTTTTATAATTTAGAATGATCACAATCAAAATGTGTGATTCTGTCTACACTACAGTAAAACTGAAAATTCTGATGGGAAATTACATGTTTTCAACACTTTTTCTTTTTAGAATGAATATTCATTACCTTTGATTGTTCTATATAGGCAACCCCCATTAAGTGGGGGTTACGTTCCAAGGCACCACGAGTTCAAGCGAAATAATGTGTATTTGAAACATCATTGAAAAAGCCTGTAAACACCTCATTCCACCCATTTCTGTGACATTTTTAGGTCACTTCTGGGTTCAGTGTGATGCACTTTTGTGAGGTTGAGCACATATTGAAAATCTGTAAATGGCAGGCTGACTGTATTTATGTCAACTGTAAGTGAAATAAACAATTTTAAAAATAGGGTGAAATGACAATGAATGACATGGAGAATTTCTTTGGGAAACTGGGTGGGAGGGAACTATGTATCACAGAATTAGGAGCATGGTAAACTCTCTTCAGACAGGTCATCATTCCTGCCTCTATCTGGAGATGCCAGGGTTAAATTGAGAACCTTCTGCATCCAAAGCAGATGATCCATCTCTGGAGATGTCAGGGATTTTCAACATACAAAGCAGATGTTCTACCAAAAGCTTATAGTTCAAGGTAAAAAATTGCAGAGCCAAATATTAACATACCAAAACTGCAATATTCTGAATGAGAATATTTGTCCATTTAGCTCTGTAATGTCTACAATGGCTTTCAGTGGCTCTCTAGGGCTTGAAACAGGAAACAATTCCTTCCCATGCCGTTAGAATTCAAAGGATTTATTTTATCAAAGGTTATAATTCTGGGTTTAAAAATTGCATATTAAAATGTTCACACATTGAAGGGTATAGAATTGCATTTTTGGAGAACTCTAAATTGAGTTTTAGAAGGCCCCAAATCTAAGAGTTTCCACAATGCAGTCTTGATTTCTTTGTTTCTCATGCTGTAGATGAATGGATTCAGTGTGGGAGGAATAATGGTATATATTCCAGCAAAAGCAATATCGAGATCAGAAGAAGCGTCACTTGGAGGCTTTGCATAAGCAAAGATCCCAGTGAATATAAGCACAGATACAACCGTGAGGTGAGGAAGGCAAGTGGAGAGGAGTTTTTTCTGACCCTGAACAGAAGGGATTCTGAGCACTGTGGAAAAGATCTGCATATATGTTATGATAATGAATATGAAACAACCTGTTCCTATACTAAAGGTTAGAACAAGAAGCCCAACTTCAACTAAGTAAAAGTCAGAGCAGGAGAGCTTCAATAATTTTGGGATTTCACAGAAAAACTGATTGACAGCATTAGAACAGAAGGTGTTGGCAAAGGTGCTGCCAGCATGCAATATGGCAGCAAGAAGGCCTACAATCCACCCAATGGCTACCATCTGTATGCAGGCTCCTTTGTGCATAATTGTCTCATAGTGGAGTGGGTTGCAAATAGCAACATAGCGATCGTGTGCCATGATAGTTAGCAGAGCAAAATCTGATGTTCCAAATAAATATAAAAAGAAAACTTGAGCAACGCATCCAAAATATGAAATATACCTGCTGTTTAAGAGGGAAATAGCCATTGATTTGGGTACCATGACGGAAATTGTTCCAACATCCAGCATAGCCAAATTCAGTAGAAAGAAGTACATGGGTGTGTGAAGGTGGTGATCAAGGACAATTGCAGCAACAATGAGCAGGTTCCCTATGATTGCTGTCATGTATAATGCTAGGAACACAAAGAAGTGTAAGATCTGTAGTTCTCGAATGTCTGAGAATCCCAGCAGCAGAAAAGTAAGATTGTGCATTTTGTTCATAGGGCTTATTAACATGCTACCTGTACAAGGAAGAAGATAAGGATTGTTAGGGTACAAATATTGATTAACCAGTTAGATTTAATCACAGTGCCTTTTATCTAATAATCAAATCTAATGGTATTCTTTGCTTAACTGATTAATAGGCAAATGTTGTGATGGCCCTTTTGCCCCCTCAGTTTTAGAACCATAGAACAATAGAATTGTAGAGTTGGAAGGGACCCCAACCCCCTGCAATGCAAGTATCTTTTACCCAACATGGAGCTCAAACCCATGACTGAGTTTAAGAGTCTCAGGTTTACCAACTGAGCTATCCCAGCATGGATATTGTCCTGAGAGTATCTGTGTCCATTCATTTTATTTTTATTTTTATTTTTATTTTTATCATCATCATTTTCTATACCACTTTATAGTTTAAAGAAAAAAAATCTCAGAGTGCTTTACAGCACATTAAAACATCAAATAAAACAATCCAAAATAAAACATTTTTAAAGAAAGTCAAATACAGTGGTATCTCAGGTTACAGATGCTTCAGGTTACAGACTCCGCTAACCCAGAAATAGTACCTCGGGTTAAGAACTTTGCTTCAGGATAAGAACAGAAATCGCACAGTGGCACGGTGGCACGGTGGCAGCGGGAAGCCCCATTAGCTAATGTGGTGTCTCAGGTTAAGAACAGTTTCAAGTGAAGAATAGATCTCCGGAACGAATTAAATTCTTAATCCGAGGTACCACTGTATATAGTCAAGGCAACATGATTAACAGGAAACTAAAATATTACCTTAAAGCCTTCAAAATAAAACATTAAAAAGGAAGTCAACTACAGAATACATATTTAACACAAACCAAGTTAACAAAAGAACTTAAACATTTCAAAAGAAAACATTGCTAAATGAAGTCAAATATAAAATGCACCTTTAAAACAACATAATTAACAAGAGAATAAAACATTATCATAGGCATAGAACATATCTGCTGCTGTTGCTGCCAGTCCTGCCTCTACATCTTTTGCAAATGTGTGCAGAATGGCATGAGACTATCCCCTCCACACTTTGCTTACAGTTATGCATTCAGTGGAACATCAGAAAGGGAAACCTATGTTCACACATTTATATGTGTGTAAGAGCTCACCACAGAGGGACGCGGGTGGCGCTGTGGGTTAAAGCCTCAGCGCCTAGGACTTGCCAATCGAAAGGTCGGCGGTTCGAATCCCCGCGGCGGGGTGCGCTCCCGTCGTTCGGTCCCAGCGCCTGCCAACCTAGCAGTTCGAAAGCACCTTCAGGTGCAAGTAGATAAATAGGGACCGCTTACCAGCGGGAAGGTAAACGGCGTTCCGTGTGCTGTGCTGGCTTGCCAGATGCAGCTTGTCACGCTGGCCACGTGACCCGGAAGTGTCTCCGGACAGCGCTAGCCCCCGGCCTCTTAAGTGAGATGGGCGCACAACCCCAGAGTCTGTCAAGACTGGCCCGTACGGGCAGGGGTACCTTTACCTTTACCTTTAAGAGCTCACCACACAGTTGTTGGCTCCAATCATGAAGGGTTCTGATTAAGGTGCACCGAATACATGCACAAAACTACATGCTTTTTTCTGATGTTTGGGTGGACATGCAGATGTCAGGAAGAAGGATGGAAGGATGGAAGAAGTTACTCATTGTAGGGTTGTGGAATAGATGTAGTTTAAAAGGGAGCCCAAAGAAAAAAGTTTGAGAACCACTGCTTTAGTTCAATAGTCTAATGAAATAATGAATGGTCATGGCTAAAATGGTTAAAGGAGAACATTGGTTCAAGGGCAATTCTGCAGAGGGGGGAATCTGCATTCTCCATGAAGCCTAACCTACCTTGCAAGTCTTTTCTAAGAATAAAGTGAAGTAGTCCACCTCCCCCATTGTCCCCACTGGGATAGACGGAAAAAAGTACAACTGGGCAGCCCTAGGTTTCTTTCTAAAACTTATGCAACAGAGTGCAGCATAGGAAATGACAACACATCAGCCACCAGCCTCCATGATGCAGAGAGATGTTGCCTTCCTCCAACCCTCACCACAAACTGATTTGGATGCACTGGCTCCAGTTTCCCACCTCAGATACACCACATCATTTTTACAGCAATTTTCATGGGGGGGGGGGAGATTTGTACCATTTTAGCTCAGACCTACACAGGAGTAAGGGAACAGTAGTGCAGGAGGAGGAACAAAACAACTACTCACACCCTTGTTTGATGCATATCACAAGGTGTGCTTCCACGTGGCAGTTTATTGTGGACTTGGTGCTGGTCATGCTCAGAAAGTTATCACGTCATCGTGCATCTGCTTTCATTGCTAGTGTGGAAACTCCTAAGCACATTTTTGTTGTGAATGAATGGGCTGTTTCTCAGCTGAGTGGTGACTTTTCAGTGAGCAGCCTTTATTCCCACAACCCCACTTCAATTGACTCCTTTCATGAACAGATTTCAAAAGATATGTAATGGTGAAAATCAATGCTTGGGGCTGCTTGCTCTGATCACAGAGCTGCTTTGTGCTATGTGATCTGCCCTGGACCTCCTAAGAGCTAGTCTACCATCCCCTTGTGTAGTAAGATTCTGTCCTAACCTCAGTCATTCAGTGGGGGATAGCGTTGGGTTTCAGTGTGGTAGGGGATTTTGTTTTGGTTGTTGCTGTTACAGGAATAATAAAATATTTATACCATCATTTATAACTGTGCTGCCTTTTTAGCCACAGTTTCCCATTAAATGTGGTGTACCAGAATTCACAAATATGAAACATACTGGGCTGGATCCATATTTAGTCCTACTTGCAGGAGACCTGCTGAAATCAATGGGTCTATTCCAAGTGTTACCAAGTCTGGACCCAGCCTAACAAAATGATGATCCAGTTAGAAAGAAACTACACATTTTTAAAAGTAGAGCAGTGTAGTGACGGCTTCATTGTTTCAAGTATGTATGTCTGAGACCCCTTGAGAACTGATAGAAGACCAGAAGACAAACAAATTGGCAAACACCTTGAGATTGCATAAAAGTAATAGGAAACTACTGAACCCCCTTACATCATTTTGAAATACAGTACCTTTAATTGTGAAATTCAGTTTCCCCTCCAGCTGTTTTAAGGTAAAATGCAGTTCATATGTGAGAGCCCATGCATCTTCTTTCAATCTTCCTGTGGAACTTACCACTGAAGAGGTAGCTGTTTTCCCCATTTTAAAAAGATTGCATATGTGGGAATAATGGTCACTAAAGGTTGCATCAGGTATTAGTGCCAGCAGACATGGCAGGGAGAGTTATTTTAAGCCTGTTTTGCCATCTTGAGATCTTACTCCCAAGAGTAAGCACAACTGATCACACTCCTCAGGTACATGTTGGTAGTCCTTTGGTAGCAGACACAAAGAAATAACAGATACAACATGTGTGTCAATACATAAAAAATGATCACACATGTGGTGAAATCCATGTCTATTTATTTTGCAATATTCAAATACTGTAGCCATTTCTAGATAGAGATAGATTTCTAAAGGGAAGTTTTCCTTCTGCACATATGCTTTCCCTCTACACATAACTGTGGCCTTATGGGAAGTCTTGCTATGGGAAGCATTGCTTCTTTTCTCTTGCATTCTGGGAACTCTCGCTCATAATCTTCTCTCTGTTTCTGCACACACTGTACGAACCTGTTCCAAACACCAAGACATTCCCTCCTTGCTCAGTTCATCTTAAGTTCATGATGACCTGTTCTCAGTGCATAGCTGACCACATCTACGGAACTCGATTGTTATATGTTATGATCAATCATTAGTAATTGTTTTATGCTATATTAATCTTTAGTTACAAATTAATTAGGAGGCTTCATGCCTGTCTAGTCCCAACCTCGTTTCCCAGCCTTTAATCTACCAGTGATTAATGTTCACATGTAATTCCCACCCCTCACATGTAATTCCCACCTTGCATTTGCATTAACCAATAGGCAATGAGTTTCTTTGTGTTTGTATCAACCAATCAACCACAAGTACACCTGTGGCAATGCTTTGTGATATTCAATAAAAGAGAGTTCCCGAGACTTCCCCGGCAGACGCCTCTCACATGACACCTACTACTCGTCTCCCGTGATTTTCATTCCTACATCTGGTGACCCCCGACGTGCCAGATCCCTTACGCAGCCTAGCACCTGTACTTCACTCGACTGGAAAAGTCTCAGCGCGCTTACTTCGTGAGTATGGGGGGCGATTTGACAAAATTACAGAAAGAACATGCCAGGGAATTGTTTTCTCTAGTTAGACAGCGAGTTGTGGGTGTTAATGTTTCCTTAAAAGAAATTGAACAGCTTCTCGGCGAGATCAATTGCCAATTTCCCTCCTACCCTGAAAGGGGGTCCCTTGAGGTGGGGACTTGGCAAAAGATCGGGAAGACCCTCTTTGCAGAACCGAGGGCTTCAATTCATTGTCTGCTCACCTGGCAGAAATGTGCAGCTGCCGTTGCTAAATTAGGACCCCAGGCGTCTCCTTCGGCCCCTGCCCTTCTGGCTGTTGCAGACAATCCCCCCTCCTTATCCTAAGCTTTTGCCTCCATTGCAGCCTTGCCAACCCCTCCCTACACCTCAGCCCACAAACCCATCCACCCCTCCCCTTCCTCCTTTGCCTGCTTTGCCTGCCACAACCCCTGCGTGCTCTCCTACAGGAGCTGTGCGCACCTCACTTTCCCTGGCTAGGCAGAAAGGAATTCTGTCCTTAGAGGAGGAATCTGTGTGGGCTGGGGAATTGCCTTCTGCTTTCCCTATTAGCTCTTTTGTTAATATTAAACAACAACATTCAGAGCCCTACCATCAATTTATAGATAGATTGAAAGAAGCAGTCACCAGGCAGGTTGATAATACTACAGCCCAGAATGAACTGATGGAAAAATTGCCTTTTGAAAATGCAAACACCTACTGTAAGAAGGCTTTGCAGTCAATCATTAACCGTCCTAAGTACGATCTGAGCCATGCCATGTCCTTGCTTGCCGGAGCCAATCCAAATTTGGCAGCCAACCAAAGTGAATTTAAGCATAGCGCAGTAGCTCTGTCCCGTTGGATGCCCTTACTGTGTTTACTAATGGAGCCCCCTCCAGGGGGGTCGTTGCATGGCTACAAAATGATAAATGGCACAGTCTCTACATTCTTCCACAGAAGTTTGCCCAGCATTCTGAGCTGGCAGCTGCTGTTAAAGTTTTGCAGCATTTCTCCACGCAGCCAATTCCATGACCCCATACGTGGCTTCCTTTAATGTTACTTGTGCCCGTATGGTGAACTGCACAAAAACCAACAGTGTAAAAATGGGCAAGGATAACTTCAATTGTTCTGATTATGTAAATATTTCATATATATATAAATACACAGAGCTGCCTGACGGCTGGTTTTGGTCGTGTCCAGGCTTCACGTTTAATTACATTCCTGCAAACATCAGTCATGGCACGCCCTGCTGCTTAAGCCGTATGTCTATTATTTTACCCAAGAAGCATCATTTATCCCGCTCTCGATATCGACGCGCTATAGAATTGAATAATAATTGCGATGATTCTGTCTCTCTCCCTAGCAGATCTGAATATATTTCTCTAGCTGTATCTCTTCTAGGAGTCCCTGGACTGGCTGTCCGGAATAGCAGGAATATTAACTCTTTAGCTTGCTCCGCAGCAAAGGCTCTGAACTTTACATCACAAGCCCTTCATCTTTTGAATAAAGAGCAGAGTGAACTCCAGCATGGCGTCCTGCAGAACCGCGCTGCTATCGATTATCTATTGATGCTCCATCATTACGGATGCGAACAAGTGGAAAACATGTGCTGCTTTAATATCACTGACAATTCTAAAGCTATTCAAAAACAAATCTCTCATTTGCAAAATCTCACACATCATATCAAACAGGATGTTGGTTTTCCTGCTTTCTGGGATTCTTTCACCCAGTGGCTTACCGCTTGGCTGCCAAACCTTACTTGGCTTTGTAATCTCTTTCAATATGCTATTGTCATAATTTGTATATTGATTCTACTATGCTGCTTCCTCCAATGCATTCCTGGTCTCATAAGTCTTTTCTCTCGACTTCTCTCTCCCCCTCAGCCACCCAATAAAATCCTTGCTGCTTATTTTGCGAAATGGCAACACCAACAGTAAACCAAAGGGGAGATATGGGCAGATTTATTTCGAGCATGCGTTGGCAAACCACGTATCTCGTAGTATCTTCTGTCCCATCCTCCCTGGCGAACTTATTTTGGGCATTTGCTGGCACACCACTAATCCCGAAATATTTTTGCCTTATTTACCCAGTACGCCTCGCAAAAAAGAAAAGAAAGGGGGAGATAAAGGGAAGTTTTCCTTCTGCACATATGCTTTCCCTCTACACATAACTGTGGCCTTATGGGAAGTCTTGCTATGGGAAGCATTGCTTCTTTTCTCTTGCATTCTGGGAACTCTCGCTCATAATCTTCTCTCTGTTTCTGCACACACTGTACGAACCTGTTCCAAACACCAAGACATTCCCTCCTTGCTCAGTTCATCTTAAGTTCATGATGACCTGTTCTCAGTGCATAGCTGACCACATCTACGGAACTCGATTGTTATATGTTATGATCAATCATTAGTAATTGTTTTATGCTATATTAATCTTTAGTTACAAATTAATTAGGAGGCTTCATGCCTGTCTAGTCCCAACCTCGTTTCCCAGCCTTTAATCTACCAGTGATTAATGTTCACATGTAATTCCCACCCCTCACATGTAATTCCCACCTTGCATTTGCATTAACCAATAGGCAATGAGTTTCTTTGTGTTTGTATCAACCAATCAACCACAAGTACACCTGTGGCAATGCTTTGTGATATTCAATAAAAGAGAGTTCCCGGGACTTCCCCGGCAGACGCCTCTCACATGACACCTACTACTCGTCTCCCGTGATTTTCATTCCTACAGATTTCCATAGCAATCCATGTTGAATTGTGGTATTGCATTATACATACGGCTGCCCTTCAGAAGCCTCAGTTAGTGCAGAAACTGACTGGAGTATTTCTAACTGAAGTTGTATGATGGATAGTACACACCAACCTTTTTGGAGTCTTAATGCTTTGAAATCCTCCAATGTAGACACAAGTTGTATATATGTGTAAATGAAGCATATATCATAAAGACACAACAGTCTCTGTTGTCCCTCATTCCAAAGGAAACATGAACCCTGGGTAAATTCCAAGAACCCCTGGAATCTCACACCACTCAGAAATTGGAGAGGCAAGCAAAAATATAATAAAATTGATAATTATTTTGGGGACATACATTTTATGCTTTTGAACTTTCATTTTCTCCTAAAGGCATTGGAAATAGTATTTGCTGAAACAGTTATATCTAATTGGTATCACTAGTAAGTAAAACATTGTTTTGGGGGAGAAGGGTGAAGAGGATGAACAAATGACAATGAATGGCATGGAGAATAAGGTGAATAAATTATAAGACTATTTGCATTGCAGAGTGAGCAACACAGAAAGTTATTTTACACTGAATCAGCCCATTGGTCCATTTAGCTCAGTATTGTTGACACTGGTTGGTAGTGGCTCCCTATGGCTTGAGATATGGAATCATTCATTCCTCCACCTGCAGATGCCAGGGGTTACAGCAGGAACTTCCCACATGCAAAGCAAATGTCCACCCCAAGGTTCTAGTGCTAGGTTAAAAACTGTATATCAAAACATTCACATTGAATATACAATCCTATTTTTAAAAACTCAAAATATATTTTTAGAAGAATGCCCATAATCTAAGAGTTTCCACAAAGCAGTCTTGATTTCTTTGTTTCTCATGCTGTAGATGAATGGATTCAACATGGGGGGAATTACAGTATAAATCACAGCAAAAGTTATATCCAGATCAGAAGACGCACCGGTGGGAGGCCTTGCATAGGCAAAGAGTGCAGTGCCCATAAACAAAGAGACAACAGTGAGGTGGGGAAGGCAAGTGGAGAGGGCTTTTTTCTGACCATGTACTGAAGGAATTCTGCGCACTGTAGCAAATAGCTGCATGTATGTTATGATAATGAACATGAAGCATCCTAGTCCCAGGCAACACCCTAACACAATAACCCCTACTTCGACAAGGTAGATATTAGAGCAGGAGAGCTTCAGTAATGTTGGAACTTCACAGAAGAACTGATGGACGTCATTTGAACAGAAGGTGATTGCAAAAGTGCTACAAGTGTGTAACATGGCATAAAGAAGACTAGCAATCAACACAATGATGGTCATCTGAATACAAGCTCCTTTATGCATAATTGTCTCATACTGTAATGGGTTGCAGATGGCAACATAGCGATCATGTGCCATTACTGTTAGAATGGCAAAATCTGCTGCTACAAAGAACATATAGAAGAAAACCTGGGCCACACACCCAGAGTAAGAAATCGACCTGCTGTTCATGATGGAATTGGCTAATGATTTGGGCATCATGACAGAAGCAGAGCCCATGTCCATCATTGCCAAATTAGTTAGGAAAAAGTACATTGGTGTATGGAGGTGATGGTCTAGCACTATTGCAGCAATAATGAGGAGATTCCCAGTCATGGTAGTCAAGTACAATCCTAAGAACAGAAAGAAATATAAGATCTGTAGTTCTCGTACATCTGAGAATTCCCACAGCAGAAACGTTGAAATGGAAGTAAGATTGCTCATTTTTTCTTCAATATTTGTATTTTCTCTGTTGGAGGAAGAAGCTAAAAAGTGTTAATATTGATTAACAAGCTAATTTAAACATGCTTCTTGAAATTTCATTATATATTCCACATTATTTTGCTAATCAAGTAGTGAAAAAACAATTGAAATTAAGGGTTATGCCAAAATAGCCAGTTTGTAAATTGAAGCTTCTATATCTGTTATTATCTAAAGTATCTCAAACACTTTTACTCCAAAATTTATATATTAACTCATATTGCATATTTTTGTTCAGTCTCCATGTTTGGAGGATTCTGCAGGAGGCAGTGGAAGACAGGAGTGCCTGGCGTGCTCTGGTCCATGGGGTCACGAAGAGTTGGACACGACTAAACGACTAAACAACAACAAGTAATCTTACAGTAATATGAAGCTATCTGGGGGCTTTTAAACTATTTCCTTTACTTGCCTTACCCCACAAAATAAGCTGCTATTAATGTCACTTGGAGAGCTGTCCCATCGCTTGTGGCCTAATTCAAACCCATGTTTTTTCAAAAATAAGTAATAGAGTATATATGTGTTTGCGAATAAGGCAGAATTCTAAGGCAACAGCCTGTTTTGAATGTAGTTGGCTACAGATAAATAGTAAAGTGAACGCATTATATTGACATAAAATCTCCTAATGAATTTCACAGGCCAGTAGTGCTACTGTTTGTGCCAATATATGTCTCTAATACTTCAGTGGGTGATAATGATCTGGGGTGGATTTGCGTTCCCATGAAATGTAACACAAATCTAGTTCTGCCTGCATGGATTTTTATGTCATCACTATTTTTCTGACATGGGAAAAAAAAACCTGCTGCAAATTATCCAGTTACTGGGGAAAAAGGCTGTAGCCTTGATTGGGATCGTTCTTCCAGCACGCAGACTGAATGGAACAGAACACAGCCCAGATCCATGATTCACGCATCACAAATGGACCACAAAGTTGAATGATACAATATATCCGCATCAGCTACATCTATTTGCCTTTGGAACAATAATTAGGAATGTGTTTAGCATACCAGGTGGTCATTGTTCATTTTAAAGTTGAGCACTCTAATAAGGACTGGTATCAGCATACAAGAGTATATAAGACCCCTTTAAAATTGAAAGATGAGAAGAAAATAAAATGCTGATAGACACATCTAGATTACAGCAGAGTAAAAGGAAACTACCAAACCACCTTAAATCGTTTTAAAATACCTTTGATGATAAGATTCAATTTTCTCTCCAGCTACTTTAGTATACGATATGATAAAGATGTCAGAATCCATGCATCTTCTCAACCAAGCTCTTTCAGCCTTCTTGCAGCACTTGCCACAGTACGTGTAATTTCCCCCCTCCTTTAAATAGACTGCATAGGTGAGGATAATAGTCACTAAATTAGCAACAGTAGACATGGGAAGGATCATTCTTTTAAGCCTTATTTGTTGTCTTGGGATCTTACTCCCAAGAGTCCAGCACAGCTGATCTGAAAACATTGTTGAAAGTTACTGCTTCTACATTCACAGTAAACAAAAAAAAGTATTTATATAGAAATTATACAGGAGGGGGCCCAAAATCAAACTTGTTTTACACCCCCTGGGAAAACTATTAAACCTGAAAGAATGCCCACAAGTCGATGCAAAATTTTAGTGCAAGGATCAGAGGAGAGCTAGAGTATAACATTTATCCAGTGAAGTGACAATGGCCACTTAACCCTTCTTCCACGGCGAGTGGCAGTTGCGGCCCACCACGGTGCCTGTCTAAGCCCCTGGAGCCTCGCCATGTTGCCCTGACTGTTGGGTTCCTCCCCAGGCACCGCAGAGCATCTTGCCAATCCACGGTGGCCTGGGGGATGGAGCTTTTGCAGGCTTCACTCAGGTCCACTTCCTGGACTTATAATCAGGCCGACGCAACTCACTGCAGCCAAGTCAGCCTTGTGGTGTCACCCACCCTGCCCACCCCTTAGCATTGCTGTTGTTTTTCTGATTTTCTTCTAAACTTTTCCTACCCAGCTTAGTGGGCTTTCCTATGATTCCTTAATGGTTGCTGTTTTTCGGAGCTGGGAAGGATTCTCCCCTGATTGTCAGGTTTTGCCTTCCCTGTAGCACTAGTCGCAATTTTGGTGGATTGGTCCTTTGGTGGAATCCTTTAGTCTATCTTCTAACCTGGAGGGGGGAGGGGTGATCCACCCCCCCAACAGCAGTGGCATTTACAGGGTACCCTGTTAAAGGGGTCTTGAGGGGAAAGTCTCTGTTCATAGAGCCAGAAGCGGATGGCCAGCGGGCCATAGAGCCCCCCATTTTGGGGTTGCCCCATCTCTGAACTGCTCTGAGATCTCTGGGTGTAGAGCGGAAGAAGAAGAAGAAGGCGGAGGAGGAGGAGGAGTGTTTTGCTATGGACCTTTCCTCCCAACTAGACCCTGTCATGCCTCGGTTCCCCACTGGGGGCTGAGGGGGATACACGCCCAATGCCTATGCCAAGTTTTACCTACATCTGAAATTAATAAAATTGTTGCCTTTTAATCCCATTACAGTTGCCATGTCTATTCATTCTTCCCACCAGTCAGCTAGGCTCCCTGGGGGCAGGGACTTTCTGGCTGGGCATGCTACTGGTCCTCCAATCTCAGCCATAGACACTGTTGGTTAATGGAGTCAAAGGCAAATGAGAGTGAGCCCAATCAATACAGCACCAAGGTTTTTTTTGTTGTTGTTGCTAATATACTTTTGAATAAGATAAGGAAAAACAACACATTGATCAAATGTACTATATCTACTGTGGAAACCAGCTTCATAGGACCTGCCTCTCTTTGATCCATTTGCATTCTTCCACATTGCAGGTTTGACATTTTCTTGTTCAGCTTCAGGACACACAGACCCTGCCTCACCTGGTACATAATATAGTTTTGAATATAACAGGCTCTGACAGTGGCAGTTGATGCTCATTGGACCTAGTGAGGCTTATAGAATGTCATGAACGAGTGGCCAATGGGAATGATATATGGTTGTTAGGTAGCATCATCATCAGCATTAGGGATTGGTTACAGCCGTGAGGGTATTGGCGGCGAGCCCCTTTCTGGGCTCAGGTGGCGGTTAGGCATTGGAATAATGTGTTTGTGGTGTGTGGAAGGGCTAGGTGTGGCCATCGCCTATGCCTTCAATTTTGGGGTATTCTGTTAAAGGAATCCGGCGGTCATGTATTCTGTCTGATGCCTGTGTGGCGGGAGGCCATGGCACGACCCTCGGTGACATCAGGGGAGAGCTTATAGTTGGATTAGCGTCAACAGGCTCCACCTACTGGTGAATAAACCCCCTTTCTGACTTCCCCCTCTCCGAGTGGGTAGGGTCAACTGACGTGATCCAATGCCTAAGCCAATACCTTTTCACTTGCTGTAATCAATAAAGTTGTGGCCTTTTCTTGCCCATTAACTTTATATCACGTGTCCTTGTGTTTTCATTCCACTACACGAGGATCGGGTCCTCGAACCACAACAACTAGTTACTGGATACTGGATACAGAGAGCGTGGTATCTATGATAATATTATCTTCCTAATTGTGCTGTTTTAAATGTGCATTTTGCATTTGATTTCCTTTGGTAATGTTTTATTTTGAAATCTTTAAGATAATATTTTAGTTTCCTGTTAATTATGTTAGCCTGGAAGTAACTGCAAGGGTGGCTGGGTTTTTGACAGCAGTATCTCTTAGAGTGGTGAATGACACTTTTTAGTGGGAAGAAATCCCAATGGACTGAGCTAGAGGTGGATCCTAACAACTCCTGAGGGAGAGGCAGTCTCCAGGGTGACTGATGGGAAGATGGAATATGGCAAGGGAAATGTTTCTAGCAATGAATATTATCAAAATAAGAGAAGGAAGATTGCAACATCATATATTATCTTATCAAAAAATAAGTTTTATAATTTAGAATGATCACAATCAAAATGTCTGATTCTGTCTACACTACAGTAAAGCTGAAAATTCTGATGGGAAAATTACACATTTTTCAACACTTTTTCCTTTTAGAATGAATATTCGTTACATTTGATTGTTCTATATAGGCAATGCCCATTAAGTGGGGGTTACATTCCAAGGCACCACGAGTTTAACCCTGGGTAAATTCCAGGAACCCCTGGAATCTCACACTACTCAGAAATTGGAGTGGCAAGCAAAAATATAATAAAATTGATAATTATTTTGGGGACATACATTTTATGCTTTTGAACTTTTATTTTCTTACTAAAGGCATTGGAAATAGTATTTGCTGATACAGTTACAGTATATCTAATTGTACTATACTTGTATCAGTAGTAAGTAAAACACATTTGGGGGGGGGGAGAAGGGTGAAGAGGATGAACAAATGGCAATAAATGGCATGGAGAATATGGTGAATAAATTATAAGACTATTTGCATTGTAGAGTTAGGAACACAGGAAGTTATTTTACACTGAATCAGCCCATTGGTCCATTTAGCTCAGTATTGTTGACACTGGTTGGTAGTGGCTCCCTATGGCTTGAGATATGGAATCATTCATTCCTCCACCTGCAGATGCCAGGGGTTACAGCAGGAACTTCCTACATGCAAAGCAAATGTCCACCCCAAGGTTCTAATGCTAGGTTAAAAACTGTATATCAAAACATTCACATTGAATATACAATCCCATTTTTAAAAACTCAAAATATATTTTTAGAAGAATGCCCATAATCTAAGAGTTTCCACATAGCAGTTTTTATTTCCTTGTTTCTCATACTGTAGATGAATGGATTCAATGTGGGAGGAATGATGGTATAGACCACAGCAAAAGCTATGTCCACATTAGAAGCATTATCTGTGGGGGGCTTTGCATAAGCAAATACTCCAGTGAACATAAACACAGAGACAACCATGAGGTGGGGCAGGCAAGTGGAAAGGGCCTTTTTCTGACCATGAACAGAAGGGATCCTACGCACTGTAGAAAAGATTTGAATGTATGTTATGATGATGAAAATGAAACAACCGAGCCCTATACTCCATCCTAGCACAAGAAACCCAACTTCAGCTAAGTAAAAGTCAGTGCAGGAAAGCTTCAGTAACCTTGGGATTTCACAGAAGAATTGATTGACAGCATTAGAACAGAAGGTGTTTGCAAAGGTGCAACCAGCATGTAGGGTGGCATTAAGAAGACTGATAATCCATACAATGGCTACCATCCGTATACAGGCTCCTCTTTTCATAATTAACTCATATTGGAGTGGGTTGCAAATAGCAACATTGCGGTCATGTGCCATTATAGTTAGGAGGGCAAGATCTGATGTTCCAAATAAATATGAAAAAAAGACTTGAGCAACGCATCCAGAATAAGACATGAACCTGCTGTTTAAAAGAGAAATAGCCATCGATTTGGGTACCATGACAGAAATTGTTCCAAGGTCCATCATGGCCAAATTCATGAGAAAGAAGTACATGGGGGTGTGAAGGTGGTGATCGAAGACAACTACTACAATAATGAGAAAATTCCCCATTATTGCCACCGAGTACAACAACAAGAAAACAAAAAAGTGCAAGATCTGTAGTTCTCGAATGTCTGAGAATCCCAACAGCAGAAATGTAGACATGGAGGTAAGATTGGACATTTTATTCACACAACGTGTTCACACATTACCTGTACAAGAAAGAAGATAGGATTGTTTGTTTATAAATGTTTATTAACCCGTTTAATTTAAACAAAGTTCCTTTAAACAGTCAAATCCACCACGCATTCTTTGCTTTCCCCCTAGGATTGTCACTGACCCCCCCCCTTGCACCTATTTGAAATGTGTGCATGGTGTGGGGAGGCTAGCAAAACCTTGAAGTGTCACAATTTTCCCAGGACACTCCTGGAATTACAGAAGCCATTTTGCCTTCTCATTTTATCCAGGATTGTCCCATTTCCTCCCAGCAACACTGATTTGCAACTTGCATTGTGAGCCTTCTTACAGAGCAGTTTTGTTTACACAGAACAATCTGCATGTTCTTGCATGTGACCTATACAATATTAAGAGTTAAGAGTACAACACATATCATCAAATAATTTCAGAGTTATGTGCTCAAAATCAATCTACTTCTTTTAGCCAAAATAAATGGCAGGTTACTATTATACCCATTTTATATTTTTGCTCCTGAGTCTGGCAGTGGCTTGCAGCAGCACCCGGGTAAGAACTGGAATTGGTGCTCGTATAAACTGACTTTGTTATCACTATGCACACATACACTTTTAATTTGGGATAATTTGCAGCAGGCCTGCACAAATTAGGTAGCCTCAGTAAATTGAAGACAGAACACGCAGTATGAACAGAGGCTCCCTGAAGGTTTGGTAGGTGGGTTTCTGCTTGGGACTGCAAAAATAAGGGATAGGAAAATCAAATATTTCACTGTTAATTTTCTGGCTTATTATATCATGAGCTCATACCCTCCCTTCCTATTGACTTATGCCCTACCCCATGTGTACAGGCACTTAGGCAAGTGGTGAAGACCTTTATGTTTAATGCTACCTTTTACTTAGGTCATAACTGGGTTTTACAGGACAGCTTCTTAAAGTATGTTGTATGTTTGTTCATGTAGCTATTATACCTTTATATCTTGCCTTGCTCTTGTTTGTATGTTGCATTGTGAGGGCATGGTCCTAAACAGCTTATAAGAATACAATGAGTTAATACAGGGCAGGGCACCTTGTACGCGCAGCCCTAACCTCCCAACTTCACTGCCGCTTCACCAATCCCCAGCATTTGCTGCTTGAGGTGGTCACTTGACTTTGTCTAATGGGCATGGGGGTGGAATGACACTGATGTAGAACAGAATATCCCTATTTTCATATGAGGAATGTTGGAGGGTATAGGCTATACCCCTCAATCCTTCTTCTAATATCTGTGCGTTTGATGGAACATCCAAAAGAGAAGCCTACATATACATACATGTACATAAGAGCTCACCACACAGTATTGATTTTGCGGTTATTACTGTCACATGAATAATAAAATACTTATATCATCTTTTATAACTTGGCTTGTGCACTTCCACTTTTGTCACAATTTCCCATTCAATGTGGCATACCAGATCTCACAATTATACAACTATAATTGAACGTATTGGGTTGGACTCACATTTAGTCATATACTTGCAACAGAACCTCTGCAGTCAGTGGGTCTACTAATAGCATCACCAAGTCTGCATTTAATCGAACAAAATTATAATCCAGTTAGAAAAAGTTGGCAAGCAATTGAAATGCCTTCAAGTGTAAAATTCATAGGGTAAGATCTGCTTCAGATGCGAGAGCCCATGTACCTTCTCAACCAAGCACTTTCAACCTTCCCTGGGCACTTACCCCCAAACATGTAGCTGAGTATTTTTTTCCCTTTAAAAAAGACAGCATATTTAAAGGTAATAGTCACTAAATGTAGCATCAGCTATTAGTGCCAGCAGGCATGTGAGGGAGTGTTAGTTAATTCTGTTTAGGCATCTTGGGATCCTGCTCCCAACAGCGCAGCAGAGCTGATCAGAATCCTCAAGGCAATTTTGCTGCTTCGACTTTAGTAGTAGAAACAAACAAACAACAACAGATACAACATGTGCTTCAGTACATGAAAAATTATCACTTTATGGCTATTTATTTAGTAATACAGTGGTACCTCAGGTTACATACACTTCAGGTTACATATGCTTCAGTTTACAGACTCCGCTAACCCAGAAATAGTGCTTCAGGTTAAGAACTTTGCTTCAGGATGAGAACAGAAATCGTGCTCCGGCGGCGCAGCGGCAGCAGGAGGCCCCATTAGCTAAAGTGGTGCTTCAGGTTAAGAACAGACCTCTGGAACGAATTAAGTACTTAACCCAAGGTACCACTGTATCCAAACACTGTAGCCATTTCTAGATAGAGATAGGCTTTCACAAACTATCCATTTCCTGGTAACATCCTGGCTGAAGTGCTATATTGCATTATACATGGGGCTGCCCTTCAATATGACTCCTTTAGTGCAAAACCTGGCTGCAATAATTCTAACTAAAGAGAATTCTAACTACCATTCCATTTTTTATTATTTATTTATTTGCTGTCATGTGCCTCTATCTGCAATAGATTCCAGACCTATCAGAAAAGATTACTTCCATCCCCCCAGTTTACTCACTTCTATGTCATTTTTCCAGAATGTGGGGGGGGGGGACGGAGGAATATTAAGTGGAGTAGGACGTGAGAGACCATGGTTAAAATCAGTCATAAAACATATTGTGTGACTTTGGGATAGTCAGTCCCAGACTGACCTATCTGACCCAGTTGCTGTGGGAATAACCTCTGTTTATTTGTTTCATTTAATAAAGTTTATATACCACTTGATTGTAATAAAGCCTCCACATGGCTAACAAGAAATATATAAATATTAATAAAAACAGTTAAAAACAATTTCTTTTCTTTTTTAGTCCTATGTGGCACCTGTAACATTGCCAGTTCCACAGACAAAAATAGTTGGATGGGCATAAATGGGGTATAGCAAGCTTACAAGTAAACTGATCTCAAGCCTTCACAGTATAGTACATGTGGAATGGCCTCCATTAATGAATGAGGAGGTATGTGGTCAGTAATTGTTCCTTGTATTTTTCTATTAGTTTCCAGTTGGTTGCTGTCATTCAGGGTGTTCATATACATTAGAAATGATGGTTGTGTGAACTGAAAAGAGTGGAGATGCTAAAGATTTGTTGTGTCAATGTTCTGTCACCCCAATCTCCAAGCAGTCCTGCGCTGTGATGTGTGAAAATTTGCTCTGCAAAAGTGATATGTGAAAATTTGCACTGTCTCCCTGGGTCAATTGGGGGGGGGGGTGTTGCTTGTCTTCTTGTTTTCTTTTTTTTTCTTTTTATGATCAGTGTGTGTCCATGTCTGTAGGTCCGCTGGTGTGTGTAGTATGAGTATAATAGACTAAGAGTGGAGACCCAGCTCTGGCATGCAGCTCTTGGAGGGATAATTTATCGTGAACACAACCCACTGGAAAACAAAAGTTCAAATTAGATGGTTCTACTAATCAATTTTGTGGAACACGGGTGGCGCTGTGGGTTAAACCACAGAGCCTAGGGCTTGCCGATCAGAAGGTTGGCGGTTCGAATCCCCGCAACAAGGTGAGCTCCCGTTGCTTGGTCCCAGCTCCTGCCAACCTAGCAGTTCGAAAGGACGTCAAAGTGCAAGTAGATAAATAGGTACCGCTCCAGCGGGAAGGTAAACGGCGTTTCTGTGTGCTGCTCAGGTTCGCCAGAAGCGGCTTAGTCATGCTGGCCACATGACCCAGAAGCTGTACGCCGGTTCCCTCGGCCAATAAAGCAAGATGAGTGCCCCAACCCCAGAGCCGGTCACGACTGGACTTAATGGACCTTTACCTTTACCTTTACTAATTAATATTATAAAACAATTAATATTAATATTATAAAACAATAAAAAGAAAATTGCCAGATGACATTTTTATGTAAAAATAAATTTCATAGTATTGTAGAATGATCAAGAACAAAATGCCCTACAAGGTCATGTTCTGTTCAGAACATTTTGGGGAAATGATACATTTTATGTTCTTCAACTTTCTTTTTCTAACTAAATGTTTACATAGAATATTTGTTAATATGGTTACATTCGATTGTCGTATACATGTATTACTTGTAAGTGAAATACACTGTCTTGAGAAGATGGTGAAATGCGTGATCAATTGACGATGAATTATATGAAAAATGAGGTGGAGGAATTATGGAATGATTTGTATCACAGATTCAGGAACAGAACAAACTGGTTTACATTTATTTCACTGGGTCCATTTAGTTCAGTATTGTCAGCACTGACTTGCAGTAACCCTCTATGACTTCAGAAGTGGAATCATTATCCCCCAGCCAGGACTTGCCAGGGGTAAAGGCAGGAACCTCCTGCATGGAAAGCAGATACTCTACCAAAAGTTATGTTGCTGGGTTAAAAATGGCATTGCCAACCTTTAACATATAGAACAGTATACAACACCATTTTTATAGAACAGCTTCCACAAAGCAGTCTTAATTTCTTTGTTTCTCATACTGTAAATAAATGGATTTAATGTTGGAGGAATTATGGTATATATCACAGCAAAAACTATATCTAGATCAGAAGAAGAATTGGTGGGTGGCCTTGCGTAGGCAAAGGCACCAGTGAACATAAGCAAAGAGACAACAGTGAGGTGGGGAATGCAAGTGGAGAGGGCTTTTTTCTGACCATCTAAAGAAGGTATTCTGAGCACTGTAGAAAAGATCTGCATGTATGTTATGATGATGAAAATGAAGCATCCTACTGATATAATAAAGGCTATCACAAGAACCCGAACTTCAACTAAGTAAAAGTCGGAGCAAGAGATCTTCAGTAATTTTGAGATTTCACAGAAGAACTGATTGACAGAATTAGCACAGAAGGTATTGCCAAAGGTGCTCCCAGTATGTAACATGGCAGCAAGAAAGCCTGTGATCCACCCAATGGCTACCATCCGTATACAGGCTCCTTTGTGCATAATTGTCTCATATTGCAGTGGTCTGCAAATAGCAACGTAACGGTCATGTGCCATTATAGTTAGGAGAGCAAAATCTGATATTCCAAAAAAATGTAAAAAGAAAACCTGAGCAACACATCCAAAATAAGAAATTAACCTGTTGTTGTAAAGGGAAATAGCCATCGATTTGGGCACCATAACTGAAACTGTTCCAAGGTCCATGATGGCCAAATTCATTAGAAAGAAATACATAGGTGTATGAAGGTGGTGATCAAGGACAATGACAATGACAATTAAAAGATTCCCTATTATTGCCATCAAGTACAAGGCTAGGAACACAAAGAAGTGCAAGATCTGTAGTTCTCGAATATCTGAGAATCCCAGCAGCAGAAATGCAGGCATGGAGGTAAGATTGTGCATTATGTTCACAGCACTTATCCACATGTTACCTGTACAAGCAAGAGGATAAGGACTATTAGTGTACAATTATTGATTCATCAATTTAATTTAAACTGAGCTTCTTTGATCTAGAAATCAAGTCCACCAAATATTCCTTTGCATAATCAGCAATAATTGTTGTCCTCTCTGTTTTCTCATCAGACAATCCCTATCCACTTGTGCCCCCCACACACAAACACCACTTGCAAATGTAGGCAAGGTGTGGTGAGTCTATACTCCCTGAAATCCTTCCCCTGGCATCTATGCATTCAGTGAAGCATCAGAAATGAAAGTTACATGCATACATTTATATGTGCATAGGAGCTCACCAATCAGTTGCTGGCCCCAATTATGCAGGGTGCCAGATAAGGCAGACAGACTAAAGAGACACAATGTACACAATCTATATTGACTGGGTGGAAGTCCTAGTCCAATCTGGATTTTTTTTAAAAAAAAAAAAACCACAACTGGGGCAAACATTTCTTCAGCCAGCTAATATCCACAAATAGTTCATCACAAATCTGCCTATGCCCTGTGAGCAATATCCTGTTGGGAGACTGATTTTAATCTGAGACCACTTCTTCCCTACTGGGGATGGGTGGGTATGTGGAATCACAATTTGCAGTATTTTTAGATTTGTTATGTTTCCAGTTTAAATGTACAAAGATATTTGAGTGTTACCACCTTATCTTCCGAGTCTTATTCTGATACATTCCACAGATACAGGAATGCCAGTTAATGTAACATGCTTGTATTATTTTTCTTTCAATTAATTAACCTCAGTTCTGAGAAATTGTTTAGGTCAAAATGCAGTGTAAGCAGTGCTTTTTTTCTTAAAAAAAATGTTTGGGATACTCTCATTTTCCTACTCATATGGAAATACTGCCCCTCAATGAGGCCAAACTTAGATTCACAAAATATTTAGGGGTATGCGTACCCATGCATCTCCCGCCCCCCAAGAAAAGCACTGAGTGTAAGAGTAACATGCAGAAAGATGTAGGTGTGGTGATGAAAAATGATGAGAAGAAATAAGGAGTTACAGTTTTCTTGCCACAGGTATTGTTAAGTTCACAGCTAAAAACCACCCCAACCACTTACCTATTCCTTTTAAACCAGTTTCAGCCTGGGTAAGTGAAGTTTTTCATTTCACTACTATAGGCCATGACTGGTCAGACATTCACTGAGACATCTGAGATGATTTCTTCTTCTTCTGGCACATGCCAGAATATTGTATAACAGATGTATTTATAAACTGGTTTTTAAAAGGTGTGTGTGTTAGAAGGAGCTTAATTGGATATGTGCTTTGGCATTGTGGCAAATTGCTCCCATGAGTCCAAAACAGTTGATCAGAACCAGAACTCCCCAATTATTGTTTCCTCTGTTTCTGTCACAAATGTAAGCAAGTAATAGATGCTCACTGTCGTATAGAGGATTCCAGATCGCACTGTGTATACAGAGAGGTTTTCCATCTTGGCCCTGGCAGACCTATGTGCACATTGGAACATGAAAAGAGGATTGGTCTGCATATCTATGAATCAATCCATACATGGATTCCACAATGGTACTTGGGAAGATGTCTGAGGACTGCCTTCTTTCTTTCCATGTTTTTAAAAAAGTTTATTGGATTGCCTGGTAAATTGTCCACCATGCAGATAAAACATACTGTTACAAAAGTTGGGTGCCTCCCTCTCTCTTTGCTGAGCGGTGGCAGGAGCCCATGGAGTTCCAGGCATTCACTCATGATCTGTGACCACTTATTCCTTAAAGTGGGAATAAATTAAATTAGACATGTTTAAAACAAAACTGGTATTTTATTTTTACACACCCAATGAGTGTTACAGCTTGATGGTTACTTTGGTAAAGTACAAGCTTGATTTTGGCCAAATTCTTTTTTTACAGAAGTGTTTAAGAATTTTACTAATCACTTTAACAGTGTTCCTAAATCACCTGATTCATCCTAGAATGGCTCTTTGTCCCACCATGCTAGTAAAACACATCTAGCTCCCTTTTATGATATAATGTGTTATAATTGCTTTATGAAATAAGCTGGTTTGCCCTGCCTAGCAAACCTCTAGCTGCTCAGCTATTCTCCCATCCAAGCCCTATCTAACACTTTAACTGTCAGGTTTTACCTTTTACCTTTCCACTCCCTCCTGATTGGCTAGCACTTCACTTTGCTGTGATTGGCTACTGAGTCTTCAGGAGGCTGACCAAAGGACTGTCCACCACACACAGCTTTTCCTGACCTCACTGATAAAAGTACAGTAAAACCATCTTTGTCATCATTATGAAGCTTCAAACCATGAGGTTCAACCATTTTTTTACAGTCCAATACCCCCATCCAAAGGGGCAACTGCACAAATTTGAAGGAGATCTTTGCTCTAGCATTGTCACTTGGTGACATGGAATGTATTCTGCCAGCTTTGACTGATTACTCAGCTCTTGCCATTTATGTATAGAGATAGTCTTTCACAGCAATCCATGTTCTGGTTACCTCTTGCTTGAATTGTTGCATTGAATTATACCTAGAATTGAACAGTTGGAAGGGACCTCAATGGCCATATAGCCCAACTCGTTACAATGCAGGAATAACAAGTAAATAATCCCTGACAGGGAGCCATCCAACCTCTATTTAAAAGCCTCCAATGAATAATAGTCCACCATCTTCTGAGGAAGTCGGTTCCATTGTCCAACAGCTCTTACCATCAGAAAGTTCTTCCTAACTTTCAATCAGAATCTCCTTTCTTGTAATTTGAATCCATTGGTTCAGGTCCTGTCCTTTGGAGGGTCCTGTCCTTTGCAGTGAAAAACAAGCTTGTGCCATCTTCCATGTGACAGCTCTTTGGATATTTGAAGATGGCCAAAACATTTCAGTCTTCTGCCATTGAATATTCTAACTGGTTCAACCAGGTGGAGTAATGTTACTCCATTTAAAAGTGGCTGGCAGTGGAGTTTACCTTTAAAATGCTACCTTCCATAGCATCCTGCTTGTCCCTTAAGATTTTTGGTTAAGTCCTTTTGCCTAGTGTTTCCCTCAGCACAGCTGCATTCTGCATGCACTACACTACAAATATATAGATCGAGATCGAGATCGAGATCGAGAGAGAGAGAGATAGAGATAGAGATAGAGATAGATAGAGATAGAGATAGAGATAGATAGAGATAGAGATAGAGATATGCCCCAGCTCTTCAAGATAACCCTCATAGGTTGCACTACATTGTTTTGTGTGTTCTGGCATTTTAAAGGGTTAAAGTGCATCTGTTTGTTATCAGTGTCAAAGATCATTTGTTGCCTCTCAGGATGTAAATTACATTTCAAAATGCTATTGTATTGTATTTGCCAACATACCAGGAAGAAGAATCAACACAACCAAATGTGAATAAATAGGTTATACTTTGTACTTTGGTGGTCAAACAAAATCCATTCCGGAAGTCTGTTCAACTTCCAAAAAAGTTCGACAACCAAGGTGCGGCTTCCGATTGGCTGCAGGAGCTTCCTGCACTCAATCAAAAGCCATGGAAGCCGTGTCGGACGTCCAGCTTCCAAAGAACATTCACAAACTGGAACACTCACTTCTGGGTTTGCCAGGTTCGGGAGCCAAAATGTTCGAGTCACAAGGTGTACGAGATCCAAGGTACGACTCTATTTATGAAATATAACAACTTGAGGATCTGCAAAAACCAATTAACTAGTCAGATTCAACTAATGTAATCAAATCAAGTCCAAACAGATGTTGATTAATAACAAGATAACAAAGCAGGATAGCAGACATACACTGTGTACACGCAGCACGGTTTCCTAAGATCCTCCCTCCCTGCTGAGTGGATCTTGGGTGCAACACCCCCACCCCCACATTGTACTATTATGATTGGAGGTGGGTTAAGGGAACTAAGGCTGCATTCATATGGGGGTTATTGAGGCAAAACAGGTATTGCCAGCTCCTGGCCCACCGTGAATAGTCCCCAGAGTTTATGTAGTGATGACACACAACTCTCTCTCTCCGGTACTAGGAGAGGCTTGTAAAGTACTTGACTGGTGTCCAGAGTCTTGATGTGGGCCCAGACAATGAAATGAAATCAAGGCAAGATGGAGTTGTTCTGGGTGTATGGTTCCTGAGTTTGGGAGATGGAAAAACAATCTGTCCTGTATAGTGTTCCACTCCCCTTAAAGGTGCAAGTTCATAATCACTTGGGATCAGGAGTCAGTGGCTTGAAGTGCTTATTCCAAGCTTTAACTGGTGCACAACTATTATCTTTAATGGACAGGGATAGCTTGGCTACCATCACTCAGACTCAGGTAACCTCCAATTGTGCTATTGTCCAAGAAATAAGAAATAAAATACCACTGTATTATGTAGAAGCACTCTGGGTCCTCCATCCTGCTGGAGACCTGCAATTTATGTGATATTTGTCTTGTAAGAGAGCATGAATTATTTAATATTAAGGATGTGTGCAGTGAATTCAGACAAATACCAAATTGATCCTGAGCCAAAGCAGGGTGCCTTGAGGGAGACAGCAGGGTAGGTTCTGGATTTCCCCAAGCTGATATGGGATCTGTATGAGGCTTCCCAAGTCAAAGTACGGCCTTCTTGCTGTTCCACAATGCCATTGCTGGCAGGTCAGAAAGCTCCACAAACAGAAAGGAATGTGCCTTACCGTTTCCTCAGCAGCTCTTGTTAGAGATATTAGAATGGAATTCCCTGCTCTGGATCTTGTGCACCATAGAAGTGAATAACGTTTTACTGCAAAAATGTTTTAAACTAGTTACAAAATAAAATGTTACAAAATGCAAAGTAACACATTTCTCGAAACAAGCTAGCAATAAGTTCCAGTCTTTTTAAAGTCCTTGACATTGTCCAAAAACATTTTCTCTTTGGTTCCAGATAAAGGTCCTATCTCAGTTGCACATTTTTCTAACCATAAATTCAATTCTCAATTTTTGGAGCAATTCGCTGTTAAAAAAATTATCCTCATGACATTTCCTCAGCATTTTAGTGTGCATATCTTCTAATAAATATATGTGCAGTTTTTACTAATGCATACATTTTTTCTAAGCATTTTTTGTGTTAGGTTCAATAATATATCCATTTATTTACCATAAATTCCCTGAATATATGGATTTTTCTAAAACAATGGCTTATGGGCAAACTTCATAGGAAAATTCAGAGAACTGAATTTTCAAGTTCACATATTGAAAGTTTGAATTTGATAGATTCAGTTGAAAATGAGAGTTGATGTGAAATTATCATCCATTGTTATTGGTAGTAGCAAGGGACGAGGCCTACACCAGTGTTTAGAAAAGGAACCTAATCAATAAAGTCCAGACAATATTAGAATGCCATGTTGATTTCTGCATAGATTAGAACTCAGCTGATATTAGGTTGAATGTAGCTGAATTATGGATATGAAAAATGATAGAGAAAGAAACTAAATGTAAGCTAGAGGAGGCAGAGGGTAATGTATGTGATAGAAGTACTATTTGCTGGTTACTGAAATGTGTATGGCACTTTATTTAAAGCAAACCATTCACATACCAAAGAGCACAGAATCCCATTTTCACAGAACAACTCAGGAGAAAACTTTAGAAGATTTCCCAAAATTTAAAAGTTTCCACAAAGCAGTCTTGATTTCTTTGTTTCTCATGCTGTAGATGAATGGATTCAATGTGGGTGGAATTATGGTGTACATCACAGACACAACTATATCCAGATCAGAAGAAGAATCACTAGGAGGCCTTGCATAGGCAAACATCCCACTTATAAGAAACACAGAGACAACAGTGAGGTGAGGAAGGCAAGTGGAGAGGGCTTTTTTCTTTCCATGAACAGAGGGGATTTTTAACACTGTAGAAAAGATCTGCATATACGTTAAGATGATGAAAACAAAACAACCTAGTGCTATACCAGAGCTTAGCACAAGAAGCCCAACTTCAACCAGGTAGAAGTTAGAGCAGGAGAGCTTCAGTAGTGGTGGGATTTCACAGAAGAACTGATTAACAGCATTAGAACAGAAGGTATTTGCAAAGGTGCTCCCAGTATGTAACACAGAATATAAAACACAAGTAGTCCACACAATCACTACCATACGAATACAGGCTGCTTTGTGCATTATTGACTCATATTGTAATGGGTTGCAAATAGCAACATAGCGATCATGTGCCATTATAGTTAGGAGAGCAACATCTGATGTTCCAAATAACATAAAAAAGAAAACTTGAGCAACACATCCAAAATAAGAAATAAACCTGCTGTTTAGAAGAGAAAGAACTATTGATTTGGGTACCATGACGGAAATTGTTCCAATGTCCAGCATAGCCAAATTCAGTAGAAAGAAGTACATGGGTGTGTGAAGCTGGTGATCAAGGACAATTGCAGCAACAATGAGGAGATTCCCTGTGATTGCTATAATGTACAATGCTAGGAATACAAAGAAGTGCAAGATCTGCAGTTCTCGAATGTCTGAGAATCCCAGCAGAAGAAATGTAGACATGGAGGTAAGATTGTGCATTTTTTTCACTGGGCATATTCACATATCACCTGTACCAGAATAAGATAAGAAGAAATACTGAGTAAGCAGTTTAATTTAAGCAGGACTCCTTCTGTGTAATAATCAAATGATATTTCTTTGCTGAAATATGTAATGAAGACATATGATGATACGTTGTCTGACCCTTCTTTATTGTCATGAGAGAATCCCTGTCCATTCATTGAGCCTCTATATCTGTTGCAAATGTGTTCAGGGCAAGGTTTGACTATATCTATAATCTCTTCTCCTGACATCTATGCATTCAGAGGGACATCAGAAAGAGAAGTCAGCATGCAGGCAGTTCACCACCAAGCTATAGGTCCCAATGATTCAGCGTTCTCAATTAAACTACCAGATTATTTGCACACAATATAGACATATAGCCTTGCTTTTGGTTGTTTCGATGGACGTGCAAGGAAATATGAAGCAATTCAGCCTGAGAAGGCAGGGTGGATCAACTATTTTCATTGGTGATGCAGATACAGGTGCCTTTCCTCCCATTCTTCCCACAAACTGTGTTGACACATTTGCCCCAGTTCCTCTGCCTGCCCCAGAAAGGTCACCAAACAGCAGGTCCTTTTCACAGTTAGCAGGTTTCACCCCCCCCCCATAAACAAGGAACTGCTACTCAATATTCTGTCAGGTCCCACTAGAAGATGGAGAACTCTCAGGTGTATGCAGTACCATTGTATCATAGCCCCATAACATATCTGAAGACTAGTACAGGGGCTCACTATACGACTGTACACACAATTATTAATAGCGTAGAAGCCACCATCCAATTGTAGGAGGGACTGCACTCCAGATTTTTTGTAGCGTTTACTTCTTAGCTTTTTCATCTCCTGAAGAATTCCTGCAAGGCAGCAGAGGTTTAGGATCAGAGTTTTCCTTCTCCTAAATGGGCTACCTTCCCAGTTTGACAAGCCCCATCTGCCCCACTTCTCTCTACAGCACCTGCAGAAACCACCTTCTCGACCACTGGACCCACCATTGGTCTTGTTTGCTCAATCAGCCAGAATGAGATCTGCTAAATCTTTGCATGCGGGAGAAGTCCTTAATTCACCAAGGGTTTGAGACCCATTGGCTACCCTTGGCTGATTTAGCTGGCCAGGCAAAGCTGTTCCCAGTTTGTGACCACTGTAACATGCTGACAGCTCCAAGGAGCCATAGGTGAGAGCTGAGTGCAGGGTGGGGACCAAAGGTCAACAAACTGCCCCAGAAGGAGCATGACATATGCCCCACCAGAGGTACTGCCACTCCCCTAACACCTCGTGCACCCCATTAGTATTTAGCTGCCTTAGTATTTAAGATATAATGTTAGCCCCATGGTGAGGAGGTGACTTGCTTGAAAATAAGAAAAATAGCGGCTACTTGGGAGAGTGAGCAAACACTATTGGAGGATAAACCAAGTGTGTGTCATGTGATCTGCGTAAACTAGCCTTTGGTGTGCCTAAACTAGCCTTTGGTGTGGCAGAAGATGCTGCCTCATTCTTGGTCTTTAAGTAGGGAATTGAGTGGGGCAGGGAGTGCTGACTTATATGTTGCCTCAGCCTGAAAAATGCCTTGGATCAGCCCCAACTGACCTGCTGGTCCTCCTGCTAGCCTGCTCTGGATTTGTGTTCTGGTGCAGTCAGCTTATGCAAACAAATAATTTATCAGATCAGTGGTACTCATCAGTATACTCATGGGAGAAGTATAATGGTGGGAGGCTGAATTGGTTGTAAGACCACTTTTTCCCTAATTGCTTGCAATTTCATTATTTTTCTTTTGGTCAGATTTCTCAGTTAAGTGTACAAAGATGCTTACATGTTACTTCCACATCTTGGAAGTCTCACTTTGATGTTTCCCACAGACATACTGCTGCCCCCGCCCCCCAGTTAATGCATAGTGCTTGTGTTATTCCACTCTAACGACATTGACTTCAGTGAATGGGAAATTTCAAAGGGAATGTTGTTGTGTAAGAGAGAAATGTAGGTGGTGTGCCAGTGAATAAAGAGGGGGGAAATGTCAGACTTTTATCACTGTAGATAGTATTAAATTTACATTTAAAAAAAATTAAAATAAAACTTACCTAGCCCCTTTAAGAGCAGTTGGCTCTCAATGTGGGTAAATGGCATTTTTTGGGGGTAGCTGCTTTAGGTTATGACTAGTCATGCATCCCTTGGGTCATCTGAGAGTCTTTCATCTGCTTTTCGGATTTGACTGAATATTGTGTAGCAGCTCCTTTCTAAACTGGCTTTTTAAAGATACTCATGTAGAAAGGAGGTTAATTGGATGTGCACTGTGGTACTTTGACAATTGCTCCCAAGTGTCCAAACAACAACTTTCATAACAATAATTTTCACCCTCATTATTGCTTCTTCTGATTTTGTCAGAAATGTAATCAAATAAATATTACATGCATGTTTTGCCTGAATTGGCAATGGCAGAGAATTTTGGTTCACTCTACATTTTGCAGTGAGCTTAAACATTTTGTCCCTCTGGGTCCCATGTGCTGATTGCAACAGAGATATGGAGATGAATCTGTTTTGCATATTTATGTATTTAAAAGCTGATGCAGAGTCTGCCTTATTTCTTTTTAAATGTTCAAAGCAGCTAGTAATGTGACTGTCATGTGGGTAAAAAAAGTCATATAAAGTGCTTCCAGGGACCACATGTCATAACAAAGAGTTATAGATACAGATATCAATGTAGGCAGCCATCTTTCTTCAGGTAGAGACTGGCTATTATGATGTCCATTTGCTTCCTGGGTTGTTGTTGCTGGAGTTCTGCCCTTGTTGGATAGCCCCAGCCAATCAGAACTCTGTGTGGGTGTGGCCGTGGGCACATTTAACTGTGGCACAAACAGCTGGCACCCTCTCTTTCTCTACATCGCTGGCCTAAGCCAAACCGCTCACATTTGTAACCAATAAAGTTGTGGCCTATTTGAACCCATAAACCAAAATACCTTGTGTCCGTGTGCTTTATTGTGCTCCTGGGAACTTTGTGGCTCGTGTGGCTTGGAACTTGTGGCTTGGAACTTGCTACACAATTCCATTCTTTTGCTCTTGATGAAGAGTACTGTGTATGAGTAGTACTCAACTTTTTGAAAAAGCTCACCTGCTTCCCCTTGTACAGGAGAAACAAATGTGTATCAGACATTTGAACTGTACCGCAAGATAAGAGACAAGAGTGGAACCATAAAATAAAGCCACTGACTGCAAAATATACATTGCCATACACTTAACACATACAGCTCACAGAATATTGTCCACAGTAGCTATTTCTGAACTCAAATAACTTAAGTTGCTTAGCAATCCCACAGTGCCCCCTTCAGTTTGCAATGTATCAGTGATTTTAAGGAACAGAAGTTAATTCAAATTGTTAAAGAAGTTAGCTGGGGCAGGCAAATGTGCTCCCCCCCCCCCAAATAAGGAAAGTGACAAGGTAGCAAAAAGACAATATGCACTACAAAGGTAATTAGTAGTGCTGAGCTGAATTCCCCCCTCCCCCCCAAAAAAGAAGCATTTGTCACACAACATAAGAAGTCAGATATTATTTCACAGAATGAGCCTCTGAAGATTTTGTGAATATACTTATGCATCTTGGGAAAGTTTTATTATTATTTTAATTTAATTAGTCATAAATTGTGTGTGGATAAGGAGAATGCCTGTTTCACAGTTAAAACCAAATTATACTGATGAGACAATGTAGCTTTCCATTTTGGAATTCTTGTGTTTTCTTATGTTGCAAGGAGCAATGCCCCAAGTGGGCATATCCCCAAGCTCAATAGATAATACTAAACACTGCAGACATCCCAACATACACACACACACAAAATAACAATTACAGAGAAAGTTTATCCCTCTAGAAGAGAACATGAGGACTGAAATACTTAGATTTCTCTCTCCCCCTTTGCTTTCTCTTTTTCCTTGGTTTTTTAATCGTCAAAGATTTCTGCTTCCACGGAGCCTCCAAATGAATACCAACATTCCTACTGACTCCCACATCACATCTTCTGACGCCTGATAGCCCAGAGTTAAGATTCTGCTATTTAATTAACTGCTTAATATCCTAAAGCTCAGACCATTCTTTTTGTTTTCTTCAAACACCGCCCCCCGCAAAAGTGGCTACCTAGATAAGTGCTGTCAAATGAGGGAATCAACATTTTCTCCATCTTTAAATCAGGTACAAGAAAAAAAAAATATTGTTATCCATTAATTGCATCTATGTGCATGGTATGGATTTAATACCATTTTGTTCCAATCATCTGTGAAGAATATTATCTTGTGTGAGATGTTTTAGTTTTGTAGGGTTCATCTTTTTCAAACTGGAGTAACATATGACTAAATGCCAATAACCTTATGTATTTATAGCAAAGAGTAGGGAGGGATACAGTAGAGGTTTATCAAGTTTGTCTAACCACCTTAAAGCCATCCAGATTGGTGACCAATTTGTGGTTGCAAACTTCCGTAGATTACTAACAATTTTCTGTGTGAAAGCTTTTTAGCTGTCCCGTTTCTCCCACCATTCATTGGTTGGCCTCAAGATCTAGTATTATGGAGGAGGGAAAAGAATTTTCTTTTTACCCCTTTTCCCAACCAAAAAGCCAAGCAGTGTAACCTTTCCTTGAAGGGAATTTGTTCCAGCTCTGTGTTCATTTTGGTTGCTTCCCCTCACCCCTTTCTGAACTCTACAATATACTTTTTGAAGTGTGGCAACCAGAACTGTATACAGTATTCCAAATATGGTGTGGTTGCACTATAAATATTTTTGAACCATTACAAAATTGGTGGGATTATTTTTAATCCCTTTCCTAACTGATCCTTCATATGGGATTTAGCTTTTTCTCAGCTGCTGCTCACTAAGTCAACATATCCATTGAGCTATCATGATGAATGCCAGTTATCTTGGGCTTGCCAATCTGAAGATTGGCGGTTTGAATCCCTGCAATGGAGTGAGCTCCCATTGCTCCGTCCCAGCTCCTGCCAACCTAGCAGTCCGAAAGCATGCCAGTGCAAGTAGATAAATAGGTAGGAAGGTAAGTGGCATTTCCGTGTGCTCTGGTTTCCATCAAGGTGTTCCATTGCACCAGAAGCAGTTTAGTCATGCTAACTACATGACCTGGATAGTTGTCTATGGGCAAATGCCGGCTCCCTTGGCCTGAAAGCGAGATGAGTGCCACAACTCCATAGTCACCTTTGACTGGACTTAACCATCCAGGGGTCCTTAACCCTTATCTTTATTGGTCAGTCATTGTCTGCTATAACCCCATTGGGTACATGTGTGCAGTCAGGGCTTTTTGTCTCATTGTGCATCACCTCTCACTTATTAACAGTGAACCATATTTGCTATTTTGTTGCCCATTCATCCAGTGTGGAGACTCCCTTTAGAAGCCTATCACAATCCTTTTTCTGGTTTTGGCACTTGCATGCTAGT
Organism: Podarcis melisellensis; assembly: GCF_964234715.1. Taxonomy (NCBI): domain Eukaryota; kingdom Metazoa; phylum Chordata; class Lepidosauria; order Squamata; family Lacertidae; genus Podarcis; species Podarcis melisellensis. Next base: position 24,882,311 of record NC_138545.1, on the reverse strand, counting down.
CTTGACTAGGGAAGGGATTCCCACCAATGACAGCATGTTCCCTCAGATGTTCCCTCAGATAATCCAGAACTTTGACACTAGAATGTTACTTAAAAGGTTTTATTTATTTAACAATTTTAGTCACAGCTTTTTGGCTCAGATTATTTAAATCATTTTTTCTCCTTTCTACTTGTTTGTTTGTTTGTTTTTATTATATTGCTCCATTCCTAAGTCACGCCATAATTATATTTCTCCAGGCAATTTTCAAAAACAAAATACTTAAACAATTTAAAATTCCCCATCAACAAGGATATAATTAGCTAAAGCAGCACTAGGACTATTATTATAAATCAGACCAGAAGGCTAAAATTGACACATTCAATATATTCAATGGTTTAGTCTCAACTTTATAATGCATAGTAGTAATGCCACATTGATGTTTCTTTCGTCGGGCTCTTTTGGTTACAGTTCAATGATGGCACAATGATCCTGAATGAAAAAGAAAATATCTCAGGAACAGTTGTGACAGAGTTTGTGCTGATTGGATTCTCTAGTCTGCAGAAGATGCAGCTGCCATTGTTCTGCCTCTTCCTGGTCATATATGTGTTTTCAGTAATTGGCAATGGTCTGATCATCCTCATAATCCGCCTTGATGCACGCCTCCATACCCCTATGTACTATTTTCTCAGCAACCTTGCCTGGTTGGAGATGATCATCACCACCACAGTCACACCTAAGATGCTCAGCCTTCTCATCACAAAGAAAAAAACCATCTCCTTCTTTGGATGTGCTGTTCAGCTAACACTGTACTTCCTTTGTGGGACCACAGAAGTTCTCCTATTAGGAATCATGTCTGTGGATCGCTACTTGGCCATCTGCAACCCACTGCGCTACACGGCCATCATGAGTAACCAGGTCTGCATGCTGATGATGCTTTTCTGCTGGTTTGGAAGTTTCTTTTGTGTTGCAATTAGTGCCGTTTTCAAGACAGGCCTTCCTTATTGTGGCCCCAATGTCATTGATCATTTCTTCTGTGATACTGGCCCCTTGTTAAAGTTGGTCTGTGCAGACACCACTCTGGTTGAAACCGTAGAATTTTCCTCATCCTGTTTCACACTCCTGAGTTCCGTCTCTGTGACAGCTGTCTCCTACCTGAGCATCATTTTTACTGTGATCAGGATGCCTTCAGCGCAAAGCAGGAGGAAAGCCTTCAGCACATTCAGCTCCCATATCACTGTGGCCACCCTCTATTATGGCAGCTCCATATTCATCTATGTCAGACCACCAGGAAGTTCTTCTATGAATTTTAATAAGGTGGCCACTGTGTTCAACTCTGTGATAACTCCATTCCTTAATCCACTCATCTATAGCTTTAGAAACAAAGTGGTCAAGGATGTGCTAAAAGATGCAGTGAAGAAAATTGGTGCAATATTTAGGAAAACAGTCGATTAGGCATCTCTTGCTTCTTTGTCACTCAAGTTCCTAACTTAACTTAGAACCTTTCTGTTATGCCTTGTCAAATATCATCCTTTCTCAAGTACTTCTTAGAGGAGAAGGAACTGCAAAAGTGCTTTGGATAATAAATATCAGATTTTTTGTGTCTGCTTCCTTAGCTGCTGCTAACAGAGCACCATTTTGATGGCAGCACATCATGTATAAGCCAGCTGTCATTCTGGGGTCACTAGCACCATCGGACAGAGACCTAGCTCTTGCAAAATGAGAAGACCGGAGTTTTAGTCCCAACTGTGATCAATAACACCTCATCAGAAAGCCCAATATTTCTGATTGAGTTATCATTTTTGTGGACATTGTCATACTTTAGTAATTGCTTTCTTCTGCATTTTTTAATATCCAGAGTACCAAAACATTATTTAATAGCAGGACATGGTGTTTTAGTCTTAAATAAAGCCACAAACCATGTAAAAATGTTGAAATAGTTCATTTCTTCACAGCTTCTTTTCAATTCCTATAAGTTCAGGAGATGGGGTGAAATATCTTAAAGAATACACTTGGTTTCCCAATAAATATAAGAAATACTCATGTCAGAAGGCTTGTAATAGACATTGCATCCAGGCAACAGTAATCTGGTAAATGATGTAAATCAGGCAGGCATTCCCACAGGAATTCAATGGCTGTGAGGTTTAACGCACAGAATTATTGTTAAATGTCAATATTCACTAGGTTTCTGACATGTTAACAATTACTATCCAAAATTTGGTGAATGTTACTCATACTAGTTTGCTTAAAAATGTTTATAGTAATATATATGAGCATTCAAATACTTTATTTGACAAGTAGGGAAGTGTGCAACCAAAACCTTGACATTCATAGAAATTGACAAAATTTGCATGTAAATGTTGACACCAGCACTTATCAAATCTGGACATTTCCCACAACGGGGGGGGGGGGGGAGCTGTGAACCTTCTTCATTGCTGCTCATTAACAACAGCTCTCTGTGAAGGAAAGGAGAATGGGTACAAACTCATGCCATCCACTACAGATTTCCTACCCCCATCCAATAATTAAAGTTCTAGATTTCAAATATCAAGGAACAAATGTAGTAGAAACAATTGGAAGCTGGATTATTCCAATTATATAATTGTTGGGCCTATAATTTAAAATCTACTCAGTTAATATCTAAAAGCAGCAGGTTCTTGCATACCTATGTATATCTACTAACAATAGCATCCTGAATATAAAATTTTATCGTGATGTTGATTGTTAAAAAATTTAATAAATGTTACAGAATAACTAGAAATAACCAGCATATTATCAGTTTGTTTTAGTTTAAATCAGAGACATATGGTCTCCTAACACTCTTGGGAACCTTGAAATTTCAATGTTATTGTCTAGAATCTCTAATAGTTTCTGCATTCTGTATTCATTCCAACTTATTTGCTCCCACCCCCCATGAGAATAATTAACTTACTACAACTTCATTTCAATTCTATTGCTCCTTTTCATTAAAATGCATTTCTTTATGCATTCATTAAGATTTTCCACAACCCTCTTGACTGCAAGTTCTTTTGAGAAATGTAGGTAAAGACAATTGGAGTAATTGTCTTCAAGGGGTTTAAAGGGACATGATGCAGCAGTCGTGCATGCTGAATTTTTCAACTTTCATAATCAAAAAATTAGGGGTGCTAAAAGGTTGTAACATGACTTGGGAATTCAAATGGTATTTTTATTAAATTGATATAATTTAGTTTTGCTTGGTGAGTAAAATATAAAATTAATAAAATTAATAAAAAATAGAAATCATTAAAAAGATTGTCAAGTACTTGCAGTTTTATTATTATTCTTATTATTCATGTGACATTATTAGCTGACATTTTCAGAAGGTAAAATAAAATTCTTTGGTTTTTTAAAGGCAGTTTATGTGTTTCATCATCAAACATAAGTTTGCCAAGCAAAATGTGCAATCACTGAAATAATAGCGGATTTGAATTTCTTGCACCTTAAAACATATTTTAAACCCATTTTGCTTCAGGATTTTTGTATAAGGTGCACCTACTCCTTGCATTCATGACAACAGTGTTTTCCTCCTGGACATAATTGATGTTCTCCTGTATAAACACCTGATGGACTTGAAAAATCAATTGTATCACTAGTCAAGGCACTTAATTGACCTTCAAACTTGCCATTGCAGACCGTGGAATGGATTCCATTTCCTCATTGGGAGGTTTTAAGCAGAGGTTTGATGGCCATCAAACATGGATCCATTGCAAGTGATTGAACTAGATGACCCTCAGGGTCCCTTCCAAATCTACAATTCTGTGATTCTATGATTTTTTCAGAATATTCTGACTCTGAACACTGTTTTTCTATATAAGAAGAAGTGCTCATAAATCCCATCATTTACAAACTATTGCACCTCTGCACCCCCATTTTATACACTAGTAAGAACCACATAATGTGGTAAATACAGAAATAGGGGACTACTACAATGGTCACACCTGTTTCCACTTTATTTGTGAAGAAAAATATGTTAAGCATCTCTTTGCATAACCACAGAGTGACTTGGTCGCTTGGTTGCCATAGGAACTAATGATTGGAAGGGGAGCAGAAGGGCACAGGCCCTCCCAATGCCTTCTCCAGGAAAGGGAAAATGCTATCTGCTCTGAGGTTTTTGCCTCATGTGGTGGTGGGTCAATAGTAAGCACCTACCTGCCAATGGGGGTAGCTGGTGCCTGGACTGAGGGGGGCATTTACAAGCATGCGCGCACAAACACAGACAGACACACCTGGCTAGCAAGAGTGTAATTTACATAGGCAGGGGCAATATGTTGATATCCCCTTACCTGCACTCCCTCCTGTTCATGTAAATTATGCTTCCCTCTGCAACTTTGGGGCATAGCGGGGCTAGTGTGATATGAATGAGCAAGATGGCACTTTCTGTGTGTGTTGTCCCCCCTGCAATCACAATGCAAAATTTTGCAATGGTGGGGGATTCAGCAGCTGTGGGTAACCTTCAGGGCAGCTACAAGGAAGACCCACCAGGGTTGTGAGTAGCCCACATGTTCTTTAGACGTTTGCCTCTGTGATGGTGAATGGAAAACCCTGGCACCTGGTCATGGCAGTGAGATCAGACATCAAGGTTTCACACAGCTGAATCTCAAGGGTTGTGATAGGAATCCCCATGTGATTGTCCTCGCTTTAATGATCCACAAAGAGAATGAAATAGGCTACTGTAATCAAGTACCGGTATGCTGTGTTTAAAAGCTGCTCCAGTCGGCAATTAATTAACAGTTCAGGGTGTATATGGATATTTCCTTTTTTTTGCTGCATATAATTCTGTAATTTTCACTAGTTAAATCAGGATTTTATTTTATTTTATTTATATTATTTTCTTATTTTTTTTAATATACAGGGTGAATCTTTTAAAAGAGGACCCGTGGAACATGTGTACTCTGTATTCACAGGGCCTCTTTTAAAGGACTCATCCTGTATTTCGACTGTGTCAGACCAACACGGCTACCTACCTGAATCTAGGATTTTGTTTGTCAGCCTATGACTTGAAAGGCAAATGGTGATGATGAGATACCTCAACATAGTTTAATAGCTTTCGGTTTACGGTTTTGAAGTTGGAGCCATACAGAAAGCGACATGGCGAGAGCTGCTAAACAACAAAGATAAACTAAACTGTTTTTGATTTGATCAGCTTTTGAGTTTCTCATCTAGAAAATCTGGAACATATTTTTTTGCCTTCAGCTGTTGCCCCACTCCAACGCCTTGTGTCACTATAGTGCTGTAAGTATTGATGGTTTCATATTGTCATCCATTTTAGAACTCATTCAGAACATGAGGCTAATTCCCTGCCTCTTCTCTGTTTTGGATGCAGTTAGCAACAATGAATGAAAGGAAAAAATATGGGGGGGTTTGCAATGGTTTCCATGATCAACAATACTTTAGTAAGATCTTTCTTTGGGGGATAAATGTGTTTAAAGCAGGTTTTGGGAACCTTTCACCCTCCAGATGTTACTGAAATACAACTTGGATCATTACTGACCATTGACCATGCATGCTGGGGCTGCTGGGAGTTGTAATTCAGCAATATTTGGAGGACCAAATATTCCCCCATATCTGGTTTATAGCATGTTTGATCCATGGATTCCATGTCTGTTGGATCTCCCTGACTTCAACTCAGACACTGTAAAAACAGTCTGTGGGTTAGCTGGCTATGGGGTTGTTCATAACCAATGCTAAGATGCATTTCATAGATCTTTTGTTCTTATTTCAAATTTCTATACGAATCCTCATATTTACTTTGATTTGTGCATTAGACAAAAATTTATGGCAAATGATTGATGGGCACGATGATAGTAGCCACAAATGTTGGGTTCCTTGAAGTTTATTGCATGGCTTTTTTGGGGGGGGGAAGAGGGAAGTGAAAAGAAACTTCCATATCTGTCATGACATTCACATAAAAAATCTGAAATAATAATAATAATATTTATATCCCACCCATCTGGATATGGGTTTCCCCAGACACTTCTGTCTTTAAAAGGCAGACTATACAGACTATAAATAATCCAATAAATCGAAAACAACAATAATCAGTTTACAGTTATATCTGAATTAAAATAACCACCAACTCCAACAAATTTAACCAACCCCAATCCAGCAAAAACAAAACAGAGGAACCAAAATTTAAACAAAAATGTTTGAATATAAATTGTATGGATTGTATGCAATTTATATAAATTGTATGCAATTTATATAAATTGTATCCAATTTATTTGTTGCATTTTCTATTTTAACTAAAAGCTGTCCTGAGATCTTGAACACTCTAACAAAATAAAACAAAAGACAGCCTCCATGCACCAAGTCTTTAGTTAGTTGGTGATTGTGTGCATTGAAGTAAGATTCAGTGTTCTGTTTTCTGAAAGAGGAATCGTACCAAAACTACTTTATCACAGTGGCGTAGCGTGGGGGGTGCACTGGGCGCAACATCTGGGGGTTAGGGTTAGGGGGCGCAAATCCACAGGTTAGGGGGCGCAAATCCATGGGTTAGGGGGTGCAAATTACTTGCCTTGCCCCAGGTGCTGACAACCCACACTACGCCACTGCTTTATCAGAAATGTTTGGCCCAGATTTCTTATATCATTCTTGTTCTTTCACTCTTTATATTGTGTCCAGCCTCATATCCACAATCCTTAGTGACATCAAACTTTTGTGGAGGGGTTCTGGTTACAGTTCCATGGCACAATGATCCTGAATGGAAAAGAAAATATCTCGGGAACAGTTGTGACAGAGTTTGTGTTGCTTGGCTTCTCTAGTCTGCAGAAGATGCAGCTGCCACTGTTCTGCATCTTCCTGGTCATGTATACATTATCATTAATTGGCAATGCTCTGGTCATCCTCATAATCCGCCTTGACTGCCGCCTTCACACACCCATGTACTATTTTCTGAGCAAACTCTCCTGGCTGGAGATTATCATCACCACCACAGTCACACCTAAGATGCTAAGCCTCCTCATCACAAAGAAAAAAACCATCTCCTTTTTTGGATGTGCTATCCAGATAACACTGTACTTCCTTTGTGGGACCACAGAAGTACTCCTGCTTGGGGCCATGTCTGTGGATCGTTATTTAGCCATCTGTAACCCACTGCGCTACACGGCCATAATGAGTAGCCAGGTCTGCATGCTGATGATGCTCTTCTGTTGGTTTGGAGGCTTCATTTGTGTAGCTCTTGGTATCATCTTCAAGTCGGGACTACCTTATTGTGGCCCCAATGTCATCGATCATTTCTTCTGTGACACAGCCCCGTTGACACTGTTACTCTGTGCAGACACCACCCTGGTTGAAAATATTGAATTTGCCTCATCTTGTTTCACACTCCTGAGCTCCGTCTCTGTGACAGCCATCTCCTACCTCTGCATCATTGTTACTGTCATGAGGATGCCCTCAGCCCAAGGCAGGAAGAAAGCCTTCAGCACCTGCAGTTCTCATATCACTGTGGCCTCTCTCTATTATGGCAGCTCCATATTCATCTATGTCAGGCCAGCTGGAAACTCTTCTATGGATTTTAATAAGGTAGCCACTGTTCTTAACACTGTGGTTACTCCTTTACTTAACCCAATTATCTATAGCTTTAGAAATAAAGTAGTCAAGGATGTGCTAAAAGATGCAGTGAAGAAAATTGGTGCAATATTTAGGAAGACAGTTGATTAAGCACTTGCTTTCCCAAACATCATGGATTGAACTCGTGACCCCTTAATATAGTAACCTTTCTGATCTGCCTTCTCCATTGTCATGCCTTCCCAAGTATTCATTCAGCTAGAAGAAATTGATAAGGCCTTTGGACAATAAATATCATATGTTCAGTGGCTGCTTTCTTCAGTTCTCTCTTCTTTTTCTCTACAGACAGAGATTCTGCACCAGCAAAATGAGAAGCCTGCAGTGTAGGAACTTAAATGTGTATGAGTAATTCATTTGTAAACTGAGCAGGCAGGGTCAACAGGATAGAGGAAACAGGAATGTTTTGATGGAATATTGATGGAGGGGATGAACAAACTGTACCCCAGGGCAGACTTCTGTAATCTTTCATAAAATGGCACCCTGCACAAGGCCAGAATTCAGCACCACAAAAGAGATATTCATGTCTTTTTTTCAGCTGCAACTTGCGAGAACTCCGTTTTGGCATCTCTCAAGTGCCCACCATTGCCATTATAAGAGAACAAGCTTTCATTCATTTATTCTTTCATTCAGCTAGGTGTTTATGGTCAGTGTTTGAAATTCCCATTGTTCTAGGTGTATTTTGCTACAGGGAATTTCATTAGATTGAGCAGTTTCTGATCTCTGTATGTAGTACTGTGCCTAAGATTTCAGATTAAAACTGCAGAGTGGGAGGAAAGGAGAACCTTTTTCTGCCTTCCCACTTCCAGCTACTCTCTGTAGGCTGGAGAAGAGACCCTCTTAAGAATATTAGGGGAAGGACTAGATCATGGGGAAAATGAACATAATATTTTAGCTGCAGTTCATTCATTTTCAGCTTTGTATTCTTCTTATAAAAAAGTGTGCCTAGACATTCTGTTGTGCCCATAACCTAGGTTTATGGTGCCATTAGCTCATAGCTTTCATCTGTGAAGCTGTGTAATTTATCTATTTGCCTACCTTAATCAGATAGCATAAGGTTATAACACAATATCAGGTCTCCAAATAGCATACAGCATCAACTTTAATACTTCACCTCTCAGCTTTTTATTCCAGACAGCTGCACATCTCAGAATACGGTGTTCTAGTCTGACTTCTATACAACTTACTGTCACATAGATTGATAAAACACCAACCTCATTTTCTCCCAAGGTGAGATAGGAGCCTTCTCCCATAATAACCCATTTAAGAACCATGAATTGATTAGGAAGACAATAATGTACAAAAATGGATACACTATATGATGTGCAGACATACTGCCAATATATTCATTTTGTTGTGTTTTTATTATGTTGGAAGCCACCCAGAGTGGCTGAGGCAATTCAGTTAGATGGGTGGGGTATAAGCAATAAATTGCAGTTGTTTTCAATTATTTGTATGACTAGTTTAAAAGTTCATTCAATTCCATGGGTTGAATGCTGGTGGGGATTTATTCTGCTTCAGTTCCCTCCCTCCTTTGTTCTGGTTTCTTTCTCCTTTATGTACCATCTCACTCCATCTCCCCTCCTGAAGTCAGAACTATGCTTTTAAATATTCTTATATTCATATAAGACAATGCGATATATTTTATTCAAATTCTGTTAAATGGTGACATAATATATGCAAAAAAGTGTGAAAATCAGTTCATTATTTGTAGCTCTGCTTCTTTGTAAAATGTTATGTAATTTCTGGGTATGATGAGTTATAGTCACTAACTAAAGGGACGATATTCCAGTAAATGTCAGGAATGCTTCTGTCACAAAACATGTGATTGACATCGTAACATGACCCAGTGTGGTATAGTGCTTAAGTGCGGTAGTCTCGTAATCTGGTGAACCGGGTTCCCCTTCCCTCTCCTCCACATGCAGCTGCTAGGTGACCTTGGGCTAGTCACACTTCTTTGAAGTCTCTCAGCCCCACTCACCTCACAGAGTGTTTGTTGTGGGGGAGGAAGGGAAAGGAGAATGTTAGCCACTTTGAGACTCCTTTGGGTAGTGATAAAGCGGGATATCAAATCCACTAACAGCTGACATTCACAGATTTCATCAGGGGTTTAATACTTTTTCATTTAAATTTATTCATTTAAATTTCATTTAAATTACATTGACTCTCATCAAATTTCTTTCTTATAATGTGTATGCAAACATAGGGGAAGGAAAATGGAAACCTATTTAAAATCAATAACTTTAAAAAATATTTCTAAATCCATTCCATGTCACCTTTATATGCATGAAGGAATAATGAGGACAAACACACATGGCCCACTTCAGATTTCCTGAATAGAGTCAAACATTAATGTACTATTAGGCTATTTTAGTTCATTTTGATGATACAGTGGTATCTCGGGTTACAGACGCTTCAGGTTATAGACGCCACAAACCCATAAAAAGTACCTCGGGTTAAGAACTTTGCTTCAGGATGAGAACAGAAATTGTGTGGCGGTGCGGTGGCAGTGGGAGGCCCCATTAGCTAAAGTGGTACCTCAGGTTAAGAACAGTTTCAGGTTAAGAACAGACCTCCAGAATGAATGAATTTCTTAATCCGAGGTACCACTGTATTTGGTCTCCTAGCTCCCTTGAGAGCACTGAATTATTTCTTTTAGTCCCTGTGGAATTAATTAATATACCCCAACTTCATTACTATTCTATAAGGACAGTTAGTTCATTAAAATGTGTTGTATTAAGATCCTCCATAACTCTCCTAACAAAAAAAGGTTATTTTGAAACCTGATGATCATCAATAGAAAATGACCAAAACCAATTCAGCTGATATTAACAATAAGAATATTCCACCAACCCTAATTTAAACATATAAATATTGACATTTCATAAGTGAAAATAAAGCCTATAATTTTCCGCAGAATTCATATTATTTAATGTCAGATCCAGGTTGGCCCAAGTAGTCTCTCATATGTGGCTAACAGAATGAATGAGCCAATTATATGTATGAATTTTTGGGATTTGCATTTTGCATTTTGGAAACAGAAGATATTGGATTACTGAACTGGCCATTACTTTTGTCTAGTCAGGGAGGAAACAAACAAAAATCCATTCCAAAAGAGAAAGAAAGTTGTGGTGTACTATGGGCTGACATAAGATAGCCGTACTTCTGATAGTGTCTATTTATTTCTACACTCCAAAAGTGGAGACCAAACAACATCTGTAAATGAGTTCCTAAATCCTTAAGCACTGATCATCTGTTTTTAAAGCTCAATGAAGGAAAGATTTCAGCTTAGAATTCCAAACCAGTAAAGAACTCACATGAGTATCTCAGAAGAAATATATGACCCAAGCTACTAACTTCTACTTCATTCTCCTTCCTAAGTACTTCTTGCTGTTCAGTTCAGGTTTCATGACAATTATATAACATTTAGGAAAAAAGATACAGCCCAATAATCCAGCACTAGAGGCTAAAATGGAGAAGATCTCCACAGCCACCATGTATTTTCCCTTTGTGCTCAGGTAAGTTGGCACAAAAGAGACCCACACACTGCAAAACACCAACATGCTGAAAGTGATGAACTTGGCTTCATTGAAAGTGCTGGGCAAGTCCCTAGCAAGAAAAGCCACAACAAAGCTGACAAGAGCCAGAAATCCCAGGTACCCAAGAACAGAATAAAACATAGGGACAGACCCTTCATTACATTCAATCACAATTTCTTTAGCCAAAGAGTCCATGTCCAAATGTGGGAATGGGGGAGCAGTACAGAGCCATACAGTACAAAGAGCTCCTTGAATGAAGGAACAGGAGAAAACAATAGAAGCTGCCAGTCTTTTCCCCACCCAGTTCCTTATCCTGGATCCTGGTTTTGTGGCACTAAATGCTAAAGCCACTGTGATGGTTTTTGCCAGCACAGAAGAAACAGCCACAGTGAAGATGATGCCAAAAGCTGTTTGCCTTAGGAGGCAGGTTACTTTCTGCGGCCTTCCAAAGAACAGCATGGAGCAGAGGAAGCAAAGCAAAAGGGCGATGAGCAGAGTGTACGTGAGACCACGATTGTTGGCTTTAACAAGGGGAGTTTCCTTGTATTTAATGAATATTTTAAGCACCAAAGCAGTGATCACAGAAAATGAAAATGCCATGAAAGCTAAAGTGATGCTCAAATTTTCATCATAGGACAGAAAGTGTGACATCTTGGGGAGACATCCATCTTGCTCTTCATTTGGATACTGATCTTCTGGGCATTTTATACATTTGTCCATCTCTGGGGACAAAACATACAATCACAAATCAATTCAATAAAACTAGCACAATTGCCCATATATGTAGAGGAAAAGGAATGATCACAACTCAGTCAATGAAACTAGCACATGGGTAGATATCTGAACTATACAGAATACTGGAAAAGCAATGTTCACAATCATACAGAAAGAGACTTCTACGTGTACATATGCCTACAAAATTCCCATATCTAAATATAAGGTTTAACACTGCAAGCTTTATCATCTAAATCCACACAAACAGCAGATTGTAATATGAGAGGTAATAAACCAGGGATGGAAGTTGAGGGATGTCAGTAGGGAAAGGGGGAAAGTGAAACTTGAATGTAATGTAATGATTGCAGATATTGTTGTAAGAGAAAAAAACTCAATAAAAATGATTAAAAAATAAAATAAATCCACACAAACGTAACTGAGCCACTGGTGGTGAGGGGGGAATCATGTTCATGGGATAACATGGTTGACACTTGCCTTTTGGATTAGAAATCTTCCCTTCTGCACATGGGTCACAATCGTAGCAACAGAATGGCTCCCCCTCCTTCTTTTTTCTCACAAACCCGGGATGACACACGTTATTACACACAGATGAAGGTGGTGTCTATTCAGAAATGCAGTGAAGGAAAGGGCTAGTATACTGAGGGTGTGCATCAATTGGTTGTGTGCACTCTAGATTACAAGGCAAATAGGATTGGTCTGAGTTTTTCTCATGCCCAAATTGAGGGTGTATTGAGCTGGATCATGAACGCTCTCATGGCCTGAGTCACTCTGGTACTAGGTTGCATAAAAATTGCCACATTTCTAAAGCACCCGGGCTGCATTGTTTTTCACATGGATATACTCTATTTTGCATTTGTTTTTACCACCATCATTATCTCTTTGCAGGGGGAACATAGGAAAGATTCATAGGAATCTGCCATTTACTGATAGATACATTGATCCATCTAGTTCAGTCTTGTCTTCTGCCTGCGTACAAAACAGATGATCTACCGATAAGCTATGGCTCTTCCTCATAGAGAGATCTATCCCAGCAAAAAGTAGCTGTATTCCCAAAACTCCTTGGGGTAGGAAGAAGCCCACCCACATCAATGATTCTTGGAATAGCAGGGTTTTTACTGGGTCATGACATTTTCACCACCCAACTCTTTCATGAGGATCAATGACCTCTTTTGACCACCACCCCTTCCCCTATGGAATTCAGTGAAGAAATAACTTTTTTCCATGGTGAAGAGGCTGTATCTGCAAAATACAGATACTAGATGAATCTTGTGACTGGTGCACACCTGTTGCATATTCTTATCTCCATGGATCAATCACATTGAAAGTAATGGCATAAGAGTGGATACAGGTTCGATGCAAAATAAGTTCATCATTTCTGAATCAAGAGATGTGCTCTCCTACAATGCACATTACACAAAGTTTCACTGTCCTAATGCTTGCTCCATTGAGGCCGTATAGAAGGCTAGTGACTTATATGACAAGGGACAAATGAAACACGAACTATTCTATATATTCCCCTTCTAGTTATTTCTAGCTTAATAAATATTTCAATGCAGTTCACATCTTTAAAAATCCCTAAAGACTAAAATATGTGTTATAAATGAATAGCTTAAAGAAATACATTTTCCTTTTTTTCATTTTAAGAGAAAATGCATTTAAAGGTGTTCCTTGGGCTTTTTAACATTGCAAATTAATCAGAAACAGCCAGATCAAACTAGGAGTGGTGCTCTGGACTGATAATGACCCTCACTCTGTGCTGAACCTCCTGCCCCATTGCTCTTCAGGACATGTAGGTTCTCTATTTACATTTTAAAGAATATGTGCATTAATTGCATTCTAACCATTAACATCATACTCAGTTTGGCCCACTAACCTCATATGGCAAGCATGTTCTCTAAGAGGAACAAGCCAAAACTTCATTGATTCCATGTCCTACATAACTCCACTAGACTTCAACGCAGTGTTTGGATAAAGGACATAACAGTTTGCAAAATATCACTTTATTACATACCAATAGTTCACAACATTTCCTATGCTGAGGTGACGACAGGTGCTCTATACTCTCCACAGAGATCTACTTTAAATTGTTAAAGTTACTTATTTGGAAATCTCTCAGGTGAAAGAACTGTGAATGAGTGTTTCCATATGTTTTAAAGTGAAAATTTCCCATAAGTTAGTATTTTCAAATATATTTATTTGGAAACCACCTTAAAGACCTAGATGATTGGATATAAATCTGGCAAATAAATAAATACATTGAGGATTCATACTAGAATATTCACTTATATTTTGTACCTGAAACCAAATGTCAGACCATACCTGGTTAAACACTTTGTGCCATGTGATGATCTCTTCGTTAATGGTGAACTGTCTGCCACCCCATGGACCCATCCTCCCTACTTTCACCTTCATGAAAGATCGATTTGGGAAAGTAATCCAGTTTATAATATCAAATCCACTTTCTAATTCACCTTTTTCATTCAGAGACATCTGATCCCCAATGCTGTTATTAAAAGAGATGCTCCTCAAGAAATGATGAAGCTAAATTTGAAGAGGTAAAATCATTTTTTTTAAAAAAATAAAAATAAGAGACAACTATAAAAATATTTTTACAATATAATTCCATTTTTTTTGCTTATTTCGGTCATACCTGTAGTCCACTTTTCTAATACAAGACAATTTAACAATAGTTACAATCAAAAGTATGTGCCAATGAGAAGATTTAGTTGAGACGTGAATCAGTGCTTTGCAATGTAGTTTGATTCAGTCTGAACTGATTTGGAGGCTTCTCCATTAACTTAGGAAATGGGGGCAGCTGCCTCATTTTTCTGTCCTCCATTCACTTCTTGGGAATAAAAAAAACCTACATAAAATTTATTTTCCTTTTAACAAAAATAGATGTAATTTGAACAGCACATAAATTTATCCACAACCTTTGTGCTAGGCACCTCTTACATTGATTTTGGGGTGGAAAGAACAGAAAGGGGACATACTTTCCTGGGTAAGATTGTTCTGTCTAACTATAAGCTTGACCTGCCAGTGAGAAACCCCACTCTGCCATCTGCTCTTTCTTCCCCCACCATCCCACCCTGGTATCAGGTAAGCTTGGAGCAGGAAGGAAACTGAATCTGATTAGAAAGCCTCATCCTTATCTCCTTTGTCAATTGTGGGACAATTTTAGCAGGTTGCTGGGAATGAACACCTGTCAATCAGCTGACATCACACTGACAGCAGGTATTGATTGTTAGGACCACAAAGCACCATTCAGGGCTTCCAAAGAGCCTCGTGTGGTACTTTAAAACACTGCTGATCAGTTGAGGTTTACAGTTATTGTCTATCAGCTGATCAGCTGTGATGTTGAACCTGCTTTCTGCAGAGATTGGCTGTATGTTTGAGTTCCCCACAAGGAACTCAGTCACACAACCAATCCAACATACTCAAAGCTGATAGGTAGCAACTTAGCTGATAGGTAGCGGATAGGTAGCAACTTAACCCTGCTTTCTGTAGGGATCAGCTTCACAACAAGGAATTCTGACACTTAGCCATTCCAACCACATATCTATCTGGGGAAAAACTGGGAAATTAAAGCTAGGTGTTTGGTGCTGTGGTTAACATAGTATTTAAACATAAAGGCAGCTGGCTGGGAGGCTGCCTGCTCTTGATGGGGTTACATTCCTTCTGAAGGATCAGGTACGTAGCTTGGAGGTATTTCTGTATCCTCTGCTGTCATTTGAGGCTCATGTGGCCTCGGTGGTGCAGAGTGCCTTCCATAAGCTTCAGCTTGTGGCCCAGCCTAACTTCTGTTGTCTATGCTCTGGTAACCTCTAGGCTAGATTACTGCAACACATTAAATATAGGGCTGCCTCTGAAGATGGTGTGGAAGCTTCCGCTGGTGCAGAATTCAGCAACCAGCTTGCTCACAGGGACAAGACGCTTTGAGCATATGACACCAATCCTGACCTGATTTCGCTGGCTGCCACTTGTCTTCTAGGCCCAGGTCAAAGTGCTGACTTATAAGACTTAAATGGCTCAGGACTGTACTACCTCGAGGACTGCCTCTCCCCATATAAACCACCCTGGGACATGCATTCATAATATGAGGCACTTATTCATGTGTCTTCTCCACCACGAGAGGTCCGGAGGGAGACAACATGAAAATGGGCCTTTTCTGTAGTGGCTTCCTATTTGTGAAATGCTCTTCCCAGGGAGGTTCATCTAATGACCTCTCTTTCTCTCTCTCTCTCTATATATATATATAGACACCAGGCAAAAACGTTCCCATTCAACTAGGCATTGGGCTGATGGATACTCCAAAACCTTTTAAATATATTTGTGGGAAGGGCTGCGGTTATTGTTTCATTATTTTTGTATTATTTATTTACTTTTGTTATTATCTTGTGTTTTATTCTGAGAAGCACACTGAGGGGCAGTATATAAAATTCAAATAAACGTATTGCTATGGAAGAGATTGAAACCCAGCAATCTACTTCCCCCTCTAAGCCACAAGGTAATGGTGTTTTGGATGAAATAAATATATATTAGCCAGGGTCAGCCCATCTCATTTTGCCATCTGATGCAAAACAAGCATGTGGCACCCAACCCCATTGGCCAACAAAGCCTCACTTACTGGGGTCTTGCAGCAGTGGTAAAAGTGGGTGTGGAGCTCGCAGAACTGCGGCCCCATAGGATTCAACCACTGGAGTTGTCTGCCTCAGGCCAGCCATGTATTACACATTTTCTCATGATTGTCAAAATGCTTTGCTTAATTAAAAATTACCTGCCATGGTTGTGAGTTTGGAAGTGCTGCCACTGCTTTGTGCTTGAGATTTAATACATACATTGCATGTAAAGCATGAGCTAACACGTAGGCAGCATTGTATATACTGTAGCTTTGGGGAGTCATGCTCATTTGAAAAAATGGTCCTGGAAGGCTCTCCAGCTTTTCCTGACCGGTGCAAGTTCCATAGCTCTCTTCAGACTCCTGGGAATCTGGAAGTAAGCAGTCAAAAGCCTGCTGCCAAAAGTCCTTGATAAAACTGTCTCCACTGAGTGAGTAAGGATTTAAAGGCTGAAGGAAATGTTGAAATTCCTCTATCTGATTGGTATAAACAGCAAAAGACAAGGCTCCCTGAAAGACTTCTATACTCCAGTTTCTGTTAAACTGTAGTGCTGGGAAGTCCCACTCAGCTGTCAAGATCCAAACTCTTCCTAAAGATGTCTCTACCATATTTACTGTTTGTATTTGATACAGCAAGAATATAAAACGAAATATAGCTGCAGTTTCTGCAAATACAATAACTGCTTTTGCTTTGTGATCTTTAACAAAGCCAGCTATATCCCCTGATGTATGGTACTCATTAAGCAAGTTGGAAAAGTCTGTCAGAGATGGCATTATGTCAGTGAAAGCCAAACAAAGGCCATTCTGGGAAAGCTTTGGAACCAAGGTCTGCACAAAATTCTCTCCTTTATCATTGCCTGATGTAACTATCCCAACCCATGTCCACTGGAAATGCAGAAGTAATTGGATAATCAAATGGTACTGATTCTCTTCATTGGGAACCACACGGTAGATGAAAGGGAACTGGGTTTTCATACTCTGAGAAGGACCAAATAAGAAATAAGAGACCTACAAGAAAATAAAATAAAAACATATTGCTGAAAACAGATCAGAAGTGTAGTGTGCTTTCTGAGAGGGTGCTTTCTGGAGAAATATTATTGTTTTTCTCTCCCACATCAATTTCTCTCATTTTTTAAGGGTTTTGAAACTGATTTGTCTACATTGCTTCATGGTATTCTAAAATATTATGACTATTAATAGCAGACTCTGCATCTTGCAATGCTGAGGATCCTGAAAATGATCGGTTCCATTCCATTCCATAGTTCTAGGGCAAACATTGGACATGGCACTCTAACTCATCCTTCAAGCAGTCCCCAAAGTATTTTGTAAAGGCAGAAATGTCTCTGTCCGAATTCTAGGATGTGAAAAGCAGAAATGCTGAGAAGGCCTTTCTTGAGCTAAGTCAATACACTACTGTAAAAAACATATAGGATTCGCGACTCCTTGTGGGTAGGCGCACAGGACAATCATTCACTGATTGGTATTCTTACCCTTTCTTCAGTGTAAGATCCTGAGTAAATTACAACATTGTGAAAATGCAATATTAAAATCAGTTAGAACAGTAAGCCTGTTCCTACCCAGATAGGGCTTGAGAATACGTCAAACCTCTACAACAACTCATTCTGCAAGGTTTGGGAGAGCTGTTTTCATTTGTTTGTTTGTTTGAGATTTTGTCCTACCATGTGATGCCCAAAGTCCCCCTGATGCAGCACATGTAGAAGGCATTGAAGCATCACTCCTGGTGATTGTAAATTGCCCACAACTCACTTCTATAAAGCAACACAAAATCCTGGTAGACCTTCATCTTGATATTGGTAGTTAGAATCACATTCTCCCATACCCTTTTGGGGAGGTGAGCCATAGCTGACTTGCCACTATGCTTGTTCAGCTCAGAATCAATTAAGAAATTGCTGGTGATGGAAGGACACAATCTTCTTGTGAAGCTTAGATGGGAAGCCTATCTTGTTGAGCAGTGTGCAGAGTCCCTTTTGGCTGCCAAGGCCAAAGGCCTTCATTAGGTTTATGAAGGTGATGTAAAAGAGGCACCTGTGCTTTCGGCATTTTTCCTGCAGCTTACATAGTGAGAAAATCATGCTGATTGTTAACTTCTAAGTTCTAAATAGTGATTCAGGAGAGACTCTGTCGGTGAGATAGAAATTTCTAATATAGCCTACTTTGTGTCTGCTCCTTTCTCTTACAGTTTACCACAAAAAGAGCACTAGAACAAGTTTAATGGCCTTAAATTCAAAAAACCGTCTTATCAGGCAAGATATACAACAATAAATACATTCTCTCACACACACACTCAGTGTTCCTTTACAAGCTTCTCCATGCCTCACAAACATACCTGAGGAATCTTATAGGGGCTTAAGATGGTAGCCATGCAAAGGGAGGTGTCAGAGTCAAGTCCCCCAATGACAGCTATTATATTCTTCTTTGTATCACACTTGTAGTTGGGTACCATTTCTTTCAATTTGAAAAGAAGGTTCAGTGTAGTCTGGTAGGTCATCTTTTCATTGAAGTAGCTGTCATAGATGTGTAATCCTAATGTAACATTTGGTAAGATCTTGGGATCCTCATTAATCTCCTTCACTGCAAACACCAAGGCTAGGACATGCTGGTAATATTTTGTCACTACACTGTAAAGAAAGCATAGGCCACATCACAATAATGTTCCAGCTATCATGAACTGCTTGCCATGTTCACATTGTTCTTCCGCAGGCATCTGCTTTCTGGCATGCACATCAGTAGAGTATAAAGCTTTAGAATCAATCTACACACACAGCTTCAAAAACATGAAAAATGTAAGCAAAAATATTGTGGTGAGTTAATTGTTTTAAATTATTTTTTAGTATTGCAAGATGCTTTGTTTGGCTGATAAAAGGAGCACAGTTAGACTCATAGAATTGTAGAGACGGAAGGGACTCAGAGGGTTATGTAGTTCAATGCCCTGCAAGACAGAGCTTGTCAACCTTTTGTGAAGGTGGAATTGTGTCAAACATCCTTCAATCAGTTCTGCCTCCGTGTTCATATTTTAAAATCAGAATGTAGAGAAAGCAATGAAATAAATCCTGAAATAAAGAGTTGTGGGAAATCCAGAAATGGAAAGAACTAATAATATTTTTGTGCCATTTCATATATTCTTGAAATATCCCTGGAAGCAAAAACAAAAAGGAGACGAGTATATGATATATAACAGAGTATTGCTGATAAGGAGGTCAGCTGGATATTTAGAAATCTATAGCGAAATGGCAGACTCCTAAACAACTGCCTATATTCACAGTAGACCCACTGGAATTAATGTACTAAAGTTTCTCAAATGCATTGATTCCAGTGATTCTTATCTGAGTATGACCAAACCTAGATATAACACTGTCTTTCTGTTATCTACCTGTGATTGTTAGAGTGTGACCATGAACATTTTTGGGAGTAAAATGATAATTTCCTTACAGGACATCTTCAATAAACTTAAAATTAGGGTGTTGCTTGAAGGATATAGTGTCAAAAAAGGAGAAGAATTGTGAAAATATACTGCCAATGATGAGGTCACCTTGCTGATAATACTCATGTGGGATCTGGAGGGCATCTCTCATGTTGCAAGTAAAGGGAAGTGCCTTGCAATCAGTTAGGGGAAGAAACACCAACCATACAATCAATAGGCACACCAACAAGATCAGCATTACAACTGTAGGTGTGATTCCCTTTCTTCTGTAACAAAATCCACTGCTCCAACCTACTTCTTTAGTATACAATGTTCCCCTATTTAGAGCACACAGTCACAATATCTCTACATTCTACTGGTTAATGGTGATACTTTGCATCCTATAAAACATCCAGCAGCACTGTTTGTCCAGTCTGCCACCCTGCAGTCTGAAAAACAAAGGCACGTTTCATACCTGTTTTCATCATGATTGCTTTTTATGAGAGTGGCCACTGAAAATACATGCCATCTTTGGCAAGGAAGAATATTGCCATAATTTTAGATAATTTTAGATAATTGCAGGGTTCATAATTAGGTCCCCAGTGCATTCTGCTCATAGAGAACAGAGCAGCTGAAGAAAACTTATTTATTAGTTGTAATCTCATAATTTTTGTTTATGGAGTCAGGTACAACACTAGGATGTGGTGTGGAATTATCCCCAGATAGCATGGACAATGGTGAAGTTGGATGACTCTCAGATGACCCAAGGAATACATGACCAGACATAACCTAAAGCAGCTACACAAAAAATGCCACCAGGGAACTTGAAACAATTTCAATTTTGTGTTATTTGGAACTTCATATTTGGCCTCCTAGTGGCATATGATCACTAGGTTGCTATTTGCAACCTATTTCAATATGAGTCAATTATGTGCAAAGGAGCCTGTATATGCATGGTAGTGATTGTGTGGTTTATTTGTCTTTTATGTTCCATGTTACATATTGGGAGAACCTTCTGCTCTAATGCTGTCAATCAGTTCTTCTGTGAAATCCCATCGTTACTGAAGCTCTCCTCCTCTAACCTCTACCTGGTTGAAGTTGGGCTCCTTGCACTAAGCTCTAGTATAGCACTAGGTTGTTTCATTGTAATCATCTTAACATATATGCAGATCCTTTCTACAGTGCTCAAAATCCCTTCTGTTCATGAAAATCCCTTCTGTCCACCTGCATTCCCCACCTCACTGTTGTCTGTGTGTTTGTCCTTTATATGCCATGTTATTGTCTAGATTCCAACACACACACACCTGGTTAGTAAGAGTGCAATTTGCACATACAAGGCAGCATGTGACTAGACCCTTCCGTGCCCCCCCCTGCTTATGTAAATTATGCTTCCCACTTCCCCCCAGCAGCTTTTGGGCAGAC
The DNA here is from genome assembly GCF_964234715.1 of Podarcis melisellensis. NCBI lineage: Eukaryota > Metazoa > Chordata > Lepidosauria > Squamata > Lacertidae > Podarcis > Podarcis melisellensis. The sequence goes on along the minus strand of NC_138545.1, from coordinate 24,861,016 downwards.
TGGAGAGTGGAGCTAGTGTGATATAAATGAGCAGGATGGCACTTCCTGTGTCTGTTCTCCCCACCAGAATCACAACACAAAATTTTGCAGAGGCAGGAAGATAAGCAGCTGTGAGTAACATTCACCAGACCCACCAGGGCTGTGAGTTGCCCACATGCTCTTTAGACATGTGCCTCTGTGCTGCTGAGTGGACAACACTGGTGCCCTGAAGCTCCAGGAAGCCAAGTCTATCCTTGTCATGGCAGTGAAATCAAATAGCAGAGTTTTCACACAGCTGAATCTTAAGAGATGTAAGAGAAATCCCCATGTGATCACCCTAGCTTTAATGATCCACATTGAGAATAAAATAGGCTACAGTAAGTAAAGTTGAAAAGCTGCTCTAATGAATGGTTAATGAACAGTTTATTGTTTCAGGCCAGATATGTGGATATTTCCTCTTTTTGCTGTATATAATGTTGTAATTCTCACTTATTAATTCGATTTTTTTTTCTTATCACAGAGTTGAGACTCTGTAAGGGAAATTGTGATGGTGGGAAACATCATAGTTTAAAGCTTCAGGTTTATGGTTTTGAAGTTTTGCTAGCACTTAATCATAGGTATGCCCTCGTCCATTTTATGAAAGTCTCCACAAAAGTTTAAATTCAAATTATATGAATTTTGTATGTAAAGTACATATTTAGATATGTACTTTAGAATGTTGTATTATTTTATTGTTGTTAGCTGACCTGAGCCCTGCTTCAGCTGAGGAGGGCGGGATATATATAAAAAATTATTTATTATTATTATTTTGTGTGTACTTCAATTTTAATTTATTTGTTGAATTTTCTTTTGCAATTAAAAGCTTTCCTAAGATCCTGAACACACTTAGGAAACAGAAACAAAAAACAGCCTCTACATACTAGTTGGTGGGTGGGTGCAATGGCTCTCACATATAAAAAAAACTGAAGCAGGATTCCTTTTCAGATGTTCCATTTTCTGAAAGCAAAACTTTACCAAAAAATCTATCACAAATGCATGACCCAAATTTCTTATACCATTCTTGCTCCATCCTCTGTCAGGGGCTGATCTGAATTGAAAGATTGGGGGATGCAATCGCAGGAAGATCAGCTCCTAACAGAAGAGGAGGGGAAATATTCACCACCACCACCCTGCTTCCAGCATTTCAGAAGCAGAGAGACATGCAGGCACAGAGGCTGCTCAGTTGAGAGAAGAGCTACCCAGTTATAAGACAGTAGGTAAGCAACCAGTAGGGAGGGAGCAGCTGGGCGATACATCAATAGAGAGTGGAGGAGAACCCCCTCCCTCCCCCTGAACTCAGAAATCTGAGCATGTCAGAGAACAAAGGAGGAACTTCCCATTGGCACACTTCTTGCTGCAAAAGTGGGGAGGAGTCAGAGTAGGCAACTGATATCCGTGCAGAGGGTTCCTGTTTGTGCTTCTAACACAATGCTGTAATAAAAGGACTATAAATCTACCATATGCTTGTTAATTCTTGTCATTGAGCTACCAGAAGGGAAAAGGGAACTCTCATACTTGACACACTCGTTTTCTTGTCCTCAATCTCATACATACAATTCTTAGTAACATCACACTTTTGTGGGGTATTTTGGTTACAGTTCCATAGCACAATGATCCTGAATGGAAAAGAAAATATCTCAGGAACAGTTGTGACCAATTCAAATTGTATAATAAATATCAGGGAAGTGAAGAACAATATCCTAGTTTCTAACTTTTACTTATCTTTTCCTCAGAATTCAAAATCAGTAATGAGGGACTCATCAATATCTCAGAAGAAATGTATGACATAAACTACTTCCTTCTACTTCCATCTTCTTGTTAAGTGTTCCTTGTTGTTCAGCTCAGGCTTCATGACAATTATATAGCATTTTGGAAAAAAGATGCAAGCTAATAATCCAGCACTAGAAGCTAAGATGGAGAAGATCTCCACAGCCACCATGTGTTTCCCCTTTGTGCTCAGATAAGTAGGAACAAAAGAGAGCCACACACTGCAAAACATCAACATGCTGAAAGTGATGAACTTGGCTTCATTAAAAGTGTTGGGCAATGCCCTAGCAAGAAAAGCCACAACAAAGCTAACAAGAGCCAGAAGTCCCATGTAACCAAGAACAAAATAAAACATAAGAGCAGACCCCTCATTGCATTCAACCACAATTTCTTTAGGCAAAGATTCCATATTCAAATCTGGGAATGGGGGGTCAATACAGAGCCACACAGTACAAAGAGCTCCTTGAATGAAGGAACAGGAGAAAACAATAGAAGCTGCCAGTCTTTTCCCCACCCAGTTCCTTATCCTGGATCCTGGCCTTGTAGCCATGAATGCTAAAACTACAGTAATAGTTTTTGCCAGCACTGAAGAAACAGCCACAGTGAAAATGATGCCAAAAGCTGTTTGCCTTAGGAGACAGGTCACTGTTTGAGGTTTCCCAATAAACAGGAAAGAACAGAGGAAGCAGAGCAGGAGGGCAATAAGCAGAGTGTAGCTGAGCCCTCGGTTGTTGGCTTTGACAATGGGAGTGTTGTGGTATTTAATGAACATCACTAGCACCAAAGCTGAGATCACAGAAAATGAAAATACAATGAAAGCTAAAGTGATGCTCAAAACATCATTGTAAGCTAAAAAATTTAAAGCCTTTGGTAGACATCCATCTTGGTCTCCATTTGGATACTGATCTTCTGGGCATTCAATACAATTGTCCATTACTAGAAAAGAGAGAATGCATTATGTTGTGGAGATGATGATACATCCATCTCTGAAACAAGTACATAGGTTTCTCTGAAGTACTCTTGAAAAGCAATATTTACAATTCTATAGAATGGTTCTTACACATTTTCAGTATTTTCAGTATGGGGGCCATGGTCCCTCATTGAGTAATCTTTTTGGCCTCCATTCCAGTGGTAGGTGAGGCCAGAGACAAACTTAGTTGCATTAGGAGTTCAGAGTAGCTGGAGAAACAGATGTAACCCTTACATTTATATTTATTCCAGCTGTGCCAAGTTCAAAGGTTTCTACACATACACACATCTCCATCCTCCATCTAGACAAGCAAGAGGCATTTTCACAATTGAAGGACACATTCTAGCCAGGCAAAGCAATCATGGAGGACATGAAGGTAAGCAGATGACAGTGATTATATGGGGTGAGGAATATGGCTTGGGGAGAGAGCACAAACTGATAAGAGTCCCAAGATCTAGACAGTACTCCTCCCTTTGGCCTTTGTTAAACTAAATTCATACACAGGAAGGACAGTATGTGCAACTTCACTCTCACCTCCCCCCCCCCATGTACAAAGAATTAATTGTTCAGTGTCTAATGAAATAGTTCATTATGATGTGTGCTGTTAACATACCCACCCTTTAATACAATAGTTAACATTGCTGAGTATATTGTAAAGTTGCTAATATATGCACACAAACCTAATTTAATATTTACAGAAGGTAAGGAAAGTCTAAGAATACTCATTTCAATAGGATAATATGGTGGACACTTACCATTTTTGTGAGAAATCTTCCCTTCTGGACATGGATCACAATCATAGCAACAGAACTGCTCCCCCTCTTTCTTTTTTCTAACAGAACCTGGACGACAGTTGTCATTACACACTGAAGAGGGAGGCATCTATCAATAAATGCAAGACAGGATAAGCTTAGAGCATGCTTTAATGTACATCTAATGGAATCAGGAAAGCACGTTCATATTTTCATGCTCTCATACATGCCTCAGAAAGTACACAAAAGTGAAAACACCCACTAGTCTGGTGCTGTGTCCATTGGTGCCTTGTAAAGGCAAAAGATTTACAATTTATGACAGCTCAAGCTAAGTATATTAATTGGGTGAATGTGATTGATGTGCATATCTTAATAAATGTAAAAAAAAAATGGGCACAAGTGAGTATGAGCTGAGAAAAATCATCTTTTTTTCTCTATGTGGTCATCATGTCACCCCTTCCCAATACACTATTTGCACTGGAAATGAAACACCCTGTGGCACTAGGGAGGCATGAAATTCCATCTTAGCACGTGAACAAATAGACTTGAAGGGGGACTTACTTAACTACAGCTTTTGCACTCCCTGAATATTTTGATGCACTCTCAGCTCAAAACAAAACAAAACAAAACAGTCTTTAGAACTGTACATTTTAAGAGAAAATAGGTTTACAAATCACTTTCTATCTGTTAATTGCTTTAACAATTCGAGTGAATGTCCTTGGAATGTATACAGCCACAGAAATCAATATCTGTGCATAGAGGCCATTATGTGCTATTAATATATACTAAAACTATATTATTGAAAATGCTTTGTTCCTTTTGTAATCAGATAATTTTTGTTGAAAGCAATGATAGCTTGAATCAATGATTTTCCCTTTTCTTCAAAGAACCAAAAGTCCTAATTGGGTGTGATGTTAATTGTGTCAATACAATTAATCTCTCTCTCTCTCTCACACTCACTCACACACACACACACACATATTTGTTGGAGGAACTGTGAGGGAGGATGTTCCTTTGCTCTACATTGGAGAAGTATATGGATCCTTGTGCCTTCCAAGAGCAGTAGCAGCTCTATTCAGAAACCAGAGGCATTTCTCCTGGGCATGGTCGGCCAATTGGTGTCTAAGAAGGATAGGACGTTTTTTATGTATGCCACCACAGCAGCAAGGATTCTTCTAGCAAAGTATTGGAAGACGCAAGAACTACCCACGCTGGAAGAATGGCAGACGAAGGTGATTGACTACATGGGACTTGCGGAAATGACCGGCAGAATCCGTGACCAAGAAAAAGAGACGGTGGAAGAAGATTGGAAGAAATTCAAAGTATATCTTAAGAACTGTTGTAAAATTAATGAGTGCTAAAATGTCAAGGGAAAGGAAAATATAGAATTACAGCTGTAATTGATTACGTATGAGAAGAAGCTAAAAAAGAAAATAAGTAATCAGTTAATTGGTGTGAGGGGTTGTTGAAGAAATTTTAAAACAGGGATGCAGAAAAGGGGAGGGAAGGGGAAGTCTGGGAAGTAAGGTTAATGAAAAAGAGGTCCTGAAATTATACATGTTTATATGTTTTGTTTGTTTGTGTGTGTGTGATGTTTTGTTTTTAATCTGTGTTGGAAAATCAATAAAAAAATATTTTTTAAAAAAAGTAGCAGCTCTATTCAAATATGTTTGTAAATAGCTTTAAAGACCTAAACATTGGATAAATAAATGAGTGATCCAGGATTGCTCCTGGGTCAGTCATTACGAGTTTGTTTGTTTTTCCAAAAGAACCAAAAGTCAGACACTACCTGGTTAAACATCTTGTGCCATGTGATGATCTCCTCATGAAGAGAAAACTTTTTTTCTGGTAAGGCCCATGAATCAATCCTTCCTATTTTCACCCTCGAGAAAGACCTATTTGGGAAAGTAACCCAGTTTATAATATCAAATCTGCTTTCTAATTCACCTCGCTCATCCAGAGAAACCTGATCCCCAGCACTGTTGTTGAAAGTGATTCTCCTCAAGAAGGGATGAAGCTATAATCAAAGAGGAATAATAATAATAATAATTCATGCTTCACTCAATTTTCTTTGTTCAATATCATATAAAATACTGCTATCTGACATTTTTCTATATAAGAGTTAGCCTAACAGTAACGTTAAAAAAGATAGAACATATTCAAGCTATAAAAAACATAAGCAGATATATCAATACAAACCAGAAGCAGCACTGTAAGAAGAGGCCTGTCAAGGGTGACAACTAACTATCTATGATTCAAATATCAAATGAAGAAGAAGCACTCTCATTTATCATCTTAACTTAAGCAGAGAAGGGGCAATGTGAGGCTTCTCTTGAGAAGAAGTTCCACAGATTAGACATCCCCACAAAGAAGGCACTGCTTTGGAAATCTACCCGCTGCATTTCAGATGATGAGAAAACACACAGCACTGCTTACACAAATGACCTGAATGGATAGGGAGGCTCAGACAAGAGATGGTGATACCTAATGCTGTCTTGGTAGATCTCTTGTTTTACTGATGCCTGTAGTTACCAATTAGGCCGGTAACCAGTTGGGCTGAAGTACATAGTCTGACAGCACACAATGCATCCACCATCCTAAAGGTGAACAAATATATTGATGGGAGACTACTTGTCAATCCCTTCTTACTTTATGTGACTTTCATGATGGAAGAAAGGCAGGATATGACTAAAGAAGTAAGCAATTCTTTTCTATTGAGGATAAATAAATCATCCTTGATCATGCCTTTGTTGAGAGAGGCAATGCCATCATTTGTATTTATTTATCTTTCATAAAATAAAAAACCCACTTGTCACCATCTAGGTCTCAAAGCAGCTTAGAATGGGAAAAAATGCAGTATACAACATGTAAAACATAAATAAAACTTAATGAATGAAAAACCCTCAGAAATTAAAAGTCTCAAAAATGTGAACTAACTCTCTGTCTGTCTCTCTCTCTCTCTATATATATAAAACATCAGGGAAGCATTCTTAATCCAAAGGCATCCTGAAATGAAATTATTTTAATCATGCATCTTAAAATCAGTGGGGATGGTCCCTGTCTAACTTCTTGTATGAGCAGGTTTCCGTCAAGTTGGACCCACAAAACTGAAGACAGAACTCCTTGTTGACATAGGTCATGCTTCAAGCCCATTATTTTAGGAGACTATAATAAAAGAAAGATGTGGGTTCATTCATTCTCCAGAAGCAATAAATGTCTGCCCATGTGCTACTCCAACAGAGTGACAGGAAATGTGTGCATTCCTGCACTACATATATATTTTCATCCAATAAGAAGAATAGCTGAGAGGTTAGAGCTGGAAATGTTCAATTTTCTGTACCTCATCGTCACAGGTCATATTTGGACTTAAAGGTGTTTTGTGATTGTAGAGATGTTTTGGTTATGAGGTAATACCTGCCATGGTTGTGGGGTTGGAAGTGCTGTCACCCCTCTTTTCTTGTGATTTAATGAGTACATAGCATGTAAAGCATGGGCTATCACATAAACAGCATTGTATATACTATAGCTTTGAGAAGTCATGCTCATTTCAAAAAATGGTCCAGAAAGGCTATCTAGCTTTTCCTTCCCGGTGCAAATTCCATCGCTTTCTGCAGCCACTTGAGAATCTGAAAGTAAGCAGTCAAAAGCCTGCTGCCAGAAGTCCTTTATGAAACCATCTCGATTCAGTGAATGAGGATTTAATGTCTTAAGGAAATTTTGAAAGTCCTCTATCTGATTGGTGTGAACTGCAAAAGACAAGGCTCCCTGAAAGACATCTATACTCCAGCTCCTGTGAAACTGTACTGCTGGAAAGTCCCATTGGGCTGTCATGATCCACACTCTGCCAAGGGACGTCTCGGCCATATTATCTCTTTCCACTTGATACAATAAATATATCAAACGCAATATAGACATAGTTTCTGAAAACACAATAATTGTTTTTACTTTAGTGTCGTTAACAAGGCAAAGCCTATCCGCTTCCATTTGGTACCTATCCATTAATTGAGAAAAGTCTGTCAGGGCTGGTGTTCTATCAGTGAAACCCAAGCAGATGCCATTCTGGGAGAGTTTGGGTATCAAGAGCTGTACAAAACTTTCTCCTTTGTCATCATCTGATGTGAAAATTCCAACCCAAGTCCACTGGAAATGCAGAAGTAGTTTGACAATTCCCAGGTACTGATTCTCTTCATTGGGGACCACCCGATAGAGGAAAGGGAACTGGTTTTTAGCACTCAGAGAAGGACCAAACAGGAAATAAGAGAGCTACAAAAAGAAATATATTGTTGAAACCAGGTCAAGGACTGTGAACTTTCAGAAAGGGTGAAAGGAGAGAATAATGTTTCGTCCTCTCTTCATCCATTTCCTCATATTTTTTCTATAGAATTTGGAACTAGTTTTTCTGCATTTTCTGGTGCTATTAGTACCAGACTCCCTATCTTATAATGCTGAGCAAACACAGGGGTGAGTGACACTATGCCTTGAGAGCAAAGCTGTAGCTTGTAATTATGCAGCATATGCCATAATAATATGCCTCCTCTTTTCTTAAGCATTTTTCTATAAACTCTATCTGCAAAATATCACATGCTTCGCATACATATCCCACCTGAGGAATCTTATAGATGCTTAAGATGGTGGTCATGTAAAGAGAGGTTTCAGACTCAAGTCCCCCAATAGCAGCTATCAGATTCTTCTGTTTGTCACAGTTGTAGTTGGGGACCATCCTTTTCATTTGAAAGAGAAGATTTAGGGTAGTCTGGTAAGTTATCTTTTCATTGAAGTAGCTGTCATAGATGTGGAATCCCAGTGTAACATTTGGTAAGATCCTGGGATTCTCATTGATCTCTCTGACTGCAAACACCAAAGCCAGGACATGCTGGTAGTTTTTTATCACTACGCTGCAATCAGAACATAGGCCATATAACATGAATATCTGAAATATCATGAACCCACAAGTCCACACTGTTATTGCAGAGACATCTGTTTTTCCACTTGACATATCTTTTTTTAAAAAATAACATAGAGAGGCAGGCATTCTGTTCATTTTCTGAAGCACTGTCCGTATTAAGCAGCACAAAGTTTGTCCAACTTTTGAGAAGGCAGAATTGTCAGTTCTGCCTTCACCTCAAAAGAAATGATGTACATTTATACTTTAGAAACACAATTAATTGTTTTAGTCATTTTCTTTTAACATGTTTACATATTGATAATGCCCTCTTGTAGGTGACTAACACAATAAATAAATAATGAAACAAATATATTAATGGTACTGTTATTATATCAACCCCTTTAATAATCTATGAAAGGATACCATTCACTCTGAAAATTTAGCTTATGCTGCAAAATTACTTTTGGACTGTTAATATGTCAAAATCATTATGGGTTGTATGAAACTAGATGACTAACCCTAAATTAGAAATATCTATTAATTTCATTGAATCTATTTGAGTAGGACTAGCACTGGCTATCACCCTATATCTGGAACAAAATAAAGCAAGGAGAATATATAACAGCAGAAACAGACAAACTGATGATAAAATTAAGTGGATATTGTGAAAACCATGGAGAAATGTGTCCTGGCAGAGAAATTGTTGGTGTGTAGAGCTGATAAAAGGGGGGATGGCAAACTGAGAAAGGAACTATTATCTAAAACATACATGTATGTATGTATAATTATATATATTGCAAGGATACAGGAAAAGCATATTTTCCTGATATCAAAGAGACATTTCAAACATTATTTACACTTAGGGATTACAAGAACTTTACCCATGGATATCTCACATGGGTAAAGAAAGCCAAATAATGATGATATATTCAGAACTAAAGAAGATGTTAAGGGTCTCATTTCCCAAGAAACCAGAGATGTTCTTATTGAGTATAGTAGAGGAAGAAATACCCAAGAAAGTACTTAGTATTTTCCTCTATGCAATAGCAGCGGCCAGAATCATTTATGCCCAAAGGTGGAAGGACAAAAATAGTCCCGCAAAAATAGACTGGCAGAATAAGCTAAGAGAATTTGTGGAGCTAGCAATGTTAACTGCAAAGAAAAGAAATCAGAATGAATCAGATATGAAAGAAGAGTAGAAATACTTTGACAAATATTTAAAGTAATATAACGATCATATAAACTTCCAAGTGGGTTTAGATATATGAGCAGCAGTTAATATAAGCAGAAGAAGGGTGGTAAATAAGGAGATGCAGCTTAAGAAGGACTAAATAAGACCCCATATAGGGATGTGCATAGAAGTCAAAGAATGTAAGATAAACAATGGCAACTGTATAACTCATATACTAAGATATGTAAAATGCATAAATAAAATATAAATAATAAATAAATGGGAATGGGATTATTATAGCCTGTCTATAAATGCTTTTATAGGAAACAAGAAATTCCTTACAGGGGTTCTTCAAAAAGCATTTCATTGGGATGTTGATCAAAGTTCACAAAGTCAGAAAAGGGGAGAGACTGAGACACGATGCTGCCAATGATGAGGTCACCTGACTGATAATAATCATGTGGGATCTGGAGGGGATCACTTATGGTGCAAGTAAAGGGAAGTGCCTTGCAATCAGTTAGGGGAAGAAGCACCGACCATACAAGCAGTAGCCACAGCAACAAAATCAGCATTGCACCACTCAGGGTGCAGCAAAATCCACTCCTCCGATCTAATTCATAAGTGTCCGATCAATTTACAGCAAGTGGTCACTGAGTATTCCAGTTCTGCTAGCCAAAAGTGATACTTTATGGCCTGTAAAACCCTAGCAGCCTAGTGTGTCCAATCTGTCACTCCACAGTCTGAAAAAGCCAGGCACATGGCTGCTTATTGTGAGAGTGGTCACTAAAAAAGCCATGCCATCCTTGGCTAGAAGGCAGATCACTATAATTTTACATAATTGCAGAGATCACAATTAGATACCCCAAAGCATTCTGCTCACAAGGGACAGAGCAGATGAAGAAACTGTATCTGTAGGTGTCATCACACGTCTTTTTGTTTATTAATTCAGGAGCAACACCTGGGCATACTGTGATACTGAGCAAGAAAATACACCAGAAGAAATGGATGTACGAATTATGTCTTTTCTCTATTCCCATGCATAGGCTTCATGAAAGATCGATTTGGGAAAGTAACCCAGTTTATAATATCAAATCCACTTTCTAATTCACCTTTTTCATTCAGAGACACCTGGCCACCAATGCTGTTATTAAAAAATATTGTCCTCAAGAAGTGATGAACCTAAATTTGAAGATGTAAAATTAGTTTTTAAGAAGGAAAAAAAACAGAGTAAAGACAATAAGAATTTTTTTACTCCATCATTCTTTGTTGGTTTGTTTTGATGATAACTATATTCCACCTTTCAATCCACCAGGCTCTACAAGACTATTTAAAAACAAGATAAAGGCAACAGTTACAATTTAAAGTATATGCCAATGAGAAGATTCAATTCAGACACTCACTCAGTGCTTTGTAATGTAGCTGATTTAGAGACGCCTCAATTTAACTCAGGAAATGGGGGCATCTGCTTCATTTTGCCTTGCTCCATTCACTTCTGGGAAATCATAAATTATATAGTATTTCCTTTTAACAAAAAAGGGATAGAATTTGAAGGTACAGTAGCCCTCCCAGAGTTGGCACACCTGCCAAATTACTGGTGATTAGGATCAGGGATTTTCATGCTAGACATCTCTAAAGTTTAATCACATTTTAATGTACATTTTCAAGCACAATTCAAAGTGTTTATTTCGATGTTCAAAGCCCTAAACGGCTTTGGCCCTGTATACCTGAAGAAGCGTCTCCACCCCCATTGTTCACCCAGGCACTGAGGTCCATCTCCACAGGCCTTCTCATTGCGATAAGTGAAATTTCAAGGAAACGGGCAAAATGACCTCTCGATAGTCACACCCACCTTGTGGAACGGTCTCCCGTCAGATGTCAAAGAGTTTACAAACCATATAAGTTGATGGAGATATCTGAAGGAAACCCTGTTTTAATAAGCTTTTAATGGTTGATGGTGGTGATGATGATAAGGGTGCATGGCCAGCTTATCCAATTTCCAGAAATGAACGAAATGAATATGGTTGTGGTCATGAAGATGGTGGTGATGGTGCAGGTCCAGCTTATATTATTTCAGCAAATGAACAAAATGAGAATGTGCTGCTCCACCACCACCAAAGCCTAGATTACTGGAGTCACTGCCCCATCAGATTCCACCACCTGAGGGAGCTGCTTCAGTCCACTTTATGGGCTGGCAGGCAGCCCCTGGTATTACACAATTTCTCATGACTATCAAAATCCTTTGGTAAATTAAAAATTACCTGCCATGGTTGTGAGTTTGGAAGTGCTGCCACTGCTTTGTGCTTCAGATTCAATGCATACATTGCATGTAAAGCATGGGCTAACACGTAGGCAGCGTTGTATATACTGTAGCTTTGGGGAGTCATGCTCATTTCAAAAAATGGTCCTGGGAGGCTCTCCAGCTTTTCCTGACCTGTGCAAGTTCCATTGCTCTCTACAGACTCCTGGGAATCTGAAAGTAAGCAGTCAAAGGCCTGCTGCCAGAAGTCCTTGATAAAACTGTCTCCACTGAGTGAGTAAGCATTTAAAGACTGAAGGAAATGTTGAAATTCCTCTATCTGATTGGTATGAACAGCAAAAGACAAGGCTCCCTGAAAGACTTCTATACTCCAGTTTCTGTTAAACTGTACTGCTGGAAAGTCCCATTGAGCTGTCAAGATCCATACTCTCCCTAGAGATGTCTCTACCATATTTGCTGTTTGTATTTGATACAGCAAGAATATAAAACGAAATACAGACAAAGTTTCTGCAAATACAATAACTGCTTTTGCTGTTTGCTTTTTAAGAAAGCAGGCCATGTCCCCTGTTGTCTGGTACTCATTAAGCAAGTTGGAAAAGTCTGTCAGGGATGGCATTCTGTCAGTGAAAGCCAAACAGATGCCATTCTGGGAAAGCTTTGGAACCAAGGTCTGCATAAAATTTTCTCCTTTATCATTGCCCGATGTAACAATCCCAACCCATGTCCACTGGAAATGCAGAAGTAATTGGGTAATCAAATGATACTGATACTCTTCATTAGGAACCACACGGTAGTTGAAAGGGAACTGGGTTTTCAGACTCTGAGAAGGACCAAATAAGAAATAAGAGACCTACAAGAAAAGAAAAGAAGAAAGAAAAGGGAAAATAAAATACAATATAATAAGAATCTATTGCTGAAAACATATCAGAAATGTAATGTGCTTTCTGTGAGGGTATAATGTAGAAATTCCCTCATACATCAACATATGTCACTCTTTTGTCTTTGTGCAGAGACATGTCAAATTGAACATACCTCTTTCGCTCCTTGAATGAAAGTTCACATCTTTAGTTAAACTGAAAGCATATGCCAGAACACAGCCTTATTTCACACCACTCTATATAGGGAAAGCAGCTTAGGATGAGCGGCCATACCGGACAATGTTGCACCGGTTTTCATGGAAGGACACAATCATCTTGTGATGCTTAGGTGGAATCCTATCAGTATGTCCAGCTGACAACTTCAAAGGCCTTCATCAAGTTTATAAAGTTGATGTACAAGAGGTGTCTCAGATTTCAGCATTTCTCCTTATGCTGACACAGTGAGAAAGACACTGTTGATTGTTGACGTCTGAGCTCTAAAGCCACATCTGTAATTCAGGATAGACCCTGTCAGTGAGTGACTGCAGCCTATTGGGAACTACATTGGCAAAGGCTTTCCCCACAATACTCAGCAGTGAGATTCCATGGTAGCTGTTTCAATCATTGCAGTCACCTTAGATCTCAGGGTGGTTCACAGCATAAAAATACAATCGATAAAACACTGTTAGTAACTAAAAAAAATAAACTAAATGCCACATGATTTTCAGCATAAATAAGGGGAACAGCCATTAGGAATGGGGCATTCAAAGGTTACAGGAGAATTGTACAAATTTGATAGGGATTTCAAGATTTTCTTGGTCATGTTTTCTGCTGTTTTGCTCTCTCGCTCACCCGCTTCTCCTCTTCTTGCTTTCTGTCCTCTTCCTGGCTCAGGAGGAGACCTTCCACCAGGGCCACTGCCTGGGAGCTGATCTTCACTCTGCACTCCCTGACTCAGCTCCCCATCTCTGGGGGGAGGATGGCCAGGAACTGCTCTAGGACCACCAGGTCCAGCATCTGGGCCTTGGTGTGCCTTTTTGGCTTCAGCCACTGATAGCAGAGACTGTGCAGTCAGCTGCAAGCCTCTCAAGGTCCCTTGGCCTCCTGGTAGCCAAACTCCCTGAACTGCTGGCAATGAGCATCTTAGCTGACGGTGCCTTCACCCTGGATCTTCTGCACGGTTCCTTCCCAGAATCCTCCACTGCTCTCAACACTGCAAGAGGAGACAGTGGTGGTGTGTTATGAGGGATAAATTGAAGTGGACTTCCAGCACTTCTGATGGGATTCTGTCCTGCTTGGGGCTTTACCACATGTCTGGGAGTTGATGGCATTCTGCAGCTCAAGAAGGGAGGGAGGGACACCCGGTTCTTCCAAAACAGGCAGAGTCTGGACACTGTTGATTGCTGTTTCAGAGACCATGTTTTCTTGCCAGTATAGTTCTTGATAGTGCTGTGCCCATTGCGTCATCTGCTTGCTGCAATATGCTTTTCAGCACTGCAGTTTTCCTGATTGTTGGTCCAAAGGTTTTCTTCATGCCTTCATATCACTAATGTATTGGCTTGGAGTTTAGGGTTGGTAGTCACCTTGCTTTGATTAAAATAAACCTTTCTAGGTTTCCAGCTATGTCACAAGTCAATGGTGGTTGTTCCTCGCTTCCCTCCATGGGCAGCGGGGAAGTTCTGGTAGGGGAAAGTCAGGATTTATCAGGCAAAAATCCTGACAATGTTCCCCAGTGGGGTCTGGGTTCATTGCATCTCGCTGTGTTGTTCAAGCCCATTTCTGGCAACTTGAAGGGCAGAATGGGTGTGACCTGGGAGTGTGTCCCTGCCATGAATGAGCCTCCATCTCTGGTATGATTTGTGCTTGGTTCCTCCTTCATCTGGAATATTGGCGTTAATCAAGAGGTGCTCCTGGACCGACATATGCCAATGAGCTGCAATCAATCAGCTGCTGAAAGGACTGGGCTTGGCTCTTTGAAGGTATCTCAATGTTTTCTTTGAAGCTTGAGAATCCTAAAAACAGCTGGGGAAGGAAGAGGGAGGACAAGGTGTTGTGTGCTTTCTTATGGTTTTAAAATGGTCTTCTCTTGTCTCGTCCTTCCCTGCAAAATGAAATAGATGTGTGTACCCACGGCTATGTTATTCTGTATGTTATTGTGGAAAAGAGGGGGGAGGCTTTTGATTTATGCTCAACAAGGAATTTAACAAGGTTTTATTATGCCCTCCCCCCCTTGACCAAGGTTGAATGAACATTATTTAAAGTTATCTTTGGACTGGACCAGGAGTGCAGTGGATTAATGCAGAGAATGAAAGGTTGCCAAATAGATCTGGCGAGAGGCTGAATTTGAGGAAGAATTCCAGAGCGGACTTGGAGGATAGTAATTAATTTTCCCAACACACCAAGTCTGAAACAACAATGTAAATGTATATGAAAGACTATACACGTGAAATCGACTTTATATTTGTAAGATGTAACAGAGGTGCTGTTTGTAAGGAGGAAAAATGTGGTCAGCTGCAAGAATGATGTAACGGCAAATAAAGGTTGACAACTGGACACTAAATAAGAAATGATGCAGCCACTGGAGGAAATGATCAATATGTTTGCAGCAGGAGCAGAAAACCTGATTTTAAGAAATTGTATTAAATTATAGCAATTTTGTTTGATTTGTAATAATTTGGAAAATTAATAAATATAATTAAAAAATAAAATAAAATAAAATTCACGGCATGTAGTGCCTTGAAGGAAAATATTATGAAAATGACATACCGGTGGTACATGACCCCAGTCAAGCTTGCAAAGATATATCACCTGTCTGATAATAAATGTTGGAAATGTAAAGAGGAGGAAGGGACATTTCTACACCTCTGGTGGACCTGCCCGAAGGTGAAGGCCTTCTGGGAGATGATACATAATGAACTAAAAAAGGTGCTTAGACTTACCTTACCCAAGAAACCGGAGGCCTTCCTCCTGGGCATGGTAGACCAGAGGGTGGCTAAGAAAGATAGAACTTTCTTTATGTACGCTACTACAGCAGCAAGGATCTTGATGGCAAAGCACTGGAAGACACAAAATCTACCCACACTGGAAGAATGGCAGACGCAGCTGATGGATTATATGGAACTGGCTGAAATGACTGGCAGAATTCGAGACTCGGGAGAAGAAGAAACGGAGGAAGTTTGGGAAAAATTTAAGGACTATTTGAAAAAGCATTATAAGTTGTATGAATGTTAAAAAATGCTTCTCTCTGGGAAATTATAGCTTCAGTATCGGTAAATCTTTGAATTGGTAAATAAGGCACAACAAGACAGAAGTGGTGTAATGTAATAATTTTATTGTGTTGAAACTAAAAATTAATGGATTCGGATTGAAATGTCTAGAGACCAGATATCACGATAAAATGGAAGATATATTATTATGTTTAAAATAAGTCAACAAATTGCTGAGGTTTTGGTTTCACAGAGAATGCAGTGTCCGGAAGATGGGGGGAGTCCACTAGATTTATGGAAACATGTATTTGGAATTTGAATTTTGTATATTATAAACCTAATAAAAATTATATATATATAAAAAAATAAAATAAAATCAACCTTTCTAATTTATCTTGCTTTGAGTCTACCCCTTTCTTTTTCAGGTTACCACCAGAAGAGCACTGGAGCTAAGTCTGAAGAACCTACTTTACACTTGTGTATTCCAGGTATCATTAGGCAAGATATACCACAATAACAAGATATACCAGCCGCACTTCATTTTCCCTCACAAGCTTCTCCATGCCTCGCATACATACCTGAGGAATCTTATAGGTGCTTAAGATGGTTGCCATGCAAAGGGAGGTTTCAGAATCAAGTCCCCCAATGACAGCTATCAGATTATTCTTTGTATCACACTGGTAGTTGGGTACCATTTCTTTCTTACCCACTCTTTCAATATGCTTGTCCAGATCAGCATGGATTAAGAGGTTATGGGTTATGGTGAGACCCAGGTAGACAAAATGGTATACCACCCTATGTGTGTGGTACTTGTATATTCCAAGTATCATTAGGCAAAATATACCACCATGAGTCGTCCCTCCCCTGGCACTCTATTTTCCCTCAGAAGCTTCTCCATGCCTCGCATACATACCTGAGGAATCTTATAGGTGCTTAAGATGGTAGCCATGCAAAGGGAGGTTTCAGAGTCAAGTCCCCCAATGACAGCTATCAGATTCTTCTTTGTATCACACTTGTAGTTGGGTACCATTTCTTTCACTTTAAAAAGAAGGTTCATGGTAGTCTGGTAGGTCATCTTTTTATTGAAGTAGCTGTCATAGATATTAAATCCTAATGTAACATTTGGTAAGACCTTGGGATCCTCATTAATCTCCTTCACTGCAAAGACCAATGCTAGGACATGCTGATAATATTTTGTCACTGCACTGTAATGAAAGCATATGGCACATTGCATCATATCACATTCATATTTATGTTGTGAATTACCCTACTGTTTATGGATGATTCTGACAACAACAACATTCTAGATCACATGAACTGCTTGTCAAGTCTACATTATTCTTACACAGGCACCTGATATTTAACATGCACATCAGTAAAAGATACCGCTTTAGAATCAAAGTTTCAAAAACATGAAGAATTTAAACAAAAATATTTAGGGTGTTCTTAACTGCTTTTAATTATGTATAAATATTGCAAGATGCTTCATTTGTCTGAAGTACAGTTAGACTCAAAGAATTGTAGAGATGGAAGGTACCCTGATGGTCATTTAATCCAATCTCCCATAACCAAACTTTTGTGAAAGTCGAATTGTGTCAAAGCAACATTCAGTCATTATGCCTCCATGTTCATATTAAAAATCAGATTGTATAAAAGACAACAAAATTTCCAGAAATGAAAAGAACTAAAAGTAGTGTTTTGTCATGCCATATATTCTTGAAATATACATGGAAGAAAAGCAAAACAAAAAAGAACAGTGTATGACATATAACAGAGTATCGCTGATAAGGAGGTCAGGTGGATATTTAGAATCCATAGAGAAATGTGAATGGCAAAGAAATTGGTAGACTGTAGATCTCCTAAACAGCTGTTTATACTCGCAGTAGACCCACTGGATTTAAAGTATCTCAAATGCATTGATTCCAGTGATTCTTATCTGAGTATGACCAAACCTGGATATTCACAGTCTTTCTGTTATCTACCTATCCGATTATTTTGGGGTGTAAAATGATAATTTCCTTACATGACATCTTCAATAAACATTAAATTGGGGTGTTGCTTGAAGGATATAGTGTCAAAAAAGGAGAAGAATTGTGAAAATATACTGCCAATGATGAGGTCACCTTGCTGATAATACTCATGTGGGATCCGGAGGGGATCTCTCATGTTGCAAGTAAAGGGAAGTGCCTTGGAATCAGTTAGGGGAAGAAATACCAACCATACGATCAATAGGCACACCAACAAGATCAGCATTACAACTGTAAGTGTGAATCTTTTTCTTCTGTAACAAAATCCACTGCTCCAACCTAATTCTTTAGTATACAGTGTTCCCGCATTTAAAACACACAGTCACTATGTCTCTATATTCTATTGGTCAATGGTGACACTTTGTATCCTATAAAACTCTGAACAGCACTACTTGTCGAGCCTATCCCCCTGCAGTCTGAAAAACACAGGTGTGTTTTGTACCTGTTTTCACCATGATTCCTTTTTATGAGAATAGTCACTGAAAATACATGTCATGTTTGGCAAGGAAGAGGATTGCCATAATTTTAGATAATTACAGGGTTCACAATTAGGTTCCCAAGGCATTCCACTCATAGAGAACAGAAGAACTGAAGAAAACATATTTCTTTAGGGAAGCTTTTATTGTTTAACAGACCACTGTATTTGAATACTTTGTTGGAAGCCGCCCAGAGTGGCTAGGGATACCCAGCCAGATGGGTGGGGTATTAATAATAAATTATTATTATTATTATTATTATTATTATTATTATTATTATTAGCTGTGATCTAACAATTTTTGTTCATTTAGTCAGCTGCAACACTTGGAATTAATGTGACATTGTGAAAGAAACTATATCCAGAAGCATTAGTTCTGGGGATTGAAACTTGTAGGGATAGGAAACTTGTAGCTCTGCAGATGTTATTGGACCCTCATTCCTTTAATCCCCAGAAAGCATGGTCAATGGGGAAGGATGATGGGAGTTGTAGTCCAGTAATATTGGGAGGGCCACAGGTTCCTCATTCCTGCCATTGAGGTGGTGGGTATGATTAGGGTAGAGATCGCAATACAAGCCTAGGCTTGTTTACTGTGTTCTACACTGTGGTGGTTCTTATATAAATTTAGAAATTTCTTCTGGCAATGTGAATTACATTAGGGTTTTCATGATGACTTCATATTTCCAGCCTTATAATTTATGGTTTATATCATCATTCCCTATCAGGATGTAATTACTCCTGTGAAGAGGCAGCATAGCTGAACTGCAACCATTCTCAGGTTTATTTGGTATTGCTGCCACAGTGAGATTGTTACCATTATACGTGATTGTAGATAATCTCCCATCCAAGGCATTGTCAAGTTTGTAATTATGATGCACATTCTCATTAGTAATACAGTTTAGAAAGGAACTGTTACACAATATAATGTCAAATGTGAAAAGAAAATGGAGGACACTTAGATGACCCAAAGAATGCATGATCAGTTATAACCTGAAACAAATGCCACCTCATTCTCAGTAGTACCCCATTGTCCTCAAGTCGTGATGACAGCAATTTTTATCTGTACAGTGCCTTCTAGTGTGGCTGTCTTTGACTCTCTGAGAGCTATAAGAGGTTTTTTTTCAGCTCAGCACCTGTGTTTCTTTTTAAAAAAGAGATACCAGAAATTGAACATGATGATTTACATGTGTTCACAGGTTGTTCTTTCATTGAGCTGCTTCCCTCTGTTCCTGTTACAACAGGACTTGCCTGCCCATGAGGCAAGGTGGGGTAGTGGCCTCAGG
Organism: Podarcis melisellensis; assembly: GCF_964234715.1. Classification (NCBI taxonomy): domain Eukaryota; kingdom Metazoa; phylum Chordata; class Lepidosauria; order Squamata; family Lacertidae; genus Podarcis; species Podarcis melisellensis. Next base: position 24,841,348 of record NC_138545.1, on the reverse strand, counting down.
GTGGCATGCCACTTCACGCTTGCCATGCACTCCTCACCATCATGATTCCCTGGGTAAGTGGCAGGTAGCACATGGCAAGAGAGCAGCAGCAGTGCCATTCCTCCCAGATGGTGGGAAGGAGGGGAGATACGCTCCTTGGAAACTAGATCTGCCACCAATTTGTCTGCACCAGCACTATGGTAGCCAGCATGGTGCTTCACAAATGGCATGTGATGAGGAGGGTTCCTTCCATTCCTCTCTCCTTCTTGTAGTGGATGGAGCCCCTCAATAATCACCTCCTGAGAATCAGCTCTGAGATTCATACAAGACCAGGGGACCTGCTTATTAAGTCACTGATTCTGTGAGGCATTCTGCAGGCTCCATAGCTACTTGCAAGGGTACTCTGCAAAATGTTCAAAGCCCCAACACAACAGTGGTGGCTATGACAATATGCAGGAAAGCCCCTTTGCTGGCAAAAAGAATGACCTGTCCTCTGCTACTGTTACGGTTGCCTTACTCTGCTTTAAAATGATGAAATTCTTTTCTTCTTCACTGTTGAACAGCACGTAAGGTTTGGTTTCCAGACCCTTAATCATCTTGGTCACCCTCCTCTGCACACATTCCAGCTTTTCAATGTCCTTCATAAATTGTGGCAGCCAGAACTGGACATAGCACTCCAGGTATGGTCTGATCAAGGCAGAATACAATTGTATTGTTTCTTCCCCTGATCAGGGCACTATACTTCTGTTAATGCAGTCCAGTATTGTGCATCTGATTGTTCCTGTCTAAATGTACTGATTTATATTGGCCCCTACTGAAATTCATTTTGTAAGTGATGGCCCAGTCTGTCAAGGTCATTTTGAATCCTGATTGTATCTTCTGACGTATTTTGTATCCCTCCCAGTTTGGTATAATCTGCAAATTTCATGAGCATCCCATCAATTCCTTGTTCCATGCACACTTCAACTAGATTGAGTATCTATATATCTATTATAGGACACGACACATCAAAAGACCAGAAGAATCTTTATGTATGCAACCACAGCTGCTAGGATGCTTCATGAACAGAGATGGAAGGAAGATACCATCCCAAACAAGTAGCTTGCAGAATTAATGGAGTACTCAGAAATGGCAAAACTTATGGGAAGAATAAGAAATCAAGAAGGAAGACTCTTGAGTAAAGAATGGGGAAGTTATGTGGATGATTTAAAGAAGTATTGTAAACAATTAAATACATTACCAGGATTGGTATAAAACCAAGTAATTAAAAGGTGATTTGGGGGGAAAGTACATAGAATGATTATAAAAAAGATGTTAAGAGGGAGGTGCAGTATTATTACCAGAGAAGGAGTGGGAGGGGAGAGTCAAAATGAGGGATAAAAATGTAAAGGAAGATAATTGCTGTTAAATTGAAACCTGAAAATAAAATTTATTTAAAAAGGGTATTTATAAATCTTAGATACACTGGGGGCATATAAAATAATCCAGCTGCATTATAAATACATTGTGGCCTGTCATCAATAAGACAGTTGAAATCCTATTTACCTTCTTTTCAGTTATTTATTTAAAAGTATATAATTTATTTGTAATTTACAAATAAAGAACCAACCACACATTTGACAATAGAAGATACAACCACAAAACACCAACACCACAGTATGCAGACTAATGCAATAGCCTATACAAATGTATGCAGGATGACAAATATTTATGGGAAATTATTTCACTTATTTAGTTAACCTGTGTGCCGTAGTGCCTAGGGTAATGATCTAGGACATGGGAGATCAGAGTTTCATTCCCCACTCAGCCATGAAGCTTGTGCTACTCACTCTCTGCCTGAACTATCCCAAAGGGTAGTTGTGATGATAACATGGAGAGGGGGAGCAGTGTGTGAACTACCTTGAGCTCCTTTGATAACTATAATCAGAATAATTGAAGATATATAATAAGAAATAAAACAATAAAATCCCACACTCTTTCACTCAATAAATATCACGGCCTAACATATTGTTATCACATCTGACATCAGAGCAGCTGCATTCTGCCAACAGTGCTATACTCTGCCTTTGGGGTCACTATCTTCCTTTGGGACATTTCGTGGGCACTGGAGGTGTAATTTGCATAATAAAGAAGTAATTTTGTGCATGAAGCCCATGTCTAACCACTTAGGTTTCCTGACAAATGAAGACAAGTGACTTAGGCTACCTTTTGTCCACCAGGCACCTCATGTTTCAAAGAAAGTACACTGGATTCTAACTCCTACTATTTTCTCCTTGTTAAGTGCTCCTTGCTGTTCAGCTCAGGCTTCAGTAAAATTATATAGCATTTAGGAGCAAAGATACAGCCCAATAATCCAGCACTGGAGGCTAAGATGGAGAAGATCTCCACAGCAACCATGTATTTTCCCTTTGTGCTCAGGTAAGTTGGCACAAAAGAGACCCACACACTGCAAAACACCAACATGCTGAAAGTGATGAACTTGGCTTCATTAAAAGTACTGGGCAATGCCCTAGCAAGAAAAGCCACAACAAAGCTGACAAGAGCCAGAAATCCAAGGTACCCAAGAACAGAATAAAACATAGGGACAGACCCTTCATTACATTCAACCACGATCTCTTTAGCCAAAGAGTCCATGTCCAAATTTGGGAATGGAGGAGCAGTAAGGAGCCACACAGTACAAAGAGCTCCTTGAATGAGGGAACAAGAGAAAACAATAAAAGCTGCCAGTCTTTTCCCCACCCAGTTCCTCATCCTGGATCCTGGCCTTGTAGCCATGAATGCCAAAATCACAGTGATGGTTTTTGCCAACACAGCAGAAACAGCCACGGTGAAGATGATGCCAAAAGCTGTTTGCCTTAGAAGGCAGGTCACTGTCTGAGGCCTTCCAAAGAACAGCAAAGAGCAGAGGAAGCAAAGCAAGAGGGCGATGAGCAGAGTAAACGTGAGGCCACGATTGTTGGCTTTGACAATGGGGGTTTTCTGGTATTTAATGAATATTTTTAGCACCAAAGCTGTGATCACAGAAAATGAAAATGCCATGAAAGCTAAAGTGATACTCAAATTTTCATCGTAAGATAGAAAGTGTAATATCTTTGGGAGACATCCATCTTGGTCTTCATTTGGATACTGATCTTCTGGACAATTTATACAATTGTCCATTTCTAGGAAGTAAAAGCCATGTTGACACCTCAGTCAAAGAATTTAGCACATTGGCAACAGTCTGAACATAATCTTAGAAAACACATACTGGCCATAAGTTTATTTCATAGAGACTGTGAGAAAGACAACATGTGTGATGCTTCTTTTTGCATCCTGCATCCAATTAATTAGTTTTTTTAATAATGTGTGTTGTTAGGCCTATAAAATACCCATCTTTAAGATTGTCAGCTTTGTCATTTAAATCAATGCAAAGCTAAATGAGCCATTGGAAGTCAGAGGGATATCATTTGACAATTCGGCAAATACTTGCCTTTTGGATTAGAAATCTTCCCTTCTGGACATGGTTCACAATCATAGCAGCAAAATGGCTCCCCCTCCTTCTTTTTTCTAACAGAACCTGGCTGGCACATGTTATTACACATGGAAAAAGGCAGCACCTATTTATAATAGAGAGGAAGTAAAAGACTAGTCATTGTAGGGGTTAGCAGCAGATTTGGACTACCTGAATTGCAAGGCAAAGAGGTTCATCTAGGAAAAAAGTACCCATGTACAGTTTTAGGTAAAGGTAAAGGGACCCCTGACAGTTAAGTCCAGATGACTCTGGGGTTACGGCGGTCACTCCCTTTACTGGCCGAGGGGGCCGGTGTTTGTCCGCAGACAGCTTCCGGGTCATGTGGCTAAACAGTTTCTGGCACAACAAAACACCATGTTGGAAACCAGAGCACACAGAAACACCGCTTACCTTCCTGCCACAGTGGTACCTATTTATCTAATTGCACTGGCATGCTTTCAAACTACTAGGTTGACAGGAGCTGGAACCGAGCAACGGAAGCTCACCCTGTTGTGGGGATTCGAACTACCAACCTTCTGATTGGCAAGCCCAAGAGGCTCAGTAGTTTAGACCACAGCACCACCCACTGAGAGGAAGTGAAAGGCTAGTACATATTAGGGGTTAGCAGCATATTGGTACTGCATGAATTACAAGAAAAAGAGGGTTATTTGGATAAAGTTCTCACATGCCCAGACTGAAGGTGTATGGAATTGGATTATAACTCCAGATTTCCTGCCTCACTGTGATCTCGGGTGCTGAAAAAGCATGTCATTTTTAATGCCTTCACAAATGCTTGAATTGGGAAAGGGTGTTGAGTTGAGCACCTCTGAAACAGATTGAGTTTCATCACTGTGCTACAGATACAGGATAAATCTTGTAACTGATACACACCACCAAAATAATGGCATGGGAGAAAGCTGGGAAGCATATCTTGCATGCAAAATAAGATCATCCTTTCTGGGTCAAACAAAGTGGTCCTACAATGCTCATTGCACAAAATGCTAAAGACTAAATTTTATGCTATGAATGGAAATCTTAAACTACATTTTCAAATGTTTATTTCAAGAGAAAACAAGCTTGAATATATACATCTAAATGTGTGCATGGAGCTTTATACTATGACAGATTAATGTTTAAACCGGGCAGAACAAAGAAACATTAGTGGTATGGCCTAGATATAGTTTCTCCCTCTGCACCCATCTCTGTGGGGATGTATAAATGTATAAATTAAGGATTCATTCTAGAATATAAATCAGTGTCTTTTCATAACCTTAAATCAAAAGTCAGGTCCTACCTGGTTAAACACATTGTGCCATGTGATGATCTCCTCATTAACGGTGAACTCTCTGCTTGCCCATGGATCTATCCTCCCTACCTTCACCCTGAGGAAGGATCTATTTGGGAAAGTAAGCCAGTTCATAATATCAAATCCACTTTCTAATTCACCTTTCTCATCCAAAGATACCTGGTCCCCAGCACTGTTGTTAAAAGAGATTCTCCTCAAGAAAGGATGCAGCTGTAATCAAAGAGGTAAAGACAGCTTTTTAAAATTATAGAATGAGAAACAATATGATTTTTTTGTGTTCTTCATCCAACTTTATTTATTATCCATCGAATATAAACTAAGAATGAATGAAATTAAAATTGAAGAGGTAAACCAGGTTACAAAACAATTAGGGCAGGGATAACAATACAACCATTTTTACTCCATCCCTCCATTTGTTTTATTTATTACCATATTGGCCCGTATATAAGCAGCACCCGGATATACGCCACACCTTTAAAATTCAACGGGGAAAAAGAAAAAAAAGACAATACCCGAATATAAGCTGCTCCCTTAAAGTTCTGCAGGCACTCACAGCCATTCCATTTTATCCTATGTCTGCTTCAGCAGCAATATTGCAAAAGCCAATTTTTGTAAGGTCGTGAATTGAAGCCGCACTTTAACTTTTCACTGTCAGAATTTGGAAAAAGAATTTGGAAAATGAAGTGAGGCTTATATTCAGACCAATCCAGTATTTTGAGCATGATGAATATCCATATCCCACCTTTATATCTTTCAAGGCGCATAAGGCAACTTAACCATATAAACACATATATTGAAACTGATAGTACATGCCAATGTGAGGATTCGGTTCAGACCCTGACTCAGTGCCTTGCAATATAGCCTGATTCAGCTTGAACTGATATGGAAGGTTCCCGATTTGATCCTTTCTTCCATGGATCAATCAAAGAAACAGTGAATCTCTTTGATAATGTCTATAACTTATTTCTTCTCTACAAAAATAGAAGATTTTTTTTGTAGGTAAGGTAGTCCGTCCAGAGTTGGCAGAGCCACTACAAGCAAATAAGACCTAGAGTTTTCATGCTAGACAACTCTAAAATGTTATTATTTGACCTAAAACTAACTGACTTGTATTTTGACATTATTTTAGTATGTAACTTTATTTTCTAATGAAAAAATCCAACTGCTCATTTTATTTATATTTGGATTTTTAAAAGCCAACTTTTTTAAACCTCTATTTTATATTTTATGCAAATAGTTTAGAGATATTTTTTTTATAATCAAGCAGTAAACAAATTGTGTTCATTAAAAAGAAAACCAGCTCCTGAGATGCAAATAATGGATAGCCAGCATCAAGCTTTATGTCTGCATCAGATCCAACTGGCTGCATCTATACAGAAGGACATATTTAATTTTTTGTGAATAAAGAAGGTTCACTGAGGCTTTGGAACTGGGAAACATTTCACTTCGTGCAGCGTTCTTAACTGCTTGGGATAAAGCGGAATGCATGAATTCACTATAAAGATATAGTGACAAAGAGAACTGAGAAGTTAAAGCTGGATCTACAGAGTTGTGGTTTCACACAACGCTCAAACAATAATGATGCACATCTTCTTTTCATGACTCTCAAGCACAGAGATGCTTTGGTTAATGAGTTCTTACCTGCCACGGTTGTGGATTTGAAAGCAGTTCCGCTTCTCTGTGCTTCAGATTCAATGAGTACATTGCATGTAAAGCATGAGCTAAGACATAGATAGCATTGTATATACTGTAGCTTTGGGAAATCATTTTCATTTCAAAAACTGCTCCAGGAAGACTCTCCAGTTTTTCCTGCCCTGTGCAACCATCACTATTCTCCTCAGACACATGGGAATCTGAAAGTAAGCACACAAAAGCCTGCTGCCAGAAGTCTCTGATAAAACTGTCTCCATTTGGTGAATAAGGATTCAAAGACTGAATAAATTTTGGAAATTTGTCTACTGGGTTGCTGTGAACAGCAAAGGACAAGGCTCCCTGAAAGACTTCTATACTCCAGCTTCTGTGAAACTGTAGTGCTGGGAAGTCCCATTCAGCTGTCAATATCCACACTCTTCCTAGAGATGACCCTGCCATATTTACTGTTTGTATTTGATACAGCAAAGATATCATATGCAGTACAGGTGCAGTTGCTGCATATACAATAACTGCTTTTGCTTTGTGGTTGTTAACAAGGTGGGCCATGTTCCCTGTACTTTGGTCATCATCAAGCAATTTGGAAAAGTCTGTCTGGGATTGCATTGTTTCCGTGAAAGCCAAACAAATGCCATTCTGGGAAAGCTTTGGTGCCAAGGTCTGAACAAAATTCTCTCCTTCATCATTGCCTGATGTGATAATCCCAACCCATGTCCACTGGAAATGCAGAAGTAATTGAACGGTTCCATGGTACTGATTCCCTTCATTGGGGACCATGCGATAGATGAAAGGGAACTGGGTTTTCATATTCTCAGGTCCAAATAAGTAGTAGGAGAGCTATAAAAAAGATGAAAAAGTATTGCTGAAACCAGATCAGAGGTTAATTGTGTGTTCAGAGAGGACATAGTTGAGAAATATTTATTTTGTCCTCTCTGCATCCATTTCTCTTCTTGCTTCTAACCTCCATTTCCCACCTAGTTTTATTTAAACGTATCTTCAGTTAAGCCCATTCTGAATCCTATACCATGGATCCTGGATTCATCTTACTCTAGTTCCCCCCTGAACTGCTTTGAGATTTATTTGTTTGTTTGTTTGTTTGTTTGTTTGTTTGCTTTTTATAATCAACTGGTGTATCAATTTTATGAAATAATAAAATAAAATAAAACACAAGCCATGCTGAAAAGAAAAAATTAAAAGTTATCAGGAAACCCTACACTACCTTAAAATGCCTGATGGAATAAACAAAAGTATTTGTCATGGGCCTGAAATTCAGCAACCTATAATTGGTAGTTCTAATTCCCCTCTGTTCAATCTTTACATTAAAAAGTCATATAGACAGGAACTTAATAAAGTAGCAAGTTTTAGAAGGATGCAACTCACATTTTGGTCATATATATGGATTATTGGTAGAATTATTGTTCCATAAATTATTGTTATCTTCATAAATATGCAACTCTGGCTTATACTTAGGGGTGATATTCAACTACAGTTTACTTGGAGTAGACCCAATAAAATTAATTCTCCTAGCTTAGTCATGTTAGCTACTTTCAATGGAGCTACTCAGAATGAAACTTAACTGAATGTAACCCTAAATTATTCTTATATTTAAGTCACTGCTAAGTTTGCATGTGTACATATGTATCTATCTATCTGCTTTGCTTTAAATAAATCTTGCTAATTTATTTTATTTTTTGTTTAATTTTGGTCCCTTTCAGTTTACGACAAGAGCACTGGAGAAAGTTCAAGGGAGCTAAATGTCAATAACTTATTTTCAGCTTGAGCTTTACAATTAGCATCAGGCAGAATATGCTACAATAACTACACTACAAATTTTGTTTTGCAAAACCCTGCAAGCCTCACATACATACCTGAGGAATCTTGTAGGTGCTTAAGATGGTAGCCATGTAAAGTGAGGTTTCAGAGCCAAGACCCCCAATGACAGCTATTACATTATTTGGTGTATCACACCTGTAGTTGGGGGCCACCGTTTTCACTTTAAAGAGAAGGTTCAAGGTAGACTGATAAGTCATCTTTTCATTGAAGTAGCTGTCATAGATACGGAATCCCAATGTAACATTTGGTAAAATCCTGGGATTCTCATTAATCTCCTTCACTGCAAACACCAAGGCCAGGACATGCTGGTAGTATTTTGTCACTGCACTGTAATGAAATCATAAGCCACAATCCCATTCGCATCAGTATCCTAGAACTCATGAACTGCATTCCAAGCCCAAATTTCTCTCACAGTCATACATCTCATTTAAAAAACAAAACAAAAAAAACTGGGCTAGCAACAGAAACAAAAACAACAGGCAACAGACAATAAAACACACAATGAAAATGAAAGGTTAAGGGTATTTTTAAACACAGAATAAAATAAAACACATTACTGCCATGGGTGGGATGACACTTAAAGAGGAATAATATCATATATTATTCTCAAGTGCGTGGCCAATCCCACTCACCAAATTTCTTCCCAGGTAGGAAGTTTCTTGAATAAAAACACAACCAAGGAATATTCATAGCAAAGGATGCTAAAATAGGCAGACCAAAATGTGCAGCAGGACAGCACCTCGGGTGAAAACCCAAAGTCCTGTCCTGAAAAAGGAAATTGTTAAGACTTTTATACATTTCTATAACTAGCAATTAATAAACCAAATTATGTCAAAGCCTGATGCATGCACGCATTGCATTTGTTATATAACTGTTTAACCTTCGCTATATGTCTGCCTCAGCCAATTTTAACCATGCACACAGCACAAGGTTCATAGTTGTGTCAAGCAGACAGGGCAAGTCAACAACCTTTGGTCAGTACAGTAAACAGAAGCTGGCCACCTTCAGTATATTAAACAAAAAAGTTATATTTTAAGTATCTAAATTAAACAGAACAACTTCCCATAACTTTCTCTCTGGTTTTTGCTGCTTTCTGCTGTGTAAGCTATTTTCACTAGGCCTGGGGTCCCAAAGTTTTGGGGTGAAAAGGCATTTCCTTCACATTAATGAATCAACTAAATTCATTAATAAGCAGAGGGAGGTGAGGAACAAGGTTCTTCCTTGTGGACATATTTAATAAAACCAAACCAAACATCTGCAATTCTGTCATTTTTACACTGTCCCCTGGAAATGTGTAGTTGGTCAGCTATTCTAATAAACCAAGTTCCCAAACTTTGCAACAAGCATTTGTTTTTGGGTATCATACCTAAAAAGTGCAACTTTAGAATCAATGTATACACAGCTTCAAAAATATGAAGAATTCAAACAAAAACAGGTGGATATATTAATTATTTTTTAGTATTGTCATGCATAGGTTCCCTAATGAAAGGAAGGATATTTTTTAACTGTGGAACAGCAAAAGACAGAGTTTGCCACCATTTATAAGTTTCATAACTTGTATTTCTGGAGTCCTATCCACAATAAATAGTGAGGAGTTATCATCCTTTTGTGAAGACAGAATTCATTTTAGCTCATATTTAATGCTGAGAATGTACATAAGATAGTGAAAGGAAACTTGAAAGCAAGACTTGTGGAAAATACAAGAAATTTTAAGAACTAGCAACAGTTCTGTATGGTTTCATAAATTCTTAAAATATACCAGGAACCAAAAACACAAAGCAGAAGAGTGTATATGACATGAGAAAGAGGATCTGACCATAAGTTCAGACAGATATTGTGAAAGCTATAGAGAAATATGAAGTAGCATGAAATTGGTAAACTGTAGATGTGGAAAAGAATTGCTTTTACTCAGGGTAGACCCACTGAAATTAACACACTGATATTTTTAAAATCCATTAATTTCAGTGGGTTTAATCTGAGTATAACCAAATTTGGATATCCCTGAGTTCTTTTATTATTGACCTAAGGAGTTATTATAGCCTGCCCATAAACGTTTTTATGAGAAATAGGAAATTCCTTACAGGACATCTTCAATAAACCTTAAACTGGGGTGTTGCTTGAAGGATATAGTGTCAAAAAAGGAGAAGAATTGTGAAAATATACTGCCAATGATGAGGTCACCTTGCTGATAATACTCATGTGGGATCTGGAGGGGATCTCCCATGTTGCAAGTAAAGGGAAGAGCCTTGCAGTCAGTTAGGGGAAGAAACACCAACCATACAATCAGTAGACATAGCAACAAAATCAGCATTGCAATCAGTAAAGTGAATCCTTTCCTTCTCTTTCAAAACCTACTGCATCCTAATCCATTTGTATACAATGCCCCTCCCCCCCAATTTAGAGCAAACAGTCATAGCATCCCTAGATTCTGCTGTTTACTGGTGATATTCTATGGCCTATAAAGCTCCCAACAGTACGACTTGTCCAGCCTGTCACCTTGCAGTGTAAAAAACTCAGGCATATTTTATACATTTTGTTCACCATGATTGCTTTTAATGAGAGTGGTCACTGAAAATACATGCCATTTTGGCAAGGGAGAGGATTGGCATAATTTTAGATAATTACAGGGTTCACAGTTGTCCCCAAGACATCCAGCTCATAGTGTTTGGAACAGCTTGAGAAATATTTATTAGCTGTAATTTCATGATTTATTTTGTTGAGTCAGGTTTGGCACTTGGACGTAGTGTGACATTGAGAAAGAAAATATATCCAGAAGCATTAAGTTTGGGGATGAACTCTTGTAACTTGAATCCATTTCTTCAAGTCCTGCTCTACAGAGCTGGAGAATACAAGTTTGCTCCATCTTCCATTTGACAGTCCTTAAGATATTTGAAGATGGATGTTATATCTTCTCTTGGTCTCCTCTTCACCAGGCTAAACATACCCAACTGTCAACTATTCCACATAAGACTTGGCATCCAAACCCCAAATTATATTGACCTCCTTTCTCTCTCTCTCTCTCTTTTTAAATAATATTTATTAAGATTTCAACAAAATTATAAATATGAAAAAGACAAAAAGAAAAAAACACAAAAAGGATAGAAAATACAAAAAGGAATAAAAAAGACAATTAAAAACATTTCAGTCTTTCCATGTCCTGTCTTTCATTTACTTATTTCCGTGACCTCCTCACGCCTCCCGTTTTTGTATTCTAATTCAATTAAGTATTCCAGCAAATCCTTCCAACTTTGTTTTTATCCTAATAATTTATCTTAACATATTATAATTTTACTTTCTCTCTTCCACCAATTCATTTTTACTTAATCCTTTATATCCTTTCTGCTAAAACCACATAATTTTTTTTCCCCAACATCTTTCTAACATTCCTCAATTTTGCAATATTTCTGAAGATAAACTTTAAATTTCTTCCACTCTTCTTCCACCGACTCTTCTCCTTGGTCTCGGATTCTGCCAGTCATCTCAGCCAGTTCCATATAGTCCATCAGCTTCATCAGCCATTCTTCCCGGGTGGGTAAATCTTGTGTTTTCCAATACTTTGCAATGAGTATTCTTGCTGCTGTTGTGGCGTACTATATTGACCTCCTTTCTCTGCACATGTTTCAGCTTCTCAATCTCTTATGAAATGGTGGTGTTCAGAACTGGACACACTACTCCATGTGAAGGTTGACCAATGCAGAATACAGTGGAGCTATTAATTACGTTGATCTGAACACTATATTTCTGTTGATGCTGCCTAGAATTGGTTAGCTTTTTTGCAGCTGTTCTACACTGTTGATTCATGTTAGTTATTTATTTAAAAAATACATTTCAAGCAAAAAAATAAAAACACACATATGACAATGAAAGTAACAACCACACAATGTGGACTTCATAGTATGAAGACTAATGCAATTGCCTACACAAATGCATGTAGGCTGCCAAATATTGATGGGAAATTATACAAATTAGTTTGTTAATTTCATGTGCCATAGTGCTTAGAGTGAGGCACTAGGACACGGGAGATCAGAGTTTCAGTCCCTACTCAGCGATGAAGCTTTTGTGGCGACCTTGGCCACCTCACACACAGTCGGTCTAAAATAACTCACCAGATTATTGTGCAGCTAAAATGGAGGCAAGGAGAAGAAATACAAAGAAATATAATAAGAAATAGCGTATTTTTCACTCTAAAAGACGCACCAGACAATAAGACGCACCTAGTTTTTGGAGGAGGGAAACAAGAAAAAATAATATTCTGAATCTCAGAAGCCAGAACAGCAAGAGGGATCGTTGCGCAGTGATCCCTCTTGCTGTTCTGGCTTCTGGGAGAGCTGTGCAGCCTATATTCACTCCATAAGAAGCACACACATTTCCCCTTACTTTTTGGGAGGGAAAAAGTCAGTCTTATAGAGCAAAAATTATGGTAGGTAAAAAACTAAGTTAAAAAAAAAGTAAAAGAACTATTGCATATTGTTCTCACATCTGACATAGGAGCAAAACCATTTTTAAGCAGTGCTATACTCTATGCCTTTAGGACCAGTAACTTCCTTTCGGTAATATTGTAAAAACAGAAACAAAGAAGCGATCTTGTGCATGAAATCCACGTCCATCCAATTAGATGTCCTGACAAATGAAGATATATAACTTAGTCTACCTTATTTCCATCAATGAGCTCATATTAAAAAGAAAAGTACACTAGACAACATTATCCAAGATTCTAACTCCTACTTATTTCTCCTTGTTAAGTGCTCCTTGCTGTTCAGCTCAGGCCTCAGTAAAATTATATAGCATTTAGGAGCAAAGATACAACCCAATAATCCAGCACTAGATGCTAAGATGGAGAAGATCTCCACAGCCACCATGTATTTTCCCTTTGTGCTCAGGTAAGTTGGCACAAAAGAGACCCACACACTGCAAAACACCAACATGCTGAAAGTGATGAACTTGGCTTCATTAAAAGTACTGGGCAATGCCCTAGCAAGAAAAGCAACAACAAAGCTGACAAGAGCCAGAGGTCCCAGGTACCCAAGAACAGAATAAAACATAGGGACAGACCCTTCATTACATTCAACCACAATTTCTTTAGCCAAAGTGTCCATCTCCAAACATGGGAACAGAGGAGCAGTAAGGAGCCACACAGTACAAAGAGCTCCTTGAGGGAGGGAACAAGAGAAAACAATAGAAGATGCCAGTCTTTTCCCCACCCAGTTCCTCATCCTGGATCCTGGTCGTGTGGCCATGAATGCCAAAATCACTGTAATGGTTTTTGCCAACACAGCAGAAACAGCCACGGTGAAGATGATGCCAAAAGCTGTTTGCCTTAGAAGGCAGGTCACTGACTGAGGCCTTCCAAAGAAAAGCAAGGAGCAGAGGAAGCAAAGCAAGAGGGCGATGAGAAGAGTAAACGTGAGGCCACGATTGTTGGCTTTGACAATGGGAGTTTTCTGGTATTTAATGAATATTTTTAGCACCAAAGCTGTGATCACAGAAAATGTAAATGCCATGAAAGCTAAAGTGATACTCAAACTTTCACCGTAAGACAGAAAGTGTAATATCTTTGGGAGACATCCATCTTGCTCTTCATTTGGATACTGATCTTCTGGGCAATTTATACAATTGTCCATTTCTAGGAAGGAAAAGTCATGTTGACACCTCAGACAATTAATCTAGCACAACAATCTGAACATAATCCTGGAAAAAAAACATGTCAGCCATAGCTTTATTTCTTAGAGACTGTGAGAAAGACAACATGTGTGATGCTTCTTTTTGAAAATCTGAACCCCTACATAAATAGGGGTTATGAAATAATTCAGTCAATTGGTTTTTTTATATCATGTGTGGTGTTAGGCCTAGAATACTCTTCTATTAATAGTCCTGTGTGGTTGAGTTGTATGGAATCAATTCCAATCTGCTACTTCCGAGGATGTGGTCAGGTTGCTTGGAGGAGTGAAACCGAACACCTGTCTCCTTTATCCTTGCCCATCCTGGCTAATAAAAGTGAGCCGGGAAGGGCTTAGCGATGGGCTCTGCTTCTCTCTGTGAGGGAGCCTTCCCAGACCCGCTGAAAGAGGCAGTCATTAAACTGCTTTAAAAAAAAATCTTTAGACCCGGCCAATATGTCCAACTATCGCCCAGTCTCAAATCTTCCATTCTTGGGCAAGGCGACTGAGCAGGTGGTTGCTGAACAACTCCAAGCATGCCTGGAGGATGCAGACCATTTGGATCCCTTCCAATCAGGATTCAGGCCTCATCATGGGACTGAAACTGCCTTGGTCGCGCTATTCAATGATCTCCAGCGGGCTAGGGACAAAGGTGAAAGCTGTTTCCACTCCTTCCTCCTGGGCTGTGTCCAGAAAGTGGTTTTGGGGTGTTCAGACCCCTGGCCTCTCACTTGTGGGGTGCCTCAGGGTTCCATCCACTCCCCCATGCTTTTTAACATCTACATGAAGCTGCTGGGAGAGAGTTTCCAGTTTCCCAGAGGTAGAAAGCTTTCCCCAAGGGGGGGAGGAGAGCAATGAATCTAATAGAAGAGAGCAACAGGAACAACAGGGAGGGACAGGATGTTCCCAGGAAAGGCAAGGGTTAAGTTCTACCTCAGATTCGGAGGAGGGGAGATACAAGCCAGCTCTAGCCAGGAGGTTAGAAAAAAGAGTGGGAAAGTGAAAGGAAGGGCGTGTTCAACATTTTGAGAGTGGCTGGTCATGGAGAAGCAGAGCTCAGAAGGTATCTGAAATAAGTGACTCTGAGGAATAATAGTTAAGAACCATTTATAAGATTGTTTTGTTAATACACAATAAAAAGTTACAAAAGAACAAGAAGCGTTTGTGTGGTGATCTGAAGAGGACAACGACCAGTCCTGACAAGGGGGTGGGTGGGAGTGGGGGACTCCCTGGTACTGAATTGGGCCACTGTACCCCGGAAGGAGCAGGTGCGCAGCCTGGGAGCCATTTTGGACTCACAGCTGTCCATGGAGGTACAGGTCAATTCTGTGTTCAGGGCAGCTGTCTACCAGCTCCATCTGGTATGCAGGCTGAGACCCTACCTGCCTGTGGACTGTCTCGCCAGAGGGGTGCATGCTCTAGTTTTCCCCCGCTTGGACTACTGCAATGCACTCTGGGTGTGGCTACCTTTGAAGGTGACCCAGAAACAATTAATCCAGAATGCGGCAGCTAGACTGGTGACTGGGAGTGGCCATCAAGACCATATAACACTGGTCCTGAAAGACATACATTGCCTCCCAATACGTTTCCAAGCAATATTCAAATGTTGGTACTGACCTTTAAAGCCCTAATCTCAGCCCAGTATAACTGAAGCAGTCTCTCCACCTCCATTGTTCAGCCCGGACAGTGAGATCCAGCTCCAAGAGCCTTCTGGCAGTTCCCTCACTACGTTACAGGGAACCAGGCAAAAGGCCATCTCAGTAGCCCACCCTGTGGAATGCCCTCCCATCAGATGTCAAAGAAATAAACAACTATCTGACATTCAGAAGACATCTGAAGGCAGACCTGTTTAAGGAAGTTTTTAATGACAGGTGTTTTATTGCATTTTTAATCTTTTGTTGGAAGCCGCCCAGAGTGGTTGGGGAAGCCCAGCCAGATGGGCGAAGTAGAAATATATTATTAGAATGTAACTAAGAACTTAGTTATGGGACGCGGGTGGCGCTGTGGGTAAAAGCCTCAGCGCCTAGGGCTTGCCGATCGAAAGGTCGGCGGTTCGAATCCCCGCGGCAGGGTGCGCTCCCGTTGCTCGGTCCCAGCGCCTGCCAACTTAGCAGTTCGAAAGCACCCCCAGGTGCAAGTAGATAAATAGGGACCGCTTACTGGCAGGAAGGTAAACGGTGTTTCCATGTGCTGCACTGGCTCGCCAGATGCAGCTTTGTCATGCTGGCCACGTGACCTGGAAGTGTCTCCGGACAGCGCTGGCCCCCGGCCTCTTAAGTGAGATGGGCGCACAACCCTAGAGTCTGTCAAGACTGGCCCGTACGGGCAGGGGTACCTTTACCTTTTAAGAACTTAGAACTTAGAAGCTAACTAAGCCATTGGAAGTCAGAGGGATACAATTTGACAATTTGGCAGATACTTGCCTTTTGGATTCGAAGTCTTCCCTTCTGGACATGGTTCACAATCATAGCAACAAAATGGCTCCCCCTCCTTCTTTTTTCTAACAGAACCTGGCTGGCACATGTTATTACACATGGAAAAAGGCAGCACCTATTTATAAATGAGAGGAAGTGAAAGGCTAGTACATTGTAGGGGTTAGCAGCAGATTTGTACTAGATTGAATTGCAGGGCAAAGAGGGTCATTTGGATAAAGTTCTCACATGCCCAAACTGAAGGTGCATGGAGTTGGATTATAACCTCCAATTTCCTGTGTCACTCAGGTGCTTAAAAAGTATGCCATTTTTAAAACAATGCCTTCACAAATGCTTGAATTGTGAAAGGGTGTTGAGTTGAGCATCTCTGAAACACATACAGTAAGTTTCTTCACTAACCTACAGAGGCACGATAAATCTTGTAACTGGTACATGTTTATGATGATCTTGATTTATCAATCATAAGGAAAGGAATGACATGAGAGAAAGCGGGGAAGCATATTTTGCATGCAAAATAAGATCATCCTTTCTGGGTCAAGAGAAGTGGTCCTACAATGTTCATTACACAACCTGCTAAAGACTAAGTTTTGTGTTATGAATAGAAATCTTAAACTACATTTTCAAATTTTTATTTTAAGAGAAAATGTGCTTAACTATATAGATCTAAATGTGTGCATGGAGCTTTATACTACTGTAGATTAATGTGTAAACCCGGCAGAACAAAGAAACATTAGTGCTATGGCCTAGATATAGTGTCACCCTCTGCATCCACCCCTGTGGGGATGTATAAATGTATAAATTAAGGATTCATTCTAGAAAATAAATCAGTAGGGTTTCATAACCTTAAATCAAAAGTCAGGTCCTACCTGGTTAAACACGTTGTGCCATGTGATGATCTCCTCATTAACAGTGAACTCTCTGCTTGCCCATGGATCTATCCTCCCTACCTTCACCCTGAGGAAGGATCTATTTGGGAAAGTAAGCCAGTTCATAATATCAAATCCACTTTCTAATTCACCTTTCTCATCCAAAGACACCTGGTCCCCAGCACTGTTGTTAAAAGAGATTCTCCTCAAGAAAGGATGGAGCTGTAATCAAAGAGGTAAAAGCAGCTTTAAAAATGATAGAATGGGAAACAATATTTTGTGTGTGTGTTCTTCATCCTACTTTTTTATTCTTAACTGCTTGGGATAAAGCAGAATGCATGAATTCACTATAAAAATATACTGACAAAGAGAACAGAGAAGTAAAATCTGGATCTACAAAGTTATGTTGTCACACAATGCTCAAACATAATAGTGTTGCACATCTTTTCTTTTCATGACTCTCGAGATGAGATGCTTTGGTTAATGAGTTATTACCTGCCATGGTTGTGGATTTGAAAGCATTTCCACTTCTCTGTGCTTCAGAGTCAACAAGTACATTGTATGTAAAGCAAGAGCTAAGACATAGACAGCATTGTATATACTGTAGCTTTGGGAAATCATGCTCATTTCAAAAACTGGTCCAGGAAGACTTTCCAGCTTTTCCCGGCCTGTGCAACCATCACCACTCTCTTCTGAAAGTAAGCACCCGAAAGCCTGCTGCCAGAAGTCCGTAATAAAACTGTCTCCATTTGGTGAATAAGGATTCAAAGACTGAAGGAATTTTGGAAATTTGTCTACTGGATTGCTGTGGACAGCAAAGGACAAGGCTCCCTGAAAGACTTCTGTACTCCAGCTCCTGTGAAACTGTAGTGCTGGGAAGTCCCATCCAGCTGTCAAGATCCACACTCTTCCTAGAGTTGACCCTGGCATATTTACTGTTTGTATTTGATGCAGCAAATATATCATATGCAGTATAGATAAAGTTTCTGCAAATACCATAACTGCTTTTGCTTTGTGGTTGTTAACAAGGCGTGTCATACTCCACGTACTTTGGTAATCATCAAGTAATTTAGAAAAGTCTGTCAGGGCAAACATTGTTTCTGTGAAAGCCAGACAGATGTCATTCTTGGAAAGCTTTGGTACCAAGGTCTGCACAAAATTCTCTCCTTCATCATTGCCTGATGTGATAATTCCAACCCATGTCCACTGGAAATGCAAAAGTAATTGAATGGTTCCATGATACTGATTCTCCTCATTAGGGACCACACGATAGATGAAAGGGAACTGGGCTTTTGTATTCAGAGAAGGACCAAATAAGAAGTAGGAGATCTTAAATAAAGATGAAAAAGTATTGCTGAAACCAGATCACAGGTTAACTGTGTTTTCAGAGAGGATATATTTGAGAAATATTTATTTTGTCCTCCCTGCACCCATCTATCGCATTGCTTCTCGGATCTGGAACTGGTTGTTCTACATGGTATTCCAAAATACGATACCAATTAATAGCAGATTCTCCATTTTGCAATGTTGGAGATCTTGAAAATGTTTGCCCCAGAACTATGGAGAGGAATTAAAACAAACATCGGACGTGATTCTAAAGCTCACGTTTTAAGCAGCCCTCAATGTATTTATCAAGGCAGAAATATCTCTGCCTGGAATGTGAAAACAGAAAAACAATACACTAGAGTAAAAGATTTGTGCCTTCTTGTAATTAGCAGCACTGGGCAACCATTGATTGAATTACTGGCTTTCTTACCTCCCCTTCACTGTAAGATTCCAGAGCAGATTAAAATAATTTTAAAATACAACATTAAAAGCAGTTAAAAATACTGTTTCCCTGTACCCAAACAGGTCTCAAGTCCTAATAATTCCTTCTGCATGCATGTGTTATTTCTCTGCCTATCATTCTCTGACTTCTTCAGTTTGAAGTCAGACTGGGGATGTTACCATAGACCATGGGTAGGCAAACTAAGGCCCGGGGGCCAGATCCAGCCCAATCACCTTCTAAATCCCGCCCGCAGACAATCCAGGAATCAGCGTGTTTTTACAAGAGTAGAATGTGTCCTTTTATTTAAAATGCATCTCTGGGTTATTTGTGGGGCCTGCCTGGTGTTTTCACATGAGTAGAATGTGTGC
Source organism: Podarcis melisellensis (assembly GCF_964234715.1). NCBI lineage: Eukaryota > Metazoa > Chordata > Lepidosauria > Squamata > Lacertidae > Podarcis > Podarcis melisellensis. The sequence goes on along the minus strand of NC_138545.1, from coordinate 24,821,999 downwards.
TTTTATTTAAAATGCATCTCTGGATTATTTGTGGGGCGTAGGAATTCATTCTTCTGTTTTTCCAAAATATAGTCCGGGCTCCCCACAAGGTCTGAGGGACAGTGGACCAGCCCCCTGCTGAAAAAGTTTGCCAACCCCTGTTATAGAGCCACAGCCAGTAAGTGCAAACAAAACGTGAGTACCAACCTGAATAAAATATTGTGGGCGCACACACACCATTTGAATGGGAATGCCCACCAACTTTGTATGGGCCTGTTAGTTTTGCGAGGTAGATTGTCAGAAATCCCATACTCCGAAAGATATGGCCCTTGTGGCACAAAACAGGTTGAATCCATCACACATGTTTTGTTTTATTGCCCATTTTATGCAAAAATATATTATAAGTATTTGCTTCCCTTATTGAAGGAGGGGATTTAGTGCACTGACTCTTATTTGCTGAACAATTGTAGTAATGACGTTGTAGAGAATGTGGCAAGATTTTTGAGTGACACTATGAAATTACGTCACCATACATCCTTAGAACCATCTTCGTACCTCATGATGTCTAAACAGTTTTATCCTAAAGTATCTCCTACTAAGTTTCGTTAACTGTGTTATGTTCTGATCCATGTATACGATGTATAATATTCCCCTTCTTGCTGGAACAAGAAAGTCTCTGTCATTGCCTTGAAATTCAGCATGTTATACTCATAGTTATACTTCCACTTTCCTCAGTCATTGCATTGAATGGTGATAGAGCTGGGAATTTAGGAATAAACATGCTTGTCTTCATATTTCTACTAAACTGGCAAATAATTTAGGGGCAGAATACAGCTAGGTTTTACTCTGAGCGGACCCACTGAAATTAGTGCTCCCAGCTGAGTTAATTTCAATGGAGCTACTCTGAGTCAAATTTAGTTAAATACCATCATTGATTATTATTATATTATATCTGAAGAAGTGTGCATACACACAAAAGCTCATACCAATAATGAACTTAGTTGGTCCCTAAGGTGCTACTGGAAGGATTTTTTTTTAAAAAAATTTGACTACGGCAGACCAAGACAACTACCTACCTGTATCTATTATATTTCAGTTATTGCTATGTTTGTATGTGTTCATATCTATCTGCTTTGCTTTATATGAATATTTCTATTTTATTTTATGTTTTGCTAAATCCTGGTTCAATATACTATGAAAACACTGCTAAATGAAAAACAAATTTTCCGCTTGTGCTTTACAGTTATCATTAGGCAGAATATGCCACAATAAATACACTTCTTTCATTTTGTTTTGCAAAACCCTGCATGCCTCACATACATACCTGAGGAATCTTGTAGATGCTTAAGATGCTGGCCATGTAAAGTGAAGTTTCAGAGCCAAGACCCCCAATGACAGCTATTACATTATTTGGTGTATCACACCTGTAGTTGGGGACCATCCTTTTCACTTTAAAGAGAAGGCTCAGGGTAGACTGATAAGTCATCTTTTCATTGAAGTAGCTGTCATATATATGGAATCCCAATGTAACATTTGGTAAGATCCTGGGATTCTCATTAATCTCCTTCACTGCAAACACCAAGGCCAGGACATGCTGGTAGTATTTTGTCACTACACTGTAATGAAAGCATGGGTCACAATCCCATTCACATTAATATCCTAGAAGTCATGCATTGCTTTCCATGTCCACATTGGTCTTGCACAGCGATTTCATTTTTGGCATGTGCATCATCATAGCTACACAGTACAACACACACCTTTACAATATACACATCTTCAATGGAAAATGTAATTAAAAATAGAGGATTTTAAACTTATTTTTATAATATTGTTATTCATTGATTCACTAACTAAAGGTAGTGCATGTTTGAACTGTGGAACAAGAAGAGACAGAGTTTGCCACCATTTAAATATATTTATAAACTGTTCGTGTTTCTGGAGCTCTATTCACAATAAATATGATAGAGTTTGCCATATTTTGTGAATGCAGAATTGTGAAGGAACCATCACTTCTTCAGTTTGTTCATTTTTAATATTGGGAATGTACATAAGATAGTGAAAGGAATCATAAAAGGAAGACTTGTGGAAAATAACAGTATTAAGAATTAATTTTGTATAGTTTCTATACAAGTACTAAAATATATGTGGAGCAAAATAAAGAAAGGAGAAGAGCATATGACATGAGATGAAGAGGTCAGACTTTGTGTAAGCCATAGAAAAATGTAGAGCAGCATAGAAACTGGTGGACTTTAGATGTGAAAAAGGATTGCTCATACTCAGAAATCACACACTTGAAGTCATTGGACATATGTTTTTTAAATGTATTTATTCCAATGGGTCTAACTGAGTATGACCCAATGTGGATATCCCCTGTATTTCTATTATCTAACTATGACATTATTATAACTTGCCCATAATATTATTATTTTTATGGTAAACAAAAAATTCCTTACAGGACATCTTCAATAAACATTAAATTGGGGTGTTGCTTGAAGGATATGGTGTCAAAAAAGGAGAAGAACTGAGAAGAAATACTGGCAATGATGAGGTCACCTTGCTGATAATATTCATGTGGGATCCGGAGAGGATCTCTCATGTTGCAAATAAAGGGAAGAGCTTTGCAGTCAGTTAGGGGAAGAAGCACCAACCGTACAATCAATAGGCATAGCAACAAAATCAGCATTATAAACATAAGGGTAAATACTTCTTATGTTACAAAATCTACTGATTCGGTCTAATTTTACTGCATAAAGTATCTGCCCATTAAGAGCAAGCGATCACAGTTTCTCTAGATTCTGCCAGTCAATGGTGGTACCTTACAGACTCTAAAATTCTGAGCGGCACTGCTTCTCCAGTCTGTCACCCTGCATTCTGAAAAGCACAGGCCCATTTTATACCTGTTTTCATTATGATTGCTCTTTTTTAGAGTGGTCACTGGAAATACACGCAAGGAAGAGGATCACCATAATTTTAAATAATTACAGGGTTCATGGAGAACAGAACAGCAGAAGAAAACACGTTTATTAGATGTAATCTCATATCTTTTTCCTTATTGAGTCAGCTGGGGAACTTGGACTTAGTGTGACATTGAGAAAGAAAATGTATACTGAAGCCTTCAGTCTGGGGATGAATCCATAAAGCATGGATGGGAAACTTATAACTCTGCAGATGTTGTTGGACTCTCATTCCTATTATCCCCAACCAGTATGGCCAATGGTAAAGTATGATGGGTGCTTCCATCCAGTAATATTTGGAGGGCTACAGGTTCCCCATCCCTGCCATTGAGGAGATGGGGCCTGCTGATCAAAACAGAATAGAGTGGTGCTATTGCTTCCCTCGGACTGGACACTATACTTCTGTTGAGGTTGCCTAGAATTTTTGCTGCTGCATCACATGTTAAATTTGTAGTCAATGAGACTCCTAGAAACTTACACATATACATCTGTCAAGCCAGGTATCCTCAATCCTATATTTGTGGATCTGACTGTTCCTCCCTAAGTGCACTGAATTTTTCATTTCTCCCTACTGAATTTCATTTTGTCAATTATGGCCCAGTTCTCCTACCTGTTAAGGTTGTCTTGAAACCTAATTGTATCTTCAGGGGTTGTAGCTACCCATCCCAGTTTGGTGTCATCTACAAATCTCATGAGCAGCCCCTCAATTCCTTCATCCAAGGATACTTCATCCAGGTTTAGTATTTATATATCTAAAGTAAACTGGATGCATATAAAATAATCCAGCTGCATTCTGAATTAATTGTGGCCTATCATTAAGTAGGCGGTTTCAATCCTATTTACTATTTATTTATTTATTTATTTATTTTAAAAATACAAATAAAGAACCAATCACACATTTGCCAGTGGAAGTGACAACCACACAATATCATCTTTACAGTAAGCAGACTAAGGCAATAACCAACACAAATATAGTTAGGCTGAAATATAGTGACAGGATATTATATAATTTAATAGTTAGCCACTTGTGTTGTAGTGGCTGGAGTGTTCAAATGGGTTGTGCAAGATCAGAACTTCAGTCCTCACTCATCCCCTCATCACCATTCCAGTGTCACTTTGGTCCTGTCACAGTGTCACTGCCTAACCTACCTCACAGGGTGGTTGTGAAAATAAAATGAAGAGTGGAATATATGCCACCTTCAGCTCCTTGGAAAAAAGATGGGATATAAGTATAATAATAATAGATTTAAGAATGAATGAATAACATAACAATAAAATTCTACATTATTACCTCTCAATAAATTATACTCTGTTACATACTGTTCTCACATTTGACAAGAGAGCAGATCCATTTTGGCAGCAGTTCTAAACTGTCTGTCTTTAAGGCAAGAATCTTTAAGTCATTTTGTAGACACTAAAACAAAAAACTTGCATGATGCAAAACATGTTTTTGTGCATGAAACCCATGTCCAAACACTTAGGCTTCCTGACAAATAAAGACATGTGACTTAGGCTACCTTATTTCTATTAAGCAGCTCATATTTAAAAGAAAAGTGCACTGGACAACCACACCCAAGTTTCTAACTGCTACTTATTTCTCCTTGTTAAGTGCTCCTTGCTGTTCAGCTCAGGCTTCAGTAAAATTATATAGCATTTAGGAGCAAAGATACAGCCCAACAATCCAGCACTAGAGGCTAAGATGGAGAAGATCTCCACAGCCACCATGTATTTTCCCTTTGTGCTCAGGTAAGTTGGCACAAAAGAGACCCACACACTGCAAAACACCAACATGCTGAAAGTGATGAACTTGGCTTCATTAAAAGTACTGGGCAATGCCCTAGCAAGAAAAGCCACAACAAAGCTGACAAGAGCCAGGAATCCAAGGTACCCAAGAACAGAATAAAACATAGGGACAGACCCTTCATTACATTCAACCACGATCTCTTTAGCCAAAGTATTCATGTCCAAATTTGGGAATGGAGGAGCAGTAAGGAGCCACACAGTACAAAGAGCTCCTTGAATGAGGGAACAGGAGAAAACAATAGAAGTTGCCAGTCTTTTCCCCACCCAGTTCCTCATCCTGGATCCTGGTCGTGTGGCCATGAATGCCAAAATCACAGTGATGGTTTTTGCTAACACAGCAGAAACAGCCACAGTGAAGACGATGCCAAAAGCTGTTTGCCTTAGGAGGCAGGTCACTGTCTGAGGCCTTCCAAAGAACAGCAAAGAGCAGAGGAAGCAAAGCAAGAGGGCGATGAGCAGAGTAAACGTGAGGCCACGATTGTTGGCTTTGACAATGGGAGTTTTCTGGTATTTAATGAATATTTTTAGCATGAAAGCTGTGGTCACAGAAAATGCAAATGTCATAAAAGCTAAAGTGATACTCAACATTTCATCATAAGACAGAAAGTTTAAACTCTTTGGTAGACATCCATCTTGGTCTCCATTTGGATACTCATCTTCTGGGCATTTTATACATTTGTCTATTTCAGAAAGAATAAAAAAGATATAACAACACCTCAAAAAGGAAATGTACAAAATGGCCTCTTTGGACACTCAGTAATCCTGGCAAAGGAACATTCAGAATCACCTAGCTCATTACAATTTGAGTTTATAGGCCTCTAAGATTCCTTTCCTTAAAGTACAAAAAATAAAATTCCTACATTATGAATTTTCTAGTCTTGACATAAGTGATACAAGAGATGAGAATAAGAAAAGAATGCTCCAATTTAGTAGTTCCCAGTCTTTATGAATAGGAGGACTCCTTTTTAACCAGATTTTTTTTTTCATGGACCCCATTTGCCTCACGGCCAGAGGTGATTTTAAAACAGCATCTGAGCATTGGGCCTGATCCAGAATCAGAGCCTTTTCTTATTGAAATGAAATGGGGCTTCATTTTCTATCAACATATGTAGAAGACATTACCACTGTGGGCTATCAGTTCACACCCACCCACAGGTAAAATTTTTCAAGCTTTGAAAATTTCACCCGTGTAAATTGTCCCTATCCTGTCAGGCTCTTGTTTGTCAAGCAACCATCAAATGCAGAGGTCCTCTGCTGGAGGGGGAAGCTGTTGATGCTTGCTGAGGTTTCCCCTACCTGGGCAATGGTGGAGACGACACAGAGTGGGAAGTGAAAATGCTGATCACAATTTCGTATCAGTAGAGGGTGCAAGAGAGTGACAGTGGACATAACTGTGTATGAAGGGAACTGACACTCTAGCAGGCTTTCCCCAGGCTTGTTGCTTACAAAGGCACTTCTTGAGTGTTTGCCTGGACAGCCATCTGGGTGAACTTCTTGGATGTTTGCCTGGATAGCCTTCTGAGCGAGCCTTCAGGAGGAGCACTCTTGTGCTCCTGCTGCCACTGGGAACCCTCCACCTCCTCCCCAGAATCAGTGGGCATGGTCAGTGGAAGCTCTGAGGTGGCTCACAAGTTGGCTTCTCAGCTACCACAATACAGAATGAGCAGCTGTGGGTGCCCTTTAGTGACTCAGTACTGGAGGAGGCCTCCTCTCAGGAGTTATGGGATGCAAATTCAAGTTGAAGCACAGTTAGTCCACCCCAGCCCAGGCAGAAAGCCAGAGGAGGCTGCCTTGCTTTTTGGCAAATGGGCCACATGAAAGCCACCATAAATAGTTCTGGATATGGGAACAGATACTGGACGCTTGATTCAAGCAAGGGGTCTACTGCCCACAGCATGGGAACCACTGCTACAATATTGTAGACACCTACCTTTTTTATTAGAAATCCTCCCTTCTGGACATGGGTCACAATCGTAGCAACAGAATGGCTCTCCTTCCTTCTTTTTGCTAACATAGCCTGGATGGCACTTGTCATTACACACTGAAGAGGGGGCCTTCTGTCCATAAACAGAAAGGAGGAAAACATACTTAGTGCATGCTTATCTCAATGAATGATTCACACAGAACACAATTCCATCAGAGAGATAATTTTGTATGCAGTACATGTTGATCCTTTCTGGGAGCTATAACAATTAGTCCCAAAATTCACTTTTGTTAGAAATGCTTTTTGCCTTAGTTCTGTACAACTACAGTGGTGCCTCGCAAGACAAAATTAATTCATTCCGCAAGTTCTTTCGTCTTGCGAGTTTTTCGTCTTGCGAAGCACGGTTTCCCATAGGAATGCATTGAAAATCAATTAATGCGTTCCTATGGAAACCGCCTTCAGACCAGGTCCGGGGACAGTCTGTCCCCCAACCTCTTCTGAAGGCTGGGGGGGGCGGACAAGGGCTTTTCTTCCCACCCCCAGCATTTTAAAAAAAACCCAGGACAGCAGAGGACTTCTCCGCTGGCCCGAGGTTTTTTAAAATGCTGGCGGGCGGCAGCGAAGGCAGCCCCGGGGCGATTTAAGACAGTCCCGGGGCGATTTAAAAGCCCCCGGGAAGGCAGGCAGGGGGGGACAAAGACTTTTGCCCCCCGCCCGCCTTTGGAAGAGGTCCAGGACCTCTTCTGAAGGTGGGCGGGGGCAAAAGTCTTTGCTCCCCCCCCCCGCCTGCCTTCAAAAGCGGTCCGGGATAGCGGGAAGCGCTTCCCTGCTACCCCGGACCGCTTTTAAAATGCTGGCGGTGGGGAGCAAAGCCTTTCGCCCCCGCCGGCCTTCCTGGACCTCTTCCGAAGGCGGGCGGGGGGCAAAAGTCTTTGCTCCAACCCGCCTGCCTTCAAAAGCCGTCGGGGGCTTTTAAATTGCCCCGGGACAGTCCCAGGGCGATTTAAAAGCCCCCGGGAAGGCAGGCAGGGGGGACAAAGACTTTTGCCCCCCGCCAGCCTTCAGAAGAGGTCCTGGACCTCTTCCGAAGGCGGGCGGGGGGCAAAAGTCTTTGCTTCCCCCGCCTGCCTTCAAAAGCCGTCCGGGATAGTGGGAAGCGCTTCCCTGCTATCCCGGACCGCTTTTAAAATGCTGGCGGTGGGGAGCAAAACCTTTCGCCCCCGCCGGCCTTCCTGGACCTCTTCTGAAGTCCGGAGGGGGGGGAAAGGCTTTGCTCCCCACCGCCAGCATTTAAAAGAGGTCCCCGGATATTTCCCTACGGGCTTTCGTCTTGCGAAGCAAGCCCATAGGGAAAATCGTCTAGCGAAGCGACGCAAAAACCGAAAAACCCTTTCGTCTTGCGGGTTTTTCGTCTTGTGAGGCATTCGTCTTGCGGGGCACCACTGTAGTTGAAAGCCAGATTGATTTTGGGGACAGTACATCTGTATGATGGGTGGCAATTTGTTTTGATACCTTATACAGTTCTGTTAGTGAACAGCTTCGTTTTCTGGTGTTACAGTACATTTTTGGTAGAGCAGAAGGGGTGATTTGTTATAGCAGTTTGGTGACTGTGTGGAGTGATTGGGTGGATGGCGAGTTTATGGATGTACACGATGAATGAGCCTGGAAGTTGACTTTGAACTCAATAAAAGACATAGCCTATCCATTTATGGTCTCTATTTCACATAAGTTTCGCAATACCTGCTTTCTTTGATGCATCTCTAGATCTCTTTGTGGAACAATAATGGAATGCATACTGCTAGTGAAATACATAGTTTTGTCTCACTGAATTTATTCTTTCATTTCATGAAAAAGAAACATTCAGCAAAATGAGGGTTTTAAAAAAACAAGGGGGTTGTTTTCTTTTTTGCTTACAGTATATTTGCTTATGCTCAGATATTTTTTTTAAAAAAATGGATGTATGAAAGTACAATGAGATGTGTGATAACTGGATGAGTAGTGAATATTGTACTCAACATTAATATTTTGTACTTAGAACTAAAATTCAGACTCTACCTGGTTAAACATGCTATGCCATGTGATCATCTCATCATGAACGGTCAGCCCTCTGCCTGCCCATGGATCCAGCCTTCCTACTTTCACCCTTGAGAAAGATCTATTTTGGAAAGTTACCCAGTTTATAACATCAAATCCACTTTCTAATTCACCTTTCTCATCCAATGACACTTGGTCCCCAGCACTGTTGTTGAAAGAGATTCTCCTCAAGAAAGGATGGAGCTACAATCAAAGAGGTAAAAGCAGCTTTAAAAAGTTATAGAATGGGAAACAATATAAATATTTTTGTTCTGCATCCAACTTTCTTTATTATCCATAGAATATAGAATATTGATAACCTGTCTCACCAGGACCTACAAGGCAACTGAACAGTGAAATAAAGAAGACTACTTAAGACATAATTACACAATAAAAACCGTAAAAAAGAAATAAATCCAGAACAGTAGCAATAAAATAAGAGAGTTATCAATGACTATAACTAATTTGCAGTTTTCTTAAATTATGTGTAAAAGTTGTACTCTAAAACTCATCAGCAACAGGTCCACATCAAAAAGGACTTCACCAAGACAACTTAGAAGGCCCTACTTTGTTTATCCTCCCACTGCATTTCAGATTGGGGGAGGGTATGGAGGGTAGTTACAATGATGATCTGAATTAATAGGTAGTAGGGGGCCATTGAGATAATCTTGGCCCAAACAATACAAGCTGCTAAATGAACTGGGTCCTAAAAACCATCTGGTTACCAAGGTTACCAAGGCCATGGTCTAAGGGCCCAAGATGCAGCAACATTGCTGAAGTTAATCAGGCCTGGGTTTAGTTGGAGTGTAAACCTATGTAATGAAAGTTTCCATTTGTTCCATGAGGGAAGAAAGGCAAGATAAAAATGGACTAAATAAATAAATAAATTTGAGCACTCAGTTTATGTGTGTAACTCTAATCACTCATTTCCTCCATATTCAAATCTGTTGTCAATTTGAGACATTGCATTTTTTCAAGCATGTGTGCTATTCTATAGCATTGAGGATGAAGACATGTTCCCTTCCTTCCTTCCTTCCTTCCTTCCTTCCTTCCTTCCTTCCTTCCTTTTTTTTAATTTATTTTTTGGCAAGCTACTAGCAGAAAGGAGATTTCTCACTTCTCTAATATTTCAGAATAAATGTTTATTTGTTCATTTTCAAACAATCTCTCTTGCCCGTTTTCACTCATATGGATCTGGTACAGACATAATGCTTGATGTTGGCAATCCATAAATTCCAGAGGCAAGTATTTAATTGTGCTTTCCCTCCCTCCTGCTCCTGCATTATTTATAGAACACAAAAATCTCATTCTCTTCCCTTGATTGCCTTTAGTCAGGACTTACTATCCCAACTGCCTGAGAAGAAGGGGAATGTATCCTGTGCTATATGTATTTCATGAAAAAAGAAACTGAGAAATTTCACTTGCAATATTATGGGTTGTATCCAATGTTTATCCAACACAGAGTTGATCCATGGAAATTAATAGGACTAACTTAAGTCCACTTATTTCAATGGATCTTTTCTGAGTTGAACTTAGTTGGGTACAACCCTATAAGGCATTTTGTCAGTTGTCAGATTAGTTGAACATAATAGTATTCTGCATTTTCTAATCATATCTGTAGAGTTGCCTTGGCAACGAGTTAGTACCTGCCACGGCCGCACATTTGGAAGTATTGTCACAGCTCTGTGCTTGGAGTTCAGTGAGTACATGGCATGCAAAGCATGTGCTATGACATAGGCAGCATTGTATACACTGTAGCTTTGGGGGGTCATGCTCATTTCAAAAACTGGTGTAGCAAGGCTCTCCAACCTTTCCTTCCCAGTGCAGGCCCCATCGTTCTCTCCAGGGGAATCTAACAATACACAGTGAAATGCTTGTTCCCAGAAGTCTCTTATGAAATTGTCCCCACTGCATGGTTTAAAGATGTGAAGGAAATTGTAAAATTCCCAGACCTCAGTAGAGTGCACTGCAAAGGACAAAGCTCCTTGGAAGAGTGTTATATTCCAGTCCCTTTGATACTGTAATGCTGGGAAGTCCCATGCAGCGGTCATAATCCACACTCTGCCTAGAGATGCCCCAGACATATCTTCACTTTCTACTTGGTACAGCAAGAATATTAAACCCACCATAGACAATGTTTCTGCATATACAATAACTGCCTTTGCTTTCCTGTCTTTGTCAAGGCTGGTCGTCTCCCATGCCTCTTGGTAGCCATCGAGTAATTCAGAGACATCTGTCAATGGTGGCATTCTGTCTGTGAAAGCCAAGCAGATGCCATTATGGGAAAGCTTTGGCATCAAGATCTGCACAAAATCCTCTCCTTTATCATCAGCCAGTGTGATAATCCCAGCCCACGTCCACTGGAAATGCAAAAGTAGTTGGATAATTCCAGTGTACTGATTTTCTTCATTGGGGACCACTCGGTATATGAAAGGGTATTGGATTTTAGCATCCAGAGAAGAACCAAATAAATAATAAGAGACCTGAGAAACAGTATACACAGATAAAAGTATATTAGTGATTGTGTGCTTTCAGATATAGTGTGGACATATTTTAACTCTATTTTTCTGCTGTTAACCTCAGAATGAAGGCTCAAGAGGCATAACTGTGGTGAAAGATTATAATTCATTAGTTTGAGGGTATGCAGCAGTACCATAAACTGTCAAAGAAACGACATGTGGGAACTTATGGGGAAAGAAAGAGAAATATTCTCTTTCACCCAACCTAGGAAAGAGTGTCCTGGCTTGGTGTTCATCATAATTAAATTGAGTGATATGGTCCTGTGATTACCAGTGAGTGTGTGGTACATAATTTGTGCATGTCACTCCTGCTATCTGCCATTCCACTGGGCAAACACTTAAGGTCTCAAGAGCATCAGACCAAACCAACCACCTCCCCATGCTAGCAGCCAGAGAAATGTGATAAAAATTGCCTTGCCGAGGAGTAGCTCAGTATGCTTAGCTAGGCTTACTTTCATCCTGCCCACATGTAATGCCAATTGTGAGATCAGAAGCCATTTAGCCAAATTATAAACACTCAGCTCCAAATATTCCAATTGCAAGGCAATGTGGAATTAGCAAAAAAGAAAGATAAAGGGGGGAGAGACTCAGGAGCCAAATAAGGAGTACCCATAAATGTTAGACAGTGACTGACTAATCCCACAGTACTCAGGGTGGGCAGGCAGCATGTTGTGCTGAACACAGAGGTTTCTGGGATGGGTCTAGCCCTTAGAAAGTTAAGTACCAACCCAACACTGGGCTCCATGAATTCTCACTGTCACCCTCCATTTTAGAGGAAGTCCCTTGAGACTTTCTACTCCATTGAATACGGCAGATTTCCCCCCATTATATGGACAAGGGGCAGCATATCTGTAAAACTGCAGTGTCTTACATGCATATCCTACCTGAGGAATCTTGTACGCATTTAAGAATGTGGCCATGTATTGAGAGACTTCAGAGTCAAGTCCCCCAATGGCAGCTATCAGATTCTTCTGTGTGTCACACTTATAGTTAGGGACAATCTCTTTCAGGCTAAAGAGAAGATTCAGAGTAGTCTGATACGTCATCTTGGCATTGAAGTAGCTGTCATAGATGTGAAATCCCAATGAAACATTTGGTAAGATCCTGAGATTCTCATTGATCTCCTTCAGTGCAAATACCAAGGACAGTACATGCTGGAAGTTTTTTGTCACTACACTGCAATAAAAATATATACCACATTAAATCAATATTTTAGACCTCATGAATAACTGTTCTTGCAAAACAAAAAAAATTCCTTCCAGTAGCACCTTAAAGACCAACTAAGTTAGTTCTTGGTATGAGCTTTCGTGTGCATGCACACTTCTTCAGATACACTGAAACAGAAGTTTCCAGACCCTTCTATATAGTGAGACAAAGCCACTTTTCACCTGCTCACCCCTTGCTTTTTCCTGTAATACCTATTGCAGTTGTTAAGAGTCGTCAACAGGCTCATCACAGCTATCTGCCCATCACCCATTCCCACCACCATTCTGAGTAATACCCCTCCCCACCTTCTCACTATATAGAAGGGTCTGGAAACTTCTGTTTCAGTGTATCTGAAGAAGTGTGCATGCACACGAAAGCTCATACCAAGAACTAACTTAGTTGGCCTTTAAGGTGCTACTGGAAGGAATTTTTTTTGTTTTGACTGTGGCAGACCAACACGGCTACCTATCTGTAACTGTTGTAAAGACATCTGTTTTTGGGTCTGACATCCTTTTCATCAGTACTGCCATATGTATCTTCCAAAGCAATGTGTATATGATCTCAAACTACAAATAACTGAAACAAAAATAGATGGGATCGCTTTAAGAGGATGGCTCTTTTATGTCTGTGAGCTGCTTGCCTTCTTATTAATTTAAGCAAACTTTTTGAATTTGAAAAGAGAGAGGGAGATGGGTTGATACTGTTCTTAAACATTTTATACTATTCATATTTCTGGAGCTCTGTTGATAATAAAGCAAGCAAGGGAGAATTTTGTATCCAAACAAACTTCAATTGATTCTGCATTCAACCAATATTGTTATATCTGCTGTTGAAATAATCTATGAATGGGTGTCATGCTCTCTCAAAATCTACTTTAAACTATGAACCATTGCTGCAACGATTATTTCAACTTATTTTTCTTACTAAGAAAAAATTAACCAGAAAACTTACCATTAAGAGGAATATAAATTGAAAACATGTTTGAACAGTGTGGGTTCTAGGGGCAGCAAAGAACATCAGCTAGTGTGTGCTTCAATAAAATCTGCCCTGCATAATGAAAAGTTGTGTAATTTTGTTTGTGAAAAAATGAAATTACTTTATAGGAAATCAGGGAACCATGATGCTGCTTAATTAAAATGTAACTCACATTTACATTGTGCACACAATAGACCCCATTGTGCCTCAGTGGAATATTGAATTCCAGGACTGCCCATAATTTGCCAGGCTACAATATAGATAAATAGTTACGTTATAAATTTCATCATCCTGACCAGCACCTTCTCAAAGCACTGCCGAAAACATTCAGTCATGAAATCAAGATTCTAAATACTCTCTCACCAGCTGTGGATATTTATAATTAAATCACAATGTGTTCATTTTAAAATAGAGAATGCAATTCATAGTGAAAGGGGTAATCAAAGGAAGGACTTATGAAAAATACCAGAAATTGAGATTGTACCACAAAAGTACAATAATGCTGCATTATTTGCCACCCCGGCTACAGGCAAAAATGGGATAAAGAAGAAACTACAGTGATTGGCAGGGGAAAGCAGAAAGATGATGAATGCATTACAAAAGATAGAGAATAACTGAAGATAAAATTCAATGGATATTATGTAAACCTTAAATAACTGTTGGGCAGCAGAAATTGATAGACCTGACAAGCTGTGGAAGACTTTGGCTCTCAAATTTCAGCAGCACACTATACAATGCTGAAATTCCTCTCCCCTCCAGCTGTCTCCACTCATATTCCATTCTACAGTATTATTTTGGTGTGCCCTGAAGTGCTGTGCCCAGTGTTTCTACACTGGTCATACCACTCTGAAAACGCCTTTTTGACAAGTGTATATGGCTTCCCTAGATATCACCCTCTGCTTTTGCCTTCATGGGATGTGTCCTTGGACTCTGGATGTTGTATTTTTTGCTGTATGAACATGGATGGATGTGTGTGAAGAGTGGGTGTGTAGAAATATCTTGACATTTGCATGACTGGAAGGTAGCCTACTCTACAGAGCCAAGAATAATTTCTACTGTTCCACCCAATTTTAGCTCTGGCAAAGTCCATGGACTCAGTGCCCTTTGGCCCTACCCATCACTGTAATACAGCCCCTGGGAAGATGTTTCATAAGGGAACATGGCACCTGAACTGATATTTTTTCCCCACTTCATATCAATGGGAGTAGTATAAACTGTATGTTAGTATTTTATGAGAGACAGGAAGTTCCTTACACAGGATCCTGAATAAGCATTGTATTGGGGTGTTGATTGAATTCTATGGTGCCAAAAAATATGAAAAACTGTGAAGAAATACCACCAATGATAATGTCACCTGGATGATAATACTCATGTGGGATCTGGAAGGGATCACTCCTCCTGCAAATAATTGGGTGCGTCCTGCACTCAGTCAGAGGGTGAAACACCAACCGCAAAATCAGTAGCCACAGCAACAAAAACAGCATTGCAAACATAACCGAGAATCCTTTTTCCCCCCTTGAGCAAAATCCTAATATCAGTTGTCTCCTGACACTGTTGGTCAACAGTGATACTTTCTCTAAAACTTTCAGCTGCCTTTCATGTTCACAGTCTGTCCTCAAGAGCTCTGAAAGGAACAAGCATATTTTACAGTATATGTATTTTCATCTTGATTCTGCAAGTAGTCATTGAAAATCCATGTTGCTTTGGGCAAGAAAGCAGATAACCATAATTTGAGATAATTGCAAGGTTCACAGCTGCATCCCCAAGGCATTCTGCTCATGGGCAGCAGAATAGCTGAAGAAAACTTGTTTACTGGGTGGTGTCTCATATCTGTTTCCCTATTGAATCAAGAGCAGGGAAAATCATCCAGAATAGACAAGATTTGGAATGAAGCCATAGAGCAGTGATAAGGAACCTGTGGCCCTTACATATGTTATGGAACCCCAAATTCTATCAACCCCAGCCACAGGGCCAGCCAACCTATCAAACAAGGGGAGGCAACTGCCTCAGTCATTAGGATCAATAGGGAGAACAGATCCCATACACTACTATCCCTAGTACTTCAAGGCTACCACAAAAGTGCCTGGCTTAAAACTGTCTACCAAAAACTCCACTCTTGTGGCCTATCCACACAACACCTACTCACTATGGGCCTTACCAAAGCAAACAGTCTAATTTGTCAATAATAATAATAATAATAATAATAATAATAATAATAATAATAATAATAATTTATTATTTATACCCTGCCCATCTGGCTGGGCTTCCCCAGCCACTCTGGGCGGCTTCCAAAAGATTAAAATACTGTGATACATCAAACATTAAAAGCTTCCCTAAACAGGGCTGCCTTCAGATGTCTTCTAAAAGTCTGGTAGTTGTTGTTCTCTTTGACATCTGGTGGGAGGGCGTTCCACAGGGAGGGCGCCACTACCGAGAAGGCCCTCTGCCTGGTTCCCTGTAACTTGGCTTCTCACAGTGAGGGAACCACCAGAAGGCCCTTGGTGCAATGTCTAAAAGGCCCTCGGTGCAATGTCTAAAAGATGGTATGCTCATGGTATGATCATTTTCCATCTTCCCATTTTGATTCTCTGGCTCCATACCTGCACAAACTAGCTATCCCCAAATACAGACGTGCTTTCACACTCACAAGACTGAACCTTTTGCCATCTGCTTTACTTTAGGGCCGATTCCAAAAGATCCCGCATGAGAAACGCCTTTGCTCCTGTGGAGACGGTAGCACCAAAACAGCGGCACACATCCTCCTGTCTTGCACTCTCTACAAAGACCTGAGGAACGAATCACCCCACTTGTACTGACCACCCCACTCGTACTGACCATCCCAGGGTGCACAACCACTGCCACAGTGTCCTTTCTACTGTCAGACCAAAAGGAGCAGATAACAGCAAAGGTTGCTAGGTTCTTAGCAGGGGCAATCAGAATAAGGGCCACTATCTGACTGTTGATTCAGGACCCTAAACTGTGTTTTTATACTAATTTTCATTTTTTCTGTGTATATTGTAATGTTTTATTGTTGCTATTGTTGCTAATGCAATAAAGTTTCTATCATGGAACTGCCTCAGGCATCAGGATCCAAAGGGAGAACAGAGCTTTATTCCTCCATTGTTCCTGATGTAGATCTTCACCCCTTCCTTCTTGTCAGAGAGGGAACACCATGTTGTGGTATTCCTCAGGTGCCGAAATGTCTTGGCCTGGCCTTGCTCAGCCACTATAGGCAATGGTCAGGGATTATGAGAGATGTAGTCCAAAAGACCAGAGATTCCCTATTCCAGTAACTGGTCAGCTCATGCTTGGAACAGAAATGCTAGAATCATTAATGCATTTCCTCTGCTCTCATGCAAAGCATTGCAATTGTGTACATGTATATATTGTTCACTGCCTAGATATTTTATATAAGTGGGTCCAATTGCTTATTGGATTATGGTCCATGCAATGTTAACAGAAGTCATGGAAATGTAAGCAAAGCAGTTGAGTGTAAACAGCCTGTTATAAGGCACAGAGGCTTTGAAACACCGTTTAACTTTTCTTGATGGCCTATCTTCTTAATTATTTTAATCTTTTTACATTTCTAGTTGTCTCCCTCACACTTTTTGTTCGTATCTTGATAGCCACCAACTTGCATAGCTTTAAAAGAGGAATAGACAAATTCAAATATATGGCTATGAATGGCTTCTAACTTTAAGGGCTATGATTTACCACCATTTATATGTTTCTCAAGGCAGTAGCTTGATGTTGTAATTGGGGATAATGCTGTTGCACTCAGTTCCTGTATGTGTGCTTCCCACAAGCATTTGGTGTTGCTGGACTAGATGGGTTATTGGCCCAATCCCCATAGGTTGCACCCATGAGGAGTTGCAGATATCATTCCAGAAATCAACATTTTTTGTACTGCAGCCAAGAATTCAGTAAACATGTCTAGCTTGTTGGTCTTGCAGTAACATGATCAGCTTTGGTGTTGGACATCTGGGTTCACTTCCCAGAAAATTTTATGGAAATGGGTTTATAGATTAAAAGATGATACCAAGCTTGCAAGCAAAAGATACCAGCTTCAGTCCTCTGTACCGCTGCAAAGGATAGTAAAGATTCCTGGTTGTGAGGCTTAAGTCCAATCAGTGGATACAATCAATGGATACAAACAAATTCTTCTGATTCAAATGGATTTTTATATGTATTAAAAATCACTTTTACCTCACTGTTTAGCCAAAATGGATTGCAGAGCACTTTACAAAAATCAGTAGTGAAATGGTTGTAGTCTTCAAGTTTATAATCTTAATGGACATGACACACGAAGCAAGAAGATGTGAGGTATGATGAATAAATCAAACTCAGGCACTATTTCTTAATAATTAAAGTTGTCATTGAACCATTCATTGGACCAATGGCATCACACAAAGGTAAGGTAAAGGTTAAGGTACCCCTGCCCGTACGGGCCAGTCGTGTCCGACTCTAGGGTTGCATGCTCATCTCGCTCTAGAGGCCTTGAGCCGGCGCCGTCCGAAGACACTTCCGGGTCACGTGGCCAGCATGATGAAGCTGCAGCTGGCAAGCCAGCACCAGCACAGCACATGGAAACGCCGTTTACCTTCCCGCTATAAAGTGGTACCTATTTATCTACTTGCACTTAAGAGTGCTTTTGAACTGCTAGGTGGGCAGGAGCTGGGACCGAATGACGGGAGCTCACCCCGCCACGGGGATTCGAACTGCCGACCATACGATCGGCAAGTCCTAGGCACTGAGGTTTTACCCACAGCGCCACCCGCGTCCCACCTCACACAAAGGTAGTCTGCCAATATTATACATGAGGCCATCTCTGACTATTTGAAGCAAATGTATGCTCATCTCTTTTTCACCATTTTATTTCGAACAATCAAATGACATCATAAAGGCAACAACAGTGAAGAACACTATCTAAGTTTTGAATCCTTAGTTATTTCTCCTTGTTATATGTTCCTTGCAGTTTAGCTCAGGCCTCAGGGCAATTATATAACATTTTGGGGCAAATATACAACCCAGTAAACCAGCACTAGAGGCTAAGATAGAGAAGATCTCCACAGCCACCGTGTATTTTCCCTTTGTGCTCAGGTAAGTTGGCACAAAAGAGACCCACACACTGCAAAACACCAACATGCTGAAAGTGATGAACTTGGCTTCATTAAAAGTACTGGGCAATGCCCTAGCAAGAAAAGCTACAACAAAGCTGACAAGAGCCAGAAATCCCAGGTATACAAGCACAGAATAAAACATAGGGACAGACCCTTCATTACATTCAACCACAATTTCTTTAGGCAAAGAGTCCATGTCCAAATGTGGGAATGGAGGAGCAGTAAGGAGCCACACAGTGCAAAGAGCTCCTTGAATGGCAGTGCAGGAGAAAACAATAGAAGTTGTCAGTCTTTTCCCCACCCAGTTCCTCATCCTGGATCCTGGTCGTGTGGCCATGAACGCCAAAATCACTGTGATGGTTTTTGCCAACACAGAAGAAACAGCCACGGTGAAGATGAGACCGAAAACAGTTTGTCGTAGAAGGCAAGTTGTTTTTTGAGGCTGGCCAATGAAGAGCAAGGAGCAGAGGAAGCACAGCAGGAGGGCAATAAGCAGAGTGTAGGTTAGACCCCGATTATTGGCTTTGACAATGGGACTGTTGTGGTGTTTAATGAATATTCCTAATACCAAAGCAGTGATGACAGAAAATGAAAGTGCCATGAAAATTAAATTGATGCTTAAAGCATCATCATATGACAGAAAATGCAAAACCTTGGGAAGGCATCCATCTTGGTCTCCATTTGGATACTGATCTTCTGGACATTTGATACAATTGTCCATTTCTGGAGCAGAAAGGAACAGTGATTTATCCATCTCCCAAACAAATACGTATGAATCTGACTTTCCTCGCTGGAATTATGGGAAAGCAATTTGCACAATCCCACAGAAAGAGTTTTGCTCATTTTACAAACATCAAATAAGAAAAAAGAAAACAAGGCAAAACACATATCTTGTTGACTCCCCCCTTCCCCTTTGCGGATGCTTATGTTATAACTATTCCCCCTGCATCTCCTTTATAATTCCAGTTTTTACTAATCCTTGATTATTTCTTATTTCATTTTTTAAACTACAAGTTTTACATCAATCCTACTAATGAATTTAGTTGTTTACAATATTTTTTCAAATAACTTATATACTTTCCCCATTCTTTATTAAAAGTTAGCTCTTCCTTGTTTCTAATTCTTCCTGTGAGTTTTGCCATTTCGGCATAGTCTATTAGTTTTATCTGCCACTCTTTCTTGGTTGGAACTGTATCTTCTTTCCATCTCTGGGCTAGCAGCATCCTGGCAGCAGTTGTTACATACGCAAAAAGTTTTTTTTCTGATCCGCTGGTATCTCCACACCAATTGAATAGTTTATGACAATATGTCCTTTTATGCATATAATAGTCCCATCTTTAAACACAATGGTTAATATTACCATATAGGAAACTTTCTACTCTACAAACTTAACTGAGTCAATCTGATGGTAGACACCTACCTGTTTGTTTAGAAATCTTTCCTTTGGGACATGCGTCGCAATCATAGCAACAGAATGGCTCCCCCTCCTTCTTTTTCCTAACAGAACCTGGACGGCAGTTGTCATTACACACAGAGCGGGGATGCATCTGTCCACAAATGCAAGGCAGGAAATGTTTACTCCATGCTTTGTAAATGCTATTCCCACAAAAACTAATGGCATCAGAAAAAAGGAACATTCTGTATATAAAATATTTTCATATTTCTATTTGTCAGTTAGGGACGCAGGTGGCGCTGTGGGTTAAAGCCTCAGCGCCTAGTTCGAAAGCACCTCCGGGTGCAAGTAGATAAATAGGGACCGCTTATCAGCGGGAAGGTAAACGGCGTTTCCGTGTGCAGCTCTGGCTCGCCAGAGCAGCGATGTCACGCTGGCCACGTGACCCGGAAGTGTCTCCGGACAGCGCTGGCCCCTGGCCTCTTAAGTGAGATGGGCGCACAACCCCAGAGTCTGTCAAGACTGGCCCATACGGGCAGGGGTACCTTTACCTTTATGTGTCAGTTTGCATTTTTTTGATGCAAAAAGTTTTGATCTAATGTGTAAAGATCTTTTCTATTATAATTAATTCAAGAGGGTTCTGGAAGCTTCTCTGTGTGATACAAGCTGGTGCAAGCTGGAAGTTTCTAGCTAACAAGCAAATTTCTATTTTGCCTAGAAACAAGCAGAAGGTTCCTGATATTTGGGTTATTCCTTCAGGGAAGCTGAACAGCTGGTTTAAACTGGTTCTGTTATCTCTTTCACTCAAGGTCATGCTGACTATAATAATAGGCCAGGAGGAGCCTGGTTTCCACTTTCTGCCTCCCTTTCCTTCTGGTGTGGTGTTCTGTACATAGTATGTTTATGTGCTAAGGTTTTAGATTTATTGTGAATTCAAGCTAATTTTGGTGGGGTTTTTTACTATAACTGGATTTCCTATGGACTGTGCCGTGAAGATATCGGATTTGTGACCTTTTTTAATATATTTTTTAAAAAAATATTCAGTACAAATTAAAATACATACATATTCACAACAAAAGAAAATACAAAAGAAAAAGAAAATACATCTATCCAAGGAAAAGGAATTAGAGAATATTTTGTCTCTTTTCATATTTACAGTTATTTATACCTCTATAAAATGCTATTCATGATAACACAGTGAAATGAAATGTAAGATGTCGGAAAAAAGAAAAAAGGAACAAAGAAAGAATAAAGAAGTAAAAGAAAAAATCATATGTGAAATTTTTTAAAAGTAGACAAGTACTCACAATACATAGCCATTTCCCATCTATATTTATATTCAGTTGTATAATTTCATCTTGTCCTTATCTACCTTAAATAAATTGTTTCTTTTGAAAGAAAAGAAAAAACAGAAAAAGGGGGGGAGAGAAAAAAGAAAGAAAAGAAAAAAAGACTTCCACCGTTTACCTCACGCGTTTTTAATAATCTGTTCTTCAGAGCCACTATTCTTCATATTTTCCCTTTGGATTTCCTTATTGTCTCACTTTATATTTTTTATATTATGCACAAGATTATTCTAAACACAACCAGATTTTTGTAGTTGAGCCCTGGTTTTGTAAATAATCATTTAAGCACTCCCATTGCTTCATAACCATAGTTTTGGATTTTCTCCTTATTATATCTGTCAATTTTGCTAATTCCAGGTACTCGCAAAGTTTCCCCAACCATTCTCTTTTTGTTGGGATGCTTTCCTCTTTCCAATAGCTAGCAATCAAAATTCTTGCCGCTGTTATATTATATATAGAAAATGCGTGAAGATAGGAAAAATGGATGATTGATGGAGGTGCTGGTGCAAGTTCAAAAATTGGAAATTTGTAAACATGGTTGTATGGACTTATTTGTAAAGGAAAAAATTAATTAAAAATTTATTTTTTAAAAAAATCTTGCCGCTGTTGTCGCGTATAGACCATTTGTGACCATTATGCTCATTTGCCTTCAGTAGTAGTAAAGTTCTGCTGGAGGAAGCTAATTGCCTCTGGTCTATTTCTGAGGAATCCTGCAACATGTTTAAGATTATACTCTGCTAGCTGTATGTTGGGGACTGTTCTGGATCAATGTGAATAGAATCAATGACACTGGGGCATAGGAACAGAAGAAGAACCTTGCTGGATCAAATCCAACATCTTGTTCTCACACTGGTCAACCAGGTGTCCATGAGAATCCTGCAAGCAGGATCCAAAGGCATACTGCACTGTAACTCTTCAACCAGTGGCGTGGCATGGCGTGGCAGTGGGGGCAGGCACATTTTTTGGAGGGGGTGTGACCAGGCACCCCCATGACAGACGCCTTCATTGAAGCCTGGCTCTGGCCCACAAGGGAGCTGCCTACTCCTAGTCGCAGCTCTGCTCCCATTCTCAGGCCCCACTGGGTGCAGTGGGCTCCCAGATCCAAACTCCATTCAAGAGCAGACCTGTTGCTGGATGAGTCAGCCTGAGCTTGGCAGAGGAGGAAAAAAAATTACAATATATTTGAGTCACATGACCCTTTTGATTGACTAATCAGATTGTCTATCACATTCTCATATTAAAATGAGTATTCTTACAATTTCCTTCTTGTCTCCAGTGACTCAGTTAACCTCCCACCTCAGTTAACCACCACTGTATCATAACTCCAGTAATCCTAGAAGATTTTGCTATAGTATTGTGTCCATATGAGTAGCTTTCTGTCTGTGAGGGTGAACTCTGAGGCAGGAGCTTTCTTTGTTCTAAGATCTGGAGATTTAATATGTGGAATACCTGTTTAAAAAAGATTTGTCAACTGCCTTGAAGACAAAGATCTATCAACTAAAGAAATAATCTAGCATTCATACTGGAACCACCATGACTGATGTTTTTGTACATAGATCCAATATGCACAATCCCAATCAAAATCTACCTGATTAAACATGCTGTGCCATGTGATGACATCTTCATTGATTGTGAACTCTCTGTCAGTTAAGGTCCATGGATCCATCCTTCCCACTTTTACCCTTGAAAAGGATTTGTTAGGGAAAGTAACCCAATTTATAATATCAAGTCCACTTTCCAGTTCACCTTTCTCATTCAAAGACACCAGGTCCCCAGCACTGTTGTTAAATGAGATTCTCCTCAAGAAATGGTGAAGCTATAATCAAAGAGATAAAAGCTCTTTTTTTCTTTACAAAACATCACTGTCCTGATGACACCAAGATCTATTTTTCCTTTCCACCTAAATGCAATAAAGCTGATTTTGAAAAGTGCTCAGAAACTTTAACTAGTACAAAGAGCTGCAGCCAGATTGCTGGACTGGACTGCATATAGGGAGCATATTTTATAAGACTGGTGTGGGAACTGCCCTAAGCCCTAGAAAATAACAAATGATAGGATATTGATCATTTGGGATATGAAGGGAATACAAGCTGCAGAGGAATTCCTGGGCAAGCCTATGCAAAATGACCTGGCCAATATTAATGGGTGCCAAGACTTCTGCTAAACACCACTGAGTGAGCTGAAAACACCTCATCCCTAAGGAGTTGGTGCCTATGACCCCTAGTCTCCAGAATTAAGAAAAGTTTGGCTAGGTAGAAATTGGTGTAGATACAGTATTGAACTCCTTGACAAGAAGGAAAGTGGATAGAATTCTAAGGAAGAGAAAACTAGCTGTGAAATTTGCACTAGAGGTGTAAAATATTCTCTACAATGGTTACTTCTCACATAGTTGAACATACTGTTAGTAGAAACATTATGTTCATGTCTGTAGAGACGTTTGGATTCTGAAGTTGTACCTGGTATGGATGTGGATTTCGAACAGCTGTCACTGCTGTGTGCACTTGATTCCAGGAGTCCATGGCATCTAAAGCATGAGCTATGGCATAGACAGCATTGTATATACTGTAGCTTTGCGGAGTCATGCTCATTTCAAAAAATGGCCCAGGAAGGCTCTCCAGCTTCTCCTTCCCAGTGCAGGCGCCAGTGCTCTCTCCAACCACAGATGGATCTATAAATAAACAGCTGAAAGCCTGCTCCCAAAAGTCCCTGATAAAATTGTCGCCATGCTGTGAGTAAGGATTTACTCTCAGAAGGAAACTGTCGAATTCCTGTACCACATTGGTGTGAACTGCAAAAGACAGAGCTCCCTGGAAGACTTCTCTGTCAAATCTTTTGTGAAACTCTATGGCTGGGAAATCCCATTGGGCTGTCATAATCCACACTTTGCCTATAGTCACATTTGTCTTATCATCTGTCTCTACTTGGTACATCAAGAATATAAAAAACAATGAGAACTGTGTCTCAGCAAATAGAATAAGTGTTTTTACTGTGTTGTTGTTAACAAGTTGTAGTTTATTTACTGTCTTTTCATGCTCAGGAATTATTTCAGAGAAGTCTGTCAGCAATGGCATTCTGTCAATGAATGCAGTACAGATGCCACTCTCTGAAAGCATTGGCATCAAGATCTGCAGAAAATTCTCTCCTCTATCATCCTCCAGCATGACAATCCCAACCCATGTCCACTGGAAATGCAAAAGGAGGTGAACGATTCCTTGGTACTGATTCTCTTCATTTGGAACAATTCGGTATAGGAACGGGAAGTGGGTTTCAGCACTTGAAGGACCAAACAAGTAATAAGAGATCTAAGCATAAGCAAATGCATTACTGAAATTAAGTGTACTTTGAGAGATAATATAATGCAGAAATACTTATTAAGAAGTTTATTTTAGAACTGGTTTATCACCACTACTTGATGTTATTCCAAAACATGATATGATGGGTACTCACACTTGACTCCGTATGTTACATCATAGGGACTGAGCAAGCATAGGCATGGTTGCTCCTATTCCCCACTCTCTCCACTTGCAGTTTCTAGCTCATCAGAATGCACAACAGATGCATCTCACCTTTTCTCTAAAGCACTTTTTCTTTATGCAGTATCTGTAAAAATCCACCTGCCTCACATGCATATGCTACCTGAGGAATCTTGTAGATGCTTAAGCTGGTGGCCATGTAAAGAGTGGTTTTAGAGTCAAGTCCCCCAATGACTGCTATCAGATTCTTCTGTGTGCCACACTTGTAGTTGGGGATTGTCCTTTTCTGGCTAAAAAGAAGGTTCAGAGTTGTTTGAAATGTCAACTTTTCATTGAAGTAGCTGTCATAGATATGAAATCCCAATGTAACATTTGGCAAAATCCTGGGATTCTCGTTGATCTCCTTCATTGCAAATACCAAGGCCAGGACATGCTGGTAGTTTTTTGTCACTACACTGCAATCAGAACATACTGGTAAGCTATGTTACATCAATATTCTAGACCTCATAAACTACTTGTTCAGTCCACTTGCTTTTGTCCTGACATCCAGTACATCATGCCCACTCGGCTTCAAAAATGTGAAGACACTGAGCCAGTGGCGTAGCGTGGGGGGTGCAGGGGGGCCGGCCACACCGTGTCAACATCTGGGGGTTAGGGTTAGGGGGTGCAAATCCACGGTTTAGGAGGTGCAAATTACTTGCCTTGCCCCGGGTGCTGACAACCCACGCTACGCCACTGCACTGAGCCAGAAATAGCTGGGAGATTTTAATTATCCCTGAATACTGTTAGCTGCTTGGATGAAAGGAAGCAAACAGAGAGCAACAGTGGTTGCTTCTATGGGCAGTAAAGAGCAATGTGTGTCTTCTTGAGTAAATACCTTGTAAACTCTAGGGTTTTTAAAAGAAATATTATGGATAATTGCATTATTTTCTATGTGAAAATGAAATCACTACATAGACAAACAGGGGACTGTGATGCTGGTTAGGTATAAGGGACCTGTTTTCTAACTCCAGAATTTCTGATTGAAATAACAGAATCTGTGTTTCTATCCTATACTTTATAGATGCCTTTCTTTTACCTAGGGTAGCGAATTTATGGTAAGTGGACAATATTGAAATTCTCTCAACTCACATGGGCAGCAAAACAAAAATCTGGGTGATATTCAAAATTAGTCATACTCAGAGCAGACCTTTTGAAATAATTAGATCTCACCAAATGTCATCATTTTCATTATCTACCTATAATATTATTTTACCCTGCCCCATAGACATTTAATAAGTAACATGCAAAGAAGTTCCTTACACAGGATCCCCAATAAACATTAAATTGGGGTGTTGCTTGAAGTCTATAAAGTCAAAGAAGGAGAAGAACTGAGAAGAGATGCCACCAATGGTGAGGTCACCTTGCTGGTAATACTCATGTGGGATCCGGACGGGATCACTCATGCTGCAAGGAATGGAGTGTGCTTTGCACTCATGAAAGGAAAGATGAACCAACCACAACCACAGTAGTGCCAGAAACAAAAACAGCATTGCAACTGTACAGATGAACCCTTTCAGACTGAATCAAAGTCCACTGTTCCAATCTAATTCATCACTATACGACATCAGCCCATTTAGAGCAACCCAGACCCAGTCTTTTCTGACTCTGCTGGTCAATGTTGATGCTTATGATTATGACCATTAAAATGCAGCTGTTCTGCTTCAACACAGTCTTTCCCCCCAAGCCCTGAATGCCACAAGAACATTTTATATCCATTTTTTATTTTGATTACTTATTGTAATGGTGGTCACTGAAAACCCATGTTATCTTTGGCAAGAAACAGGCTCATCATAATTTAAGATAATTATAGAGTTCCTGAGAGTATTCTGCTCTCAGGCAGAACACCTGAAGAAAACATGTTTATCAAGTGGCATCTCTCACAGGATCCTTAGTATCAGGAGTCAGGAGCAACACCTGGGCTTAGTATAATACTGAACAAGAATATATATCCAGAAGAGCTAGGCCTTGGGATGAGGCCACAGGGCAGTTGTGGAGAACCTGTGGCCCTCCTGGTGTTATTGGACTCCCATCAACCTCAGCCATCATGGCCAATATTTGGGATGATGAGATCTACAATTCTACAACATTTGTCCAACTGGTCCATGTATGAATGTAGAACTGTGTACAATGTTCTATGATAGGCTGATAGCTGTATTTGTTCAGAATTTTCTTCTGGTAATGTGAACCTTCTCAGAGAGTTTATATTGTATGAGAATTTAATATATCAAATCTTATACTCTGTGGATTACATTAGCATTCCCTGTTTCATATGGAGGCTTCTGTGCAGAAGCAGCATAGCTAGGGCATACACTGAAGCATCCTTCCACCATTGTTAGACATCATCACAACTGCATCACTGTGGCTGTATGTGTGGTTGTGAAAAAATCCCCATGGTGCAAGCTGTCAATAAAGAAAACCTGAATCAGATCAGGACTCCCACAAAGTTTCATGTTGCTCTTTCCTTCTAATGTTTCTGAACTATTGTCTATGGCTTGTTATTTTCCTCTAGGTTTCTCCAGTCTATGGGTGTATGCTAGCCAGTGAGAGGAAGTAATCCAATTGCTATAATGGTAACAAAAAATATCAATAAGTGGTGCCACTACTCTCCAAGTCCTTGGAACCACCCCTTGACCATAACCCACCATAATTCCTGTTCCAAGTTGGCTATCTTGACACTGTCTTGATATAAAGCATGCACAGCCTTATGCAAAAAGTTAGACTTAACTGGAATATATGTGCAACATCCCTGCTTTAGAAGAGTGCAACCCCCTCCCTGAACAGCTGTAATCATATCTAATGCAAGCCTATTCTACAAAACAGATGCTCTCATGGCCAAGGTTTATTTATTCAGGGCAGCCACTGAAGACTCCTGTCCCCATGCCCCCTTCCCTGGCACAGCTCAGAACTTTCTTTTCCTTGCCACCTTTCTCTATGTCAATCTGATCTGTGTCAGATAGGCTAACCCTACTTCTCCCCCCAGCAGTCACAAGTTTGATAGCAAAGGACCCTTCCACTGGGGCCCTTGCAAAAATGTCAATCTCCATCACAGCTATCCCCCATCCCCAAGCATCATGGCAAGCATTAACCAATCAAGCAATGAATGATTCCCTTGCCTTCCTCAGCTCCATATAGTCTCTGCTGTAAAGCTAAATGCATTGCCACACTCCTCATATTCTCCACCTCCTCGAGCCATCATCACCCCCATCCCACAAACACAGCATCCAAGCCAATAGAGATTCACATGGCTGCTGGCAAAACTTTTTAAGCAGCTCCATCAATTCACTTGCTATGTGAATGCTGTTCACCGGCACTGGCTGTGCTGATAGAGCACCCTCAATGGGCTGTGCCTTCAGGATTGACCCTAAGGGCTATTATGTAGTGTTTGGGCATGATGGAAGTTCCTACGTTCTAAGTCACCCCCATCTGAGTCCCGCAAAGCTTCTCAGTCTCCCAGCATGGAACAGCTTTTTCAGAGCATCAGAGTTTTATTCCTAGTTCCCTGTTTTTCCAGAGTGAATGTGATAACCAAGATTTGTGAGTTGGCTATATCACTGATCACCACATAATTATCTCTTTCGATAGAGTGTCAACAAGAGAGGTTTAGTCTGCCATCTTCCTCCCCAGAAATCCATGACAGTGCTCAGGTATCAAAAGAGACTCCCACATTGCAAAAAGCATCCTGGCTAAGGCAAAGCTGACAGCCTGGAATCCCATATGTGTCAGTACAGAATAAAACATAGGGACAGATGCTTCATTACATCCATCCACAATTTTGTCAGCCAAAGACTACATGTAAAAGCATGGGCTATGGCACAGCTTATTCTTCCCGGTGCTAGTTGCATTGCTCTCCCAATCACAGAGGAGTCTGAAGATAAACAGCTGAAAGCCTGCTTCTGAGAGCCATCTCTGTCATATCAACTGTTTCTACTTCATGCAGCAACAATATGAAATCCAATGAAGACAGTGTTTCTGCATATACAATAGCTACAGCGACCCATGCTCTGGTAACTGAACTATTATAATGCCCTATACAGGAAACTGCCCTTGAAGATAGTCCAGAAACAGCAACTAATGCAGAAAGCAGTGATCAGAGTGCTGATGATTATGGCTGATTGAGAACATAAAAAGGAGAGTCAAGGAGTAGCACTGTTTGTCAGCCCACTTATGAACCTATTTCAAGGTACTGAAGCTTATATACGGCCCTAAAAACCTTGAGAGCAACTATCTGAAAGAGTACTTCATCCCAACTTGCTTG
This sequence comes from Podarcis melisellensis, assembly GCF_964234715.1. NCBI lineage: Eukaryota > Metazoa > Chordata > Lepidosauria > Squamata > Lacertidae > Podarcis > Podarcis melisellensis. The sequence goes on along the minus strand of NC_138545.1, from coordinate 24,792,937 downwards.
TGAGTTATGATCTGCAGAGGAGGCCTTGCTGGTGATGCCACCTCCTGGAAAAGTTTGGGACACCCATCTCTGTGGTTACAACCTGCCTCTGAAGTGACCTTCCCTCAGAGGTGCATCAAGTGACAACATAATTAAGTTTTCAGCAGCAGCTGACAATGCACCTCTTTATCCAGGTCTTTGGGAGGGGTTGGTATTCAGAACTACAGTCATACCTCGGGTTAAATATGCTTCAGGTTGAGGGCTTTCGGGTTGCACTCCACAGTGACCCGGAAGTAACAGAACGCGTTACTTCTGGGTTTCACCACTCACGTATGTGCAGACGGTCAAAATGAGGTCACAAGCATGCGTGGAAGCTGAGAATCACGACCCGCACACGCGTAGACGTGCAGGTGCGGGTTACATTTGCTTCAGGATGTGAACAGGGATCTGGAACAGATCCCGTTCGTATCCAGAGGTACCACTGTAATGAGAGAGAAAAATCACCTGCTCTTTTATTAATTTGATTTTTTAAAGGTAACTTTTATGTCAATTATATTGAAATGTTATGCATTTTTTTATTCTATATTTTTATGCCATGCATTTCAACCCTAGAACCTTATGTAAAAGGATGACTACAATATGGTTAATCACTGTCATCACCACCACCACCATAGTATCATTAAATGTTTATATTAATGTACTAAAGCAGCCCGGTGTCGAATGCATTCAACCACTGTAATCCTATGCAAGGTTGCAGAGGGATGACATTAATACTATTCTCCTTTATATCCACTTAACAAGCTAGAATAGGAAACTTGAAATTCTCCAGTTGTTGTAGGACTCCAATTCCCTTCAGTCCTAGCAGGCATGGTCAGTAATCAGGGAAGATGGAGGCTGGAGTCCAGCAACATATGGACAGGCACAAGTTCCCTATTCCTATGTCTTTGTCCCAAGACTTCGGTTTTCTTTATGTATTTTCTTACTCAGTTTCATAGTATGTCCAGGTGTTGATCTTGAACCCAGAAAGGAACAGCCCTGAGATAACACCTAACCCAGTGTTTCCCAACCTTGGGCCTCCAGCTGTTTTTGAACTACAATTCCCATCATCCCTGACCACTGGTCTTGCTAGCTAGGGATGATGGGAGTTGTAGGCCAAAAACATCTGGAGGCACAAGGTTGGGAAACACTGACCTAACCAACATGTTTTCTTCTGCTGTTCTGTTCTCTATGAGGAGAACATTTAAGGAGCTGATTTATAATTACCTTATAATTATGTCAAATTACAGTAATCCTTTCTGGCTGACGACAACATGGATTTTCATTGACTACACTCATTAAAAGTAATCAATATGAAAATACATATAAAACTTATGTCTGTGCTTTTCAGAGTTTGGGGGTGTGGATTGTGGACAGGAAGAGCTATTTCACAGGCCACATAGTATCACTATCGACTTGCAGCATCAAGAGAGTGTAGAAACAAATCTGTTCTGAACCAGCTTCTATTATATAATAATGAATTAGCTTGGAAGAGTGGGTTTGCTTTGGTAGAAAAGAATTCACCCTTATGTACAATGCTGTTATTGTTGCTGTGGCTACTGATGTTAACACTGGCGTTTCTTCCCCAAATTGAGAGCAAGTCACAACCAGCTACTTGCAGTGTGAACGATCCCATACAGATCCCGCATGAGTATTATGAGCAAGGTGACCTCATCATTGGCAGTATGTTTTCTCAGTTCTTCTCTTTCTTTAATACTATAACCTTTGATGAACACCCCAATGCCATGTTTGTTGGAGAATCTCTGTAAGTATCTTTTTCCATGAGATGTCCATAAGCAGGTCGTAATGAATTTTTTTTTTAATTTACAATTCCTAACGGTAATAATGGGTTGTATCCAATGCTAGTCCTTCTTGAAGCAGACCCACTGAAATCAATGAACCTAATTCATATTCCTTAATTTCAGTGGGACTAGCCCTGGATAGAGCTCAATGTATGCCATTATTCTTTGATGTTAATAGAAAATGTATTTGCACACCCTTGATCTACCCTACATTTTGCCTTTCCCTCTTCTGCTAGATCTCCAGTCCCCTGATCTGTCACTTGAATACCTCCCCATGCAAGATTGTGTGTCTGATTATTTCCGTATGATTTTGAAGCATTTAATGATGTGATAATGTACAGTAAGTGCCATTTCAGACATTATGGCCTTGAAGTGGCAGGGCAAGCAGACGGGACCCACACATTTAGTCCCCCAGGGGGCTGCAAATTATCTTGCTCCTACATGTGATGACAATGAACTTCTGCAGCAGGAAGCCTTTTGTATACACTGAGGTTCCATGGGTGATTCAGATCCCTAGAAGATCTGGGTTCTCAATCACATGGGATTTGCAAAGATACAACTGGCTGCCCACCACGGAAATTCACTAACATCATTTTCTTCAGTGGAACATTTGGGACAAGACAAAACAGACTGCCCTACAGGTTTCTTCCTTGCCATGCTTCCTGTTCAAGTCATTAATGCCTGCAGACTTCTCTATAAGAACAATGTGGACTTCTCTATAAGAACAATGTGGACAAGTAGTTCATGAGGTCTAGAAAAGTTATGGGTTATATAACCTGCACTCTTATTTCAGTGTAGTGACGAAATACTACCAGTATTTACAGGCCTTCGTGTATGCAGTTAAGGAGATCAACGAGAATCCCAGGATTTTACCAAATGCTACATTGGGATTCCACATCTATGACAGCTACTTCAACGAAAAGTTGACATATCAAACCACTCTGAACCTTCTTTTTAGCCAGAAAAGGACAGTCCCCAATTATAAGTGTGGCACAAAGAACAATCTGATAGCTGCCATTGGGGGACTCGATGCTGAAACCTCCTTTTACATGGCTACCATCTTAGGCATCTATAAGATCCCGCAGGTAGGATGTTTCTATGAGACATGTGGGTTTCAAACACCTGACATGCATCCCTTTCTTGTATTCTTAGAACTGGAACAAACATATTTGAGTATGTGAAGGAGAAAGGTAGAGAAGCTGTGAGTGCTTCTTTGTGGAGAAAAACCTGCTTTTAAAAAATAATATTAACAATCGCTCTTGTCCTCATGAATCAATCTCCTTTATTGGCATAAAAAAGTGCATCATATACATGGATCAGAGCACAGCACAGTTAACAAAACATAACAGGAGATACTTTCAGATAAAACTGTCCAGACATGTCCAGACATCATGAGAAACAAAGATGGCTCTAAAGACAAGTGTAATTTCATAGAGTCACTCAAAAATCTTGCTATATTCTCCACAACATCATCACTACAATTGTTTAGCAGATAAGACACCCTGGAAGAGTAGGTGCAATAAATTCCTTCCTTCAATAAGGGGGGCAAATATTTATCATATATTTTTGCATAAAATGGGAAATAAAATAAAACGTGTGTGATGGATTTAACCTGTTTTGTGCCACAAGGTCAGCATGAGTATGGGATTTTCAAAGATTGACCTTGCAAAACTGCAGACAGTAAGATGTTAAATCTTGTGAGGAAAAGAGCTCTGCATACCTGGGGATTGTAAAGCTGGTGTAAAAATGGAGTGACCTGGCAAAATGAGGGTGGAATTCCCAACCCCAGTGGGGAACAGGTTTTGTTGGCTGCACTGCAAAGGGTTTGGAATTCAATCTCTAGGATTCTGCATATGCAGTGACTCAAGCGATAGGCCACAGGTTCTGATTTTGCTCTCACTGCAAGCTAGGCATTTGGAGTGGTAGGATTCTGCCAGCATGTGGAAAGTTGAAAAAGACAGATAGGACATGAAATGTAGACGGAGCCAGAATTTTATAGTGGTGAGCCACGCTTTGGTTTCCAGCAGCCTTTGTCCAGTTTCCAGACACATGGCTGCATATGACACACAATTTGGCAGCACCTGGATTTTGCAGATAAATTTAGATTGGTTAACTTCACCAATGCATAATGGAATACCATACATGAGTTTTGGGACTACTTTGGCATTAAAGACCTTTAGTGCAGGTGGGACAAACTGATTCTCTCTGTTAAAGAAGAAACAGGTGATAGAGCTGGAGTATCCACTCTGTTAAGTGCAAGCTTACAATGGTATTTCCAGGAAGTATTATATTGGAAGTGGATGCCTAGTTATTTAAAGTTTTTAACCTGTTCTAATGGGTTTCTGCTGATCTCCCATCTATGAAGCTTCCAGGTTCTTGAGAACAAAAGTGCTTTAGATTTTGCGAAGTTCAGTTCCAGTCTGTTGGCTGTACAATATTCCTAGCAGCAGCACAGGAGCTGCTTCAAGCCAACACTTGTGGGAGACAAGGTGACTGTGCCATTGGCATATAATAAGATGGGAATGTGGATGGAACTGAGCTTCGGGCAATGGCCATCCATTATAAGAAACCTGCACATTCATATACTTTGTCTCCTGCAATAGAATTTGTTTTCCTCTATTTTTTGGCATAATAAATTCTAGTCTTTACCACTACATACATAATCATGTCTTGAAATTTTAAAGGCAAATCTCTTGCATGAGTACTTTTGACTGCATATCTTGTACTGTAAATCTCTGTTCAATGTTTGACAAACTCTTTGCTCTTGCATAGGTCTCTTATTATTTATTTGGTCCTTCTCTGAGTTCTAAGACCCAGTTCCCTTTCATGTACCGCGTGGTCCCCAATGAAGAGTATCAGTACATTGGAATTGTTCAATTACTTCTGCATTTTGAGTGGACATGGGTTGGGATCATAACAGAGGATAATGATAAAGGAGCAAATTTTGTGGGAAGCTTGATGCCAAGACTTTCACAAAGCGGCATCTGTGCGGCATTCACTGACAAGATGCCTGCTCTGTCAGACTTCTCTGAAATATTTGAAGGGTACATGAAGGCAGAGAGCATGCTTCATCTTTTCAAGAACAACACAGTCAAAGCACTTGTTGTATTTGCAGAAACTCATTCTACAATGATTTTGAAATATTTTCTAGTACAAGCAGGAGATATGGCAGATGCTCAAGGAAGAATGTGGATTCTGACAGCCCAATGGGACTTCCCAGCAGTGCAGTTTCAAAGGAATTGGGATATACAAGTCTTCCAGGGAGCCTTGTCTTTTGCAGTCCACTCAACTGAGGTACAGGAATTCAAAAATTTCCTTCTGACCATAAATCCCCACTCAGCCAATGGAGACAAGTTCATCCAAGAATTCTGGGCACAAGCTTTTGACTGTGTATTTTTAGATTCCCCTATGGATGGAGAGAACGATGGGACCTGCACGGGGAAAGAGAAGCTGGAGAGTCTTTCTGGACCATTTTTTGAAATGAGCATGACTCCCCAAAGCTACAGTATATACAATGCTGTTTACATCATAGCACATGCTTTAAACACCATGTACTCATTGAAGTCCAAGCCCAGAATGGTCACAACACTTCCAAACCTTCAACCATGGCAGGTACTAGCTCTTTAACCAAAACATCTTGACGGACGTGAATAGAAAATCCATATCATACCCTCATGTTTAAAGATTGTGATAACTGACTATCTGCTATCCAGTAACGAGCATTTCTACTTCTACCTTGTCAGCTTTTTACACTGCTAACTATAGGAGTCCATCTTTTCCCCATCTTGTCAGACATTAGGGATATTTACACCATGTATGATAGGACTCTTTCTTCATTTTCACATGACCAATCTTATCCTGCTTCTGGAAATAAAATGGATTCTCACATTTCTTTTATCACGTTGCAACTTCCTGCTCCCCTCACTTGGATCTGGTGCAGATATAATGTTTGAGCCCCCAAAAGCATCATTTGCAAGTTAGGAACCAGCATTTGGAACCTTTGGTCCCCATTTCCCCTCTCTGCATCCTTCTGCATCCCACATAACATTCACTTCCCTTCTTTATCTCAGTCATAATTAACTACTGTGTCTACATGTTTCACACTAACCAGGAGCTCCTTCCTGCTCAACTATTCAAGCGATTACACCAGAGCCAGTACTAACAACAAAACTGATCACCAACCATAACAAGACACAAACAAGATAGAGGGAGCACAATAATTTAAATCCCCACCATTCATTATGGAATGTAGAGGAGAGGAGAATCACATTTACTAGCAGCCACTGTAAGCAGATGCAGCTTGCATGGCTGCCTCATCTTGCTTTCTCAAAGAGAATGAAGAGAGCAATGAAGAAAAGTAACCCATATTCATTGTCAGCTGCAGAAGCTGAAGCATCTAACATTTTAAAAGGAAAAATGCCCTGTACCTCCAGTGCCTGCCCTACCATTAGACAAGGAATGGGGGACTATAGCTTTCTAGATTATGCTACATAAGCATGGCTTTTCTGTCCCACCCCCTCACTGCTAGCTTCCTTAGGAAGAGAACACTACCCCATGACCCATCAACTTCCAGTCTAGTCTAGTGGAATGGGGAGTATGTCATTGTGTCCTTTGCTTCATGCAGGAAAATGTATTGTACTGGAGCTGTGCATTGACCAGAGCTTATAATACTCAAAAGATTTATGTTGATGTATTGAGTCTCCTGTTTCAGGAACAGTTGGTTTCTGGGTCTAATCAAAGAGCTGGTTTTGACTTGAAAAGTTTTCTATGGTCTGGCAGGGCCATAGAAATTATGGAGAATCAGGATGCCCTATTTAGTCCTGCCCCCTCTGTCACATGACCATGACCATCACTGTCACACTTAATGCATGAAGTGGGTAGCTTCTGAAACATGAACCCTAAACAAATAGGACTGTAATTCAGGCAGGGGATGAAAGAACTCAGGTTCTAGATCCCAGAGGTGGTAGAACCAGCAAGCACTTCCTTGCTCTCTCACACACATTTCTAATCTATTACTAAAAAAAGACTAGAGTGAAATTTGTAAAATGATATACTGCTCTACCTCCTATAATTTTGTAAAGGTGTTTTTGCCTCTTCAACTGTAGATTCATCCTTTCCTGAAGAGAATCTCATTTAACAACAGTGCTGGGGACCAGTTGTCTTTGGATGGGAAAGCTGAATTAGAAAGCGGATTTGATATTATAAATTGGGTTACTTTCCCTAACAAATCCTTTTCAAGGGTGAAAGTGGGAAGGATGGATCCATGGGCTTTTTCAGGCCGAGAGTTCATGATTAATGAGGAGATCATCACATGGCACAGCAAGTTTATGCAGGTATGCTCTGGTTAATGGTTATTAGTGGTTGAATGTTGTGATATCAGTTGTAGATGGACCATTTTTACCAAAATAAAGGGACACGGGTGGCACTGTGGTCTAAACCATTGAGCCTCTTGGGTTTGCCAATCAGAAGGTTGGCGGTTTGAATCCATGCAATGGTGGTGAGCTCCCATTGCTCTATCACAGCTTCTGCCAACCTAGCAGTTCAAAAGCATAACAGTGCACGTATATAAATAGGTACCACTGCAATGGGAACATAAACGGCATTCCCATGCACTCTGGCACCAATCACGTGTCCCTTGGGGCCAGAAGCAGTTTAGCCATGCTCACCAAATGACCTGGAAAGCTGTCTGCAGACAAATGCCGGCTCCCTCAGCCTGAAAAGTGAGATGGGTGCCACACCCCATAGTTGCCTTTGACTGGACTTAACTGCCCAGGGGTCCTTTACCTTTACCTTGCCATAATAAGGTACCGTAAATCTCCTTAGAAAGTACAAAGCTGCCAATACTGTGACCCTGTCACAAGAGCTTTTGTTAATATATTCTAAAGGAGCATTTTGGACAATGATCTACCCCTTAGAAACATGGAAATCTGTCATACTGAGTCAAGCCCCTAGGTCATCTAACTCATGGTTGTCTACATGATTGACTGGGGATTCAGAAAGAAGCCTTTTCTCAGCGTTGCCTGGAGATGCCAAGGACTGAAGTTTGGGCCTTTTGCATGCAAATCATGTGCTACAACTTTTCTACTCCAGCAAAATTATACAGTAGAGTAAACGGAATAAGCCAGTGATATAGTGATCTTTCCTCTCCTTAACCACTCATGTACATCAATGAAGTTAATAATGATAATAATAATAATAATAATAATAATAATAATAATAATAATATCATCTGCATATTGTATTTTGATTGCCTTTAAAAAGACATGGGTGGAATTAATACCAGGGCTGTGAAGGCCTGTGAAATCATTTCCTAGAAAAAAAATAGCAGTGTTCTCTCCCAGGTCTGTGATGCCATTCAGTTAAATTTGAATCATTCATTGAGAGCAGCGTGCATTAAGCTTTTCTTCCTTGTCTTTATGAATAGATGTCACCCTCTTCAGTGTGCAATGATAAATGCAGCCCAGGGTCTATTAGGAAAAAGAAAGATGGTGAACCATTCTGTTGCTACGACTGTGATGCATGTCCAGAAGAAATGATTTCTGTTGCCATGGGTAGGTGACCTCGCACATGATCATCTTAAAACATTAACACATGAGTAGGCATGGTTCAGACTACATCATCCCTTCCAAAGAAATCTAACTTATTTCAGAGATTCTTTGCAAGAAAACCAAGAGGAATTAGCATTTATTTCTTGTGCTTTAAGGATAGCAAAGCAGGATCTACAGTTCCATCTTAGGGCCATATACTAGGATGGATTATTTGTCCCTTTACTAGCTGGTATTATTCATTCTGGTAAGTGGTGGCTCCCACACAGAAGTAATTCAAGGGGACTTATTTCTGAGCAGGCATGCTGAGAATTGCAATCATAAGGAGAGATTTCTGATATCACCTTCTACCTGATATTTTCAGCAGGTGATACCAAGGAATGAAGTTACGTCCTTCTGCATGAAGAATAATGCTCGACCAATGAACACATCCATTTTGAAGCTAATCACCAAACCTTAGCCTAGATATAACAATCCCTTTCAGCATTAAGCATCTCAAATTATGTATAGATCCTAAAACAAGAAATTGCTTATTAGCTGTTGAAACAACAGGAGTTTATATTGAACCATTGTGCCTGATAGCTCCCTGCAGGCTTCTGTTCTTCCAATGTTTACATGCTACACACAGCAATCCTAAAACCACCTACTGATAAATATACTCTATTGAATTTAATGGGACTTACTTCTGAGTAGAAATATATATGAAGGCACTATATGTTTTTGTCCCTCACTTGTTTGGAATATGGAGTTATCATCATTTTCTTTCATTTTTCAGACAGCGACAAGTGCATCAGATGCCCAGCAGATCAGTATCCAAATAAACACCAAGATGGATGCCTTCCCAAGATTTTAAACTTTCTGTCTTATGAGGAAGCTTTGAGCATCATTTTAGTTTTCTTGGCACTTTCATTTTCTGTGATCACAGCTTTGGTACTCGGGATATTCATTAAATACAAAGGCACCCCCATCGTCAAAGCCAACAATCGAAGTCTCACCTACTCTCTGCTGGTCGCTCTCCTGCTCTGCTTCCTCTGTTCATTGCTGTTCATTGGGAGACCTCAGATAGCAACCTGCCTTCTACGACAAACAACCTTTGGCATCATCTTCTCTGTGGCTGTTTCTTCTGTGTTGGCAAAAACGACCACTGTGGTTTTGGCATTCATGGCTACAAGGCCAGGGTCCAGAGTAAGGAACTGGGTGGGGAAAAAACTGGCAACTTTAATTGTTCTCTCCTGTTCTCTCATGCAAGGAGCTATTTGTACTGTATGGCTCTGTACTGCTCCTCCTTTCCCAGATTTGGACATGGACTCCTTGTCTAAAGAAATCGTAGCTGAATGTAATGAAGGGTCTGCCTCTATGTTTTACTGTGTTCTGGGATACATGGGATTCCTGGCTCTTGTCAGCTTCATTGTGGCTTTCTTTGCTAGGACATTGCCCAGCACTTTTAATGAGGCCAAGTTCATCACTTTCAGCATGTTGGTGTTTTGCAGTGTGTGGGTCTCTTTTGTTCCAACTTACCTGAGCACAAAGGGAAAATACATGGTGGTGGTTGAGATCTTCTCCATCTTGGCCTCAAGTGTTGGATTGTTGGGATGTATCTTCTTCCCCAAATGTTATATCATTGCTCTAAGGCCTGAGTTGAACAGCAAGGAGCACTTAACAAGGAGAAGTAACTAAATCATTTGAGGGTCACATGTTCCTTCATAGGCTAAAATTTTGTGGAGTCATGGGATTCCTTTCACAAACACTAGAAACAGGTCAGCAATACAAAGGGCTTCAGGAATTGGCTTAAATTGCTGCTGTTATACGCCTACTCTTATGGCGTAAGGCAGATTAGGAGCCATCATAGGCTTTGCAGTTGGTGGCACCAATCCTTTCTCCTTCTGTCTTTTGAAAAATCCTGATCTGCAGGAACACCTACTGATCTCTGCTGGCTAGTAAAAGGCAGTCTTGATTGGAATTACAAAGCGAGCTTTTAAACCAGAGCTAAACAGGGGATTCGGGAGCATTAGTATCCCAATTCCCAATATATTTCCAGCACCAGATACTCCCTCTCATACTAGACACTCCAGTATTTCCAGAACAAACCAGTGTCCTTTCCCCATGTATATCCAGTAAGATTCTGGAAAGTGTCTTGGTTTGTTCAACCTCATTGATCAACAACCTAAACCTGCAGTCCCAATCCCACTTACCTGAGACAAATATCCATGGAATTTAATTGAAGTTACTTCTGAGTAGTCATAATTTGGTTTGTACTGAGAGCTATTTCTACCATGCTGGAAGTCTTAAAATGAAACTTCAAATATCCCTTGATAATAGAAGTTAGGCTGGCCTCAACTAGAACCAGGGCTTTCTCGGCCATGGCTCCAATCTGGTGGAACGCTCTGTCACAAGAGACTATGGCCCTGCGGGACCTGACTGTTGGTTTCTGCTTTCTTCTCTGTGCAGCGAAGTGCTTGTCACGAGACAGGTCTTTACATTCCACAGAGTCTGTACTGTTGGGTTTCCCACGGGAATAGGAGACTGGATGTGACGTACACTGGTTTCCTGTTTTTCACTGTGCTTTGCAGTTTCAGTTTGAGATTCTCTCCGTGCTTTAGAGGAGAGATGACGCTTTCTCTGCTCCGGCAGAGGGAAGATGTTTTTCTGTAACTTACCAGCTTTGAACTGTAAATAAAGTAGTATAGAGCATGTTGGCTCATACTTCTCATCATTCCGCTGTGCACTGGACACTGCTTATCTCCAACATTTGGTTATGGGCCCAGAAAAACGCAGTGTTTTGAGAATGGACTTCAGAAGTCGGGCTCCTGGCAAAGGAGCAAAGGAGCAAGGAGACAAAGTGCCGGCAAAGCATCGGAACAGCGGCAGAGAGACGGAACGCACGGTATCTGCTCTGCGCGTCAAAATGATTGATGAAGGTATGTGCTACTGCTCCGGGAAGCCTGCCAGCTTCTAATTAATGGCTTTATGGCTGGACTTTGAACTTTTAATAGCCGGTTTTTGCCGTGGCACAGGCAAAAGGCTAAAAGGGGAACAATTTCCTATGCTGGGGAAATCGAAAGTAACTTTTTCAAATGCAGTTTGAAGCAGCTGCAGATAAGCAAAGCAAATAAACAGAAGAGCGGCACAGGCTCATAGGCAGAGGCTGTTTTGATTTGCTTTTGGATTGAAGCAGCTGTACACAAACGCAGCATGTATAAAGCAGTCTGATTTAAAGCAGCATAGATGATGCAGGAGGCAAGTGGGGAATTTGATACCACTCATCAGCCAAATGCTCAACTCACAGTAGCTTGTGATACTGCCATGATTCAGAATGAAGCAGATCGGCGGGGTGCTGGCTGCATGGGAAATGGGGAGACTTCACAGACGTCATCCCATAGTGCAGTGGAACCACCAGATGGCGCCAAAGCTTTGAAGGCAGTGAAATGCTACTCGTGTGGACGTCTAGGCCATATGAAGAGGGAATGCAAATATCCCAGGGCCAAGACAGAGCAGCGCAGCGGAAGCTCATCGCGTGGAAAAGGCCAGAGCAAAGGCAAAGGTCCGGTGTCCAGGACAACGCAGCACAAGGCAATGGTCTCACGCTTCGCTCCAAAGGTTGCAGAGGTTGCAGAGGTCCAGAAGACGTCTAGATCTTTCTTCGTTGTTGATTCAGCTGCAACACATCACATGTGCAACGATAAGAGACTGTTCGTGTCTTTTACACCGCAGGAAGGTGCGATTCACCAGGCGGATGACCACACAATCCCCAGTAAAGGCTACGGAACTGTTGTTCTTCACAGTTTGGACTTATCGATACAGGATGTTCTTTATGTGCCGGATGCGAAACATAATCTGCTCAGCGTTGGACAGCTGATTGAGAAGAAAATTGACGTTTCCTTTAAGAACAATAGATGCATCATCACCAAGAAAAATGATTATCAATTGTATGCTGAATTTGTTGGTCGTTTGTTTGTTTTGTATTATGATGATGTTGTGCAGGATGACACTTGTTGCATTGCAGGTTCTAACAAAAGTTTGCATGCAGAATGTATTCACGATTTTCATCGAAAATTTGGTCATTTGCATTTTGAGGCAGTATCTAAAATGCCTGCCTTGGTTGAAGGTATGACTATTAAACCCTGCAGGTACCACATGAAGTGCAAGGCATGCGCAGCAAACAAGGTGAAAATGGCTGCGAAAGGTAAGGTGTCTAGTAGGCAAGCTACAGAACCATACCAAATTATTCATGCTGATTTGGTCGGACCACTAGCGCCCTCTTTGGGTGGAAATAGGTACTTCATGGTTCTCCTTGATGCATTTTCCAGGTATATTTTTGTGTACAATCTCAAGCAGAAATCAGAGGCTTTTCCTAGGTTCAAGGAATTCTGTGCTTGGTTAGGAAATGTGCATGGTAAGAAGATAAAGATTCTTTTCACTGACCGGGGGGGGAGAATTCACTTCTCAGCAGTTTGAAGCTTTTCTGGCTGAGAAAGGAATTCAACACGATTTGTCTAGTCCTCGCTCGCCATGGCAGAATGGACTTGCGGAACGAGCAAATCAAACATTGCTTCAAGGGTTAAAGACCTTGCTGCATGATGCAAATCTTCCAGAGAGTTATTGGGCCGAAGCTCTCTCATGTTTCACTTACAGTTATAATCGCAGGTTATCTTCAGCGATTGGTTGTACCCCCTATGAGAAGATGTTTGGCAAGAAGCCATACATCAAACACATGAAAATTTTTGGTTCTGACATGTGGGTTCACTCACCACAAAACTCCAAGTTAGACAAGCGTGGTTTGCATGGTATCTTTCTAGGTTATCAGAAAGGGTCTTACAGAATAATGATGACTGACTCAAAGGAAATTAAGCTCACTAGAAGTGTTGAGTACAATGCCAAGTGGGGGGAGAATGTGGGAATTTTCCAATGTTATCCTGATGACAGTGATGAGACTGAGGATAGTCAAAAGCAACTGCAACAACCCACACCCACTGATGAAGGTTCTGATTCTGAGTCTGAAACTGAATCAGATGATTCAGAGGATTTCAAGAGTGCGAAAGCCTCTATGCGACCCTCTGAAAGCTCTGATCAAGAATTGGAGAAACCATTGTTCACAATAGGTCACTTTTCTCCTAAGAAGGAAGAGGAGAGTGTTGAAGACTTAAGGCTAATTCGCAGGTCACAGAGAGCCACAAAAGGCAGACCTCCAAAGAGATTTGCTGATGAGTTTGCTAAGATAGCAGTAACAGCTGTTAAAAGCTCCAAGAAGGTATTTGAACCTTCAAGTTTCCAAGAAATCCAGGATTTAGATTCAAAGGAAGCTGAGCCATGGTTAAATGCCATGAAGGCTGAGCTTGATTCCTTGGAAAGGAACAAAACGTGGGAACTTGTTCCAGTAGTTCCAGGAATGAAATTGCTTGGAAGCAAATGGGTCTTCAAAGCGAAGACTGATCAAAATGGCAAGATAGTCAGACACAAAGCCAGATTGGTAGCCAGAGGTTTTGCACAGGTACCAGGTGAAGACTATCACGAGACCTACTCACCCACAGTGAGGTATGAAAGCATTAGGCTTATGCTCAAGCTAGCTGCAGAAGAAAATCTACACATTAGTCACCATGATGTGAATACAGCTTTTCTGTACGGATCTCTAGGTGAATCACTTTATATGCTTCCACCTGATGGCGTACAGGTAAAACAGGGATTTGTTTGTGCTCTGAAAAAGTCAATTTATGGTCTCAAACAAAGTGCACGGTGTTGGCACACAAAACTCACTGAAGTATTGTTTTCTCTAGGTTTTCAGCAAGGGAAAGCTGATCCATGTGTATTTGTCAAAGAGGAGGGGCAAAAGAAACTGTATTGTTTGTTTTATGTTGATGATCTTTTATTCTTTTGGAAAGATGTCACAATGTACAATAACGCCCTAGCTCAACTGAAAGAGCACTTTGACATGAAAGATCTTGGTGAGGTAAACAACTATCTATCTCTGGAAATAGAGAGAGATCAAGATGGTAACATTCTAGTACACCAGTCACGGAAAATTGCTGATGTGTTAAGCAAACTAAACCTGATGGATGCTAACCCTGTGGACACACCGATGATAACAGGTTATCAGGTAGATGACACTGAAGAAGCATTTTCTGACACTACACTGTACAGAAGTGTGCTAGGCAAGCTAAACTTCATTGCCAGATGTTCAAGACCAGACATTGCTGTTAGCTGTAATTTGCTAAGCAGACAAGTCAACAATCCTACTGTTAAGGATTGGAAAGCTCTGAAACGCATAGCGCGGTATTTGAAAGGCACTATGCATTACAGACTGAGATTTAACAATCAGAAGTCTGGTGGTCTTGAGATATTTGCAGATGCAAGTTTTGGAAGTGACACTACAGACAGGAAAAGTACGTCTGGAGTTTGCTATAAGTACAATCAGGGTCTATTTGATTGGTCATGCAAGAAGCAAACAACAGTTAGCTTAAGTACTTGTGAAGCTGAACTGAATGCACTGTCTTATTCACTTAAAGATTGTGAATGATTGTTACAATTGTGCGAAGACATGAAAATTCCTGTCAAATGTCCAATCCAGGTTTACCAGGACAACAAAGCATGTTTGGCTTTGCTGAATTCTGAAGGTTGTAAGCAAAGCACGAAGCACTTGCAATTGAAATTGCAACATGCTAGGGAATGTATTCAGAAGGGACTCGTAACGGTGTCCTATATGCCAGGTAATGAAATTCCTGCTGATGTATTGTCCAAGATTGTATCAAGGGATCAACACTGTACCTATGTGCAGAAGTTGGGTTTGTACTGATATTGTACGAACACGCTGCCCAGAGATGTTCACAGAAAGGGGGAGGATGTTGGTTTCTGCTTTCTTCTCTGTGCAGCGAAGTGCTTGTCACGAGACAGGTGTTTACATTCCACAGAGTCTGTACTGTTGGGTTTCCCACGGGAATAGGAGACTGGATGTGACGTACACTGGTTTCCTGTTTTTCACTGTGCTTTGCAGTTTCAGTTTGAGATTCTCTCCGTGCTTTAGAGGAGAGATGACGCTTTCTCTGCTCCGGCAGAGGGAAGATGTTTTTCTGTAACTTACCAGCTTTGAACTGTAAATAAAGTAGTATAGAGCATGTTGGCTCATACTTCTCATCATTCCGCTGTGCACTGGACACTGCTTATCTCCAACACTGACATCTTTCCGCAGGGCCTGCAAGACAGAGCTGTTCCACCAGGCCTTTGGTCAGGGCGCAGCCTGACCCCCTCCTCTGGCAATCTGCACAGAATTTTGCTTGATGGTTGCCATTAATTTGATCTTAATTTGATTTTAATTAATTTTATAATGAATGTTTTTAGAATGTTGGACTATTTTGATTGTTGTTAGCCGCCCTGAGCCCAGCTTCGGCTGGGGAGGGCGGGATATAAATAAATTTTTATTATTACTATTATTATTATTATTATTATTATTATTATTATTATTATAGCTTCCGTTCCATTTCCAGGGGGATTGTACTGTGAATACACCTCATCTGGTATTAAGACCCTCTCTACTAGAAACACAATTGCACTCCCAGTTATTTTAAAATTTTAATATCAAGGGTAATGATAATAATTGAATGGAGATGATTAATTGAAGGGAAATCCTTTTTGAACAGCATCTGCTTGGAAATTAATTGTTGGTAAATATACTGCAGAGGGGTTAACTGATTTGGGGTAATCTGGAAGTCATGTGAAATTTAATTGAATAAATTTGTGGGGATCCGTATGGGAATTTAATTGACTTCTGTAAAAATTTAATTCTGAAAATTATTTCAAAGTTTGCACCAGTAAATATGAATGAAGATATACACCTTTTATACCATTGTGTGTCCTCTTTTGCATAGTGCATATACCCTTTTATGATGATGTCTGTGGCTACACAAGCAGCTACTATAGGAACTTTTCTTGGGATCATTTAGAAGTAAATTCTCAGTGTAGACCAGGAAATGACCTATCCAGATAATGATGTGGTTCCCTCTTCCTAATTAATTTATTTTTCCTCTGTCGGAGGAGTGAAGTGAATACGCAATATGGAGCCTAGGGCGATGGAGGAAGAGATATAATCCCCCACTCTCCTTATGCTCTCTGTGTCCTTTGCTTTTCTCTCCGCTAGTCTCTCTGGCCAGATAATCAGTGGTTTGTTTAGCAGCTATATTATGAGGTGCTGCACGGGACCTTCTTATCTCCAGTGCTATTTAATATCTACACAAAGCCACATGAAGTGGTCATTAGGAGATTCAGGGCAACGTGTCATCAGTATGGTGATGATGATGACACCCAGGTCTACTTCTCCATATCATCTGAATCAGGAGTAGTTGTGCAATTACTGAGCCACTGCCTGCATGCAGTTCTAAGATGAATGAAGGAGAACAAGCTGAACAAATTTGAATCCTGGCAAGACACAAGGACTGTGGTTAAGCAGCTCCTGTGTCTGAGAACCAGGACTGTTGCTGGCTGAGTCAGCCTCAGTTTGGCAGAAGTAAAACAAGTGTTTAAAACAATGTTTCAGTCACATGACTCTTTTGACAGGCTGCCATGTCACGTGGCTGAGTAGATCAGGGTTAGGATACAACCTAAGTCCCCCTCTCTGATCCGTCTCTCACAACACCCCCAGAATTCCTCTTTTAGGGGGATTATGCTGTCTGAAGTTCCATTGGGCTCATCTCAGCCAGCTAGGTCCTGGCTCCATCAGGATGGGAAGTTATGCTGATGTAGCACATCTGTACCAGTAACCTCCAAGTTCACCTAGAAGCCCACTGTTTCCTCACCCCACTAATCCCAGCAGATCTTGCTATAGGATTGTGTCATTATAAGAAGCTTTCTTTCTGTGAGGATGAACTATGAGGGGAGAATCATTCTTTAAAAAGGTTTGTCAACTGTACTGAACAGTTAGATATCTGCTCAGGTAACAAAAGATACCCCCCCACACACAAACACACACACAAACACACTGCACAACACCAAAATGCTCAAAATGATGAACTTGGCTTCATTAAAAATGTTGGGCGATGTTCTAGCAAAGAAAATGACAGCCAAGCTGACCAGAGCCAGGAATTTCTAATTATCTAAGCACAGAATAAAATGTAGGGATGGGTCTTTCATTACATTCAACCACAATTTCTTCAGCTAAAGACTGTGTGTAAAGTAGGGGGTATGGCATAGTTTCTCCTTCCCTGTGCAAGTTTCATTGCTCTTTCCAACCACAGAAGGGTCTGGAGATAAACAGCTGAAAGCCTGCTTCTGAGAGTTATCTCTTTTATATAAGCTGTTTCTACTTCACGCAGCAACACTATAAAATCCAATGAAGACAGTGTTTCTGCATATACAGTAGCTACAGTGACCTGTGCTCTAGCAATCTCCATACTGAACTATTGTAATACCCTTTACAAGAAGCTGCCCTTGAAGATGGTCTAGAGGTTGCAACTAATGCAGAATGCACCTCCCAGATTATCATAACTGATCATGCATATATAGCGCTGATGTAATGGGAATGGCACTGCTTGTGAATCCATTTGTGAGCCTAGCTCAAGATACTTGATGCTGACATATAGCCCTACATTATTAGTAGTCAGGGATGATGGCAGCTGGAGTCCAATTACACATGGACAAGCATAAATTCCCTATTCTTATGGCTTCATCCCAAGGCTTTAATTTTCTGAATGTATTTTCTTACTCAGTGTCATTCTATGCCCAGTTGTTGATCTTGATCCCAGAAAGAAACAGCCCTGAGATAATACCCAGCCAACATGTTTTCTTCTGCTGTTCTGCTCTCTATGAGCAGAGCACCCTGGGAAGCTGATTTATAATTACCTTATAATTATGTCAAATTACAGTAATTCTTTATTCACAATGACAACATGGATTTTTAGAGACTAGACTCATAATAAGTAATCAAGATGAAAATACATATAAAACCCTATTTATGTGCTTTTCAGAGCTTGGGGGTGTGGATTGTGGACAGGAAGAGCAATTTTACAGGTCACATAGTGGCTTCAGGAGAGCGTAGAAACAAATCTGTTCTGAACCAGCTGATACTAGATAATAATGAATTAGCTTGGAAGAGTGGGTTTGCTTCAGTAGAAAAGAGTTCGCTTTTATGTGCAATGCTGTTGTTGTTGCTGCTGTGGCTACTGATGTTAACATTGACATTTCTTCCCCAGATTGAGAGCAAGGCACATCCACCTACTTGCAGTGTGAACAATCCCCTACAGATCCCACATGAGTATTATGAGCAGGGCGACCTCATCATTGGTGGTATCTCTTCTCAGTTCTTCTCTTTCTTTAACACTATAACCTTTGATGTACACCCCAATGCAATGTTTGTTGGAGATTCTCTGTAAGTATCTTTCTTCCATGAGATGTCCATAAGGAGATCGTTGGGAGTTTTTGTTATGATTCCAAATGATAGATAAATGGGTTGTATCCAAAGCAAGTCCTACCTGAAGTAGACCCTCTGAAATTAATGAACCTAATTCAGTAACGTTCATTATGTTTGACTGGACTAGCATTGCATACCGCACAATGTTCAGAAATAAACATTTCAATAAACATGTTTTTAAAATACATTTTTATATTAACAAAATATGTTTTCCATGATTCATGTGTGTATATGGGAGTTAGAAAATATATGTGCACACCCTTGTTCCCCTTTGCATTTTGCCTTTCCCTCCCCTGCTTTATCTATAGTCCCCTGATCTGAAACCTCACTGCCTGGGGTTGTGTGTGTGTAAATTTCATATGGTTTTGAAGCATTTAAAGATGTAATAATGATAATGTGCAGAACAGGCCTTTTCAAGCATTACAGCCTTGTAGTGGCAATGCAGGTACAGTGGGGTTTCACATTTAACCCAATCCTCAAGGCCCCTCAAATTCTCCTGGCCCCAGCAGGGAGCCTTTTAAGTCCATGGATGCTCTACTGGTGATTCAGAACCCTGGAATATCTGTGTTCTCAATTACATGAGGATTGCACAAATACAAAAGGCTCCCTGCTAAAGAAAATCACTCTCGTGATGAGAAGGGATGAAACAGTCATTACCTTGTGTTATTTCCTTAATTGGGTCATTGGGTACAAGTCAAAACAGACAGTCTTGCAGGTTCCCACAGTACCATGTTTCCTATGTCATTAATGCCTGCAGAGTTCTCTGTAACAACCATGTGAACTCGACAAGTAGATCATGAGGTCTAGCAAGTTTATGTTATAACCTGCACTCTCATTTCAGTGTAGTGATAAAATACTACCAGTATGTCCTGGCCTTCGTGTATGCAGTTAAGGAGATCAATGAGGATCCCAGGATTTTACCAAATGTTACATTGGGATTCCACATCTATGACAGCTACTTCAATGAAAAGTTGACATTTCAAACCACTCTGAACCTTCTTTTTAGCCAGAAAAGGACAGTCCCCAACTACAAGTGCGGCACACAGAAGAATCTGATAGCTGCCATCGGAGGACTTGATGCTGAAACCTCACTTTACATGGCTACCATCTTAGGCACCTATAAGATTCCTCAGGTAGGGTGTATATGTGAGGCACATGGGTTTCAAAACCTCCCTTGTATGCTCAGAACTGGCACACACACATATATGAATATATGAAGGAGAAAGATAAGAGAAGACATGAATGTGATGACAATAGAACACCTTGCTTCATTTTGGAGCAAATCTGCTTTTTAATAAATCTCTTAAAAAAAGAGAAAAGCATATATTCTCTTTAAGGGTTTAACTTGCTTAATGATCATGAACATCTCTGCAGCAGTTGTCTGTCTGGAAATAGGAGGAGGGGACCTCTTTAATCAACGTATAAATTATAATCAGAAAGTTGCACTGAAATATGTAATGGTATAAGCAGAAATGGTGCATAAAGTTAAAGGGGAGAGATGGAAGAGATG
The DNA here is from genome assembly GCF_964234715.1 of Podarcis melisellensis. Lineage (NCBI taxonomy): Eukaryota > Metazoa > Chordata > Lepidosauria > Squamata > Lacertidae > Podarcis > Podarcis melisellensis. Next base: position 24,772,675 of record NC_138545.1, on the reverse strand, counting down.
TCTTGTGGAGTATCTTGCCAAGTTCCAAATAGTACATAAAACAACACAGAAAGTTGTTATATACTGAATCAGTCTATCAACTCAATTTTGTCAACAATGACCAGAGGTTTTTCTGCAGTACTTCAGACAAAGATCTCTCCAAGCCCTACTGCAAGATTCCAGGAATTGAATTGAACCTGGAACATTTCCCATGCCACACATGTGTTCTACCATTCAACAATTGCCCTTCCACCTAAAAATGATAATAAAAATCAGTAGCATGCACTTGGAAGGAATGATTGGGGCCATAAGCAGCACTCAAGTCCTTCTCCTACAGCACACGATGGAGAATCTGGTGAAAATTCCCATTATATCATGTTAACATATAACTCAATGTATTATGCCAATAAAGGCTGAATGAATGAATGAATGAATGCAGCTCCATGTATTGTGGACAAAACAGATAAAAAGCAAAGCAAAATTAATGAGAAAAGAGAAGAACAGAGGACGAATGGAGCATATCTTTACTACTCCATTCTAAAAGCACACTTGGGCTGCCTACAACCTCCTCATTTGTTATTTGTTGTATTCCAGCAACATACAAAAAATGAACCATCAATATGACAGAAAAGGACGAAATTAAACACCGTATCAGTAATATATATAAAAAAACTTATATCCATTGATAGGAGTGTTTATAATATATCAAATAAATGTTGTGCATGTGCCATTTTCTGGCAATATTCAAGAAATGGTACCCAATCTATTATGAAATTGTTTCATTTTTTTTCTCCACCATTCAAACAAAGTTATTTTCGACATAAATGCATAGTCATATACTTTGCCATCCGCAGCAGAAATTCACTCCTCCACTTTTTGGCATAACAGCGTCAAGTCTTTACCACTGCAACCATAATCCTTCCTTGAAATTTCAAAGGCAAATCTTTTACATAACTGTTTTTCAGTATGCAGACTTTCACTGTTAGAATCTTTTCCAATTTTGAAAATAAATTTTCTCTTGCATAGGTCTCTTACTATTTATTTGGTCCTTCTCTGAGTTCTAAGATCCAGTTCCCTTTCATCTACCGGGTGGTCCCCAACGAAGAGTATCAGTACATTGGAATCGTTCAATTACTTCTGCATTTCGAGTGGACATGGGTTGGGATCATTACACTGGATGATGATAAAGGAGAAAATTTTGTGGGAAGGTTGATGCCAAGACTTTCACAGAGTGGAATCTGTACAGCATTCACTGACAAGATGCCTCCCTTGACAGACTTCTCTGAAATGCATGAAGTATACATGAAGGCAGAGAATATTTCTCATTTTTTCAAGAACAACTCAGTCAATGCAATTGTTGTATATGCAGAAACTCACTCCACATTGGGTTTGAAATACATGCTAGTACAAGTGGACGATACGGCAGAGTCTCTAGGCAGAGTTTGGATTCTGACAGCGCAGTGGGACTTTCCAGCACTGCAGTTTCATAGAAACTGGGACTTAGAAGTCTTCCAAGGAGCGTTGTCTTTTGCGGTTCACTCCACTGAGATACGGGAATTCAAAAAATTCCTTCTGACCTTAAATCCCCACTCACCCACTGGAGATGATTTCATCCAAGATTTCTGGGAACAAGCTTTTGACTGTGTATTTTTAGATTCCCCTGTGGATGGGGAGAACGATGGAACCTGCACTGGGAAGGAGAAGCTGGAGAGTCTTTCTGGACCATTTTTTGAAATGAGCATGACTCCCCAAAGCTACAGTATATACAATGCTGTTTATGTCATAGCACATGCTTTACACACCATGTACTCAATGAAGTCCAAGCCCAGACCAAACCCGCAACCATGGCAGGTACTACCTCTTTAAACCAAAATATTTTGAGGGACATGAGTAGAAAGAAAGGTGGTGTTCTAGATTATGCTACATAGGCATGGTTCTCCTGCCCCCACCCCCTTCACTGCTAGCTTCCTTAAGAGGACAATACCCCATCACCCATCAACTTCCAGTGTAGTCTAGTGGAAGTCATGATGTCCTCTGCCTCATGCAGCAAAATGTCTTGGACTAGCACTTTGCACTGACTAGAGGTAATAATACAGGTGGTGACCCATATGAAATGGTTGTTACTTGTATTATAAGCTCAGTTCCTGGCCCCGCATGCATCCACAGCATGCATATAAGTGCACCCTGCATCATTCTGCCACATTCCACCTCACCCCGTTGAGCCCCTTTCCGCTCCTGTTCCACCTTCCATGTATCAGCAATTGCACATCAACTGAACATACCTGTACTCAAAAGTGATTAATGACAGACTCGCGTTAATATCTTGAGTTTCTGAGTCTAATCAAAGAGCTGGCTTTTTACTTGAAAACGTTTCTATGGCCATTCTGCACATGAGGTAAAGTGAGGCAACCGCATCAGGAGAAAGGGTCCACCCAGTGTAGCAGATCCTGATGTAGATCTTTCTATCTTCACCCTTGCTCCTAATGTAGATCTTCCATCTTCATCCTCTTCTCAGACGGGGAGGGGCCCTATTCGGGGGTATGCCTCATGTGTCAAAATTTCTTGCCCAGCCCTATGGTCCAGAACCATGATGTCTCAAACACTCCCTTCTCCAATACAAACTTATTTGTTCATGCATGTCAACAATGGAGTCCTTCCTCTGTATGTCCCCAAACTGTGCCATGTCTCATAACCATGCACCAACAGCAACTGAGCAACTTCATAGGACAAACCCTCGACCTTGGAACTCTCTTCTACCTCTCTCATTTCTGTGGTTCAGTTGACAATTTAAAATGATCCTGCTTCTGGTGGCATTTGGGATGACTTATTACATTTGAGACTCTTGCTGTTTTCTGGCTACTTTTGTTTAAAATTGACTTTCATGTTATTTATGTTTTATCTGTTGTTTTATGTTCGTATTAACACCATGCTCATAATTGTCAGACTTAGTGCATGCTATTTAGAATGCTGATCAAATAGGGTTGTCAATCCGACAGGGGTGAAAGCACTCAGGTTATAAATCACAGAGGTGGTGGAACCAGCAAGCACTTCCCTGCTCTCTTTCTCGCATTTCTCATCTAATACTGAAATAGGCTAGAGTGAAATTTGTAAAATGATATACTGCTCTACCTCCCATAATTTTGTAAAGGTGTTTTTGCCTCTTCAACTGTAGATTCATCCTTTCCTGAAGAGAATCTCATTTAACAACAGTGCTGGGGACCAGTTGTCTTTGGATGGGAAAGCTGAATTAGAAAGTGGATTTGATATTATAAATTGGGTCACTTTCCCTAACAAATCCTTTTCAAGGGTGAAAGTGGGAAGGATGGATCCATGGGCTTTTTCAGGCAGAGAGTTCATGATTAGTGAGGAGATCATCACATGGCACAGCAAGTTTAAGCAGGTATGCTCTGATTAATGGTTATCACTGGATAACCCCTAACTATTCATGTACATCTGAGAAGTTTATATTATTATATTATTATTATTATTATTATTATTATTATTATTATTATTATTATTAATTATTTTTACAATGTTATATTTTGATGGCCTATAAAAAGACATGAGTGGAATTAATATCAGGACTGTGAAGGCCTCCTCTCTGAGCCGTGTAAATCAGAGAAGTCATTTCCCAGAAATTATGAACCTGTCCTGCATGCACAGTGCTCTTTCCCAGGTCTTTGATGTCATTCAGTTAAATCTGAATCTTCCCTTGGGAACAACATGTATTCAGCTTTTCCTCCCTTATCTTTATGAATAGATGTCACCCGCTTCAGTGTGCAATGACAAATGCAGCCCAGGTTCTATTAGGAAAAAGAAAGATGGGGAACCATTCTGTTGCTATGATTGCGATCCATGTCCAGAAGAGATGATTTCTGTGGCCTTGGGTAGGTGACACAGCACATGATCATGTTAAAACATTAACACATAAAGTAGGCATGGTTCAGACAGCATCATCACTTCCAAAGCGAAAGAAATTATTTCATTATTTCTTTGCAAGAAAACCAAGAGGAGTTAGCATTTATTTATTGTGCTTTCATGTTCATGCTTTCAGGATAGCAAACAGCACCTAGATGCCCTTGCATTAGGTCACATTATATGTCCTCTAATGGCAGATAGATAGATAGATAGATAGATAGATAAATAGATAGATAGATAGTCCCTCACTTGTTTGGGAGAGGGAGGTATCATCATTTCCTTTTTCAGACAGCGACAAGTGCATCAGATGCCCAGCAGATCAGTATCCAAATAAACACCAAGATGGATGCCTTCCCAAGATTTTAAACTTTCTGTCTTACAAGGAAGCTTTGAGCATCATTTTAGTTTTCTTGGCACTTTCATTTTCTGTGATCACAGCTTTGGTACTCGGGATATTCATTAAATACAAAAACACCCCCATCGTCAAAGCCAACAATCGAAGTCTCACCTACACTCTGCTGGTCGCTCTCCTGCTCTGCTTCCTCTGTTCATTGCTGTTCATTGGGAGACCTCAGATAGCAACCTGCCTTCTACGACAAACAACCTTTGGCATCATCTTCTCTGTGGCTGTTTCTTCTGTGTTGGCAAAAACGACCACTGTGATTTTGGCATTCATGGCTACAAGGCCAGGGTCCAGAGTAAGGAACTGGGTGGGGAAAAAACTGGCAACTTCAATTGTTCTCTCCTGTTCTCTCATGCAAGGAGCTATTTGTACTGTATGGCTCTGTACTGCTCCTCCTTTCCCAGATTTGGACATGGACTCCTTGTCTAAAGAAATTGTAGCTGAATGTAATGAAGGGTCTGCCTCTATGTTTTACTGTGTTCTGGGATACATGGGATTCCTGGCTCTTGTCAGCTTCATTGTGGCTTTCTTTGCTAGGACATTGCCCAGCACTTTTAATGAGGCCAAGTTCATCACTTTCAGCATGTTGGTGTTTTGCAGTGTGTGGGTCTCTTTTGTTCCAACTTACCTGAGCACAAAGGGAAAATACATGGTGGTGGTTGAGATCTTCTCCATCTTGGCCTCAAGTGTTGGATTGTTGGGTTGTATCTTCTTCCCCAAATGGTATATCATTGCTCTAAGGCCTGAGTTGAACAGCAAGGAGCACTTAACAAGGAGAAATAACTAAGTCATTTGAGGGTCACACGTTCCTTCATAGGCTAAAATTTTGTGGAGTCATGGGATTCCTTTCACAAACACTAGAAACAAGTCAGCAATACAAAGGGCTTCAGGGATTGGCTTAAACTGCTGTTGTTATACACCTACTCTTATGGCGTAAGGCAGATTAGGAGCCAACATAGGCTTGATAGATATAATATATAAACTATATATGAAAGATGCAAAGAAATCAGGAAATCCCTCCAAAGTCCAATCAGTGCAGTCCCTTCGATTCCCACCCCCATCCTAAAGCACTGGATTACAGTACCACAAAAGTTATATGGAGATCACTATGTGATTTCTGATTTTAGCAACTCTTATGGCCTGTTCCCAAATGACCCATGTCACCCTGTTTCCTGCAATAGATCAGAGCATATAGTTGCAGATGTGTTTTACTTCAGAAGTTGCCCATCTACTACTGTCTTTTAAGATAGTATTTCCAGTTCAAATTATCAGAAGTATTGTGTGCTCCTGACTATTGAAATTAAGCTATCTTTGTTGCACACAATTCCCCTTGGGCATGCTTCGCTGGAATATTTACCTAGCCTGGTGTGCAAATGATTGGGGACTGTGACTTGAAGGAGGCAGAAGCAGAGTAGCCACGCAGGTCCGACTTTGTGAGCAATTTAACAATATTCCTCTGTATCAAGATCATTTTCCAGGATGGGGATTCAGAACGGATTACAGTCTGCAGTGAAATATAGCAAGCAACGCTGAACAGTAAGATTACAATGGATGCATGGTGTATAAAAAGCTTGATTCATTTTTTCTAGCACATAATATTATTTCATACATTTCTCAGTTGTCAAAAAGATACAATTGAGTCACATTCCAGTTTTAAAGATGAGGCATCTGAGGTTGACAGATAGTGAGTTTCCCCATAGCCACTGTGTGAGTCTTTAAGCTCAAGACTGAATTTGGCTTCTCCTCAGTCCAAGCAAAATGTTTACTTCAGACATGCATTATTCTCTAAATGATTCCACTATCAAGCACTGATTTGCCATATTCTGATTTTTAAAAAACAAACAAACTTGTTTTAAAGCTTTGGTTTTTACTGACAGTTTCAATGTATTTTTAAAAATTATTCTTTGCAAGTGTTTAGAGGTTTTGTTTACAATTAAGCAGTGTGTGTGTGTGTGTCACATGCATGTGTGTGCATTGTTAAAGAAATAAGTCACAGTTCAAACACTAGAAACAGATCAATTGAACCTCCATATGTATGGGCAGTATACTGCTTAATAACAAATGCTGATAGCATAGAGCACCAGCTGTATCAAATCCTGTTTATGAATATCTGGCTTGCTGGGAACTGTGGGAGACTTAATGTTGAACGAAAGCACAACTAACTCAACTTTTTGTCTTGCTGCTTTCAAAATCCAAGGAGACTTTGGAATGCTTGCCTGTGCTCCATTTTTGTAAAAAGGGATTCATTACTGCTATATATTGGTCTTTCACACAAAAGGTAATACCATTTACAATGTCACCCCCAAATTGTTTTCTATCAGCAGAAGGGGAGCTGTGACACTGCAGATGTTGCTGAACTACAACTTTCATCATTCCTGAACTTTGACCATCATAACTGGGGCTGATGTGAGTTGGAGTCCAATAACATTTGCAGGGTCACAGGTTCCCTACCCCTGTTTTAAATTCAAGAAGTTGAATTTAACTGAGTTGTGGATCATTGCTAGTCATGATCTATTGCAAGAAATTAGACAGCAGCATACAGATAGACACCGAAATGATAGGTCTTCTTTCTTCTTTCTTTCTTTCTTTCTTTCTTTCTTTCTTTCTTTCTTTCTTTTTTTGTTTGTTTGTTAACTTGGGTATTCAGAGAAAGCTGCAGTTAATTTGCTTTTGACAAACATGCAGTAGCCTTAGCAGCAAACTTCACAATGCTTCATTTTTAAATCAGAGAGAGGAGACAGACTGCTTAGTGAAGTCATCCTTGGAAAGTCAAGCTGCTCGGAAAAGTGGGATAAGAGGTCATGTTTTATTGATAAGAGGTCATTTATTTTATTGTTGTTAGACGCCCTGAACCCAGCTTCGGCTGGGAGGGCGGGATATAAATAAAATTTATTATTATTGTTTTTATGTTGCAACAGAATATTATGCTAGTGCTGTTGGATAAAAGGGTAGTGCATGCCACAAAAAGTGGTATAGAAAATTTAAAGAAATTCTGCAATGAAGCCTTCTAGGGGATGCAACAGGTCAAGCGTGGTGGGATGGGAGCCACTGCAAAAAGTGGGAGAACATTCAATGAACATTTTCCAAAATATTTTTTGGGAAGAGAAAATGAAAAAGATTATTGTTCTCAGAAATTTTCTCATTAAGAAATATCTCTTCAGGGAGATGTGAGGCAAACTCTTCCATCTGTGACTGTTCCTGTCCCCCTTCTGAACTTCTACTCCTTAAATGACCTTTAATTCCCCAAGAACAAATATAGCCCCTTCCTTCCACAAACCCTCAGACTGGATCAGATATTCCTATGCTACTGAGATTTCTTTGAGGCTTCTGGAAGGAAGTGTTCCATTTATTCATGGAACACTAAAGAAATAAAAGAGCTAAGAGTTTAGGATGGGGAGATGCGGCAGAGTTGGGAAAAGTGAAAGAGAATTGAAATCAGCCTCAAGGCTCCTGTGTATTAACTAATCAGAGCTGTAGTGCACTGAAAGTGCCTGTACTTGTACATGTAATTGTGTGGCTAAGTCTTACATTTCAGATCTCAAATTTGGAAGGAAAAACAAAATTGCTGAAAAATGCTACATCCATGTTTCTTCACAGATGACACTGCCACTACAGATGATCCTGAATGAAACAGCCATCACAGAATTTATCCTCCTAGGACTCTCTGACAATCCTGAGATCCAGGTCCTTCTCTTTGGTTTCTTTCTTGTAATTTATCTGGTGGCTCTTATTGGAAACATTTTAATTTTTCTCATAATCAGTTTGGACAACAGACTTCACAACCCCATGTATTTCTTTCTGGCCAATCTTTCTGTATTGGACATTGGGTACACAACCTCCACAGTCCCTAAGATGCTGATAAATTACCTCTCTCAAGACAAGAGTATTTCCCTAGCTGGCTGCTTCTCTCAGATGTACTTCTTCATCTCCTTTGGTGGCATCGAGTGCCTTCTGCTGGGTGTCATGGCATATGACCGCTACGCAGCCATTTGCCACCCACTGCACTATAGTGTGCTCATGAGCCGAAAAGTGTGTGCCTGGCTCGCAGCAGCTGCTTGGATCCTTGGCTTGTCTAACTCAGGTGTGCACTCAGGCCTGATGTCCCATTTGTCCTTCTGTCGGGACAATGTCATCCAGCACTTTTTCTGTGACATCCCACCCCTATTCCAGCTCTCCTGTTCTGACACTCAGGTCAATCAGATTGCTACTTTTGTGGTGGGTGGAGGTGTGATCATGGGTTCCTTCCTGGTTACTTTGGTGTCTTATGTCTACATAGTCTTGACCATCCTAAGGATCCGCACCAAAGAAGGGCGGCTCAAGGCATTTTCCACCTGTGCTTCACACTTGACTGTAGTCAACATTTATTTTGGTACCATCATCTTCACATACATTCGTCCCAACTCCACTTACTCCCAGGAGCAGGACCGGGCATTGCCTGTGCTCTATGGGATCCTCACTCCAATGCTTAATCCAATCATCTACAGCTTAAGAAACAAGGATGTGCAAGGGGCTTTCCGAAAAGTCATGCAAAGGACTTGATAGAAGAAGGCGCTGAATTTTCAGAACCCACGTGAATGTCAGTTTCCCATGCTTTTTTCTTTAGACAGGCCTTGGTTACACCTCACGACAAAAAAACTGAGAAGCTCTGTTTTGCTTGGAATGCCAGTGAGTGGGCACATTAAAATATTAAGCAATATTTACAGTGTTCATATCTATTGTCATCATTGACTAAAGCAGAGTAGCCACCTAAAAGTGGGAAAGTCTATTTTGCTCATGGATCATTCCATACGAAATGCACACTAGCTTCCCTTTGTGAATAATGGCTAGTGTGTAGACAGGTATGTGCACCCATGCAATTTACATCGAGTATAAACAAAAGAGAAAGAGAATGTGGAAAGATGAATCATGCCATAAGGATTTTTTTTAAAGATAGTTATCCATTTTAAGCAGATGTGAATGGGTATGTCCCAGCCAAAGTTAGCTACTTTAACATCTCACGGCTGTGAATAGGAAACTCAGATCTCTTGCTTAACTTTTCCCCTTTGAAATCAATATAATTTGCATGCTCCTCCAAAATTCTAAATGTCTTTGTAAAGGGCCCCTGAAGAGCTCCCAGGAGCATTCCTGAAATATTTTGCCAGCTTTCTTTTTTATATGTTCTCAGAATATAATGGGAAATCAAATGGATTTCCCACAACAAAAACATGCTTAGATTCAAGCTTTAATTTAAACAACTCTCTCATAGTGGCATAGTGAGAATACTTGCTTTCAAATCCAAATGCCTTTTGCAAGTTTTCATCCCAGCAGCTGTATCACCTTTCTTAGTGTTAACCACTTGAGTACAGTGGTACCTCGGGTTAAGAACTTAATTTGTTCTGGAGGTCCATTCTTAACCTGAAACTGATCTTAACCTGAGGTACCACTTTAGCTATCGCCGTGCTATCGCCGTGCAACCACCGCATGATTTCTGTTCTCATCCTGAAGCAAAGTTCTTAACCCGGGGTACTATTTCTGGGTTAGTGGAGTCTGTAACCTGAAGCATCTGTAACCTGAAGCGTCTGTAACCTGAGGTACCACTGTACCTGAAATACTATCCAGAATAATAGACACCGCTAAATTATGCTTCAGTTGCCATTTCCTGGTGTGGAACCAGAGGGTTGGGGTCTGTTTTCTAAGCCCATGCAGTTCAGTTACATGACCTGACAAGCTGGCATAGGACACTATTTGAAAAGGTTGTTTTCCCCTCTGCCAACCTTTGGCAGAGCAGCAGCGACAACATCCCTGATGCTGAAAGGGGTTTAGCTCTGGTGTAACTTTATGCCAGCTTCATTACACTGACTTGTTTTATGCTATTAAAACTGTTGGCTACTAATGCAGTGTTAAAATAATTTCTTTTAATACAGTCATACCTTGGGATGAATACGCTTCGGGTTAGGCAAATTTGGGTTGCACTCCGCGGTGACCCGGAAGTAATGGAGCGCGTTACTTCCGGGTTTCGCCGTGCACGCATGCGCAGACCGTCAAAATGACATCATGCACATGCGCAGAAGCGCCGAAATGTGACCCATGCATGCGCAGACGCGCTGTCATGTCTTGCATTCCATTTGGGATGTGAACAGGGCTCCGGAACGGATCCTGTTCGCATCCTGAGGTACCACTGTATTTAATATCAGAATGTAAACTTTTAAGTTTATTTTTAATGGTTTATTATTATATGGCTGTAAACTTAACCTGGGATCTTATGGTGAAGGGTGGATAATAAATCCATTAAATTCATAAGTGTAAACTGTGTTCTGATTTCTGGTAAAATAAATAAAAATAGCCTTACAAGAATTTATAATGAAGGGGCAAGAATCTGTGATCTCCAAATGTCATTGGACTCCAACTCCCATCAGCCCTAATGATCAGGAAAGCAACACCTGGTGGACCGCAGGTCCTTGTCAGGGCCTTCACTGTATGGCTACTCCTGGTAGGGTATCATAAAATCCATGTGACACCACCGTGTTTGGAGTTTCTCCAAAACTGTATGCCCCTCTCCTGTGCACAAGCTGTTACCAATGCACGGAGATGGGATTGGGAGCCATTGAGCAAAATGACATCATAAGTACATACTACTACATTTAAGTACATACTACTGTGACACCATGGGAGAAATCAGTGAGCAGCAGCCACACTTTTAAAGGAAGATGTAGTCCTCTTTGATTCACAGTATCCCCCGGGAGCAATTATTGACAAACTCGGCAGCCCCAAGTCTACTTTACTTCCAAGGCCACAAGCATTATTTATTATTATTTCTGGATCAACTTATTTCTCCCTCTCCCAAGAGGCAGTGCTAATGATCATCCATGTGCTCTCTTTTTCTTCATGCCCATTATACCTTGCAGCCCCAGAGGAAATAGTCTTGGTTTTAAAAAAGAAAAACAGCAAAAGGATGGCTGTAGTAGATATTCAATGAAGAGATGAAGGTTCTCAGATTATAGATAAAAGCCACCCCAGAACAACTGGGGCCTAGGGCAGGAAGAATTTTGACTTCTCAAGGTGATGAGAATTTTAATGTTATTCATGTTATTATACTGTATTTGATCCTGCTTTTACAATTAAGTGTTTTAAATTTGTTGTTAGCCACCCTAAGCCCAGTTTTCTGAACCTGGAAGGGTGGGGTATAAATAAATATTATTATTATTATTATTATTATTATTATTATTATTATTATTATTATGAGATAATTCCAGTGCCAAGAAAGAAGCACCCATTGGCAATGGCTGATAACAGTAGTATCTCTTTTACATTCTGAAGCAGCATACATAGTAACAGGTAAGAAATGAGGCTCTTACCTGTTCAACTGTGGCTCTTCTCATGTTTTCTGGACTGTGAAAACAGCTCAGTGGGCAGCTTCAGGGATTGTTCTGAGATACAAAATGTGATCCTGTTTAAGGTGTCTCTTTCTATTTTCACTCATCTACAAATGCCACCTTTTGTTTTATTAATAAACATACTTCTTCTTTAACTAATGGCCAATATAACAGGTGTTTTAATAGTTGGAGACAGACTTCTTGTAGTGTTTACAGTCCTTTGTGGGCAAAGGAAATAAAGTTCTACTCCAGAGATGGGAAACCTGTGGCCCTCTGGAGACTGCTGGACCACAACTCCCATCACCCTGACTAGGGCAGCAGATATAGGCTATAACCTGAGTGCAGTGCCAGATTAAACCCTGTGGAGGTCCCTGGGCAGTCAAAATCTCAGGGGCCCCTCACAAATTATCTCCTATTATGTTTTTGATTTTACCAACCAACAATTTTAATAAACCAATTTCAAGATCAAATCAATATTATTTTGATCTGTTGTCGCTGAGCCCCTAACAGGCATGGCGCCCACAGGCCGGCACCTACTCTGCCTATTTGGTAATCCAGCACTGCCTGCACCATGAAAAGGAAGGGGAGAGGCAAGCTAACTAACCCTTCCTTCTTCTTAACTTCAGTGTTTTCACCAAGTAGACATACTCACCTGTCAGGGACTGGGCAGAGGAGGAATGGTGGAGACTGCCTCCCCTTCCTGACCCTTCCAGGGAGGAGGAAGAGAAAGACAATATAGATTTACAACAGTCGTTTGCGGGAGGTCACACCTCAGAGGCGGATGAGGGGGAAAGTTGGGAAATAATGGGAGAGGAGGAGGAGGCAGAAGGGGAACAGTGGCTGGCTGACACTGTTTCATTAGAAAGCATCCCAGACCATCCATCTCCCAGGACCCGGTGAGCCTTGAAAGTAAGAGAGCAAAGAGCTCAAAGACAGAAGGCACATAGCAACACCCGTAGAAGTGCCGAATGGTGAAGTGAGAGAGACGGGGGGGGGTGGAGATTCACTCAGGACAATGCCCTTATCCAAGAGGCTGGGTTCTATAGCCTCTCTCTGTGAATATTGAAATAAGAAAGGATGGTAAGAAACCTTTCCTTGTCTTTATAATTTCCTGGGCAACCAGCCGGGAGCTGCTGACAGCATCCGGACACCACACCACCCATTAACATTGGACGGAGGTAGCATTGTGCTCTAAATAAAAGTTTTGGAGTTCATACCAGAATAGCTTATAGGTCTCATATGCACTTATCCAGGGAACTGCTCCTCTCCAGTCCTGTCCCCCTCCCCAAACCCTGTTCATGACAGCATATTCATGTAATTGTGGAAGTGTCTTTGGGTTCCTGGAGAGAGACATAGGGCATCTGTGTGAGAAATATGGAATGCCTTTTTGTTCTTGGTAATAACCAGTTGTGCATTTGTAGAAGTGGGTAGGAACCATGCAGAACTTGTTCTGAACATTTTAGCTGCATACCAACCCATGACTAGGGATGAAACCTGCCTCTACAAGTGCCCTTTTAGCATCCTATGTAGCAGAGAAAGGGGAGTTGTTCAAATATGGCTTTCTGGCACTTAAGATTTTCTTAATAGCCTTGGAATCATGAATTGTTTATTGATTATTTTTTACATTTTAAATGTTTCCCTGTATTTCTAGTTTAAAGATTTGTAAATGTTTTAGGTTTGCTTTATAATGTGCATAGATTTCTAAAGTAATTTTACAGAATTATCCTGTAATCATGTTTCCTGATTTATTTAGCATTAATACTTTTTATCCTATGGGGAAACTGCATTTTAATGCTCCCATCAGTACATTGCCATAGGCATACCCATCAGTACATAGGCATACCCAGAATAGATCCATTAAGATCAAGGGACTGAAGTTACTGAATGTCATTGATTTCGAGTAGTCTACTCTACATTGATACAGCAGTTTATTTTATTTTCCCATTGCTTCACTAACTATTAACTGCCACATTGTATTGGACATTTCATGCAACATAACAGCCGCTTCTGGAAATATGGTGGAATATATTGCAGATATAACACATATTTTCATGTTATTTGCAAACAGATTTTTTCTGGAAGCAAATAACACCAGAATAGTATACAAAAATAGTGAAATAGTTCTAAGCACATGGTCTGAGTTTTTAGAGAGCAAGTTCAATCACATCCTATCATGATGAATTCACATGGTGAAAGCAAGTGAAGAAGGAAGTTTCACTTCACCAGAGGTGAGGGGGTGTGACCTAACTGATCCTAAGAATACAATTCTATGGTCTTAGCCCATTCATGCATTAACTAGCCCTAAGCTAGCTAGTTATATTTGACTGCAGTTATCCGCAGGATGCCTTCTGCCCTGGCCTAGACATTCTGTGAAATTACAATGACAACTGTAGGTGAACAATAAAAGCTTATTTGCAAACAGTCTAACTGACTCACTGCTTCTTATTTACAGAACTACCAGCATTAACAGATCAAACTGCTGTGACCTCCCCTCCCACTTAGGAAGGCTCACTATCCTGACCAAAGATGGACTCCCTCAAATCTATGGGAAGACAGAATACAACAAGTGTCACAGAGTTTATCCTCATGGGATTCTCTATTGATGTGAAGAATCAGATGCTTCTCTTTGCCTTAGGACTTTCAGCCTATCTATTGACTTTGTCGGGGAATCTGGCCATCATTGTATTAATTCGGGTGGACCAGAGCCTCCACACACCCATGTACTTCCTCCTGGGAAACCTCTCTTTTATTGAGATCTGCTACACTTCCACCACAGTCCCCAAGATGCTGTGGGATCTCTTGTTGGGAGACAAGAAAATCTCCTTTGTAGGATGTGCACTGCAGATGTATTTCTTTGTCACGTTGGGGGGCACAGAGTGTGTGCTCCTCTCAGCCATGGCATATGACCGCTATGCAGCTATCTGCCACCCATTGCACTACACTCTGCTCATGAGCCCACCAGTACGTAGGAGTCTGCTGGCAGTTTCATGGGCTGTTGGCAACTTCAATTCCATGGTCAACACAGCAATGGTCTTTTCCTTAAATTTCTGCCACTCCCATGAGATTGACCACTTCTTCTGTGACATACCTCCCCTTCTGCACATCTCTTGTTCTGACACATTTCTCAGCCAGCTCATAACCTTCACCATCTCTGGGTGTGTTATCATTATGCCATTCTGCCTGACCCTTCTCTCCTATGCCTTGATTGTCTCCTCGGTGCTCAAAATCCGCACAGCTCATGGTAGAATCAAGGCATTCTCCACCTGTGCTTCCCACCTCACTGTGGTGAGCATCTTCTTTGGTACTATCATTTACACCTACATACGGCCTTCCTCCACTCATTCTATGGAACAGGACCGCCTAGTTTCTGTGCTGTATGCCATCATCACACCCATGCTCAACCCCCTGATCTATAGCTTCAGGAACAAGGAAGTGCAGGGAGCACTTCAGAGAGCACTAGGGAAGAACAGATAATAGATATGGGACCAGTAAATTGAAAAGTTAAGATCCACCACAAAATTCATCAGATTAGTTTAAAAGACATTGGGTGATATCCTAAGTCAGGAGTGGCCAACATGGTGCTCTCCAGATATTGTTGGAGTACAAGTCTCATCTCTGGCTGTTGACCATGATGACTGTGGATTTTGGGAGTTGGATTCCAACAACACCATGATGACAACACTTTGACTACTCCAGTACCAAGTCCTACTGAAATCAAGGAACAAGATATTTTTATTAGATATGCCAAGTGTGACATGTAGAATAGTTAATAACATTTACAAATCAGAAGGTAGAGTAGATCTAAAAATTCAACGCAGTGTACAGAATTCCTTTTGCCATGAGCCTTGTTGGACAAATTAGCCTAATACTACTGAAGTTATATGTACAGGATATCCAGCTATATATCTTCCAGTTGTTTCTACAACATCAAAGTTATCATGACAATACAGGCTGATGGAAAATCCCAATGTCAATTTTGTGTTTCAGTGGTTCGCAAAAGGTCTGATAAGATCCTCAGTGCTGATTGTACAGTATATTAAGCTGTCCTTAGAGGAAACCTTCCATGAGTAACTACTAATTCTGTCTGTAGAGATCAAGAAGTAGACATTCACACAATCCCCTAGGAACACCTCGCTGCATTATTTACTACACTTGGTGTAATGTAGTTTGCAGCTGCATCGTGGAGGAGGCAGAAGTAAACCAGCAAGCTACTGAAACTGGTATGTGAGATTTAAGAAAATACTATCTTTATCAACATCTTTTTCTGGAATGAGATTATGGTGTCACGGGTCTCTCTGTCCTAAGTGCTTTAAGTACCTAACAATGCACCTGCTGGCTACAATCAGTTCCATAATTCTCCAGAAATTTATTTGGTGAAACCTAGAAAATTCTAAATTAACTTCTCGATGTTGTTTCTCACTAATAGTGTACATTTATAACATCTGCTGTTGTGCTTCAGGTACAAGGAGTCTTATAGCCCTATCATAAAAGATGGTCAAAGATGAGCAGAATGAAGGTGAACCACACGGTTGTCACAGAGTTCATCCTCCTGGGCTTATCCAGTGATCCAGCCCAACAGAAACTTCTTTTTTCCTTAGTACTTTTAATCTATCTGCTAACTTTAGTAGGAAATCTAGCAATCATGACTTTGATTTGTGTGGACCGGTGCCTCCAGACACCAATGTACTTCCTCCTCAGCAACCTTTCATTCATTGAAATCTGCTACACCTCTTCCACTGTCCCAAAGATGCTCTGGAACCTCATGTCAGGAGACAGGACCATCTCCTTCACTGGCTGTGCTCTCCAGATGTATTTCTTTGTCACTTTAGGAGGCACAGAGTGTGTACTCCTCTCAGCCATGGCGTATGACCGTTATGCAGCCATCTGCCACCCGTTGCACTACACCGTGCTGATGAGCCAGCCAACCTGTAAAGGATTGCTAACAGTTTCATGGACTGTTGGCAACTTCAACTCTATCATCAACACAGCCTTGGTTTTCTCACTTGACTTTTGTAATTCAAACCAAATAGAGCACTTTTTCTGTGACATTCCTCCCCTTTTGCACCTCTCCTGCTCTGACACAAGACTGAGCAAGCTGGTGACCTTTACAGTCTCTGGATGTGGCATTACCATGTCCTTCTTCCTAACTCTACTCTCCTACATCTTCATTGTCTTCACTGTGCTCAAAATACGTACATCTCGGGGTCGGATCAAAGCTTTCTCCACCTGTGCATCCCACCTCACTGTGGTGAGCATCTTCTATGGAACCATCATCTTCACTTACCTAACTCCATCCTCCAGCCATTCCACTGAACGGGAGCAGCTGGTCTCTGTGCTCTATGCCATCATCACCCCTCTGCTGAACCCTCTAATCTACAGCTTCAGGAACAAGGATGTGCAAAGTGCTCTTCGTAGACTGTTTGGAACACACACATAGAGAAAATGGGCCTGCAATCTTGAACAATTCAGCAAAAAGAAAATCAGTAACACAAGTTGAAAAATATTTGAAATGTTTTATCCATGTGAACGTTTACACATTTTGTTATATTTATTTGTCACCATTAATGCTCTTTTTTATTCCAATCAGTAACAAAAAGTAGATAACCCAACCCAGCAGAAGTGGGCAACCTGTGGTGCTACAGTTGTTTCTGGACTACAAATCCTATAGCCCTTTGATCATTCTATCTGGGACTGATGGAAGTTGGAGTCCAGTAACATCTGAAGGGTCGTAGGCTCCCCACCCCTGCAATACAGCCTTAAGGTCCAGGATCATTGTCCATGGAAACATGAGGCAGTTTTCCTTTTCTGTGTTTCATGGGTTCTCCCACTCCTACAACACTCCCAACAAGTCCAACAACCTTCTCATTTTTGAGGAGGAAAAACAGATAATAGAGTGCTTTGCATGTATAATCAGTGGCTTTGTGAAGTGGGAGTCAGCCCACCATCCTCTATGGTTGAAAAAGCTGGAGAGCTATTAGAATGTGGACAGGTTTGAACATTGGCTTTAGTATGTAGACCCAACAGAATCCATCCTGAACCACTAGATACAGGCATTGAAGAGTTGCTGGTTATCACCCTGAAATTGGAGTGGATATTTCAGAAGAATTAAATGAGCTTCCCCTACCATCTCAAAAGGAAGGATTTTGCTGAAACTTTTCAATTTAGACCTACAAATGAAGAGGTGCATCCAATGTTCATCATATGTGGAACTGAACTTTTGGGCTTAATTGATTTCAATGGGTCTGTGCTGACTGAGACCTGGCTGGATATCCTCAAAGATTGTGGGCAAGCTCTCAAAACCCAAGAAAATAATATATTCAGCTCTTGGGATGCTTATTTTTATGGGGCATTTGAACTGTGAATTCCTTTGTAGCAGCTAAAATTGTATTAGCTCGTGGATAGAAATCTTCTTTTTCACCTGCACTGATGAAATGGTGGTTGAAAGCATTAGATATTGGAGATTAGAAATTGATAAAATTTCTAATTTCTTTCAGAAATCTCTGTTTATTACACACCTTAATGTACAATGTACTAAAGAAATTTGTTTTGTTACATATTTCTCTCTATATAATAAAAATGTAAGGCTGTCATCATTCACCCCTATTGGAGGATTTGTAGTACCTCTTCACAGTCCTGAATTTTCATAAAGGCAGAGTAGGATAGGGGAGCAAAAATGAAGGCAGATTGTACAACAGCAGTGGCTGTGGTACAGGAGCGAGGATGAAAAATCACTGAGAGGGGGGAAGTTGTGGTTTAAAACAGCAGAAGAATTTAAAGCAGGAATATAGAGAACTTAGAGCAAAGTGTCAGTTTTAAGCAATGGCAGAGGTTTGAGTAAAGTACTATGGAATATTTGAGGGCTCCACATCCTTTATCTATCTCACATGAGGCAGCTGATAAATGGAAGAAGGAGAAGTTTGAGTACAGCAAGAAGGAAGGGACTCTGAAAGGGAAAAAGTAGCCATTTTAAATAATGGCAGAGGTTTGTGTGGAGTTTGCAGGGGATGACACTGAGAGGGGAAGTGATTGTTTAAAACAACATTTCAGTACAGTAAGAAGGGTGTTTGGAAAGGCTCAGTTGTTTTCACTTTTTGGTGTTATCATCTGTGTTATACTTCTCATTGTTAAAAACTGTTATGTTTGGGTTTTTTCTTTAAAAAAAATACAACCTCTCAATGTCCCTTCATCTCTCCTTTATTCATACCTTTTGCAATTGTTTAAAACCACAATTTTCTTCTCAGTGTCCTCCACCCAAACTTCTGCCATGGCAATAAATGGCAGGAGGGAGAAAGCATTGTTGCTACTCCACTTACATTACAGCATTCCAATTCCGCTTTATAAAAACAATTCCGCTTTTTAAAAACAAAAACAATTTAGGGACAAAAAGTATAAAAATACATGGCATGACATATTTGCTCTTCAAACATATCATTAAGGATTTCTGAACTGGTCATAAACCACATTTTTGTATGTTTCTATTAGAATTTTGGAATGCTTTAAATTAAGATTAGGAAATGTAAAAACACAAAATTGTCTCATGGCCTTTCCGATAGATATCCACTGTACTTATTCCCTCAGCTCTTTGAGCTGCTCCCACTTGAGAATATTTTAATGACTCAAGTAGATTCTTTACATTCCTCAATGGGACTAATTTCAACAGCCCCACGGTGAAATAATCTGAAGTTAGCATAACACAAGCATCTTACTATGCAGTTGTCAACAAGAAGGGGTGCTGGACAGCAAATAAAAAGGCACCCAAAATGAAATGTTGATTCATTTACTGTATGTCTTCAGAATTGACATCTTAGCAATGGAATGAGGTTTGTTTCTCTTTCTCTTTTAACTCTCACAATTGGACTTCCTTCCCCTGCTTCATATGATTTTAGACAGACCCCTCCCCCCACTGAAAGGGATGGATCTGGTGCCTTCATGTCTAGTTTGAGCCTGAAGAGTTTATGGCTAGGATCCAACAGGGTTATTTAGGCATGTTCAAGAACTTGGGCACACTAAAGGAAATGCTGACTTCTCCTCCTCCCCCCCCCCCTTTGAACAGGAGATTCACTGCTTTATCCCAATATGTGCTTGATGTGTAGTAAGGGCTCCTGGGATGCTCATGAAACTGGAATGAGTGTGGGTTAACTTGATCTGAGATGCTGTAACTGCAAAATGTGTAGCTTTCAAATATGTGTAGGAGTTGCCACTGTCATAATTTGAAGTACATCAGTGTAACTGGTAAATCAAGAATATTACAACACATGGAATAGTAGGCTCATTAATAACTCAATATAGTGTTGAGTGAATCCCTGATAACTGTAGAATAACACAGATTTTAACAATAGTGGTTGGCTTGTGCAGCTGCAAAGTCCTTTGCTTTCATTCAGTAGCAGTTGTTAGACCAAAGACAAACGAACAAAGGGGTCATTAGAGGAATTTATATGATATATGGGAAAATAGAATACAGAAGGGATAACCAATATATCAATACACATTTGTTCTATTTAATCCAAACATAGAGAGGTAGTGCTGAGGCAAATGGTCTGCTTCTTTTTAAATCTTGGTCTCAACTGGTCAGTCAGGATAGACCGGAAGTCGGAGGCCATGACCTGGTAGAAGAGAGGAAAGGAACAAGAGGAGACTGGGAGAAGCAGAGTTGGCAGCCATTGCAATGGAGGGAAAATAAGAAGACCGAGAAAAAGCTGGAGAAGGTCTGAGGCTAATTACCTCAGTGGTGACTTACAGGGAGAAGGGAGAAATGCATAGCGCTAGGCTGGATGTAACAGTACAGCAAATAAACAAAACAGGATGAGATCTAATGATAGCAAAAGTCTGAAGCTCAAAGAGTAAGGGCTCACCAGGAGGTCTCTGACACTAAACTTTTGAATCCGTAGGTCTTCTCAGTTGGAAGGAGGGAAGTGACATCTCCTTTTGTGTTATGCTCACACTAACCCTTCTTTAGCTCCAGTAGCACAGTAGTTTGTCTCCACATAATTGACAGGCATAGAGGAAATGAACTTAATCAGAGAGATTTGGCTTCCTATTTCTTTCTTTCAGAACCTCATAGATCAACACATAATGATGGAACACAAACATAGAGAGACACAGGTGCAAGACAGCACAATGCCTGGAGAACAAATTGTTCACATGACACAAACAATTAAGCCACATCACTTGTTACAGGACAAGGATGTTTGAGAAGTTGTTATTCATTCTGCTTTGGAGGGAAATATATCTAGCCCCAACAATCAATCACTCAGCATGATTGAAAACCATCCATGGAATCTTCCCAATAGCCATTTTTATGAAGTGCAATCAGTGCTACCTAACATTTTATCAGTAGCTGTGTCAGACTTTAAAGTCCCATTAAACAGTTGTCAATACTTAACCCCTCTTATTATGTCCCCCCCCCCTCCTGAATGTGCAGCTCTTTGTACAGTGAAGGAAGCCCTCTGAGGAGTCCTGATGTCTTCTGAAGATAGAAATCCATGGCAAAATGGAAAAGAAAAACCAAACCACTCTGAAAGAATTCATCTTTTTGGGACTGTCAGATGACCCTAAACTCCAGAGCCTCCTCTTTGCTATTGGACTGATGATCTACGTAATCACCCTAACAGGGAATCTAACCATCATTATTTTAATACAGGCTGACCAGCACCTCCACACTCCTATGTACTTCTTGCTGAGCAACCTGTCATTTACAGAGATCTGCTACATCACCACCACCGTGCCAAAGATGTTGTGGGACCTTCTGTCCAAGGACAAGACCATCTCCTTTGCAGGCTGTGTGATCCAGATGTATTGTTTTCTAACCACAGCTGCCACGGAAGGCGCCCTCCTTTCTGTCATGGCATATGATCGCTATGCTGCAATCTGCCACCCACTGCGCTACACTTTGCTCATGAGCCAGCCAATCCTCAGGTGGCTTTTGGCTGCTTCATGGACCATTGGAAATATCAATGCCATTGTCAACACATCTTTTATATTCTCCCTGAACTTCTGTGGCTCCAATAAGATTATGCATTTCTTTTGTGACATCCCACCTCTCCTGCACCTCTCCTGCTCAGATACCTCCCTTGCTGAGTTGGTGACTTTCATAATCTCCGGAAGCATAATGATAACAACAGTCTCCTTGATTGTACTCTCCTACATCCTCATTGTCTCAGCTGTACTCAAAATTCACTCAGCACAGGGTAGGATCAAGACATTCTCAACCTGTGCTTCCCATCTTACTGTGGTGAGCATTTTCTACAGCACAGCCATCTTCACCTACATGTCTCCTTCCTCCAGCCGCTCCATGGAACAGGAGCGCTTGATCTCTGTGTTATACACCATCATCACTCCTTTTCTGAATCCCCTCATCTACAGCTTCAGAAACAGGGAAATGCAACTTGCATTTCTGAATGTTCTTGGAAAGAAATAACACATTGCATTCTGAAAGCTCAGATTTTTCTCTCCACAGACAAGTTGTGGATTGTGCTAAATTGCGAAACATCAAATAATCAGTTAATAAAGGAGATTTTCCATCTATTAATTAGCTCACTTTCCAAAGTAAAAAATGCTAAATTCTCCTGAACCACTATACAGTAGTGACTATAATATTAGTAACACCCAAAAACTGAGATCTGCAGATATTGTTAAATATTCAAAGAATGAGTGAAGACAGAGGGAGAGGAGCAATATTATTATATTCCTGTACTCCCATAACTCTTACCAAAGTGTCAACCATTCCTTGCTGTGGCTAGCAAGGGAAAGATGAAAAAACTCAGCGAATAAATAACAAACCCCATCTTAGAGTTATCTTACTAAGGTGTGGGGAGTAGGGGAGTAGACAGCTAAGATCACTATCAGGGCCTATGTATAACTTAAACATGTGATTTCACATCGCATGCATCTATCTATATCTATATCATCCATATCTATATCTTTATCTATCTATATCCAGAAAGGGTGAAGTAAATTTTCTTTTCCTTTTTTTAATTCTTTTTTCAGATTTTAAAATTTACAAACAATTATCAAACAACAAACATAGAAAGAGAATTCCGAAGAATCTCCTGGGCTTCCCTCCTCCCTTTTGTGGGTCCTTATATTAACCTTTCCTCCCTCATCTTGCCTATTAATCCAAATCTATTAAATCTCCATTATAACCAAAATTCAACATTAAACTATAAGTGGTACTCCAATCCTACTAATAATTTGAATTGTTTACCATGGTTTTTAAGGTAAATTATATATTTTCCCCATTCCTTATTAATAATTTGGTCTTCCTGAATTCTGATTCTTCTGGTCATTTTTGCCATTTCGGCATAGTCCATCAATGTAATCTGCCATTCTTCTCTGGTAGGGTCTTCTTTCCAACTCTGGGCTAGTAACATCCGAGCAGCAGTGGTCACATACTTAAATAGTCTTTTCTGATCCGCTGGAATTTCAGCACCTAGAACTCCTAAAAGAAAAGTTTCGGGTTTTTTAGAAAAAGTTATTTTAAACATTTTTTTTCAGTTCATTATATATCATCTTCCAGAATTCTTTTACTACTTTACATGTTACATTACAAGGGTGAAGTAAATTTTCCCCTTGTGGTCTTAGCAGAACTTTGAAAGAGCAGCATTCAGAGGAGCAACAAGCAAGTTCATATTAGGCATAGGAACTTGTGACTATGGGTGTCTGCAATATTTTTCAAGTAGGGAGCAAGTTCTTCTAATTTTTAAATGATGCTCCCATCCCAAGTACCATTCCATGCTGCCTTCAACTCCCTTCACCTTAATATTTTGCATCTGAGTGACCCACTCTAAACATAAATCCCAAACATGGTGCATTACAAGTGATTTAATTTCCCCCCCTATTTTGCTATCATAGTGATTCTTATTTTAATTTTATTTTTTGCCCACCTGAGCCTTCCTGATGGGATATAGGTCATTAATTTAAAAATCAATAACCACAATCCAAGACAAATGTGACAAAGGCTGTTGATCTCAGTGGGCTTAAGCATGCTTAAATCTGCTTTCGGTTGCATCCAGACTAAGGGCCCCTCCAGACTGGTCTTTTATTGCAGGTGTATTCTGCAACATATTCTTAACACAATAATTGTGCATTAGTGATAGAGCTATTATGCTTTAGTTGGTTCTGCAATGCTCCCCCAGTACTACCATATTAAGATTAGTTAGGCTGTCTCTTTATGGTGATATTTCAGTTGCATAGAATAAATGGATATGAAGTGCAATAAATACTAGGTGGGATTATATGGTAGACATGAGGATCTACAACTTATGTTAAAAGATCTACAACTTATATTAAAAGGAGGCCCATGCTGCAGAAATATGTATAAATGAATAGAATCTAACAGGCTTGGTCATTCATTTATTTAATTCAAATTGTTTTTTACTCTGTACCACTAGATAAGAATATTCAGACTTAGGTTCAATCACATCCAGCCACATGCATTTTATTAATTTGATTTTCTGATAGGTAATAAGATACATTTACATTTATGTAACTAGTTTTTCTCCAGTCATTAGTTTTGGGTTTAGTCAATCAGCTAGCTACAAATCCACCTAACAGTTATGAGAAAGTTGCACTTCAAGTCACCACCTTTGTAGAATGTGGTCAAAGCAAGGAACTGTGCAAAACTGAACTTTAGAAGGGAAAAGTCGAAACAATATTTTCTGCATTATTTTGGATGCCTAAAGGGCTTTACAAATGTTATTCTTTTCCTTTACAATAAGCCCCATTTTACAGCTGTTACAAATTGGAATTGCTCAGGGTCACAGTATGGGCCCTTGAGAGTGATGGGTTTGAACCCAAGTCAAAGTCCAACATCCTAACCCTATCCACTTCACTGTATCAGATCCAAAATAGCAGCTTGGGGTGTGTATCTACTATTGTTGTTCTTTTCCCCCCAGAAAGTTGGGAGATACCAATGTTTAATGAGTCTCATTTGGGTTTCTCCCATAGGGCCATGATGCCAGTGCACAAGTTTCCTGATCTCCCAACTTTAATTGGAATTGCTTCTGTAAACTAAATGAGGGTACTAACATACCAGGATGACTGCTAAATAAAATACATAGCACGTTAGGTGCATATAGTCCTACATATATATATTTGCTCAGGTGGCTTTCAATTTAATGTCCATTTAGCTTCACCAATTACAAGCCTGAGTGAGCATGTCATGGGAAGATGGCTGAAGAGAGATTGCAACCAGTGACTTCCAATTATTATTGAACAGAGGGAGACTGGTTCTTCTGCAAAAGTTATGTGATCCATCTACATCATTTAGCACATCAGCTGACCTGACTGATTGACTGAAATTTCCCCAGCTTTGACAAAAAGATGAGATCCATTTCAGGGATAAAAAAAGCAGCTGTCCCATGTCTGGCAAAGCATGTAACTACAGAAACACATCATCTGCCTTTGACCTGGGACTCACCATAATGAAGGAAAAATGTAAGTAGAATAGGAAATGCTACCATGGACACTCAATATGACATTGGACAGAATCCTTTTGAAGGCAAAAGGGGCATTGCAGAATTAAGACTTTAATGAGTGAGGATTATGATATGGTGAGGGGAAAACATGACTGTAATGGGTATGAGTGTTGTGAAAATATATTAAAAGAAGGAATAAAAATAAGGATGAACTATTAAAGCTGAAGAATAACCACAAATTTATTATGTTCACAAAGTATAAGGTTATCAGGGGCCATGAGCTGTGATTGCTAGGATCTAGCTCCAGTGTCAGAGGCTTTTTTTTAAGCTGGAACGCACCGGAACTCAGTTCTAGTACTTCTCAGGTGGGTGCCATTGCCACTATAAGAGAACAAAGGAGGCATTCATGGTGAGTTCCGGCACCTCTTTTTTTAGAAAAAATAGCACTGAGTTTGCCTCTGGATACCAGTTGCTAGGGTTCAAAAGTGGGGAGAAACTCAGGTTCTGTTTGAGAGAACATAGGAGAAAAGGATGGTGGACTAGGTGAGCCTTTGGCCTTGGCATGATTAACCAGGGCTAATCTATTGTTCTTATATTATTCAGAGTGCACTATTAATATATTGTACAAATCTGAAAAATAATAATAACCAATGATTGAATAAAAGTGTGTTTTGAATTAGAAAGCATATCATTGCCCTCTGATTACCTGTGTCTGCAACTATCTATTTAAAAATAATAAAACCTTGAGGCATTACTCCATGAAGACTAACTCAATTAAGATCATCTGCATGAGTAATGCATACTTCCAAAAATTAAGAGTTCTTTGAAAATTCTTGGTTACCTATTGTTGGGAGTGTACACATTTACAATGGTACATTTTTCACCCATCAATTTTTCCATCGAAATCAAAAACTGACCTCGTTTATTGCACTGCAATCTGTGACAAACAGAACAGGGTCATCTACCTTTGGGAGCTGAGCTCAGAAATTCTATTGTAGGTAATGACTGGGGTGCTGATATGTATAAGCAATGATCTGGTGAAAGTTAGAAGGAAGAGGGCTCTGTTAAAAAAGGGACATTTTCGTTTCATCAAATCAGATAAAAGATCACAATAATGTTTCTGGAGAATGTCGCAACATGCCAACTTGGAAGCCATAATTGGAGTAGATATAGTAAAATAAACCATTTGAAAACAACTGAAAAGCTTCCCATTTCAATCTAGCTCCTGAATGAATATTTCAAGATTTGGAAATGCTTCAGCTGTTCTAGAAGCACATGTGTTTAGCAGTCCAACACCACAGTCATTGCTACTGTTCTAAAAGCCAATGTGGTGTCATAGTTAGACTGAAATCGTTAGTGTTGGACTGATCCTTGGATAGCAGATTAAAATCTCCACTCACCCTTGAACCTAACTGAGTGACCTTAAGCCACCCACAGTCTCTTAGCCTCACCTGTCTCATGTGGTTGTTTGTGTGGATAAAATGGGAACCATGTATGCCACCTGGAGTTCCCTAGAGGAAAGGTGGGATATAATTGCAGTAATAATATAAAATATAATGAGTAAAAGGAAAATTAACTAAACTAGTATATTTTGCTGTGGACTTATCACCATTAAACTCTTTCCCCAAACTGCAACTCTTTCTTCATGCTACAAAGGAAAACTGAAATTAGGGAGTTTATAGCATTAGTTTTATGTTTAGGAGTATAGGAAGGATGTGAGAAGTTGCCTTATTTTGAGTCAAACCACTAGTTCATCTAGCTCAGTGTTATATACATTTGCTGTCAGTGGTTATCCAGGATTTTTTTGGGGGGGGGAGTCCTCCCCAGCCCTACGTGGTGATGCCAGGTACTGAATCTGGGAGCTTTTGCATGGAAAACAGTTATTCCACTACTGAGCTTTGACTTTTCCTAGAAATCTAGGTCTTTACCTACAGGAGCTCTTACCAAAATGGACAAATTAGTCACTAAGGAAACATATCACTGATTTTTCTAGAATGATTTTTCTTAATTTATTTTAATTATATACTAAATATTCCACTTTCTTTCAGAAGGAACATATGTTGGTATGATGACCTTCAGAAACATCTCTAAAACCATTGTCACTGAGGTTGTCCTACTTGGCTTCTCTAATCTCCACCAGTTTAAAAAACCACTCTTCTTCCTCTTCCTTGTCATGTACATACTGACTTTGATTGGGAACACTTTAGTCATCGTCATGATACATGTAGACCACCGCTTGCATACACCAATGTACTATTTACTCAAGAACCTCTCCTGGTTGGAGATCATCATCACCACAACTGTCACTCCAAAGATGCTCACCCTACTTATCTCAAAAGAAAACACCATATCTTTTGTTGCCTGTGCCTTGCAAGGATATATCTACTTTGTTGCTGGTTCCACTGAAGTCCTCCTTTTGGCTGCTATGTCAGTGGATCGCTATGTGGCTATCTGCAACCCTCTGCGATATACTGCTATCATGAACTCCCGTGTCTGCGTGCTAATGGTCCTGTCTTGTTGGTTGTGCAGCTTCTTTTCCATCTCTGCCTCCATGGTGCTGAAGGCAGGACTGCCTTTCTGTGGTTCCAATGTTATTGACCACTTTTTCTGTGACAGCGGCCCTCTTTTGGAAATGATCTGTGCTGATGTTCGCTTTCTCCAAGCCTTAGATTTGGCAGTTTCCTGCTTCATGCTTCTCAGCTCTGTATCTGTAACAACAATCTCTTATATCTGCATCATTGTCACTGTGATTAGGATACCCTCTGCTAAAGGCAGAAAGAAAGCCTTTAGCACATGCACTTCACATATCACTGTGGCATCACTTTATTATGGCAGCTCCATCTTTATCTATATCAAGCCAGCTGGCAACTCTTCAATGGAATTCAACAAAATAGCCACAGTATTCAACACAGTAGTGACCCCATTGCTAAACCCTATTATTTACAGCTTCAGGAACAAGACCGTGAAGGAAACACTAAGAGATGCATTGAGAAGACTGCAGGCCATTTTGCAAAGTGAGGCCTGAGATTGTTGAAGCATACTTGGAAAGATGGAATCTTGATTCATTTTTCCGAATTGCCCCTATATAGAAGAAGAAGAAGAAGAAGAAGAAGAAGAAGAAGAAGAAGAAGAAGAAGAAGAAGAAGAAGAGGAGGAGGAGGAGGAGGAGGAGGAGGAGGAGGAGGAGGAGGAGTTTGGATTTGATATCCTGCTTTATCACTACCCTAAGGAGCCTCAAAGTGGCTAACAATCTCCTTTCCCTTCCTCCCCCACAACAAACACTCTGTGAGGTGAGTGAGGCTGAGAAACGTCAGAGAAGTGTGACTGGCCCAAGGTCACCCAGCAGCTGCATGAGAAGGAGCGGGGAATCAAATCTGGTTCACCAGATTACTAGTCCACCGCTCTTAACCACTACACCACACTGGCTCCTACATGGGGAGAAGGAGCCAGAGGTAGAGCTGTTCTGCTTTCCCCCCACTTCCAAACAAAGTATGCAGCAGACAGGAGAGGCCCATAATGGGTATGGGAATGAACAAAGGTTGAGTGGAAATAAAGAGGTCATTAATTAAACTAGTTTTTATCATTATATTTCAGAAAGCAAAACCTGTTGTGGAGTGACATTGTGTGGGAATCCTGAATTCTTGCCTAATATCACATTGAGGTTCTATATCTAAGCTTTATGCAAGGGGCATATGTGAATCTATCCCTGACAGTCCCTTTACACATAAAAGGAATATGCCTAATTACAAATGTGTGAGGAAAAAGCAAATCTTCCTGTTTTTAGAGGTTTGTAGACCGTTATGTGTTCTGCAAAAGGTCGAGGAATCACCCGTCAGGTAAGACATTAAGCAAGTTGCAGTCAAAAACGTCTGCCACCACCACAGAGGAAGAAGAGACATTGGAGGAGGATGTGCCTGGTGCCTATCATTGGGGCCATGCCCTCTGCAGCAGCCCTTGAGGACTCTGGGGCAGCTTGTGCCTAAGTTTCCTACCTGCTCACTGCCTGCTTAGTGCCTGTAGTCATGTGCAACTTATAGGGTGCATTCAATAAACTATCTTTATGATTTCTCTGTGTGTGCTGTGCATTCTTGTGGAGGGGGATTGCAATGCTGGATAAGGTGGGTGTTTGGGGTCTGTGCAGTGGGTGCAATGTGGGTGCAACATGGGTGTTCTGGTGTGCTCCCGTGTGCTTGCTTACCTGGCCACACTGTCCCATGCTGTTGGTGCACATACCTGTGTGATAAGAGCATGTGCTGATGTGTGGTACACACATTGTGCTGATTGCCTGCCCCAATGAGCACTGCTAGAGACTCTGTGTGCACTCTGTGCCCAGTTTGTTTGTATTCCTGTGCTGGCAATTATGAACCATTTTTGGTGAGCTCTCTCTACAGTTCATACACACCTGATCAGGGGACTTGGAAACTCTCCTTGTGTGTCACAAGTGCACCCCATTCCCTGGTAGGTAATGCCAGGGGAGCTGGCTCTCTGTGTTGTGGTGCTTTCTTTTAGCTCGACTAGGCTAGTGCTGGACATTTACAGGGTGTGAATTTATACAGGCTTAAGTTCCACCAAGCTGCTGCATTCAAGAATGCTCAGTACGTCTCATGTGCCACATATGTGACAAATAATAATGTATGGAATGAATAACAAACAACATTCACTGAGATATATCCACTATCACACTGCACAAAACAAAACAAATTGAAGCAAGGGCTCATCCATACATCTGCTTGTCTCCTGCCTCATAAGTGCAGGTCAGAGTGGATTTCCACTTGTCCCATGCTTTCGAGGTACAAGTCCAAGCAATTTTGCCATGGCGTGTTGCTTTCCCCAGAAAACCCTTTCTTTAACAATAGACAAGAACAAAAACAAAAACAAACAGCCATCTGCAGAATGCACAGTTTCTGTTTGTTCCAATTCAGCTCTAAAGATTGGATTTTCCTGGGAGAATGTGGCAGGGCAAACAGAGGTGTGGCTGAGACCTGAAAGTATGTGCCTGTGTTGATGGAAGGAAGGTGAAATATTCTGAATATTCTGAATAAACAAAATCTTTATTTATTTCTTCTTATGTTTGTATTCTAACTTTCCACCAAATATAAATTAAGTAGATGTCATCAATAATGCAAATACAGTAAAATATAATAAAAGATGGCAGAACAGTAATAAAATACAAAGCAAAATAAAGCCATAAAGCAAGTTAGTTAAAATATTGGTAAGCATCTAATTAAAATGCTTTAAGATGCCAAGAAGGTCATCAGAGATTAAAATAGCTAGGCCTCCCTGGACAAGGAATGCCTAAACTATTGTAAACTAAACTATTGTAAAAAGGTAGCAAAGTTTATTGTTACAGAAAACTATTATTACAGGAAAAAGCTATGTAAGGTGAGCTCAGTGCTTTTTTTAAAAAAGCTGCATTGCAAGAAGAGATGAAACCAAAACAGGATTATAGGTGAACGGGAGGCTTCTTTTTATTATTCCTATCAAAAATAAAACCCAGCAATTTCCACAAGGCAGTTTTGATATCTTTGTTTCTCATGCTATAGATTATTGGGTTCATCAGTGGAGGCACCACAGTATATAACACAGCAAGCACTTCATCCAGATGGTATGGAGAATTAGAGGTTGGCATTAAGTAGGTGAAGACAGAAGTGATGAATAATATGGAGACAACTGTGATGTGGGGAATGCAAGTGGAGAAGGCTTTCTGCCTGTTTGCCATGGAGGGCATTCTCAACACTGCAGTAAAGATCTGAACATAGGACATGACAATGAACACAAAGCAACCAAGACTTAACACAGCAGTAAATAGAAGAGCCCAAATTTCATTGAGGTATGAATCAGAGCAGGAGATTTTCACCAGGTGTGGGATTTCACAGAAGAACTGGTGGATGACATTGGAGCAGAAAGGAAGTGAAAAGACAGTACCAGTGTGCAAAACAGCATTGAACAAACCAAACATCCATGCTCCACCTGCCATTTGAATGCAGCTACTCCATTTCATCATAGATGCATAGTGCAAAGGGTGACAGATGGCTACATATCGGTCATAGGCCATGGCAGTGAGGAGGAAGAAGTCTGATGATGCAAAAAGGATGAAGAGAAATGTTTGAGTAACGCACTGTGAATATGAAATCAGTCTTATGTTCATGAGAGAATTTGCCATGGATTTGGGAATGATGACGGAGATTGAGCCAACATCAAGGATTGATAAATTGACAAGAAAAAAATACATTGGGGTGTGCAGATGACTGTTGACAGCAACCAGGGTAATGATCAGAAGATTTCCCCCCAGGGCAGTCAGGTACATTGCAAAGAAGATCACAAAGTGTAAAATCTGCAGATCTCGACCCCCAGAAAATCCTAGAAGTATGAAATTTTCAATCATTGTTATGTTGAGAAAGGCATGAATCATATTTTGACTGTTGGAAGAAGAGAAACAGTATTGATTAATTCATTTGCACATAGAAGAAGGTGTCTTTATTCTAAATTCTGAAATATCTCCCTGTAATTTGCTACTTACCCCACCCCACCCCCATTTCCTGCTTGTAGTTCGTTTGTTTGTATTTTGCACCTGCAAAAAGGCACTTCCAACAAACAGCACCCTCAGATTCTAGTGATTCCTCCAAACAGCTGTAGCACACTCGTTCCCCAACCCACCTAATGTCATTATTTAACTGCCCTTCATCCTGAGATGTCAGGGGTTTGCCATGGGGAGAAGAAGCCCCACTATGCAACCAGTGTTTCATTCCCAATTCTCTGGGTCAAAACTCTTTAAGGCAAAACTCACAGTCCAGATTTGTGTAATTCTAACTCTGTGTTCTTCTGCTTAGAAAATAGCCTAAATGTGTGTGATACAGCTCCATACCTGAAGCTAATCAGGTTTGGTCATGAATGTTAACAGGATGGAAGAGTGTCAAGGAACCATAACCACTCTGAGATCTTTGGGGACAAATCTGGAGCATACAGGTCAGAAAAAAAATTATAATGCCTTGGATCCTATGATAACTTCATTTTGCCAGAGGAATTTTCCCATCCCTACCTCTCCCTAGCAGCCATCGATTTGTTAGCAGCCTCCTCCCCAAACTTCCAGAGAGGCATTTCAGGGGTTGCAAGTGTATACATTGGGGACGATAGAAGGATAGATGCTGCTTCTCTGAACTTCAATTTATTTATCCATCTCAGAAGAAATAGATTGAAAATAAGAGAATGTGCATGATTAAGCCACTATTCTAGTGGGATAGAGCAGGATTGGGGATACTGAACATACAAATGAGGGGATAATCAACTAGAAAAAGAAAACAACAACAGCAGCAGCAACATAATAACAATGTAATGGCAATGATATTTTAAAAAATAAAGATGGAAAAAAGCAAAAAAAAAAGTGGAATAGAATTAAGCGGAAGAAATTAAAGGAATATCAGCAAAGGAGATCTGAGGACACAAGATTGCAGGACACAGATAAAATGGGTACTGTATTTTTCTATATATTTCTTTGGCAATTCTGCTTCAAATGATTTATCAGCAAAATGGTTTCTATTTACCTTCGTTGGTCTAGGTGTCTCTCCCTTTTTTCTGACACCTTTTAATCTTTCACTCAGTAAAGTGTGAACAAATCAGGTGTATATTTTCCATTTTTTTCTCAGATTTGCCATAATTCTTTCACATCCCATGCAATTGCGAGTGATTCCTCTCTTTTTCTTCTCTCAGATCACAGCAACTCATCTTGGGTTGACAGGTGTGTCTTGGAGAAAGAACTTGTTTCAAACAGCAATAAAAGATGCAGGCTTATGTGATAGGAGACATATCTACCTAAATCATTTTGTTCTCTAAAGATTTACTCCCTGTTTCCCTGAATAGCTCAGCATTAATGGCACATAGTGGCTACAATGCTGACTTTTCTGACTACAACAGCCTACTTTCAAAGTTTGCAATCTAAGGCTATGTTGCATTGCATTTTCCAGTTGTCAATATCCAGTGAGACCCAGAGAGCTCCACTTTTGAATTTCCAAACATCCCCACATGGAATAGGGAGGCAATGTTTAAGTCATCCACCCAAGGGAACAAATGTAATAGCTGAATTGTAGCAGAGGCTGAGGCAATGCCAGCTCTTTAGCATCATTCTAAGGAATGGAAGATTTTCCTTCATCATTAGGTAAATTGTTGTACACCCACAAATAATCAAAGATACTAGGGAACACCAAGAAAAATTCTTATAACCATTTAGTTTAAGGTTAGCAGATGTCCCCATTTCCCGGGGACAGTCCCCGGATTTACAAATCAGTCCCCTGACAAAATCCTATCATTCCCACTGAAGTTGAAAAGTGTCCCCAGATTCATTGAAAAAAATCTGGTAACCTTAATTTAGTTGCAATACACACACACATGCATTAAAGTAACTTGGGGTAATAGCATCAGAAATATCCTTCCCCTCAAGAGAATATAAGAGCAAAAGAAGATTTTATGTGGATGCAACCAAAAGTCTATTTAGACCAGCATCCTATTTTCCAAAGCAGACCACCAGATGTTTTTGGAAACCCATAAGCAGAACCCATTTATGCAACTGGTACTTGAAGGTATCTGAACTTGCAAGTTGTGATGGACATCATTACTAGTAGCTATTGAGAGATCATTTCTTCTCTGAATTGCCTAATCATTTACAGTATAAAACTGTGTTAAATTCACCACATCTTATGGCAACAAAATTATGTTTAGATATAGTAGCAAGGAGGGTTACATCATGAAACACAGCCCTCTATGAATGAAAGGTTTATATTCCAGAGAAGTGCAGCAGCAGATATGCTGGGTAGAAACGCTGGATAAAGCAAGCTTGCTTCAGAAGGCTGAAAAGTGGGGTGCCTAGCAAGCAATAAATAGGCTATTACATGAGAAGATAAGGAATAAGAAGGGACAGCTTCTGCATCCAGAAAGACTAAAAGGGGGTGGGAGTAAGCCCTGTTATAATCAGTTGGCCAGCTCTGAGGTAAATGAGGTTATGATTGCAGCCATAGTCATGTGTAGAGTAGTTACCGTATTTTTCCGTGTACTGGACAATGCTTTTTTGACACAAAAATAATGTCAAAAAACTGGGGTTGTCTACATATAGAGGTAGATAAAACATGTATAAGTCATAATGCTTTCCAGGACACGAAATACAGAAAAAAGGATCTCTCTCAGGTTTCTGTTTGCAAAATGGCAATATAATTTATTACTGCAGAAAACTGTTGTTACAGAGATAAGCTTCTATGTTAATAATAATATTGTATTAATAATAATAATAATAATAATAATAATAATAATAATAATAATCTGCATTACAATATAAGATCAAAGAGGAACAGGATTAAAGGCAAATGGGAGGCATCTTTTTAGTTTTCTTACCAAAATTAAAACTCAGCAATTTCCACAAGGCAGTTTTGACATCTTTGCTCCTCATGCTGTAGATTATTGGGTTCATCAGTGGAGGCACCACAGTATATAACACAGCAAGCACTTCATCCAGATGGTATGGAGAATTAGAGGTTGGCATTAAGTAGATGAAGACAGAAGTGAATAATAATATGCAGACAACTGTGATGTGGGGAATGCAAGTGGAGAAGGCTTTCTGCCTGTTTGCCATGGAGGGCATTCTAAACACTGCAGTAAAGATCTGCACATAGGACATGACAATGAACACAAAGCAACCAAGACAAATTGATGTACTAAAAAGAAGGGCCCATATTTCATTGAGGTATGAATCAGAGCAGGAGATCTTAAGTAGGCGAGGTATCTCACAGAAGAACTGGTGGATGACATTGGAGCAGAAGGGCATTGAAAAAACAGTACCAGTGTGCAAAGCAGCATTGAGCAAACCACACATTAATGTTCCACCTGCCATCTGGATGCAACTACTCCATTTCATCACAAATGCATAGTGCAAAGGGTGACAGATGGCCACATATCGGTCATAGGCCATGACAGTGAGGAGGAGGAGGTCTGATGACACAAAAAACACGAAGAAAAACACTTGTGTGACACATTGTGAATATGAAATCAGCCTTATGTTCATGATCGAATTAGCCAGAGATTTGGGAATGATGGTAGAGGTTGATCCAAGGTCCAGAATTGATAAGTTGAGAAGAAAGAAATACATTGGTGTGTGCAGGTGCCTGTTGACAGCTATCAGGATAATGATCAGAATATTTCCCATCAGGATAGCCAGGTACATTGCTAAGAAGATCAAAGATTGCAAAATTTGCCATTCTCGGTCCCCCAAAAATCCCACAAGTTGAAAATTTTCAATGACAGTTATGTTGCGCACAGCCTCCATCATATTTTGACTATTGGAGAGCAGAAAAAAATTATCAATTCATTGCACATAAAAGAATCTACATTATTGATTTTTTCCATCAATTTCAGAATTCTATAAACTTTCATGTAGGATTTCTTTCTATTACTTTTTTGTTAAATATATGATACCACAATTTTAGCTTTCCCATTGAATTGTTTTCCTTCCTTGGCTTGGACCTATACACATGTTACAGCAGCAAAAACAAAACAAACAAAAACATTCCACTTAACCACGCCCTCAAATTCTAGTGATTTCCACCACCTGCTGCACTCGCCTTATGCCAGGCTTTCTCAACCTCGGTGGTAATTTGTTCAGTTTTAGTTTGCTCTGCAATGCTTTTCCAATGCTGCCACATTATTGTTGTCCAGAGGGGTCACAGTAAAACAAAAACAAACCAGAAAATGTGTGATATGAAAAATTATGGGGTTTCAGCAGAAGCACTAACAAGAAATGAAGCAGCATAATCACTCCAAAGCATTTTCAGCTACAAACAGTATTGAGTGAGAAATCGCACATAATCCTCTCAATAGCAACGTGAGCAGATATGATCAGGAATGTGCAATAAAAAGGATATTAGGTGGGGGGGCAAGCAAGGATACTACATTATGTGACAAAATAGTCTAAGCTCATCAGGGAAACAAACAAATTTCAGCCTATAGATATGTTACTTCTCACTTTTAAGGCTTTCTTGTAAACCGGGGGGGGGGGGTGTCCCAGACCACTTGCACATTCATTTAAGCACCTGGACAGCTAATGAAATGAAGAATGCATATGGATAAAGAAGCTCTCTGTTTTCATATAGAGTCCAGCATACACTTTCAACATCACGTTCAATTTTCTTCACTACAGAAGGAAAGTAAATACTATATAGTATTTATTTGTTATTTACTTATTATACAAGTTTCTCATTCCATTCACTTCTTTAGACTATGGAAGGGAAAGATATACATACATAGGAAGCACAATGTATTTTTGCATAACAAAACAAATGTTACAAGACAATAATCTTAAACTGCATCACAAGACAAGTTGGAAGAAGAAAACTCATAGGAGAATCAGAGCCATATTTTTATTCTTTTTAGCAAGAATAAAACCCAACAAATTCCACAAGGCAGTTTTGATATCTTTGTTCCTCATACTGTAAATTATTGGGTTCAGCAGTGGAGGCACCACAGTATACAACAAAGCAAGCACTTGATCTAAATTATATTCTGAGTCAGAGGTTGGAATAAGATGGGTAAAAATGGCAGTACTGACTAATATGGAGATAACAGTGATGTGGGGAATGCAAGTGGAGAAGGCTTTCTGCCTGTTTGCCATGGAGGGCATTCTCAACACTGTAGTAAATATCTGAACGTAGGACATGATAATGAACACAAAGCAGCCAAGACCTATTGTGAAACTCAAAAGAAGAGCCCAAATCTCAGTGAGGTATGAATCAGAACAGGAGATCTTCAGTAGGTGTGGAATTTCACAGAAGAACTGGTGGATGACATTGGAGCAGAAAGGAAGTGAAAAAACAGTACCAGTGTTCAAAGCAGCATAAAGGAAGCCTGCCATCCAGGCTCCACTTGCCATCCAGATACAGCTACTCCATGTCATCATAGACGAATAGTGTAAAGGGTGGCAAATGGCTACGTATCGGTCATATGCCATGACAGTGAGGAAGAAGAAGTCCGATGACAGGAAATGGATGAACAAAAACAGTTGTGTGACACACTGTGAATATGAAATCAGCTTTATGTTCATGAGGGAATTGACCATTGATTTTGGAATAATGACAGTGGTTGACCCAACATCAAGCACTGATAGGTTGACAAGAAAGAAATACATGGGGGTGTGCAGGTGACTGTTGATGGCTACGAGGATAATGATAAGATTTCCCATCAGAATAGTCAGGTATATTGCTAAGAAGATCACAAAGTGCAAAAATTGCCATTCTCGGTCCCCTGAAAATCCCATGAGTAGAAAATTGTCAATGATTGTTATGTTGGACATGTCATCTATAAGATTTTGGCTGCTGAAGGAAGAGCAGAAAAATAATGATCCCGTGCACATAAAACAATGTGTGTTCATTCTAAAGTCTTATCCCCCCCATTAATTTTAGAATTATATTTACTGGCATGTGTGATACTTTTTATTACTTTATTGTTAAATGAATGACCGCATAATTTCAGTTTTCCCAATATAGTATTTTACTGGACCCAAACAAATTTTGTGCCAACAGAAAGGCATTTCCACTAATAAGTCCCCAACCACCTGCAGCCTACTTGAGTCTCTTCAAATTGCATTTCTAAGGGTCCTTCAGTACAGAGAGTGTGGTGTTAGCAGTGTGGAAAAAGGCATAGGAAAGCCCTATTGCACAGACACAGATCTCCTCGCACCTCAGAAAGCTGAACTGATTTCGCTAGGAACACTACCTGGATGGAAGAGTGTCATTGAATCATGTGTTGGCCACCCAGAGTTCTTTCACAAAGACAAAAGTTTCATAAATAAATAAAATTACAAAGGTGTGGGACCCATGTTGTTAGAAGCCCCTTCTACAAAATGGCACAGAGGCTTCTCAGGGGTCACAGACAGATGCAAGGATAGCCATATATTTCTTATGAAAACATATTAATTTTATCTATCTTGAGGATCCAAGTCAATATGATTCTTGTGAGTTTACTTTACCATATGGTCCTATGCTGCAGGTGATTCCTTAACCTCCTGACTCACAAGCCATTATCTCTGTCCCCAATCTTGCCTCATCTTCCTAACAGGGGATATACACTAATCCAGAAATAGTACCTCGGGTTAAGAACTTTGGGACTTCCGGGTCGGCGCCATCGCCGAATGGCGGGCTCCCTCCGAGCTCCGGAGGGAGCCTGCTCGGCAGGGGCTGGGTCCTACCGCACCGGCGATGCGGGGACCCTTAAAAACCACGGCCACGGAGGCCGTGGACATGGAGACTCGGCTGGCACCGTCAGCGCCCTCTCGATTCGTGAAGGAGCCTTTTTAAAGGCTACGGATCGGGTGCCGGGGAGGAGCGTGGTGCTTTGAGTCCTCTGCTATCCCCGCCGAGCGCAGCCGCATGCCATCCGGCGGAGAGCGCTGACTTCTTCTATTGAAAATTTGGACCCAAAAGAAGAACCCGTGAGTAATTGGAATATGGACTAAAAAGAGGGATAAATTTTTAGAATTTGGAGCGAACGGGGGAGGTGGAAAAAAGGAAGTCAGCCCCCCCCCCCAAATTGTAGAAGAGCCAAAACAAAGGACTGGATAACTAAGATCGAGAGGAACCTTATCTTGCCGAACTAGCAACTTCGCGAGGGAAATTTATAAGATTGAGCTGGAGGAGAAAAGTGGAATTCGTATTAAAAAGCAACCCCCCCGGAATCCCTGGAGCGATTCGTGAAAATGCCTGGAGAAGAATAACGGAGGTTTTGACAGCTGTCAAAGAGCTGTCAAAACGGAAGAATGAAATTGAGACTTTGTTATGAGGACTTTGCCGGTTACATTTGTTATAAATTGGAGATAAATTGTTTCAAATAAGGATTTATAAGTTACTTGGACTGGCGGATGTGATCTGGAAGGGAACTTTGTTATTGTAATCCACCTAGAGGAGCTGAGGGACATTGCATGTGTTTTCGACGGGAAACTTGAACAGTTGGATAGAACTTTTAATCTCCTGGGAAACTGCAGAAATGGAACATTATTTTGTCTACAGAGGCCTACACTTTACTGGAAACAATGGATTATGTTTTGCTCCTGAATAACAAGCCTCTGTAGAGACACTAGAAGCCTTTGGAAAAAGAACATTTCTGTGAGGGAACAGGGAAGTAAAAAGGAGGAGAGTGATTGACAAGAACAAGGAAACAACAAGAACTGGACAGAACTGGAGTGGGAACATTTGGGATATCCAGATTTGACAAGCTTATGGATATAAAATTGGAGTTTATACTCCTGGATATAAAAATCTGGATAGAAGAAATGGCCCCCCCTTGATAGACTCCTTCTATGATTGGACATCTGTAATTTTAAAAAAAAAGACCGGTAAAGAACCAGAGGGATGTGGGTTTAGTGAAATGTGGGTTCATCAGGAAGACATTAGAAGTGGAGGGATAGGAGGAACGCAACAGGGAAAGAGGGGAGGGAAATTTGGAATCCAAAGGTTGTAAAATTATTGTTTGTTTTTATTCTATTTTCATCTGTACTATATTTGAAAGGGGGGAACTCGTGGAAGGGAAGAGGTCAACCTTAGGGGATGGAAATTTGGATAAATTGAGTTATTGATGATGAGTGTATTTTGGGAATAAGAATTTGTTGAATATTATTGCTTTTTTGGAAGATTTGGAACACAAGAGGGGGTGGGGAGGGGAAGTCCTGGATATTGGAAAAAGTTTATGAATTGGATTTTATTTGTTTTAATTTGGAAAACCTTAATAAAAATTATTTAAAAAAAAAAAAGAACTTTGCTTCACGATGAGAACAGAAATTGTGCGGTGGCGGTAGCGGGAGGCCCCATTAGCTAAAGTGGTACCTCAGGTTAAGAACAGTTTCAGCTTAAGAACGGACCTCCAGAACGAATTAAGTACTTAACCCACTGTATCACATTTGGAAAGAAATAGTAGAAATTCCATACTATGTACAGGGTTTAAAACAAAAGTAGTAGAAGTCATGTGGTGTGTATGGGGTGTTTGGAGAGGGAGAGTGTGTCTGGTGGGGGACACGTCATGCTCCTTTCTGGGGTAGTTTATCCTCCTTTGGTCCCCACCATGCACTCAGCTCTCACCTGTGGCTCCTTGATGCTGTCTCCTCACATTTCATGCCAGTATGAGAGATCCATCACAATCTCTTCTCTGTTGGATTCACAGCTCCTTTTGTTTCACAGGTGCATGTTAGAGGAAAAGCTTCTTTTAAAAGCACTAAGAGGGGAGACTTATGTGATGGTGGAAGTATGTTGCTGACTTCTGTTGGTCGCTAAAGATTACCTCCTTCTTCCCCCGGATTGCCACTGCCAAAATAGGTCACTTTTCTGAGAGCAATAGACCACCTTCAAAGTTTTCAGTCTTAGGCTATCTCTCATCATGAATTGCTGCTGTCTACCTTTCTCAGGCTATCTTTCTCATGCTGCACGCACAGTGAGACCCAGGCAAGGATTCCTCTTCTGTTTCTTATCATACCCATATGGAATTGGGGCGGGGGAACTGCAATGCTTAAGTAATTAATGCAACAGTAACATTGTTGCAGAGGCTGATGCAATGGCAGCTCTTCAGCATCCCTGCTAGGCATTGGGGAAATCCCTTCATCATTAGGGAAGCAATCATAGGCCTGCAAAACACCACCGTTGTAGGCAGGATCCCTCAAATTGCAGATAACCATAGAATTGCAACATGCATACACTACATGTCCAGCATATGGAAGAGTACCGCTTAAAAGCAGTTTCCACCCATTCTACAGTATGTATCTCCCCACAGAGATATATGCCACAATAAATTTCTGAATGTTAAAAGTACCAAGAGATTTTTGTAGGTGTGTGGGTGAATGAGATGTTCT
The DNA here is from genome assembly GCF_964234715.1 of Podarcis melisellensis. Classification (NCBI taxonomy): domain Eukaryota; kingdom Metazoa; phylum Chordata; class Lepidosauria; order Squamata; family Lacertidae; genus Podarcis; species Podarcis melisellensis. The sequence goes on along the minus strand of NC_138545.1, from coordinate 24,731,743 downwards.
TTGACAATGAAAATTATACACCATTATACGGGTGTGGGACTTGATATTAATGGGGGGGGGGAATCACTCACAACGTTGAAAACCCAGGAAAGTACACAAAATCAGAAAAGTTTTGTAAAACATGTTTCAGCTTTATTTCCAGTTCAACATCAAGAGAACATGGCTATAGTCCACCAGTCATGATAACATTTTGAAAGGTATTTGTATTTGAAAGAGAAATATTCATATATATTTTTAATTAGAGATTTCTTAGTTTGCAAAGGTATGTGCAATGTCTCTTTTTCAAGTTACATTTTCTACAGATCAGTTTCATTTGTTGAGACATTAGTGTTATTTAAAAAGCACTGGGACTGTGCTCAGTGGAAGGCTCTTTTTTCCCTTTTTTGTGTTTATTATGTAAATGATAGATGAACCTCTTTAAAAAGACAATAAAAAAACTCACACTAACTCTGTTTTGGTTCAGCTTTAGGCACTGCACATGTCTGTCAATGTTCTTTCCTTCAGCAGAGCATTGTGATTTTTTTTAAGATATAGGGGCACATCTTGACATCACACAGGTACACTGTAATCCTTATCTGAAGAAGTGTGCATGCACACGAAAGCTCATACCAAGAACTGACTTAGTTGGTCTTTAAGGTGCTACTGGAAGGAATTTTTTTTGTTTTGACTATGGCAGACCAACACGGCTACCTATCTGTAACTGTAATCCTTGGTTCTAGATTCAGGTAGGTAGCCGTGTTGGTCTGACACAGTAGAAATATCTATTTTTTAAAAAATAAAAATTGCCCAGTAGCACCTTAGAGTCCAACTAAGTTTGTTCTTGGTATGAGCTTTCATGTGCATGCACACTTATACAGAAGTGCAATCCTGTTACAGATGCAGCCAAAGGCAGCCCTGAAACCCCCAAGACAAATCCAGCGAACTAGCCATATGTTGTGTCATGCTATGTCATTCCCCACCATTGTCTAAGACCCAGGATAAAATGGAGGTTCCTCACATCCCTGGCTGGTGAGCAGAGTTCAGTTTCATAGGCCACAAATTGTGTGCAGAGCAGGTATGATATATGTATGTCATGCAGCCAGATTTCTAGCACACCAGAAGACAGAAGAGGATATAGCTGGTTTAAAAACTACATTTTGACTATATAAAGGTACTATATTGTAAATATATAGAGCATAAACCACACTAATAAAGATAAAATGAGGCCCAAGTAAACAATGTTAGAAAATAGAAATATAAACCTGAAGGTTGAACACCAGTTGGAAAAAAAATCTGTTTCAATGGCACAGTCTTTTTCAATTCTGTCAAACAGGAGACTGCATGCCAATAAGAACCACTATATGTATGAATGAATGAATGAGGCACTGAGGTGGTACATTAGAAAAATATGCTTTGGACAGCATGCAGGTGAAATGTGGATGCAAGCAGGGGATGGTCACTACCATTACACTTAAATGTTGTCACGTAGGGTTGCCACACTTACTATAATAGGTGGAATGTGCCAGAATCAGGGTGCCTTGTATGGATGTTAAAGGCAGAAATTCATCATCTACATCTGTAGCAAGGGATTGGGAAAGTGGCTAACCTGTAGAATTCTTGCCTGGAGATTTTATACAATTGTGATTGCGGCAGGGAAGCAAAGTGCCTTAAACAGATATGTTCAGTCAGGGATTCATCATGGCTATATGAAGCATGTGACTGAGGAAGCTGCTGCACCTATGGGGTTTTTTTTCTGGATACATGTCTCCTCCCCCGTCCCAAAAGCCAGGACAAAGCATGGATGCATGGTACCAAGTTTGTAAGCAAGCATAATAGGCAACCCTTGAGAAAGTGTTCCCTGTTTAAGGGGTGTGAACAATAAAGTGCCTTAACCACCCATTTCCTTGATATTTTAAGCAGGTGTAGAAATGACATACACCTCAAATCACATGTGGTGGTGGCAGCAGTAGTTTTTAAACTATGGAACTGATTTATTGTTTGGAAGTGTCTGGTAAAACAGCTTCCACAGGGCAGTTTTGACATCCTTATTCCTCATGCTGTAAATCAACGGATTCATCATTGGAGGAACCACTGAGTATATCACAGCAAGCACTTCATCCAGATTATATGAAGGGCTGGAGGTTGGCATGACATAGGAGAAGATACCTGTACTAAGTAAGAGAGAGACAACAGTGAGGTGAGGAATGCAAGTAGAGAAGGCTTTCTGCCTGCTTGCCTTGGAGGACATTCTCAGCACTGCTGTAAAGATCTGTACGTAGGATGTGACAATGAGCACAAAGCAGCCAAGACCTAAGGCTGAACTAAAGAGAAGGGCCCACATTTCACTGAAGTATGGATCAGAGCAGGATATCTTCATCAGGTGTGGGATTTCACAGAAGAACTGAGTGATGATGTTGGAGCAGAAGGGCAGTGAAAAAATGGTACCTGTGTGCAGAGCAGCATTAAGGAAGCCTGCTGCCCATGCCCCACCTGCCAGCTGAACACACCTTCCCCACTTCATCACAGAGGTATAGTGCAGTGGGTGACAGATGGCCACATACCGGTCATAGGCCATGACAGCGAGGAGGAAAATGTCTGATGACATGAAGAAAAGGAACAAAAGCATTTGTGCAACACATTCAGAATAAGAAATATGTGTTGTGTTCATCAGGGCATTAGCTATTGATCTGGGAATAGTGACGGTTGTGGATCCAAGGTCAACAACTGATAAGTTGACAAGGAAGAAATACATTGGGGTCTGAAGGTGGGTAGTTCTAGCTACCAGAATGATGATGAGGAAGTTTCCAATGAAAATTGCCATGTACATTGCTGTGAATACTGCAAGGCGTAAGATCTGGAGTTCCCTTTGCTCTGAAAATCCCAGAAGCAGGAAATCTCTTATGATGGTTACATTAGACATGTCTTCTCAGTCTATTGGGGGAATAAGAGAGACCATTATAAATGTTGCTTGTGCAAAAATATGGTTCCATCCAGTATCTAGCAATGGCCAACTCAATACCTATTGGAAATGAAAAGCACCATAACATTCTACCACTCATGTTCTTCCACAACTGGTATTCAGACACATATCTTCCAACATTTTCCATTGAAAATAGTGACTTCCATTATTATTATTATTATTATTATTTTGTTATTTTGTTATGTATACTCCGCGCCTCTGACTGCGGTGCCCCAACCACTCTGGGCAGCTTCCCACATATATAAAAACATAATAAACCAGTAAACATAAAAATGACTTCCCTTTACAGGACTGCCTTCAGATCTCTTCTAAAAGTTGTATAGTTCATTATCTCCATGACTTGGTGGTCACATAATTCCATACCCCACAACATTTCTCCAATGAAAATAGGGACATCCTAAGGAAAAGCAGGAGGGACGTGGGTGGCGCTGTGGGTTAAACCACAGAGCCTAGGACTTCTCCAGAAGCAGCTTAGTCATGCTGGCCACATGACCAGCTTTACGCCGGCTCCCTCGGCCAATAAAGCAAGATGAGCACTGCAACCCCAGAGTCGGTCATGACTGGACCTAATGGTAAGGGGTCCCTTTCCCTTTACCTAAGGAAAAGCAGGACATTTCAGGATCAAATCAGAAACTGGGACAGCTTCTCTAAATCCAGGACTGTCGCTGGAAAATATGGGCACATGGAGGGTCTAGAGACATATTCTAACTTAGTGATATTTTTAGGGAGAACTGTAAGGTAGAGGTTGCAGCATGCTCACCATTTGTGTAAAAAATAAATAAAAATCCCTAAACTGAACAGCACAGCTAAATAGCAAACAGTTTGACCCCCAATTTTCACATACCGCCTCTTCCTGAAATCTCCACTTTCTGTAGAGCAGTTTGAAAAACCTCACCACATCTACTCAGAATTAAGACAATAGGGCTTATTCCCTGCTAAGTGGGGTTATTTCCTGAAAGCTTGGAATGATTTGCTTTATATTCAGAAGCAGTATAGATCTGACTGTCAGAGTGAAACAAGAGGGAATAGCCATGCCTTTCATAGTGTCTGTGTGCATTTCTCATCTGCATCAAGCTCGTTTGGGGCAGAGGAGAGACACTATGCTGAGCTGCAGGCATCACTGCTCTGACCCACCATCATTGTTCATATGCACCTGCAGTCTATCTCTCTTTCCTACTATCTGCCTCTGATTTAATGCATATATATATATATATATATATATATATATATATATATATATATATTCTATTAAACACTGATTCAATCAAATATGTCATTGAATCAGGAAAATCTATGAAAGGCTGCATATCAGCATTTGTTTAAATTCACGTGGGAAATATTCAACTAAGGATTACTCAAAGCAGACTCACTGAAATTAATTCACCTAATTTAGTCACCCCACGCATTTCAACAGGTCTAATCTGAGGAGGACTAATTTAGGCTTGCCATATTTCCAGAGGTAAAAATCTGGACACCCCATAGCCCCTCCACCATGCCAGAACCAGAGCCCGGATTGGCTGCACCAGAGTCCCTGCCTGAACCAGAGCTGCCCAAGCACACACAGCCCCCCCCCCCCAAAAATCTGGGACATTTGCTTTAAAATGTAAAATTACCTTGGGGGGGGCATGTAGGACCCCCAAAATGGTCAGCCTAACAAACATTGAATAATACCCATTGAACATTGAATAATACCCATTGTTTCTGCTTCACTCGGGTGCAGTTTGGGATGAAAGAGACTATAGCCAGGATCCAACTACAGTTATACAATAAGCAAAGGTAGCCATAGTTAACCATGAGAAAAATCCATACTAGGGTAATTATTATTATTATTATTATTATTATTATTATTATTATTATTATTAATTATTTATTTATTTATACCCCACCCATCTGACTGGGTCTCCCCAGTGGCTGGGTGGCTTCAAGCAAAATATTAAAATACAATGGTCTGTTAAACATTAAAAGCTTCCCTAAACAGGGCTGCCTTCAGATGTCTTCTAGAAGTCAGATATTTACCATATTTTTCGCTCTATAAGACGCACCAGACCACAAGACGCACCTAGTTTTTGGAGGAGGAAAACAAGAAAAAAAATATTCTGAATCTCAGAAGCCAGAACAGCAAGAGGGATCGTTGCACAGTGAAAGCTGCAATCCCTTTTACGGTTCTGGCTCCCCAGCCAAGACTGGGCTCAGGGCAGCTAACACTGAGTAAAATACAGTAAAAACATTTTTTAAAAACAAAAACAAAAAAGGTGATTAAAATATAAGTTAAAATATAGTTTTAAGTGCAGCTTAAAATGCAGCCTCATTTTAGTGGTAGCCTATAGATCACTGTCATAAGAGGAGAAAAAATCAACTATTCACCGGGGCCAAACTATCCATGCTGGTCCTACATGGGCCAGCAAAAAGAGCGAGGGAAAATTTATATAAAAATCCCATATAAGGGGTTCCACCAAAAATAAATAAATGAGGAGGGGGGGGTTAGACTGAATTCAGCTCAAAGGCCAGGCAGAACAGCTCCGTCTTGCAGGCCCTGCGGAAAGATGTCAAATCCTGCAGGGCCCTGATCTCCTGCGGTAGGGCGTTCCACCAGGTTGGGGCCAGAGCTGAAAAGGCCCTAGCGCTGGTTGAGGCCAATTTAACCTCCTTGGGGCTCAGGACTACCAAAGTGTTGTTATTTATGGACCTTAAGGTCCTCTGCAGGGCATACCAGGAGAGGCAGTCCCATAGGTACAAGGGTCCTAGGTTTCCTGTAACTTTGCTTCTCACAGTGAGGGAACCACCAGGGTAATACCTTTCTCAACCTGTGGTAATCAGCCTTTCTCAACCTGTGGGTCCCCAGATGTTGTTGAACTACAACTTCCATCACCCCTAGCTAGCAAGGCCAGAGCTCAGGGATGATGGGAGTTGTAGTCAAACAACATCTGGGGACCCACAGGTTGAGAACCACTGCCTTAGATGAACCAAAATTTCACAAAATAATTGCACTCAAGTTTCACTGTAATCAACAGTCCTGTTTAACTGTGTTTTAAACCTTGTGATTTCAATAGTCGTAAATTACTGGTTCTTGCTGTATCAGAACTCTCGCCTATAGTCAATTGGCAAATATCGCACCATGGAGAGCTGGACAGAAATAGCTCAGGATGCCTAAGAAAGGAAAACATGCTTAGCAGAAGTATGTATTGCTATCCATTACTATCCCCACAATATTTACACAATACATGAGGCCATGCTGAGGCATGAAAGGAAATTGCATGGCAAATGTCACATGGAGCATGATGTCTGCTTGGCTGCAGTTTGCAAACACCACAAATAACATGCCTTCTGAGAACAGGCACTCACAAAGGAGTGAAAATACAATGTCAGCTAAATGCACTTATGTCAGAAGAAGATCAAAGTGCATGACAGGGGGTCACTAAGGGATTAGATTCACACAATACATTGATGTATAGAGTGGATCTGGATTGATTAGAAGTGAAGGAGGTTTGCGGGGGATCAGAAATAGACATGTACAGAAATGCAAAAGTAAAATTAAATACTGAGGCAAAGGAAACCATAGAGAAAGAAAGAGAGAGGTTTGATAACAGTTTTAAATCTGTCTTTCCCTACAAATATTTTCCAGCTGGATGCTGGAAATTCTCCCTGAATCTTAACTTGCCATATAACATGATATTTATCACTTTTTCCATCCATCCACTCCTTCAATCATCCTTTCATCTATCATTCATCATTCAGGGCAGCAAACAGAATGTCCATATTTACTTCATGTACTTACATTAAATTCCGATTTCTTTGACGTTTGAAGGAAGCAACCTGTCGTTGTGCAAGCATAAGCTGTGTGCCTTGCTAGGTACAAGCAGAACTAGTAGTGCTAAGGAGTGTGAGCAAAGGGATAAGAAGTGTAAGAATAGTTCCTAGGGATTAACTACCTGAAGGTTCTGTGCAACTCTGCAGCAAAGCCCTAGAGACAAAACAGTGTCACTCTTACATGCACTCCTTTGAAGCATTTTTCATCATACAAGGCCCTTATTCTTGCATTGTGCTGAAGGAGCAGAACCACAGTATAACGGTGCCCCCAGCTCCCCTAGATGGTCCAGAAGGATGTTATGATTAATGGTATCAAAGGCTGCTGAGAGAGACATGCAGAATTAGGAAACAGCTTTCGCCTTTGTTCCTAGGCTGCCAAAGATTATCAACCAGTGCGACCAAGGCAGTTTCAGTCCACTGATGAGGCCTGAATCCCGATTGGAAGGGATCCAAATGGTCTGCATCCTCCAGGCATGCCTGGAGTTGTTCAGCAACCACCTGCTCAAACACCTTGCCCAAGAATGGAAGATATGAGACTGGGTGATAGTTGGCCATATTGGCCAGGTCCAAAGATGTTTTTTAAAGAAGTGGTTTAATGACCGCCTCTTACAGCGGGTCTGGGAAGTCTCCCTCACAGAGGAGAGGCAAGCATTCCCCATGGAGCCTATCACCCAGCCCTTTCTGGCTCGCTTTTAAGAGCCAGGATGGGCACGGATCAAGGAGACAGGTGGTCGGCTTCACTCATCCAAGCAGCCTGTCCACATTCTTGGAGGCAACAGATTGGAATTGATCCCATGCAACTTGACTAGACAAAACTCTAGGACTCTTCTGCCCTGGCCCTGTTCCCATGGTGGGGTGTACCTCTTTCCAAATCTAAGTGACTTTATTTGCAAAAATCATTGCAAAATCATTGCAGGAGATCTTGGGGTCCTTACCAGGCCCCGGTGGCAAAGATGGTTGTGAACCTCCTGAAAGAGTATCCTGCTGCTGTTTTCTGTAGATACAATAGAGGCGGTGAAGAAGATCCTCTTCGCCATTGCTATCGCCACTTGGTAGGCTTAACGTTGAGCTCTAACCTGTGTCCGGTCAGATTCAGAATGAGTTTTCTGCCACCGGCGCTCTGGCTGTCTCAGCAATTGTTTCATTGCCCTCAGCTCTGGGGAAAACCATGGAGCTGTCTGGGCTCCATGCAATCAGAGAGGGCGCTTCAGAGCCAGACAGTCGATAGCCCTGGTTAACTCCACATTCCAGCGGGCCACCAGGGAATCAGCTGAAAGGCTATTAACATGGGATAAAACATCTCCTACCACTCTCTGGAAAGCATTTGGATCCATTAAGTGGCAGAGGCAGACCATCTGACTTGGGCCCACCTCCCTGCAGAGGGGAAGGGTCATGGAGAAGTCCAGGTGCACCAGGAAGTGATCCAACCATGACACTTCTTTTGTTTTGCTTTTATTTAGTGTCAGATCACCCACATCCATAGAGGTGAACACCAGGTCTAAGGCATGTCTGTGACTGAGTTGGGCCCCTTGGAGGCCATGCTTTCCACGTAGTCCCGAGGTACCCCTTGTAAGGTCATGTTGGCATGGATGTTGAAATCCCCTAGGACAACCAAACTAGGTGTCTCCAGGAGAACATCCGCCACAGCCTGAAGCAGCTCGGGCAAGGAATCCTTGGTGCAGTGGGGAGGTTGGTACACCAAAAGGAATCCTGTACTGCCCCTATTGCCCAACTTCCAGAACATGCACTCAGAAAATTGGGTCTTCCCAATAGGATGCCTGCTCAAACTAATGACTTCCTAAAAATCACAGCAACCCCACCCCCACCCCATCCATATGATCTGGGTTTCTGTGTGTAATAGAAACTTGGTTGACAAGCAGTGGCAAGAACAGGCCCATCTGCTTCATTCAACCAAGTCTCTGTTACACGTGCCAGGTCAAGTCCTCCATCCCCAATCAAGTCATTGATTCTGGTATCTTTCTGGTCAAGCCCAGACCTGGAGGCAGGGATAGTCTTCAAACAATGACTAAACCCGCCTCCTCGGTAATGACATGGTCTGGTCTTAGCATAGCTCCTCCTCCTAACCATGATCACTGAAATCGGGTGTCCCAGTGCATCCCCCCGTGGAACCTGCCCCAGCCATTCTGTTGGCTGGTGCCCACTCCCAGGCAGCCCTGACCTTCTCCCTTTAAAAGCAAAACACAAACTATACAGAAGAAGAAGAAGAAGAAGAAGAAGAAGAAGAAGAAGAAGAAGAAGAAGAAGAAGAAATAGAAACTAATAATAAGAAAAACAATTTACAATTACATTAAAACTAAACCTATTCCCAGTCCCACCCAAATGTCCATCCCACCCCCCAACAAAGAAAAAAACACACACAAAACCCCCATAATTTAAAATGCCACAGATAAAAATAAATTTAAAGGAGGAGCCCTCTCTGCTGAGCTACAGTCCTCTACAGCAGCTACAGTCCTTGTGAAGCCCATCCTTTTGTTGTTGTTGTTGTTATTGTTGTTGTTGATAATGATGATGTCACCATAAATTTGTTCTTCTGTGAACTTTCTGAAAACAATTTGAAAACTATATAACTAGGTAGAGCAACAAGGATACCTACTCCAGGGGCAGCATAGACTCAAAGGTTATGTATTATATTTCCATTTTTTAAAATAATATTGAAATTCCCACACACAAAAAAAAAAATCGAAAACAATAACAAGTGGCTTTTGCATGAAAGTGTTGTCCCAGGAACAAATGCTTGTCCAATATGGAAATATTTCTTCCACTTTAAGTGATTAAGGGGGGGAACTACACTGAAGCAGAGTTTAGGTTGTGTTCAGTTCAGTTTTATTTGGAGTAACGCATTAAAATCAATCACCCCAATTTATGTTTATTACTTTTAAGGTGTCACTTCTAAGTAGGACTTACCGTGCATACTACACAAACATTTTATATTCCAAGTGATATTAATAATAACTCACAATTTGAATTCGATATATTATGCAATGCTAAAATGCAATACAGTGAAAATAAAGCGGGAAATGATATAAGTTTTATGTTAAATTATTCCATAATTTAACACGAGTAAGCAGCAGGGTTATCAGTGAAAAGGAAGCATGGTGTTCTTGCTTGAAATCTTCCAGTAAAACAGCTTCCCCAGGGCAGCTTTGACATCCTTATTCCTCATGCTGTAGATTACTGGGTTCATCATTGGAGGAACCACAGAATATATCACAGCAAGCATCTGGTCCAGCTTGTATGACGAGATGGAGGCTGGCATGAGATAAGTAAAAAGAATGGTGCCAACTAAGACAGAGAGAACAATGAGGTGGGGAATGCAAGTGGAGAAGGCTTTTTGCCTGTTTGCCATGGACTGCATGCTCAACACTGTGCTGAAGATCTGCACATAGGTCAAGACGATGAACACAAAGCAGCCGATACCTAATGCGCAACTGAAGAGCAGTGTCCAAATTTCATTGAGGTATGAATCAGCGCATGAGATCTTCATTAGGTGTGGGATTTCACAAAAGAACTGATTGATAACGTTGGAACAGAAGGGCAGTGAAAAAATAGTGCCAGTATGCACAGCAGCATTAAGCAAACCTGCCATCCACGATCCGCCTGCCAGTTGGATGCATCTTCCCCACTTCATCACAGACGCATAATGCAGTGGGTGGCAGATGGCCACATATCGGTCATAGGCCATGACCGTGAGGAGGAACACATCCGATGACAGGAAAAAAACAAAGGAAAGCATTTGTGTCACGCATTCAGAATATGAAATCAGTGTTGAGTTCATGAGCGCATTGGCCATTGATTTGGGAATAATGACAGAGGTGGAGCCAAGTTCTCCTATCGATAAATTGACAAGGAAGAAATACATTGGGGTCTGAAGGTTGGTGTTGAGGGCTACTAGAATTATGAGAATCAGATTTCCTGTAAGTATAACCAGATATATTGCTGAGAAGATTGCAAACTGTAAAAGTTGAAACTCTCGTTGGTTAGAAAATCCCAGAAGCAGGAAATCATTGATTATTGTTATATTAGACATTACTTCTCCCTCATGCTCAAGAGGTACAGTAGCACAGATTACCAGTCATCAGAAGCCAGGAATTGAAACCTATAGAATGGGGGGGGGGGAATACCATTAATCTTCATAGATATTAACTTATATTGTCTGAACATTCAATACAGCATTTCTTTAAAGTGTGTTCTCACTACAAAATAGCAACATCAGAATACAGTAGTCAGGTATACTCCTAAGAAGATCACAAAGTGCAAAATTTGCCATTCTTGGTCCCTCAAAATTTCCAGTAGTAGAAAATTGTTAATGTTCATTCTAAAGTCTTATTTTTTCATTAATGTTAGAATTATATTTACTGCCATGTATGATATTTTTTATTACTTTATTGAGAAATGAATGATATCACAATTTCAGTTTTCCCAATGTAGCTTTTTACTGGATCCAAACACATTTTGCGTCAACAGAAAGGCACTTCCACTAATAAGTCCCCAACCACCTGCAGCCAACTTGAATCTTTTCACATTGCATTTCTAAGGGTCCTTCAGTACAGAGAGTTCAGTGGTTTGCAGTGAGGAAAGCAACCTAGGAAAGTCCTACTGTACAGGCACAGATCTCCTCACACTTCCCAGGTTTCAGACTTTAGTCTTTAAAACAATATTCAGACATTAGGTTGATAGAATGTCTGTTGTGTTTTGGTGCTCAGGAAACACCCTGAAGCTAAACTGGTTTCGCTATGAACACTACCTTGAAGGCAGAGTGTCACTGAACCATATGTTGGCCACCCTGAGATCTTTTCAAAGGCAAAAGGTTCATAAATAAATAAAATAGCAAAGGCATGGGACCCATGTTGTGAGGAGCCCCTTCCACAAAGTGGCTTCTCAAGGGTCACAGAAAAGGAGAATGGAAGGAGTTGAAACATTTCTTTTGGAAACCTATTCATTTTATTTCTAGAGGATCCAAGTCAATACGATTCTTGTGAGTTTACCCTACCATATTGTCCTAAGCTGCAAGTGATTCCTCAAACTCCTGACTCACTAGCTATTATCTCTGTTCCCATTCTTGCCTCATCAGTCTAACATGCAATGTATCAGCTTCGGAAAGAAATAGCATAAATCCCATACTGTGTACAGGGTTTAAAAGAACAGTAGAAGAAGTTGTTCGGAGAGGGGGAGTATATCTGGTGAGGAACACATCATGCTCCTTTCTGGGGTAGTTTCTCCTCCTTTGGTCCCCACCATGCACTCAGCTCTCACCTGTGGCTCCTAGAAGCTGTCTCCTCACATTTCATGCCAGTTTGAGAGATCCATCACAGTCTCTTCTCTGTTGGATTCACAGTTCCTTTTGCTTCACAGGAGCATGTTAGAAGAAAAGGTTATTTAAAGAAGCACTGAGAAAGGCAGATGAATGTGATAGTGGAAGTATATTCGTTGCTAAAGATTAGCTCCCTCTTTCTCTGAATAGCATGGCACTAACAGTCCACAGCCACTGCCAAAAAAACAGAAGCAAAAGACCAAAGTTTACAGTCTAAGGCTCTCTCTCATCATGAATTGCTGGTACTGTCTACTTTTCTCATACTGTCTTTCTCATGCTGCATGCACAGTGAGACCCAGGCAAGGATTCCACTTCTGTTTCTTATCATACCCATATGGAATGGGGGCATGGGAACTGCAGTGTTTAAGTAATTAAGGGAATTAATTCAACAGTGACATTGTTGCAGAGGCTGATGCAATGGCAGCTCCTAAGAATCCTTGCTAGGCATTGGGGAAATCCCTACACCATTAGGGAAGCATTGATAGGCAAAACACCACCGTTAGTAGACAGGATCCCTCAAATTGTGGATAACCATATAATTGCAGCATGCATACACTACATGTCCAGCATATGGAAGAGTCCTACTTAAAAGCAGTTCCCACCCATCCTATATATCTCTCCACGGAGGTTGACAGTTCATGCAAGCTTATGCCACAATAAATTTCTGAATGTTAAAAGTGACAAGAGGTTTTTGTGGGTGTGTGGGCAGACGAGATGCTCCTTGACCATGAAAATTATACACCATTATACCGGTGTGGGACTTGATATTAATGGAAAAGATTCACTCACAAGTTTGAAAACCAAAGAAATAACACAAATCAGAAAAGTTTTTTAAAACATGTTTCTGCCTTATTTTCTGTAAGGGGAATTGGGGTTGCTTGTGCGTAAATTCCAAACTGCTCCGAGCTGGTTGTATAGCTGGACCTTTTCCCGGTTTGACAGCCCTAAAAACGCGACTGTCTCAGTCACTGCCAGAATCCGTCAGTGGGCGTTTCCTAAACTTCCTCCAACATAAGAATTCCTTAACAGCCAACCTCCTCCTCGCTTCTCTGCGCGGAAGCCTTCTGCGCAGAGTGGGTGTGCCAAGTGGTGGTCCTGCACTCTCCTCACTGACCTCACTGGAAGAGTCTCAGAGCCTCCCCTCCGAAGTACTCTCAGCCTCTCCTTTCTTCCTGGTGTCACCTTGGTTTCCTTCCCCAGCGGAAGCTCTCTCTCTCCTTGCTGGTTCCCTCTCCGGCATCATTAGGGAGCCTTACCTCTCCACTCGGCTCCGATGTCAGTTCCCTGACATTTTCTATTCGACTTCAAGAGAACATGGCTATAGCCCACCAGTCATGAAAAGATTTTGGAAGGTATTTGTATTTGAAAGAGAAATATTCATATCTGAAAAGCACTGAGACTGTTCTCAGTGGAAGGCTCTTTTTCCCCCTTTCTTGTGTTTATTATGTAAATGATAGATGAACCTCTTTAAAAAGACAATGAAAAACTCACACTAACTCTGTTTTGGTTCAACTTTAGGCACTGCACGTGTCTACCAATGTTCTTTCTTCAGCAGAGCACTGTGATTTTTTTTTAAGCTATGGGGGCACATCATGACCTCACACAGGTGCACTAAAATCCTGTTACAGATGCAGCCAAAGGCAGCCCTGAACCCCCCCCCCCAGACAAATCCAGCCAACTAGCCATATGTCATGTCATGCTATGTCATTCCCCACCATTGTCTAAGACCCAGAATAAAATGGAGGTTCCTCACATCCCTGGCTGGTGGGCAGAGTTCAGTTTCATAGGCCACAAATTGTGTGCAGAGCAGATATATGTATGTCATGCAGCCTGATTTCTAGCACACCAGTAGATAGAAGAGTATACAGCTGGTTTAAAAACTATATTTTGATTATATAAAGGTATTACATTGTACTCAATATATATATAGCATAAACTACACCAATAAAGATAAAAAGAGGTGTACTACAATCCTGTTGCAGATGCAGCCAAAGGCAGATCTGCAAGCAATGTTAGAGAATAGAAATATAAATCTGAAAGCAGAACACCAGTTGGGGAAAAAATCTCTTTCAACGGCACAGTCTTTTTCAATTCTGTCAAACAGGAGACTGTCCCCTCTTGGGCACCATAGCTTTGCATCTAGCTCAATACTTCATTTTGCTACAAGACTCTGTCTGGCATACTGCCCTGAATGGCAACCAACTTGTGTCCAGCCTGATGTTTTCCTTATTCACAAGAGACTGTTGTGTATGCTGCCCCTATACTAATATTAGCTATGTGAAAAATAGTCTCCTGATTAGTGTCATTTGCATTAGTCCAAAGGTTTAAAATCCCCAGTTCATCCATGCAAACTATCTTTCTTCACCTCCTTCCCAGATGGCTTCAACTGTTCCTGTTTGTTTGTTTGTTTTTGCTTGCTTACTTACTTACTTGCTTGCTTGCTTGCAGTATGGACATTTTCAGGATAAACCTATTGACTGTCTGCCCAGACACTTACTATAGTAGGTGGTATTTGATGGAAGAAATGTGCCTTGTACGGATGTCTCAGACAGAAATTCATCATCTACATCTGTAGCAAGGGATTGGGAAACTGGCTAACCTGTAGAATTCTTGCCTGGAGATTCTCTACAAATTGTGATTGTGGCAGGGAAGCAGAGTGCCCTAAACAGATGTGTTCAGGCAAAAATTCATCATGGCTACATGAAGCATGTGACTGAGGAAGGTGCTGCACCTGTTGAATGCCTCCTCCCCCATCCCAAAAGCCAGGACAAAGCATGGATGCATGGAACCAAGTTTGCAAGCAAGCATAATAGACAACCCTTGACAAAGTATTCCCTGCTTAAATGGTGTGAACATTAAGGTACTTTAAATTTCCATTTCCTTGATATTTTAAGCAGGGGTAGAAATGGCAAACACTTCAAATCACATGTGGCAGTGGTGGTTTTTAAACTATGAAACTGATTTATTGTTTGGAAGTGTCTGGTACAACAGCTTCCACAGGGCAGTTTTGACATCCTTATTCCTCATGCTGTAAATCAACGGATTCATCATTGGAGGAACCACTGAGTATATCACAGCAAGCACTTCATCCAGATTATATGAAGGGCTGGAGGTTGGCATGACATAGGAGAAGATACCTGTACCTAGTAAGAGAGAGACAACAGTGAGGTGGGGAATGCAGGTAGAAAAGGCTTTCTGTCTACTTGCTTTCGAGGACATTCTCAGCACTGCAGTAAAGATCTGAACATAGGATGTGACAATGAGCACAAAGCAGCCAAGACCTAAGGCTGAACTAAAGAGAAGGGCCCACATTTCACTGAAGTATGGATCAGAGCAGGATATCTTCATCAGGTGTGGGATTTCACAGAAGAACTGAGTGATGATGTTGGAGCAGAAGGGCAGTGAAAAAATGGTACCTGTGTGCAGAGCAGCATTAGGGAAGCCTGCTGCCCATGCCCCACCTGCCAGCTGAACACACCTTCCCCACTTCATCACAGAGGTATAGTGCAGTGGGGGACAGATGGCCACATACCGGTCATAGGCCATGACAGCGAGGAGGAAAATATCTGATGACATGAAGAGGACGAACAAAAGCATTTGTGCAGCACATTCAGAATAGGAAATATGTGTTGTGTTCATCAGGGCATTAGCTATTGATCTGGGAATGGTGACGTTTGTGGATCCAAGGTCAACAACTGATAAGTTGACAAGGAAGTTATACATTGGGGTCTGAAGGTGGGTAGTTCTAGCTACCAGAATGATGATGAGGAAGTTTCCAATGAGAATTGCCATGTACATTGCTGTGAATACTGCAAGGTGTAAGATCTGGAGTTCCCTTTGCTCTGAAAATTAGACATGTCTTTGCAATCTGTTGGGGGAATAAGAGAGACTATTATAAAAATTTTACTATTGCAAGAAAATGTTTCTATCCAATACTTAAAAGAACAGGCTTGTTGGAGCAGAACAAAGGCATATCTAGCAATGACCAACCGAATACCTATTGGAAGTCCACATGCAGGTCACAAGCACAATACCATTGTACCACTCATGTTCTTCAGCAACTGGTATTCAGAGACACATATGTTCCATCATTTCTCTGATGAAAATAGTGACATCCTATTTAATAATAGTAATAATATTTATGCTACGCCCATCTGACTGGGTTGCCCCAGCCACTCTGGACTGCTTCCCTCATATATAAAAACATATATAAAAATATAATAGAACAGTAAACATTTTTTTTAAACTTCCCTATACAGGGCTTCCTTCAGGTGTCTTCTAAAGGTTGTATAGTTCCTTATCTCCTTGATTGGTGGTCGCATAACTCCAAGCCCTCCAACATTTCTCCAATAAAAATAGGGACGTCTTAAGGGAAATTGGGACATTCCAGGATCAAATCAGAAACTGGGACAGCTTCTGTAAATCCAGGACTGTCCCTGAAAAATAGGGACACTTGGAAGGTCTGGAGACATATTCCAACTTAATGATATTTTTAGGGACAACTGTAACGTAGAGAGTGCAGCATTCTGACCGTTTGTGTAAAATAAAAATAAAAATCCCTACACTTATCACAGCTACATAACAAACAGTTTGACCCTCAATTTTCACATATCCCTTCCTTCTGAAATCTCCACTTTGTGTAGAGCAGCCTGAAAACCCTTACCACATCTACTCAGAAGTATGTCAATAAGGCTTATTCCCTGGTAAATTGCTCCATTAATCCCTCAAATGAGTATTTTCCTTAAAACTAGGAATGATTTGCTTTATATTCAGAAGCAGTATAGATCTGACTGTCAGAGTGAAACAAGAGGGAATAGCCATGCCTTTCATAGTGTCTGTGTGCATTTCTCATCTGCATCAAGCTTGTTTGGGGCAGAGGAGAGACACTATGCTGAGCTGCAGCCATCACTGCTCTGACCCACCATCACTGTTCATATGCACCCACTCTCTGTCTCTCTTTCCAACTACCTGCCTCTATCCAACTACTATAATTTTTTAAAAAATATCTTCTGCATATCCATATTAACTTAATTTGTTCATTTATTCATCTGCTACAAATATTTACTCTTATGAAACTCTAGGTTATTACAATAATCCTGCCAATGTTCTTATCTGTTTACAATTTTTCTGTAAATATTCAATAAACCATTTCCATTCTTTTATAAAAGAATTTATTTCTTATTTTTCTGGTAAGTTTCACTATTTCTGCATATTCCATAAGTTTTTGTATCCATTCTTCCTTTGTTGGGACTTCTACCTCTTTCCATTTTTCGGCAAGTGAAATTATTGCCGCTGTAGTAGCATACATGAATCAGTTTCCGTACAGTTTGGTTTGTTCTGTCCCTATACTTTTCATAAGGAAACTTCTGGTTTTTGTACAAACATTATTTTAAACATCCTTTTCAATTCATTATATATCATTTCCTAGTAAGCTTTAACTTTACTATAAGACCACCACATATGATAAAAAGAACCTTCTTTCTTTTTACATTTCCAACACTTATTTGATTTAGATTTATTCATTTTTCCCAATTTACTCAGTGTTAGATACAATCGATATATCATTTTCTTATAATTTTCTCTTAGACCGTAACATGCTGTAAATTTTATATCCATTTTCCACAATTGTTCCCATGCTTCCATGTCTGTATTATGACCAACATCTATTGCCCAATGTATCATTGAGGATTTTACTTGCTCATCCTTTGTCTCCCATTCCAATAATATTTCATACATTTTAGACAGCACTTTTACAGTACAGTACATTCCAACAGGTCTCTCTCAGTTGTGATATTTGTTCCCCAAACCCTTGTATCCTTCTTAAATATTTCATTCAAATAATGATACTGTATCCATGTTGTTAATTTTTCTGATAATTCCGTAAATTATTTTAAATTATTCTCTCCTCCCTCTTGTTTTAATAAATGTCTATAAGTTGGCCCCCTTCTATAATATTATTTTGCTTTACCACTATACAGTGAGGGGGAAAAGTATTTGATCCCCTGCTAAATTTCCCTTTTGCACTCTGACGAAAAAATGACCAGTCCATAATTTTAATGGTAGGTTTATTGTAGCTGTGAGAGACAGAATAACAACAGGAAAACCCCCAGAAACCCAGAATTGTCCGACACTCATTGCACTCATTTAATTTGCAACCAAAGAGACCCACATATCCAAAATACCAACATGCTTAAAGTGATTGACAATTTAAATGTGCAGGTAAATTTCCCAGCAAACAAAGCCACAACAAAGCTGACAACAGAAATTTTATTTTATTCTGAAAGACAGCAGATAAATTATTTAAATAAATAAATAGCAATGAATCCTATATTACAAATGCATTTTAGAGTTGAACCATCTAGCTCAACTCTTTTGCTGGCCAAAGATAACAATGGTCTATTGAACAGTTTCCCTGCAAAAAAAGGTATGAAATTTTATTATCGACATTTTTGCATTATGATGTTTTTTTAAAACCAGAAATAAGCATACATATACAGCTTTTAAAAATGAGCATGCCACTGAAACAATTTTCTAAAAACCTTTCCTCAGTGACATTGTCATGATAGAGATACATCAAATTATAGGGTTGTCAAACCCATTTACCTAGATATAAGCATCATTGTGCTCCCTAGAATTTATATTTGAGTCATAGAACTGCACACTAAATAATACATTTTCAACTTGCGCATTGTTTTCAGTTTTCTGCAGTTGCTACCTCTGTCACAATTAAAATATCGCTTATAAATGCAGCATCATTCTGCTCCACTATTGGGGCTTAAAACAATCAACAGCAGGACTTCTGCTTAAACCATTATAGACATGCTTACTTATTTCTTACTAACATTTGATCCTTGCTATTCAGTTTGGGCCTCAGAATAATTATATAGCATTTTGGAAAGAAAATACAACCCAGTAATCCTGCACTGGAAGCCAAGATAGAAAAGATCTCCACAGACACCATATATTTTCCCTTGGTGCTCAGGTAGGTTGGCACAAAGGTCACCCAAACACTGCAAAATAACAGCATGCTAAAAGTGATGAATTTGGCTTCGTTGAATGTGTTAGGCAACTTCCTTGCAAAGAAAGCCACAACAAAGGTTACTAGTGCCATTAATCCCAAGTAGCCCAGAACACAGTAAAACATAGTCACAGACCCTTCATTGCATTCCACTACAATTTCTTCAACTAGAGAGTGCATGTCCAAATATGTAGACGGAGGAGCAGTGACTAACCACAGCATACAAATCCCCGCTTGAAAAATAGAACAAGAAAGAACAACTGAGTTCGCCAGTTTTTTCCCTAGCCATTTCCTCGTTCTGCCTCCTGGCTTACTAGCCATGAATGCAAGAACCACAGTGATGGTTTTGGCCAACACAGAAGAAATTGCCACAGAGAAAATGAGTCCAAAAGCTGTTTGCCGTAGGAGGCAGGTCAGTGTCTGAGGTTGGCCTATGAACAGTAAAGAGCAGAGAAAACAGAGCAGGAGAGAAATGAGCAGAGAGTAGGTGAGATTCCTATTGTTGGCTTTGACAATAGGGGTGTTCTGGAACCTAATGAAGATTCCAAGCACTACAGACGTGATCAGAGACAAAAACAGTGCCAAGAAAGCTAAAATGATCCCCAAAGGCTCATCATAAGACAGAAAGTTTAGAATCTTAGGAAGGCATTGAGTCCTGTCCCTCTTTGAATACAGATGTTCTGGACATGTGACACAGTCATTCATATCTGCAAGAAGGGGGGAAATCATTTTTCACTCTTTTAAACATACTGGATGGTAGTCAGAGTTGCATGGGCAGAGTTCCTCTCACACAGTGGATACAACCAACTGTAATTATTCCTGCTGCATATTTTCCCATGTATAATGCAATGTAGAGACCTACGCTTGGTGCTTACGTAAAAGGGACATGTTTCAGTAGTGCTAGACCTCTCTGGCTGAAAAATTACTTTCACTGTCAAGTCCCCTCTTAGTCCAATTAAGTTCTGAAGTGATGACAATGAAGTAAAAATTTTAAGTATTTCATAGTACAAATATACCAAAATTTGTATTGTCAAATCAAGGCAAAATAATCACAAAAAGGGGTTCATAGAAGAAATATCTCCCTTGCATGAGAGAATAGTGGCAGCAGAGATTAAGAGGAACCTGTTCAATTATGTTTTCTCTTGGTCTTTCCCAAGCCCCACTCCACTTTCTCATATGTCCCATTTTGTCTCCTACCACTCTGGTCTGAAATCTTCCCTTCTGGACATGGAGCACAATCATAGCAGCAAAACGGCTTGTCCTCCTTCCTTTTTCTGCTGTAGCCTGGATAGCAGTTGTCATTACACACAGCAAGTGGCAGGGCCTAGCCATATAAAATTAAAGTAATATGACTCAGTTTTCTTCTGACTGGCTCTATTCATCTTTGAGTAACAGGATGCTGACTTCAAATGGCTGCCTAACCAAGGAAGAGAATTTTGTAGGCAGAAAGCAGTTACGTGGCTCATAAATATGAATGGGGGGAAATTAGATTCAATATGCATTTAAAGCCAAATTTATCAACTTTGCACTTTCTGAAAGAATATGTGAACAGATACACAGCTACAATCCATATTTATCATGTCATTTCTTACAAAATACTGCATTTTGATATGTTTTCCTCCAAACCAGCTTCTAGCTAAATTAAGAAGATTGACCTAGCTGTGCCTTAAGGTGGCAACATATGCACAGCCTATCATAATTGGGTGTAAGATAAAGAAAACAAAAGGAAAATTCACTGCAGGGTTGGTAACACATCCTAGAATCAGAAGAGAGATTAGGGGCAGGGGACGCATGCTGTGGAGGCACAAATTCCCCAACCACAATACTCCCAACCATTTAGAAACATCTAAGAAATAGTCATATACCCCCACAGCTGACAATTTCAAGCTTGCTGAAAACCAGCAAATGGCTGGGTGAACTGGACGGTTGGTTGGTTGGTTGGTTGGGGAAGCCCAGCCAAATGGGTGGGGTATAAATAAGAAATTGTTGTTGTTGTTGTTTCAATTCTTTCTGGATGCCACTAATGAGGGAGACAGATACAACACAGCAAGAAGTATATTCCACAAATGGGAAACCACTAGCAAGAAAGTCCTTTCACTGGTCAACACCCAGCGGTTGAACCACCAACAGAGCTTCCCCTGCTAATCATAGAGTCCAAGACGGTCTGAATGGTTTGATAAGGAGCTCATTGAAGGGTTCACTGACTAGATCACCTCTGCTTCTGTCACACAAAGCGTTACTTGTGTGTGTTTGTGTGAGGTGATTTGAAAGGTGGGAAGGGAAATGATGAGAGAAGCACACCACGGTGCTTTCAGGACCAGGTAGATTGGCAGACCCCAACAAAGAAGAAGGGAGAAACTTAAGGGGGAAAACTGGGGTTGAAGGGGCTCTCCTCAGTATGCCTTTTGATTCTATTACATGCAACCAGATCCCACCTGATTAAAATTCTTGTGCCATGTGATGATGCTTTCATTAATGGTGAACTCGGTGCCTGGTGAAGCGTGTGGATCCATCCTTCCCAATTTCACTCTTATGAAGGATTTGTTTGGGAAAGTAATCCAGTTGGTAATATCAAATCCAGCAGCTAGTTCGTTTTTCTCATTAAAATAAATGCTGTCCCCAGCACTGTTGTTGAATGAGATGCTCCTCAGAAAAGGGTGAAGCTGGATTGAAAGAGGCAAATCTCAGAAAACGAGACTAATAAATATAATAAATAAATAATAGGCTCCTGTGTGCAAGATGAGGATAATTCTAGTAAAGGTAAAGGGACCCCTGACCGTTAAGTCCAGTCACAAACGACTCTGGGGTTGTGGAGCTCATCTCGTTCTATAGGCCAAGGGAGCCTGTGTTTGTCCGCAGATAGCTTCCAAGTCATGTGGCCAGCATGACTAAGCCACTTCTGGTGAACCAGAGTAGCGCACGGAAACACTGTTTACCTTCCCGCCAAAGAGGTACCTATTTATCTACCTGCACTTTGACATGCTTTCAAACTGCTAGTTGGGCAGGAGCTGGGACCGAGCAACGGGAGCTCACCCCGTCGCGGGGATTCAAACTGCCAACCTTCTGATCGGCAAGCCCTAGGCTCTGTGGTTTAGACCACAGCGCCACCCGCGTCCCCTAGGTTAATTCTAGTCTACCTTAAAAGGTGAGATGATCAAACAAAGGCCATAAACATTACAAAGGTTCAAGGAAGAAGCAATGTTCTGGGGATAACCCTCCCTAGGTGAACCCTCAGACCCTTGAGCTTTATAACATTCACCGGCTCATGATATGCAAGCTGTTACCTGCCAAGGTTGCTGGTGGGGAGGCTCCAGACTGCCTCTATCCCCTGTCACTGTCCTATGATTCTCTATGGCCGAGTACCTGGCATGTAGAGCTTGTGCTATGGCATGGACAGCATTGTAGATACTGTAGCTTTGGGCAGTCATACTCATTTCAAAAAATATCCCAGGAAGGCTCTCCAGTTTCTCCTTCCCAGTACATATGTCAATGAGCTCCTTACCCAGTTTGGTACCTGGCCACAAACAGCCAAATGCCTGTTCCCAGAAGACCCTAATGAAGCCATCTCCTTTCGGCCAATGAAAATTTAGAACTTGAAGGAAATTTTGGAAGCCAAACACTTCATTGGAGTTCAGTGTAAATGACAAAGCTCCATGGAAAAAGTCAATATCCAAATTCCTGTAATATATATGTGATGAGAATTCCCACTGGGCTGTCATAACCCATACCTTACCCATTACTGCCTCTGTCAAGTCTTCTGTTTGTGCCAGGTATAGAAACCATTTCAGCATTAATATGGTAAAAGTATCAGCATTTAAGACAAATACATTGACTTTGGTGTTGGTTAGGAAAAGGGCCATGCTCTCTCTAGGTCTCGACAAATAAAAAATTTCTATCATGTTATCCGTGGAAGTGATGAATGGAAGTCTATCAATGAAGGCAGAACACATGCCATTCTGTGAAAGCAGTGGCAGTAGGTTCTGCACAAACCTGTCTCCTTTTTCATCATCCAGTGCAATGATCCCAATCCATTTCCACTGGAAATGCAGAAATAGATGGACAATTCCATTATATTGCTGCGCTTCATTGGGAACCATCTGATAGACAAAAGGGAACTCGGTTTTATCATTCATCAATGGAGCAAAAAAGCAGTAGGTGACCTAAGCAAAATGAAGAATATTATAATTAACAATAATAATTTTTATTTATACCCCTCCCTCCCTGGCCAAAACCGGGCTCAGTTACATTCCCCAGAATGTATCCCTCCTAAAACAGCCCAGTTAGGACACAATGTGTTCATTGACTGTGGAATGCTGATTGTTGGGGAAGGGGCATAGAAATTGAATGGAATGTCTGGAGTTTAAGCAGCTGGTTTTTTTTCTCTCTCTCTCTCTCCAGAGAGATGCAGTGCTAGTTTTACATTTTAAAGCACTAAATCATAGGAACCCTACTTAGCTGAAGGAACCTAAAGCTTTGAATTCTTTAAACCCTGTCTCCAGAGCACAATGGGGAACTTTTTCCCCACATAGAATATCACAGGGCCAACTCCTCCTGTACTTTTAAAAGGTTAGCAAATATTATTCATTTGCAGGGGGCATTTTCTATAAAGTGTTAGAACTGATCCATATACTGAAATTGAGGAGTTTCTGCATGCTATGGAGGGTATGTATAGATGTCCTTTTTAAATACGTATTTTTCTTGGGAAACAAAAAAGGCTTGTATATTTTTTGCCAATCAAATTTGTAGCTATCTCTCTCAACCCCAAAACAATAATTTGCACATGGAAATGATGACATGTGTGCTAATTCTGTGACACAGTTACTCTTCCTGCCATGACACTAACAAGTGTATCCTACCTGTGGAATCTTGTAGATGCTTAAGAAGTTGGCCATATGCAGAGAGGTTTCAGAATCAAGTCCCCCAATAACAGCTATCAAATTCTTCTCAGTGTCACAGCTGTAGTTAGGTATGGTCTTTTTCAAATTAAAGAGAACATTCAAGGTGTTCTGATAAGTCATTTTTGCATTGAAGTAGCTGTCATAAATATGGAATCCCAGGCTGACATTTGGTAAAACTTTGGGATCATCATTTACCTCCTTCACGGCAAATAGGAAAGCCAAGACGTGTTGATAGTTTTTTGGCACTGCTCTAAAATAAGCAAGTGAAGAAGAAGAAGAATTTATATGAAGCATTAAATACCTATTATGAACTTCCCAATTTGCAAGTCTTTATGACTACTTTTTGAAAACCAGTTTCATGGTATGACACTGTATAGCATCATCACAGTTAAGATATTTATGTAGCAGAGCTACCTGGAGCTACCCCCACACCTATCATCTGTCACATTCACACATCACTAGCATTAATTTTTTTAAGTTAAAACTCACAGGAACCATATACAATTCTGGATGTATATGGGTTGTTGTTCATTTGAATACCTTTCTGTGTCCATTCGCATATATGCACATGTTTTCATAACTCGCACACATTAAGTAAAACTTTGCACACATGCCATCCACATAATACTTTTGAAAATACACAACTGACCAACTGTTCGACAGTGTTCTTTTACCCTTTATTGCTACATCCTCAGTTATGCTAGCACTTTTGTGTTGACCAGGTTATCAACATTTAGAAAATTAGAAGGTTAATAAATATTCCACATCAGCAACAAACTAATGACTGGGAACATGTGATGCTATTCAAATGAAGCAAGAGCTCCTGTGGTCAACAGTACAGAGGTTTCAAAAGACAGAAGTTGTGGATGCTTTCATCTTTTGTTTTAATTTGGCTTGACTTTGACCAGGAGTTATATAAAACAAACCACAGTTCTCTGCCATCCTGTATTTTCTGTGCTGTAATTTTAATACCTCATACATTCTCCACAACTACAGCATGGTCAAGAGCTGGCTTTGACCTGAAACCAGTATATAGAAGATCACAAGGGCAAACTTGTTACTACATTGCCTAATTTTATGCCGTAGAAATAAAAGTATTTCCTTACAGGATTTGATCGATAAGCTTTGTCCTTGGGTGCTCCATGAAGAAAATGGGTTCAAACAATAAGAAGAACTGAGAAGTAATCTCTCCAATGATGAAATCGCCTCCCTGTTTATACTCATGTGGGACATAGAGAGGTTCTCTCATGCTGCACATAATATGTGCCTTGCATTCAATTTGAAGCAGCAGCAACAATAAGAGCAAAGAAAAACCATCCATTTCCATTTTGAAGGCAAATCCTATTGCCATGAAACAGAAGCCCCCGTTTCCATCTTCTTTGTGATCCAGCACCCTCCCTTCAAAGTACATTCATTGTTTAGATACATCAACCCTGCCCTGCATTCTCCTCAAGGGAGAATTTCCTAGACTGGACCATTGTAGCTCTGCCTAACCCTACTTCTCCAATGCACTGAATAATACTATGGTCTTTTATGTAAGCTCTGAATCACTTGTTTACTAATTGTGCGAAAGGCCCCTGGAAATCCACATTGCTCACAGTGATTTGAAATAATTACAGGGTACACAATCACTCCACAATTCTATTATTTCTTCCTCCCCACAGGACTATTCATTGTGGCACCATGTGCAAGAGAGTCAGAAACAACCTGTTTGCCTGATCTGACCATGACTCTTTGCTGCTCCTTAGTGGAAGAGGGTATAGTTATCATATGCAGGCTCAATGATATAGATTAATGCAAACACCAAGGGGAGGAAATAGAATCTAGGCAACAGTAGAGTAGAAGCAAGGAAGTAGTAGTAGTGGAAATGTTTTGTATTGAAATGCTAATGCCCTGGACTCCTATCACATATTCTATGTAGAGTGATATGGCTACAGTCGCATGAAGTATTCTGTATAGGCATGCTTTACAATAAGTATTTGGTTTTTGTAGGGGTATAACTCAATAGTTATATAACTCTGCAGCAGACAAATTCTGCTGAATCATGTGATGATGCATAGTAGTCAACACACTAAGGCTGCAAACCTGGAAGTAATCATTATTGAACTTAATAGGATTTACTTCTGAGTAGATACATAAAAGCATGTACTGCCATACCACCAAATCTTCATCTGCTCCAGCCATCACTTTAGGCCAGATGTGGAGATCTTTGCCCCTCCAGATGTTGCTAAATTGTAACTCCCAACTCTTCTATCACATCCACATATTAGGGGCCATCCAGGGGCACTTTTCCTAAACAGAAGCTGTATAAGTTAGTGTGCCTACTTACTAGCTCCCCTTCTTTCCTTGCCTGAAGCTTCTGTGCCCATGCTCTGCTGCCCAGACCTGGCCCATTGATGAGGCAGGGTGAGGAGCCTGCCTCGGGTGGCAGAAGAGGCAGCACCCACCTTGCCTCTTCTGCCTTCCCTGTGCCAGAAGTGTCAGCAAGATCTCGCCTCAATCTTATGAGATCTCACCCGCTTTGCAGGTGCCACCGCCACTGCCAAGCAAACAACACAGGTAAGAGAGACACAGTGCCATCAGCAGGGGGGGGGGCAGCACATTCCTGTGCCAAAACAGGATGTGACACCCCCTGCTGCTTCCCATTTCAATAAGACACTGGTGGCCGCACACTGTTTACTGCCCAGCATAATAACAGAAAGTGGGTTCACACACTTCTTACCTTTGCCTTCTGCACTGTTTGGGATGGGATGGGAGACATCACTGCTGCCTTCTTCAATGATAAAGTGGTCAAGGTATTGCAGATTCCTGCCTTAAGAGAGGCTGGCCATTGTGACCTCACAATGAGTCTCCCTTCTCAGCCAAGTTGACCACTGAGAGTTGTTGACTCAAAACGGTGCTTAGCAACTTGGTGAAAAGGGGCTGGAATCACTTTACTTCTACATGGAAGAAGTTGGCCCCCCAGTGCCCCAGCTTTTCGGCTTTGCAAAGCTTGCCTACCCTCCACTTTCCCAACATTATCCCCCCACTGAAGGGGCAATGTTTTTTATTCCACTTCCTTAGAATCTTTTTTTAAAAAAGCTAGTTTTTAATCAAAGGCTTTATTTCCACCACGTTACCTGAGACCACAAGAGCTTGTTTTCTTCAGCTCTCCTTTGGATTGGGAGCTATGAATTCCTCTTTTACTAAATGCTACTCTACTTGCATTAAATTAAAGAGAAGTTAAGGCAAAAGAAAGTTGCAGGAAACATGCTCAGGGTGCAAAATTGGACGTATTAAGCTCTGCTGAGAAACTTAAAAGCTGAAGTCCTGTGTGCATTTGGATACAAATGGGTCTCAATTCAATTACTCTGAATGATTTTAAACCAGTATGAGCTGGAAAAGGTTTCTAGGAGGGTTAAAATCAGGGGTTAGTAATATACATTAATTATTGCCTCATTCACTAAGGTAACCTGTGACATCTCCTGCTTCCACGTTTCTTGGGGGTGTACAGGGTGTTAGGGGAGGGGCAGTATCTCGTCTCCCTTGGAGAGGGAGCTGAGGTGCCAATACTTTGGCCACCTCATGAGAAGACCTTGATGCTGGGAAGCCACCCTGATTGAGGGCACAAGGATACGCCAGACGACGAGATGGTTAGTGTGTGTTCTCAAAGCTACTAACATGAATTTGACCAAACTGTGGGAGGCAGTGGATGACAGGAGTCCCTGGCGTGCTCTGGTCCATGGGGTCATGAAGAGTCAGACACAACTAAACAACAAAAGTATCTCTAGTGGGGGACACACCATGCTCCTTCTGAGGCAGTTTGTCCACCTTTATTCCTCATCCTGCACTTGGCTCTCACCTGCAGCTCCGAGAAGCTGTCAGCATGTGACAGCATCTACACCCTGGGAAAAAAGCTTCGACTGGCCAGCTAAATCAGGTGAGGGTAGCCAATGGGTCTCCAACCCTCAGCAGCTTTCTCCTGATTGAAGTGGAGTGTTTGAGGACCAGGACATTCACAGGGAAACCAAAATGCTTTTTTACAAAGCTATTGTACAATACTACCAACCTTACTGTATGTTTGTGAAACGTTGACCACTTTCTCCAACTCCTCGAAAGATTCCACCAATAGCGTCTCCAAAAAATTTCACACATCACCTGGGAAGACAGGCGAACTAATGCCAGTGTACTGGAAGAAGCAAAATCACCCATGTCCAAGCAATGATTCTTCAACATCAAATTTGTTAGACTGGTCATGCTGTGCGGATGCCCGATTATCATCTTCCAAAGCAACTACTCTATTCCAAACTTAAAAATGGAAAGCATAATGCTGGTGGTCAACAGTTAAAAACTCTCAAGGCAAATCTTTTAAAAATGTAGCATAAACACCGACAACTGGGAAACACTGGCCTGCAAGTGCTCCAATTGGAGTACAGCCTTTACCAAAGGTGCCATGGGCTTTGAAGATGATCAAACTCAGGACGAAAGGGAGAAACGTTCTATAAGAGGAAGGCACACTTCCCAACCCCACACCATGATCAACTCCCACCCAGAAACCTATGCCCCCACTGTGGAAGGACGTGTGGATCCAGAATTGGCCTCCACAGTCACTTATGGACTCACTGTTAAAACCATATTCATGGAAGACAATCTTACTCGGCTACAAGTGATCGCCAAAGAAGAAACCCTCAGTGAGTTAGGAGCTTCCCTTGCATGCTAAGACAGGCTGCAATGGATTGAGCAGAGGAGACCAATAGTGGGTCCAATGATCAAGGTGGTTACTCCACATGCAGAAGGAAATGATGGGCCAATGGGGCTCACCAACCTGGGAAGGTAGCTCATTCAGGAGAAGGAAAACTGATCCTAAACCTCTGCTGCCTTGCAGCTATACTCATTCATGAGAAAGACTTCCCGAGGAAATCCTGAGGAAAAATCTGTACCTGCTGCTTTGCAGGACATCTTTGGGTGAGGAAAAGGCTAAGGAATAAACCCTACACAAATCTGGAGTGGAGTCCCTAAAATGATTGGATGGGGCCTGCAGCCAAGCTGGTGCCAAATGCATTGCTCTGCTTTCCTTTGGACCAAATCAGTGAAGCCGAGGGGTATGTCTTGTGGTCTGGGCATCCCAGGACCTCCATACACAGCAGCAAAAACGTAATGTAAGCAGCAGTTACAAGCTACTGGTCTCTGTAGCCACAGCAGGAGCTGTGATTCTCCAGCAGTTTGACTTCATCCCCAGCAGCACACTCCATAGTCCCTTGAAACAAGAGGGTGGCCAACAACTGGTAACTACCTACTTGGTTCTTTTGTGTCAATTATGGTGCTTTTCTTTTTATACACTACTGTGTTTCATTTATACATTTTTATTTTGTTCTTAGCTATTGCTAAGTCTGCATACTTCCATCATTTCTTTAGTGATTGTAATTAAGCTTTCCAATTTATTTTACTCCTGGTCTGTTCCTAGTTCATTCTGGTTAGCATTAGAAGAAGAAGGAGAGTTTGGATTTGATATCCCGCCTTTCACTCCCTTTAAGGAGTCTCAAAGCGGCTAACGTTCTCCTTTCCCTTCCTCCCCCACAACAAACACTCTGTGAGGTGAGTGAGGCTGAGAGACTTCAGAGAAGTGTGACTGGCCCAAGGTCACCCAGCAGCTGCACGTGGAGGAGCGGAGACGCGAACCCAGTTCTCCAGATTACGAGACTACCGCTCTTAACCACTACACCACACTGGCTCTCTGGAGTAAGCTTCGTAGACCTAAAAGCTACAGCCTGTTTTCAGAGTGTAGATGAAATTGTTGGCCCTAATGATGGGAGTATACTAGTATTAATATTGCATTAAATTTGTGCTCACAAGAAGGGGGAGGGGGTAATAAGCTAAACTGATCCTCATAATTTAATGCTTAAAAGTGGTTTATCTGGAGTCAGTTCAAGTCTTTCTAAATATTTCCTGCATACGCACATCTTAACCCAATCTTTTATGAGGCAGTTTCTCAAGGTTTACTAAGTAGTACACCTAGACAGAATCTTAAAAAGCAGAGACATCACCTTGCCAACAAAGGTCCGTATAGTAAAAGCTATGGTTTTCCCAGTAGTGATGTCTGGAAGTGAAAGCTGGACCATAAAGAAGGCTGACTGCTGAAGAATTGATGCTTTTGAATTATGGTGCTGGAGGAGACTCTTGAGAGTCCCATGGACTGCAAGATCAAACCTATCCATTCTTAAGGAAATCAGCCCTGAGTGCTCACTGGAAGGACAGATCATGAAGCTGAGGCTCCACCTCATGAGAAGAGAAGACTCCCTGGAAAATACCCTGATGCTGGGAAAGATGGAGGGCACAAGGAGAAGGGGACGACAGAGGATGAGATGGCTGGATAGTATTCTCGAAGCTACCAGCATGAGTTTGACCAAACTGCGGGAGGCAGTGGAAGACAGAAGTGCCTGGCATGCTCTGGTCCATGGGGTCACGAAGAGTCGGACACGACTAAACAACAACAACAAACCTTGACTCAGAAGAGTTAATAACAAGAACAGCCCTTGCTGCAGTTAACAAATAGCAGTATCTCTTATACCTAATGAAGACATTGCTTTCAAAGTTGTTTATTTAAAGTTCCACTTAATTCTCAGCAATATTCCACTCTTTTATACTTTCCCATCTACATTCCAAGATATTCCTTATTTATGGTTGATACAAGTATTTCAAATTACTTCAGTTATTAAAATATGCATCAATGATACACCACTACCACCACTTCTTCCTGTGATTAGAACAGTTAATTGATGCTGCGATCTCTTTGTTTCCAGTAATAGGGTTTGAAGACGACTTAGTAGACATGCCTTTCAGCCAGGTTGTATATCGAAGACAGCATTTCATACCCTAAAAATCTAAAGTGGCGGTGTTGTTGTTTTTAAAAAAAGAGAAGTTTGTAGTCCATATTGCTGTAAAAATAATATTGGAGATGTGCAGGCAATGCCAGATAAAATATCAGAAGCCTAAAGGGAGCTGACAAGGGTTTCAAGGGATCAGTACTCTTGTTTCTTGTCCTTCCCCATCAACTGAGAAATTATGCAATATAAGCAACTCTGTGCTGTTTGCTTCATCTGCATAATGTATAGTCATGGAATTGAAATTCAGAGCACATTATTAAAAAACTTTTCTTATTTGATTTTTACCTTGCCTTTCCTCCAAGCTCAGGGCAGCACAGATATTCCCATTTTTAAAAAAATCCTCACAACTATACTGTGAGGAGGAATGACTTGCCCAAGAGATTGTAACAACCTACATAGCTGAATGGCAACTTGAACCTTTGTAGTTTAGTGGCAATTTGAACCTAGTCTGAAACTTTGAACATTGCATTGTGTT
Organism: Podarcis melisellensis; assembly: GCF_964234715.1. NCBI lineage: Eukaryota > Metazoa > Chordata > Lepidosauria > Squamata > Lacertidae > Podarcis > Podarcis melisellensis. Next base: position 24,700,391 of record NC_138545.1, on the reverse strand, counting down.
GGTCAAGAAAGGAATACACACTGACCTATCTATAAGACACTGTTTGTAAAAGAAGCCTGTGTCATCCTTTCATCATTTTGGGGTTCAAGGTCACTCTGTCCCCATAGGCTCTTCCTGCACTCCCATTTTATGCTTGAGCACAGGATGCAGATAGGAAAAGCTGTGCCACAAGATGGCATTTCAGGAACTGAAATTGCAATTCCCTGGGAACAGACTGCCAACATCCAGGCACAAGCCAAGATTCCCTACACCTGGCATTTACTAGGTAGGCAAACAGGGCACAAGGGGTTTTTGCTTACGGGGTCTGAATGCACTCAGCCCACCTGGTATGTCATTCCTACCCTCCACCCTGGGGAAGGAGGGGGAGAAAAACACCTCTGGGTGTGAATGATTCCACAGAACACTTACTTAATGCTTGCTATTACAGGAGAATGCATTTATCAAAGTTTTTGGGAGGAGGGCTGCTCGGGGGAGTAAATGAATAAGTTGTTGGTTTTGCTAGCAAAGAGGCACGAGGACTGCCCTGCTTCTGCTCAGCTTCTTTGGAAACCGTGGGCAGATTTTGGCTAGGAGAACCATAATCCATGCTGGCATGAAGAGCATAGGAGGGCTGCAGGGATGGGGTGCTGGTTTCTCGAGGGGAAGGTGGTGGTTTTGCCGATTGTGGGCTTGCAGTGGTCACGGAGGAGCTCAAACTAGCATGCTGGTGCTGTCGCATGAGGGCCTGAGCCTTAGAAGCATCCAAATTTCTGTTCGTTCCAGCTGAAGTATATGATGAGGGCTGCCAGGATAGGGTGGTCATGGTTTCCAGAGGTGAAGGGGATGGGTGTGCTGATCTTGTCCTTGAGGTCACACTAACATACCGTTGCTGGCTGATGAGGGCCCAAGACTCGGAGCACAGAGCATCAGAATTACCGTTGATCCAAGAAGAGGTGCCCGGCGGCTGCAGAGGTGGCGTGGTGGTGGTTTCTAGAGGGGAAGGTGGTGAGCTTACAGGTCCTGTGCTTGAGGAGCTTATGGCATAGTTCTTGCTAACAATTTTTTGCTGATGCACCAAGGGCCAAGAGTCAGAAGGCAGAGCGTCAGAATTACTGCTGGGACTAACAGCAGCATAAGATCCAGAGGACCGCTGGGTTGCGTTGGTAGAAGCAGACTGCGAACTGAGCGGCTGCATGCTTGAGGTTACAGGAGAGTCCACACCATCGTACTTCCCCCAATGTGTGGATGTTGGAGACTTAGAAGGTACTTTGTCTGAGGGTGCAGCCACAAGATTTTGATCTGCCACAGGGACAGAACTGTGCTGCAGACCATCTAGCCATGTACGGTGGTGGCATTCTGATTGGTAGACAGTCTGAGATTTGGGCGAGTGGAGGCTAGCTGTGTTTTGAGAAGGTAAGGAAGTAGGAAACGCCCCTGCGGGAGTCAAACTATGGGGGAGTCCTGCGGTTCTGGGTGGTACCTGCTCCTGAAAAATGGAATTTTGTCCTGAAACTGCAGAAGAATAGGACTTCTGCTGCTGAATTTGGGTGGGAGGCTGAGCCTGGCTGGCTGGAGGCACAGGTTGGGCAGGCAGCGTCTGTGGTGGAGTCTTCTGAAACTGTATCCCAGAGGGTTTTACAGAAACTGGTATGAATGGTGCTGGGTAGAGAGGAGGCATCTCTGGAATAAATGTGACAGACGGGTATACAACTGGCTGAGCCCATGCTCCAGGACCCGTAGAGACAGACTGAAAGATGGAGGGAGGTGGTGTATTATTGTTAAAAAACCAATGGTTAACCAGATGTGCAGGCCTGGAGCCAATGCTGTCAGATTTCAAATTCTCATCCCTTCTGGTGGCTTGGGAATCCACTGGGTAAACTACAGGAGAGTTGGGAGTGTCTATTAGCTTGAGTGTCATCTCTCCCACAGGAGCTACTGGTTTGGGAGTCCCAGGTAAAGTACTAATTTCCTTGTTGGCTGGTGGTCCAAGACATTCAGAAGGCTGGAGGAGAGAGAGATGGGGCTGAGGCTTGCGAAGTGCAGTCTTTGGAGAAAACTTGGGAACAACCAAAGGCTTGTTTTTAGGTGGGGAGTGGTCAGGAGTCACTGCAGAGTCTTGCACTTTGGACAAATCAGGATGGCCTGAAAGGTCTCTCGAACTGGCTGTGGCCCTCTCGTGCTCTTGCAAAGGAGATACTGTTTTTGGTATCTCCTTGAGATGGCCCTTGGGTAGTATGCAGGACTCCTTATCACCTTGCTTTTCGAGGGGGTTTGAAGCCCGGAGGAAAGTGGAGTGGGGCTGCGGTACCCCTGGAGCCTTGGGAAGAGGGGCAGGCTTGGGACTTACTACAGGTTCAGCTGCTGCCATCGTTTGGGGCAGCGACTGACAAGGAGCCACTGCAGCATTTTCCACTTCAGATGGGACAGGCTGATCTGAAACAACAACAATATTTACTGTTAAGAGAGAAGGATCACAGCTGCAGTTAGAAACAGGAGGGGGGAAACAGAAAGGTCAAGTGGTTCTTTCTTGAAGCCTCATATGGAAAAACTGAAGTAAGCTTGGGAATCTAGATGCTGTTAGCAGGGGAACTGTTTGTTCATTTTTAAACTTGATATTTCTTTCTCTTTGGTGATCACTCCTAGCCAAGCAAGAGTGTCTTCCATGAATGTGGTCTTAATGGTGTGTCAGTTAGTGACTGTGGAGGCCAATTCACTCACAGAATCATCACCTTGTCATGGTGAGTGGGCTTGCATGCTCCTATGATCCTTGTGAGCAATGCCATTGGGAGTCACACTCACAGTTGGGTCACCCAACGTGGTCAAAGGGGAGAAGCTAGACAAAGAATGATCCAAGAAGTCTTCAGAACAGGCAGAAGATAACAAGCGGTATGTTACAATGGCTGTGAAGGCGGATGAAGGCTGCAGCAGCTAATAAGAATCTGCCAGTCGTCATGATACTCATGCCATTGGAATAGAGCCTTACTGCGAAGATCAGCGGGAACTGATCTCCACACACCAAACAAATTCACACACGTAAGTCTTCCGAAAACCTATCCCAAACCCACCCCCCTTCCCTCCAAAAGTCTCATGGTGGTTGGCAAAAATTAGATCTATATCGCAAACAATATGGAAATCATAATAAAGAGAGCAAAAGACGCAAATGAAAAGCACTTACTGGATTTGACAGGTGACGCTTTAGCAGACACAGGTAGTAGCAATGTTTGGACTCCACAGCCCTCCAGTCGAACAATATCAGGCATCTCCAGCAGGCACTGTTTGGCAGAGGAAGCATTGCCAAGCGGCAGGTGCTGCTGATAGGCAGTGCTGTAGGCAGCACGGAACTGGAAGAGCGACATGCCCTCAGGGTGCATGGCCAGGATGTGGGCCACCCGCTGTTTCAGTTCTTCCAGGTCCTTAGAAGGCTGTGAGTTCCTCAAGTTGGATTCTCTGGGCAGCTGGTTATCCCGTGAGTGTACCTCTTTGGCTAGTGGTGATGGCCCACCAGACTGCCATGCACTTGGCTGATGGAGAATGCCGGAGGGAGGTGGCTGATGTGGAAGAATGCTGAAGGGAGCCTGGAAGGAACTGTTGGCCTTGCTTGGCAAAGCACTACGAGGCTCCTGGGAGGGTGGAAAAAATGGGAAAGTGGCAGATGGGACATGCATGCTGCTGTTGTTGAGCCAGTTCTGCACTCCTGGGGACACAAAAGCAGCTGGAACAGGCGGGCTCCAATTCTGTGATTTATTTCCAGAGGGAGTGCAGATGTTGAACGAAGGCTTAAAGATGCCACCAAAGTCTAAGAAAAAAGAGAAGGAGGCCATTACTGCTGAGTCAGTCGACAGAGGATGTTTATTTGTTGAGAAATATTTGTAACTAATGTCTCTGCCGAAATCCCCCAAGGTAGTACTACATATATCTATCTATATGGTTTTAAAGACACCCTGCTGGTAACAGCAACACCACCTATCAGAACACAAGGCACAAGAGCAGACAACTGCTGTGACTTGGGATCAAAAAGTCAATAAAGAGAAAGGTGAACTTCTGAAGGGGAGAAAATTCCACAGCTTTGATGCCGCTCCAAAGAAGCTTGTTGGTACCAACGATGCTTCACAGGATGGGAGCACACAAAGAAGAGCCTTCGCAGGTAGGTTTAGAAGAGAGTTGGCAGCCCTGAAGGGATTCAGTGCTTTCCAGATGTTGTGGATTACAATTCCCGTCAGATCCAGCCAGTTTTGCTGCTGGCCAGGTATGATGGGAGCTGTAGCTCAAAACATATGCATGGCACCACATTGGGTACTCCTGAATTTGTGTTTTTATATTGTAACCCACCCTGTGATCCTTGGATGAAGGGCAGTATAATAATAATAATCCCCAGCATCTTCAGCAATCCTGGAAAAATACTCCTGCCTGAAATCCTGGAGAACTGATGGATCAGTAGACAATACTGAACGAGATGGTCCAAATGATCGGTCTTGGTAGAGGACAGCTTCCAATGTTTCTATGTAACCTTGCCAAAAAATTCATTGACGTGAAGAAATCTGAACAAACCACTGAACTGTGCGCATCTTAGTCCTCCTGTGTTAACTATCTATTTCCTAGTTTTCCCCTTGGTCTTCTGTTATTTGCCTATGGAATCTCCATGTTCCAAGGTCAGCTAAGACTCTGAGGACAGTTTGACTACAAAGGAATCCATGAGCAAAAACATTGTATTTGTTCTAGCCAGACAAATGGAGAGAACAAACAAGAATTGTTTGTTCTGGCAACCTTTTAATGAGTTACCAGCTACAACAGAATCCTGCCCTGTGCCCTGATTAATGCCAATATATTACAAAACCCTTTCAATACCCGAATGGCAGCTGCAACCATCTTTAAAAGAATGTCCACTGTAAGTTTAAATGGCATAGAGACAGCTGCATAGAGACGGTGGTTTTACTCAAAACTGACTCGCTGAAATTAATGGATGTAACTTACGTCGTGATCATTAATTTCCATGGCTCTACCCTGAATAAAACATGCCTGAATACCACTCCAAGATAGTATCCCATTGATCGCCTTGTATTGACTGGATCCAATTATAAGTTATGTTGTATCCTGCCTAGATTTTCTTACTATGTGTGGTCAAATTAATGACCACATTAATGACCACCATAATAATGTGAATTATGGTGACCTTTGGTCATTAAAGAACCATTCTTTAAGCATTATAGAATGATGCTAGTGCTATGTCTAAGGATGACTAAGACTTATTAAGAAGCGGCAACTTGTTTCATCTTTTGAAGACCTCATAACAGTCAACACATGCTCTAGCCAGCAAGATGGATTTCCAGATTACTTACCATCTACAGAAAATAAATCATCTCTGTAAACCATCTTAGGAAGTTAGCTCAATTTGTCTGTCAGTACAAACTGTGCTCTCTGTGACTTAAACTATTGTTCTCCTGCATCACCATCCCTGCATGGGTGAGAACAGAAAGGAGTCACCTTGGAGATTTACCTGGTGCACAGTTTGCTTGTTGGACCACTTTTGCTGGATGCAAGAGAGGTACAGGGGCAACAAGCAGAGGAGGGGCAGTCTTAACACCAGGACCTAAACAAGAAGAGAAGAACAGAAATAGTCATATTGACCAGGAGGGATGTTTATATAGTCCAAGCAGTCTCCACCCCCATCGTTCTGCCCGGACGCTGAGGTCCAGCACTGAGGGCCTTCTAGCGGTTCCCTCATTGCAAGAAGCAAAGCTACAGGGAACCAGGCAGAGGGCCTTCTCGGTAGTGGCGCCCGCCCTGTGGAACGCCCTCCCATCAGATGTCAAAGCAATAAATAACTACCTGACATTCAGAAGACATCTTAAGGCAGCCCTGTTCAGGGAAGTTTTTAATGTGTGATATTTTAGTGTATTTTTGGTTTCTATGGAAGCCGCCCAGAGTGGCTTCGGAAACCCAGCCAGATGGGCGGGGTACAAATAATAAATTATTATTATTATTATTATTATTATTATTATTATTATTATTATTATTATTATTATATTTCTCGTTCTCTAATGAAGCAGAGGCTGGATGGCCACATTATCAGGAATACTGTAGTTGATTTCCTGCACTGACAAGCAGTTGATTTCCTTCCAACCCAAAAGATTCCATGACCAGTGAAGGGCTCAGTAGAGTTGTGCGTCTAAAGTCAGGTACAGGCCACAACCGGTTTACGCCTGTCCAATGAGTGTGTGACCACACACCCATGCATTGGACCATACCCAGAAGTCACCCAAAAACATCCCAAAAAGAAAAAAACGTCCATGTTTGAGGCGAAAAAAAGAACAGAACAGATGGTTGTTCCATGAACTAGACATTACTGGGAGGCATGCAGAAATTATGCTGAATTTGACAGTAGCATTGCAGACTTTTCTGACTTCGACTTACATTTTGCCGTTTTCTTTTTCTGCTTCTTTTTCGTTTTGCTTTTTCCTAAGTTGGAGAAAGGGAAGGGGGCAGTGTTGATTCAGGAGCCTTCCTAACAACCTGAGGTTAGGCTTACTCATGCCTGATTTCAGACAAACAGGACTTTCCCAATGCAACTGAGAGACCAACTGAGAGCTAACGATTATTGGTTCAATTTGAAGGAAGTTATTTCACCAGATGACCAAAGCTGACAAATTAAATCAACTCTATGAATAGATGAGCAAAAGTAAGTTGCTGGTGGTGATAATGACTGAATCAGATATTGGAATAATATATCTGCTTATGGGATAATATATCATCTGGCAATTTGTTGGTTTTTAAAAAATAAACCCCATGGCTGCAATGGTATATAATTCTTGTGACTTACTTCTGAGTCATTTGAATTGCATTGTGAAGTCCCACTATATTCAGTAAGTCCCAGGAAAGAATGCAACTTTAGAGCAAAGGAGCATTGAGTCTCATCTCCTGTTTGGTTCTGGCTCAGGAAAGAATTCAGATGTGGTAGTTACGAGACCAGGAACCAAAATGCAATCTAGCTTTGCTGGCTATCCCAGGCAACACGGGAGTGGAATGTTGCAGTCAATCTTTCCCCCTCCAAAATTTACCTGATCCAATCGAAACAACACATTTAAGTCTGTCCTCTCGGTATCTGATGTTTAAGTTAGGCATTTGATGCTCCAAAAACTCCAGTGTGTCCTTGTGGCCTTGGGCGATGCTGAACTTCTCCAGGTCAATTTTATTTTTGGCCAGCAGGAGCTCCTGCACTTTCTCAACCCTCAGACCTTCGCTGTATGTGCCTATGAGGTTGGTGAGTAATGCCAAGACATCTGTCAGCGAAGCTAGAGGAGGGGAAAAACATATTAGCATGAAGACTAGGGTGAGGTAGCAGCAGCAAGCAAAGATGGGGCAAAGGAAAAGCAACTGGGAAGAAATATATGGTGCTGCTCCTGCTCCAGCCAAGCTTGCTGTTTTGTTTCACTTTAGTTCTTAGGATTCCTGGCATATTAGTTGTATTTTATAAAATGTCACAAACTACTTTGAGAAATTTCATCCTGTTAAATAAACCTCAGAAAAAATCTGCGCACAAATATTAACACAATGTTTTCTTTAAAATGTCAATACACTTTGGGAGTGTTACCGATCAGGAAGAGGCCAATATTCTTCTACAAACGAAGGACTAAGCCATCACCAGACCTGTGCCATTGGTTTCAGGGAGAAGAAAAGGCTAAGGGGGTAAACCCTACACAAATCTGGAGTCGCTAAGATGGTTGGATGGCATCTTTTATGCTTCATTCTGGCAACTCCTGCAACCAAGCTGGTGTCAAATGTTTTGCTCTGCTTTCCTATGGACCATATCAGCAAGGCCAAGGGGGTGGGGGTCTTGTTATCTGGGTAACCCAGGACCTCCATACACACTGCCCAGCCTTGAGGTGCACTCCGTTGTCTCTAGAGACAGACAGATGCCAACAACTCCAAGAATAACTAAATCTCCCAAGGATCTCTCACCATTTTCAACTTTACAGGAACCTTGTGAGGACAGTGTTATTACTGTAAGGCTGAGAAATTGACCAAAGTCACACAGTGAGTTTCATGACTGGGTGGAGAAATGAACCTGGGACTCCCCAATCCTACTCTGACATTCTGACTACAATGGTAGTTCGGTTCTCCAAATTAATCCATTTTGGGAGTCTGTTCAACTCCTGAAACTGTTCAAAAACCAAAGTGAAGCTTCCAATTGGCTGCAGAAGCTTCCTTCACTCAAATGGAAGCCACGTCGGACATTCGGTTTCCAAAAAATGTTCGCAAACTGGAAAACTTACTGTCAGGGTTTCAGGGAGAGAAGGGCAGATGGGGGAGGAGACAGAGAGCGAGGGGGAAGAATCCCAGAGAGACGAGGAGGAGGATGACAATGACCAAAGGTCGTCCATGAGTCTGTCCAGTGAGTCAGAGGACTCCCAAAAGGGAGCCCCCCTGGTCAGACCAAGGGGAGCCCAAGGGGGAAGCAATCAGGAGCAGGGGAGCGAGAGGAGAGCCCCCAGTGGGAGTGGGAGATCGGAGCCGGTTTCTCCGCCGGAACGGAGTGAAGGGGGTGGAGTTACCAGTGTGTCAGAGGGAGCAGAGCAAGAAGGAGACAGGGGGAGGAGATCGGAGCAGGGCGCTCTGCCGGAAGGGGCGGAGAGTAGCACCGGGAGCAGTGTAGCGGTCGAGAGAAAGGTCAGAAGCAACGTACGCATGCCAAGTTCAAATGTGGAGGCGCACGGAAGTGAAGAGAGCCCTGGGGAGGAGCCCGGCCCCAAAGCGCGAAGGAGGGGGGAAGAGGCGTCAGAGGATTCAGCCTCGGGTGAGTCCCGGTGGGAGGGAACCCAGGGGGGCAGAAAGACCCTGCGGAAGAGGAAGGAGAGGAAGAGGTGGTCCAGCACAAGCCTCTTAAACTGGTGTAGAGGCGGTACCGACTCAGAGGGGACTTCAGCGGTCTAATGTTACAGACGTAGAGCCACGGAAATGGAATGTAAAAGGAGCAATGATCTTCAATAAAGACTTTTGTAAATTAACTGGATTGGACTTGGGTCTCTTGCGAGCTGGGACCAACGGGTGGCTCTGACACTTACTACCAGGTTTGAGGCATTGAGGAGCCAATTTGTTTGGCAACTAAGCCATTCAGGAACCAAGGTTTGACTGTACTCTACTTCACCAGTAAATCAAGCCAGAACAGTGTGTACCACGGATTCTATGATTCTATAAAGCATGAGGAATCTTACAACTAAAAACGTAAAAGGTTTCTAGTCTTTACGGTTGCAAGAGTAAGCAGAAAGGGTCTATTTCTGAATAAACATACCTGGGACTGTACTCACAATTGTGATCCTGCACAAACACCAATATGCACAGAACACAGAAGCAAGTCCCACGACTGCAGAGAGATACTTCACCCAATGCCAAGGCATACAAATCAATGGTGGATGTGATACAAATACTCTAGCTGGCCTTTACACTCTCACTCCCTCTGTCAGGCCTCTGTGCTCCTTCTGCACCCGGACCCATAATCCTCCAGAGTTAAATGCAGTCTTACCAGGCTTTTTTTTAAGCACATTTTGGTTCACGGGTTTTGATTTCCCAGCAGGCCGTTGCACGTTTACGGGGACAGAAGCACAGGACTGGGGCACAGTGGAAAGGCAGGAAGCTGGAAGAGAAAGGAAGATGGAAATCCAATTTTCCTGCTTTTTTCAAATTTCAAAAAAACCCTACACCATTTGATAGAAATATGCCAGTTTGGTCCTGTCTCCTTCTGCACCTGGACCCAGGGTGTTGGACCTGGGAGACCTGGGTTCAAATCCCTCTCAGCCACAATCTCTCAGCCTAACCTACCTCACAGGGTTGTTGTGATGATACAAGTGGGAAGGAAGAGAACCATGACACCTTAAGCTCCCTGGAGGAAAGGTGCGATATCAAGTTAGTAAGATATAAAGTGGAATATAAAGTAATTTAGTCACAGTTTGGCCAAAAAGAAAAAAAGCAAAGAAACCCTTGGGATCAGTATAACGGCAATTTACAGAAAGTTATGAGCATGACTACAATATACTTCAGTACTTAAGCTCCAAAGAACTAGGGTTGCCATATCTTGAAGAGCAAAAAAGAGGACAGCCCAAGCCAGGGAAATAGGTGCGTACTCTTTCCCTCCTCAGGCTGGCAGCAGCTGTTGCATGCGGAACAGCCCCTGCCCAAGCCACACAAGCCCAAAAATAAAATAAAAATACCCCCATCAAAAAAACTATACATTTCTTTTGAAATGTAAAAATCCCCCCAGATAGGCATGTTGGTCCCCCAAAAGAGGACATGCCCAGGATTTCCCGGACGTATGGCAACCATACCACAAACTTTAAAATGTCTATGGTTTGAGGGGTTTTTAAAGGAACATGTTATTAGGCCTCACCGTCACAGAGACATCTCACCTGGCTTTGTTTCCTTTAAGTCTTGAGACAGGGTGTTTGATCCTTTGGAAGATGGAGATTTATCCAAAGAGGGACCGGCACCGAATGTGACAGGGGGGAGGCCAAGACTACCGGAGAGAAGTTGAACCACACAGTTATCGGGCCACTTGCCATTTGTGAAAGAGTAGCGAAGGCCCGGCACATCCAGGAGGCAATACATTACGTCTTTATACCCCAAATCTTGGCTGAAAGTCTCTAGGTCAAACCCATGCTTCTTCTCTAGGTTTTCCTTCAGTGTCTTTATATTCAGACCAGCGGGATGGTTTCCAAGAACATCGAGGATTGGCACCAAGACAGCAGCCAGGTCTGAAAAGGAAGGATGTACTATTTCAACCTGGTGAATCATGTTGATACTACTTATCTCTACATTGGAGAATTGGGGCTCAGGCTGCAAGAAACTTAGGCTCCAGGACACTTAGTTAACACATGACCAGGGTGAGATTTGCTTAGGCTGCCAATTGTCATCCTATACTAGTTCTCTATAGCTACTACATAGCTGTACTCGGTATAGAGAATGGAGAATGCAGTCCCCCTTCTCATCAAGTGGACAGATGTGGAAGACTCCTCCCAGTTGCCCCAACAGACATCATATACAGACTAGCCTCATAATCTTCATCTCTGGCAACTGGAAAAATAACAGACTTCCTATTCTATGCTACCTGCTCTGCAGTGTCAGTGCTATTGAGGAGCTCTGGCTGATACTTGGGCTTTTCAGGGGTGTAGGTGGAATGGACCGGGCAACTTTGTCTCCCTAACTGAAGCCTAGTTAGGTAGCCTGGGTGGGAAAAGCACTGTAGACCCATCAGAGTTCCCCACTGCTGAAAGTGCTTCATCTGTTGCCTCGGGTTTTCAAAAATGGTCCAGAGTCATGTGCTAAGAGTCGCATCTCTGAGAGGTAATTTGACTGAAAGCTGCAATGGGCTAGAAAAGGCAGAGCCCTAGAGACATACCTGAAATGGGAGACTTGTTACATCTCTAACATGGAGGTGTTTACCCCCAGGCGGGTATATCTGTATGTCTCCTCTGATAGGAAAAACTCCCAAGTGCTTGACTATTGGTGCCAAGTCTTCCCCCAACAGGGTGGCCATTTTGAGACGCCATGTTTCAGGTTGCTGCAATTTCTGGAATTCCCTCTGTAAACTAGGAGTTGCATGAAGAGAAGCAAAGTACCTATCCACACTTAAGAGTGCTTAAGATCTACATTAAACAGACATGGGATTGAAGTAGTGGGGATAAGATTAAGCATAGGTGGGGTGGTGGTTGGGGTTGAGTGGAGTCACAATTCAAAATGAAGAGGACAAGCCACCCATGTACCACATTCCAGATGCTACCTGCAGCACCAAAAAAACCTCAGGGTTCAAAACAAAAACTTACCAGACTTCTTTCCCATCAGCGTCTGGGGCACAGAATTTAAGCTGCAGGCAGAGAAACCAGCATCAAGCGAGGGAACAGGGCTAGGGGAACCTACCAGAGGAGAAAACAAAGGTATTGCTGAGGTGGGTCTTGAGGAAAAGAATAGGGACCCAACAGATTTAAACACAGCAGAAGGCCATGGGACAGAGTGAGGATGAAAGTGGTCACACGTAGGCCTACAGTTTAGCTCCCCTTGATAAACCATGAGCAGTAAGCCACTGTGCAAACCTTAACTGAACTGACAGACTGAAAAGGAAGTCTCTGATCACATTTGGCAGAAAGGGCCACATCAACAACAACTCTTGCCATTGAAAAGGTGGGATACTCCTGTCAGGCCAGGGTGCTGCAGCCTTGAGTATTGTTCCCCAACCACCTCCCAGGGGTGAACTAGGCTACTTTGCAGGTCAGGCATTTTTCTGTTACATTTTCTTGAGGCTGCCATATACTAATGCGATCTATGGCAGACTATCTAGCATCCCGCTTTTGGAAAATCTTCAGGCAAAGATCAGAAGTGTTTGTGTATGGGGGGGAGGAGAAGAGACAGTCCTCCCTGCATAGGTCAGCTGCATGACCTCCCCCCCCCCCATTCAAACCCAGTCCTTTAAAACTAACTGCTTTTGAAGGGCACCAGAGTCTATCTTTGGCCCCATATGGGGCTTTAGTACCCACAGAGCAATTAATGGATCAAGTGTAGATACAGCTCTGCATCCAGAATTCCTAGGCAGCCTTACCGGAGTTATTTCTCATTAGCCCATCAGTTGTGGTATGTGAGCTGCATACAGAAAAATCCGAGTCCAAGGAAGGAGCTGGGCTAGAAGGACCTGGGACGTGATATAAAAAGACAGGTTATGAAACATACCTTCTGTGTTCAGAGTAACATGACATAAGCCAATCACGTGTCATGGCCTGCACACTATTTGCAGGCTTTGCTAGTTCTTTGCTTATCAAGAGAGAAATCCAGCTTGCACATCACCAGCGAGCCAGGTTAAAAGATGGGAATTGCAGAAAGAAAAAGAAGGCATAAGAGACAGCCAAAATACCAGGCAGACTGAGGAAGAGAAGAAGAGTTTGGATTTGATATCCCACTTTATCACTACCCGAAGGAGTCTCAAAGCGGCTAACATTCTCCTTTCCCTTCCTCCTCCACAACAAACAATCTGTGAGGTGAGTGGGGCTGAGAGACTTCAAAGAAGTGTGACTAGCCCAAGGTCACCCAGCAGCTGCATGTGGAGGAGCGGAGACGCGAACTCAGTTCCCCAGATTACAGGTCTATCGCTCTTAACCACTACACCTGGAGACTGGAGAGCCTCATGTGACAAAACCTACCTCATTGCTGTTACTTCTGAAGACTATCTTACCGAGCCGAGCCTTGCCCTCGTACTCTCCCTGAAGCCAAATCATACACCCTTGCCCAGGCCAACAATGAGGCTGGCACTCTAAAACAGTCACAGAATTGGGGTGTGTGTTGAACTCGCAAGTGATAACATTTCGATCTTTGCCTTACGTGATTCGAGCTGGATGACGCAATTCCGGTTCCTATTGCTGTTTCTGAGACTCAGACCAGGAATATCCTGCAGGCAGGACACCGTGTCATTGTAGCCCAGGTCACGGCGGAACATCTCCAGGTCAAATCCACAATTCTCTAGCAGGGCCTTTTTCAGGTTCTTCACCTTCAGACCCTTAGGATGGCATTCAAGGACGGCCCGGATTGGCACCAAGGCAGCTGACAGATCTGAAATGAAAGCAGTGGATTCACTTCTCATGTCTATTGTACTCTGCACTATAACGGCACTCTCAGGATTCTGCAGGTGTGGTAAGCAGAAAGGCTTGGCTAGAAAGAAACCGATAATGGATACCCCGTGAACAACAATGAGTTCAGGAACTTGCTTTTAGCAAGGAGTTTGACGGAACTACTGCAGAATCAGAGATTGAAGCCATGGCCTAGGAACCACAGGACATACGATCCAGTCTCCTGCCAAGTGTAAGTCATTTGTCGCTTACACACACAGCAACATTACTCAAAGCAGCTCACTGTTTTACCTGGTGTCTGGCTTGCTGGTTCTTCCACAAGATTCTCGGTACTGACAGAAGAAAAAGGTGCAGAGGGATCTATAGGAGAAAAATCAAATCAGTCAGGAATCAGTTTCAGAATCAGTTTCTCAGCATCTGCATAATAACTGGAAACGGGGAAGCAAATTTTGAGCCACAGGAATTTGTTCTCAGTGGAGAAAAGAGTACTCAATATAACGCTCAGAGAACTCTTTTAATCATGCTGAACGGTCAAGGCCTAGTATTCAGCGTCTCAGTTCTAAGACTCCTTAGTTCTACTTTTGAGTTTCCTTCACATTTCACTCTGTTAGTCTGGCCTCTTCCCTCTCCACCCCTCTTTGTCTCTTGTCCTTAACAAAAATGTAACCTTGAACTCTCTGGGACAGGGAACTGTAATTATTGCTTAAGAAACTCTGTAAAGTGTGCATTGACTGGTCTACAAATAACAGCAACAAATCTTCATAATATGGCTTCACTCCACTTAGGAGTGGGGATGAATTCTGCATCAGTAAGTGCTGTAATCTTGGACAATAACAACATGGATGGGGATATCCAACACAGCAACAGCCGGAACCGCCCCCTCAGATTTTAAATTGTTTGTCTGTGTTGTGGTTAACACACAGCTCTCAAGGAAGCAGGATGGTGATAGTCAAAGGAAAGGGTAATACAAATTCAAGTCGACAGCTATTAACCATGAAAACTAAACCGAACCTAAAGGTTTTGAAGTGCTATACCTCTAAATACCAGTTGTGGGTGAGGGAGGGGAACTGTCAACATCTGAAAAGGGCTACTGCCTTCATAACCTGTTCATGGGCTTCCTAAAAACACCTGGTAGGCCAAGATGTGAAACAGGACATTATACTAAATTGAGGGTAGAAAAATCTGTGGCCTTCCAGGTGTCGCTGGACTACAATTCTCATTATTTTATGGCTATCAGTCCTGCTGGCTGGATTGCTGAGAGCTGTAAGTCCAACCATATCTAGAGGGCCACAGCTTCCTTAACCTGGCTTACTGAGCTTATGCTGGATCCAGTGTTAGAAAATGGGATAGAAAAGCTAGGAGCCAAATGGCTTCTGGGGCCTGGATTGTGGGCGACCGAAACAGAATGTCTAGTCACCACGGGGGGGGGGGGGTCCGGCAACACTTTTTATTTATTAATTTGATAAGCATGAATTAATACGCAATTCACATAAGTGACACATTGTTAATATCACATTTTTAGCATAAATTGTTAATACTGTACATGTTTAATTTGCTGTTTACAATATTGGTGCCATACTTTAGTTTTCAAAACACTCTAGTCTTTATTGTTAACATATTGTCTTTTTAAACATAATACTTCCAAGGCTTTAAAGCACATACATTTTAATAATCCTTGAGTGTCAGCCAGGCACAAAAAATGTTACCCAGACTTTTGGAGCTGTTTGCAAACAGAGAATCTTTAGGCTCAAAATGTGCCTGGTGCCCTGCTAATGCCAAACCTGGCTGGATCTTACATGAAGTGGGCAGTCAAAACTTTCAACTGCAACCCCCCAAGTTGCTTTTTTAACATAATTATGATCGAGAAGATCAGAAACAACCCCATCTTTCCCCACCAAAAAAAATTCAAATACAGCTTCTTTGCCTTGTACCTTCAATAAGCTGAACCACGCAGTTGAGTCTGTTCTGTTGGTATGTGATGTTTAAATTTGGCATTCGCTGTTCCAAAAATTCCAGTGTGTCCGCGTAGCCTCGACGAACGCTGAGCTTCTCTAGGTCAATTCCAGAACTAGCAAGAAACAATTTCTGTAGTTTCTTAATCCTCAAACCTGAGTGATACCTCTTTAGAAGACTGAAGAGCAACCCCAAGACTCCTGCCAGAGCTGCCAAACAATGCAGATTGCAAATCAAAATTCCTTGAGACAGTGATATGATGCAGAGCAATCCAGATCTCAACTCATTTTTAGAAAGACATCTTTAAGAACCCAGAATGCTCAACCTTAAAATGAGCTAAGCACTATAACCATTCCCCCCTCTGGCTCCAGTCTATTCCATGCCCCCCCCCTCCCATTCACTTATCTGTCTGCTACACCCTTCCACACCCATTCACATATAATCCCCCAAACTCCATTACCTCACGAAAGTGGTAACTGTTGCCACTGGCAAAAAGGCTTGACAGAAAGCTTCTCCCCAGCCCCCTCTTCCCCCCCATGCTACCTCCCTGATGCTTGGAATGCTGCTATGGCAGTACCTGGGCTCAGGAACCCTATCCTGAAAGCTAAGAACAGATTGCCCACATCCTTATATGAGTCTCAGCATTAAGGCTCCTCAGCACCACCTTGAAAGCCTCCTGGACATTGCCAATTCTCATCCAGCAACGTTGTACTGAATTTGGTTGTCTGAATCTATCTTTCATGGAATATTTTCCAGGACAGCTCTGATGATACTGATCTTCCCATGTTCCTCCATGGATGAGTTTTAGTGCAGATGTGAGTCCTAGGGCCAACCAGAATTGTATTTACTTATTAACTCAGAAAGACAGCTAATATTTGTATTGGAGAATTAAATTTGGCTGCCAGTCTCCAACAACACAGACTTGGATTTTCTGTTTTGTTTGGAGCTGGTTTTAATGTGCATGCTATTTATTGCCGTAAGCCGCTTTGAGTTACTTTTGTGTTGTTAAAGAAGTGACTAATAAGCTTAATAAATAATGGTTTTAATACGTAACGTATACATTTACTGTACCTGTTTCTCCTCCAGGGTCGTCTTCATCTGTTGACCTCGAAGCTGACCCTTCAGAGATGTCCACCCCATTCTCTCTTCCTTCAGCCCAGTGACCAAGATGGAATCCATTTGCTAGCTTTATGACTGGGACCTGTGAGTCACCATCTTCCACAACCACAAAGTCCTTCATTTCAGCCAGAAACTGCTTGAGCGAGCTGTACCCATGACGAGTGATTTGAAGCTGGTAGCCATGCAGCCGGTGAAAGGCCCCGGCGAAGTCCCCAAAACTGAGCCCCAGGGGGTTTCTGAGCAGTAGGTGCAGCACATTGTGCTTCAGGGCATTGGGGTCCCCCTCTTCCAAGGCCATGAGCCCTGAAGTCTGGTGGAAACATCAAAGAAAAAATAGTACCAGGTGATTCACTTGCCTGGAAATCCTCCCTGCCTTACATCATTTGTTTTCTGTGGCTCTGAAAGAGTTACGACACCATCGGTGTGCTTCATCTGCATGATGAAAAAACTCAGAGACACTGTAGCTTGGGCATTTCCTGAAGAGCTTTAGGCCAGACTTGCTTTTGGTGGCATTATTTTGATATAAGAGAGGTTCGCATACTCTTTGTAGTAAAATGGGGGAGGAGGAGACCTGGGCTATCCCTGCCCCCCACAATAAACACCACAGTCATTCTTCCTGCCTGCAGTGCATGTTCAGACAGCATGGAAAAGGATTACAGCTCTTCCATTACCTGAGTGATAGCTCAGTTGGTAGAGCATGAGACTCTTAAATCTCTGGACCCACATTGGGTGAAAGAGTCCTCCATTTCCGGGAGTTGGACTCTAGATGATCATCATGGTCCTTTCCAACTCTGTGTGGGGAGGGACTCCAGTTGCACGTTGGCAGTGGCGTAGCGTGGGGGGTGCAGGGGGGCCGGCCGCACCGGGCGCAACATCTGGGGGTTAGGGGGCGCAAATCCACGGGTTAGGGGGCGCAAATTACTTGCCTTGCCCCGGGTGCTGACAACCCACGCTACACCACTGCACGTTGGAGCTCTTTTCACATGCAACAGCCTTACTGGCTGTTACTTACTTTGAGCTTCAAGGGGGAAGTGAATGGGGCTTACCCTCAGGCAAGTATACAGTACTGCAGCCTTAAATCGCAGCCCTAACCCTGTCTAAATCCCATTTAATTAAGTAAGGCCTTCCTCCAAGTGAGGTTAGGATTGCAGCTTTAGCCTAGATCCAGCCAACTTTGGTTACTGAATGGAGTAGGAATAACATAGTTTACTTTGTTGCTCAGGGCAGGAGGGATCTCTCAGCAGTGTAAACTGCTTCTGCCAGAATCTGGGGCTAAACTTATCAGCTCCGGCACAGATTAACCACCCAGCCTACCCTTCGTTTACTTAAGATAAGCCTCTCCCAAGTCGGTCGTGGTAACTTCTTAGTAAACACTGTGAACAGTCCTATGCGATGTTTCTTGGGGCTGAGACGGAATTCGTGTACCCATCGAACCGACGGGGATGCGATTCTGAGCACGCACTACCACAGATCGCTTCGGATTTCATTTTTATATTTTAGTTTTAATTACACGGTAAGGGGAAGAGCCGAGCACCGCTAATGCGCTGATCGCAACCCTGCAGCAAACTGCTGATTAAGAGGGGGCGTGGAGAGGGGCTGCGGGGGAGGGGGGACAAAAGCCCACGTGAGTTAAAATGCAACAACAGCCCTCTCCCACCCGCCAGGAACAGGACATTTATTCAGAGTTTAAGTCCTCACCTAGATCGGGTTCTTCCTCCTGCAGCTGAATTGGGGAAATGAGGCAGAAACAGGAAGCGTTCAGCAACACTGCAGGAAACAATAAGAGCCGCCTGCTTTAGTTTCTATTTCTCTTCGTCACATGATCGCGCCTCTTGCCGCATGGGATTTGAGTCACAGCATCCTCCCTAGTTTGGGAGGGTAAGAAAGATGCCTTGGGAGACCGGCGTCTCCCTTTTCTATCACCCAGGGTCTCGTTTCGTTTTTATAGTACAGTAGAAGCCTAGACATTGTCTACTCAGAAGTCAAAACCACTGGGCTTTACTCCCGGGTAAAGTAAGTTTCAGCCCCAGTTGCTTTGGGGGGGGGGGAGGAAATGTGGGGGATGCAAGTGATTTGAGCACATGCTGTGATGTGGGAACTGAATGCCTGCGGATGTGGGTTGAACTTTCAGCTCGCATGACAACCTTATTGTAGCTCAAGGTGAGCACTTAAAAGGGGAGGGTTAAGCATGCAATGGTACACGGGTGGCGCTCTGGGTTAAACCACAGAGCCTAGGACTTGCCGATCAGAAGGTTGGCGGTTCGAATCCCCGCAATGGGGTGAGCGCCTGTTGCTCGGTCCCTGCTCCTGCCAACCTAGCAGTTCGAAAGCACGTCAAGTGCAAGTAGATAAATAAGTACCGCTCCAGCGGGAAGGTAAACAGTGTTTACATGCGCTGCTCTGGTTTGCCAGAAGCGGCTTGGTCATGCTGGCCACATGACCTGGAAGCTGAACGCCAGCTCCCTCGGCCAATAAAGCGAGATGAGCACCGCAACCCCAGAGTCAGTCACGACCGGACCTAATGGTCCCTTTACCCAGTGGCATAGCGTAGGGGGTGCAGGGGGGGGCCGGGCGCACCGGGCGCAACATCTGGGGGTTAGGGTTAGGGGGCGGAAATCCACAGGTTAGGGGGCGCAAATCCACGGGTTAGGGGTGCAAATTACTTGCCTTGCCCCGGGTGCTGACAACCCACACTACGCCACTGCCTTTACCTTTACCTTTAAGCATGTAAATGCCATCAAACATCCCCTTGCATATGACTGCTCTTCAGTCTTGCATATGACTGCTCTTGAGTAAGCTTAGAAGCCTCCCTTTGGCTGCACATTCATTTAAAAAGCATATGACTGCCTCCAAAGGATTCTGGGAACTGTAGTTTATCCCTCACAGAGCTACAATTCCCAGGATTCTCTGGGGAAAGTCGCCTGCTTTAAATGTGTGGTGGGTAGGCTTTGCATGTTCATTCCTGACCACTGGTCCTGCTAGTTAGAGATGGTGGGAGTTTTAGTCCCCCCCCCCAAAAAAAAGAAAACTAACAACACACCAGCTGGAGACCTAAGTTTGGGAAACACTGCTGTAGACCAGGCTTCCTCAAACTCGGCCCTCCAGGTGTTTTTGGCCTACAACTCCCATGATCCCTAGCTAGCAGGGCAAGTGGTCAGGGATGATGGGAATTGTGGTCTCAAAACATCTGGAGGGTTGAGTTTGAGGAAGCCTGCTGTAGACAAAAGGATCTGACACTTGTTTCATAATTCCCAGGTTTCCCCACCACCACTTCTTTTTGCATCAAGCCCCACAAATTCTAAGCCTAGCTCTGGCTTCAGATTCAGGATGCTCACCTCTTTAAAATGACTGATCTTTAGGGCTCCTCCGTGACAAGTATTTCATAGTGCAAGAAATGGCAGTTCTATTTCCACCACGCCAGGGCACACAGAGGACAGCAGTTCCTTATATGCTCAGACCCGAGGTGCCACAAAGGCAACTGACTTGTTGGAATTTGCCCTGCATATCATGATTTCATCTTCTGGTTGGAGAATGGCATAGGGAGATACGCTGAACTTTGGGTTTTGGTTTCCATTCTTCAGATCCCAATAATGCAACTTATCCAGATCAGTGTTGATCAAGGAAAGGGAATTTGACTGACTGAGTGCTTCTTGGCTAATCTAACCTACTCACTCTACCCTTCCCTTTAAGCTGGAGCAGGTAGACCAGCAGAATCAAAACTCCCAAGTCTCTTTGGGGTGCCACCATTTTATTTAGACCTGAGCTGAAAATTCTATAAAACACAATTTCCTGACAAATTTTTCAATTTCTTTTTTGAGATCTTCAAAAACTCACAAATAATTTCAAAGAATGCTTAGCAAAACAGAATGTTTAGCAAAACAATATCACCAGTTATTTGAATTTTGGATGCAATTATGGATCCAGTTTTAACACCAGTCCTGAAAGACCTACATTGGCTCCCAGTACGTTTCTGAGCATTGGTGCTGACCTTTAAAGCCCTAAATGGCCTCGGTCCAGTATATCTGAAGGAACATCTCTACCCCTGTTGTTCAGCCCGGACACTGAGGTCCAGGTCTGAGGGCCTTCTGGCGGTTCCCTCACTGTGAGATGTGAGGTTACAAGGAACCAGGCAGAGGGCCTTCTTGGTGGTGGCAACTGCCCTGTGGAATGCCCTTCCATCAGATGTCAAGGAAATAGACAACTATCTGACTTTTAGAAGACATCTGAAGGCAGTCCTGTTCAGGGAAGTTTTTAATGTGTGATGTTTTATTCTGTTTTTAATCTGTTGGCAGCCACCCAGAGTAGCTGGGGATACCCAGCCAGATGGACAGGGGTATAAATAAATGATGATAATGATTACTGTTTAATTATAAAATTAATATTTTTGAAGGAAGTAATGGACTTTATTCCTACTTCTTCCAGTCTTCCTCTCTTAGCCAGTTGGTTCCAAAAGTCTGTTTAAAAACACCACCTATAATATTTGGCAAAATACACTCCCAATTTGCTGTGCACAGAAAGTGTAGAGAATTTTAGGAGGCCGTTTGAAATCGGGGTGGAATTAATTGTTTCTGCTTCTGTGGCCAGCTGAAACACATTCTCTTAGCAAGTAACTTTTTATTTGGCATGGAGGTAAGTGATGAGAAAAGCTTCACCATCCAATTTCCTTGATATGAGATGGCTGCTAAGAGTGCAAAAGCAACCCCACCCCTGGTAGCCCACATTTACTTCTTAAGAAAATGGTGGTTTGGGAAGAAATTGCTACTGTGAATAAACGAGACTGAAATACGGTAACTGCTTTTTCATGAGTTGTCCACTGGCTGGCAGCAGAGAGAGTTATATGGAAATAAAACCTGCTTTTGCATAGAGGGGGTTTATATTGTATGATGACATCTGTTGAAACTGATTTTAAAATGTTTAGAAGTAGTTACTCCTAAGGTATGAGGGCCTTTTGAAATAGAAAATCAGAAACAAAGTTATATAAATAAAGAGTCTTGGGGTACCATAAAGACTTAACAATTTTATTTAGCCTCCCTCGGCTAGTGTTTATTTTATTTATTTATTTATTTATTTATTTATTTATTTATTGAAATATTTATATACCACTGTGTCCTAAAAATAATGACAATGAAACACCGAAAGTGCACACTGAAAATCTCAGTTTAAGTTTAAGTGTATGCGAAATAAGCACAGTGACTATTTATAACACCATCAACCTGGCATTGCTAAGTTAATGAACAACATTTGGGCATATAAATTTAATTGTTCTTGAATTTATAAAGATCAAAAGCAGCACACACCAAACTCTGCATGTCCAAGAGGACTTCGTTAGGATTGCCAACTTTTCATCCAGCTTCTTCTATAGCCTTCCCTTAACAGCAACTTGATATGGAGGAATAATGACCGTAATCACCTGCCAATTGATGCAACTCAAACCACTGTTAGAAGACAGCTGAAAATTTTATAACCCTCTGTTTTGACATAGTGGTAAACCTGTGGTCCTCCAGATTGCAGAGTTGGAAGGGACCCCAAGGGTTACCTAGCCCAACCTCCTGCAGTGCAGGAATCCTGCTCACAGCCATCCCTGGGTGGGCTCGAACCACCAGCCTTCTGGTTAACAGCCAGATGCACTGACCCATGGCACCACAGATGTTGCTGGACTCCAGCTCCCATCAGACTCGGCCACCATGGCCAATGGTCAGAGATAATAGGGGTTGTAAGCAGCATCTGGAGGACTATAGGCTCCTTGCCTCAGTCCAATTGTTTCTTAAACAGCTAGTTTCCATTTGGGTGTAAGCAAGCACCTTTTATGCATTCCCTTATAAGATAGCATTATATCTGGTTATTCAGCACATAACATCCAGTGCCCACCATCTGTCACCATGCAATACAGCTAACCAATTCTGAAGCAAAGAGTTACGGTATTTCTAAAAGCAGGTGTGCATCATGGTCTGCAATGAAAATGAAGTAAGGGTCATAAATTCCAGCAGGCGTACAAAAAGCCAATAGGCATGCCTGATGTAGCTCTCTGGCTCCTGGACATATGCATTTGTATGTAGAAGTATATATAAGCATGCAGGGGCTGTTATATTTCATCTGTAAGCTACAGTATCCAGACATTGGCTGAATTGCTGTGATGTCATAGAATGCTTATCTTTTACTGCTCGCGGGGAAAGAGCCGGTCACAGAATATTTGACCCCAAGTGCAGCTGCTGTGCAAGGAAGCAAGTGACAGGGGAGGTGGGGGTGAGGCTTATAGGAGCACAGGGACTGCAGGAGCTGCTGTTGTGGGGAAGCTTGACAAGAGAATAAAGTGGGCATCATATTGAGAAAGGGAAAGAACAAGGAAGCCTTCGTAAGGGCAGGAGGAGCTGGGTCTTCTGGCCAAAAAAAGAGGTGGAATGGCTGAAGAAGGCCCATGGATAGGTAGGCTTGCCATTTCTTCAACTGGCCTCTATATAGCTATATTGTTACGGTTAATAAGCAGGTCTTAGCAGGTAAAACTTCACAGCCTAGAACTGAATATTACACACCCTGTGAGTGTATAGAGGAGTAGCTTGTCAGCTAGCTAGGAGTCAAGGCTCTCCCTCCCATTAGAATTACCTTCCTTTTAATGAACTGAGTGACAAGAGAGTGCATAGCACAGACTGGGTATGCCTGAGCAGGGCAAAAGCAGAATCATCACGTTAATCAGCAGTGCTGTGCATACTAATAGGATATTGAGTACCTAGATTTAGTAACTGTATTCTGATTTCTGAAAGGGAAACTCGCAGTAACATGATGACAACTGGCATTTAACATGTCAGAGTAAATGAAGCCTTCAGAGATTCACTCTGGCGTGGTCAGTCACAGCTCCTTGCAGTATGAAGACATATTCAGACAAACTGCACAATCGCTATTTACAGTGATTTAAGCACGGCTGAGGCAGGAGGCGGACAGATGGTTTTTAAGAGCATGGTTTAAGAGAGGTACTGCTTCCTGTGTGCATTTCTTTTTGTCTTACAATCCTTTCTCATTAAAAAAAAAGGTTTTTGAAATAAAACCAAAGCCAAAAAAAACCTCATTTATTTATTTTTAGCAGTGAATGTGGGATAGGTGCATAATACCATTAGATTGAGCCTAATGAGTTAAGAACCTATGAAAAACCCTTCCAGATCAGATTAGGAGCATCTAGTCTGGCGTTTTTGCAGCCAGATGTCTCCAAAAAGACCAAGCGTAGTTCACGAAGGCATCAGTCCTTCCGTTCTTTGTCCCCTGCATCTGAGACTCAGAGATACACTTTCCCTGAACGCAGAGCTTCCATTTAGCAATTGTGCCTTATCGTTGTGAGTTACCATTCAGTAGCTTGTGCTGAATGGGTTCATTCAAGACCTGCAACAAGTTCCTTGCCATTTATTTATAAGAAAGGATAAAGGACATAAATAATAAAATCAACCAGAGTTCATACTCTGTGGTGTTAATTGCACCAGGGTTATATGGTCTTTGGGGCTTTGGTATATGGGGCTTTGGTATGACAGGCAGGTGTTTACAGGGCTGCAAATCATTTCTGACACCTGCTGTTAAAACAAATATACGCCTTTGAAGAATACCAAAAACAAACAAGCGTTTCTTGAGAAAAGTTGGGGGCACCGATTATTAATTTTTTATAACTTTTATATTCTTGCCCAATAATATTCTCTGGGCAGCCTGCAATTTCAATACAATATAAAAATACAGCTAAGCATAAGAGAGAGAAAAGGTTTCAACTTAAGCGTGAAACCCTTGTTGGTGGAAACAGAATAAAGTTGTGTTTATGGAAATGGTCTCAATTTTTAAATATATATATATAATGAAACAGAACTTATGATGCTGGGGATTTGCTCTTTAAATAGGCCATTATTCAGGATCATCGAGGGAAAACACTTTAACAACCCTATTTACTTCAGTTACAGACCACAAATTACACACCTTTTTGCCTAATTTCATGCTTTATAGCAGGTGATTGTGCTTCTCTCCATGGCATCTAAAGCTTCACTTTCCAATTTCTGCAGATCGAGCTGCTATTAAAAGACACAAGAGAAGGCCAGGCTGTTTTTCCGATCAGTTGGCAACCCTATGAGAAACAGGCCACAAGGGGAAAGAGAACTGTGCATGTTAATATACGGTCGAGGAAAAGTCTGAAAAGCCAATTGGAGAGAGAGTGGTGGAGCCAAGCTCAGCGAGAAAAGCAGCATGTATATACTGTGGTAGAGATGAGGTAAGAAAGAAGAGACTGCTGTGGCCTCTCATCTCAGGTGTCAGAGCTCTTCTCAGGATATGGACTTGCAATGTCCCCGGGAAGGCTTAGCACTACCCAGGCGGGTAACACGGCTGCAGGGCTATTTTGGATCCTGGGATATGTCATGGTAATTATTAAAGCACCTTCTGTCACCACTTTTGGGGCTGTCGGTCTCTTTCTCCAAGCTTGTACCCCCCCAACCCTTGACACAGATGGCCAAGTTGTCTTGGAAATATGACGAGTGTTGAACACAGTCTCTGCTTGCAAGATAGCAACCTACACATGAGGTGGGGTAATGCCAGGAAAAACTTAAGAGCTGGAAAGTCCAATTCTCTCTCTCTTGGGTGTTCAGAGCTTGGGTGTTCTACAGACCGATGAGAACGAGAAGAATAGCTCCCACAATCTCTGTGGACACCTGGAAGTTCCTTTGCCACTACTGTCAGAACCATAAAGCACACCATGGTGGCAGAGAGAGATACAGTTGTGCCTTGGTTCCCAAACGAAATCCGTTCTGGAAGTCAGTTTGACTTCTGAAAACGTTTGAAAACCAAGGTGCGGCTTCTGATTAGCTGCAGGAGCTTCCTGCACTCAATCGGAAGCCGAGTTGGACATTTGGGTTCCAAAGAATGTTCGCAAACCAGAACACTCACATCCGAGTTTGCAGCATTCGGGAGCCAAAACATTCGAGTCGCAAGGCATTCGAGAACCAACTGAATATATATTGTGGTGTTTTGAAACCTTTCAAACATACCCATGGACTGCCTGATCTACAGGGGCTGTGGGTTTTCTAGGGCTCCTTAGTGGAAGCTGCCAATGTGTCGCATTCCTCTCTCTATTACCCTCAGGCCTCACTTGCTTCTTTATAAAGTTGGTCTTTGTTCCAGTTGCTGGTTGTCTGGACATTGGTTGCTGTTTATGTGGCCTTTCCACCGTGAGCCTTCGCTGTGCATTTGTCATTGGCCTTGTATGGTCAAGTCTCAAGATGTGTGCCTGTACCCTTATCCTTCGGCCAACCACTCAAGTATCAGTGTCCAGAAATAGCCATGGGAAATTTTGGGGTGGAAATAAAGAGAGCATGAAACGTATAGGACTTGCTGAATCCTTGTTTCAGTTTAACCTGGTCAGGAAAGCATGGTGCTGGCATCCTGGGTAGGACAGATCGACTAGCTGATGGCAGCTTTCTGTGGAATAAAAAAACAACCCAAAAGTAACTACACACAAGTTCCAGTTACAGATAGGTAGCCGTGTTGGTCTGCCATAAGTCAAAACAAAAAAAATTCCTTCCAGTAGCACCTTAAAGACCAACTAAGTTAGTTCTTGGTATGAGCTTTCGTGTGCATGTTCTTGGTATGAGCTTTCGTGTGTATCTGAAGAAGTGTGCATGCACACGAAAGCTCATACCAAGAACTAACTTAGTTGGTCTTTAAGGTGCTACTGGAAGGAATTTTTTTTTTGTTTTTACACACAAGTTGCAAGTCCATCGCAATGAGGATTTGAAACATGGTCTCCCAAGTCCTAGCACTGTACCCTAACTCAGGGTTTGCCAACCGATGGGGGCCAGTGGGCAAATTTTGAATTTTAAGGAACTTGTAGGAGCCAGTCATAATATGGCTGCCACATCTAAAAGAGCAGTGATAGAGGAGTGTGCCAAATTGAATAAAATGGGGGGGGAGTAAACAACGCCCTGCATAATCAATCACAAGATGTGGCACATGCACACCATTTGAATGGCAATGTCCATCAACTCACAGGGGGCTAGTCCCCTCAAATATTTTGGGGGGGGCAAGGGACCTTAGCCCCTGGGAGTTGGTGCCTAATCACAGTTCTTTCCATGAGGAAAAAGGCACCTGCATCAGCCACCACAACGCCCACTCACAAAGAGAATTTCTTTGCATTTCTCCTCTTTTCAGAACAGATGGCAAGGGTGTCCAGTTCTGGCATCCTATGAAATGTGGGCATGCTTAAGGAATGGGGGAGGGGGCTCTCCATTTACTTGGATGTCAAGAAAGCTAAGAATATGAGGTGGAGCCAAGATTCATACATTGATTCGAAATGCAGTAAGCCCACAACTTACATGTTCTGGGGATCGTGCCGAAAGCCAAAATCACAGATAGTCAAAGCATACTGGGTTCACTGGGGCTGGGATTGCCAAAGTCCCCTCCCCCCCCGACACCCACACACTATCTTATTTCTAAATTTTTGGCCAAGCACGTAAAGCTGGATGTGCACGAGTTTAATGTGTGTACAGACGATGACTGTAGGTTTCTAGACTGTTGAGGACTGTTGTCAGTCCTGCGCCATTACCACACTGCCCTAGCAATCCACATTACAGCTGTCTACAATTATCACACTGGCCACTTGCTCTCAACCCAGCAGCTTTTTCTGCTGCCACCAAACATTCTTAGCACTTCTGCACACAGTGCTGCACATGCCATCATTTGTGGAGTGCCCATTCCAAAGGGAGTTATCTTCCAGGAAAAGCTAACCCCCCCCCCCCCCCGTTCAAGACGTCAATTTTTTCTGGCCTCCAAGACTCAGTGCTGTGAGTTTGGGGGTGGCAGGTGGCTAAACCATAGAAATTAATAAATGGGATTTTTATTATTTGGAATAATGAAGGGAAGCTTGCAGGCTAGTGGAAAATTACAGGCAAAGCTTCATTTCCAAGCCAGGGCCTCACCTGGGATACAGGTGTTAACATGGCAAAAGGTGTTGGTGGCCCACCTGAGAGGAATCTTGAGCCTGGGCAGGCAGAAGGGTGCCATTCTGATGGGGGAGTGTTTGAGGGGACAGGAAAAGAGAGTCTGGAAAGCCAAGTGTGCTGGGAAGAAGAAGGGACGGGGAGGACACACATATCCATCTTGGGCTGGCTGGCTGCAGGCTGGCTGAGAGAGATGCCTTTGACCAGGGTTGCCAACTCCCCCCACACACACATTAAGAGGGCCCAGCGACACATTATGCATCCTGCCCCCACCCGGGATGGGGAACACAGAGGGTGATCGCCCCGTATAGTTGGTGTCCCTGCCTTTGACTCCAGTTCTGCACTGCTGTGGGGAACTAGCCCCTCTTGAAGTGACCATGTTGTAAGATCTATGCTTCTTCCACACAGACAGAAGGTGTAAATATGTGAATAAAACATATTTCTTAAAGCTATGACAGTCTCTGCCAAGTCTTCCATTCTCCAAAGGAGCACAGACCCTGGGTGAGTGCCTGGAACCCCCTGGAATCTTGCTACCATCCAACAGAGAGTGAGGGTGTCACCCAACTTTTGTAACCATACTTTAAAGTAGATACAGTGTTGGGGTGGTCAAAGCAAATTGCTCCCTCTCCAGTAATCGAGTCAATCATTTTAAAAGAGGGGGAGAGAGAGCACCATACAGAGGAAGGTACAAAAATCCAATTAAAATTATCTGTTCCATCTTCCTTATGAATTTCCAGTGTAGCCATGTTAGCCTCTTGTAGTGAAAACAACACAGAGACTTGTGACACCTTAAAAACAAACAAATTTATGTCATGAGCTTTCGCTGGGGTGTGGTGAGACTCAAGCATGCCAGACTGAAAATGTTCCCCACCCTTAGATTATTTTCTGTTCTGTGGGTGTGCAGGAAATCAACAATTCTACCAGTTGCTGTGGAACACAAGTGGAGGAAAGATACTGCAGTCAGATCCTGCTTACAGGCTTCTCATAGCCACTGTGGGAAGTGAATGTTGGACTGACCTTTGACATGATCCAGCAGGTCTCTTCTTATGTTAATATGTACAAAGGCTAGTTTGCAAAACTCAGAAGCCAAAGAGTAAACATCCAGAAAACATCCAGCAATCGGATTCTGTTTTGCATTTTGGTTTACTGACAAATCAAATGGTTTGTTTGCAATCCCCTAAGGCTTAGAAATCCTGACAAAGTCCCATGACTTCAAGCGCGTTTGTGACTAAAAGAGACTGAGGGGCTTGATCATCCTAGCAGACTAGTAGTCTCGGTTAAGTGAAACAGGAGTTGTCAGCGGCCCCTGGAATCTGTTGCATTTATGGAAATAATGCTAACTATGTGCAATGAGAACATGCAAATAAACTCTGGCTCCCAGCGCATCTCCCGGCAAGTCCATCAATGCCAGAGAAGCAGTCTTTCCCCTGGGGTTGAGTTCTTTCTATACAGGAACATCCTTTTGGGCTGATTAAGAGTGCAAGGGGCTCTGGGCACATTGGCAGTGCTTTGTTCTTAATCAGATGAGAGCCAGTGTGGTGTAGTGGTGAGCGTGTTGGACTAGGACCTGAGAGACTAGGGTTCAAATCCCTGCTCCGCCATGAAGCCCACAGGGTAATTCTGCATCAGTCACTATTTCTTAGCCTAACAGGGTTGTCGAGAAGGCAAAATGGAGAAAGAGGTGTTTGCCACCTTTTGAACTCCTCGGGGAAAAGCCAAAGTATAAAAGTAATCTTAAAATAATTAAATGAATCTGGGTGGAATCTTTGCTCTCTCAAGCAGAGAGGACCTGGTATAGAACTGGCAGCATCGCCTAGTGGTGGGAAAACATCCCGACAGCCGACAATCCTTGGCATTAAAATATAAATTATTGGTGTGTTTTGCCATTTGTGCTCTTGGCCTGGATTGACATATATGATGGTGGCCGGTATTAAATTCACTTTTTGTTCTGTTTGTTGATTTTAGTGTTACAATGTTATCTGCTTCATACCATGTCATTTTTGTTTTGAATTGCTTAGTGTTCATTTCGTAGAGAACTTGGGTTATGAGACAATTAAAATATGCAATAAACACTGAGTGTTCAATGCACTTCTCATTTATTATCTCAGTGATTCTTTCAGCTGCCTATAAGGTAGGCCAGTATCATTGTCCCCATACTGCACATTAGAAATGGAAATACATTAACTTGCCTAAGGCCGCTAGGACATTCACATGGCGGAGATAATATATGAACTGAGGAATTCCCAGCTCACTGAACAAAACTTATATTTATTTACTTATTGCATTTATACCCCACCTTTTTCTAGGATTGCCATACATCCGGAATTTCCCTTACATACCCGGAATACTGCAGTCTAAAGCAGTGTGGCAACCAATGTTGGCAGTGTCATTTTCCCTCAAAAATAGCTCAACAACTTTGGCCAAAAAAGAAAAAAAAGCTCAACAACTCCCCCCCCCTTTTTGAAATATGGTCACCCTACTTTTTTCTGTATAGCTCAAGGTGGCTTACATGTTCACCCTCTCCTCATTTACTCCTCACAACAACCCTGTGAGGTTGGTTAGGCTGAGAGTGAGTGACAGGCCCACCATCACCCGGTGAGCTTCGTGGCCAAGTGAGGATCGAAACCTGGTCTCCCAGGTCCTAGACTGACACTCTAAGCACCACACCTCACTGGCTCTCACTTGCCACACGGACACTATATAGTTCCTTCTTCTGTCAGTCTAGAGAGGATAAAATAGCAGAGGTTTTTGAGGGCAGGGTGAAGGGATGGGACAAGGTACTAAGAGTTTCCCTAAACATCTGTAGGAGCTTTGTTTGTACATGGGCTGGATTAGGCTCAGTTACCAGAGCTCTTTCTCCTTTTGCTCTTTTTCACTTTCCTTTCCTCACAGCCCCTTTTTCAGATAAATAGATGACACATAGTCTACACATCTATGCAACAGCTTCCTAATACTATAATTGCATAAACACAAAGGATCCTTTACATCTGTGGGGAGAGGGGCCCACATTACAAACATTAGGA
Source organism: Podarcis melisellensis (assembly GCF_964234715.1). Classification (NCBI taxonomy): domain Eukaryota; kingdom Metazoa; phylum Chordata; class Lepidosauria; order Squamata; family Lacertidae; genus Podarcis; species Podarcis melisellensis. The sequence continues at coordinate 24,669,767 of NC_138545.1, read as the reverse complement.
GTATCCCCCATTGAAAATACTGGGACTCTCACCTCTGAGTAATTGTGCATAGGTTTGGGCTATAAAGATTAACATCAGTAGCTTTCCCCAGGGAACTCCAGAATTGTAGTTCTGTAAAGGGCTCGGGTTTTACCACAGATGTCACTGCTTCCTTTCAAAATGACGTTTCCCAGGATTACTTGGTGGAAGTGAACCAGGGTATAAATTATGTCAGGTTTACATATAAGCGTAGGCACGCCCATAGCCTGTTCTGCCTTTCAGTTACACGCACTTTGAAAGGGGAGAAGTAGGATCCATTACAAAGCAAAGACCATCTCTGAAGACACCAGCAGCATCAAAGGCAGCTTCGTCTAGAGTGCATTGCAGTAATGTTGTCTTATCGGAGCTGTACTGTGACCATGTCCATCCAAAAATGGCATAATTGACAAACCAACTCTAGCTGGAGATAGGCACCAAGGCCACCTGGGCCTCAAGTGACAATGTTGGCTCCAGGACTACTCCCAAACTATGAACCTGCTCCTTCCAGGAGCGCACAACCTCACTCAGAACAGGCTGTCTTCACACCTCCTGGTCTCAAGAACCTGGAACATGTAACACTTCTGTCTTTCAGGATTCGATTTCCACTTCCACATCCAGCCCATCCCTGACTCCAAAAGCTTGTTTAGCACCTCACCCATCTCTCCTGATTTGGCCTAACAGTTTTTACAAACTAGCCAACATAAAAAGAGTGGTTTGAATTTTAAGGTAGTGACAGTTCCTTCACCTTGGTTAAGGAGATCTGGACTCACATGTAACACTAAGGTTGTGTCACATTACTGTTTACTCAGGCTTCACTGGTGTTTGAAACTGCATATGCATGATGTTACACAATTCATGTGTATCCTGTAGTTTCTTGAGAAACGGTGCCGTTTGTTGTATTTAATGTGTTTTCCCTCAAAGCAGCTTCTGCCTGATTTGAAAACATAAGCTGTGGTGTTTACATTGGAGGTAACCATTGCACATATGCAGATGACAGCTTCACTGGAGTTCACAGGGGTTGTAAACACAGCAAAACCAAACAGTTAAAGCACTTTAGGTGAATACATCCCCGGCCAATTTCTGGTGTGTTCAGCAGTGTGCATATAATGAATCATAAGTGGCTTGAAACAGCAGACAACCTTGCATTTCAAGCCACTAATGAATACACAGCCTTAGCTACAACACTAGGTAAGCTTTATAAACCAACTAAAAAGCTTGGTTAATGAGCAACCTTTCAGAAACCTTTGTTAACCTGCTGAGATGGGTTCATACATGGCACTAAGCCATGGTTTAATAAACCATGTTTTTGGGTTATGTGTGAATCAGGCCAATGAAGAAAGCAGGCACCTCGTTTTGCATGTTCAAAACAGGACTTGCCTTCAGATGGTATGTTGTATCACCCTTGATGCTACAACTACTAGTTACAAGATGTGGGGACTCTGGGATACACACTTATTTCTCCTTTCAAAACCACTATGCAGTTGAAAAGGCAGCATTAAAATAGGCATATGGGGGCTAGAATGAAATAGGGAACTAGGAAGTGAAAAAAGGGAACTATGAAGAAACTTCACCCTCCCTTGGGTACTTGCTTCCTGTTTCTAACTTCTTCCCCTTAAAGGAATATGCTGAGATTGTGCAGTCAGAATCATTTGCTTCTTTTTTTAATGTCGAGATGCACCCCTTTGAGAACTACAGAGCTGGGAAAATGGCATACAGATGGAAATAATAAATTAAAAAGAGAAAGCTCTTCTCACCCAGGCTTGAGTTCCCACCTGCTTTCTGCTTCGCCCTCCTTGTTATCTCTTTATTCTGTCCTCAAGAGGCACAGATTCCTGACTCTTCCCTCCCCCTTAACAGCCACTCGATGCCTCTTTCAGGACATAACTGAATCCGCCCCACTGCATTAGCCGGAGTGTTGCCCTTTCACGGATCCAGGCACAAGGCCAGTGGCCTCCCACCCTGCAGGCGGCAAGGCTGCGAACAGATCGGTATATTTACAAACACCTCTCTGCTCTGCTTTGCAGCCACAGCAGCTGCTACTATGCCTGGGTGACAAGGGTGGAAAGATCCATTTCTAGACCCCTGACATTCACTGCCAAACCACCAACATTTTCCCCTCCCGCTCCCCTTCTTTGGTGAATGGATTTCAGCAGGTCTTACCGTGTTGGTTGTCAGCGCTGAGCAGTCCCCAAGGAACACAGAGACAAGGCAGAGCTGATGGATGTGTTACTGATCAGGGCAACACCTGTGCAGGGAGGCACGTGCCTTAAGCTCGACTTTCCCTTTAAGAAAGGAATAATTCTAAGCAAGGAGTTTTTACATGCTACTGAAGTTGAAGAGGAAGGAAATTAACATGCTGATTTCCCTAATTCAAATTTTCAATTGCAAAATTGCACATTTATAATCCAACATTGTTGGGGTTTTTTAAGATTATTGTTTAAAAAGTATCTATTTACATTTTGGGATATTGATGAATTTAGTGTGTTTAGGTAGTGAGAGGGGAGAGTTACAAGTTGTCGAGTTTGCCATTATTACCTTAGAGTTTATCACCATTTTATTCAGTTGTGTTTTTTAAGCACCCTCCCCCAAAATTTTAACTAAATTTTAACTAAATTTCAGTTCTCAACTCCCGAAACTTGTGAATATATGTATCATGTTGCTTCAGTTCATGAAGCCATCTATCATGCAGAGATTCCCAGAATGTTTTAACAAGCACTTCCTCTTCCGAGGGAACACTGGGGATTGTAGCTCTGGGAGTGGAACAGACGTCTCCTAACAACTCTCACTACTCTTAACAAACTACACTTCCCAGGATTCTTCGGAGGAAGCCATGGTTGTTTAAAGTGGTGCCATGATGCTTTAAATGTATGGTGTGAATTTGACCTTTGGCTAATAATGCCCAGGAATGACCAGCCCCCCTTCAAATCGGCTGGCCCTATTTGGAATTGGATGAGGGCCAAACTTGCTATCGCCCTAAACTCATTATTTTCAAACCAGGTCAATGTTGGTTTTAATAGAAGCAGGAGGTTACTTTGGTCACATGGGGAAGGGAGGCTTTTTTTAAAAAAAAAAGCTAATGTGGCTTAAATTTTGCTTTTGGATTGATGCTGTTTTGAGGGAAAGTACATCAAAGAAACTACAGCATATACGTGGATTGTGGCTAACGACTTCAAACACCAGCAGTGGGAGTGCACTACAACCAGGGTAAATGATAATGTGTACACAACCTATGCCTGAATTCTGCCTTTGAGTCCTTAAGTCAAGTACTTGATAAACCTTGATGGGGTTTTCAAGCTTTCAGTTTGCTCAAACAGTCCAATTGAATACTCAGTATGCATCATCTTCCCCAAAGGGGAAAAATAAGTCTTCTTTTGAATTTCCACAGACCCTCCATGTGCCCCTATTTCCCAGAGACAGTCCTGGATTTAGAGAAGCTGCCCCGGTTTCTGATTTGATGCCAGAATGTCCCACTTTTCTTTAGGACATTCCTATTTTCACTGGGTAAAACCTCAGCGCCTAGGACTTGCCAATCGCATGGTCGGCAGTTCGAATCCCTGCGGCGGGGTGAGCTCCCGTCGTTCAGTCCCAGCTCCTGCCCACCTAGCAGTTCGAAAGCACCCTTAAGTGCAAGTAGATAAATAGGTACCGCTTTATAGCGGGAAGGTAACAGCGTTTCCGTGTGCTGCTCTGGTGCCGGTTTGCCAGAGCAGCTTCATCACACTGGCCACGTGACCCGGAAGTGTCTGCGGACAGCGCTGGCTCCCGGCCTCTAGAGTGAGATGAGCGCACAACCCTAGAGTCTGTCAAGACTGGCCCGTACGGGCAGGGGTACCTTTACCTTTACCTTTTATTTTCACTGGAGAGATGTTGAAGGCTACAAAGTTATGTGAACCACATACCCCCTCAAGCCAAGGAGATAAGTAACTATACAACTTTTAGAAGACATCTGAAGGCAGCCCTGTATAGGGAAGTTTTTAATGTTTGATGTTAAATATGTTTGTATATATGTTGGAAGTGGCTGGGGCAACCCAGTCAGATGGGTGGGGTATAAATAATAACATTATTGTTATTAATCATGGAATTGTAGAGTTGGAAGTGACCTCCTCCTATTTTCACTGGAGAAATGTTGGAGGGGATGCTTCCAGTGTTAAAAGGACCTTCCCCAACTCTTATCCTGCTGCTCCCCTCATGGTGCTATTTGCGGGGTGGGGGGAGTGACAGGGAGGGGAGAGGCCAAGTGTGAACCACATTCTGAGTCACATCCAGCTCAAAGTGGTTCTGGCCCAACTCCCAACAGGGCCAACCTATTTAAAGGTAGCTCATACTTTGAGCTTCCACCATTCAAAGTCTCATCCCAAAGTTCCTGCTTCCATGTTGGAAATGTCACAAATGAGTAAGACAGCCCTTTTGGATTAAAACTGGTCAACCATTGGCCAAGGAGTGTGTACCCATTGAGTGCTGAGTTGACAAGTGGGTGGGGCTCAGATTCTGTGTTCCATCACTTGCCTTTCTGCATGTTCATACTGAAGACTTGATGTGAGCTAGACTTCCACCTGCCTGTACACTCCCTGTGGTTACCTGAGCAACCAGGGCTCCATGACAGGAGTACCTATATAACAAATTAAGTTGTGGGCAGCCATGTCAGTCCACTAGAAAAAAATTCAAACAGCAGCAGTATCATCATACTTTTATTAGGACTAGCTAAGAAGTCACAAAGAAGTGTACAAACTTTTGTGTTCATCATAATTCTTCTTGTGCATACATGTTAAGCAAAATAATTTAAAATAAGAGGAGGGAAGATGTATTTAGGCAATATGAAAAGCCCAATGCTGTAGTTGTTGTAGTTGGGGGCATACGGGGGACATACATCATACAGATTTGATTATGTTAGATGGTGCCTGATATGGATTCTAGCTTCTGTGAATTGCCAAACAGAGTACATCTAAACTAGCTAGCCTTCTGTACTCAGACTATGAGCCTTGCGGGCCCGAAGAAGTAAGATCTCAGATGCAGAAGGGCATGCTGGGGTGAAAGAGGTCTTAAAAAACTTTAATAAAAGCCACCAATTATTCTAATCTATTTCTAGCACTGTTTCTAGCAGAGTCCCTTATAAGGTATAAATAAATACAATGGATATGCATTTTAGACGGGCACTTAAATTCCCAGCACCCATCTAAAATTAATCCCCAGCTTTGCTAATGTAAAGGACCATCACCATTGGCTTCCAGTTGCCCACTGTGAGAAATGGGATGCTGTGAGAAAGGTGTTTGGTCTGATCCTGCAAGACTCTTTTTATTTCGGGTTTTTAGTTGGCCTTAATAAATACATTTGGTTATCGTTGCTGTTTGCACCATAAATGTGTTTACAAATGTATTTGCCCTCTAGAAATTAGATAATTTGAGGAGCGCACAAAATATTTTAAATGTACCCATGGGGGAACAGGGGAAGGACAGTAGTGAGTGAAGATTTGCAATATGGCGATTATTCCGTTAGAACAACAGAACTTTATCACAGCACAGAAATTGATGGGACAAAGAAATTTGCTGATATTTCTAGGAATGCATTCTATGTGCATTAGTGGTGAGAAATTAGCTGAATGCTGGAACATAATTGACATCAACACCAGTGCTTTTTTTTCAGGGGGTACGCAAGGGTACACAATACCATCACCTCTGTTTTGTTGTTAAAAAGTGTGGCACTTACTGTAACAACTTCATGGTGAGTACTTGCACCTTTTTTTTAATAGAAAAAAAGCACTGCTCATCACCTTTTGATTCCATCCCAATAGTCTATTTTAAAATTTTCCATCATCTCTTTCTTTCTCTATACAGTGGTACCTTGGGTTAAGTACTTAATTCGTTCCAGAGGTCCGTTCTTAACCTGAAACTGTTCTTAACCTGAAGCACCACTTTAGCTAATGGGGCCTCCCACTGCCGCCACGCCGCCGGAGCACGATTTCTGTTCTCATCCTGAAGCAAAGTTCTTAACCCGAGGTACTATTTCTGAGTTAGCGGAGTCTGTAACCTGAAGTGTATGTATCCTGAAGCATATGTAACCCGAGGTACCACTGTATGTTGTGTAATTGTGTCTTTCTTCCTTGCAAATGAGCTGCTGGGTATGTTATATATCTTTTTTTTTAAAAAAAAGAAATAAAGAAATAAATAGAAAAGTGCACACAAATGGAATCCACATCACTAACTACAGTAGGTGATCCAGATCTCTTTATACAAAGTGGGGAACACATATCGGGGATATAAAATAGTCAGGGAAGATGTCTACTTAATGTTGGATAAGGTTGGCAGGCAGTGGACGGTGACGGAGGCAATGGAAATGAGGTACCTGAGCAACTGATCGATTTGTGGATGCCTTCTGCTTTCAAACTTTAAAAATGCTATCTGTGATAAACGGAAAGAGGAAGAGAGTTGCGAAACATTTCCCCAAAGGTCATTCGCAGCAGTAAGGGACATTGTGGTAAAATTAGTACCTCTTTTATGAGGTACTAACTGCAGTGTGAAATATAGAGCACGAATCAAGACAGGGCACCACGGCCTTAAATGCAAGCCACATAGCTTACTATGACTATTTACTGGAAAAAAACATTTTGTTGTAAGGAATCTTTAAAAGAAGGAGGGAGAGGAACAGTAGAACCAGTATCTTGAGAAAAGTGTGTTCAACTGAGTTTTGCTCTTAGGCCTTTTCCTTCTTTCTTTAAAAGAAGTTATGCATATCACTGAAATCAGCAAGACTTAAGTGAAACCATGACTTAATTTTCCACATTGATTTCAATGGGGCCTGAGTGCAACTAAGTTAATCTGGATCCAACCCAGTATTTCAACAATCCCTACAGCAGCCCGTCAAAGATAGACTAGTACTGTATTAGATTCCTATATTGTAGACACTAAAAGCTTTCTTAAGGACACCTAGTGGACTCAGGTGAAATGTGAACCTGGCTGGCAGCCTATAACTTTTGCCACTGTACACTCAGGGCTCATCCACATTTCCGCTTCCCTGTGATGTTCCCTGGGGAAAACCCACTGTTTACTGCTGAATCGGAACAAACATCAATCGGGTTTTCTCTGGATTGACGTTTGCTCCAATTCAGTGCTAAAGAGCAGCTTTTCCTCAGGAAAGCAGTGGTACAAAACCACTCAGAGCTGTGCCTAGAAAACATGGGACAAGCGGGAAGCCGCTAGGACCCATGCTTTCCAATGTGCAAGATGAGTAGAAGTGTGAATGAGCCCTCAGAGAAAAGTGACTTTCAATTCAGAGCATGAAAACTATACAGATAATGAAATTAAAGATACCATGTATACATGATAAAAGTTTATGTATGGTTGCACTATGAAAATTTGAAACTGTAAATGTCCTTAAAAGCCTTTAACACTCCTCGCATCCAAGGAATGCCAAGCCTTTCCCAAATGATGTGACGAAGATGGGCAGAAGGTGGGCAATATCAGCTTCTGCAGCCTGTGGAAAAATGAGTTTACCTTTGGGGATATAAGATGAGTCTGTTCTTAGCACAAGGATGCTTAGCCACTAAGAGTGCCTTAAGATCAGACACACGGCATACAGAATACACATTTTGTCTCCCCCTGAAATCTGAATGTCCAGTGTTACATTCCTTGGGGAATGTTGTGAAATAACCCAGCCGAGAGCACGTAACATTTGAATTCCTGCAAGTATCTTTGTATTCGGATGAGTTGCTTAGTGCTTTTCTCTCCCCAGCCTCATAAACTGGATTCCTGCTCTGCTTAATTGCGCTAGGAGTCTTTGGCCACCACTTCTGCTCGCCATGGCCGGTCAAGGTAGCTGAGTACCCGGCGGATGGGACCACGCTTTGTGGGCTCCAGAGCCAGGAGGCTCCGCAACATGGCGACGGCATCTGGCGACAGAGGGCGCCAGTGATATGGCAAGTCTTCATCTAGGCCGGACTGTTGCCATATCACAAAGTCATCAAAGAAGGAATCCTCAGGCAACGTCTTCTCCCAAGGGAAGTAGCCGGTGAGCAGGCAGAAGATCAGCACTCCAAGGGCCCAGGCATCCAGGCTGGCGTCAATGGGCAGGCCGGGGGAGTCGCCAGTGCCACGGCTCAGCTCGGGTGCAGTGTAAGGGATGATCCCAACCACCAGGCGCAGAAGGGTGCCCTGGGGCCGCGTCAGGCCGAAATCTGTCAGTTTGATGCAGTGGCAATGGCGATCGAAAAGGAGGATGTTCTCAGGCTTGACATCTCGATAGACAAGGCCCCGGCTGTGGATGAAGTCCAGTGCACTCACCAGCTGTTTGGCACAGAGCTTGGCTGCTGGCTCAGGGATGCCAGCCTGGTCAGAGAAGAGAAAGGCACGTGTTTTTATCATGTCGGGTCTCCTCACTTCCTCATAAGCATTTAGGCTCTGCCACTGAAACACAAGCCCTTTTCTGCTCTTGAATAAAGCTACAAAATCTCAACCGGCATTTTAAAATAAACATCACATTTCCTTTCTCTCTGTGATGCCACCATGACCGCATCAACCCATGTTAAAATATCTCAAGACACATTCAGTTGCAAGCTTCAAAAGGCTTTGCCCCGCTGCTTTTGTTTAATCTATGGAATTTTTTTGGTTTTAGAATCCTGCTGTAATTTGTTTAATTAACAGCCATTTCACAATTTCAGAAATAAAACCACATATGTGTTGGTAGAATTCCTAGCTGAAGCCAATTATTCATTCCTTCATTATACAGTCATACATTGGAAGTCGAACAGAATCTGTTCCAGAAGTCTGTTCAACTTCCAAAAACATTCAGAAGCTCCTGCAGCCAATTGGAAGCCGCGGAAGCCTCGTCAGACATTTGGGTTCCAAAGAACATTCGCAAACCAGAACACTCACTTCTGGGTTTACGACATTTGGGAGCCAAAACATCCGAGTATCAAGGCATTTGCATCCAAAGTATGACTGTATTTTTATCCTGCCCTTCCTTCCCAATGAGACCCAGGCATGGTGTGCTGGGAGCTAAGCTTTGCATTGGATGTGCGTGTATACGCCTTACCTTGGGCTTGATAATGGAGATGAGGTCCTTGTGCAAGGCTGCCTCATAGAGAAAACCATAGTGCTGGCTGGACTCTATGGCGATGCCAAACATTCCAACGATGGCAGGGTGTGTGGAGAGTGAGAGGGCCACACAGTATTCATACAAGAAATTCTCCAGTTTAGTGCTCGCCTTAGGCAGTAACTTGAGAGCCATGGGGGTCCCTGAGGGAGGTTGAAAGATGCAAAAGTGAATGAGACATTGAGCTAATACTACTCTAATAACAGTAAATGTATTTCCACAACAGACAACTAAAAAATAGTGTTACTCCAATTGCATATATATATATATATATATATATATATATATATATATATATATAGTTGGATAGTGGGAGGAGACGGATTACATCTATCAACTAAATCAAGTAAGGTGAAGTCTCTTTAACATAACATGAGGGACGCGGGTGGCGCTGTGGGTAAAACCTCAGCGCCTAGGACTTGCCGATCGCATGGTCGGCGGTTCGAATCCCCGCGGCGGGGTGCGCTCCCGTTGCTTGGTCCAAGCGCCTGCCAGCCTAGCAGTTCGAAAGCACCCCCAGGTGCAAGTAGATAAATAGGGACCGCTTACTAGAAGGAAGGTAAACGGCGTTTCCGTGTGTGCTGCGCTGGCTCACTAGAGCAGCTTTGTCACGCTGGCCACGTGACCCGGAAGTGTCTGCGGACAGCGCTGGCCCCTGGCCTCTTAAGTGAGATGAGCGCACAACCCTAGAGTCTGTCAAGACTGGCCCGTACGGGCAGGGGTACCTTTACCTTTAAGGTGAAGTCTCTTTAACATACAGCACTCATACATGTGAGATAATTAAGATACGAGTTCAACCATTATAGCTAAACATGGATTAGAAGAGGGGGAATTGCAGTAGCAACAAAATGAGGGGGCACTGAGGTGATGAGGGTGTTCCCTTTCAAACACTTGAACAAGACTTGGATTTAGAAAGCAGGGATTTGCAGCAGCTCATCCTATCTATCTAGAGCCTGATGAGCTGCACCCAATCATACTAAAAGATCTTGCGGATGTAATCTCAGAGCCTCTGTCTATAATCTCTGAGAATTCTTGGAGAACATAAGGGAAAACTTTCTGACCCTAAGCGCTGCTGGACAGTGGAATAGACTGCCTTGGAAGGTAATGGACTCTCCTTCATTGGCGGTTATTAAGCAGAGGTTGGATGGCCAACTGTCATGGATGCTTTAGATAAAATTCCTGCATTGAAGGGGGTTCTTAGCCCCATTGACCTGGGAGTAAGTCCCATTTGATGTGGGTTAAACCACAGAGCCTAGGACTTGCCGATCAGAAGGTCGGCAGTTTGAATCCCCACGACGGGGTGAGCTCCTGTTGCTCGGTCCGTGCTCCTGCCAACCTAGCAGTTCGAAAGCACATCAAAGTGCAAGTAGATAAATAGGTACTGCTCCAGCGGGAAGGTAAACAGCGTTTCCGTGCACTGCTCTGGTTTCGCCAGAAGCGGCTTAGTCATCCTGGCCACATGACCCGGAAGCTGTACGCCGGCTCCCTCGGCCAATAAAGCAAGATGAGCGCTGCAACCCCAGAGTCGGTCATGATTGGACATAATGGTCAGGGGTCCCTTTACCTTTACCTAACTCTCTTATGAATAGACGCGGGTAGGATTATGCTGTTAATTCTGAATTTCAAAATGGGGAAGAATCAGTCCCATTCATGCTTTTTGGGGCCCATAAATCTTTTAGGCGCAAAACAAGTTGTAAGGACTACATTCACAATGATATTTTCATTAAAATGGGCTTCAGTGAAACCACTAAGGACTGGGTCAAGAATGCTGCTTGATATGTGGAGTTTGTTTGAAATTGTTTGGGCACTCTTTCTATGGTCACGAGATAAAAGATGAATGCCTCCACAGGCAATGATAAGTAGTTTTGCACCAAATGCCCACAGTAGAGGTCTTGTCACCCACTTGGGGACCTTCAGGTGACAAGTGGTTCATAAGTTTAATAAATGAATAAAACGAGTGACTGAATAGAGTGGGTTTTTGTTTTTCTTAAATGCCCAGTTCTGTCCATGACCACTGCTGTGCATGATTAGCTGAACACAGATCACACATAGTAATTTGAAATTGTTACCACACCCATTGGTTATGGCAAGTGGTCCAACCTTCTCCAACAACAACACCTGGCCACTGAATTATTCTCACCCCTAGTTGCCCTTTCAATGTAAACAGCCTGTTGGTGAGTGGAGTTGCCAGAGCACACAAGGCAACCCACCCTTACCTCTCTTCCTGTGAGTCACCAGCACCACCTGCCCATATTTCCCCTTGCCCAACTCCTTGATGATATGGTAGTGCTCAGACACCTCCATGTGCACCAAACTCTGGGCCGTGATTTCCAACATGTCTTCGAGGAGAGCCTGGGCCTCCATGCCTGAGGACAGGTCCATGACCAAGCTGCAAGGAACACAGGAAGAAATTGCTAAGTACAGCTTGAAATGAATTGCGTTGGGCAGGGGAGGACAGTAGAAAGCCAGTTCTCTACATATATACGAATATATAACATTTTAATTCTCCTAAGTCAAAAGTAATTGAAAACAACCAAACAGCACAAGAAATCCAAATGTAGCAAACAAAATTAGTCCTAACCAGGGTGATTTGGTTTTTTTAAGGCACCCTAGTCAGAAGAGTACAAATAAAAAAATTGTTGTTTTTGTTACTCAAAATATCTCTTCACATGGTCCAAGCAGCAGGGCCAGCCCACCCATGAGGCAAAGTGAGGTGACCACCTCAGGCAGCAGGATCCACAGGAGCAGCAGATCCTGATGTAGATCTTTATTCCCCACTTGTTCCTGTTGCAGATCTTCACTCACTCCTTCTTTCCTGGTGGGGAGGGAGAGAGCATCTAATGGCACTCCTATGGAGGTATGGTCACTCATATTGCCCAAACTTTTTTTTTGCTTTTTGCTGGGTTCTCAAAAATTCCTCGTTTTTCCAAGGACTAGACCCAGGAGTTTGTTTCAGATTTCAAGAAGCTTGGTAATGGTTCCCTACCATGCAGATGTGCCCTCACCACCCACCAATCTCAAGTCCCATTTGCAGAACAGGGAAGGAAGTCATTTACCTCCCCTCTTTCCCCTCAACATATGGTGATGACGCATTCTCCTCACTGTTTGGTGTCTCTTGGGCCAAGGCAATAAACAGAGCCATCCTATAGCTGCAAAAGGTCTCTAGGATGAGCCTTTGCTTTTCTTTGCTTCCCCCGCAGCTCCCCAGGGTGTTCAGATACCCTGGAAACCTCTCAGTGACCTTGAAACAGAAGAACACAAATGCCTGGCACTCTTTATACACCATGAAAAGTATGAATTGGTCCAGATGGCCTTGGGGCAACCACGGAGCAGAAACCTACATACTGTGTAATTTCATCCAAAATTTTACTTCCCTGCCCCTGTCCCCCAATGTCCACATCTGAATGTTGCACATTATGAATTCCCAGTTCCATCCCACGTCTCCAGGGTCCAGTTGGGTTTTTTTAAGCATGCTTTAGTTCTCCACTTAGATGATATTTCTGGGCTGAATTCTTTCGAAAGGAATTACCTCTCAGAAGGAAAAGTAGAAAGAAGTCCTTTCAGTTGAAGGTGGTGTCAATCTTAGAATTCATTCAGAAAACATCATCTTGAAAGGGCATCCTTCCTCTTCTCTTTCACACAGGAGGAGCCACCTCTTTCAAGATGTCATCTGCACTTAAGTACTTACATTTTTTTTAAAAAAAAAAGTTTGCAAAATCTACTGCCTGAGTAATTCAGGACACCTTTTCATCAGTCAAAACTTTTTGATGGATTAATCTATTTGACTAGGCATTCTAGCCCTAACTGAAGGTAAATTTATTCACACATCCACATTGATGTGGCAGGCATGTGAACTGAGTGGATTTGGACTGTTATTATTATGATGCTGAAGTAGTTATGCAGTTATGAGACCAGCAACATATCACACAATCTGTTTGAATGCACAGCGCAACCACTCAATCCAATTTCAGCAGTTTTGAGGGGAAATAGTAAATGTGGATTAAGTTGCAATGCATTCCTCTTTATGGGTAGCTTAAAAGGTGCCCCTAGCTCCATGCCTTTGCTCAAAGTTACTTATAAACACCTCCTAATATAATTCATTCTGTATTGTTGTTGTTTTGTGTGTGTGTGTGTGTGTGTGTGTGGGAGAGGGAGAGAGAGAGAGAGAGAGAGAGGATTTATAGTTTTCACACAGATAAATAAAACCATATGTGTGTGTCATCATGCTCATCCACTAAATAGGAATGCATGTGATCATCCCATAAGAAACAGCTGCCATTGTTTTTCACAGTGCAGTGTTTGCATATGGATTCTAGTTTCTGTGAATTGCCACACAGAGTACATCTAAACTAGCTAGCCTTCTGTACTCAGACTAAAAGCCTTGCGGTCTTCGTCTGCTCTTAGTTCAGGGCAGTCCAGCCTCTCAGACGAAGAGGTCTGCAAGAACACTTCAGCACAGAGCCTGCAGGCCACACACTGAATTAAATTTCTATATTGTTAATTAAAGTGTTTGCAATATAGTTTATATTATTTAATATACACAGGTATGTTTATATATATATTGTATATAAATTAAGCACACAATTAATAGATTTAATATAATTATTTATCAATGAAATTTAATACAGAAACTCAAGGCGACTCTCTGGCAGATAGATAGATGCACAACAGGAGCCCAAGTTTGCTCTTCCTCTCCAGGCAGGTTTTTCAACACAGCCAATGTCTACCTACCCCGATTGCCCCAAACATCCACTGCTCCTCCCCACCTGGGGCTGCCAAAAAAAGAGAGATATTAGACCTCCCTCAGCTGAGCCAATCCAGCATCTGTGATGGAAGTCAAGCAAAGGTACTCTGTATATGCGTAGATGCAACTCTAACCCTAGAAAGGGCATATACTGTATCCTTTGCCCTCTTAATCCTTACATGTCAACTGTGGGAAGTCTTGCATGTAGATGTATTGTAACAGCTTGTTGTTTCCATCTATGTAGTCTACATTATGAGTGGGCCAGGCCAAACACGCTGAAACAGTTGCATCTACAGCAGATTGGATGCGCTGCCTCTGTAGTATTCCTGGGATTCTTTGAGCCACAATTTTTGATTCTAGTCCCTTCCCCCTCTCCCACTCCATACGCACATATTCCAAATTTAGCAAGGCGTTAGCTAAAGTGTATCAATCTCCCTAACTAATTCCACTTATAAAACATTGTCCCGGTTGCAGAACTGTGTAGAACTCTAGAATGCTGGAAGGCAGAATGGAAAATCTTTGATGGTGACTTCTTTCTACACACTCTTTTTGCGGTCCAGTTCTAGCGGGTGAGCAGACTGGCTCTATGTCATGTTCTAAATTACATTTCTGGTGCCCCACGGAAGATGGACACAGTCGCCTGCAGCCCCCTGTGCTTAGCTGCTGCCAGAGTTGCCTGCCTTCTGATTCCATGCCAAGCGTCCTCTCTTACAGGCTAGGAAAGTTCATGGGGATTTGGGCCTAAATGGGATTGACACGCTCTTAAAGCCACTGGAGATCCGTTTCCAAGCTTCTAGAGGCAGAGGGAAAGGGCATGGCAAGGTCCAACCACCCTCTCCTTTTCCCTTCTCCTGCCTAGCCTGCTCCTAGAGATAAGCCCAGTAAACAGAGGCAAATGTGAAAGGGAGAGAGAAAGATGCTTAAATAAATATATAAATAAGCTTGAGGCTCAGGGGTGCGGTGCCTGGAAGTCTGGATGAGCTAGATGAGTGGTGTAGGGTCTGGTGTTGATTATTCAGTGGTGGGAGCAGTAGGCATTTTGTACATGCTCGTAGGGTGTCTTGCTTTTATAAGCCCTAGCGAATGAAAAGGTACCACATCCATTTTATGACCCCTCTGATGCGATAACTTTTTGGTTTCTCTCACGCATAGGGACAATTTCACACAAATAGATCACTGTGTGAAAAATAAAATAAAAACGTCGTACAAATACTCATCGTTTATGGGCTTTCCCACCTCAAATGATTTTAAGCCCAAAGTAAAAACACAGGGCTGTGCAACAGCACTACTCCCTCCTCTTCCCTGCAGCCCTCGTACACACCCCTTGCTCAGCATTGGATTATTATTATTATTATTTACAATAGTAAATAAAAGAACAGTGAGGCATTATTAATAATAATATCTCACTGTGTTTTTAATGCTACTAACTATAAATCTCCTCTCCCTTAAGCTTCAGTGCGAAGTGAAGGAAGTCTCATCTCCCATCGGGGCTGTATCTCTTCCAAATGAGTGGCAGAGACACCAACCAAGACTTCACAGAATACTCTCCAGTTACAGGCAAAGCAACAAATATTTGGCCCGCCCATTCGCGGCTGCTGCTGCATGCCACTTGGCTGTGATCGATCATGTGGGCTTGGACACTCGCAAGGAACCCAATCTGCCTCTCAGGACAATCCTTGCACGCAAAGCAGGGTTGAAGGGGAGGCGGTTGCCCTGGTAACCGAGCAAATCTGAGGCCTGTTTCACTCAGGTACCATTTGTTTGCACAGGGCAAAAGAGACCATTTTTCACTAGTCGAAAAAGAGGAAAACTTTTCATTAAGTGCCCTCTTCCTCTCCTTCATTCGCTCTAACTATAGGTGCAGCCCAAGGATAAACCTTGCTGCTACCCCACTATAATAAAGGTGGACCCAATTGGTCTGTTTGATGCTTTACCACAATTTCTGTGAAATTCTGTTTCCTTGTTTAAAGGGCATGTGAGTTCTATGGTGAATTTTCTACTCACGCAAGAGAACAGAGCCTGCCTCTGACCCTATGAAAGGTCAGAGAGATTCAGAAGATAAGGCCATTCTTCCATTTTTGAAGGAGACAACTCCTCTCACGTTTGTGCTTTTTGCTTCCCCTCCTGCTTTGAAATCTGACCTCCAAACCTTGCCTTTGGATGGCCATATGATCTACTCTACAGAGGTCAATTCTTTCTTGGAAAGACAGCTCTCTATATGAAGGTGTGTTTCTTCAGTTTGAATGGCCATTTGGTTTAAAGATGAAGAAATGTAAGAAGGAAAACCAAGTGCCTTGAAGCTGCCCATCAACGGTTAGCAACGCCTGGGAGCAGACTGAGCAAGTGCACAGGCCGTCTGTCCACAGCCTCACTCCATACAGGGAGATGTATTTTGTGTAAATTATAGAAAACATTTTCTAAATTTGCATCAATACATATAAATTCATCTATCTTTTATGCAATTCTTTTTTGGTGATTTCCTTTCTTTTTTCAATGCAAATTGGCTACCCTGCCTTGCCTACATTATCATTAGTTCCTCCTTGATTCTAACAAAATACTAGCAGTTAAGGAACAACTATTCAGGAGGAGCTAAGCTTACTAGGTGAGAACAATCGGTTTTAGAAAACAACTTCTTTACAAGCTCAAACTCCTTGTGAAACACTCACTACGTTCTTTATTTAAAGCACTGCTTATGCCCAACAGAAGAAAATTACAAGTAAATAGGCATCCCTCTTTCCTGTTGTAATTTCCAAAGGGCAAAGGTATTCTGTTTATCTGTGCAAGTTTAGGCCAGGGCTTGTGAAGTTGCCACTGAGTTAAGAGCATTTTGCCATTTGAGGCAAAACAGAAAATGGCATGCACCCACTACCATCACCTTGTCCTCTGCCCCACTGCTGTCACCTGTAAGGACTAGTAAGTGTCTAGTCCTTAATGTTCTGGGTAGGCTTGCAGATAGCTGGTGAAATTTCAAAAACAAGGGTAAGGGTTGAGCAAGATTCCCAGGGTTTCAGAGATTCAGCGCCTTGCATAGCTTCCCCCTTTCACCATGTTGGTGAGGAAGTTAATGCGAAATAAGAATAGATGTGCAGACATTTGCTTTATTTTATATAGAAGTTGACTAATTTGTTTTGTGTGTGGAATTTAGTTGTGTGTTGTTTATAAAAAAAACAATGTTGGAATGTGCAGAGACCTTGTTTAGTGATTCAGTTAAACACAGAGAACAATCACAGAAGGCTTTTAAGCCATAGCTGTCAATGTTTTCCCTTTTTTAAGGGAAATTCCCTTATTCCGAATAGGATTCCTCACAAGAAAAGGGGAAAGTTGACAGCTATATTTTAAGCACACATTCCCCCATAGCAGTTAAAACTGTGTGCAGGCCACTTCATACAACCATCATGTCTGGTAACAATATTTGTGCTTTTTACTGATGCACAGGATAGGAGCTATCAGTTTTCTACACTGCTGCAAGCTGTAGCAGCAGGAGTGTGTTGTAGACAGCAGCCTGGTACTTTCCGCTCACAATGAAGGACTCTGGCCATCTGCTTACTGTGGACAAAAAACTGCTGTGGTTCGAGCAGGGAAAAGGCATCACCATAAGCATAGCAGTAGTTCTGAATTGCCTCTGTTATTTCGGAGGGCCTGAGCTCAGTGAAAATGTTTTTTTTGTCTTGCAGTGCACTGTGCAGGATCTCCAGTTAAAGCTTGGGAAGTAGGGCAAGGAATTATATTTGCCTGAGATCTTGATAAAATGTTACCAGTTGTAGTAGATAATATTGGACTACAGAGGCCCAATGGTCTGACAGCATATAAGACAGCTACATGTGTTCATACATGCCTGTGCACAGACCTACCTGATTAGAGCAGTCAGAACACTGTGCAAACACAGCCCCTGTTTTGGCTGGATGCACAATCTTCCCTACAGGACTGAACTAAAGAGAAAATTTGCTACTGTATATTGGTTTACCAATGCAAACCAGATGTGTTCAATGCTAATTGACTGACCCTTGTACATCACAAAGCCACACACACTCCCCTAGGGCTTTTTTTAAAAAAAAACTTTTTAGAAGCTGTTTTTTTAGGTGCTGGAAAATTTGAATAGGAAGCTTCCAAGACACTTTTAATAAAATGGAATGCAGCCTACCTGAAACGGATAAATAAGTGATCCCTGCAGAGGCGGTTTTAGGGTAGCATGACTGGTTTGGTCGCTCTGGGCACCGTGCAACAGGGGGCGCTGCAATAATGATGTAGAACGGCGCTTGTGAGGGGGGGGAACTGAACTTTAGCGTCGCACAGGGCGCCGCTGAAATGTGAGAGCCCAAAGTCTGCCACTGATCACTGCTGGATATGAAGGCAAGTATGTGTTTCCTTTGAAAAACAAAGATTGAGAGGAACCACAGGGCGCGGGGGGGGGATGCATTCACTCCTGTTGGTACATACACCTGTATATTACTGTATTCTTACTGGGCATCATGGATCAGATAACTGCAAAGAAACCTTAATTGTGAGAATTGGATGAGAGAGAAAACCCCTCTGGGATTTATAGAGGTTTTTGCTCAAATATTGGAAACTTTGACCAGTAAATGTAGTGTGGAATTAGACACAAGGGGCACTGAGCTGCCCCTTTGTATTTGTTCTTCTCCCTTCCCGGGCACATGTACTATAACATAATGTGCAATGTGACATCAATGTTCTGCACATTTCATCACCCCTGCTACTGACAGCCACTTATGAGGTGGTAACATGAACATACACAGTACAAGACATAACTGGAAAGAGGTGGGAAAGAAGTAGAGAACAGTAGCAGGCAAACGATGGACACTTTGCTAGAATTCCACATTGCACTAGTCCTTAACATCTGCCTCTTCCTGCACATTTCTGCTGCACTGCACTGCAATTCCTCACACATCAATCACCCAAACAAAAACCAGGGACACTTTTTAGAATGAACACTCTGTACTGATTAGTCAGTGTAGATACCGTAATTATTTCTTGCCCTTTATTCTGGCTTTGACTTACACAGATGGGCTGTTCTCTTGCATTCCATACCCGAGAACACCTTTGCAAACTGTCCGAATGCTCTGGGGTAGCAGGCAGACCCATAGTTATTTGAATGGAAGCCACCTGTCAGATTGTTCCATCAGGACTCTGCTGTCTGCAGCCCAGGTAACAGAGCTGACCCCAGGACCTAGTTCCCCACCCTGGCACCGCGGACTCCACCTGGTACTTACTTCCTGCTGTGCTGAAGGATCTCTGGAGTTCCCAGTCTCTCTCTCTCTTGCTTGCTTGCTTGCTTCTGCTGCTGTCTGGTGAAACTGTCCAGAGTACAGCCGGGGTGTCTGCCAGGCATTACCGGGTCTAAGCGTGACGCTCCGCCTCTTCTCCTGTGCCACACACACCCTATGGAGCTGGAGTTTGAAGAGGGGGAGCGCAAGCGAGGGTGTCATCTATCTCTCTAGGACAGATGAAAGAGTTGAGCATACCAGGCAGGCTGCTCCACCCGGCAGCATTCAGCCCAGACCATGGCATCTGCCAGGATACCTAACCCGCAGCAAGAGTTTGGGCTCCTGTTTCTGGGGGATTCAATGGCCTTTCACCTCTCTCCCATAGTCCTCTGCCATTCCCCATAATCCTTTATGCTGCAGTTGTGATACAGTGACATCCTGTGTCCATGTCACTTCACTGCATGGGGAGGGGGAGAGAGAGAGCGAGAGAGATGAATCAAGCAGACAAGCAGGGGGGACGGGGAAATCATGGTCTCCCTCTTTCTGACTCCCCCATGTGTCCATCTCCTCTCCACACTATTCATGCTAGCTGAAAGGTTCAAGGGATCCCGCAAGAGTAAGCTGTGACAAACGTCTGTGCCATGTTCTGAGGTTGTCAACAGCTGGCTACCTCTTAAAGGTGGTTTCCATGGAAACCAGGGTGGTGCAGCTTATGTAACATGTACAGCAAGCCCAGGCTTGTAAGAAAGCCTGGACCTCCCCAAAAGCCAATATTTCACTTAGGGAAATATTCACACTAGAGAGAGAAAATTAAGCAGCGAGTACTTTTTTGCATTCAGTACAATAGTTGGTGGTACACAAAAGAGATGTACCGGTATATCATTTTGAATAGTACAGAAAGAGTGAACAGGGAGAAGTAAGTCACACTCTCATAAGTGAGAGGTACCTAGTTCAATCCAGTTCTCTGTGTTAGCAGCCCTGCCTCTTACTGCTTTACCAAAGATAGCTGTGAAGAATACTCTGTGCATATGGAAAAGCAGCCTCTTCTATTTTGTCACTTTACATAATCCTGTGCTGTCCTGCTGTACAAAACAGGAACAGTATAGCTCGGATTAAGCTCTGCAGCCAAGAGAAATGAGGATTTCAATCACATGCTTCTGTCTGGCTGGCTGCAACAGAATAAGCCCTGAAAACAACATCTGCTGAATTCCGAAATTTCAGCAAGTGTTTTGCGCATTAATGGGACAGAACTTCAGTGGTTTGGGCAAAACGAGGGAACCCAGCATTGCTGAGGGTGTTTCATGTGCCTGTGCTTTCTCCCTGCTGCGATGGCCAATGAATTTGCAATATGCAAAACAACTCAAAGGTTAAAAGTGATTAATCTCTCCTTCACTTGATCATGATTCATGTGATTTGATTTAACAATGAGAGTCCAACAGAGGGATATGACTGGATGTTAGAAGGTATTGTGACCTACCTGACCCATCCTATTGGAAGGATTCAGGGTGGATTTGTCAAAGTGATGCTGGCAGCAGCATTGGCAAATGGAGTGGGTAAAGATTTGATTTGGATCTCTTGAGCTTGCTGTTCAAGCTCCAACTTAGCATTTGGCTCTGTGTTGGGGCCAAGCTATGTGTTGAACTGTAGATGTAAGTACTGTCTAATGACCATTTCTGTCTGGAAAGGTGTCCTTAGAAATAAAGATGCCGTAGTTGGATATTTTGAAAATTCAAATGATTGGGAAATTATTAATGTATCAGAATCTCTCATCTTCTTTAAATTTCAGGGCCTAGTTTCTTTATCTGACAGGAAACAAACAAAAACAGCTCAGTGAATCAAAATACAGTATAATGAAATCAGAAGACAGTTCACCTGTGGTTCAGTTTAGCTACTGAGCAGATCAGTTTATTTGTTTGGGGGCGGTTAGCTTTAATGACAGATATATACTGCAGCTGCATAGAATGTTCCTAATTAACAGTTCTTTAGAACAATCCATTGAACCTATTTGAATACATCACATATTCTTTTGTCTGAGAAAGTATGGAGCCAGCATGGTGTGGTAGTTATAGTGTCAGGGTAGAACTTGGAAAAGTCAGGTTCAGAACCATGAACTTCTTTTAGGCCTTATCTACTCTTACTTTTTGCCATCCTTTTTCTAGCCAGAGGTCCTCAGTTTAATGTTCCATACCCAATGTTTTCCCCCCTCTCTCTTTTTGTTCTGAACTTTCCCTGTGAAAACCCACTCTTTAAAGCCGAATTGGAGCAAACATCAATTCGGGTTCTCCACAGATTTATGTCTGCTTTCATTGAGCTTTAAAGAGCAGGTTTTAACAAGGAAAACTCTGGTGCAAGATTTTAAAAAGGGCTCAGACATGGTCCTTTAAATCATGGGTCATGCCTGGAAAGAGAGGAGGATAGCCCCTTGGTGACCATGAGCTAGTCCATGGGTAGGCAAACTAAGGCCCGGGGGCCAGATCCGGCCCAATCACCTTCTAAATCTGGCCTGCGGATTTTTACATGAGTAGAATGTGTCCTTTTATTTAAAATGCACCTCTGCATTATTTGTGGGGCCTGCCTGGTGTTTTTACATGAATAGAAAGTGTGCTTTTATTTAAAATGTGTCTCTGGGTTATTAGTGGGGCATAGGAATTCGTTCTTCTTTCTTTCTTTCTTTTCACAAAATAGTCCGGCCCCCCACAAGGTCTGAGGGACAGTGGACTGGCCCCCTGCTGAAAAAGTTTGCTGACCCCTGAGCTAGTCGCTATCTCTCAACTTCGCCTGCCACCCAGGGTTGCTAGGATGATAAATTGAGAGATAAACATGTGTTCTGTTATGAGCTCCTTGGAAGGAAAGTACAATACAGTGGTACCTCGGGTTAAGAACTTACGGTAATTCGTTCCGGAGGTCCGTTCTTAACCTGAAGCACCACTTTAGCTAATGGGACCTCCCGCTGCCGCCGTGCCACCAGAGCCTGATTTCTGTTCTCATCCTGAAGCAAAGTTCTTAACCCAAGGTGCTACTTCTGGGTTAGCGGAGTCTGTAACCTGAAGCATCTGCAACCTGAAGCATCTGTAACCTGAGGTACCACTGTATATACATTATAAATAAACCCAGTTCATCTTATTTACTGCTGCAAGTGGCATGTAATGTAGGGAAAGAATATTAGCTGTGAAGGTTGCCTGTGTTGAGTGTTTCAGATGAGTGGTAACTGGAATCACTAATAAGGAGATGGAAAATACATCCACCAGTCTATCTATAGCTCTTATTCTCTCTATAGCCTTGATAGTAAGGGGAAGGAAAAGATATCCACTAGTTTATCTATCTCTCTTATTCCTGCCTTGGCCTAGGCTCTTGGTTATTTAGGATTTGGATGCACAGCTGATAATCTTAGCAACTAGGCCTTTTAGATATTCACTGCTCACCTTCCTCCCTCTCATTTGGCACTTCTAGCTATCCTGTCACTATTTCCTCAGTCTGGAGGCAGCTGGAAAGCAGCATTCTGACATCTTACACAATGTGCTGCCAGCACTCTCTGCATCTGCCCAAATGGCCGGAGGCAGATGGAAAATGTAAGATGAAAGTGCAACAATATGAAGATCAAAGACGAGATAATGACAAAATATCCCACTTTCTGTATACTATTAGTTTATACAGATGACTGGTATTTTTGAGTGGAATATGCATACCAGCAAATTCAGGTTGTTGCTATTGTTATAGATTGGGGGGGCAAAACCCTAGAAATTGATAAATGGTAGGATTTTGATTATTTGGTATGTGAAGGGAGAAATACAAGCTGCAGATGGGGCCATTGAGAGGCATTGGAAATGCAAGAGAACTGTCTTTCCCCTTGCCCTGAGGTGTGAACGGAGACTGGGGGTTTAAAAGGTTGCCGGGGTAACCTGGTGTGTGGTAACAGAAAAAGAGAGTCTTTTAGCAAGGTGTTTAGGGAAGAAGAAGAAAGGAAAAAAGACTGGAATCCATCTTGGGCAGGTTGGCTGAAGGCTGGCTGTACTGCTGTGAGGGACAAGCCCCTCTTGAAATGACCATGCTGTAAGATCTGGACTCCCTTCATGCAGACTGAAGATGTAGATAGGTGAATAGACCATATTTCTTAAAGCTACAACAGTCTATGCCATGTCTCAATTCTCCAAAGGAACACAGACCCTGGGTGAGTACCTGGAACCCCATGGATTGTTGTTACCACTCGGCAGAAAGAGGGCGAGGCACCCAACTTTCATAACAATATTATTTTTACTATTTTTACTGTTACCCTCCCTTCGCCCTAAGGTCCATGGAGGGTGGCAACATTAAAACATGATATTAGAAACAACTTAAAACAATTTACAGCCATAAAAGGTCCTAAAAGGTCCTAAAAACATAACAAGTGTTAAAAGAGGTGCATCTCGAGCATTCTCTGAAAGCTGTATACATAAGTTACATAAAAGTTACATAACTGAAGTGGATTTGTCATTCTTGCACAACAAACTTGCTCCCTCCTATCAGACATTTTGTGATAAGAAGAATGACGAGAAATGTGCTGGAATTAGTGCTATTTTTCTAGGAAAAGAGGTGCCAGAACTCGCTATGAACGCCTCCCTTCTTTCTCTTATAATGGCAATGGCGTCCACCTGAGAGGAGCTGGAACTGAGTTCCAGCTGAAAAAAGCCCTGACTGGAATGCATGAGATAAAAAAATGCTTGAGGCCATGTCATATAACCTCCCTGAAAACAAATCAGAATGAATGCTCAATAAGCAACCACTAAACTAACCTGCCTGCAAACTGTGAGAACTGTGAATGCTCAATAAGCAACCACTAAACTAACCTGCCTGCAAACTGTGAGAACACACCAGAATGAATGCTCAAGAAGCAGTTTATCCAGAGGTGAGCTACCTGGAAGTAGCCAGAGATAAAATGACTCTTCCAAGAATTTCACCAGAGCTTGAGTGTTACTAAGAAGGCATTAGCATTTGGTAAGGCAGATTGTTTCCTCATAAACTGGAAGCAGCTGTGTTACACTTTCACCCACACTTCAAGAAGGGCAACTTTTTGTATCCTACCGCCGTAAGAGCCCAGGTTGCTGGCAGTCTTGCTGGTCCATCTTGGCTTCTTTCCCTAGCACCAGATCTCTTTTCGCCCTGCTATAAGGGAGGTCGACCTCTTTCTCAGCAAGTGCTAATCTCATCATTCATCTGGTTAGCACAACAGCAGGTGGATGGAAATGTTCCCAAGGTGCAGAGTGCAAAGAGTCTATTCCATCAATGTTCAGGCACGAGACTTGGAAGAGGCAGCATTTTCCTTTATGAAATACGTGATCTGGCAGAAAAGATCAAACAGAAATCCAGGAAGGAATTTGATGAGGCAAGCAGAACCTTTAGCTGCCTCTTCAGTTGTAAGTGTTCCTGCAATTCTTCACAGAGCAGCCCATTTTTCATCCTGATGCAGCAGTTCTAATTTGGGAAAGCATTTTTAAAATTGCACCCAAGGCTTGGAAACCTTCTGGTTGGATCATAATTTCTACCCAAAAGAGCAAAGCAGCTGAAAATGTTTTTTAAAAAACAAAAAACGGAATAAGCCACCTTCATATTGAAACAGTATCTCTTGTGGTAAAAGATAACATCGAAAGGACAAGTTACCCTGAACCTGCCCAAACTGAATATGAAGAAGTTTTGGAGCAGAGGCAGTGTGTGCAATCCCACTGCCCCTACCACAAATTGAAAGAACTTCTACTAATGCTTATCATCTTTGTGTCATGAAGAGCTTTACCTGGTGATTCCTGACTGCCAAATATTTGGTTATTAATGTTGTGTCCTTCACACACACCCTGTCTGGCCTTTGACAATCTTACTGTAGCACTGAGTTCTCCCTATCACAGAGAAGTTCTGCTACAATCATACTTTGTTGTTGTTTAGTCATTTAGTCGTGTCCGACTCTTCGTGACCCCATGGACCAGAGCACGCCAGGCCCTCCTGTCTTCCACTGCCTCCCGCAGTTTGGTCAAACTCATTCTGGTATCTTCGAGAATACTATCCAACCATCTTGTCCTCTGTCATCCCCTTCTCCTTGTGCTCTCCATCTTTCCCAACATCAGGGTCAGGGTCTTTTCCAGAATCATACTATAACTGGTTAATTATGTTGCCATTAATTGACTTAGAAAAATATTAATGGGCTTTTGCTTCGTAAACATGCTGTGTTCAAAACAGAGTAGAATGCCAGGGTTGAAGACAGCAGTATGATCATGTTGGGTTTAGAAATGCACTGAATTTTACATTCGGTGGGGTACTCAGAGACAGGCAATGCAGTAGAGGCAAAGTTTTAGGGCACACACCATATACCTGGTTCTCTTTTTGTGATGGTTATTTTAATTATGAGTCAAGTTGCATCTTCGAGGCTGATTTTAACAAAATATAAAATTTTCACAGGCCACTGTCTGAATCTTTTCTAGATTAGCCCACATAATATTCTTCTTTTCTTGTTATGCTAAACTTGGCTTTGTGTACTTGCCTATAATCCATTGCCGTGGTGCTCAAAGAGATGTTGTCTTTGTTCATACCATTTTAGAATTCTGTGCAGCTAGGCTTAGGAGCCCCAGTTTGAATCAATCCCTGAATGCCTTCCCTCTCTGGGGAAATTTATAATATCTATGAAACTGATGCTTCTCCCATTACTATAGTCATGCTATCCGTCTGCCTACACTGACTCTCAGAATGTCTTCCATAAACTTCATACTTCTTGTTTTCAAAGCTCCACAGCTCTGTGCTTGACACTGAGCACTTCTAAGCTGTTGCTATTTTCAGGTAGAATACAGTCACATACTGGCATATTCAAGTTGTGCAACTGAAGTAGCTTTGGAGCACTTGCATAACAAATCCCCCCCCCCGTCCCCAAATTTCACTTTTTGCAATGAGAAAAGTGACTGGAAAATGCACCAGAAAGTGTGGGGTAATGATTGCTTGATGCCACATTGCCTAACCTCCCCAGAGACAAATCAGAATCAGTGCTCAATAAATGACTGGCGTTCTCTAATCTCCTCGCGAACAAAATAGGATGAATGTTTGATAAACAGATCCTCTGGAAGTTCTTGGCAGCTTTAATGCCTTCTTTCATCCTCTGTTCAAAAGAAAGTTTTCTTATATTGGCTCTCTTTTTATCTTTCTTTGCACATGACAGGAGCCTGATCTGGCCAGTGGTCCATTTTGTTCAGCATCCTGTT
Source organism: Podarcis melisellensis (assembly GCF_964234715.1). Taxonomy (NCBI): domain Eukaryota; kingdom Metazoa; phylum Chordata; class Lepidosauria; order Squamata; family Lacertidae; genus Podarcis; species Podarcis melisellensis. Next base: position 24,643,488 of record NC_138545.1, on the reverse strand, counting down.
CTCACAATGGCCAACAAGATGCCTGTTGGCTGGAGTGAAACTAGGCTTTATTTCACCCAGATCAAAGACCCAGTTTGGCACCACCAACACCATGCATATTTGCATGTGTGCGCGCTCACACAGAGGCTTGGAACCTCAGTGGCACCCCTTTAGAGTCTTCCCCTGGGGCAAAAAAAATGGCTACCCGCCCTGACCCCCCCCCCCCGTAGTTATGGCTCTGCCTACAGGAAACAAACAAGGAGGGTCTGAGCACAACAGCACTCTTCCTTCCTGTGGTTTCCATCAACTGCTTTCTGACAGTGAAGATAGAAAACAGCCACCATGGCTAGCAGCCTCTGAATACCTTACCCTCAATGAATTGGTATAGTTATCTTTTAAAGGCACCCAAGCTAGTAGCCATCCCTGCCCTTTAGGGGAGAAAATTCCACAGTATAACTATGTGCTGTGTGAAAAAGTAGTAATCTGAAGACTGGGCTATTAGCATGTATTCAGAAGCAGGAATGGTTCTTCCACTTCTTAGTCATAAGCTTCCCATAAAGATCCAGAAAAGCCCAAACATTTATTGTTTCCAGGCACCTTTCAAACATTTCTCTTTGGATTGTCACTCAGTTAAACAGACGCGACGTAATTTTATGACAGGAAGTTTTTGTTTTATTTGTTTTATTTTGTTTTATCTTGGTTCGGCAGCATGTTTTGCAGTTATTACCCACCTTGACCCCTTTCAGAATAAGAAGGGTGGAAATTGAACTACATAAATTATAATCTGTTTTAGTATTTGAAAGTATGGCTGTGATTTTTTTCTTGATTTTATTATTTAATAAACCTTTTGAGGGGTTTTTTGGTTTGGTTTTGTTTTTTTACAATCAAGTGGTGTATAAATTTTATGAAATAAAAAAAATAGAAATGAATAAATATCAAGAAACATCTCCAATGGTTTTTTGTGGTCTAGGGGAAACGTCCTCCTAGTCTTTACATTTTCTGTATTGCTCCCAGTGATCTCTTTCCGTTGTGTCAACTCTTAATCGGACAGCATAGGTAGCACCACCATGATTGCCCCTTCCTCAAACTGCATCTAATGTGCCGAGACTCAGCAAAACCTTCAGTTTAGTTCAGGCAGCTTAACTCCATCACAGCAAGGAATGTGTAACAGTCCGGTGGCTATTTGTTGATCCATCAGAAGCTGAGGTCATTGTTAAGCTTTTCAATTAGCCATTGAATGATCTGGATAGAGTGTCACCCCGACAGCTGCCCAGGCTTGGGGGTGGGGGATGATATAGTTCAAAGGGATGACTGGTGCTCTGTTCCTCCTGCTGTAATCACATCTAATGCAATGTTTCCCTACTAACGTCCAAAACATGCAAGCAGATAGGGAAACAAGCCAAGAAATGGTCAAAGAGGCACAGTGTCCAACTGGGAAGTTCTCCTGCACATGATTCACCAAAATGAGCAGGAGATGGTAGCGTTCTGCATCCACTTCTTTTGCATCTTTATGGATCTCGTACGGTCAAACTTCCTGTTGGATGCTTTCCAAGGTTACAACAGTTACACCAACGTAAAAGGCTTGAAAACACTGGAGAAAATATGGGGTAATTTTGTGAGGCATGGAAGGCTTCTATTATTCTTTATAGCCTGTCATTTCTACAAGGGCAGGAGGATGACCTAGCTGTGGAACACATACTGTGCATTTAGAAGGACCCAGGTTTGTGCCTTGGCATTTCCAGGTAGGACTCAGAAAGACTCCCATCTGAAACCCTGAAGATCTGCTGTAAGAGTAAGAGTAAGCAGCACTGAACTAGATGGGCCAGCATTTTTATTCAGTTTTAAGGCAGCTCTACATTTTCCAGTGAGCTCAAGGTAGCATACATGGTATGCCCCATCTCCTCCCACCCATTCACAACAACCTTGTGAGATAGGTGAGGCTAAGAGTTAGGGATTGGCCCTAGATCACCTAACAAGTTTTACAGCTCCAAGGAGGTTTCAAACCAGGTCTTTATGGTCCTATATAGGGCTCATCCACACTTTGCTTGTCTGATTTCTAGAGAGGTTTTCTGCATGTCCAGTGCTTTCTACTAGGCCCAGGTCCAAGAGTGGTTTTCCATTTGCCCCAAATGGAAACTTGTTCTTTACCACGGAATCAGAGCAAACGTCAGTCCATGGAAAACCCTATTGACATTTGCTCTGATTCAGCAGTAAAGAGCAGGCTGTTATAACTATTTATTAATTTCTATACTGACCTTCATCCATTTGGTGGGGTGATGGTGTCTGCCAAATCCTAAAGCCCAACAGTGACATATAGGTGTGTGGGTCTATCTATAGAGAATTAAATTTACCTTCCAAAGTTTTGTTTTATTGATAAGTTATATTAGAAGTAATTATGTGCGCTTTTGTTTAGTTTAGTTGTTTAAAATGATGGTCGAATGAAAAAGACAAGAATGAGCTGAGGTGGCATGGGAATGTTATTTTATTTCTGTATAGGGGAAAGGGGTGGAGTTCATCTACATATTAACTGGATTTTGCTTAATTAGTGACAAGATTTATATCCTGTCATTTGTTTGAATGGGCCTCAAGGCAGCTTACAACAGACCGCAATATGCAAATCCTGAAATCGCACAATTCAAGCATCCCTTAGCTGACGGATGGGACCAGAATGCTTCCCTGCAGCTCCACAGGTGACTTGAGCTCAGGGTAAGAGTGATGTAGATGTTTAACTACTAGTGTTTCAAACATGTAGTGGTAGGAAGCCCTTAAAAAATGGCCTTCTATAGCTAGCGTAGCCTTGTACTTAGGACCGGATTCCTAAGTTCACCTCAGAGAAGATGGGACAGGGCACCCCCTTTCTGAAGCATTTCAAAGCATTCTTCCCACCTCCTGCTGGCGATAAATCTCCAATGGACAGTGAGGCCCTCTCCCCTCACCTACCCTTTTACCAGCTCCCCCCACCTCCCCTCCTAGCAGGTGGAGAGAAGATGAGAGAACTATGGGGGCAGACTAGCAACTCCCTTTAGGATCCTTTTTTCAACTGCCAGCTGAGTATAGCCAGCTGCTGCCATTGCCGACTGACAGGGCCTCTTGTGCTCTGAGGTCATCTCTTCAGAGCTCATGGCTCCGGAATCTTTTGGCTTCATTCCCAGGCTATCAGCATCCAAAGCCACACCAACCATTAACAGTGGGAATGAACACCCCTGTGCATCCAAGCACCCCTCTTAGTGGGAATGGTCTTCTACTAGATGGTGCCACGTACACACACCTCTTGGCCTTCCTTGTTGGTGAAGCCCTCAAAGACTTGACTAGCCTTATGCTGAAGGGCCTTTACTAGTCATTATTAAATAAGCTTACTCTTTCCGGAACAACAGTTCTCTCTTTCTGTAACTTTGGTGTTATAGATGTTCTGAAGTGATGAACACATACCCTCCAACATTTCTCTGATGAAAATAGGGATGTCTTATTCCATCATCATCTTAGCAGTAGTAGTAGTACCCTTGTGACTGGGTTGCCCCAAGCACTCTGGGTGGTTCCCAACATATATGAAAACATAATAAAACATTAAACATTTAAAAAAATCTTCCCTATACAGGGCTGCCTTCAGATGTCTTCTAAAGATTGTATAGTTGCATATCTCCTTGGCTCCAGGGTCACATAACTCCATACCCTCCCACATTTCTCTGATGAAAATAGGGAAAGCGGGAAATTCTGGGATCAAATCAGAAATTGGGATGGCTTGGATTGTCAAACAAAGACACCAGTAGGGTGAGAAAAGAAAGGGGGAGGAAAAGGAAACTACAGCTTTTCATGCCAGCTCTTCCAAATTGTTGCCTGGCCTTGAGAAATGCACATATTTCATTTCTTCTTTTTTTTTACTGTGGTTTTATGCAAACATGGTATATTGGAAAACTTTGTATTTTTTCCTTTTTAAAAATTAAAGCCATGCACCCAGCTAAACCAATGCCCAAACTAGCCTCAGGTTTCTGGGACTTTGGGTGGGAAAGTACTAACCGAGGGCAGGAGGCAACAACATTCAGGATGAATATAGCCCATCAAGCACCACCCACTACTAGTGTGGATGGGAAACACCGAGATAGATTTCAGAGGCATAAAATGGAAGGTGATCATGTGTGACACTAACACACACATGGAATCCATGATCTACATGAACATGAATGTCTTTGTGGAGGCACAGCCCAAGGAATAGACCTGACAGAACTGCACAAACTAGTTCTGTCTCAAACCATTCTCCTACAGTTGTGTGTGGTTTGTTTTATACCATTCTCCATCAATCAATGAGAAAAGAAACCTATCAAAGGGGAAAAGAAACTTTAGTCAAATTCTCGTGGGTAGAGAGCAGGGTTGTTGTTGTTTCTGCCATGCCTACCCTTACTTTTGAGGTGGCCAATGTTGTAGGAAAATCCTTGGTCCCACTTGGATTGCCAAGCAAAGACACCAGCCAGGAATATAGAAGCAAAACAGCAGCCAGTAGGCCTGGTTTTTATTTTAAAGAACTGGGTGAAGCAGGAAGAAGCCCAGAACAAAGGATGGCTCCCACTTTTATCAAAATAAATTAAAAAATTGTCCAGTAGCACCATAGAGACCAACTAAGTTTGTTCTGGGTACAGTGGTACCTCGGGTTACAAACACCTCAGGTTACAAACACTTAAGATTACAGACTCCGCTAACCTGGAAGTAGTACCTCAGGTTAAGAACTTTGCCTCAGGATGAGAATGGAAATCGTGTGGCAGGTGCGCGGCAGCAGTGGGAGGCCCCATTAGCTCAAGTGTTACCACAGGTTAAGAATGGTTTCAGGTTAAGAACGGACCTCCAGAACGAATTAAGTTCGAACTGGAGGTACCACTGTATAAGCTTTCGTGTGCATGCACACTTATCTGAAGAAGTGTGCATGCACATGAAAGCTTGTACCCAGAACAAACTTAGTTGGTCTCTAGGGTGCTACTGGACAATTTTTTAATTTATTTCTACTGCGTCAGACCAACACTGCTACCTACCTGAATCCCACTTTTATCAGTTTTACAAAGATACCCACAACAAGCCTAAAATTAAATCGTACATACATCACAAATACATCACAAATTGGGAGAGTCTGGTGACAGAAACCTGAGCATCAGGTTTGCCCCCATCTTTCCCTTGACCTCCACCTCATACCTATCAAGTAAGACAAAAAAAGTATTTACAAGTTCCTGGTTTCCCCTACCAAGTTAATCACATCTCTTTGTCCTGACCAAGAATCTAATCCATGGGTAGGCAAAATAAGGCCCGGGGACTGGATCTGGCCCAGTCGCCTTCTAAACCCGCCCTGCAGATGGTCTGGGAATCAGCGTGTTTTTACATGAGTAGAATGTGTGCTTTTATTTAAAATGCATTTCTGGGTTATTTGTGGGGCATAGAAATTCATTCTTTTTTATTTTTTTCAAAATATAGTCCAGCCCCCCACGAGGTCTGAGGGACAGTAGACCGGCTCCCTGCTGAAAAAGTTTGCTGACCCCTGATCTCATCCATTCCTGGATGGGTTGCTCTTGTCCACAGGATGACTACCTGTCTGGCACCCATTTGCCAGGATGCCAGTGATTATCTCTTATGCAGGAGGCTGCTGTGTACCTGATCCCAGGTTTCAGGAATTATGGTTGTCTTTTCCAGTTTCCCAAGTCCCCCCTTCGGTAGCCATCTTTTCCCAGAGCAGAACAACGTTGGTCGTGCATTATGTGGTGCTTTGAGGAGACATTGTTTGTGAACAAGGGGGGGGTACACACTGGAGGGGCTGGAGGGGCAACCCCACCCCAAATCATTATAAAAATTTCTGTAACACAAAGGAGTCCTTTCTTTCCTTCCACAAATCATATCACCAGTGCACTGCATTCTGCATCCTTCCCAGGTTCCCATGCTAACAGTTAAAGCCTGGAGGAAGACATGAGGTAACTCCTCTTGTGAGTCTTTTCCAGGTCAGGAAGCAGAGATAACCAGGGAGGTCACCGAATGGTGAATAAATACTGACTGGAAAGATGCCCCCACTCTCACCACCTTTAGTTGAAATGATAAGCTCAAAACCCCACACCCACCCAAATCCAAAGGTGCCCTGGCAAAGGGACAGAAATGGAAACTTCTTTCACAGGAGTTGGGAGGGGGGAATGGAGGGGAGATTTTGGCATAGCATAGCTTCAGACAAGGCCTGGGGAGATTACCAGGTGTTCACTATGAACCAAAGAATTTAAGAATTGCCCTGTGCGAGACAAACATTCCTCTTGCCCACTCTTTGCTAATAAAGACTTTATACTATTTTGTGCCAGAAGATGGCAGTAGGCTTTCTTATATGTGAGGTAAGACTCCCATATCTCCAGGAAACAAAGCAGTGAGTGTGTCATTTCAGGTTTTGTTGTCCACATTAAGCAACTCACATGAAGGGTTGCAGTAGAAGAGGTCTGGAAGTGGAAGATTTCTCCTTTCCTTTCTGCTTTTATTTTTACAAGGTTCTCTAGATCTGTGTTTGTGAGGTGCACTTCTGGAACACTGGCTGGGAGAGGGGAAACAGTTGTGGATGTGTGTTTTCAGAGATGACAAGTGCATGACACTGTTTAAGAAATTAATTTCCTTTTTTAAAAAATGAATATTTATTAGCATTTTCTATAATAAAATAAAAAGAAATATAAACAAAAAAATACAAACATACAAAAATAGAAAACTTAAAAACAATTAAAAACACATAAAATTTCAATTGCTTATTTTCTTTTAACTTATTTCTCAGACCTCCTCACACCTCCCCTTCTTGTATTCCAATTCAAATTATTAGCTCAGCAAATCCTTATTACTTATTTCTCAACTTTAACTTAATAATTTATCTTAACATATTATTATTTTACTTTTTCTCCTTCATCCATTTCCTCAATTTATTTTTGCTAACCTTATTTTCATTTAATTTAATTCATTTTAAAATCCAATTTTACCTTATCCTAACTTAAACATCAATACTTATACATCAGTTCTCATTCTTAAGACATTTTTTCTAAGATCAACCAAAATTCCCTTCCACGAATTTTCCCATTTTCATACCAATAGCAAACAAAATAAAAACTGAATAAATTGTAATTATAAACCCTTTGGATTCCCAAACTCCACCCCCCCCCCTTTCCCGGTTTCAGCCCCCAACAAGTGTCCATCAGTCTTGATCTACTATCAGCCTGGAGATCTCACATCCGAGGCTCTTAATTCTCTCTCAGTTCCTCTCTGCCGGTCTTTTTGATAGTCCTTGATATTGAACGCCAGATCTCGGAGAAGCTCCGGCCCAACAGGATCCATGTTTCTTCCAGCCAGACCTCCATACTTAAAAGTAGAGCTTGTGGGGTATTCCAAATCTTGTTTCTTACTCCTTTCAAGTCCAAAAATCCCCAAAGCTCTAACTTCCACCTTAATCAAATTTGTAATCCTTAGGTCTTCAGATCTCCACATAAGAAGTTCTCTCCATTTCTCAATCTCCAATTCAGGCCAGACTTTCCACATCAAGTTTTTATTTTTCTTTGTTACCATTCTATCAGGCCTCAAACTCTCTTTTGACATCTGCGAAATTACAGCTCCTCCTTCCTTTTCTTCAGAAGCAACATATGTCTCCTTCTCCAAATTCTCAAAGCTATCGAGTTTCTCTGTTTGACCAGTTGCATAGGCTTCCTGATTCAAATCCTTATCAAATTCAATGATGTTATTTACTGTTAAGTCCAGAGTTGTAATGTTTGTAGCCAAAACATCAATTTGGCCTTGTAACTTTCCCAAGAGAACAAATGCTCTGTCCAACTCAGCCTGGATTTTCCCTCCTCCAGCCATTCTTGTAATGTCCCAAAACCCCCTCTAGAGGGATTTTGGTTCCTTAATGTTCCTTTCAGTTCAAATCCAAAAGTCAAGTTAGTTTGTATCAGCTCTTCCTTATTTTCAACAAATTGTAACAAAAGTAAGCAGCAGAAGCAACAGAAACAAAATTCTCTTTTTCCGTCTTGACAGCTAATTTGACAGTTGTCAAACTCTTCAATACCTCATCAGCAGGCTCTCTCGCGGGGCACTCCCAGCTCCGTGGGGGGGGTGACACTTCAGCTCCCAAAATTAGTCCTTTATCCTCCAGTAAGATTCTTATAATGCCAAACCGTGAAATTAAAGTCTTTTACCAAAAAGGAAAAGAAGAATTCTCTCGACCTTAGTTAGCAGGTCTTTTGCTTTAAATTATTTACAAAGAGGGGGGGCTGACTTCCTGTTTAAGCCTTCCCTGCTCGTGCCTAATTCATGAAAAAAAATTAAAATTCCAATTTCCGTGCTACTCACGGGTTGTTACTTTAAAGTCCAATTGTTCACAAGAAGAAGTCAGCACTCTCCGACAACGGCAGTGCGGCTTCACTCCTCAGGAGAAGCAGTCAACTCTCAGCACCGCGCCACTCACCCCTTCCCTGTTCCGGAGCCTTTAAAAAGGCTCCTTCGCAGCTTGGGGGGGCGCAAATGGTGCCCGCCGAGTCACCACGCTCACAGGCTTCACCGCCTGTGATTTTTAAGGGTCCCCGCGTCGCCGCAGCGGCAAGACCCGATCCTGCGGAGCCGATTCCCTCCGGAGTGCAGAGGGAATCCGCCATTAGTCGATCGCGCTAACCCGGAAGTCCAAGAAATTAATTTTCTTCAGGGTTATCTCCAGTACAAATAACTGATTCCCTAGGGTACTTCGTATAGGAGAAAGGCTCATTGGTTCCTCTGAAGAGGTCTCATCCAAGCCAAGCTTTACCACTTTACTCTGATCATTGTAACTGGCCCTTAGCTTCGCTTCGCCTGATCTTGTTATAGATTCTACCCAAGTTCAGGATTCAGTTTCAAAATCTAAGATTTTTTAACCCTTTAAAAAAAATAGTAAGCAAAGTTTCAACTACCTTTTTCCCCGAGAAGGAGAGCTAAAAGACATCAGGAAAGAAAGGGGTAGGGGGAGCATTATTAAGTAATCATGGCATTATCCCATCTATATCTTCATTTGAAATATTGGAAACAAATATGGAGCAAACATTATATAGAAAATACTTTGAAGCTATTTCGGGGGGGCATGGGGAAAATGACAGACGGTCCTGAATAGAATAAATGTCCTAATCTTGCAGATTTGGCAGTTATAACTACAGTTCAGAGATTTAAAGTAGCACTTTCTTCAGATTTCCCCCTCTTCGTCACCACAGGGCTGCTTAAGGCTTTTCCTCAGCCTATCCCAAAAGAGAAGCTGAGCTGTTGGCTTCTCAGGCCAGTCTATGTAGGTCTTCTTCTTTACCAGCTTGGCCAACCGATGGTAAGATGAAAGCTGATACCTGGACCTGCGTTCCAAGAACACCAGAATCAGTGTGTCATCTGGTTCTGCCAAGAGTCGGTACGTAGCCAGGCTCAACTCCAGAGAACACCAATGGTTGCACAGGGAGTGTGGGCTGATCACACAGATGGCCTTCCGGCTCCTGTAGAGGTTGTCCATAATATTGTCCACAATAGCCTTGCCCACCACAAAGTCCCTACTGTGTAGACAGAGCTTCAGGAAGGGAGGACCATTGTGCTCTAGGTTGGGTACCAGGTTCTGAAGGACCCAATTCTGGTCCTGCCTGCAGTAAGACACGAAGGCATCATATTCAAACCTCTTGCCTTTCCCTATTTCACCACACAGTCTATGCCACCAGCCTCGTAGTATGTAGATGAGGAAAAGGAGCTCTGAACCACAGGTGACATGAATCAATAGGAATGACATGAGGAAGAGGGTCAGAGAGGAAGTGGCCATAAAGAGAATGAAGTCTATCTTCAGGATGCAATTGTGCTCAACAAATCGCAAGAACTTCTGAGATTTCAATGCCGTTGTCAGTTGCTGACACCTCAGTGGGTGTACAATAGATACAAAAAGGTCTTTCTTTCCTGATGCCCAGCCGACAAACCAGGCATTGGAACAGTAGCACCCAAAGTTGCCTGTGTTCAGGTAAAAGTACCTTAGTTGCCCCATTTGATCCTGAAAGCTAGCATCTAGGGTAAGGATTAATTCACTTTGCATCACAAGAAGCTGCAAACTCTTCATGTCCCGGAATAAAACAGGGGATACATATTCCAGGCCCGATTCCATCAAGTGCAATACTTCCAGGTGAGTGAGGTTCTGGAAGAGATACTGGGCATCAGCTTTAGGAATATCTTTAATTGCATCTGCAAGGTTAAAAACCACCAAGACCCTTAGGTTTGATAAATGGGAAAAGTTGAAGTGTCCCCTGTAAGAACCCTGTACGATAACACTATGGTGAAGTTTTTCTAGGAGAGGGAAATCATGGAAAAAAGGCCTAGAGGTATTACAGGAAAAAATGAATCCTGACAAATAAAGTTCCTTTACTTTGGGGAAAGAGGGCGATTTGCATGAGTCCACTTCAAGCTGATTACACTTGAGTGTTAATTTCTCCAAAGTGGAAAACATCTCCATGCTTTGTCTTCTAAATCTAATTCTGGATTTGGATAGAAGTTCAAGATTTTCAAGGCCAGGGATTGAAAAGCCCACATCCAGGTCACCATAATTTATAAAACCAAATTGTAGTTCTCTCAGTGTATTGAGACCTTGAGAGAAGTATGTTGTCAGCACTTCAATTGGGTTATGCCTTAGGTTCAAGAAGGCCAACCTGGAGAGGGAAGAAAAGGAATGATTTGTCAAATGAATAATGTAGTTGTTTTCCAGATTGAGTACCTTAAGTTGATGAAGTCCATAAAATGCCATTGAATCCATCCTTTTAATATTGCTGGCATAGAGTAAGAGCTCCTGTAAATATGGCAGGCAGGAAAAGGCGTAGGCTTGGAGGTTGCTGACATTATTTCCTGAGAAATTCATAATCTGCAGCTTAGAGGTGAAATTCATCCTCTTATACACTGGTGGGCACAGGCCCCAGTGGAGGTTATTTAGAGAAAGATCTAAAAGCTGGAGCTGGGGCATTTTGTATAGAATCAAAGAATCTACATATTCTAGTTGGTTCCGCACAAGTGCTAATTTCTCCAGAGAGCGACAGGCATCATACTTTACAGCATCAAAGGTTTTGAAAAATATCCGGGACAGTGACAGAGAACAGAGGGAGAAACGGGAAGCCAAATCACAGACTGGGAAGGTCTGGCTCTTGAACCTTGGGTTGGTGTTTTCCAGTGAAAGGGAGTCGAGTTTTTCTATTTCTAATGCTAATATTAGGATCTCACCCAGAGTCAGAGGGGAAAAGCTCCATCTTAGGTTCTGGAGAAAACATCTGTTTTGGCCTTCAGGACTCTTTCCCTCTTTCTGAGACCATGAGGTAGGGACAGCAGGAGCCAAGCTGCTAGGATGCTGCTTTTGAGACAAAGAGGAAGAAAAAGAATCTGGCATGAGTTGATTTACAGACCCTTGAGGTGATGACTTCAATGAGAGGAAGAAGTGGAGCAGCTCCAAAACGTGTTTCAAGCTGCATCTAGAAACAGAGAGCAGTTGGAGTTGATGAGACAGTGTTATATCTCCTCCTGTGGGACTGACATCACTTAGGACCAGAGTTTGAAGGGAGGGCATAGGGAAGAAGGTTTCACAAATGTCGATGAGTTTGGAACAAGACTGAAGATTTTGGAATACGATAAAAAGGTACTGCAATTTATTCAAGTCTATGAAAGCCCTGGGTGAGATAACAACATCCTTCTTTATCACGAGTCTCAGATAGTGGAGTTCTGGAAAAGCTTGGAAGGTTTGAGCTTCCAAGACTTTAATGTCCCCTGAGAGACAGAGTGCTTCAACCTCCTTGGGGACGGCGATGATATCTTCTGGCAAGGAACATACATTCTGGCAGTTCACTATCAGCCTGGTGCTATTAGGTGGAGAGCAGCTGGGAAAGCGACGCGCCACATAAGGCATCAGTGACCCTTCAATGGTATAGCATTTTAGGTTCATCAAAGCAAGAGAGAAAGGTTGTCCCAAGGAAAAAAGCATCAAGATGGCCAGCATTGTTCCTCTCTGTTGCATTGGCCTCCTTTCCACAGCTGAAGAGTTTGGATCACCTTAGAGGTGCCAAGTAACCTGGCAAAGAAAAACAAACAGTTTGAGTTCACTTTGTTCAGCATCATCATCACCACCAACATCATTAGTCATCTCTCCTCTATGAAAGCTTGTCTGCCATTAGATTCCATTGGGAATCTAATCAGCTTTCAAAGAAAGCCCAGGAGGTCTCTGTTCTTTTGAACATAGTTTGAAACTTGAGTGGGGGATGTTTCATTCTGGGCAACCTTCCAAGGACCAGTGATGGGTGGGGCAACTAATGTAAATTTTAACCTTTGTACAGTCGGCTAGTTTAACACACACACCTGCCAACAGCTCTATCCTTCATCCAGACAAGCAAGAGGCATTGCAGACCCACTCACAGCACCCCACACTGAATGTGAGTGAAGGCAACAATACATTTAAACAAATGGGACAAGACAATGTACCATACTTGGGTGAAGTCAGCTTATATTTCCAGGGGTGGACCAGAATGAAGACTTCCACACTCTGGTCCACTGCCCAGGCTCCGCCCCCGAACCTACTCCTGATTGGGCAGTTCACATTTGTTGTTGGTGAGCTATACTGCCATTCATAGCAGCTGACCAGAGGAGGACCCAATGGCCAGCTGCTACAAAGAGGCTGCAACCACCACTCACCTTTGATTCAGGTAAGCAGCTATTATCAGAGCCCAAGAACAATCCTAGCCAGGCAAAAGCGTTGTGAAGCAGAGCCAATGAAGGGTGTGGCCTGGAGAGAGTTTTAAGTACCAGATAGGGAGGGGTTTTAAGTACCAGATAGTTCCAAGGGCATCTCTACCTAGATTTGAGTACCTTTGGGTGAGAGAACACAGGCATTTTTGTAATATTTACAATGTTTCAGTGTTTGGAGCACTTTCTTTTTTTATTTACCAATGTATGGAAAATGTATATAGTAATTGGAAGCCAAGAATCATAAGGCAGAAGATCCCTGAGGATCCCTTCAAGGCAATCTTCCAGGTTGCACCCCGCCCCCCCAGTCTTAACTGACTCCAAATACAAACTCTGTACACATAGTCTCCCTCTTTCAAAACTGCAAAATGAAAAAGAGAACCTATTTCTTCACAAACAAATGCCTTACATCTTCCCCATTCTCAGAGCTGGAGAGGTATAATTTTCCCAAGTTCTAGTAATGCTCTTTAAATCACAAAAAAATTGCTAAAGCCCCTCAGTGCTGCTGAGACATTGCTTTCCCATAATTACATGGGTGAAATTAAAAGTTCTACACAGTTCTACACAGCTCAAGGTAATATTACATTTTATTCATCAACACGCATCCCTTTCCACACAATTAAAAAAAACCTTCTATAATATTCACAATTAAGTCCTGGTTGGCAGATCCCCTTTCTGGTCCTAATTGCAAATGGGCTGACTGCAAGTCCTCATCAGCTTTTCTGTGGAAAGCCACTGCATACCACTGAACTGCAGCAAACATCAACCAAGCTTTCTTGGGATTGACATTTGCTTCAATCTAGAGGTAAACAGTGGGTTTTCCAGAGGAAAGCAGTGGGGCAAATGGAAAATCAGTCAGACCCATGCCCAGAAATATGGGATAAATGAAGAACTGCTTGGACCCACACTTTCTAGGCATGGGATAAGCAGAAGATTGGACAAACCCTTAGTTGTCCCAGCACCAATTTCTGTTCCCCTATGAAGGGTGGAAGTTTCAACTGCTCATTTATTCTCTCTCTCTTTTTGTAATAGTGAAATTGTACTATTTTGTTAAAAACAGAAAGAAACATATGCAAGGAAACCAGTAACCGATTCATTACAGATCAGGAGAAAGCACAAATCAATGAAATGGGTGAGACCTGCACATGGGATATTTAGAATTAAAGGCACAGGAGTTCTAAAAATCCTCAACAGCAGTTGGTCCTGCAATTGTGTTTTCTTGCAGAGCAGCATTGTCACTAATTGCATTTGAAAAAGAATATTCCATACAGGAAAACACTAGACATCAACACTATGGCAGTGACACTGTTCAGATGTGCCATAAAAATGTGTAAACAAAGGATGGTGGTTCCAGTAATGTAGAAGCAACTGTCAGTCCTCAAATATCTCCTTATCATTAGCTCCCATTGAGGAAAGCAATCAAGCAACCATCCTGGGGCACTGAACCATAATCTTCCTTTAGAAAGAGAAATGTGCAGCCAGAAGCAGCAAAAGTGCTTTTCCAGTGATCTCTCCTCCAAAGGAAACGGCTTGCTCACGAAACTTCCTGCTCCTTAGGAAAGTGGGTGTCTAAATAGGTCCAGAGTGACAGCCACAGTACATAACTTCTTTCAGGGTCACCCAGAAGTCCTCCTTTGGGACCTCAGAAAGGGCAAGGGAAGTTCTGGTATTGCCTCATACATCTTCCAGAATCTAATGACTTATTCCCAGTTCCATCCCTAAGCCATACATACCACTGCAAAGAAGCTCTTCCTTTATATCAAGGCTTCCTTCAACACCACTCTTTCATCTCAGAGTGTTTTCCCACAGCTTGCTTACATGCAAAGCCCATGTCAACCCATCCCTAACCCTTTGCTCTCATCTGGCCATACTGTCCAAGCCCAAGTTATAGAGCATTGTTCTTCACCAAGCTTTTCCACCCTTTCTATTCTATAACAGTTGCTAGCTGAATGCCCCATGAGATCTATGCAAATGACAACCTGTGGTGTGCGGGGATTCCCATCCACAAGTGTGCAAGACCATTGTTCATAAGTCACTTACCTCTAAACAGCAACATGCAAAGACGCTTCATGTAGTTGTGGTTTGCAAAGGGAAAACACATAAAAAGGCTTCTTCTAGATGAGGAAGTAGGAAAGGCACATTTCTAGTAAATTCTCACTTCTGCATAGAGTTCCAGTTTTTAAATTACTGCCTTAACTTGCATGTGAAAGTTGCATGCAGCTTTATAGTAAGAGTGAAAGAGGAATTGTGTCCTGAAGTGGAGTAGTGAGTAGTGAGATCTGCTATACCCTTTGTAACTAAGTTTATTCAGTAGAGATACTACTTTTATGAGACGTAGGGAGAGAAGTTAGCTTGAGGAGCAGGGAAAGAAATACTGGAAAAGAGAATGGCTAAACATGCAGTGCTAGCACCAGGATGGCGAAGCAAAGAGGTACTGCTAACTGGCTTTTTTCTCCCTTTTTCTCTAGGTTAGTTTTCAATGGGCTTATAATTTCATAGCAATGTATTCTGTGCAACCTGGAGAACCCACACAGATAAAAGCTGACTTTCCCCCATTTGAATGGGTATTGTTAGAGGGTTCAAATGAACATCTTAGAGGTAAAGGACATCATGGTGTGATTTTCAGGAGAGGTGTGTGTCTTTGTCTCTGTGTGCATATGGTATGGTCTGTATGGTGACAATGCCATGGAACAGTAGTTGCTCATCTCCTGCTGGGTCATATTTCAAAATGATTCTAGGATGTGCACCAAGTGATTAGACCAGGGACAGGATTCAAGCCATGTCTCATACACACAGGGTCTGAGGTGCCTCAACCGCTTCAGTTTTTCACCCAAACCCACCAAATTATCACCACTTTGTCAATGAGTAACTGAAAAAGAAGGGGCAAAGCAACAGGTTCTCCAGTTTCCTATTTGAGTGTTCAGGCCCACATAATGTTAATTGCATGAGCCAAGAGAGCTGGTCCACACGTATTCATCCCACCTCCACATCGCAGGTCATGAGTTTGGTAGGTTGCACCTACCAAATGCATAAACAGTACTGAAGAGGGGCAGGGCTGTCTTTCCCCAGGGGTGCAAGGGGTGCGGGGCACCTGGGTGCCGCATTCAGGAGGGCGCCAGGCACCTGCCACTGAAGCCGCCTAAGCTCTTAACTATCTACCTGTTATGAAATAATAAAGAATTTTAATCAAGCTAGAAAAACAGAATACATATATTCCTAGGCATTACCGAAATGTATACCTACTGTTTCACTAAAGTACATTTGACTTTGTGCACTCATTTACCAAAGATGCGCCACGCCAGCGGTGGCGCTTGTCATTCACAATGGCGCGCTTGTCAGACTCAATGATAGCGTTTGTCATTCTCAACAGTGCTGTGCACACAAAATTAACTAAATTTGGGGGCGCTGGGAGGATCTGTGCACCCCGGTGGCACATATGCTAAAGACGGCCCTGAATATGGGTCAGCCCAGGATACAATGTGGGAGTAGGCTGAGCACAGCCACACTCCCATGGTTCATACAACTGACATTTTGTGGGCCTTCACATACAAAGAGAGTTCCTGCAAACCAGGGATAGGGAAGCTGTGGCCCTCCAGATATTGTTGGAGTACAGATCCTATCCCTGACCATTGGCCATGCTAGCTGAGGCTAATGGGAGTTGAGCAATGCTCAACAGTGCCCTACACTGTCATTCTAATATATTCACTTGCTTTTAACTATTTAGGGTTACATTGCTTTTTCATACATCCAGGACCAAATTTGTGTATAAGATAGAAAGCATATATTTTATAAGGCTGTACCAGTGTTTTTCTACTACCTAATGAACTCTTTATAGCTGTGGTGGATGGGTGTTTTAATGCTTGTCTTAGACTTTAAATATGGGCCATCAGGAAAGAAAGTCTTGACATTCATGCCACATGGGGTAAACACAGTGCTGCCTTATAGACATCAACAAAGATGTCCTGAATTGTGTGAGGAAGTTGCCTTTCTGTGCATAACTTTACATGAAGCTGTACAGGAGAACCTGTCCATTTATTCACCTATACAAATAACTCAGGGCAGAATTAAAGATGTATTGAGATGTCTGTTGCTAGAAGCAGCAGCCACCAGGTACTGAGGAAACTTCAGGAGCAAGGGCAAAACGGCTTCCCTCAATAATTAAGGGATACTAATACAAGGTCTGGGGTGCTCTGGTCCATGGGGTCATGAAGAGTCGGACATGACTAAATGACTAAACAACAACAGTACAAGGTCAGTTATTCCCCAAACTTTAAAGAAAGAAAATTGGGGTGGAAAGACCAAGGTAAAGGTTGTTTTCATGGAGCCAAGTTGTAACAAGTACAATATATAAAACTGCGGTACATATTTAATGTTTCCATGTTACATAAGATGGGCACCTTAATCTCAAATTCCCATGCTTTTTGATACATGAGTGAATTTGTATGCGCCTGATCTCTAATATTAATCCAAATGTATACATATTAATTCAAGACTCTTAAAAGGCTTCAGAATAAAGTGAAGTGAGTAGACCAACTGATAAGAGTGTGACAACACTCCACATATAAAATAGTTTCAAGCACTTACCTGCCCTAGCAAAGAGATTCTGGGAACTGTATTTCTTTGAAGAGATGCAGAAGCTTTAGCAAAGCCTTCACTTAGCATTCATTCCAAAATTCAGTTCCAGAGTTCATTGTGGGAATTATCATGATAACTAAATAGGCTTTAAACAAGTGTCAAGATTTTTAATGTTGCTGACATTACATTAGAGATGTGTATAAAAAGTGTGCCTCTGTGAAAAGATTCCCTGCATTCCCCAATGCGAATTGCAGAATACCAGGTACCAGTGTCTGCATGTCAAACAGTAGGCAGTTTTGATCACCGCAAGTACCTCTTTAAAAAAAAAACCAGTGATCATTAGATGGACAATGTATGATTCCCAAATATCTTTCAGAGAGATGGAAGCCCTTTTCAGAGGAGCTGCTGGAATAAATTGGAAGCAAGAAGAGTGGCCAGCATCTTCCTGCTCTTCCTGTTTCTGAGCCCACCTTTCTGCAAGGCGACGCTCACCAGCAAATGTCAGATCACTGAGGGCTGGCTACGACCACACACATCTGAACCCCTATCCCTCTGTCTCTCTGCTTCAGATGCGGGTCTGGTTGCATTCTGTAGCAATGTCACCTCCTTGCAAGAAGATCTGGCTACTGTTCCTGAGCTGGTGAGTGCCCTTTGTCTCTCCGGGAGTGTTGTCATTTATGAACGAGCTTTCTCGTCTTTTCCAGAACTTAATCACCTGACCATCAACTTGAAGGCACCTGTTATCTCACCCAGGGCTTTCCTGGGCCTGGACAAGCTACAATACTTATCAATCCACCACTCAGATACAGGCTGCAGCAACAGCTCCATCCCAACTCAAGCCTTCCACCAATTAGAGCAACTGCAGACTTTGAACATGAAGGGCATCTATCTCACAGGACAGCGAGGGATAAATCTTCCAAGTCACTTAAAATCGCTTTCCATTTCTGGATGCTGCTTAGACCAATTTTCAGAGCTGTTCAGCATTTTCCCATCTTTGCAGTCAGTGCCTCACGTGTCTGTAGATAACTGTGAAATAGGGAGGTTTCCCCACTCTTTGTATCTGAGGCAACATCCTAACTTATCAAGCTCTAGGGTCCCATCTTCTCAATCACAGGAAAAAACGGGTCTTTATTCTCAGAACAAAAGCTCACTTCAGTCCCTGGTGCTGAGCCATTTCCCTCTGGCACTCAGTGAGCTTCTATCCTTAGAAATAAAAGAACTTGATGCACTTTCGTTGGAGAAGACACACCACATGCATGAGAACCAGACTTTTCAGGTCTGTGCTCTGGCCTCCCGTTTCTCCCTCCGATCTCTGTCATTTTCATTGAATTACTACAAAAACTTCAACAGTGAAGAGCTTCCTGGCTGCTACTCTGTGGAGAATTTGGTACTTGAGGATAATAAAATGGAGCAAGTAGATCCCTTGCTTCTGTATAAGCTCTTCTATCTCCAGCTGTTAGATCTTTCTGGAAATAATCTTTACTGGAACCTTTGCCCACTGGAGTATGAGAAGATGAACTTTAACTCCCGGCTGAGGATTCTTGATTTCTCTGGTAACAGATTTAAAAGTCCCCACTCTACTGTATTCTCCTGCCTGCCATACTTAGAGACACTCTCACTCAATGACTGTGGGTTTGAGAACATTCCAGTATCTGCCTTCTCTAGACTTGGCCAACTTAAGGTTTTAAATCTGAGAAACAATCGATTACGCAACCTTGCAAATGCCTCTTTCTATAAACTGTCCAGTCTGGTTTCCTTAGACTTGTGTGGCAATCCCATCACACAGTTTGAAAGCGATTCATTCCAGGGTTTGGCTTTTTTGAGAGAACTCCAGATAGGCTTTCCATATTTTCAAGAAGGGGAAGAAACCCTGAGATTCTCAGCGAAAAATGTAGAAAGTCTTGTATTGCAAAATTTTTCATCAATTGCCTTATACAATCCGCCACAGTCTGACTTTGCTTCAGTGCAGAATATGACTCTAAGTGGCTGCTTTGAATTTTACAACTTGTCTCATAACACATTTTTCCCCAATGTGCGATTGATGCATTGGGAGCCAGCTTTGGAATGTGATTCTTCTAAGCCCCTCCATCTGCTTTTCCCTGTGCTGGAGCAGCTTGTTTACAAGTATAAGTTAGAAGCAAGATCTACTGGATGGAATTTCAACATGTCTCATCTGTCCAAGCTGCAACTGCTTGAGGTGCACAACCTGCCTGAAGTACCTTACGGTTCCTCTGCGCCAGAGATGCAGTCCCTCTTCATGGATCTGCCCCAGGTGGAGGCCCTGAGAATGGTGAACAGCAACATCAGGTACATCTCAGCAAAGTTCTTCAGAGGAAAGTGCAAACTCAAGCAACTCGTGCTAGAGAAGGAGGCCTTCCTGGAACTTGACAGTGACATTCAGGATCAAATACTGGGACAAATGCCTCTCCGCTACTTGCATTTTTCCAGTGTCACCTTCAGGTGTGACTGCTCAAGTGCCTGGCTCATTGACTGGGCCATCAGAAGGAAAGAGATTTATGTATTTGGGCTGGAGCATGCAGACTGTCTGGATGTCCAAAGGAGAGAAAAGAAAGGCAACTATCTGTCTTTCATAGAGCAGAACTGTAGTCAGGATGTTGGCTTCCTCCTTTTTGTTTCAACCTCCTCGGTGCTGTTCCTCCTTATTTCACTCCCTATCCTGAAAGCCACTTGCGGCTCAGAGCTTCTTTTCCTGATCTACATCCTGAGAGCATGGTGGCATGGACTGCTGAATAACAGAAAAGGCCAGAGGTTTGAGTATGATGCTTTTGTGTCCTACAGCAGTCAGGACCAGGAGTGGGTGTTGCAGCACTTGGTGCCCAATCTGGAGCAGAAGGGACCCCCCTTCCTGAAGCTCTGTCTCCACAACCGGGACTTTGTGGTGGGCAAGGCCATTGTGGACAATATCATGGAGAGTCTTTACAGCAGCTACAAGACCATCTGTGTTATCAGCCACCATGCCCTCAACAGCTCCTGGTGTTCTCTGGAGATGACCCTGGCCACATACCGTCTTGTGGCTGAGCAAGAGGATACGTTGATCCTGTTGTTCATGGAGCACATCTCCAGATACCGTCTCTCAGCCTATCATCGTCTGGCAAAGCTGGTGAAGAGGAAGGCGTATCTAGACTGGCCTCAGGAGCCAGCTGCCCAGGCTGCCTTTTGGGATAGGTTGAGGAAGATACTGAAGCAACACTGTGGTGGGGAGGAACCAAAGCTTTAAGCATTCTGTGTTGTCCAACTTGGCTATGCAGTGAGCACCCAACAAACTTCTGCCCAACGAGATTTATTTCTTATCTTGCAAAATAATTAGTTGTGAAAAGATGTAGGCAAGTGTAATGGAGTCTTGACCAGAGAAACCAAGAGAGTTCACATACAGACACAAACACTGCTAAATCTTGTTCCCACATAACATTTTTGTTTACTCGGATGTGTCCTATTTCTATGTAAATGAAAGAAAGTTATATCATGGATAGCATTATTGTCAAATATTTTCCTGCTTGTGTGTAATGTACACAAACTCTGAGGTCTAACCTACACAAACACTGCATTACACTTGAGTGTGCAGAAGAATTAAGCCTTCTTTCTTGGCAACAATTTTATTACAGAAATTTCATCAACCATACAGTACAATAAATATACATATAATATCCTGTATAATTCATTATTTTAACAAGCCAAACCGTTTTTTCCTGCATTCACCATATTTAAAAAATCCATATATTTACTCTCAGGTCTTGGTCTGCTGGAAACATAAAGCATTCTGGTTTCTTTGCTTTTAAAGTCCTTTGGTACAGCTGAAGTATTGCTTTTTCTCTAAATAGTTGAAAGGGTAATTAAAATGGAGTTTCCAGCATTTTAATATAGCACTATATCATGCAGCAACACCCTTCCTTTGTGACCAAGATCCTCATATAATATTTACCCCCAAGAAAGTCCCATTCAGTTAAAAGTTTGTTACTTGAGTTCAGCTTGTTCAATTGCTTCCTATTAATTGCACCTGGGAGATGAATGATCACCCCGTGAATAGTGTCTCAGAATTGCTCCACTGACAGTTTCTGTTTCTGAGGAAAGATGTTTTGATTACTGATCTCTTTTCTTTTCTTTACTGGTGAAACAGCACTATTTGGAGAGTGGGAATAAATATAACAGAAGGAAACTAGTAATTAAAGCAATAACAGAAACTGACATTTGGGTAATTCTGAATGGTAAATTAAAGAGGCAATTAATAGGTTATTTAGCACCAATCTCCTAATCAGGGGGCAAAACAAGATCTGAAAAGAGGAACTGCTGAAACTTTAAGCCTTAAATTTATAGGGATATGTTTCATCTCCCTGTAGCCTTCAGTTTAGTCTGCCATAAGTAAAAAAGGCAAGCTGTTCACTGACACTGCTTTAAAGATCCTCTTGACAAAGAAGAACCTACAGCTGTTTTTGGACTATGTGAAGTTAAGGACAGCATTTCCATCCACACTACTCTAGTGCTGGAGCTCTAAATAGCAGCCATGGGAATCTTGTGGGAGATAGCAGCAAAACCTAACAAACACATATTCTTGCTGAGTTAGCATGAGAAGGGGCTATTTCCACAGAGCTGTATTGCTGATAGATACTCAGACTACCAAATTAAAATTGGAAGCGAGGACTCTGTGTTATGTCATTCCCCCCCCCCTCCTGGAGAGGAAGGAGCATGCAGTACTTCCTGTTCCTCTCTCTCCCTTTGACAGCCATGGATGCAGATATGCCTCTACTTACTCCAGCTTTAGGTGCATAACTGAAGATGTTTATACTACAAATGTATTTTGCTTGCATAGTTTTTACT
The DNA here is from genome assembly GCF_964234715.1 of Podarcis melisellensis. Taxonomy (NCBI): domain Eukaryota; kingdom Metazoa; phylum Chordata; class Lepidosauria; order Squamata; family Lacertidae; genus Podarcis; species Podarcis melisellensis. The sequence continues at coordinate 24,621,369 of NC_138545.1, read as the reverse complement.
GCTACCATTGCTTGAACCAATGCTAGATTATAAGTAAACAAGCTATAGTTTTTAACTTACTTTCTGAGTTGTTGCCCAATCTTTATTGAGCAGGGTAAGAAAGGAGAGCCAACTTACTTCATAGCTGGACTTGCTAAAAATAAGGTTTTACAGTCTAATTCCTATTCTTTTAATTGTTCAGTTTGGGGTGGGATTTAAAACTCTGTTCACCCCATACACATGGCCTAGAGGGATAAAGTGCAATTAATAGATCCTCTCCTACCCACTAAAACCTATCCTATACTTCTCTCTGATCTTAATGCTAGCCATCACAGTGCTAAGGCTGGATATGAGCCTTCTGCTTGCTCTTTAAGATTAAAACTCAGCATTTCCCCACCTTAGGACTGGACTGAGGGGTGGGCATGTTGCCTTTTACTCTTAAATATCAGGTAGAGGGATAATCTCCAGTCTCAGCACTGTGGTGTTGAGCATTAAGATCAGGGAGAAATGATTCCTATGACTGCTCTCCAGATATCCCCTCTAAAGGGATGCCAGAGGGATCTTTTATCTCTCCATAGGTGGATCTAAAGAGAAGGAAGAGGAATTTTATGCCTCAATCTGGAGATTTAAGTGCCCCATCTGCTCCTTAAAGAGCAGGCGAGATTTCCAAATCAGGTTGTGGACTTGAAGGCCTGGTGGTCCTGATCCGGCCTGTGAGTTAGCCATCCCTGTTTTAAAGGTACAGGAGCTGTGAGAAGCTGGAACAGAACTCTGCCTGTTCCTCATGGGCAGGCTGGTCCAGCGATCATATTTTATTTATTTAAAATTGTCATAATTGTCTAAAAAAAATCATGGTGAGATGATACAGAAAATTCTGGACTGCAACACCTTAATAATGACATTGCCTAGATGCTCCACAAAAAGTAAGTGAACAAAGGAAGGCATCTCCAGCTAATCCAGCTAAAGAGGAAGCAACTGTTATCTTCTCTAGTGATGTTCCTGCTATTGAAATAAAGGTTGTTCTGCTGATACCATTGCTACCCAACTACACACTATCTCTCTGGCAGGGAGTAGATCACCCATTACTGACTAGCTAGTTCTATCCAACCTGACCAATAGCAGAGATGGCATTATACTGAACAAACTACTGCTAAGTCTTATTTCCCTTACTTGGGTCTTTCAACTCATTTCAGAATGTTCATAGAAGAGAATTATCTAAAATCAGGGCTGGAGCCCAGTCTCAGTTAGCCATGAGGCTTCCTGTGGACTGGGATTGCTTCCAGGGCTATGACCGTTCTGAATGGTGTGGGTTTTCTCACAGAGAATTAGCTCAGGCAGTATTTCCCCTGGACAATTCTCCTGAGATCTATTGCCTAGGTTAGTATTGCCCCTAATAGGGTCATTGAGGAAGGCACCTGAATCCATTGTATTCAGAGGTTCATCTTGAGGACTCTGTGTCCCTCCACAGCTGTCCACCCGCCAAGGCAGAGCTAAGTACTTGTGCACTTCAACAGCAGGACTGCGGCGGTTAGGGTCAATGGCCATTAGGCGGCGGAACAGACCCAAGAGATGAGTGGTAAAGCCTCTCCACAGGGCCGGAGCCTCCCCTGGCACCGTGCGGTTCTGCCAGATGCCAAATTCCTCAAACTGAGGGTCAGGGCTCATGGCCACATCCCAAGGGAAGCAACCTGTACAAATACAGAACAGTAGCACGCCAAAGGCCCAGACATCCAGGCTGGGGTCTAGAGCCAAAGTCTCGGTGCCTTCCAAAAGGCACAGTTCAGGGGGGGAGTAGGGCAGAGTGCCAGACATAGCAGCCACTTGTGTGCCTTCCACTCGTGTGAGGCCGAAGTCTCCCAGTTTCACCTGACGACACTCTTTGTCAAAAAGCATCACATTGTCCAGCTTTATGTCCCGGTGCACCAAGCCTTTGCCATGCATGAAATCCAACGCCTCAGCCAGTTGGGCTGCACACCGCTTCACCTGTACCTCAGGAAGGCCCTCCTGTTGAGAAAGAGAAAAGAGAGCAGGGGGTAAAGATGAGCAGTACCTCTTGAAAAGGATTACCCTCCAGCCTCCATCTTTCAGAGGAATGGGACCAGTTTGGAAGCACCATCGTTGAGTCAAGTGCAAATGGACCTTTCATTGAAAGAAGCTAACTGTAGATGTAATTGCCTGGCTAGTGGTACCTATGATGTCACCTAGACACCTCCCCCCCCCCCCCAATCCTTAGAACAGTTTTGCTATATTATCATCAGCTGCTTAACACTGGAGCACTGAAGGCAAAGGATAAACATAAAAATGGGAAAAGGTACTGTGGCACTTTAAAGAACAGAAATGTGGCCAGTTGAACCAGCATTTAATTAATATGCTGCAATGTTTCCCAAACTTGTGTCTCCCTAGCTAACAGGACCAGTGGTCAGGGATGGTGAAAACAGCTGGAGATCCAAGTTTTGACAACAATGTGCTAAGGTGTGTTTCAGCCATTCATATTAGAGCCAGGAGGAAGCTGGAGCTACACTGCAGGCTCACTCTGAGTTTTAGATTACAATTGTTTGCATATTTAATCTTTCCCTATACACAAAATAAATCCTACTTTCCCACCTGTGCTGAGACTCTCCCATTTGTAGGCCCCACAAAGTTTCCATCCCACTTCGTACCCCTGAATTCAGGATGGCACAAAGGTCACCAGCTGGTGCCAGCTCCTGTGCAAAGCCATAATGTGTAGATGTCTCAAAAGCAATGCCAGTGGTTCGGAGAAGGGCGCGGTGTGAGGAGAGGCAGAGAGCAATACAGTATTCCCGCAGGAACTCGTGCCTCCCTGTCCGCTCCTTGGACATCAGCTTCAGAGCCATCGATGTTCCTGCAAACAACAACAAAACGTCAGCGGCTGGACACTAGAGGGTGCCTGGGTGCCACAGCACCAAAAGTAGTGCCCATGTCACACATAAGTCTTCTGTTTAGTACTTGATACCTGCACGCGCCAGGCATTGTACCTCGAAAACACAGTTCACACAGCGGCTAACCTGTAAGCCCTTAGAAGCTGATCATCCTTGGATTGGGAGAAGGAACACTCAGGTCAGAAGCTCTGGAGGGCAATTCAAACTCTGGCAACACACTTGTTTTCAGAAATTAACTGCTTCATACCATTGTCTCCCCAGCAGGGGGCACTGCAAAGCTAGTTTCAAATGGTGAGGAAGATCTTTCATCTGGGTAACAGAAAAAATAATCTGTCCCTAACCTGGGTTTGGGACTCGGATTGAATCTCTTGTTCAGTGACATACTCTTCTACATTTATGTGCAAATGGTTACCTCCTTCCTTCTTCTTCTTACAGCTGTGAGGCTGGCTAGCTTGCTACTTGGACTGCTGCAGGCACTTGGCATCGCCAACACAGCACCTGCTGGCTGGCAGCTGCCCACACTCCTGGGATGACACAGCTAATTAATTACAGGATTTAGTGAACTAGAAGAGGGCAGTGGGGCAGCTTGGGCTGAGCTGCAGCAGAGCCAGCTCCAGGCAGGTCTTAAGTCAAGCGTTAGCCCCAGGGCATGTTTGCAGTACTAGAGGGTAGGTTCTCTTCAAGACTAGGGTCAATCTCAAGACAAGACCACACTCTAATCTGGTTAACATCGCATTTCCCGCAGCAACTTTTACTTATCGTGTTCCTGCTTTCCTCCATAGCAGCCCATGGAATCCTGTCCTACTCCTTCCCAACAAACCTTTAGCTTTCTAAAAGGACAAATTTTCCTGTGATATTACACCTCTCCCCTAATTCTCACTGGGGGTGAGGGGCAAAGAGAAGGGCAGTTGTTTTGCATCGCCTGTGGCCCTTAATGGCTCAGTACTTCTTTCCCCATTGTTCAACCAATGTGGTTTGCATAAACTAACCCATGAATTCCTTGTCTGGCACAGTTCTGCAGCTTGCATTTTCCCTTTGTATCCCAAATAATATCCAAATACTACGGTTTATTAGCTTCTAATATTCACTAACAGACTTTGGTCCCCTGGTTCCCAGCTGTAACAGCACATTGCCTCCTGTGGGCTGGTGTGGCCCTTATGAACATCAGAAGAACCTGCTGTATTTGTCCAAAGGTCCATTGAGTTCAACACTCTGTTATCACAGATGCAACCAGATGCTCATAGGAAGCCCATTCAATAACATTATTCCCACTTGTGATTCCCAGCAACTGATATTTAGAGGCATCCTGACTCAGACAGTGGAGGCAGAAAATGGCTAGTAAACTAGATAAACTTATTCTCCAAGAATTTTTCTAATCCTCTTTTAAAGCCATTGAAATTGGTGGCCATTTTGACATTCTGTGGGAGTGAATTCTACAAGTTAACTATGTGCTGAACTCTCTTTTCTGTGCTATGTGCTATGAACTCTCTTTTGTCTGTCCTGAATCTTCCAACACTCAGCTTCATTGGATGTCCCCAAGTTACAACATAATGAGACAGGGACAAAAATGTCCTTCACCCAGTGCATAAACTGTATACTGTTGTACTTTGGATCCTGAATGCCTTGGTACTCAGATGTTTTGGCTCCTGAACACCGCAAACTCAGAAGCGAGTGTTCCAGTTTGCGAACGTTCTTTGGAACCCAAACGTCCAACGGGCCTTCTGCGGCTTCCATTTGGCTGCAGGACCTTCCTGCAGCCAATCAGAAGCTGCGCTTTAGTTTCCAAACGTTTTGGAAGTCAAATGGACTTCCAGAACTGATTCCGTTTGACTTCCAAGGTACAACTGTACACCTCTTATCATTTCCCCGCTTGTTCACTAAACAAAAAGACCTCAAATGTTATAGTCATTCCTCATAGGGGAGTTGTTCCATCCTCTTGATCATTTTGGTTACTCTTTTCTGAACCTTTTCCAGGTGAGATGAACAGAATAGTACACTGTATTTCAAGTGGTCATGCTACAGATCTGTGTAACAGCATTACGGTATTGGCTGTTTGATTATCAGTCACTTTCCTAATGATCCCTAGCATGGAATTTGCCTTTTCACACTCTCACCTCTCTCACGATGCTGGATGTGCAGAACATGTCCATAGGAGCCACTGCCTAGCTCCTTGGCTATGTCGTATTTCTCCTCTACTTCTAGCTGAGGTAAGCTGTCTGAGGTGATGCACATGAGCTGTTCTATGAGCTCCTCATTGTCTTCAATATCTTCCAGAGCCTCAGTTGAGGTGGTATTCTGCTCATGAATAGAGCCTGTGGAGAGAAAGAAGGAATGATAATTTTTTTAAATTATCTGTAATCCACATCTAGTCTTCTAATTCTCTGTAATCCACATGTAGTCTTCTAAATTTCATTGGAAGATGAAGAAAGTTTGTTTTCTCCTGCTCTGGAGGGTTGTAACCTGTACCAATGGCTGCAAGTTACAAGAAAGGAGAGTCAGACTAATCATTAGGAAGAACTTTCTAATAGTAAGAGCTGTTTGACAATGGAACAAACTCCCTTGGAGGGTGGCAGACTCTCTACTGGAGGTTTTTAAGCAGAGGTTGGATGGCTACCTGTCATGGATGCTTTAGTTGAGAATCCTGCATCACGGGGTTGGACTTGATTACCCTCGGTGTTCCTTCCAGCTATACAATTCTATGACCCCATCCCATGATTCTATGAAGGCTGATCTCCAACATCAACAGCAGAGTAAGGGGAGAGCCCCCTTTCCCCTCAGTTTGGCTGTGCTCATTTATTTTTGCAAGAGCACAGAAGATGGGGAATCCTATACTTAATTACCGTATTTTTCGCTCTATAGGACACATTGGACCATGGGGGGGGGGAGAACAGGGGGAAAAAATTCTCCCCCTCTCTGCTCAGCGCCCCTTCAGCAAAGCAGCAGGAGAAACGGAGCCCCTTCCATTTCTCCTCCTGCTTCACTGAAGGGGCGCTGCGCAGAGAGGGAAAACTGTGCAGCACCTTTCCAGCAAAGCAAAGCCTGGAGAGCAAGAGGGATTGGTGTGCACCGACCCCTCTCGCTCTCCAGGCCTCAGACGGCTATCCACAAGCCTTTGGAGTGCAGCGGGAACTCCTGCTGCACTCCGAAGGCTTGTGGATAGCTGCCTGAAGCCCCCGGAGCGCAGCCTTTGAAGTCTCTGCAGAGCAGCGGGGTAAAGGCACCCTGCTGCCCTGCGGAGTCTTTGCGCAGCCATCCCCAAGCTAGAACAGCAAGATGGAGCACTGCGCAGCGCTCTGCCTCGCTGTTCTGGCTTTGGGGACGGCCTTTGAAGCCTCCACAGGGCAGCGGGGTGCCTTCACCCCGCTGCCCTGTGGAGGCTTTGCGCAGCTAACCCCAAGCTAGAACAGCAAGATGGAGCACTGCGCAGCACTCCGTCTCCCTGTTCTGGCTTTGGGCTTAGCCGTGCATCTTGCATTCGCTCTATAGGAATATTCGCTCTTAATTTTTGGAGGGGAAAAAGTGCATCCTATAGAGCGAAAAATACGGTAACAGGTGAGAGACAACAGATGTCACAGTTGCCTGAGGTAAGAAACTGTTCAGGACTGTGACTTCGCTTTCTTTGGGGGCAAATGGCATCTGGTCTTGCTGTGAGATAAAACAGGCGGTGGAGCAGCAGCAAGTTATGCATGCCACTTACCCATCATCAAATAAGAGGAAATGAACCACAAAAAAAGAGGTGAGGAGAGGACATATTTTCATAAGACGTGCATAGGTATGGCTGCAAATTAAGTGACAATCACTATTTATATAAATAGTCCGTAAAATACATCTCACCACAGCGAGGGAGAATGTGAACTGTATGTCTGGCTCCCCATCTGCTGTCCAGTTAGTGTTGGTGGATAACTTTAATGTTCATGCTCTCTTATTTATCTTTTTTAAACACAACTTGGAATGAACAGCCCTTCAAATCCTCCCCTGTGCAGTGCAGGACACAGGGCTCTCTTAAAGCTTAGGCTGAGGTTCTTCCTCCTGCCTTCTGTTCAAAAACTGAACACTTTATCCTGCACAGCCCAATGAGGGAAGGTTTTGGTGCAGTTGCCCCTGATTTTAATGAGGCGCGATTCAGGTTTGCTTCCTGAATCTCTTATTATCGAAGGATGGCACTCAGGGAAGTATGCACTTAGGAGAAGAGGCAGCGGGCGGGGGGGTTGTTAGATAACCAACGGGAGCAGGGAGCCAATATAGCAGCAGGCTGGGAACTGGAGCAGCGCCAGGCCAGAGGCATCCTTCCACCATCCCGCGCACCACGGGAGGACATTCCCTACATGCCGCTTGCCTGTGTGTTAGCAGATGACTCTGCAGTTTGAGATCCCAGAAAGACTTTCTCAGGGAGTCAGAGCAGTGCCTAGGGAAAACTGGCTGGGGTGGGGGTGCTGTGTTGAATGCAAAGCTCTCTTGCTCTGGGACTGCAATAAGAAAGGTAAAAGCAGTGCTAGGTAATCTGACCCTTGTGTTATGGTCTTAAGCCCCCACCTTCCTCTGTGCTTTTTAGACAGCCGTAGGTATTCATTTGATTATGAATACGAAGCACACACACATTTAACATTTCCCCTTCCCAGCTATTCTATACTTTACATCTGCTTTTGCATTCCTGACATGGTATAGAGCGAAAAAATAAACAAAAGGAGTTTGACTTGAAGAAGGAGGAGGAGGAGGAGGAGGAGGAGGAGGAGGAGGGAGGGGGAATATTCTGAGCACATGCAATTTCACATTTGAAATTTACTTAAATAGGACCATCAAAACTACAGGGATAAAATGGAAGTTGCTTCTGCTTCCCCCTGATGAGAAAAACATGGGAACATAGGACCATTTTGTTGTAGAAAAGGGTAATAACAAAATGAACACCTGGAGCAGCCGCTTACTACCATGTTTGAATGAACAGATTTACAAACTGCTAATTTTTAAGCTGAAAACAAATTTTGGTTTAAAATATTTACCAATGAGAATAATAAAAAGATTTAGTGGCCAGCATTAAGAAGTTTTTAACAGCTGGCTTTAAAACTGAAATTTGAGCATTTTGAAATTTCTAATCAGAATTCTGAAAGTTTAACAACATGCTAAACTTGCACACAAATTCAAATCAGCTTTAGAGTTTTGGTTTTTTGAATGAAATGTGTTTTTTCCCCACTATCCCACACAGTGGGAAGTATCAGGGCTATATCTTACCTGGGTTTGGTTTTCTCTCACTGGAGACTATTATTTTCTAATACTTGGGCTCCCAGCAGCCTAAGATCCTTCTTATCCTCCCCCACAACTGTCATAGTTCAAAAGCTTTAAAATATTTTTCATTAGTTTTTGTGCCAATCTAAAGATTCAACACATTTTATGAATAGTGGCTTCTATTCAGTTTTTTTAAAAAAAATGTACAAATTTTGCATATTAGCTGTTTATCTTTTGATTTTCAAAAATTTTCTTCAAAACAGTAAATTCAGTTCTTTCCTTTATTTATTTAGCAAAACTTATGTGTTGCTTAATCAAGATATCTAACAGTTTCCATGAAATTATATAAAAAATGAATTAAAATAGCAATAAAAAAGACTTTAAAAACAGTAGACATAATAAAATTATTAAAATGTCAATAAAACCAGTTTCAAAAACAATTGTAAATAATAAAAATACGTCTGGGTAGACTTGCCTAAAAACAGTTTTTAGCAGACATTGAAAGCAGTACAAAGATGTCACCTCACCAATATTAATTTTCTGGGAGTTCTGGAGAATGGGTGCTGCCGCACTAAAATATTGATTTCTCATAGGTGAATAATGAATATTATGTGGTGTTTGTAAAGTGCTGGTTCCACAGTTAACATCATTAGAGTAAGCTCTTATAACCCCAAATCAAATATCTGTGCCGCTGAATCATCATTACCAAATATGTGTGAGTTAAATACTGGTGTTTTCCCCTAAGTTTAGAAGCTTTTACCTTATAGAAGCTTATGTTTAAGACCTTTAAATAAGTTGCCTTACCCTTGCACCGCTAAAGCCCCTATCATGCTCACAGTTATTGCAGCTGTGTTTTGTGGTCTCTCGGTGTCCCACTCCGCCGGTCATTTAGTTTGTTGATTTAAAAAGTTTTCATCATTATTTTCCTTTTAAAAAGCTCAAGCAGCAAACAGAAGGTTAAAAATATAATAAAACAAAATTACAAGATTACTAAATAAAGCAGATACACACACACGTTAAGTATGATAAGGGGCTAGTTTCCGATCCACCCTAAACCAGCAGGAATCATGAGCAAGCTGAGCGATTCAGGTCAGGAGTTTGAAAAGGTATGGCTTGCAAGGTGGTGGGCAAGGCCTCATTCTTTTAATAAAAGCTGTCTATCATAAATTTAAACTTAAACGGAAAATATTTGGGGCAACCAGGTGTTCTGGGTAGAAGCCTGGCCCCCTCATTTCAGGGATGCTTCTCATGAGACCAAAGGCACACAAACAGCAGGCCCATTTTGGGGTCAGTGCACTAGATACTCACAGTTGTTGGTCATCATGAGATAGCAACTAGGAACAACGAGCACCTTTTAGAAAATAGAGGGGAGATTCATCAATCAGCGGGGTGAAGTGTTTTCTCCCCAGCTTTCTGGTGAATACGTTGTTTAGGAGGATAAACATGAGAGAGACAGCGGTGAGTCAGTTTGCATATTAGGCACCGTAAAACACATTGGCATGGGCATGCATCGCACAGGGATTTGCTGCTAACTCATCAACAGCCAAGAAACCATATATGGCATAGAAAACCCTCCCTTAAGTAATCACCTTATCCTTCACAGCCAAACTCTTCTTCATCTTCCAGTATATAATTCACTGTTGTTTTTGAAGCTATAGAGAAGTTGTTCATGGAGCAGTCTGGTGTGACTCATAGCAGAAAGATGGTGAACACAGCAGTTTAAACTGGATATGATGCATCCCATTGTGTGTATGTTTTTCGCTTCATTCACATGATGACATTCTCATTCAAGTGGCAGCCTGTGCTCCCCCACCCCCAATTTAATTTGGATTTTCTTGATCCACAGACAGTGTAGTAAGGGGGGGAAATGTTACCCAACTGGGGATGTACTGAAACTCTTTCTGTTGGCAGGATTGTTTTGGGTTGTCGTTTTTTTAAAAAATGTTTTTGGCAATGCTTTGCTGGGTACCATCGATCACTGGACCGCCTACGATAGAATATATCTTTATTGTCAGTGTCCCATACAGAACAATGAAATTGAAAAATCTACATAAGAAATTCAAAACCCCCTAAAAACTCTGAAACCCCCATTTTAAAATACAATATACCTCTATAGAGACTCCTTATACTGCGTTTAAAACCAGAATTGCATTTGGTTAGAAACTGTTTCTCAGGCAGCTAGTCCTAGTCTTTATAACCCTGTACCTTCTTCCAAAAGGCAGAAGCTGAAAGAGATCATTCCCGGGGTGCGCACTATCCTGCACTATCTCTGCAGCTTTCTTATGGCACCTGACAGCATAGATTTGATCTAAGGTGGGAAGAGTGCACCCAATTATTCTCTCTGCAGTCTTTACAATCCTGGACAACATTATTTTTTCCCTGGTCGTGCAGCTCCCAAATCACACACACAGACTATAAGTTAATACACTCTCCACAATGGTAAATGCCGTCTGAGAGATTGTTTTTCTGGAGGATTCTCAGAAAATATAACCTCTGCTGTTCTCTCTTCATAAGGTCTTTGCTGTTTTCTCCCCAGGTTAGGCCATCTCTCAACTCCATTCCCAGAAATCGAAACACCGAGACCTGTTCCACACACTGGCTGAATATTCAATTTACATTTCCTAAAGTCCACAATAATCTCTTTTGTTTTCTTTAAAGTAAGGAGTAAGTTGTCTTTCCTGCACCATTCCCCCAACTGCTGATTGGTGCCTGAAAGCACTGAACAATTTGAACCCTAAGAATACAGCAGCAGCAACCTCTAATATTCAAATGCCAAAATACTCCGGTGGGTGGCATACATTTTAAGCTATCATTAATGGAACGTGGTCGCAAAGAAGCATTGTGATTTGGGGGGAATTGATCTGTTATTAAATTCTAAAAACAGAAGGGACTCAAATTTCATGGAAGTCATAATATATATGGGAATAAACCTGGGCTGTTAAAAAGTCATTAAAAGGCACTCAGGACATATTCAGACACACTTTTATTATTTCATATGTTCCTTGACAGAGCACTGCTACATTATTATGCACTGCTAGAAAGACAAGCAGGTTCCTTCTTCTTTTTTTCCTTCCGAGATCTGCTTCTCTTTGCCTTTGCCCTTCAAATGACACATGTCCAGCCTCTAAATCAAATGGTGATGGTCTTTTCCTGTTCTCTGCCCTCTCTTGCCATGCTTCGGACAGTCTGTGTTCTGTGTTCCCCACCACTAGCCTCTCTTGCATATTTATTCTGTCAAGAACATTTTTTAAAAGCAGCTGAAAAATATTCCGGAAAGGGAATTCAGTCAACCAGGGCTTTGCAAATTTGGCCTTTGCTGCATACCTGAAGTACAGGTTTCCCATGAAATGGATATAGGGAGAGATTACATTGCATATAATGCTTTGAGTGTACATTTACACTGCTCAGATTATGTGTGTCTATGCACAGCCATGGAATCCTGAGTCAAAAATTTTCCAAGCTAGGACCTCAGCTCTGGTAGTCCACATTGCAATCAATACCATAAAAATTGTAACTAGGGTAGCAACATTGTAAGTAGTGGCTAGAAAGCTAGGTAGCCTGAGGACATTAAATCTCCAGTCAGCATTAAAACTGACTGGGTGATCTTGGGTTGTCTTTCACTCTAAGTTGTGCTGTGTGGTGGGTGCTTCACAACTAAGTACAGTACTGTGCCCTGAGCTACTCAGATAAGGGGGGGGAGGAAATAAACAAGCTGTAAGCCAGGAATTTGCTGAGAGCCTTTTTTCCCACCTCTGAGCAGCCCATTCACACCTATAAATCAAGAAGGGAGTTCAGCTCCGCTTTAATACCCACCACCTCTGGTTTTAGAAGTTAAACCTTGCTTAGCTTTCTCTCTTTAAGAAACTGATAGTGATAGACAGTGCAGATCTCGATAGGGCACTAGCTTCAGTTTCACTCAGCAAACATGGTGCAGGAGGGAAGGGCAGACCTGGGCAGGTGTTTGCTCTTTCCTTGTGAGAAATTGCTGATAGGGTATTGGGTGCCAGGTTGCCCTTGCACAGCGATATTAGAGCTCCTGCTGAGACAGAATCTCACACTCAGTGGGCCCAGCTCTGAAGCCCACAGGGAAAATATATGGCCACTGGGGGGGGGGGAGTGCAAGCAAACTGCCTGATAGGTCTGTAAATGATTCTGAAAAATCTATTGCCATGGATTGCTCTTTTTAATCCACCTTGCTTTTTAACCAAGTATTGGATCTGATCCGGGCTTACTATCATCCAGGATTCACCAGAACCTTGCCTGGTGTTTCAATACCAAGGCTCACTGGAACACAAAACTAATAATAATGACTAGAATACCACTGAGTTGCACAGCATGCTTTCCCCTTCACCAATGAGCAAGTAGAACCAACCTTCCCACCACTGAAGTTAGGAGTCCTGACTTCTTCACACCGCTCAATAAACAAAGACAACAAAGACTGCCCCAACCCTATAGGTAACACAAATGGCTGCCTAGGGCAGCAGTTTTCCAGGAGCAGTAGACTAACCAGAAAAAATTATTAAGGGGGAAGAGTCATAATTGCATCACATGTAATTTTTCCAGTTTGCAGTTCCCTTTCCCCTTCACAATTTAAGTCTGCTGGGACTTTCCACAGAAAAAACTGTAATGACTGGATAAACTCTTGTAGGGGGAACAAAATTTCTCTCCTCCATGGTTTCCTCAGTTGCAGCTCTTCTCTTTGATCCATTTGTGTAAACAGAGTAGAACCCTTGGAGAGGAAATATTCCTTCTTCTCTAGCATACAAGATGCTTGTGGCTTGGGCGAAGGTGTTCATAACAAAATGGAAAGATGCTAGAGGTTTGTGTTCATATTTTCTATCTGAAACAATCATTTTTAGAACAAATTTAAGGACTGTGCTAATTGGATTATAAATAGCATGGCTTTTTTCCGCCATACACACAGACAGAAAAGACACACCCTTCCTTCAAGTCAAAGCAGTGAAAAAATGAGCAAGATAATTTTCATATTATAATATTTAACATTTTAATGAGAAGACATTTTCATAACTTGCTTCTTTCAAGGTTGGGATTACTGGGCTCTTTTTACCTTTTGTGTAGTCAGAACTAAGGATCTACTCCTAAATATTTTGTGATTCTGTATTTAATTTTTGATTCTCTATTATAACTTCAGTTAACATAGCCCTTCCTTCCTTTGTTCAAAGAACCACAGGAGAGCCAGCTTGTGGTTCTTTGAACATGAAACTTCTCTTTTGCTCTGAACCTTTTTGTTCTTTAGCCTGAACAAGATATCGCTGTAATTAGAAAGCTCTCTTCAGTGTTTTTTAATAGCTTAGCCATTCCAAGATAAACATATCACCTCTCTTGCTTTATAGTTTCCCCTTCTACCATTGTTCCCTTTCAGCTTTCAGCTGTCTCAGGTCAAACGACTGGATAAATTACGCTTTAACCACTATGGCTAGTAGGTGTTGATAGATTTATCCTCTGTGAATATGTTCTAATCCATCTCCCATATCCCAATTATCTTTTTAGCTTTGACAACGTCCCACAGCAACAGGATTCTCCTCCCCTGCAATCTTCTCTTGTTGATGGAGTCTTCCATGCAATTTGACTTTTGCTTTTGGGGTTTTTTGGGGGGGGTTTAAACATTCCATTGGGAGTAAATTTCCAAAAAAAACCAATTCCATCCCCACTTCTCTGTCCTGTTATGCTTAAGGCAGAAACCTAATGCCTAACTCCATGGATATACTTTTGCTTGGGCTTCTAAATATGCACAGCCACAAAGGGTTGATTGCAATTAAGGAGAAAAGAGCCTGGTGAACTGCTTCCATCCAACTCCCAGTGGTGGCCTCCACCTGTCACCACAGCAGCTTCTGAAGGACCATCTTGCCCTGCAGGGAGCAGAGAAGAAGCAGTTGCAACTTCTTCTGAACAGACAGTAATATTTACTGTAAGTGGTTTGTTTGTTTTAAAAAAAAAAATGTTTATTTTAGTAACAATCTAAAGTAAACCTCTTTGTGAGATTCACCCTAAAAGTGGAATATAAATATCTTAAATAAATATGTTTTTTGTTTGTTTGCAAGGAAATTAGATGACATAGGTCATTTAATGAGCATTCATTCTGTTTTGTTTTGGGGGAGGTCTGATGACACATCAAAGCAGGTGTTGCCTCACACTTTCCAATGCGTTTCCTGATCACTTTCCTTATACCAAAAAGTTCGATCTTTGGGGGAAGCAGGTTTGTTGCGCAAGACCTCCCACTCAACTATAATAAGGCAACCTGAATTTGCTGGTATGTGAATGAATTCCACTGGAAAATAGAGTCTGGATTAGTAGTAGTTAGTGTGTTGAACCATGACACGGGAAAATTAATGCTGAGCTGTGAAGCTTGCTGAGTGACTTTCATTGAGTCATTCTCCCCCTGCCTAACCTGCCTCAAAAGGTTGCAGTGAGGATAAAGAAGGGAGTCATGTTTAATACCCTGAGGTCCTTGGAGGAGTGCAGGATAAAAATGTAGTACATAGGAATGCAAACAAACACACACATGGTCAACTGATGATTGAGCATAGTCTCAAGCTATCTATTACCTATGGGAGTTCACTGAGCCAAGTTTCATCTAGTTTAAGCCATGGACTCTGTTTTAAATGCTGGCACTCAGCCCTTGAAGATGTGAAGTAATCAATTAGAAAAGAAAAGCTCTGAATATTGGCATATTTCAAACAGGTCTCAATCCGTCCTGATGCATCTGATTTTAGGGACAAGGACTTTCAAGTTAAGAAGGTGGAATAGCCAAAAAGTCTTCAGCCACAGCACCTCTTTTTTTAGAAATTAATGTCTAGTTGTCGTCTTCATATATCATGATTTGGAGATCAAACAAGATGCCTCTATATAAGGATGTAAAACCTATGTAAGTCAGAGCGATATTTTTTATTTTACTTTAATGTAAGCCACTGAATCACTTTCATTACAAATAATGTTACAGGGCTGCAGATATTTACAGTATTAACCTATATATTTAGTTATCTATCTAGTTATATATTTATTCAATAATATAAATAATGATAATTGGCAGGGGGAAGACTGCTGAAATGGTACCCACTAGAAAGAGCAAGTTTTAAATTTGCTCTAAAACACTTTTTAAAGTGTTGTACGCATATTTTAATAATTGGGGAGGATGAAAATAAACTGTAGTTCAAATAAAGAGTTACTTTAAAAAAACACAACCATTGAACCATTGGGAAAGATAATATTGAAAGAGCTTGAAAGCAGATGTATGTAGTGATAAATCCCTCTGCGAAGTTGCTGTGGGTGCTTTGCTTGTCACCGTCAACCATCGCCACTAAAAATGCCATTCTTATTAAACTTGTTGCTGACAAGAGCTCCAGAGAAATCTTATGGTTTTCTTGGAAGTTATTTCTAATAGTTTATTTGAATTAGAAATGTAATATGAAAACAAGCTCTATGTTGAGCTGTGGAAAGGAAGATTCCCTCTGTATGCCCCAAGGCCAAACTCTTGCTGCTGCTGCTACTATTACTGCTAATGATTATTATGCACCGTCAATTTAAAGGTAAAGGGATCCCTGACCATTAGGTCCAGTCGTGGCCGACTCTGGGGTTGCGGCACTCATCTCGCTTTATTGGCCAAGGGAGCCAGCGTACAGCTTCCGGGTCACGTGGCCAGCATGACTAAGCTGCTTCTGGTGAACCAGAGCAGTGCACGGAAATACTGTTTACCTTCCCGCCGGAGCGGTACCTATTTATCTACTTGCACTTTGACGTGCTTTCGAACTGCTAGGTGGGCAGGAGCAGGGACCGAGGAATGGGGAGCTCACCCCATTGCGGGGATTCAAACCGCCGACCTTCTGATCAGTAAGTCCTAGGCTCTGTGGTTTAACCCACAGCGCCACCCGGGTCCTTCACCGTCAATTTACGAGAAAGAAAAAACAATTATCAGGTCTCTGCCTCAGGGACAAGATATCTTTTTATTGTTGAAGGGACAAAAAAAAGTATAGAAATAAAGACTGAGAGATAAAGGTAGCATGTGTGAAATATATTTGCACTGCCATATACTTTACCAATTCGTGATATTTAAAAGAATATTTATTATATTCCTGCATTACGGTGACCGTTGCAGAGAGAGGGAGTGTTTAAATGACCATTGAATTGAACTGATTTATTATGGTCACAGACCAGAAACATAAAAGACCATTAAACATAACAACCAATTCATTCAGTGGAACTTTGAAATTATTCTGTTTAAATTACAGTTCAGATGCTGTTTGGGGCTGGAGCTCTAAAAGCCCTGTTTTGATCATACTTGTGAGACTGAAAGCACCAATATTCTTAATCTGTTGAAATTTAGAATTTAGAACTTGCATTTAATTTACTTATTTAAAATGACACCACCTGTTACCTAATTTTCATACAATCAAATGTTCCCACTGATATGCTGTTACATATTCAGAGCTTTTATTATTGAACTCAGTTGCAGTTTTTTGAGTAAACATGCATTTGTTTTGGCCACAGAGCGGTATCTGTATAAAACGCTGGAGAAGTCATTTGAACAAATGTAGATTGCAAGAACGTTTGATGAAACATCACTTCTAGGAAGCTCCAAAGGTTTTCCACAGTGTAATCACGATTATCTCTGCCATGCACAGAATGTGAGAACATATATGAACACACTGAAATGCATGATCAATGTGTTCTGCAACACTTACAGAATTATGAGCCATTTGCAAACCATATACACTGGTGAGAAAGCAGTAGGGGGAAAGGCACCACAAAAGCACCATGCAAATATTTTCTACAGGAATAGTCTTTCTTGCAGGAAATTTCAAAGACACATTTGTGTCCACATTTACCCTCCAACTTCAAACATGAATAGCACTGAATTAATCCTGAATTATGTCTATTTAAATGTACTACCAGAGGATGTTATTCTGGGATTGGTGCTGTTCATGCATCTAAGTCTTTTCCAGCATTCAGATGGTTACATCGGCATAAAAATACTAGCTCATAATTCCCTCACCTTTAATTTAATCCAGTTTTACTCTTTCTGCAGAAAAATCTGATAAGCTAAAAGAGGCCCAACTGTTGCTAGTGATATCTGAAGAACATGTCTGAGATATTAAGCCTCTGCAAGCACTCTGAGAATATGCAATTTGTTGAGTTCCACAAAACAATTTACTGCTAGATCTAAAGCCCTGTGCAACTGAAACATTTGCAAGCTCATGCTGGTTTTACCTCATGGACTGGCAGGTATATGTTCCCCTTGTATCCTAGAGCTTACCTTGATCTGGAAGGCACTTCTGAGCTGGTGCTGTAGAAGTCTTTTGTGGAAACACAACAACAGACCATTCTCTTGTTGTTGCTTGTTTCTCGTGTCCTATGGCATCAATCTGCCCAGGTGTCATCGTTTCTGGTGCCGGCTGAGCTGTTTCCTCTCTGGCCCAAGCTGTGTACACTGGGTGGGCAGAGCGTTGCAAAACAGTCAGATTTTTGCTCTGCTCAGCCTGTCAGTTGTGCCTGTGAGAGCTGGCTCATTCTAATCTCTCCCACTGTGAGAAGAAGGCAACATGTGTCACAGGCTCAGACACAAGCCGGGCAGGCTTCCAAAGTTAGGCAGGGGAAGCAAAGGGAGAGCAGGGAGGTGATGGCAACAATTCACGGTGCCAGAACTAACTCCAAGCTCATCACCTGTGTGGGCAATGAGAGACTGGGTATTGCTCAGGCCCAGGACCCTCAGCCCAAAGAGGTGAGCAGCCCAGGTAGAGAGATGAACTTCTGGCAATGGGGATGAAGGTAGACAGCTATGGGGATAAAAATAAAACAGTTTTAGTGATGAAATATTACAAATTAACTTCACACCCAGAGGATATAAGTCTGGGTTTGAATGAATTCACACACATTTACATAGTGATTGTAAAATCATATGGTGGCTTCTACTGTATTTGTAAAAGAGCCACCATAGATCAGATTGAATGGCCAGATCTGATACATCATCTCCTATGCAGTACTTTAACTGGAAGTCTTTCAAACATTCAGTATTAAATGATGTCATTAAATGATAAGTAAACATCAAATAATGAATTCTTGTGCGGATCACTCACTATCTGTGACATTTTCTAGGCTCACCACCATAAGGAGTTGTACATGATCAGTTTCCATTTTTGAGGTCCACGGACAAGGTGCTTATAGCTGTACCTCTTAAACTTACCGGTACTTATTTTTTTAAAAAACAAAAAACTAAAATAAACAAAATAAATAAAAATAAATCTTGGTAGTGGCACCCGCCCTGTGGAATGCCCTCCCATCAGATGGCAAAGAAATAAACAACTATCTGACTTTTAGAAGACATCTGAAGGCAACCCTCTTTAGGGAAGTTTTTAAAGTTTTATTGTGTTTTTAATATTCTGTTGGGAGCCTCCCAGAGTGGCTGGGGAGACCCAGCCAGATGGGCAGGATATAAATTATTATTATTATTATTATTATTATTATTATTATTAAAAATATCAGAGCTGTTTTCAACAATTATGTTTTAAAATCATATGGTAATATCCATATAAAAATGTGAAAATCAGTAATGAGCAAACTATAGCCTGCAAAAACTTGACAGAAAAGAAATGTTTTTGGCAGGCGTTTAAAAGTTGAAACAGAAGGCAGCTGCTGAATCTCTGTTGACAATACTATTCCATTCCGCAATACTGGGCTGATGGCACAAGAGACTCAGTTTCTTGTCATCAAGCGAGTCTCAACAACTCAAGAAACCAACAACAACGTTCCTGCAGATAATCTATGTGATTGAGCTGCGATGTAAGAGTTCAGGCAGCCGAGGTACCCTAGACCTCGTGTAAGTCTTTCAGGGCTTTATGAATTAATGCAAGGACCTTGGATTCACAGTAGATGGGGAGAAAGTACCTATGTTTTAACAATGGTGTCAATGAGCCACTTGCTCATCATGGATAATAAAAGTTAAATGGCGATGCTGATTGGGAAGGGGGCAGTTCTAGGCGTAGTGATGGAGGATTGGGTGACTGCTACTTTGAAATAGGTAGTGGTACAGCTACTTCTTAATATGTTTTTCCTGAATCCTAAGTCACTTAAAAATGACTATCTGGTCACAAATACCCCCTTTGGGGGCAAGGTGTTGTGTAGGTGGTATTTAACTTCTGGCAGCTCCAGGCATTTTTGGAGGAAATTGATTATTTGGAGCCATATATCAGTCTGGGCCAAGCTTTGGGATAGAATTTGCTTTTGTCAGGATAGAGGACCTTTATTCTTGCTGGATTTGTCAGTGGTTTTTGATACCATTGACCATTGTATCCTTCTAGACCAATTCTGTGACATGTGGAATCATGGGCACTGTTTCACAATAGTTCCATTGCTTCCTGAAAGGTTAGTTTCAGAAAGTGGTATTGGGTGACTATACCATGGCCTTCTGACAATTACACCATGCAGCAACTATGCCTCGAGCTCTGGGCTTTACTTAAATATGCAAAAAAAGGGGTAAATATTTGTTTAGAGAAAAGTTATCAAACTAGAGGATGGTGACAAACACATCTCTTTAAATGTGAACCTGCCCCAATCAAATATAAAGGAGTTGAAGACCGATTGGAAGAGCAAAGGAGATTTCAGAGCAGAGGTGAATCCTTCTTGACTGGATTCCAGTATTGGAAGTAAGCCCAGATTGGACATAGTATCTGAGGAATGGGCTGGAATTAGGCAAGCAGTTGGTGGGGGGGGGGTAGAAATCCTCACAAGAATCAATTACCGATGTGATTGGGGCAGATCTGCATTTAAAGAGGCTGACTTGCTATTATATATTTAGTTATTTTGGAAAATGTTGGTCTGACTGTGAAAGTGCCTTATTGAAAATCACATCTACTTCACCCTGTGGTTAGCTAGCCCATCTTAGTTCAATACTCCTTAAACCACATAACGCTTTATCAGAAAACTTATATCCTAGGAAAGAAAGTTGGATTATCTAACAGAAAACCATTCTTATTTGTAAAAGATTATTTTGTCCATATATATGAGCTGCTTCTGAGAAACTCATATTGTGTTACAATGAGAGGACTTTGTTTCCTAGATAGATATAGTAATAAGAGACAACCAGTCTGTATAGTGACAACAGACTGGGAGCAAGCAAATATGCAGTTCAGATCTAATTTCAACCACAGATATGCTCTTTATCTGTGTGGTGGGGCTACTCTGAAAGCACATTGTCCTTTTTTAGTCAAGCAAACATTTTTTTTCTCCAGGCCTGATCTTAGAGGGAGCAGAATGTTCTGTGAAACTGCAGCAGAAGTTGGCAACGCACAACACTGATTGACTGGCACCTATGGAACTCCTAATTCATGACATACAGCTATGGGTGTGCAATACACTAGATATTCCTGCATGTCTAACTACTTACACCTGAAGATTCTCTATGTGTCAGGAGTGGGTAGCTAAACTGCCACCTTCCAGATGTTGTTGGACTCCAGTTCCTGTCAGCCCTAGCCAGCATAGTCAGGGATAATGGAAGTTGTGCTCTAGCAACATCTATAAGTGTTCTTGAAAGACAGCATACTTAATGTTACTGATATTTCTCAGCAATAGATATAAGGGAGTGAGCAATGAGTTCACAGTGAGCAATGGTAAGGCCCAAATCACTGGTCTACGTTAACTGGCAGCATTAAAACAAGTCCCAGAACCCTTAGTAATATGCAGTTTATTTGGCAGACAAATTAGCATTGAGAGTGCTCCCTTGAGATAGAAAATGGAAAACCACTGTGATACAACACTGAATATTAATACTATCAAATTTTAAATACCTGTGCATGTCATCTATCAAATTATCACTCATCAGATATCAGATACTGAAATCAATATGTGCCAAATATAGATAACAAATATCAGGAAAATATTCAACATACAGTATATTTGATTACAGAGAATATTTGACATCAAAATACACAAAAGAGAATTGTCAGGAACAAGTACTGTATGTTTCAGTCCAGAAATGGGAACTGGCAGTGATTACTTGGTAATGAGGGGAAAGTAGTTACATATGCCAAGGCACTCTCTTATTTACCATTTACATGTCCCATAACTGGTGCAATGACTTTGACTTTCCCCACTGGGGAAAGCATTGGCTGGATCCGAACCAGAGTCCAAAGAAAGAAAACCAAATGTTCTCCAAATAAATAGCTAATGAACCTGGCGTTTGCCCAGCATAATCCAAGCAGAGGCAAGGAGTGAAAGCAAAGGTCAGGATGTGGTGTCTGAGTTAACTCTGCAAAAATGATGGGGCTAAGAGCCAACCCCCTAGTGCGACCTATTTTGTGGCCCCTTGAGATATTTGCGGTGAGAGGGGATCATCCCATAAACCCGCCTTGTAACATTAGGCCAACCCATCCCAGCAGCTGCCTCAACTATTTACAATGGCTGGCTGAGGTCCTGCTCATCTGCAGCTTTGGGACATGCCCTACTTTACAAGGTAGTCTAGCTGCTTCTCCCTTTTACAAGCAAAAATAAGAAAACTGTTTGCACCAAGAATTAGAAGCCTTAAATTTTTTTGCAATAAAACAAAGACATCAGTTTAACCTTCTGGAAAATGTGTGCCAAGTTCCTGCCTATTGCTGACTTCTAGTTTTCTTTCTAATTACCGGTATGTTGTTAAAGAGACCAGGTTCATGTGCTCAGGTTTGTATGTATAGCTAATCATTTTCATTGTAAACAAAGCCAGCAACAGAGAATTAGAAATTAAAACCTATTCTGCATGCTTAGATTCAAGATAGGGAATTTGAGTTTGGAGAGAAGATGCAGCCTCTGACCTAGATGGAGATGTGATGTTTGTAGTTACTTGTAGGCAAGAAAGGAGAGAGTCCTATCATGGCCCCTTAAAATCTGACTGATTTATGGGATTTAGTAGGTAATGCTTGTTTCATCAGATGCATCTGATTCATAAATATGATGAAGGAGAACACTTTGTCCATGCTCATTTTTCAATATTACTTAACATGTTCTAAGGTACGCCATGTAATTCAAAACAAGTGCTAAATCTGGGCCTTGATGAGTCCAACCTCATCAAGTAGGTCAAAAAAGGGTGCCTATTCTGACAGATTTTACAGTGTCATTGCAAATTCCATGGTTTCACATTTCAGTTGCTTTCATCGTCATCATTATTTTTATGGTTAAAAGATGTATATAAACCCTTCCCAAAGGCTGGCCCAGGACCTGCTGTTGTACCTTTAACAGGAATTTGACATGCAGATGTTAGCGGGTAAATGCTGATTTCCGTGCTGTGAAAAGTTTCATCTGATTATTCCTGCACACTTAACAGCTATAAAACACAAAAGGGTAGGCTATCATCTTCCACTAGGCACAATCTCCGTGCTGCCTCTGAATACTAGTCACTGGTGAACAACGGTAGGAGATGGCTGTTACCCTCATGTTCTGCATGTGGTCTTCCCAAAGGCATCTGTGGGAAAGAGAATGCTGAACTAAAGTTCCATCTAGTCCAGCATCCTGTTTTCACAGTGGTCAACCAGCTGCCACTTAAATAGCAATTGTAATTAAATTACTATTAATTTAACAGAACATTCAAATAGTGATCAAATAGCACAGGTTATAAGTCTGTTATGTTATGACACGCTGATCTCTGTGGTGAGACACAATTGCCTGAGGGCCTCAGAGCTGAAGGGACTATGGTTATGCCAATGGTCAGGGAACAACAGGTTACTGGGAGGCTGCACTCTTTGCCTCCTGGAAGAACATAAATGTAAAAGGGGACCATCCTAGCTCCATCCATCGTCCAGAGAAGGAGCAGCTGCAAAGGACTTGCTTCTGTCCTCTCTACCAGAAAGTGACACTTGGGGGGGGAATTGCTTGCTGCTCTCGGACTTCAAGAGGCAAGGCGAAAGAACACACTGGACCCAACCATCGTCCAAAGGAAAAAGAGCCACTAACTTTAATTAGAGGCAAAACACTGGCAAGGGAAGATGAGCCTGGCCCAAACTAGATATAAATGCTTTTAGCCCTGTGCTTTATTCTGGCCTTGAGGGACTGATTTCTCTTCTCTGACTTTTCTTTCCACTCCCTTCCCTTGTGTGTCTTTCTAGTTTGCAAGCCTAGTAGCAGCACCTCTCTCTTTATTGCTTTGGGAGACAATAACTGTCTGAAAAGTAAGGTGAAAGTAATTAAAGGGTTTTTGAAATGGATTCCCAGAGAGACCAAATGCCATGTTACACTGCTATTATCTACCTTTCCATGGCGACAGCATGCAATCACCACTTTTCTCATAGGGGAAATGTTCCAGTCTCCAAGGAGCATGCCACAGCTGTTGCTGCCGCCATGGTGTCAGCTGCAAGCAATGCATCCTTAGAGGCCAGAACTGCTGCCCCTATGGATCCTGTGCTGTCTGAGACAGATGCCTCCTGGGTGAGCTAAGCCTTGCTGGCACATGTGTCTCAAGTTGCCTATAGAAAACTCATTGTGTCCTTTGCACACTGAAGGAACACTCAAGTTTTTACGGTCATGAAGCTATTTTCTGTATATTTGTTTCTCAGCTCTGCCCAATGAGCACACATCTGTTCAGATGTTTTTGTTGTATCTTTTGTATAATTAAACTTAAATCAAACAAACAAAAAACCCAACAGTTTATCTACTTGGTGCCTTGAGTATCCTCTTCTTTGCTTTTGGTATTTTCCTGCCAATTTTATACTTCAGTTTTCTGTTTATAAGCTGTCTGAATTCCCTCAGTTCCCTTCACTGTAGTGTACAAACTGTCTATCATTAGCATTTCTGTGCTCATTTAGAGTTTCATATTTTTCCTCCATCTATTTTAGAAATCCTCCCATTTTATTTTCCCCCTCACACCTCTTTATGGCATTCCTTTGGTCTGTTATTAATAACTTGAGGGTTGTTTCCCCTTTGTTTTATGTTCCTGCCTTTTATTGGTAGGGTGGGTGGGTATGCATTGAAATAGATGTGGTTATACTTTTCAGGAATACTTACATGATTTTTTTCTCCTCATGCCTCATTTTGTTTCCTTTCTGTTTCCTTTTACTTCCTTCTGTTTCCTTTCACTATATTATATGAACCATCGACAACTGCTCATATTTTTCTATGCTTGGCAAATTACTTTTATTTTGAAAACCATTCATAAATATGTTCCCCACAAATAAATGCCCCACTCCCAAATCTTTATGCTAGTTTTGATCAGAATATCATCAGTGTCTGTTAACTAGACTTGAACTGAGCACTTTTTGTCCTTTTCTATCCCTGGGTTTGTTTTATTTATATTTTATTTAACAAAATGTGTAGACAGCTTAATAAAAAAAGAAAAACAATCTAAACCGCTAATGCAAAACAGTATGAAATGCATATAAAATCAACAAAGTCTAAAAACAAATATAAATAATGAAATTGTTTTTTATGATGTTACTGTGTAATAGTGAACTATGTGAACACCTTTCCATGTTTTTTTTAAAAATACCCCCATGGGGTGGGGGGTAGGGGGTGGTAAAAAAAATACCTGAGGTGCCAGTACTCATATATTGATAAAAATGCTGTGGGTACTGCCACAAAATGGTTGCCATGGTACTGTGAGTAGAGTACCAAAATATCCTGCTGCTCCCTTTTCCTGAAATTATTGTGTGATTTTTCTCAATTATTAATTATTAATTTTCTTCAGTTTATACTCTACTATCAATACTTTCCCCTTTCACATATTTTTTATTTATGCAGTTGCATAAATTTATTTATTTTTATCCAATCTGGTTTTCTGCAATTTCTCTCCCAACTTTTTTTTTTTTAATCCAGTCTGGTTTTCTACAATTTCTCTCCCAACTTTAAACAATTACTACTCTCAAAATACTCCCCAGATGTAGTTTTCAAAGTGCCAGTGCCTAGTTCTCTTATTTTTCTTCTTTCCTGAAATGTACAATGGTTTCAACTATTTTCCAAATTCTGTCTCTCATTAGTCATTCTTCCTTGTGCAGTTACTTTCTGAAATTATGTTTTCCTCGTGTTAGAAACTGGATGGAAGTTCAGTGTGTAACACTCTTTCTCTCATAAAATCTACAATGACTCTGAAGAGGTAGTTGCAGTTTTTCAGTTCAACTGTTGTTTATTTCAACTGTCACCAACTGCCAGTTCCTCCCCTTTCATAACTGTCAAGGCTTTTTAGTGTTTCTAGAATTTGTTTCCTATAGGAGAGTTCCCACCCCTCATCACTCTTTTGAAACTTTTGTCCCCTTTTGTCTTTGTCATTTTCTTTTTTTAACAAAGCACGGGACCACTAAGTTTGCCGTTTATAGGGATGATGATTACTATCCCGAATGGCTCAGGCACCATATGAAAGTTAAAACAAAGAAGCAAATTGTTTCCACAAGTTTCAAATCCAGTAAAATGCCTCAAAAGAATAGACACAATATGGTTCTGTTGTTTCACATTAATTAAACAACACCAAAAAATCCTACCCTCGATCCAGATTGTACAAACAAAAGAACAGCACAGAAGAGAGAAACATACCTTTCTCTACTTTATAGGGGGCAGCTATTATTATTAATTAATTAATTAACCCTATAAAATTTTCTTGGTAACGAACAGGAAGCATTTTTTAAATGCAATACTGAGCCTAAGGTTGCAACCCTTTTATTTTATGACCAGGTTTAGCTTTCCCTGACATTCTTCTTAATGGAAAAGAAAAGTTTTGATTTTTGCATGTCATTCAGTGGCTAATCCACATCATTTACATAAAAGGTTTTTTTAATACTGCCTTTCCATTGTCAGGGCAGTTCATAAAGTAGTACTGAAATACAGTAAGAAATAAAGTAGAATTTCAAGTAATTTCAAGTGCTTCTCTAAGGATTTTCAGGGTCTGCCTGTCCCTCAGCCTGCTACATAAAATGATTCACCACGACCTACCAGAATTCCTGAACCTTTGAGGGCAACACTTCTGTCTGCGTAAATATGTGTACTTTTAGAAGGAAGGTTGGGTACGAATCAATAGAATTAAATAAATGTATGCTTTGCCAAAATTCTAGGAAAAACAGCAGGACATCTATACATTACTTTTTCTAATGGTCTTTCCTGAATTCTGTGGAGGAATTGTAACTTGTATTGCCTTTCTTACCAACTTGAATACTTGATTGACTGTATATATTTATATATCAATCATTCATCTCCTCCCAATAAATATCAGAACTTTAAGAACACATGAAGAGTCCGGGATTGTTTTCACAGTGGCAACCAGATGCCTATGGGAAGTGTGCAAGTAGCTTATGAGAGCAACATCACTCTCCCACTCCTTATCCCCAGCAACTGATATTCAGAGCATACGGCTTCTAATCCTGGAGGTAATATAGCTGTTAAAACTAGGAGCCAGTGATCATTTTATCCTCTGTGACTTTGCCTATTTGCTCTCCAAAGCTCCTTTTATAGACCTGTTTGTGGTGACAATCTCTGTCTTCTGGCAAATCTTCAAGCAGTCCTCTCACAGTCAGCGACTACTTTTTCCACGTGTCTTCATTTGCGCAGTTGTATCTCATTTTATTTGTTCTTCAAAGTCCACTTTTTAAAATCCATTTTTTCCTTTCCCCTTCAATTCAGGTGCTTCCATAGTTGTCCTCCATTCCTCCATCTTACCTTTTTTTTTAAAAAAAAAAAACCTCCTCAAACTTGCTTCCAATCTTTCAAACAGCAGAAGGTTTAAAACTCTTGTGGCTACCGCTTTTCCAATGCCCTTCACTAGGCAACAACTGCCATCTCCAGGGAAACTAGATCAATAGAGGCGAAAGGGAATCTCAGGGTTTATGGGCAGATGACAGACCTCTTTCCCTGCAATGTTTTGCATTCCATTTCATCACTATTTGATTTACATTGTAGGCAAGGCATTTCAAGAGAGCAAGGTATTCAAATCAAATGTCATCATTCGCCAATGATGAGATGGTTATGAGCTAATCACTTAACGCATGCCATCATTTCGGTCTAGTAAAAATCCTTGAACAGTTCTCTTTGTGCTTTTTAAAATTCCACAGCTGCTGAAAGACTTTCTTAGTACGCAACTGCTTGGCTTATGCATCTGGAACCAAGCTTAAGCACTCCTTTTCATGGTTACTTAAAAATTGGAACAGCTGGGGAGGGAAGCTTTGGGGGGGGGGCTTTAAGCTTTGAAGCAAGAATTACAAAAATAGTCAGGCATTAGCACCACAGCAATGAGCCACAGTGATTTCAAATGGTCATTTTAAAATAGTGATAATGCTTGAAAAACACTGACACTGAATACATGGCTTTTGTATTTATACAGTAAATAAAGCAGGTTTATGCCATTAAATCCAAACACTCTATTTTTAAAGTAATTGCATAGCCTGTGCTTTACAGTTCACCTCATTCTAGTCTTTATGTGGATAGGGGTTTTGCTCACATGATTAATTGCTGAAACCTGTTTACAAGAAGAGGTCAGTGGTTTGGATCCTATGCACATTTATAGAACTGAACTGAAAATGTCGATTGAAGTCTATATAGGATTTAAGGCATGACTAATGCATCCCATTGCTTTCAGTGGGACCTAAATGCAACTAAGGGCTTATCCACACTTACCTTTGCTCTGCTCTTTCCAGGTACCATCTGCGCTTTAAAACTCCATTTTCCAAGTGACCCCCACTTGTTTTACTCTGGAGCCTTCCCTATGAAAACCCTCTCCTTCAAGCTTAATTGGAACAAATGGCAATCCTTTGAAAACTCAAATCGACAACTGTGACAATTGAGCACCAAAGAGCAGTTTTCACAGTGAAAGCTCTGGGGCAAAAAGAAAAGAAGGAAGGCGCTTGAAAGTGGAGCTTTTAAGCACAGATAAGTGTGGATAAGCCCTTTGTCTGGATCCAACTCAACATCCATAAGAGAGGGATGTGGAAGTATGTGCTTGTGTCATAAGATCCATCCTTTTTCACAGTAAAGGTCAGCAGAATAAAGTCAGGGCTGTTTTGCAGGAATGCATCATCCTGTTGTAAAGCACATTTGTATGTACCTTGTGCATTCTTTTGCATGTTTTCTGCCTACAGGATAATGAAATGAGTTATGCTTCCCATTTCATGTATTTGATGTAATGATAGCAAACAGATACAGGAAATCTTGGAATGCATTAAGTGATTTTCTTCCATGCAAGTTCCATGTTGAATCTTATACCACTTGCTTTGAAAGCAGGAAGCACAGCTCATGGTTCCTGTCCCCCTTTTAGCAGGTAAATTAAGTAGATATTGTTCTACATAAATGCTCCCTTGTTCTTTGTCCCATGTAAAAGGCACTACCATTGGCAAATTCTGGGCTCTGTCTAGGGATCATGGGTTTGTGCCTTAAGAAGAGCAACTCCTGGAGGGGACTGGGTGTTGCGGCTGGAACAGTTAATCTGCATTCAGAACGGGCTATGTTGAGATAATGACTGTTATGTTTATGTAACTGTTTCCTTCAGTGCTAGGTGTGACTGGCAAAGGGACTGAGGTGCCATGCATAGATTCCACCCACACACCCATGGCTGTGATGAGAGGACCCAGGTGAACTGTTAGGAATCTACAAGTGTGCGAACACACCCACATACATTTAAATCTACTAGTCGCTTCAAAGTTCAGAAGAAAATGTTCTTTGTTTGGAAGTGAGAAAATGAAGCTGCCAGCCAAGGCTGAGAGCCTACATAGCCACCTCCCAGTTGCATGTCTAATCAATGGTGACTGGAGGAGTACAGCCTTTAGAGTTGTGCAGAAGAGAGGATTTCAGCAGGTGCAGATTTTTTCACACCTGTACACCTGGGCAAAATATGCAGTTCCTAAATGATAATCAAGCTCCTTGTTCACCTTTGCTTCTGGTCATCCATGCACTGATGGATCCCCATGCTAACCCATCAACTCCTGTTCACATCTGGACTTGTCAGGAATGGAAATTTCCTGGGGTCTATTTCTGGAGGCCATGCTCTGTCAACAGCTCTTTGGCAGCACACGGAGTTTGTGTCCTGCCAGGAGAGTATTATTGTATTGAGCTGAGTTGTTTAATGTCAAAAAGAGGAGGCACCTAGTTTTTACGGGCAAAGCACCCCAACAACAGACATTGATAGTTCCACTGAGACCCACCCCCAGAGGGCAGAGAGGGCGGTAAGGTGGATAGACTGTAGTGTGGCTTATTTTGGTAGCCAGATGGAAAGGAGGGAAGGATTTCTGTCCCTTTCACAGAAGTGGGGAAAGGGGAATTTGGCCATGCCAGGACTAAGAAAAGCTGCACAATATGAAAATTTCACTTCTACATAGCTGCTTTTCATTTAATCACTGTATCTTGGAAAAGCGTGGGATGCAAAAGTAATAAATATATAAATTTGGCTTTTGCACAAGACTGGATATAAAGACAATACAGAGACCACAGGTTTATCAAATTAAGTGGACAGTTGCTTTTTTAAAAAAAGTCATATACAGTGAAAGTCAAACAGTCACACGTTGCTTGAAAGAGAAAAATTCTCTTTTGAAAACTGGATTGGTAAAAAGAAAGTTGAAAGGGAAAGTATACAGGGTCAGACCTCCCCAGAATTCTTGGTCATTCTTCAAAACCACAATAAACCGAAGTTCAGCCAGAATGTAGCACCAAGGCCAAGAGGACGTCAGCTTGGTTAACAAGCAAAATCAAAGAAGGTATTAGAGGAAAGAAATAATAGAACCATAAAATTCTAGAGTTGGAAGGGATCCCAAGATTCATTTGGTCCAACAACTTCCCTACAAGGAAATATTACATATTTGGGACTCTTTGGTTTAGAAAAAAGGTGAATGGGGGTGGCGGAGCATGATAGAAGAGTATAAAATTATGCCTTGTGTGAAGGAAGTGGATAGAAGGGGGATTTTCCTCCCTTTCTCGTGATACTAGAACGTGATGTCATCCAGTGAAGCTGAATGTTACAAGATCCAGGAAAGGCAAAAGAAGTACTTCTTCACAGAGTGCATAGTTAAACTATGAAATCTTCTATACAATTCAGTAATGGTATAGACAAATTCATGAAGGATAAGGCTATGAGTAACTACTAGCCATGATGGCTGTGCACAACATCTAGTATCAGGCACTATGTCTCTGAATGCCACAGCACAAGCTGGGGAGCACAAGCAAGGATAGTGCTCTTGCACTCATGTACTACTTGTAGGCTTATCATGGAAGAAGAAGAGGAGGAGTTTGGATTTGATATCCCACTTTATCACTACCCAAAGGAGTCTCAAAGCGGCTAACATTCTCCTTTCCCATCCTCCCCCACAACAAACACTCTGTGAGGTGAGTGGGGCTGAGAGACTTCAAAGAAGTGTGACTGGCCCAAGGTCACCCAGCAGCTGCATGTGGAGGAGCGGAGAAGCGAACCCGGTTCCCCAGATTACGAGTCCACTGCTCTTAACCACTACATCACACTGGCTCTCACTGGGTCATAGGTTGGTCACTAAAAACAGAATACTGGACAGATGGGTCTTTCATCTAATCCAGCAGGGTCCTTCATATATTCTTACGTTCCTTTTGAAGAACTTTTGTTGGAAACCAAGACTCCTGGCTCCTCGCTGTAGCTAAAATGAATATACAGTATATTGGGGTCAGTGGGAAGAGCCATGAGCTGGGAATTCTGATTCCTAACTTCTATAGCAACATCTTTTGAGTTGTGTGAATATGTTTTAGAACTGCAGGAAAGGCACAAAGCTTTAAATCAGCCCATCTGACATTTCAACTTTGAGCATCTACTGATTAGAGTTTGGAACAGAAGTCAGACCAGATGTTACCCAGATGTTGCATGACATGTAGTGGTCAGAAGCAGTGCCTGATTTTTTGGGGGGGTGGGAGGAGGAAGGCCAAATATAGTATGTCCATCTGAAAGTCTATTGTGTAACCTGCCCCAGTTCATTTATAGAGGTGGTTAAGCCATGGCTCACCAGTTCTTGAGGCTCAGAAAGGTACATGATTGAAGGCACTCTTCTCTTCTAACCATCACTCTAGCACTTAGAAATGGACTTGAAATCTTTTGACCTATACTCTAAGCATGCAAGTGGACACATGGAATGCTTTGTCTCTCATGCCTGGACCTGTTCTGGAGGCATCTTCCTCCAATCTGTCCTCTAACCATCAATCTCATCCCAGTGAGTAAACAAATTAAGCAGGCAGGCAAAGAGAGGCGGCTGCTCGGAAGTCTTTGCGGGTAGATGGCTGCATGCCTGACCTTTCCCTCCGCCAAGCCCAGGTGCTGCTAATGTGGTGTCAAGTATTAATTACCTTCCAAATGAGGCCAGGAGGGTCAGGCTATCTCCCTGCAGCTGGTTCCTCCCAGAGTGAGAGGGAAGCTGAGCAGAAAGGACAGAGGAGAACCCTTCTGGAGGGCAGAATTTGCAGTTTGAGATGTAGATTGATTTGTTGGTATAATGTGTTAAAGAGGCAATAAACTCCATAAAGCTTACTATTAGACAGTGTTATCCCAATAGGCATTCCATATGTGCCATTTGTCATGCGTATTCCTGTCTTGTTAAGAGTGTAACCATAACCAGGGGTCATAGAATCATAGAATTGTAGAGCTGGAAGGGATCCCGAGGGTCATCAAGTCCAGCCTCCTGCAATGCAGGAATCTCAACTCAAGCATCCATGACAGATAGCCATTCAAGTTCTGCTTAAAAACCTCCAAGGAAGGAGAGTCCACCACCTCTCATGGGAGTCTGTTCCACTGTCAAATAGCTCTTACTGTCAGAATGTTCTTCTTGATGTTTAGTCGGAATCTCCTTTCTTGTAACTTGAAGCCTTTAGTTCGAGCCCTAGCTTCTGGTGCAGGAGAAAACAAGCTTGCTCCATCCTCCATGTGACAGCCCTTAGGTCAGGGCAGCCCTTGGCAACATTTGACCTTGACAGAGCCTAGTCCCTCCTTCCCAAATCCTGGTGCCTTGCTTATCCAGCTTTGGGAAGACAGCATGAGGGTGGCAGGGGTGTGTGTCAAATTTTGACCTTGCTGCCCCCTCCTGAGCAAAGTTATAGTGTGCAGCTCATGGGTACCGTTTCAAAGTACTTTTGTGGCCTATTTGGTACGAATAGTTGTACTGCCCTGCTTTAGATATTTGAAGCTGTCTATCAGATCTCCTCTCAGGACTCATCTACACCACTGCAAATACCTTTTGAATGTGTTGTAAAGTGCAATATACAAATGTGACCCTAGATGGTGACAGTGAACTATGCAAAACTCAAATGTATTTTTCAAAACTTTTTTAAAAAAGTATTTTCACGGGGGTTTTCTATGTGTGTAGATTCCATCTCAGTCTCCTCTAGACTCTACATGAGTCCTAGAATGTGTTTTCACTGCTGTGGCTCAACCTTGAAATATATATTAATATAAATAAAGGAGGCTTCTGGAGCATGTGTAGAGTGTGCATGTGCTAGCATGCAAGGAAAACCTGGCTACAAATTGCAGGAATGTAGGTCATTTCCTGCGACCTTTCAGCATGCAGAAGATGTGGCATCAATAGCTATGGAGCAGTGGTGGTGCAAGAGGAAAAATGATGGGGGCACAGGCAGGGCCAAGTTGCAAGGCCCACCCTAAACATATTCTCTGAAGTAAGTTCTATTGGTTTAAGCTGAGTCTTCAATAAGAATGCTTAGGTCTGCACCTTTAATTTAATCTATTATTAATGTATTAATTGCATGTGGAAAATGCTTTTCCTTCAAGTAACCATAGGTATTCGGTAGTGGTGGGGAGGTGAGCTACTTGTTGGGGGTTGCTGCCCTTACCTCCCCTTCGTGTTGCCTTGGCCAGTGGGGAACCTGTATGGCTCATGAAATCCTGCTGATCATGTGAGATTCCTCTCTGGGCTTCTTCTTTTCTAAAAAAAACCTTGCCTTGTTAGATTAGAAATAAAGCCAGTAACCCTGTAAGTGTATACGCAGTGCTCTTTCTGGTAATAAATAAATAAACAAATTAGGTCCCGCTATTCATATATTGGTAAAAGCATTGTGGGTTCCAGTGCAAAATGGCTGCCATGGACAGAGAAAATAGAGGTGTTGCCAATCGGTGTCGGTGAGAACTATCACAAAAAAGACCTAGGTGCACATAAATAAGAAATAAAGAACAAATCTAATATTTAAAAATAGATTCAACCGTAAAACTAGTAGGAACATGTGCAGCAATAAAATATCAAACCGCATGCAATAATCAGCCTAAAAAAAAACCCAACACGAGGAGCATCTTCAGTGACTCACTCAAACGGCCTGGCACTGGCAAGTCTCCTTTTTTATGCAAGAGGCTTGCAGTGTTGTGACAACTACAGAGTTAAAAACAAAGCAACCTGGGCATCAGGGCGGGTCCAAGACATTTTGCTGCCTGAGGTGGAACAGCAAATGGCACCCATCTCTGGTCAAGTCAAGAGCCATAGTGTCCTAAACTGGCACCTGAGGCAGAAAATTCCACAAATGCCTGTCCCTGGGAATATAATAATAGCAATAATAAATTAAAATGTAACAATTTTCTGCCCTTCTATCAGAGGTGTTTTTAGGGTAGAGTGACTGGTTTGGCTGCAGGGGGTGCCACAACAATCTTGTAGAATGGAGTGTGAGAGCCCAAAGTCTGCCTTCTCTTCCATTATGCTCAAAGTCAGCTTCCTGAGACGAGCATCTCACTCAACCTAACAGCAGGGCTGATACAGGTAGGCATTCTAACATAACATTGTACCCAAAAGAGACAGATGAGTTTACTCTGCAGTCCCGACTCCTGTTTCCAGTGATAATTTAAACAATACATGAAGTGAATTCAGCCGGGCATTTTAGCACATGTTTTGCATGACAACCTAGGTGTTTGCATGCCTAGCTGTCAATACACTTTGCTAATGGAGGCAGAACGAGAAATGGATCCCCCAGTGCAATGCAAGCTATACAGTGGTACCTCGGGTTAAGTACTTAATTCGTTCCGGAGGTCCGTACTTAACCTGAAACTGTTCTTAACCTGAAGCACCACTTTAGCTAATGGGGCCTCCTGCTGCTGCCGCGCCGCCGGAGCACAATTTCTGTTCTCATCCTGAAGCAAAGTTCTTAACCTGAAGCACTATTTCTGGGTTAGCAGGGTCTGTAACCGGAAGCGTATGTAACCTGAGGTACCACTGTATAGCACCCAAGATCAGTCAGGTTCATTTAGGACCTGAGGCAGAAGAAACCATTACATATTGATAAAGTGGAGCTGGTTGTAAGGGGGAGATGGATTGCAAAAGTTTTTAACAGAGTATTGCTGCTTTGGTTGAATAGTCATTGTGTTTATCCACTATACATTTGAGGTTTGCAAAGGAAACCAAGACTTTAACTTTTACATTTCCTGATGTTTCAGATCTACTGGTTTACTTCTTTTTTTATTTAAACCCATGTTAACTAAGAATAATAGTTTATGCATATGATGACATGAATGACAACTTTTCCAACAATCTCACAAGATCTTTTTGCGTTGCTATAAATGCCTACAGACCTGCCCCCCCATAATTTAAATACCAACATCATTGATTTATTAATCACCTTCTAAAGAAGCATCTCAAGGCAAGCCACACAGAAGATAATTAAAACAGTTAAAAACTCAAAATACAGCAAAAAAATAAAATAAAGCAAGTCTAAAACCATAACAGAGTAGACACATGTGGCAAAGATCCATTTATCCAACTAAATGTGGGTTAGCTTCCTCATGAGTTGCGCTAGATGATCCTCAGGGTCCCTTCCAACTCTACAATTATATGAATCAATGAACTACCCAATGCCAGGCTGGCCTCATGAGGAAGCTAGCTGGTATTTTTCCCAGCCCTTGCTAAATTCATGAATTTGTGTTTGCTCAAATCCTAACACTTCACTAAATGTAAAAATTATGCGTGGCCTGCTCCCCACCACAAATTCATATTGATATATATCCCTCCCCTGATAATAAGATACATGAGTATGCAAGGCAAATGTTGCCATTTCCTAGGGATGTCCAGATTTCTAATCCTTTGGTTGGGGCCTGAATTCCTGTAGTCAATCAATTGTTGCTCTTAATCCCTAGCAGAGTAGCAAATGACTAATTAGCTGTATGCCCAATCTGTCAGTTTTGCTGGCTTTCTATTCTCACCAGGGCCTGCAAAGAGGCATTCTTTGCCTTGTACGGCCAAGGTTTCCTGTGTGGGTACCACTGAGGCCCCTGTTGGGTACCGCGGAACGCATCCCTGTCCCATTGCAGAGGAGATAGCGACATTCTTCCCAGTGACGTCTCCAGGAGCTGTGAGAAGGAATGAAACGGCCAAGGGGCAGCACAGAGCAAAGAGGGTGGAGGGGAAAGAGGTATAAATAGATGTGTTGGGCTGTAAATAGTCCCCCTCTTGAAGGGAGAGGGGAACGGTTAATCATTAATATTATCTACACATAGTAAATTCCTGCACTCTGCTAGGATGGTCAAAACAGCCCAAAATTGCAGTTGCTTGCAAAAGTCTAAATCAGACAGGTCAGGAGGTCGTTTTCTGCCTAACCAGCTACTTGAAACTGCTGATGCTAGCTACAGGTCAGAAGGTCGCTTCCTGCCTAGCCAGAAAACTGCTGTTAACCGAGAAAACCACTAGCAAGATGTTTCCTATTTTACTTCTGCTTAGTAATGCAAGAATAAGAAGAGATACGAAGGGAATGCTTAGCTAGCAAAAGAAGACACGTGTACAAGGAGGTGGGAGGGAGTGCTTGGCTTAGCAGAAAGACAGGAATGTTTAGCAAGCAATAAAATGTATTAAGCAAGCAATATTTGCTAGCCGATTGGGGAAGTCTGGGGGTATAAGAAAGTCTGCTGAAGTGTCTTGCTTTACAGCCAGTATTTCTAGGAACTAACTAGCAGGCTGTCTCTGAGTACAGACCTTGACTCTGTGCTCAGATCTCAATAAACTCTTTTTCTCCAAAGAAGATTTTGCTTTCCTGGTACTTTTGTTCCCTCCGAGGTCCAGGGGATGGCGTGGCTAATGGATCCCTAGGTAAAAAAGGCTTCATTTCTTTGGGGGCTCGTGCCGGGATCAGCCCCCTCCCCAAATACGGACCGGAGGGCCAGGCTCAACCAAGGTGAACAGCTCCAATCGGCGTTCGCATTTCCGGTGCACACCCTGCCAGTTTGTAGGGGGAGATTGCCACACCGTCCTGGAGCGGAGACATCTAGTTGAGGGAGAACAAGAGGACAGAACGGCGCCGAGGGGACAGGTCCGCAGCGGAGAAAGGTAAGCCCGAAGGAAAGGGCTAGGGGCCCGAGGGAAAGGGCTAGGGGCCCGAGGGAAAGGGCCAGAGGCCTGATCAGCCTCACCTGGTAGTTGGCAGTAGAGTGCCCGGCAGTAAGAATGCCACCAGGAAAGGAATTGGTAAAGGTTTGGGAAAGGGAATGGGGCAGAGGGAATTGAGTGTTTTGTTGACATGTTGTGTGTCAGATACTCCAGTGGATGAATTGTTGAATGAGGGCCAAGGCTTAGTGTCCCCTTGGCCGAGCGATTGTAGGGTTGTGCATTTTCTGACAAACTGTAGCATGTGACATGTTGAAATTAAGTTATTTTGGTGTGTTTTGTGTATTGCATGCTGAAGTTATTTTGGTGTGTTTAGTGTGTTGAAATTATATTGGTGTGTTTTGTATGTTGTATGTTGCATGTCAAGATACTCCAGTGACTGAATTGTCAAGTGTGGGCCAGGGCTTAGTGTCCCCTTGGCCGAGCAATTGTAGGTCTGTTGTGTGTGAAGTGTGAGAGAATTTTTACTGTGAATAGTAGCGAAGGATCTGGAAGAAATGGGTTCTGGCCAAAGTAAAAGTACCCCTTTGAAATGCTTTTGGGGATTCAAGCTAATGAGAGGGGAGGACGAGGACATTGTGTAAATTAGATTGGCCCACCCCAAAATAACAAATTGGCCGTCCACTGGGACCCTTGATTTGCAACTCATTAATCCATTATATCAGAACATTTTGAATGTCCACCCTGATCAAATCCCCTACATTTCCACATGGAAGACCAATATGGAAAAGAACCCCCCCCTCCTGGCTGAAGTCATGCTGCCAAAAGGTCTCAGGCAGCAGTATCTGCTCAGTCAGGAAAACAGGAGGACAACCCCCCAGTCCTCCAGGATTCAGAGAAGGAAGAAGATAAAGTTTTAATGCCCCCACCGCCTTATGCCCCGGCAACAGCCCTGGCACCACCCCCGCCACAGGGAACAGATGGCCCAGCCCCAATCCCGTGGACAAAAGAGTGGGGAAAGCAGTGAAAAGAGTGACCCTCCATAGGGCACATAAAGCACAGGAGAAGGGCGCGGCCAGAGTGATGCCTCTCCATAGAGTGTATGACCCTCTGGCCCCCGCGGGACCTGATGGGGTGGTGCCCAATAGAACTCATACAGTTCAACATGTCCCTTCTCTAGTGCAGATGTTTGTAATTGGAGGAACCAAAAACCCTTCATTTGAGGAAAACCCTGCCAAAATCATTAAGCTGTTTGAGGGAATTTTTTTAAAACATACAACCCCACTTTTTATGATGTGTAATATTTGATGGATGCCCTGCTAACTACAGAAGAGGCTAGGCAAATTCATGCTGAAGTCCGAGCACACATGAGAGCGCAGGGGGCAGGAGATCAAGCTGTTGCAGCAGGATATCCTGAAAATACACTGAATTGGGATTATCAGATCACTGAAGGGCAAAATACTCTCACCATTTATTGCCAGAATGTCTTAAATGGCATGAGGAGGGCAGCCAGAAAACTCACCAACTTCGTGGAGGCCAGAGAAATAGTACAAGGAACAGAGGAGGCCCCTGGAGCCTACTTAAAGAGGCTGAAGGAAGCCTACCGCCAGTATACTCCTGTGGACCCAGATGAGGCTGCCAATGCCCCTATCATAAAAACTGCTTTTGTAGCCCAGGCAGCGCCCGATATTTGCCGAAAAATCCAGATGGGCCACACCCTGAAATGGATGTTAGAAAATAGCCCAAACCACTTATAATCAGAGAGGAAAAGAGACCCAGAAGAAAAAGAAGTACCAGGCAAAGAAGTTGATGGCCCTGAAGACGGGAGGTCCACCGTTAGAAGAAGAGGAGGGCGAGGCCGCTTAGGAAAGAATCAGCGTGCCATCTGCCGAAAGGCACCTATTTCCTCTCCCAGGCTAAAATGAGGAAATGTCAGATGCTACTACTACATCCGCGTTAAAAATTCCAAGTCACCAGAGCCCTGAGCCTGGCAAAGGGACAGAAGATAAACATTTATACAGATTCTAAGTATGCATTCCTGACTTTACATGCCCATGGAGCCTTATGGAAAGAAAGAGGTTTGCTTACCTCCAGAGGAAGCCAGGTGGCCCACCCACAAGCTTTATTGAACCTTCTGGATGCTGTATGGGAGCCCGATGCAGTGGCAGTTATCCATTGTTATGGACACAAGACTGGACCAGGAGAAGTGGCCAGAGGAAACCGATTGGCAGACAGAGTGGCCAAGGAAGCAGCCCAAGAACTGGCCCCCGCCTCGGTTATTGGAGCACTGGTCCCAGAAGAAATTTTAAGCACCACTGACATGCCAGCTTACACGAAGCAGGAAAGGGACACTGCAGATGCTCAGGAGCTGACATTGTCCAAAGAAGGATGGTACCTTACCCCTGATGACAGGATATGGATTCCAGAGTCCCTTTCTCGGCAGATTACTCAGAGATACCATGATTCAACCCACATAGGACCAGATGCTACAACCAAGCAGCTGGAGAAATGCTTCTATACAGCCCACCTCTACCAACTGGCAGCCCAGATCTCCAGGAAATGCCTGCTGTGTCAAAAGAATAATCCCAGAGCCGGACCACTGGCTCCCCCAGGGATTCAGCACAGTAGAACGGCACCTATGGAAGATCTTGTCGTGGACTTTACTGAATTACCCCGTTGTGGACTACACCGCTACCTGCTGGTGGCAGTGTGCACCTACACCGGAGGGCCGAAGCATGGCCAACAAAGACTGAAAAGGCATTTGAAGTAACCAGGTGCCTGCTTAGGGAAATCATCCCTCGCTATGGATTGCCAAGGTCCATAGGATCTGACAATGGACCAGCATTTGTTCATGCAGTCCTACAGGGACTGGCAAAAGCGCTCCAGATCAACTGGAAGCTGCATACTGCTTATAGACCCCAGAGTTCTGGAAAGGTAGAGAGAATGAACAGGACTTTAAAGAATCAGCTATCCAAGCTGACGCAAGAAACAGGGTCTAATTGGGTGTCCATGTTGCCCTTGCCTTTGCTTAGAGTCTGTAGCCTCCCATTGAAACGTATTCACTTGTCACCCTTTTGAAGTGATGTTTGGGAGACCGGTTCCTTATGTGTGCATGCTTTCACCTATCCCTGCTCAAGATGTGGAATTGAACAATTATGTACAGTCTCTCTCTCGAGATTTTCTCTCTCAACCCAGGCCCGAACTTCTTGCATGACCAGTTTGAGCCAGGTGACGTGGTGTGGATGAGACCGGTCCCAGGCACCACTGCCGCCGTGCTGGAAGGGCCCATCTGCTCTCCACACCCACAGCTGTGAAGGTCGCTGGCACCACCCCTTGGGTCCACCACATAAGAAAGCTGCTTCAGATTGGACTGTGTCTCAGCATCCTGAAGATCCCCTCCAGTGACGACCGCCTTGCTGATATCTCTATGCACGGTGAAGAATTGGATGGGAGGGGCGCCCGCAGGCAGCGCCCCCAACGTAGACATTTGTTCTCCAGCCAATTTAGAGGCACCACCAGGACTTTTGATATTGGTACCAGAACTCACTCCAGACGATGTGGAACCACGTTACACCCTTGATGAACAGCAGTGGACCAGCCAAGAAGGAGCAACGCCAAGGACCGGACAGCCGTGTTTTTGTGCCCCAACATCCGGCCAGCACAATTGTAAAAAATTACCACGAGCCCACCCATTTGGGAGGCCCAGCTGCTAAGGCGCACCTTGGGAGAATATTCTATATCCCAAAATGTGCCCTGTGCGCCAACCAAGAGACTGAGAACTATCGCCCTTTGAACTTCTATATGGCAGGCCAACCCCTTTCGTCCGAGGCATCCCCGCCGGTTTGGGCAGATGGGAGATCACATCACCCAAGAACAAGTGCAATCCCTGTGTTTGTTGTGTGTGTTTGCTCTCTTTCCAGGTATTCCCTCAAGCGTACACCTGCAGTCCCGTGGCAGTCTCGCTGAGCCGGTTCACCAGTCCCTCTGAGTGACAGCGTCTGGCGACCCCCTCATCCCCAACTGCAGTG
The DNA here is from genome assembly GCF_964234715.1 of Podarcis melisellensis. Classification (NCBI taxonomy): domain Eukaryota; kingdom Metazoa; phylum Chordata; class Lepidosauria; order Squamata; family Lacertidae; genus Podarcis; species Podarcis melisellensis. The sequence continues at coordinate 24,581,049 of NC_138545.1, read as the reverse complement.
AAAGTAGTCGAGGTGATCCCCTGGGTACATCACACGCATCTGAAGAAGGGTGTCTGGACTTGCAAAAGAAATCCCGCTGACCCTCTGAAGTTGATCATCACCTTGTGTCTGACGCTACCAGGAAAAAGCGTTAGGCCACGGGCAACGAGATCCTGCGACTAATCATCACAAGGACAGTTACAAAGACTTTCTCTTTTCTCTCTTATTTTCTTTATTGACTTGCTCTATGTCTTATTGCCCTGACCCTACCGAACCATACCAACCCTATTGGCCTGCTGGCCTCTGCTACGACTGGTTCGTCTTGCCGGTGGTAAGAGATGGCGTGCTCCTTGGCTATTGGCAACTGGGGTTTGATGAGGTTACCATATTAAGACATCCCACTACCCCGTTGTGGCTCCTCTTCCACACCACTGTCCAGCACATGTGGATAGTGCTCATACGGGAAGTTGCAGAGACGTTCGAAATCTATCGAGTTCTGGACTGCTCTTGCTGCTGTGGGAGGGTAGTCAACTGTTATCCGGGGGGTAGAGCACTGTACCAACCTGATCTAGCGGACCAGGTTCTAATCTTAATGCAGGCGATTGATGAGACGGAACCTATCTTAATGCAAGTACCGCAGGGGTGGGAGCCTTAGCCAGGTGTGCATTGAAATTACTAAACAAGTGCCAGTAAGAATTGCCACCCCAGGATTTCAGCTTCCATATGCTCTGGTCACTAGGGAGGCAGCACGAGAGTTCAATCCACCCAACAGGGCTAATAGAAAAATTGACCCACATAGTGGGAGCATCAGCTCACCGGTGGGCTCTCATCCTTGAGGCTCAACAGGTAGTCGGGCACAAATATCAGTGGGCTCTTCAACAATGAGCACACCCCCTGAATATTGGTGGGAGGAACCATGGAGATATTGGGTTTGGTGGGTAGGAGTGATATGTACCGCCCTTGTCGTATGGATGCTCTCGTATTTCTGTTGGCATGAACGGTATCGTATTTGTGGGGAGAATAGGCCCAATAATGCTTCTATTGCTTTTCTGCTTCTGTATACCCTGCTTATTGCAATGCTTGCAGCAAATGATGCAAAGACTCCTGTCACGGAAGCTAGGACCCACAGTCATCGCTGTGATGAGGGAGTATAGGCCCATACCCCAGAACGAACCTAAGTATTAGGTTGTTCAGAAGAAGAGGAGGGAGTGAAGGGAGAGGGGAACGGTTAATCATTAATATTATCTACACATAGTAAATTCCTGCACTCTGCTAGGATGGTCAAAACAGCCCAAAATTGCAGTTGCTTGCAAAAGTCTAAATCAGACAGGTCAGGAGGTCGTTTTCTGCCTAACCAGCTACTTGAAACTGCTGATGCTAGCTACAGGTCAGAAGGTCGCTTCCTGCCTAGCCAGAAAACTGCTGTTAACCGAGAAAACCACTAGCAAGATGTTTCCTATTTTACTTCTGCTTAGTAATGCAAGAATAAGAAGAGATACGAAGGGAATGCTTAGCTAGCAAAAGAAGACACGTGTACAAGGAGGTGGGAGGGAGTGCTTGGCTTAGCAGAAAGACAGGAATGTTTAGCAAGCAATAAAATGTATTAAGCAAGCAATATTTGCTAGCCGATTGGGGAAGTCTGGGGGTATAAGAAAGTCTGCTGAAGTGTCTTGCTTTACAGCCAGTATTTCTAGGAACTAACTAGCAGGCTGTCTCTGAGTACAGACCTTGACTCTGTGCTCAGATCTCAATAAACTCTTTTTCTCCAAAGAAGATTTTGCTTTCCTGGTACTTTTGTTCCCTCCGAGGTCCAGGGGATGGCGTGGCTAATGGATCCCTAGGTAAAAAAGGCTTCACTCTGTGGCCATGCTGAGTGAAGGCCTGATGACAGAAGGACGTTCAGCAACACTCCAGACGTAGGTCCAAGCAGCTGTTGCTTGGGGGCTACCCTTGGGGATAGCAGAGAGCAGGGCATTCATAGCTTCCAGTTGTACCTATTTGATTGGAATGGCATTTGCTTTCTCACTGTATGTACCAGCTGCTGTTTTGTACTCAGTTCATGTGTACTGCTGGAACATAGCCACTAAATGCTTTAATTATGACTGATAGAATTTGCCTTGAGTGTGGCCTGTGCAATGGAGTCTGCAGAAGACCCTGTGTGCTGACAGTATTCTTCCCTGAGAACAGTGCTGTTGCTGACATATTACTGGCTCAAGAGAGGTGTTTTGTCCTAGGGGAGAGGAAGCACTTGATAGCTGCTTAGTAACTACCCAATACACTCCTCAACAGGACTTCGTTTCTAAAATAAGAGGGTTTAGGGCAGGAATTGCAATCATGGTACCCTCCAGATGTGGAATCGAGTCCTTGACCATTGGCTACACTGACTGGGTTGGTAGCTTTGATAGTACAAAACATCTGGAGGGCACCACATCTGGAGGGCTACCTTTATGTTAGGAGTGGGGGAGAAATTTGATTCACATTTTAAGGCAAATTCAAGGTCTAAACCACAGAGCCTAGGGCTTGCCAATCAGAGGGTCAGCAGTTCAAATCCCTGTGACAGGGTGAGCTCCTATTGCTCGGTCCCTGCTCCTGCAAACTTAGCAGTTCGAAAGCACGCAAAGTGCAAGTAGATAAATAGGTACCGCTTCAGCAGGAAGGTATAAATGGTGTTTCCGTGTGCTGCTCTGGTTCACCATGCTGGCCACATGACCCAGAAGCTGTACGTCATTTCACTCGGCCAGTAAAGTGAGATGGGTGTCGCAACCCCAGAGTCATCTGCAACTGGACCTAATGGTCAGGGGTCCCTTTACCTTTACCTAATTTGCACTTTGTGAAACAACACAGGAACAGGGACATTGCTGCTCTTAGAAATTCTCTGTATTTTGCAGTTCAACTCTCCAGCCAACTGATGTGTACAAAAATGCATAGACTAGGGGAAAGTGTACATAAAAATGCATATATTAATGAAAATAACATAGAAAAATGCATTATATTAGGGAAAATCACCTTGCAATAATGTATACAAAGCTACATGCAAGTGTGTGTATGTATATTAGAAGAAATTCACACTAAAATGCTATGAATTTTTATAAGGACTTAAAACAACAACCATGAACTAATTTGGAAATGTGAGTCACTGAAATTAAGTTTGGAAGAATGAGAAACTGAGAGATTGGCAGATTCAGCCGTTCCTAGTTAGGGCTTAGGTTTTCCTGGAAAAAACACCTGCAATTAATATGCTTAATAAGGACCACCAGTGTACATAGTGCTTTACAGAAATTACATAGGCAAAAATTAACATTTTAAGCCTCCAAGGAGCTGAAAATATAAAATAATAATGAAAATCTATTTTTAAAATAATATGCTCTATTCTAGAACTCGTTCCATTACTTCCACATATAGAGGAAGATTACTGTAAATCATTACTTTGGATTTTTTCATATACAGGACCCCTTTGGGAGCGGCGCTTAGGACACCAAACCTATCCGCTGCACATGTCCTTGGAGTGTGCAGTGCCATGGACTTCATGCCACAACATGCCCCTCTGGTTCCCTCAAGGCTGGGACAGGTGGCGGGATTAGTTGTTAATGAGCGCTTACATAATGGGGTCAGGTGCGAGGCCCCCGTGGGGCCACCAGCTCATTGAACAGCAGCTCTGTCCTTATCAGGGTCTCTCATGGCACCTGGGCTGCCACTCCCAACCCGTGACGGAATAAATTAGCACCTCTCTTCTCCCTCCCATCCCTGGGCAGCAGCTGCACCTGACACGCCTCTCATTCTATAATCACTGTGCTAAATATAATGCAGCTGACGGAGTCCTCAGTAGAGGGTCAATGGGATGTGTTCAAAGCCAACATGGCACCCCACCCCACCGTTCCTTTTGCATTCCCAGCACAGATGAGACATTTAAGTCAGTTAGAGCTAGAACCTGACGGAAAATCTGTAAGGCAATCTTGATATCAATGTTGACCCACTGGGGAGCAGGGGCAGGGCTGGAAATAACAACAACAACAACAACAACAACAACAACAACAAAAAACTCTGGGCGGCTCCCAACAACAACAACAAAAAGCAATAAAACATCAAACATTAAAAACTTCCCTAAAAATTTCCCTAAACAGGGCTGCCTTCAGATGTCTTCTAAAAGTCAGAGAGTTGTTTATTTCCTTGACATCTAATGGGAGGGCTTTCCACAGAACGGGCACCACTACCAAGAAAGCCCTCTGCCTGGCAATACCTTAGCCAACCAGAATATCAAAACCTTCCCAAAGCCTAGTTAGCACTTTCTCAGCTTTAGGAAGGAGATGATAGGGTTCTAGGACCCTGCAAAAGCCTCACACCTCCTTCCCAAAGCCTGGTACCTCGCATAGCATAGCCAGCTTTGGGGAGGCAGAACAAGGGCTGGGTGTGTGCCTTGCTTCCCTACCCCTCCCCACTCACAGGCCCACAACAAAGCAGTGTGTGGCCCATAGGTTCCTTGTTGAAGTACTTTTGTGGCCCACCTGGTGTCAAAAGTTGGGCCACCCTGATTGAGATCCTGCCTGGTTTTTTGTGACAACTTGAAAGGACTGACCTAGTAGCAAAGTGCAACCTTGGGGTTGTAACAGTAGCATACTCAGATGTCACCTATGCTATTGTGATGCCATTAGCATTCTTGCCTACATTGTGATGTCATCCCTCTGATGTTCATATCCTGTTACCATGGTTAGAGCAAAAATCATATGGCTTGTCTAGTCTCCAAGAGCAAACTTCATTCTGAACTCCGATTGCTACCTCTCAGCTAGGGAGCCTGAGGGTCATCGAGTCCCAACACCTTGCAATGCAAGAATCTCAACTTTTGTGGGGCATTCAAGCAAGTATTGGTGTACCAGTTGGGGGGGATTTATATGTTTTATACAGTGGTACCTCGGGTGCGCTGTGGGTTAAACCTCAGAGCCTAGGACTTGCCAATCAGAAGGTTGGCGGTTCGAATCCCCATGATGGGGTGAGCTCCCGTTGCTCGGTCCCTGCTCCTGCCAACCTAGCAGTTTGAAAGCATGTCAAAGTGCAAGTAGATAAATAGGTACCGCTCCAGCGGGAAGGTAAACGGCGTTTCTGTGCGCTGCTCTGGTTCGCCAGAAGTGGCTTAGTCATGCTGGCCACATGACCCAGAAGCTGTACGCCAGCTCCCTCGGCTCCCTCGGCCAATAAAGCGAGATGAGTGCTGCAACCCCAGAGTCGGTCACGACTGGACCCAATGGTCAGGGGTCCCTTTACCTTTACCTTGGGTTACATAAGCTTCAGGTTACAGACTCTGCTAACCCAGAAAAAGTGCTTCAGGTTAAGAACTTTGCTTCAGGATGAGAACAGAAATTGTGCTCCGGTGGCGTGGCAGCAGCAGGAGGCCCCATTAGCTAAAGTGGTGCTTCAGGTTAAGAACAGTTTCAGGTTAAGAATGGACCTCTGGAACGAATTAAGTACTTAACCCGAGGTACCACTGTAAATGAGATGCAAGTTTTCCAATATACCAGACTTTCACAGAATAGCAAGAAAACAAAAATTAAACGTGTGTGTGACATGCCCAGACCTACCAGCAACCCACAACAGAAGTAGGGGGTGTAGTTTTTTTACACAACACATATAAAAAGCAAAACCTTGCCCGCACAATGCTTCAGTATGTCCACAGTTGGGTAATGTGACCCTATCTGCAGATCAGGATACACTTGGATAAGAACACTGTGTGAATGACATTGAAAAAATGGAATACATAGACTACACAGATGGAATACATTGACACCAACACCTTTAAAGACTTGGAGAATGAATAAACTGTCTTGCTATCTGACTTTGCTGTGAAGCAACTACTGTGGGCAGTAGATTCAGGGCTCCTCCAGACTTGCACTTGTCCCACCACTTCCCCCCAGGAAAGCCCAATCTTTACCACTGAGTTGGAGCAAACACCAATTTGCTCTGCTTTAGTACTAAAGAGCGGGTTTTCTGGGGGAAAGTTGTGGAACAAAGGCAAAAGTGCCCATGCTGTGCAGCCTTAGGACAAGTGGAAGTGTGGACAAGCACCATTTTTTTGCCTACAATTGGCACCTATGCACCACAAAAAGACAATGGTGCCAAAATGGTCTCAGACCACTGTGAAGGCTGGAACTAGGAAAAGACAGTTTTCCTCCAACTCATAGGGACTAAGATTCTACAGCTAATTTGCATAAGCCGTGCTTATTGGAGCAAGCGGCAGAAGCAACGCCTCCAAGAAGATACCACCCTCCTTTGTTAGAACAGACAAAATGTCTAGCAGACCTTCAACAGCAGTGAACTAAATGTCACCTGGAAAAGTCTCCAGCTTCTATAAATCGGTACTATATTGCCTCTGAATGAAGGAAGTTTATTTTAATCTGTTACAATCATAGAAGCATAGAACTGTAAATTTTGAAGGGACCCCAAGGGTAATCTAGTTCAACCCCCTGAAATGCAGAAATCTCAACTAAAGTATCCATGATGACAGATGGTCATCCAATCTCTGCTTAAAAACCTCCAATGAAGCTGAGTCCACCAGCTCCCAAGGGAGCCTGTTTCACTGTTGAACTGCTCTTACTGTCAGAAAGTTCTCCCTGATGTTTAGTTGGAATCGCCTTTCTTGTAACTTGAAGCCATTAGTTTGTGTCCTACCCTCCAGAGCAGGAGAAAACAAGCTTGCTCCATCTTTCATGTGACAGCCCTTTAGATATTTGAAGATGGCTATCATATCTCTTCTAAGTCTCCTCTGTTCCAGGCTAAACATACCCAGCTCCTTCAACTGTTCCTCATAAGGCTTGGCTTCCAGACCCTTGATCATCTTGGTCACCCTTCTCTGTTAAAATTTAAATTCTGAATATTTTCTCCATTAAAATGCATGGGGCTTTATTAAGTAGCATAAGGGGGGGGGGAGATTAGGTCCCTGACCCAGAGGCCATACGAACACCGTGGCATGTGGCAAGTGTGAAATTTTGTTTATTTATGATAACGATACCATTTATCATCCTTATTGACATCACCAGCAAAACTCCTAATTCTAATGTATTGGATACATCTTTTTATTTTATTTTTACCAAAGTAAGCATAATGGTTATAATTTAATTGTTTATTATCGCAGAGTTTTGTCTAACAGATTCAGACATTAGTGAAGGTGTCAGCTTCTCTCCTAAAATCATCCCTCTAAGTGACTTCTTACACTATTGTAGTAGTTTCATTAGGAGTAGGTTTAACTGATCAAATTGACTGGGGGGAAGAGGATTTTCAAGTATGGAAGGGATTTCAGTTATGGTTCTTGGGTTGTGTCTATATGACATTGTGATGACATCTCGTGGTCATTTCAGGAATTTACTTCTGAGACAGTGGATATACAGTATTACCAAAAAGAATACACCTAGTGCTTGGCTCCTGCCCTTTCCAGCCTTCTCTACTCGTTCCTCCCATTTTGCACAGGAATGATCACACAAAATTCAACAGTTTATTACATAGAAAGGTTCAATGACCAGCCTACACAAACAAATGAATGGAGAATTCATGAAGGCTTATGCTAAAATCCAAAATATTTTAGAAGATAATACTGATCAGGCCACCACACATCAATGTAAGCAATTATACAAACACTTATTTGAACATTTTTCTTAGCGCAATCTAGTACCCAGTGAATCTAGTACCCAATCATAATCGGTTCTGCATTTTTACCTTTGAAATTGCTATATCATGTTCATTTTCCAAAAAATCTACAAATTCGTTTGACTTCCGGATTTCAGACCATGCAGCCTCCTGTGAACTGTGCAATGTTTCCCAATTTTACCATTCTCAGCACATTTTTCTAGTTAACTGCTTATAAATAGGTCAAGCAAAACCCCATAACCATTGGGGTGGAGGTCTCCTACAGTACCTTTTTGTAGCATGTGTGACCTCTGCTTATGGCATATTTAATGGGATTTCATGGGAGGTGGGCTCACCTCATAGCAGAAGTTTGACTTTAGTTGGCTTGAGAGGCAACTTCCTTTCCTTATAGAAAGTCCTATTTTCATTTTAAGGGCAGCTGGTTATGCATTTGGCCTTTGTCCTGCGTATTTTGAGCTGAGGAGGACTGGGCAGCTGCTGGCTGCAGTAAGGTAGGCAGCACCCCCACAAGATGGTTCACAGAAGCTGCCAGCTCAGCCAGACTGCGGGCAAGAGCCTCTAGTTGAGAGCCCTGATGTTGAATGGTAGTAGAGAGGGAGCCTAGTTCCCCACGGAGACCTGTCATTGCATGGACCAAGTTTTCCAGGCCAGGTGGTGAACAGCAACAGCCTTGATCCTTTCCCCTTGAGTCCTGTCTAAAAGGGAAGTCCGAGGGTGACTCGCTAACTGTAGCAGTGTGGGTTACAGATTCAGGCAAAGTGGTGTTTGGACCTGGTGCTTCAATCAAGCCTGGTGCGGAGGTGGTACCTATGTATTCGGAGAGACAGAAAATAACCAATGACTGTATTGTGCCTTGACACCATCACCCCAGTAGCCAGTAAGGAGTACCCCCAAGGTGGTGTGTTTGCATGTTATGTGGTCAACTAAACTACAAAAACACAATGGCCATAGCTTGTGACTATGATCAATAAGCATAGCCAAAGGTATATAAAAGGAGGAAATTCTTCTGTGAAAACTGACTTTGTCCAGGAGGAAGTGCCATCCCTGACTACTGGACTTAAACATGGCCAGTGAGGTAAGTGAGACCCAATTCTGAACTTTTGACAGCTATAGAATGTGTGGAAATTGTTAACGATGCTCTGCGGTTTGGGAAGAGGCCTTCAAAGTAAGACCCTTTTCTTAGCCTCAGCAGTGAAGCTTTGTCTCTGATACTTACCAGCTCCTCTTTCTGTGTTTCCTGAGCTCACCATACTATCCTCAAGCAGCCCATCCATAGAAACTGTATGTGACACTGTACTTTGGAGCAGAACAGTCGTATCGTGAACATCTGTTTCAGCCAAAGTGGTCAAGACACTTTTGGGAGCAATGGTAGGCTCTGGTGCAAATGGAGAGGGAGAATGTGGTAACATTAAATGAGCAGCAGAGTTAAATAACACCCCCCCCCCAAAAAAAGAGCAGGGTATGTTTGATCTTAGGAGGGTAGCTGAGGCTATCTCAGGCCCGTTCTCCATCAACTTGCCTGCCAAGAAAGTCTGGCAATTGCATAGGTTTCTGGAGGATATTATACAAAACATTCTTCATTCACAGAGAGCTGGGGCTCACCTTTAACCCACACCAACTGAGAGAGCTTAAGGGGAAGGTATGTTCCTGCCTAATAAGCAGTTCAGGCATAATATAAGAAGTTCATGTGGTTGGGTGTCTACCAGCATCCATGCTCAGGCAGGAGCCCACCACAGACAGCTAATAGAGTCTCTACAGTTGCTGTCACTGCGAGGAGGGGTGCAGAGGGAGAAATGCTACATAGCAGCAGCAGCCTGCTCACCTTTCCTCTCTTGGGAGGGGAGAAAATACAGAGTAAGTGAACAATTAACCATTGCAGAACTAACCACATTTTATGTTCCTCCTACTCTTCCAGCAATTCACCTGCCTTTTCCCTTGGGTTGCACACACATCACACATTTAAAATATGCTATCATCTCCCCCCTCCTTTCGAATCCCAAGAATTGTAATTTACCCTTACAAAGCTACAAAGCTTGGAGGAGAATGTATGTGCATTAAATGTACTGTGTGTATGCAGCCTTTGCCAGGCAAACAGGTTGAAGGCAAAGGAGGGGAAAGAGGTGGATCTGCTGCCAGCCACCCATCTACCAACTGACTTTCTTGTAAATCTCCTCTTCTTTGAGATTTTGCTTCAGAGGGAAAAGACAGGCAGGTGAACCTTTGGGCAGCTTCTGCTCATCCTCCAGTTTACCTTCCTGCTCTCTCCCTCTGGTGGTGAGAATGATGAGGAACAACCACTGTCCACACTATTTGACTAGAGGGGCCCAAATGAAGATACTTTACCTGAGGCCCCTCAAAATCCTGGAGCTGACACTGAGGCAGCTACTCACCTGTGGGCCCGATGGTATGGGAATATGTGTTTGATTCCTCTTGTTGCTTCTGATCTGTGTTCTCTTCAGAATGTGAAGATTTGTGGTTTATGGATTCCATGTGGTTTACAGATGGTGCATTCTGTGTGGCTGCCGACAATTCCATCTCTCTTGCAGCCTTCAAGACATTTGAGAACAGAAACAGTTCCTTTACTACATTATCAATTACATTCACTCTTTCAGGTTCCTGAACTGATGTGGAAGTGGTAGGCTGATCTGTAGCTGTGGGATTGGTAAGTTCTACCTTCTGTACTGAGGGCGCTTTAAATGCAATGTCCCAGTGCTTAGACTGCACTACCTCTGTTGCAAGTGTTAGGCCTGGTGCAACTATGGGCAGTTCTGTTCCTGTTGGGCTTGTTGTTGCTGTTTCTTCCTCAGATTCCAGTTCCTGCATGGCTAAGGTTGGCTGAAACTCAGCTGTGGAGGGGGTGGGGGTTAGTCCCGATTCATGTGTTTGTGGTCTTGTATTGGGAGTGCTGGTAGACTCTGTCCCCTGAACATGCTGCAGGATTTCTAGATTAAGTGTTGCTTTATCTATATTCCACAGGCTTATTGTCTCTGTTTCTCTTTCAGATACCAGATCCAGTGTGGCTGAGGTTGGCAGAGATTCAACTGAGGCATAAATGGGCTCTTGTCCCCTTTCCTGTGAGGATGGTTCTATCTTTGGAGTGTTGCTTGATTCCATCTCTTGGATGTGCTGCACGGCTTCTGTATTAGTGGTTGTTTCAATTCTGTTGAAGGGGCTTGCTTGCTTTTGCTCCTTTTCCAGTTCGAGCTCCACAGTTTGTGTGCTTAGGATTGGTGCTTCGGGGAACTCTAGCTCCCAGCTGGCTGAAAACTCCTGAGTAGTTGTGCTGGTTTCAGCCACATCCAAGATTCCTTGCCCTGGATTCATGGTTGTAGCAGGTGCAGCTATCTTTGAATTGCTTGATGAGTTTGGCAATGACAGACGCTTCCACCTGTCTGAAAATACAGAAGGTGTTCCTACGTCACAGACTAAAAGTACTTTAACAGTCATTTCTTCTTGGTGGGGAATTATAGCAGTGCAGGGAGAATTCTCAGCACCCTCATCTAAATAGATTCCCAAGATGGAAAGCCACAGCAATTAAGCTGCCATAAGGTGTTTACTGGAGTCTCCAGAATGAAACTGGGTTTAGCCCATTTGAAATTGTTACTGCTCCCCCCCCCCCCCCAAGGACATTGAATTTTCTATTATTGGCTTATTCACAAGTTCAGGGTTCTCTCTCCTAAATATGGCATATCTTATAATGTTTAGGAACCAGGCAAATGGACTCACAGAACATGACTGGGAATCAGCTGGTAAATTGAGTTGTTCCCTACCTGTGCAGATGACTGAAGCATCTTCATGATGATTGCAGTTATGTGTCCCCCACGGCTGGGAGCGGCAATTCTGTAGAGTGAACTCTGCCCCGGTGCAGTTGACATCATCCAACCAGATAGGTCCAGATCCTGGCCCATATCTTGCATTACCAGGGCTGAGAAGAGGGGCCCCACAGCCCAACTCACGGCACACCACTGCTGCGTCAACCAGATCCCAGCCATCATCGCATACTGTGCCCCAGTAATCTTGATACAGAACCTCTACCCGTCCAGCACAGGATCCAGGGCCTCCTTGCAGCCGCACCTGCCACTGGCCTGAGTTTAAAAGCATATGAAGGGGAAATGTTTATAGGATAAGAGGAGTTAAAAGTCCTTGCATCACAGATCTCTCACTTGTAAACCACGGTCCTTCCCTTTGAGGTTCTCAGTTCATGCTAGTGAATCCCAAAGGCCTCTATTTTTTATAATGAGGATATCGCTTTTCTCACAAAAGTGACCCAAAGCAACTTACAGCCACAGTATAAACACTAAAACAAATTACAACAAGCACAAATAAATAAAAATCTAAACACAGTATCATTGCAAGGAATCCGGATACCATGACTATGCAGCCCATGTCGCCTGAAAGCACTTCAAGACAAAACTAGATGCCATGTGAAAGATCCATGATTGCATTTCCCCAAATTTTGTCATTTACTCAAATGAAAATGGAGTTGTACCTGTTTGCTTAGGTAGCAGCAGGTGGGGGAGCAGGTATGTTTCAACTTGACCTTCACTCATGTTTTCAAGGGGGCCATAAAACAAGTAAAACATGCTGTATAATGTGATAACTTCCTTGAGCACTGAGATGTCACAATTGAATTTTGTTTCATAATTCTTCATTTGAAGTTCAACCAGTGACTCAATCTCTGCTCCCTTTTTAAGGGGGTTGTTGAAGCAAAGCTGCAAAATACATTGCCATGTAATATCTAAGGTCACTTAGATTGTGTTTTCATAGTTGTTAATTATATTGGCACCCCCATTCCAAACAAGAAACAGCACCTGTGCAAATTGCCTGGGAGTCAATGATGGACATAAACACCTACCTCTCTTTGCTACTCACCATCTGGCACTGCTTCCTTTTGGCTCTTCTCTATTTGTAATGCTTCATTAGCTACAGTTGCTTCTTGGTTCCCTGTAGGCTGAGTAGGACGGGGAATTCTTTTAGGGGGTACATACCGGCGCCTCTGGGGTGCCAATGTCCTTGTGAGCATGGCCACATGCTCTTCCACCATGGCCAGGGGCATCTCACCTGTGAGGAGATTATACACCATGTGACACAGACACAGCACATACAAAGGAAGCTTCAGTGCAACCATAGCCCTACACAATAATTTAGAGCAGAATTAATACTGGTATAATCATTAGCTTCTCCCTTGGGTGCTGGATGTTTTTGAGTGGGATGGGTTGCTCCTGTTGCTTGGGAAGGCAGAAAACCATTTGCTTCAGAGGAATTTCTCAACTCTGTCTTCCTGTTGAAGCCTCAGTATTCCTGTTGAAGTCTGGTATTCCAATACTGCAAAACAAAACTGGCTGAAGAGAAGACACATGACCAAGCCTGAGGTTCCTAATCTCAGAATTATAAGAAGCAGCACTCAGTCAAGTGCCCATAGTGCAAGCATGACCTGAGTGTGGAAGAACACTCTGGGATCAGCACATACCAGGAATATAGGACTATAGTCTCTGACCACTTACTAACAGCCTGTGGTCAAGATAACAAAAAGTGTCTAAGAAGTATGAACAGCTTGAGACAAGAATGTAATAGCCATGGCAGAAGACACTTAATTTCCCATCCAATATATCATTAGCTTTAGTACACCTCACTGTGAGATATCCAATACTTAAAGGAAAAGGTAGCATTGGTCTTACTGTGAAAGTTGTTGCACAGGTCACATCCTAATAGTGGTTATTTCACACTGTTCCTTATATTGACATCCAGTTTTGCCAGAGCCCATACTCTTCTACAATCTCTTCTGTTGCTTATACATACACGTGTGTGTGTGTGTGTGTGTGTGTGTGAGAGAGAGAGAGAGAGAGAGAGAGAGAGAGAGAGAGAGAGAGAGAGAATTTAGCTCAGCCATGGAACTGAGGCTTCAACAGGAAGAGAGAGCATTCAACATGGTTTCCTGTCTTAATGAGCAACAGGAGAAACACATCTCACTTGGAGACATCCACACACCAAATGAGAAGTAATTTTCATAGTAAGAGAAATGCTACCTTTCCATGGCCAGAGTACAGTGGAACCTCGTGTTGCATACCGTCCTCCTTGCGAATGCTTCGGGTTACCAGCCCCGCTAACCTGGAAGTAGATGCTCCCAGTTGCAAACTTTGCCCCGGGATGCGAGTGGAAGTTGCACGCCAGCAGCACAGCAGCAGTTGGAGGTGCCATTAGTGAAAGCGTGCCAAATGTTACAAGTGGTTTCGGCTTAAGAACGGACCTCTGGAATGAATTAAGTTTGTAGCTGGAGGTACCACTGTATACCAATGGTATATCTACACCAGCTTTATAACTCATATCTTTCATCAGCTTTATAACTCATGGCTTCATCCAACTGATCCTGGAAATTGCTATTGGGATGGATGCTAAGGGATGGATGATTGAGATTCCTAGCCTCTGGAATCGTCACAAAACTAGAATTCTCAGAATTTCCTCCGAAGTCTGAATGATTAAGTGTAAATAATGTTAGAGTTCTCTCACCAGAACACACAGCCCCAGCATCTTCACTGTGTCGGCAGTTGGTTGTCCCCCAAAGGCTGGTATGGCACTCCGACAACATTGACTCTTCTCCTTGGCACTGTACATCATCTAACCAGATGACACTGCTCCCCTCACCAAAGAAGGCACCGCCTGGTGCTGCCAGCGCCTCCCCACAGTCCAGCTCCCGGCAGACCACAGCAACATCCAGAAGGTCCCACATGTCATCACATACTGTGCCCCATTCCCCTTCATGAAACACCTCCAGTCGGCCAGAACAGCGGCTTCTGCCACCCACGAGACGTAGAGCAGGGGTCCCTGGAGGGGGAAAGGGGGAGAGGAGATTAACACAAGCTATAGCACCTGGAGAGCCCAAAGGTGGGGCATGGGGTTCTCCCATCTTACAGCCTAACTGATTTTTCAAGAAAAATTAGTACAAATTTCTGATTGGGCACTAAAGCAAATGCTGAACCCCACTAACCTTAAGGCAAGTGGAACTGAACTGCCTCCAGCCCAAGCCACGATCTGAATGCCACTGTCCATTTTATTTCTAGATGAAAGCCCACAACTATTGTGCAACTAAAGCAGGAAAGGGACACCTTGGGCCCCTAGAACTTTTCCTAGGCTATGACCTACCCTTCTCTGGTTCTGCTTTATACCCTTGATTGCTTTTTCCCTAAGTATAATATCTTGAATTGACCTGGATGGAGATGTGAGGGGGGGCCCGGACTTTTTTAGTTTTCATGTCTGGAATGTACAATGCTAAGCGCCCAGCACAATGCTAAGCGCCCAGTTTTGCCCCTGACCCCACTCATTACTGGTATATGGCCCCTGGAAGGTTCCCCATGAGCAAATGTGGTCCATGGACTGAAAAAGGTTCTCCACCTGTGAGCTAAATAATAGCTTTTTATTCAGTATAGAAATAGACTTTTCCTTCTTTCATACTACGCTTTCTCTCTCCCTTTTCTCCATGATTACTTGGCACAATAATAAAAAAAATTGGTATGGTTGCCACTTTGCTCCTGTGCCCGAATCAAACAGCTCCTGTGCCTTAACAAATTCATTAAAATGTTGCAGAAGAAGCTCTCAGGCTAGGTTAAAGCTGGGCTAGAAAAAGGAAGCAAGCTTGATCTTCTTAGATCACTGGTTTTCAACTGGTGGGACTGGACCCACTAGTGGGTTGCAACCTGATCCAAGGTGCGTCGCAACAGGAGTGCTGCCACCATGCAAATATATGGCAAAAGATTTAATAAATGGGTCCCAGAACCCATCCCCACAATCTCTTTTAACCCTACTTTAGAGATGGCTATTGTTCAGCTAAACGATGAAAGTGGTGCACTTCAGGGATGCCTGCACACTCACCCTCAGCAGGTGCAGAAGATATGAGTGGTCTTGCTGTCGTTACTGCTTTCATGTTGCCCCATCTGTATGCCGGTTGAGGGGGGAAGGCGGTAAGAGGAGCAAAGCGCTGAGCTGCCAAGGGAGATGAGAGAGAGAAATGAACGTGCTCGTTGGTCCAGTATGCTACAAAATACTTAGGTCCCTTTTCCTCAGGGAAAGAACAATAGTTATTAAACAGCTAAACTTGCATCCAGCTCTATGCTTGGACCCAATCGCAACAAGCAGCCTTAATTTTAAAGAGTTGGCTGGATGCATTCCCCCATACTGTCAAAAGGTGAGACTGCAGAGCTTTCAATTAAAGGGAGTTCGCAGGTAGGCATTTTTAACTCAGCAGAGCAGTGTGAATTATACAGAGGAAAGGCAGGGGCCATTTAATGAATCTGCAAGCCTCACCCCGACTCCCACAAGTTTAGCCAAATGTAACTTTATACAAACATGTCTTCCAATAATTCAAGTGCTGAATTTATCTTTAAACATCCTTCTCTTGTTGGATGCTTTAAATCGGACTGTACAAAGATGTGTCTGTGTGACAACAACCCGTTTGCTTGAAGCAATCAACTCTGTGGGAAAGTCAGCTTTCATCAGAGTTCATCTGATGAAATTTCTGAATCACAAGACTCCTACCTGAGCATATGGCACTGGCATCCTCCTCATGGGTGCAGACATGCTTGCGAAACCCAATATGGGGGCAGGAGTGCAGGTATTCCTCAGTGCCCATGCAGCGCACCTCATTCAGCCAGATGGGTCCAGGTCCTTCACCAAACCAAGCCCCATGGGGTGCTGAAAGGGCAGCCCCACAGTCTAGCTCTCGACACACCACAGCTGCGTCCTGCAAATCCCAACTGTCATCACACACTGTCCCCCATTCACCCTGGTGGAACAGTTCCACCCGTCCTGCACAGAGGCTTGGGCCTCCAGACAGACGTACTGGAAAGGAACCTGCCAGGAGGAGAAATAATCAAAGTCAAGGAGAGACCTGTCTTATCTCTTTCTCCCACTTAAGTAGGCAGTTCTGAATTTTGATATCCCACATGCCCATCCTGACATCTCTTGATCTGATCATCAAGTCAGATTTCACCTTTGTGCAGATTTCCTAAACAATGCCCTTGGCTCTTAAGGCCATCTCCCCCAAGGCCAGAACTATAGCAAGATCAAATCAATAGTGTTTGTAAACATGCTATTCTCATTTGCACACTAATGAAAAATAACAGAAGTTTCCCCCTTGGAGAATAACGGGGAGCACAGCATGTAATGAATTGTCAGCCTATTCTATATCTAATTATGCAGGACACATGGGACCTGCAACAAAATGCTGCAGTGTGGAGTTCTCCTGTTCACAGTGCCAGTCAGTCAGCCATGCCCTCTACCTACGTATTCCATTCAGTTCCCCTTCCCATCCAGTTTTCTAGGTTATTGTTTTCTAAGGGTTTTGAGGGTGTGTTTTTTACTTCTGCAAGCCTTCTGAAATATTCATCTAGTGCACGGATGGTGTTGTTTAGCCTGCACAGCACAAGCACTCCGGCCTGAACATTGAAAATAGAAGGAATGATGATAGCATCTCAGGCTGTGGAGAAAGGCCATAGCTCAGTGGTAGGAAATCTGTTTTGTATGCAGAAGCTCCCAGGATCAATCCCTGACATCTCCAAATAGTTCTGGGAGAGACTCCTCCTTGAAGCCCCGGAAAGCAGCTGCCAGTCAGTGTTAGGCAATACTAAGCTAGACTGAGCAATTATCTGACTCGGTGTAAGGCAGCTAAGCTTCCTATCTTCCCAACCTGGAGGTCACTGGAGGAAGCAAAGGGGAAAGAGACAGAAATTCCTTTCCATTTTACCTGTGGCATGAAGTCTCAGGAAGGCAACTGCAAAAACAAGGCAAGAGGTTTCAAATGAGATTAAGCTCAAGTGGAAGGTTAGTTCTACCGGTGTAAACATTCTGGGCTGTGTTCTCAAGATCACAACAGGCTGCCAAGCCCTGGCAGAGATGGTTCTAGGTAGACATTTCCATGCCCATGGGTGAACCAGAGCCAGAAAATAATATTTGGAGGGTTAAACAAATAAAAAGATGTGTATTAACCAGTACCACCTGGGACTTCTTCCTATAAAATAAGAGCAAACTCTGAGGCTATCCACAACTGAAAAGACTATTTCTGCATCTTCCATCCCTGTCCTCACCCTAATCTCACTAACTTTTCTTTCCTGAGTCTCCTAGCCACTACTGATACTATTCCACTCTTTATTTAACTCCTGTTTTTTTAAAAAAGACAAGGTTGGCTCTCAATATTAGGGATGTGCTGAGGTGTTTATGAGTCCTGGTCCCAGGCTCCTTCCTTCCTCCAGAGGGAGCGGATAGAGGCAGCTACTGGTGGCAAATAAATATGGTAGCCCAATGGCCTTCTCCAATGGACTCTGATTCCAACAGACTCCAACCGCCTTGGAATGCTCCTGTCAATCACAAGCAGCTGTTCACCAATACAGTACTCTTTAAAATACCTAGAGCATTACACCAGCTTCTTTAACTCCTACTACTCTTTTATCAGCCTTTTGTACTCTTAACTTACATAGGCTATAGGGAAGGATTTTGGATGTTATTCACATGTTCAGAGCACAGTTATGGATCAGTGGTGGGGAGTCTTCTGTCAAGGGGTGGGATAATCTGTTAGGGGCCACAAGCCAGAATAAAGACAGACCCCTCTTGCCAGGGGTCTGAACTGCCTGCCTGCCTGTAGGAGGGATCATGAAGGTCATCTATTCCAACTCCCTGCGATGCAGGACTATTTTGCCCAATGTGGGACTTTTCACAAAATATAAAATGCCATTAACATCTATACTAAATGTGGTCAAACTACCTCTCTGCTTTCTGGAACTTGTCCCTGTCGTGTCTTTCAGGGAGATACAGGGAATGTCTTTTTAAAAAACGTGTTCTGCAGATTTCAAACTATGGGGGTAATACCTTGATTTCAGTAAATGGACACAACATATCAGTACACTGCTTCTCTTCCATCCCTCCACTCACAGTAAATGGGAACAATAAAAGTTTCAGAACAGGCTTGAGTTGCAGCTTTTCTGTGTAAGTGCAACCAGATCCGTTATGAGAGTCATCGTTCTTCAGGCTTTTTAAAAAAGTAAACTTGTACAGTCAGTTTACTAACAGTCCCTTGTTTCAGAAACCAATACAGATCAGACTATTGCAAATGAATGTACAACATGTATTTTAGATGGAGAAAAGATTTCCCAGTGTGCAAGTAGGTGGTGGTGGGGGAGGCAAGCAGAGCTGCTTTGTGAAAGCAAAGATGCCATTTATGCTGCAGTGTTGCAGACACTATTGCACTGACCTGAGTAGGCTTCTTTTCAATGCTTCTCAAGTAGAACTCATTCCCTACTCAAACATCCTAGTCCCCAATAAACACACCCCACAATTCTGATGTCGCTGGTGGAAACTCTTAGCCCCCTGCTCCTTGGCAGGATCAGCTGTTCAAAATATAATTCAGAGTTGCATCCAGGAATTGGGGTTGGCTGTGCAGAGGGCAACACTCACCTAGAAGAAACAAGAGGCGTTGTTGCATTGTCTTAGTGGCCAGCTCTGCGTCCTGGTCAGCTGCAAAGGAAACTCTGTAAATCAGAGGCTTTTTTTATTGCCAGCAGAGGACCCAGGCAATGAGTCAGCCAGGCAGAAAAGAGTGGGAAACACCCCTGCTTGCTCTGGGTCATGTAGCCTACAATCTGCAGCCTGGGAAGAGGAAAGAGCCAGAGTGGGGGAGACCGATAGGAGGCGTTTCAACAATCCTGGGAGAGCCACATTTGTGCAAGGATTTTCAAAGGAACAACATTGGTAGTAGCACTTCTGAAATGGTGTGTTCTGGCTACAAGAGGTATAAGCTCTCAAAGACGTAAAGGCCTAGTTTCATTCAATGCAGTATTTCTTTTGCATTTCCAGTCCACTTGTGTGCAGAGGTGGGGAGAAAGAGTGAAAACATTTTCCAGAGCCGCACCTCGCTAGCCATCCCTTGCACATTTTCCTCAGTCCTGTTTCATCTCACATCCCTTACTTTGTGCCCCCCCCTGCACCTTTTGTAGAATAGGCAGGCACCTCTTCTGCACCTTTAGCAGTATCCCACAAGTGAATGTTTTTCCATGAGGCCTCTGTCCAAACTTCCACTGCTGGAACTTCTGTCATGTGCTGGAGAAAAGGTAGTAAACTTACACAAATGCTTTTTCTACCCTTTCCCACTGTCCCTATTTATCTTAATTTTCTATCTCGACACATCTCCCACACCCTGTGGCTTCGTTTCCACCTCTGGCCTCACTGCCCCTTTCCTTTAATATGCTGCTGAATTAAATCCAACCATTGCTTGCCAATGAGTTCCACAACTGTTTTTATTCAACGACACACACACTCTTAAGCCCTCCCCTCAGCCATTTCCCCGACCAGTTCCCCCTTCTCAGAGGGCAAACAGCAGCTGGGGAGAGGTCCACCATTTTCACTGAAGAACAGAGCTCGGGTGAATATCCCTTCCCCTTCCATTGCCCTTTTCAAATGAATTGGCGGTTATGTTTCAAAGGAAGAAGTGTTGGAATATCACTTTGCAAAGCTGGTGTGCAACGTGTTGTTTGTCCCTACCCTCATTTCACAAGTATTAGAGCTGGGTTTGGTGCAAGTATTCTGCCTCTGTTTGCTATCTATAAAATGGCATCTTACCCACCAAGATAACAGTGGTTGACTTGTTCATTCAACGTGGGATAAACACGGGGAGACAACAAGTCAGCTGCCACACGCTCCTTGGAAGAAGGGAAGAGTACAAATGAGAGAGCATGGAAACCATTCTGACAGGGTTGTGGTCCTGTGGCCCTTGCTTCAGGCCCACAGATCTGTGGAAGTTCCTGCACTTCACGATATTCCGAGCTTCCTTATCTTCACACCCACACAGGGATGAAATGTAGACTGATGCCGGTTGGAAGCACAGCAGCAAAGCAATAGCCAAATCTATCCACAGGGAAAGCATGTCACAGGAAATATGAGTCACACCCACCATCCCAGAGAAGCAGCTGGTCTTCTTGTATTTAGGAAAAGAAGAACAGAAACAGTCAAGATCAGGTTGTGTTGGGGGTAAATCACAATGGAGGTACCACCAGAAACACGAACCCAGGCCCTGCAGCTCTGAGCGAGCCTAGGGGACCGTGGTGGCTATTCCTAGTTTATGGGATGCACCCATTGCTCCAACAAGAATTTCTGTTACTGGGTTGGTTCCATGGTTTCTAGCACAGTAACTGGTAACCATAGCAACCCAGCACCGCACAGCTAAACATTCCAGACTAATTTAGAGCAGCGGCAGGCTACTTTGGGGAGGACGACCAGCAAAATATAGTTAAGTGCATAGTTGCTAGGATCTTTTGTTGGGGTAATTGTGTGCACACAAACCACATTTACAACACAGTTTATTCAGCCTAGTCTGGTCCCTGGGACTTATGTTTTACAAAGTCAGCCCTAGAACATGTGAAGCAATCAACTAGTGCTTTTGAGAATGTGTAGCGAACCTTTCCCCGCACTGCTAAGTATTCACAGCTTATGTCCTACACAGTTTCAAATTTATTGCAGTAGATTCCTGATCAAAGACTGTCCCTTCCATCTAAGGGTGCCAGACACCAAAATTATTTTTTCAAAGGGCTGCAAGGCAACACTAGTGTAATATGTCTGATGTGGAGCTGCCCTGGACTCTTCTGAAATTTCAGCCTGCATCAGATAAGCAGTACAGCAAATTTCCATGCCATTCAGATTGTTTTAAAATGTGTATTTAATTAATTACTAATCTTAACCTTCGTCTGCCAATGAGGTTTACACACAAAGTGTAACTGAACTGCCCAAGTCATTAAAACTATTTAATTAAAACCATCTAAATATTTATTTATACACACGTACAAAAAGTCATTCCTTTCCAGTGTTTTGAAACCCTCTCCAAATCACCACCCATTTGGATTCCTCCCTCTCCCTACCCACCATTCATTTCTTAAATGGAGGAACATCTACCCCCGTTTTAAATCGCATAAACCTGGGGAAGCCCGCTCCTGCACATATCCACACACATATGCCATTTGACCTTTGGTGTAACAACTCTCTGTATCACAAGTTTCCCCCTCTGGATTCTCCACATATAAAGATCTAATCTTTGTGGACATGTTTTATCACCCTCACACTTCAAGCCCATTTCCCAGTTTTCATCCACTTTGGGAAAATACATTTCCCCTAGACACACTAGGGTAGGCAAGCTTTTTATTTGTGAGGGTGGGGTGGGGTGGGGGGTAGTGGAGATTTTTTTCCCCTCATCCAATGGCCCAACTTTTCCAAGGAAGGTAGTTTCCAGCTGAAATCCCCATCATCCTGTTAAAAAGAAATGAGCCATTGCTCCCTGTTCCTCCTTTAGGGATCGCTCCTGTGGGGAAAAGGAAATGGCTCATATTGAGAGCACTTATAATGAAAGCAAAATATCTCCTCTACACCCAGTACCAGGTAACCCAGTCCCCACCAACACGGATTCATTCCAGAGGGCTGCAGGGTGTATTTCTGTATTATGAACCCCTGGGTGCAGGCACTTCTTCCCACTCATAATCACAGGCCGTTAGCAAGACATATTTATCTACGGTGATATCATACATTTCCCTGAATCGCCTTATCATAAGAGTCTCCAGTCTGCTGTGTCCTTTTGGGGAGTGGGGTGCACAACAGAGATGCTGCAAGCCCAGGCTGACCTGAGGTGGGAGCTGAAAATGTGATTCCCACCCACCCCACAGCCAATCCACAGTTTTATCAATTGCTTCAGCCTCTGGAGGAACTGGGATCCAGAAGCCACATGGAAGAGGTTCTCTCTCTTCAGACCCCAAGTCCCGGGACTCAGGAGGAAGCTGAAAGGCTCCATAGAGGCAAAGTCCCTGTCAGCTGCAATGATACCATTAAAAAAAATCCACCCATGTGCGTATAGAGACACAGTTGACAGGATCAGCCTTGACCTATAAAGCTCTGAATAGATCACCCTCGAATCTACCTAGTTTGACAGCTGTACAAATCCAACAGAGAACAAAGTGCCATTTGCCATCTTGTAAGTCAAGCTGCATGTTGCATGGAAATGAGTGTAACAGAACCCAGCAGCTCTTTTTTAAGGAAAAGCAGCTTGGGAGGGAGGGGGAGATTTGGAGCAAGCAGAAAAGTTGTCCACACACACCTGTGCATATTCCTAAAATATGCACCACCACCCACCCACCCACACGCAAAATGCATTCCTCCCCATGAAGTTCCAAATGCACAAAAAGACAGTAGAATAGGGCAAGGCTATACAGCAACCCAGCCAGATGGATGGGGTATAAATAATAAAATTATCATTATTATTAAATAAAACATAGCAAATAAATAAATAAAGCTCCTTGGCATAGAGCCCTGCCCTCTCATATTCTGTAAAATGCCATTCACGCCAACTGCGCTGTATAGAAATCCAGGTTTGCTTGATATACAGTATTTATGCAAGTCCTAGAATTTGAGGTTTACCCTGGTGTAAGATTTGAGTGTGTTTGGTGTAGAGTCTGACCAGAGGCAAGGCATGGGGTGGGGTGGGGGACAACAACTAACTATTGGTTATTTCCACTCTTCAAAACTATAGACAGATAATCTGGGGTGGCTTTGGTAGAAAACTCTAAATGACAGGGAGCCTGAGTGACATGGCAGACCGGGGAGAAGGCTCTTAATGGACAACCCTTTCCCCTGCTTAGCTCTGTGTTTATGGCTACTGTGTCTGATTTTCCAGGCAGAGAAAGCCACTTTTGTTGAGAGGAACTGCCCTGTTTGGGGGCTTAAGAGATGACTTGTTCCCTGCAGTCTTGCTTCTGGCGCTCGGTGCTTTCCCCACATTTAGGGGGCCGGCAGGGATTCCTCAAGACTAGGGAGGGTCCCTCCCTAGTGGCTAACTGGCAGGCAGACCAACTAGAGCTCCTTGCTGAACTCCTGCTGTATGGTGTAGCCCAGCCACCGCCGCCCACCACTCATGTTGTAGCCAGTGCTCTCAAAGAGCCCAATCGCCGCCTTGGTGACTACCGAGACCTGGGCCACTAAGAATTTGAAGCCCTGGGCGCGAGCATGAGCCTCCAGGAAGCTGAGGAGGGATCGGCCCACACCAGAGCGCCGGTACCACCGGTTCACAGCCAGGCGCTTGAGCTCCGCCGTGCGTGGTTCCCCGCCGCAGGGCTCCAGAGCCACGCAGCCGCACACGTCGTCCTCGTCGTATACAGCCACCCATAGCCCGCGCTGCCCTGTGCTGTAGTAGGCATGCAGGTGCCTCAAGTCTGGCGAGCGCCACAGCAGAAGCTTCAGAGCCACCACGGTGAGCAGGACTGGCAGCACGAGAGCCACCACAAACGAGTTCAGGAAGAAACGCAGGCCGCTGCTCACCACCGCCATCAGCAACAAAGCCAGAGGCCGCGTCAGCACATAGAGGATCAGGCGGTTCTCTGTATCCTTGAATCCATCCTGGTGGAAAACAGAAAGGGATATGAAGTAAAGGACCATGTACAGCTATGAGGGACCTGGGATGTGTTGTGTATCTCTAAACAAATGTTTATCCTTCACTTTACCTGAAAACGTACGAGGGGAATTCTATGACGTCTGTAGCAATTTGCACAGAGCTAAGAAAAGCCTGGAGAGACAAGAGCCACACTGAAAGCAGAACTGTCCTGCAGATACGAAAGTTGTTCTACCCCAGCTTTTCTATAATGCAAGTACTAGTGGGAAACAAGGAACCTCGAAAAAAGAGCATTGGAATTGAGACAGAGCCAGTGGATTGAACCACGCTTTCTTTCCCTTAGGAAATTTTCTTCCCAGTCTTTAAGTGTGGAGGGAATTTTCTTTCTAGTGTTTAACTGTGGGATAATAACACAGTAACACAACTACTTATTGCCCAACCCTTGGAGGTAAGTATCATCAAATGCAGCTCCTCTTCTTGACAAGTTCCCTTAAAATTTTTTTTATGCTGCTAAGATCTCAATTTTCTTTCTCTCTAGGTTTAATATGCTCAGTTAACCCCCCCCCCAAAGAAAAATCAGAGTGGAGGTGGCAGGAAGAGTGGGCTGCATTCACACAGCAGTTTATTCTGTTTCTCTAATTTCTGCATTATATTTGTGCTTTTACATTATGTAAAAACTGCTTCTGGAAATCTAGCAGAATACGGTGAAGTTTAGTGCTCATTTCCAGGTTAATTGCTTTCATAAAAAAATCTGTTTGCATCCCCAATAAGCCAGAAAACTGTAGGTGTAAAGTGACAAAAGTTGAGGTGTATGCCAGCATAAAGATCTTTCCTACTGTTTTCATGGGTGAATCATGGGAGAACAGAAGCATGCATGTGCGGAAAGGGTGGAGGAGGAGTGGCAGTGTTCACTAACCTTCGTTGTTGTGTCACACCACACTCACTGCTGTCAATGAAATTTAGCGTGAAATATCAGTAAAAAAAAAAACACGTTTGCAACAGGTACTACAGTGTGAAAGGAATGCAAGAAAACAGAAGTGCTAGCATCACAATCAGGAAATAAAGTTGCATGCAGAACCAGTAATTCCAGTTCAGTGGCTTTCAAACATCCCTGCCCATTCCAAGTTGTCTGTTGAGGAGCTCTGTGCTTTGCAGAAGATGCTGCTCTAGAAGGCTTCCTACTTGGAAGACTGATTAGGCTTCTTAGTTACCCCAGTCAGTGTTTCCCAAACTTTGCTCTCTGGCTGTTGTTGGACTACAACTCCCATGATCCCTAGCTAGCAGGAACAGTGGACAGGGATGATGGGAATTGTAGTCCCAAGACAGCTGGTGGCCCAAGTTTGGGAAGTATTGCCCTAAACGAACTGAAACAGCTTCCTAGAACACACACACACATAGTTCCCTTGCAATGTGCAACTGTTCTAAAATATTAAGTAGACCATGGGTAGGCAAACTGAGGCTGGATGTGGCCCAATCGCCTTCTAAATCCAGCCCGTGGATGGTCCGGGAATCAGCATGTTTTTACATGAGTAGAATATGTCCTTTTATTTAAAATGCATCTCTGGGTTATTTGTGGGGCATAGGAATTCGTTCATTCCCCCAAAAATATAGTCCAGTCCCCCACAAGGTCTGAGGGACAGTGGACCGGCCCTCTGCTGAAAAAGTTTGCTGACGCCGAAGTAGACAATGCAATGTCCTCCAGTTTGGTGGATTACAACTCTCACCAGCCCATCAGCATTGCCAGTGGTAAAGGATGAAGGGAGAGTTGTAGTCCACAACATCCGGAGAACACCAAACTGCCTTCCCCATCTCTAGGGGAAGGTTCCTATTAAATGACACATTCCATAAGTCTTTAGAAAGGAAGAAAAGAGTGTGCTTATATAGCCTGGGCTCTCCACCACCTCTCTCAGAAGCCCATCTCACCTTCAGAAGCTCCAAGACAATTGGTGTCTCCTCCTCTCTCATTTCTCTGATGGTCAGTTGCTCAGGTTCCAGGGTAGGCATGCTGGCAGCCAGCAGATGGCACCTTCGAAGAGGGAAAGTCCAGTTATTGTCTGATTTGTCCTTGATGAGAGGCTGGGACGGACAAGTAAAGTGGACTAGCATGGGCCATTTGTCAGAGCCCAACCTTCCACCATGGCTGGGGACACTCTTGAGCAAATGGGGAGCATTTTTATGTTGAAGCAGCACAGAAACCAGAGGCAGTGTGGTGTAGTGGTTAGTGCTGGACCAGGACCTGACAGGCCAAAATTCAAGTCCCCACTCAGCTATGTTTGCTGGGTGCCTTTGGGCCAGTCACTGTCTCTCAGCTTACCCCACAGGGTTGTTGTGAATATTACATGAAGAGTGGGTAGATAACCAGGCACACCACCTTGAGCTCTGTGTAGGAAAGGCGGGATACAAATACAGCAATAATAATAATCTCGGGGGATGAGGAGAAAGACTCCTACTCCCTAATCCCTTCCTAAAGTAGAATAGGTATTTTGGGGGCGGGGATCAATCTAACAAACACAGAAGCAGCAACTTCCTACAATGCCAGCAAGAGTTGAAAACTATTTTGCTTGTGGCATGGCTCTTGTACATTTACACACACACAAAAATCAGAACTCATCTCTTCTCAACAGACACCCTTTCCATTTTAAAGTGTTAAATGCCTGACAATCGTTCTCCAATTTAAATGCACAGGAGCCCTGGTAAGAAAAGAAGCTGGCAACTCTTAAAAAGGCAACTATAACCGGTATAGCTGGGAAGAATATATTCTTGTTCAGCAGCAAGTTCACTGGCAGTCTTTTGGCCTTAGTTTCCCATCTGCTTAAACAGGGACCACATGCCTCCTGGGGTCGTTTTGAAAAGGAACGAGACCGAGGCCGTGTATACTTTATGAAATAACATCTGCACGCCCCCCCCCCATTTAATTAAAGGTCGTGGGAGCCATTTTACCAGCAGCCTCTGATTCCCATCTAGCTCCCTGCGCCCCCTACTCTATTTGCAAGGTAGGCTCCCTTGCAATGGAGCACCACCGTTAATTTATGCCACATAACGGACAAAAAAAAACGCGACGCCCACATTTCTCCGGCCTGCCCCTTCTGCCCCTCCCGGGAGCAAAGGCAGATCCGCAATAAAACGCCAGCACCACCGTCGTAAACTGACCGGGCACGGCAAAATAGCCCTTGCGGCCACACCCCTCCGCAGAAATAGAAACGCCCGCAAACCTTCTCCACTCCCCCCCTAGGCGCGGAATGGACTCACCCAGCCTGTAGGAAGCGGCTGCCTTTGCAGATGCATAAAAGGAGCGTGGAATTCTCCGAGGCCTCCTACATCTCTCTCGCTCCCCACCCCGCCCGCTTTTTCAGGAGGGAGGGGAGGGAAAGGAGAGGGGAAAAGAGCTTCGCCCCAAGAGCCTCTTCTTAGTCAACCCTCCCCAGCTTCGCAGCTCCAGCTCCTCACTCCATGAGCGCATGCGTGGCGCTCCTGGCTTCTTCGGCGCCTTTCGCTCCTTACGCAGTTCTTGGCAACTGTTGCTAAGGGGGCGAAACGGGGCCTCAAGCACTGCGAGTCCCAAACCCGTTTTGCCTTTTATGGGAGAGAGCGGGCAGCAGCGGGGGTGGGTTCAGTTTGAATGGCTTAGGACTTAGGGAAATATCTGACTTTCTAATTTTCTTTTTCTTTTTTCATGGTGAAGTGACAGGCGGGGATTCAACGGGTATAGCTGTAGCCAGCTAGTAGGGAGGGAAATCTGGAAAAGCCTTCCCCTATTGCTGCCAGTCTGCTATGGAACTGTTAAAAAACACACAACCTGCTGCCCATAATGTAAACAGCTGGCGGCTGTTAATGTATCATTTTCGTTATGTACCCATTTTATGCTGTTGACATGAAGTTGGAAGCCACCCGGAAGTGTATGTGTCTTTCCAGAAGGGTTTTGTTTTTCAACTTTTTTTAAAGAGTTGCACAGACTGTTTGTTTGGGGCTCACGGTTAAAACAGCAAAAATAAAGGGATTTATTTCATTATATTGTATGCATTGAATTCCCGAGAAACCTTTGACATGTTGCTTTCTCAATGTAAATATTAAGAAATTAAGCATCGTTGTTGGAGATAAGAAGGTGCACCAATTTGATTTGTAGCCATTCTGTTCTGCCTGTGAGCTTCCTTTTTGCATCTAGCTGGCTGCTGGCCGATGTCAAAAGGAAATGGATATTGGTCTGAAGAAGCATAACAGTTCTGAGTGGTTTAGAAGCTGGCATTTAAAAACAGTAACATTGGCACTGACTCAGTAAACCATTTGTAACCCATTTTGTTAATCATTGCAAAATGGGGGTGTTACTTTTTAAAAAACTTTTTAACATCACCACAAGGTGGCTGACTGTCAAATTCACATGGGGCATAGGTCCTTTTAACAGCTCCTTGAAACAAGCATTAAAACCAGCAGTTCACATTGGCAAAAAATTCAATGTGTGAAATGGCTAAGGCAGCATTACAATTATGTCTGTCTTCACCTTAAGCATATCTGTGAGCCATTCGCCTCCTGCCATGCAGTACAGTGGTACCTTGGTTCTCAAACGCCTTGGCTCGCAAACACCAAAAACCAGGAAGTAAGTGTTCCAGTTTCCAAACGTTTTTTGGAAGCCGAACATCCGATGCGGTTGTCGGCTATTGTTTCTAGGGTGCCTGCACCAATCAGCTGTGCCTTGGTTTTGGAACATTTTGGAAGTCGAACGAACTTCCAGAACAGATTAAGTTTGGGGCTTTTGTTTTTGCTATTTATTTTGTGTTTTTGTTTTTGAGGCTTTTTCGGTTAATTTGTTTTTGTGACTGTATGGAACTCAGTTCAGCTACTGATTGATTGTGCAACTACAGAAATGGATAAAAGCCCCCCATCCAAACAATGACTATCATCAGTGCAGGTAAGAAAAAATTGTAATTTTAATTTTAACATCAACAATACTCTCTATTTTATACTACAATACATTGATTATTGCTTTCATTTTATGGATCAATGGTCTCATTAGATAGTAAAATTCATGTTAAATTGCTGTTTTAGGGGTTGTTTTTAAAAGTCTGGAACAGATTAATCCATTTTGCATTACTTTCTATGGGAAAGCACGCCTTGGTATTAGAACGGACTTCTGGAATGGATTAAGTTTGAGAACCAAGGTACCACTGTATTTAAGAACATGATTAACACAGTGGGGGAAAAATCCCCTGTGGAACCTGAGTGTTGTCCCACACTGACCCTGAAGGTTGGTTCTTCATCTTTTCAGTTTTTTGTCCTGTAAAAGTGCCTTCCCCATGTTCTCTGCTGGAGGTGGGGAACCAGTGGCTCTCCCAAGATGCTCAGTTCTCAAGTACTAAAATGCAATGCATCATATAATTTATAGAGTAAGACACTGAGAGGGAAGATTGCTAACAAACCATAAATAGAAAGAGCATGGCCAGGTTTCACTTGTTTAGCTTTTGTGGACAGCTTTTTCTTTACAGTTATACCTCGGGTTAAAAACTTAATTCGTTCTGGAGTTCCGTTCTTAACCTGAAACTGTTCTTAACCTGAAGCCCCACTTTAGCTAATGGGGCCTCTTGCTGCTGCCGCGCCGCCGCACAATTTCTGTTCTCATCCTGAAGCAAAGTTCTTAACCTGAGGTACTATTTCTGGGTTAGTGGAGTCTGTAACCTGAAGCATCTGTAACCTGAGGCACCACTGTACAAGTTATTCAAGTGTAGGGCTACAGTGTGCAGCACATAATTGGCTCAGCCACCTGAGCCATCAGTTTGGTGGATCTCAGTGTTCTCGGAGGAAGAAAAAAAACAACCCACAGGAAATCCCACAAGTCTCAACTCTGCCCACTTTGGTCTTTGGTTCTGAGCTCAACCACAATCATTCCTCAAATTGCAGAACCTCCTACACCAAGAAATTCACCAAACATGTTGCATTTTCCAGAAATCGTGTACAGAGACCTCATTTGCATTGACTTTCAAAACTAAGCTGAAGTACCCATTTAGGCTTGAGTCCCAGCACCTTTCAGTTTAAAATTGAATATCCAGCATGTTGAAGCCGCTTGAGAAAAACATAAAGAGTTTCCTCTAAGCAGGAACCTTTTATCTTGCACCTCTCAAGCCTGTTAAAGCTGCAGGGCTGTAGCTCAGTTGTAGATCACATAATAATAATAATAATAATAATAATAATAATAATAATAATAATAATAATAATAATTTATTATTTATACCCCGCCCATCTGGCTGGGCCTCCCCAGCCACTCTGGGCGGCTTCCATAAAAACCAAAAATACAGTAAAATATCACACGTTAAAAACTTCCCTGAACAGGGCTGCCTTAAGATGTCTTCTGAATGTCAGGTAGTTGTTTATCGCTTTGACATCTGCTGGAAGGGCATTCCACAGGGCGGGCGCCACTACCGAGAAGGCCCTCTGCCTGGTTCCCTGTAGCTTTGCTTCTCGCAATGAGGGAACCACCAGAAGGCCCTCGGCGCTGGACCTCAGCGTCCGGGCAGAATGATGGGGGTGGAGACGCTCCTTCAGGCATACTGGACCGAGGCCGTTTAGGGCTTTAAAGGTCAGCACCAACACTTTGAATTGTGCTCGGAAACGTACTGGGAGCCAATGTAGGTCTTTCAAGACCGGTGTTATATGGTCTCGGCGGCCGCTCCCAGTCACCAGTCTAACTGCCGCATTCGGGATTAGTTGTAGTTTCTGAGTCACCTTCAAAGGTAGCCCCACGTAGAGTGCATTGCAGTAGTCCAAGCGGGAGATAACCAGAGCATGCACCACTCTGGCGAGACAGTCCGCAGGCAGATAGGGTCTCAGCCTACGTACCAGATGGAGCTGGTACACAGCTGCCTTGGACACAGATTTGACCTGTGCCTCCATGGACAGCTGTGAGTCCAAAATGACTCCCAGGCTGCGCACCTGGTCCTTCAGGGGCACAGTTACCCCATTCAGGACCAGGGAATCCTCCACACCTGCCCGCCTCCTGTCCCCCAGAAACAGGACATGCTTTGTATGGAGAAGAACACAGGTTCAAAGCCACAGTATCTCAAGAGAGGGCTGAAAAAGATTTTTGCCTGAAATGCTAGAGAGCTGTTACCATTCAGTCTAGATCAGGGTTTCCCAAACTTGGGTCTCTAGCTATTTCTGAACTACAGCTAGGACTGATGGTCAGGGATGATGGGAACTGTAGTCCAAAAACAGCTGGTGATCCAAGTTTAGGAAACCCTGATATATACATTACTGAGCTAGATGGACCAATGGTCTTACTCAGTATAAGGCAACTTCCTATGTTCTTAGTTGACTTCCTTTGGGGACTGTGCAATCTGCTACTGAAATGCCAATCAGACTTAAAAAGCACAAAAGAAGTATAACATGTATTGATGAACCCAGCCTCTGCACAATACACAGAAAGGAGTAAAAATGCTTTGAAGCAGTCTTTTATTTTTCTTCTAGACCAAGAGTCTATGACCCTCTTGTCTGTTAGCACCAGGAATTGGGGTACACTTGGGAAGAAATGTGGTTCTGCACATGGTAAGGGGCTGGAATGGAGAATAGATAAGAGGGGCTTAACCGGAAAAAGATGCTGTTTATGACAGCTCATAAAACAGCCTCCTGCAGCACCCAGTATCAAAGGAAGACCCAAAAACTCGAACTTTCCCCATTTTCTAATACATAAAAAGAGCTCACACTGCTCCACAGCACTTAGCTCCAAAATTGCAACACAGCAGGGAAATGGAGATAAGCCAGCAGTCCAGTTGATATCTGCTAACTATATTTTCTGTCCAGTGTGGAGAAAAAAACCAGGAATTCTGGCTGCACAGTCTTCCAACCATCAGACTGCACATACATTTGGTTCTTGTTGGAACAACGTATTTCAGACAGGATGGGGAAATGGGTAGGTTAGGGATTGTATCAAGGACTGGACTGGCTATCCCTTTCTCACATGCAAAACAAGACAAAAGTGTTTGGGGGAAGGACATGGTGGTGGAGTCATTGTAACTGCAAGGACACGAGCAGCAACAACAATCCCCATGTGAGCAGGAAGTGAGGGAATCAAGGGTATGCTTTGGACCTGCAGGCATGGGCGTGAGCTAAGCTCTCTGCTGTCATTTCATGACACTGTCCTGAGGAACCTAAGCATAGCCACCTCCAGGAGTCTTGAAGTTGCCCAGGTCGATCCTGTCCGGCAACACAGTTAATTATAGCAGCCACTAGTGAGAGCACAACTGAGTCTCAGTTAGTACTCCAATGCAAGGATGGGGACAGTTGTCCTCAGAAAGTGTGGACAAGCTGCATGTTGGGTACCGTTTGCACAATCTGAATGGAGGGCAGGCCTTGCGAAGTTACTGGGCTCGGCAGAAGTTGCACCATTTGGGAGGTGCTGTTGCTGTCCCCAGTAGGTTGGGTGCTGTCTGGGCTGCTCACCTGCAGTGTTGGCACACTCTCCAGCACTTGGAGGGTCTGTTCCCCCTGGGCACTACGGATGATCAGGAGGTTCTGCCCAGTCCCAGCACTACCCTCAGGGCCTTGCAGCTGGAGGCCAGGCAGCTCTTGCACTGTCTGGATGTTGTCCACCTCCTGCACGCACAACCGGGTCTGCTCTCCTCCTGCACTTCTCAGCACCAACACGTTCTGAACTCCCTCATCGGTCTGTAAAGTTTCAAAGTGCATGTCTTGCACCCCTTCCAGGCTCTCCACCTCCCCGCCTGGCCCCAGAAGCTCCTCCCCTGGAGAGTTCTGCACCACAATTAGGTCCTGGCTTTCTTCCTTCACACCAGGTCCCTGTTGGAGGTCCACCTCAGAGAGCTCATGGGAGCTGGACAGAGAAGTCCCCACCTCATTCATCTCCTGTGGTGGGCTCAAAGTCTGAAGCTGAACACTGGTCATCTCCTCTGAAGGTTGAAGCTGTTGCTCTTCCTGAGAAGAAACCAGCTCCTGGATCTGAATGGTGCCATCCAGCTGTTGGGAAGGCGAGAGACTCTGGATTTCGACGCTGGTCAAAGGCTGATTGGAGGGGGACAGGCTGTGGATCTGCAGAGGGCTACTTTGCTGCAGGGATGGCAAGGTCTGGATCTGAATGGGACCCACTTGCTGGGAAGGCTGGAGAGTTTGGAGCTGTAGGGTCCCTACCTGCTCAGAGGATGGCACAGCTTGGAATTGTACAGTGTTCATCTTCTGGGAAGGTGGAAGAGTTTGAAACTGCACCGTGCCAGTCTGTGGACAACTAGACAGGCTCTGGATCTGCACAGTGCCTCCTGATTGGGAGGTGGGCAAATTTTGGATCTGGACTGTATTCTGGGGAAGGGGCAGGCTTTGAATCTGTACAATGCCAGACTGTGGAGGCTGTGGGAAGGCCTGGATCTGGATTGTGCCAGGTTGCTGTGAAGCAGGTACGGTCTGAATTTGCAAAGTGCCACCTGGCTGGGCAGTGGGAAAGCTCTGGAGGGGCTGGGGCAGGGTTTGAATCTGAATGGTGCCTGCTGGTGGAGCAGCTGGCACAGTTTGGATCTGCACCGTGCCGAGTTGCTGTTCTGGCAAGCTCTGGAGAACAATAACATTCTGTCCACTAGCCTGTAGCCCTGGTGTCCTCTGGATTTGCACATTAGAGAGGGGCTGCATGCTGGCCCCGGTGGCACTGGGCATCAAAATGATATTCTGGCTGCCAGACACCGATGGTGGTGGGGGAGCCAACGGCACAGGTTTCTTGGCCTTACCTTGACGGACCAGGGCAGATTTGCCTGGGGTAGTAGGAGCAGCTGGCAACAGGGTAATGCTGGTCGGAGCAGTGGATGTAGTGGGCACCTGGGGACTGGGCAGCAGGATAAGTTTGGGGGGTAAATTTTGGGGTGGGGGTGGCTGCGGCGGCTGCTGTATGCTGGGGATAAGTTGCAATCCCTGTGATGTTTGCACAAGCAGGAAAGTCTGAGTGTTTGACGAGACAGGAGGGGCTGGGCTGCCACTTAACTCCACATTCAGAGTGGCCTGCAAGTTAGGCATAATTTGCACCTCTTGAGTGGTGGCAGGTGAGGTGGTGGCTGGGCGGCTGGGCGCCTCAGCACTGTTGTGGGTGCGGAAGTGGCGCTGCAAGTAAGAGGCCATGACAAAGGCCTTGGAGCACACCGGGCACTGGAAGGGGCGCTCCCTCGAATGGGTACGTCTGTGCAGTGCCAGGTTGGAGGAGTGGGTGAAGGCCTTGCCACAGTCCCGGCAACAATAGGGCCTCTCGCCAGTGTGTACCCGCTGATGTTGCCGGAGGTTGGATGTTTGCGTGAAGGACTTTCCACAGGTCTGGCAGGCAAAGGGCCGCTCACCGGTGTGCAACTGCTGGTGCCGCCGGAGGCACGAGGTGTTCTTGAAGGCTTTGCCGCAATCTTGGCAAGCATAGGGACGTTCGCCGGTGTGCTGCCGCAAATGGTACTGATAATGGGAAGCCCATTTGAATGCCATCCCGCAGGTGGAGCAAGTGAAGGCACGCAGGCCCGTGTGCACCCGCTGGTGGATACGCAGCAGCGAGGAGCGCTTGAAGGCTTTGCCACACTCGCCACAAGCGTAGGGGCGCTCGCCCGTGTGGTCACGGAGGTGGTAACGCAGCCCAGAGGAGCCCTTGAATGACTTCCCACACTCTCCGCACACATAGGGGCGCTCAGGGGGTGGGGGTGGCGTCACTGTGGCTGCGGGCACTGGCTCTGCCTGTGCTGGGCATGTCACCTCTGCCTCCTCCAACCGTTGTTCAGCCGGAGGATGGGAACGCTGATGGCCCAACAGGCTGGCCAGCGCCGGGAAGGAGCGTTCACACACCATACAGGTGTAGGTGCGATCGGATGAGTGCTGGCTCTGTTGGTGTCGTGCTAAACCCGCGGCACTCTTGAAAGTCTTACTGCACACAGAGCAAGCTAGGGAGGGTGTGGGGGACGCTACAGCAGCCACCTCCTCCTGCACTGGTAGTGGCGGTGGTGGTGGCGGCAGAGGCAGTGGCTCTGCTGGGGCCAAGTGTGTTTCCTGGTGGCTCAGCAGCTGCTCCTGCAAGGGGAAGGTGAGATGGCAGACACTACACCGAAACAGCATCTCCACAGTGGTGGTTGGCTCCTCCAAGAAGAGCTGTGCTGGAGGAGCAATGTCCCCATGAGACTCCAAGTGCCGCTGCAGATAGGTGTCCGATGCAAAGGCCTTGCCACAGATAACACAGGTGTGGGCGGGGCGGGCAGCATGTGCCGATCGGCAGTGCAGTGCCAGGTTGGAAGAGTGGGTGAAGGCCTTACCACAGTCTTGGCATCGGTAGGGCCTCTCGCCAGTATGCACCCGCTGATGCTGCCGCAGGTTGGTGGACTGCGTGAAGGCCTTGCTGCAGATGAGGCAGACATAGGGGCGCTCGCCTGTATGTGTATGGCGGTGCCGCCGCAGGCTAGAAGAGTTCTTGAAGGCCTTGTCACACGCTGGGCAAGGATAGGGGCGTTCGCCAGTGTGCTGACGCAAATGGTACTGGTAATGTGAGGACCACTTAAAAGCCAGGCCACACTGAGCGCACTTGAAGGCACGCAGGCCAGTATGCACACTCTGGTGGATCTGAAGCAAGGACGACCGTTTGAATGCTTTGCCACACTTGTCACACTTGTAAGGTCGCTCCCCCGTATGTCCGCGCTGGTGGTACAGCAAGGCTGAGGACCCCTTGAAGGCCTTGGGGCACTCTGAGCACTTGTAAGGGCGTTCGCCTGTGTGAGTCC
Source organism: Podarcis melisellensis (assembly GCF_964234715.1). Taxonomy (NCBI): domain Eukaryota; kingdom Metazoa; phylum Chordata; class Lepidosauria; order Squamata; family Lacertidae; genus Podarcis; species Podarcis melisellensis. Next base: position 24,545,319 of record NC_138545.1, on the reverse strand, counting down.
TCTGGTGGTGGATGAGCCGTGACGACCATTTGAATACCTTGCCACATTCCAGGCACTCATACTGGTGGTCGCCACTGCTGCCACTGGGGCCTCCGCCTGCTGGGGCCACCGCTGGCACTGCCGCTGCCTGCATTTCTAGCTGCTGAGCTCCCACCATTGCACCAGAGTTCACCTGCTAGAAAAACACACACAGAGAAAGAGAGAACACCATTATTGTAACTGTCACAGACCCAGCCTCATTTATAGGGGCTCTCCTAAACTGAATCATACTATTGGTCCATCTAGCTTGATACTTTCCACACGGTTTTTCCATCACTAAACAGAAGATGCTTAAAGACTGAAGCTGAGAGAGTCAGCATGTAAAGCATGTGCTCTACCACTGAGCTGTGGCACCTCTCCATTTGTGCCTGAGGCAGTAAAATCTGCATAGAAACTTTACAGCTTCACTTTCAAATGGGGAACTAGCTGAGCAAACTAGCACTTACCTTACAAACTCCAGGAATTACTGGGGTGTTTCTTACATATACCCCCTTAGTTGGAAATGAGAGAGTAAAAATCACCTCAAATGGACTTGCCACCTTTAAAAAGCAGTGGTCGTTCAGTGATGCTCACAGGCACAGGAAGTCATTTTGGTTTATGATTGAAAGTGAATGTTTGAACAGCCCTGACTAAAAGAATGCAGCCTTTGAGGAGAGTAATTTTATTATTAATAATATTATTAATATTATTAAAATTTACTAAGTACTGTACCAGTATTTTAAAAACGGCAGTCCTTTGTCCTACCCTCACAATCTAATAGACATGATACAAGAGGGAAAAGGAATGGAGAGGGTTAGGGTTAGGGTTAGAAAATACAACTCACGATGAACAGCTGCTCCTTCTCAGGATGAATGGGATGATCTTTACCATGACATTATGTTCTTCCTAGGAGGCTGACTCCCCCCTCCCCCCTGCCCAAAACACACACATGGGTTAGGTCCCTACTTGGTGTTGAACTCATGAAAGTCCATTACATAGCAACCTCTGGAGCCAAGGAAGGTGAGTCAGTGGCCCTCCTAGAAGCCCAAGTCAGCATAGCCAATGGTCATGTATAACTGGGGATGCAGTTCAACATCTGGAGGGTTACATGTTCCCAATCCCTAGACTGCAGCCTGGAAACCAGACACCTTCCCATCATCATTTCCCCCCCACCCCTGCTCCCCAGGGATCTTCCGTTAGCAGGAAGAGTCAGCAGTTGCGGATTGTACAGATGCCCAGGAGATGCCTCACTTGCCTGGGTCCAAAACATCTGGTGCTACCTGGCCTAGACTGCTTCAGTGTACACATTGTGTGTATGGGGGGCGGGCAGTATTTTCCTTGATGGTCACCATGGAAACTTTGAACAGCAGCAGTTGGACCAGCCACAACAGTGGCATTTAAATCTGGTTAGTGATCATTTCCCACCATGAACCCTTGTCATTAATTTCTGTCAATTACCCAGGAGGTCAGCTGAGAAGACAAAGATGAGACACAAATAATTTTAAACAAGCATGGATGCCTGAAGTCATGCTTGGCCCAGGATCAGGAGAGCAAATGAGCTGCGAAAAGTTTAAGTAGCCTGTATGCCATGAAAATCTCTGAGCTTCAGTTCCTGATCTATACATGAAAATAAAAGTGGCCAAGGTTATTATACATGTCCAAGGGCCACAACGGCAATAACCCACACTCCAAGGACCGCATGGCAAAAAAGTTTTAATTTTTAACCTTTCAAATTAAACGCTGACTACATAGAAAACAGAGCGCACGCAATTTAGAACACAATTCAGTGTTGTTGTTTTTCCAGAGGATTTAAGGCTGTCTTGTTTCACGCAATTTTCCACGACTTGCATTGGGGACAATTTCCCGAAGCAGCCGCTAAAGTGTTTGAATTCCGCTCGTGTTCTTGTGTCGAAAGTTTGAGGATAGGGGACCAAACTATCCGAGCCCAGCCTTTGGAGAGATTAACCCTGCATCACTTCCCCGACCTGCGCCAAGGAGTCAGATGGCTCTCCTGACCATGAGCAAAGTGCTTTAAGGCCTCCGCTTTATTGCCAACGTTACGTAGGCTGGGGGAGGGGATTCCTTCGGGCCAACCCCCCGCGCCTGTAATTAAAAAGCGTGCCTCCTCCACCCTCCCGCCACTCAGAACAAGGCACTGTTCTGTCGGCAGACAAAAAAACACAGGAAACCTCTCCGTGGCACACTCCCCTTTAAATGCGGGCCTGCCCCTTTAAGGAACCGAGCTTTGCCGCCCCTCCCCCTTCGTTGCCGTTCGGCCTCGCGACATCTTTTCTCCCTTTCTTTCTCTGCCTCCTGTTTTTTTTTCCTCACCTGGCCGGTCTTTTTTTTTTTCCTCCCTGCGCACTTCGTCTCAATAGGAGCTGTATAAGAGGGGTGCAGCGGGGCTGGGGGGGGGAGGGGCTGTCGCTCCACCCTCCCAACGGCCGGCGCTGCGAGACACCCAACCTTTAACTCGCTCACACTAACCGCCCGCGAGGGCAGCCAGCCTCACCCCTTTGCGCCGCTGCCATTGGCCACGCAAAGCATCTCGGGAGTTGTAGGCTGTTGTGGAGGACGCTGCCGCTCGCCATGTTGTTCCCGCACCACGTGTTTTGGGAAGCGCTTGGGGAAGGGAAAGCTCTGTGTGTCGCCGGAAAGGTGGCAGTGGCGTTTATCGTGAGCGCGTTCGAGGCCTTACAATAAACCTCATGACCTATATACATACACAGTAATATGTATTATAGTGAGAATAGGAAGCTCAGGTAATTTAAATTGTTGACCAGCTCTTGCTTCCATGTGGCCTTAGTGAATACTGACATCACGGTTTATAATGACATCACCCTACCTTCGCTGGTATTAAATGAAATTAATAATATTTGTTTATCAACTTGCTTCTACCCAGAGTATGGGGGGGGGCGGGGTAGCAATTGAGAAGTAAGTCCTATTGAATTGAATGGGGCTTGCTGACAGTCTGGGGAATCTGTGGGTGGAGGGTATAGAAAGGGGAATTTTATCAAGTGAGGCCTTTTCACTGACAGCTGAGGAATGGGAGAAACAGCAACGTGAATAATTTTCTCTTTGAACTCTCAAAAAGCAATTTGAACCCTCTTTATTGTAATATCTATCTATCTATACTGTATATGGCACACATATTTACAGCCTGCTCTTTAGCCTCAAAGAGTTCCCAGAAATATGATGCCAAATAAGTCAAGAGTGTATCAAGTTCAAGTCCGGATCTGTTAAAAAAAATAAATTGCCTTGGTGAAGTTGTGTAGAACAAGTGTCATACCACTGTCATGCTGTTTCCATTCTCATCCTTTCTCCCCTTATTAAAAGACAGGTATGTTATATCTTATTTAAGAAAATCAATGACACAGTTCTCCTTTATCCACCTGGGGGCAGCATTAAGTTGTTTGCATTAAGTCTGCCACAACTAAAGGAGATCCTGCTCACTCCCTCTCTGGTTGAAAGGATGATTAGGAAAAGTGCAATTGCAGATTATTGGCTGCTTAGAGAGGGCTGTACCTGGTAGGAAATAGGAAATAGAGTCTGTTCATTTGGGAAGAAAGGACTAGTACAGTTATTTGTAATAACAGCCTGCATGGATCTCTGTAGGCTACTTTACATAAAATGAGCATCATTTCTGTTCTTGTCAAAAGTCACCAGTTCAGTTCATGAGCTTAGCTTGTTTCTTCCTAGAACTACTTTATTCAAAAAATGTTTTGCTTGTCCTGTTCCTTGGCTTGTTCCATGGTTCATTTATTACGTGCATAAGTTACCCTACATTTGCTTTCATGTCTCAAAAAGGCATTGAAAACAGCTCTTGGTAGTTTGCAAATATAATTTTTTATTCCCTCCATCAGAATCCGCAAAGTGTCTTGATAACCATGTAAAGCACTGGTTTAAAATACAATATTTCTTTTATTTACATATCTTATATGCTTTTTCAAAACCATGTCAAAAGCTCCCATGTCAGGGAGTTACAAATGAAAATATAATAATGACAAGCAAACCTCATAATTAAAATCATATGCAAATGAAAAATGCTTTAAAAATCCCAAAGATAATACAGCAGCATTAAAAGAAAACCATAACAGCCAGTTAACATAATCAAGTCACAATATAATAACTGATTTAAAAAACCACCCCAAATTTTCTAATCAAATGTAGGCTGGGAATAAAGTTTTCTAAGACCCATATCAAAGAAAATGGGGAGGGGGACAAATATCTCTTAAGTGAAAGGAGTTCCATAGACAATAGAAACCGCAATATCAGAAAGAAAAAGAAAAAACCCAGCAACCTGTAGCACCTAAGTTAGTCATCTCTCTTTCTTCACACAGCATATTCACCCTCTGTCAGTATAGTTATACCAGCAACAGTAGCAGCTAGGATTGTGTTGTTTCAGTTTTTTTGCCCTGTAAATGCCCTTCTGCAACTTAGCTTGTTTCCTGCTGTGATATGGAATGCATAAATTGGCCCTCTTAATGTGGATGGGCAGAGATTGCTGTCTTATTGTAGGGGGAATGAGGTTCAATGGCCCTGGTCTCTTCTGATGCTTTGACTTTATATTCATTCACACCAACAGTCTTCCACTTCTAACTGGAGGAGGGAACCCTAACAAAGCGATCATAATGTCCTTTTGCCGCAGGCCAGGGCAAAAAGGACCTGGGTGACCTGCTGAGATGTCCCAGCAGCTGAATGGCATTTGGGGGGCCAGCTTGAACTGCTAGCCCGCTGGAGTAGGTCCAGCATACGAATCGAGGTGCGAGAGCAGATTCCAAGCACTGTTGGTGAAAGATTACACAAACACTTTCGCTGTTACACAACAGTCCTTTGGCTGCTCTCCTGAACTGCCAGCTGGGAAGTCACAACATCAATCGTTGACAGCCTAGGCGAGTCAGGTGTCCCTTTCTCTCTCCTAATAGAAGAAGAAAACCAAGCTGTGCATTTTCTGATTAGATAGCTGTCCTTTTGTTCATGCAACCTGGGTAGCTCAGATGTACAGTGTTTACAAGGAACAAACTTTTCTTGCTCTTTCTGTGCATGTTTAAGTACTAAGTAGGCATTCTAAACTCTTGTGTCAAGATGAGGGAGTGGTAAATATCCCAGATTATTATATTCAGAATAAAAGAGTGTGATCATTCTTACTCTTGGCAAAGAGAAAGAACATTCACAGACCCTGTAGTAGTAGTAGCAGTGATAAGGAGTGGTTGTCTCTTTACATTTAGCAAAAAAATTATGTGGGTTTGCACCTTGCTATATTTAATACTTCTTAATGCTCATACTGTTATGCCTTACGGCTGAATTTTACAGCTCGGTTCTATGTAAGTTTGGCATGACTATGAGCCCAATCTGCATAGGACTGGGATGTATGTTTTTGTTCTCCCGCTCCAAAATTCCTAATCTAAGCATGTATTGCATAACAAGCTGTCAAATGATCTGCTAGTAGCGTTTGGTTGAAGTGATACAGTAGCTCTAGTTTAGTGAAGCAGTAAAGACCCAACTGTACTGACTACAAAATGTAGAGCTGCTATGTACCAAAATCTGTCATTAATTTCTTTGCAGTGAACCAGAGGTTTTGCAAGAAGCTTGGGATCTACAAGGCTTATTTGAATTACTCGACAAAAGACCCTGAGTAGCCTTTAACAGTGTGTGCCACTTTAACAAACTCAGCAGCTAGGCAGTTTACCTGAATATCCACCAACAAACTTCAGAGAATTTGAAAACTTCCCAGTGCCCTGTGCAGTGTCAAAGCTAGAGGACGTGTCCTAAAATTGGGTAGCATCTCATCAAAGTGGGCTAGATGGAAGGTATGAAGCTTATATAAGTTCTGGCACGGGAGAAGGGGTGGTGAAGGACAGAAAGACATTGAACAAGGTTTGACAAATCTAGGTTTCTGCATATGATTTACTGCATGGTGTTCTAGTACTGCCAACTCCTGTCGCAGCTGCTCTGGACAAGACCAGGGATGTAAATCAGAGAGATAGGAAGAAGTGCCCGGGCTGGTGACAGAAGCAGAATTAGAAGTGCTTTGTGGGCACTGGGTATAGTGAGTCAATCCACCACAGAGCTACAGGGGGAGGCAAGTGGGATTGTTTCTGAATAGATAGCAGAGCAACCTAGAGAGATGGAAGAAACGGAGAAATGTGAGAGATTGTGGGGAGAAAAAGTCATGTGGAGGGTGAGAAATAAAGTGGGGTGTCACAGGAGGGATAGAGTGGAGTGCTAGGCACACAGGGACACTTGTGTCAGATCCAGTAAAATAGATCCTTTTGAAACTGCACAATTATTTCAGTGTTCCCCACCTCACAAAGTACCATGAAATTGCAAATTACATCTGCATCCATTGACAGAACAATCTGCATCCAGCACTTCCTTCCAGCATTGCAACAATGCAAAAACACCTAACCGAGGCATGGATCCTTATATATATATTACAATGGAGCTGGTCCCAAGTTTGAATGTGTACTAAGCACTCTAGTAATTTCTCTACTACAGGGGTAGGCTGCGGTGCTTCTGGGTCTATTTTTCTGTTTAAGGTTCCCACAATGCCCTCTGATGTACTCTCACTCTGAGACATCATAGGAAATTTAAATGGAAGAATGCCACAGCAGCCCAACCCTGAGCCAAGCACCAGGGGGGAAGGGCTAAATGTAGGGCCTGGGTGGAGACAATTGGAAATTGCAGAGTATGGAGAAAATGAGAGATAAAGTGCGAGATTGGTTACATTACGCTCAGATTAAGGAAGTTTTTAAACTTGACAAAAAGTTAGGGTTCCAGGTGGAGAAATCGAAGTTGGAAACGGAATTGTTAGAGCCTAAGACTAAGGTACTTTCAAGAATGTACAACTTGCTGTTAAAATGGAACACACAAGATGAAACGGTAAAATCGGCTATGATAAAGTGGGCACAGGACATTGGGCACAATATCATGTTTGAGGACTGGGAAAGGTTGTGGACTACTGGGTTGAATTTCACTGCATGTAATGCTTTGAAAGAAAATGTAATGAAAATGATATACAGATGGTACATGACCCCAGTCAAACTTGCAAAAATATACCACTTGTCTGATAATAAGTGTTGGAAATGTAAAGAAAATGAAGGAACATTCTTTCACCTCTGGTGGACCTGCCCTAAAGTGAAGGCTTTCTGGGAAATGATATATAATGAACTGAAAAAGGTATTTAAGTATACCTTCTCTAAGAAACCAGAGGCCTTCCTTTTGGGTATTGTCGGCCAAGGGGTGGTAAAGAAGGACCGAACATTTTTCATGTACGCAACAACAGCAGCAAGGATACTTCTCGCGAAGCATTGGAAAACTCAAGATTTACCCACACTGGAAGAATGGCAGATGCAACTGATGGACTATATGCAACTGGCTGAGATGACCGGCAGAATCCGAGACCTGGGAGAGGAGACGGTAGAAGAGGATTGGAAAAAAATTAAGATTTATTTGCAAAAATATTGTAAGTTGTATGAATGTTAAGCAGGATGCTTGATTATAAACAATTTGGCACCATTAAAATAGATGAAGCGAAGTAGGAAGATAAGTCAAAATGTAAGAAAAAACAATTTTTTTTCTTGGATAACTATTTGGCTAAACTTAATTTGTTATGGAGTATAACCAAGGTTCCTAAAATTTGAGATATAACATTGAAAACTAGACAGTAAGGATGGAAGTAAGGTGATAATTTGCTGGATTAATTTTTTTAAAGTGGAAGGTAGGGGCGGGAGACGCGAGGAGGTCCTAAGAAGATAAGAAAATATGTCATGTTATGTTATAACTTTGTTTGTTTGTTACACTGTAACCTAAAAATTTCAATAAATATTTTAAAAAATAAATAAATGTAGGGCCTGAGGTAAACTTTAGCAGAAGTCCTTGCTAGGGATCTGGGGGCATGGGAGCAGCCCAAGGATGCCCTTCTCCCCAGCCCTCCTGCTTCATCTTTATTTACCCCTGATTGATGACCATTTCTTGAAAGGACAGCCAGTTTTCTGTAAATAAGGAAAGGGTTGGGTCCTTGTAAACTGGCTGAGAATAAACACATCACGATGTGGCAGAGGTGAGGCAACAACTTCATTAAAAAATTCTGAGGGTGGCAGGGGAAGAGAACTGGGAGCTTAAGCAGCCTTGGTCCCTATGCCCCTATGTATGTGTTCCTTTTGAACATGCAGAGAGGCACTCTTTCCTTTATTATGGAATCCTGTGTTGAAGGACTAAGCCCTGACATCCACGGCACATTCTGGGCATAAGCTGTGCCTCAAATTGAGACTGAGACTGTAATGGTTCTTTGTACAACATCCTGCAAATTCTAGAGAGGTATTGTTAGGAGACTCTCTTGGGCCTCTGACGCACTGGGATACTTGAGCTCAGGCTCCTACCGAGCCAAGAACAATCCTGTGTTGGAAAATTAGTGATAATGTGTGGAGGTTTTGGTGAGAGGGAATGGACATCTTCACATCTAGCGTGTCCTCTGTAAAGCTATGCATCAGCTGCTGAATTGGCTGACACAGTCTAATTGCTGCTAATACCACAGGACACTCGAGTATTCAGAAAAGCCTTTGACACACTTTGTATGCTGATAATTGTTAATGGGCATGATAAGCCAATCATGTGCTCGCACTTTGTGATGCCATCCATTTAGACATGTGACTGCATTGTGATGTCACCATGGAGAGGCATTACTGGGAGGATGACATTAGCGCCATAGTGTCATAGTGGCAAGCCAGCCATCAACTGTCTTCAGCAGCATTAGCTGTTTTGCCCAGTGTCTATAGAAGCGGTCTTTGGATGACTCACTCTGCTTGCAGTTGAGCAATAAGAGTGTAACAGAACACATCTCCTGTTCTTCACTCACCTGCCTTTTCCTCACTACCTGACCTCCCTCTGCTGTGGCACATTGCTATATCGAAACTGAAGGGCCTCCACTGACATTTGTTGTCCAAGGTAAGACCAACTAGCAAAACACTAGTTTCAGTTTGTTGGGGTTTTGAATCCAGGGTTTCCTCAGCCCCGCCCCCCCCCCCCGGCCGCCACCACCACCACTACTGTTCCTTCTTAGTACTGTATTGATGTTTGACCAACAGTTGATGGTCAAAAGGCATACAATGGGCAGCGTCAGTTCCACACAATAGTTTTGTCTGATTGCAGCAACACATTGCCATGTCATGTAAAGTACCAGGCTCAGAGTCCAGGAGAAGATGAAGTTTAGCAGAGGAGCCTCCATATTCTAAGCAACTTCAGCAATTAATCAAAATATTTTGTTTCCTTTTCTATCTTTCCCATCACCCTCTTCTCTGAGCTGTATTTGGTTTTTGACCAGTCAGTTAAGACAACTGACCTGTCAGATGTTGGTGACATGCAATCAATAATCAAATATTGAAAGTTTCAGGTAGAACAGTAACAGAAGCTGAGAATTGTAAATAAATTCCAGAATTCAGCTCTTCCTACAACCTTTACAAAACATCATACCAAATCATGTGTCCTCTCGTTTCTACAACAAATACAGCGAATGATGAAGTGCTTCCTAGGCACCTGTGTAGGATTGCCAACTTTATAAACTTAATCTGGTACCTCTGTATAAAAATTTACAGTTTATTGTCACTGAAAGCTTAGACCATTACTTCTACGAATCAGAATCTGTTTATTGAAGAAGTAGTTCCTTCTAGGAACAGGTGCTTGCAGTCCTGCAATTAAGATAATCACTCTTCCGATCTTCACACCTGAGCTATCAGTTTCCAAGAGCCTCTTAAAGGCGCAGAGGATTAGAACTCCCCACGATCTATCTAAAGGTCAGGAAGATTAACACACCAAAGCACATTCAGTACTCTCCAACAAAATTGTGATCTTTTGACTCCAAAACACAGACACCCCTTTACAATGGTGCTAATGGAGTGGTCCCATGTATCTCATAGTGCAGGTCTCTCTCCCAGGCAAGCCATGATTTTCAGCTATTCAGTGCTGATAACCTCAAGAGTTGTCCAAATTTCTAGTCATGATGGGGAGAGCTCCTGCGTCAGCAGCGTTGCTAAGTTGGTGGTCTTTGTGAATCTGGGTGTTGGCAATTATGGTTTGCTATACCATGAAGGTGATGTGCAAAGAAACCGACTTGCCAGTTCTCTGAAATTTTAAGGTTGATATCACTCCTTAGGAATTCGCTTTCTTACAATTCACTTGCCATTATACAAAACAGCTGTATCTTGATGAAACTTTAGAAAATTTGTCAAGCTGTCATGGATGGTCTTTACTATATCAAATAAGCATTTTGCAAGAGAGCTCCTCTGCATGTTAATGTGCTTTTTAAAAGACACTGGTATTTTTTACAAGTGGTCTGGTATTTCCTCTGCACTGTTTTGCATTTTAAATCATTGCTTCCACTGGAAGTATTTCAGAATTATTCAACATATTATAAAGTTGTTCACCAAATAAATTGCCACACATGGGATATAGCAGCCTCAATTCCACAATAAACTTCTACCTGTAAGTAATCAAGTGTTCTCTCGTTAGATAATAATACTTCCCCAGGTGTCCAATCTGATTTAACCTGTTTCATCCCAGTCTCCAGAAAGATTTAAGTATAGCTTTATGTTCTGAATTATTTGTTTTATGCTGCTGCATAATAACTTACATAACTCTGGCTGTTTTTATTGATTTTCACATTTTATTTATTATTTTATTTTCTTTCTCATCAGGTGCATTGAGGGCCCCTTGTGCATCCAAGAAGTGGTGTATTGTCATAGTCTCATTGCTGAGCAAAACTTAATGGAGTTGGAGGCCGGCCAATCAGAATTGCCTCTGACACGTACTTGCCTGGGGGCAGAGTCAGCATCCAAAGGAAGGTGCAGTCCTAGGGTCAGGCAAACAACAATCCATGTGGTCAGATGGTCCAGGGGTTAGGAAATCCGATGATCAGGGAGTCAAGGATCAAGACAAGCAGGAAGCAGCAAGGTAGGACCAGGAACTACAAGCATTGTTAACAGCTTCTGACTGCTGCTGGAAGCTCTGCTTAAGAAGGCTGAAGCCTGCTGGTTCTCATCAGCACCTTCTCCCCTGTGCCCTTGAAGGTTGATCAGCTGCAGGTGGAGTCCCTCTGCCTTCTCCCCCTTCAGGCTGCTTGTTCAGCAGGCGAAGCTGACTCCTCACCCATAACACATATCAGTATGATATAAATAGAAATATGCAAATATGGTTGTTTAGATTTTGGTAACAGGTTGATATTCAGTTGTAAGAAAAAACGGAAATTTTCTTCTCTACACAGCACTTAACAGTTCAGGAGACTATTAGCTATTTGCTCTGTCTTTCTCTTAAAAATAACAACCTTAAACAAACAAAATAGAAAATTGTGGTGATGCAAGTGTTCCAATCCAGCTTAGGTTGGGACACTTGTAAGTCCTGCCCCACTAAGAGCTTTTCCACACTTACATCTCCTTCACTCTTTCTAGCCACAGTCCACATTTAAAATCTCCATGTCTGAGTGCCCTCTCCCTTTTTTGCACTGGAACTCCCCCCCCCCAATGAAAACCTGCTTTTTAAAGCTCAGTTGGATCAAATAGCAATCTGCGGAAAGCCCAAATTGACATTTGCTCCAGTTGAGAACTAAAGAGCAGCTTTCAGCAGGAAAAGCTTGGGGAGGGGAGGGAGGGACAGACACTTGGACTTGAGCTTTTAAGCGTGGACCTTTGCCTGGAAAGAGTGGGGCAAAAAATAAGTGTAGATAACTCCTAAATGAAGACCTATGATCCCACTCATCTGACACTTTCTCTAAAGCCGTACATTTTAAACTGAAGCTGAATTTGGTGTGAGCCAAGGGTGGGGATACCTCCATCACCCTGGTGGCTGAACAAAAATTATCTGGGTACGTTTAAAACTAGCCAGCGGCTTTACTCAGCTTTACTTAGTTTACTATGTTTTGAACATAACTCTCCCTGCCCTGCCAGTTCCAGTAATTCACTCATGGGGCTGACAGTTTTATGACTCCCTCATGTCACTCTTCTCTCCAGTGTCTGCCAGCCCCAGTTTGCAAATAATATATTTTAGAGCAGCTGATGGAGACACAGTGACACTGGCAATGGACGGCCCATGGGTATGGGGCAGAGAGAAAGTCATCACTTCCCCCACCCTGAGATATTTATTTGCACATCACTCAATTCATTTAAATATATGCTGATACAAAATCAGCTGTTGACTGCTGTTGCAGCCACATGTAGAGTGCATGTGTACAAGGGTGTGAATGGGTACCACCTATATTCATGTGGATTAATCAAAATATTGGCCTGTTTTTACAAGTGTTTGATTAATTGCAAAAGAAGCCTGTTAAATTCAGCAAATGAATATATATACTTTACATTAACATATACCTTTTTAAAAAAACAGTTCTTGTGGGATGTTAGCATCCAAAATGTACCGTATTTTTCTGTGTGTAACACTCCCCCATATATAAGACTACTGCCAAAAGCCCACCTGCACACACAAAGCAACAACAGCCAATTGCGCACACGCCTCGCTGCTGCCGCAAATAACCCGCCCTATTGCCGCAGCAGCAGCCAATCGTCAGCAGACCTTGCCACAGCAACCAATCACACACCCAATCACTGCTGCCAATCTCCTGCTGGCTGCTGGCACCAATCACCCATCCCCCCCACTGCTATCCATGCATAAGACACCCACAATTTTTGCCTATTATTTCAAAGGAAAAAATATCGTCTTATACACAGGAAAAATACACTTATTTGTAAAGTAAGGTTACAACCAAAGAATGGCAACTTAAGTTGACAGAATATGCAGAGCTTGCAGACTTAACATATAGAATATGAGAACAAGAAGAACATATGTTTAGAGAAGATTGGAAAACGTTTATTGAATATATGGGAAACAATTGTGTACAGCTGAAAACGTTGGCAGCATTAAGATAAATTCAACAGTGTAAATAAGCTTTGATGAATGCAGTAATGGAATACTGAATGGTATAGGTTTTTTTGTAAAATGTGCAGGGATTTATGGTATGTAAAATGAACCACGGAAAGAGAAGGGAAGTCACTGATATCTTAAGGATGTAAAAATAAGTATTTTAAATTGTAAAACAGAAAATTTAACAAAAATTATATACAAAAAACCAAACTGTATTTGTAAAGGGCGATTGTTTGAAAGGGCTGTGCAATATTCCTCAATGCCTTGTGACGCCAAATGTGAGCTCTCTCTCCTTTAGAGAATCAACAAAGAGGAAGCATAGGGTGGGGTGGGAGTATTTTTCTCCCACCCACCCGCTGTGTCTGTTGTCAGCTGTGGGTTATATTTAGCAGGTGCGTGAGAGGACGCCGGGGCCAAGCCAAATTGGCCGCTTGTTAATCGTTTCCGGTTACAGCTGCTTTTGGATGTTCATGTTTCGAAGCCTATGGAGCCTCATGCGACACACAGCTCAAGACGCCAGGAAGCCTTCGGGGTGCAGAGCAAGAGCACATCCCCCATAAGCCCGCTCTCAGAAGAGTAGTTGTGTTGGCAAGGGCTTGTCCTGCCTGGCAATTGGCATTGGTGAGCATGGGTATCATTAAGACTGCCTTAGGAAATGTGTGTCCTGAAGCAATGCAGAAGCCAGTTGCCCAGGCTGGGGGGCACACCTATTAATGGCGTGTATTGATTCAAATGTACCCATCATATCTTTGGCTGTCAGTTTCTAACTGAAAGCAATCTCATTCTGCACTCCCCAGTTCCCAAGCAGTGGGAAGTCAGAGTCAACTATTACAGCAGCTTTTTCCCAGCCTGGTGCCCATCAGGTGTTTTGGACTACAACCCCCATCAGCCCTAGCTGGCTGAGACTCATGGAACTTGTAGTCCAAAGCAGCTGGAGGTCACCATTGCAGGCTGCATTACAGGATGTGTTTCTTTGCAAAATGAGAGCACCGACTATATACAATGTTTTCATAATATAATCTCTTTATTTACAAATGTACAAGTTGAATGGGTATTACAGCAGCATATAAACAAGCACATAGGCAGGCAATACTACTACTACTACTACTACTAATCCTCTTAATTATATGCCACCCATCTGACTGGGTTGCCCCAGCCGCTCTGGGCGGTTTTCCAGCAAAACATTGCTAGACCCACAGCAACATCAATTCTAGACCTCCAAATCGTCTCCTTGGTGACTCTGCCAGTCAAAGATCAAATTTCTCCTTACATCTCTACTGCATCACTCTCTCTCTTCATTGGATATGACTTGTCAAGAGACAGTCCATCCATGGTGGCTGGAAAGAGCACAAAGGGCAGCGTTAACTGCTCAGTAATGTCCACTGTCACATCAGCAGACTTTGTGGTCACCATGATTGACAACCATACAGAAGTCTCGTAAATCTGACCATTGTTGCTGGCCCCTCATTCCCAATCTAGTCACACATAATTTTAGCCCACCCCCATTTCGTCTAATTCAGGGTGAGTGACAGACACCAAGGTTTCGTTGCCTTTTAGATGTAAGTCTATTTGGTTCCTTTCCATTCAATGAAGTGGCCAGTTATTGACCCAGGAGGGACTGAAATCAAGTCTTTTGAATCTTTGATCCAGAATCGGGACTGGAGAGCGACCCTCCTAAGAAAAAAATCACATATGTGGGAGAGGAATGATTCCCTAAAGTTTTTCCTGCCCCGCCCTGCTGGCAGCTTGCTCTGTTTTCTGAGGATAACAGTCTTTTCCTCTCTCTTTCCCTAGCTTGACTGTACTTTCTCTTTGCCCTCAGGAACAATGAGGTGTTTTGGTTTGGTGATGTGCATGGTGTCTTTGGTCCCTCAATGGCTAAGGCTAGGTTTGGGATTGGTGCCACCCCTCCCTGCTTCACACACATGGCCTAGATTATTAGCAGCGCCGGCTGGTGCCAAGAAGATCTCTGCTAGGCCGAACACAGCTCTGGGCCTCTGGGAGCAACCAAGGCACTTTGATATAATTCATCACCTCCTTGGCTGGGCTACGCTGAGCCGCGTCGGGCATCAACAGTCCCCGCAGCATTTCCAATGCCTGGGGAGTAAAACGCCCCCAATGGGGTGGGCGCGGGGAAAAGCGGGGGCTGCGATGCCAGCAGACAAAGCTGCGGTAGTACCGGTCAGCGGGTACAGCTGTGAGCCAGGGGAAGTAGCCGGTAAGCACGCAGAAGAGCAGCACTCCCAGGGACCATGTGTCAAGGCTGGGCTGGGCCTCCAAACGAGCTTTGGGGCCCAGCGTGCTCAACTCGGGGGCCGTGTATGGCAGGCTCTCTGACAAAGCCTCAATGGCCCGGCCTCGGGGGCAGCTCAGCCCAAAGTCGGTCAGCTTGATGCGGCGGCACTCCGGGTCACACAGCAGCACGTTCTCTGGCTTGACGTCACGGTGCACCAGCCCCTTCGTTTCCATGTACTCAAGGGCACTGGCAAGCTGCAGGGCACAGCGCTTGACCCGCTGCTCAGGCACACCAACCTGGAGGAAGAAAGGGAGAGTTGAAAGTCACGTGTGCAGCCACACAAATTCCCTGAAGGTAGAAACATCTCCAGGCTCCATTCTTCAGTTCTCTGGTAGGGCTAGGCACTAACCGGTTTTCAACATCATGATATATCACCAGCTAAATATTGTGATATACTGTACCAATATATCACAATGTCTGAAATAAGGATGAAACTATGTAGAGATAAAGAGTAGGGCTGAGGGATACCTGGTTTTCAACATTGTGATATATTACAGTGTCTGAAATGTATGTAGAGGCATTGGCTGGCATCATGGGTTTTCCCGTATCGTGATTTTTGCATAGCACACAAACACACATCATGATTCACAATATATTTTCAGATCAAAAATTATGAAACTAATATCATGATATGGACTTCAAACCGGTTTTGGATTATATATTGCCCAACCCCATTCTCTGGTGTGCTCAAGCAGGGAGAGATTATATTGTGGGAAGTTTTAGGGCAGCTATATGCTTGGGTCCTCTTTCGAGGTTCATGATTGAACCCCTTTGCATTAACAACTTCCATTCAGCTCAGTTGCCTGAGTCAAGATGAGTGGATGCACTCTATCTAGTCTTTTTAAGCACTTGCTCTTAGGCAGCTTTCCAGAAAGCAACTTGAAAAGGAGCAGATGAGGAAGAAAATAGTGCATATGCACTTGTAAGGCTGGCTGTATCCTGTGTTTCTGTGATCATGTGTTGTAAGTATTGCGTTTGGTATCACATAAAAAAGACAGCATGCAGGGAAGCTTTTAAAATACATTTCTAATTTTTCAGGCATGGAGAGTAGTTAGAAAGCTCAACTGTACCTTTGACTAAAAAGCCCACTTGATTAAAGAAGCAGAAGACTTTTTAAAAATGCAAAAATTACAAGTGTTTATACAAACTACATATGGTGAGTACCATATTCGAAGAAGCATTGTCCCGTCTCATGCAGGAGGAATGCCTCTTATTAAAAGATGTTTTCTGCTGAAAACTAAAGACAGCATGCTTCTCGCTTTAGAAATATTGTTTTGACCTATATGCAGATTTAACCAACAGAGTAATCAGCTGCAACTCATAGGCAATCTTATTACTACAGGTGGTCCTGGCAGTGAAAACCAGCCTGGTACTATTCCATGATTTGAAATGACGTGGGAGTAGGGGGGGAAAGGGGCATACAAGCAAAGAAACTCCATTCTGTCACATCTTTCTCCTCCACCATAACTTTTCGAAAAGCATGGAATGGGGTGGGAAGCTGCAAACTACAGAAGGCATAAGTGGTCTGTGTCCATGCCTGGTGGGTTTGTTACCTGTGGCACCATGAGCGAGAAGAGGTCACTGGCCAGAGCCAACTCCTGTGCAAAGACGTAGTGTTTGGGGGTCTGGAAAGCAATCCCAAGGGCAGTGGCAATGCAGGGATGAGCCCCCAAAGTCAGCGCAATGCAGTATTCATTCACGAAATCTAGCAATTCTGTAGCCTTCTTGTGTACAAATTTCAGTGCCATGGGTGTTCCTGCAAGAGAGAAGATAACGGTTTCCTCCAGATGACCAATCATCCTGATTTGCTGACACAAAGCTTACACGGAGGTTAGACTATGTCTGATCTTTACGTATTAAGCATTTGTGCTGATTTGTTTGCAGGGCGGTTATAGGACAATGAGCAATTATTCTGCATTCATCTTGATTTGCTTATGGAGTCCTTATCAGCCTTCCAATTAATTGTTCTTTTATTCCACACTTTCCAATGTTCTTCCCTGCCACTTTCATAGTGGGGGAAAGTCTGTTTCTTATTTAAAGTGGATTTATTGTGCTAAGGCAACAGAGTGCTTCAGTCCACCTAAATGTGCCAAACAGTGGCAATTGGGAGTCAGCCAAGAGACCCTTGGCCCCTGAAAGAGAGGAGAAAATATAAATGGCTTGGGTGCCCCCCAGGGACATTCCACATCAAACAAGCTAGTCTCACATTTTGCTCTTGTGGTGCAAAAGCGAACACAATTCTTTTCAGCAAAACAACAACATGCTATCGATTTAAATGATGCTGCTTTAGATCCAGTATAACTTATTTCAACCAGACAATTCAACCATGACTTCTTTTCCCATTGATTTTAGAAAGATCTACAGAGCAATCCTATATATATGTCTACTCAGTACCAGAAATAAATCCCAAAGATGTAAGCAAGTACAGGATTAGAGAGTATAATCCTTAGGGTCCATCCCAATACTTGAAAATCACCCTTGAAACAATAATGGAGAGAATAATTCAAAGATTATAGGAGACTACGCTCACCATTCTGCAGGTATAACAACATCCCCTAGTTTCTCCAAAAATGGAAGTGGCACATACATTCCCTTGTGCTGTGTAGACTAGCAAAAAAAGAGATGTGGGTATTTCTTCTTTTTCAGGAGACAGACAGATCTACATTTCTTCAGAGTAGAATGCAAGCTTCCCAGAGCTGGGAAGGGATGAGTTCTGTTCTCCTCAGAAAGGATCGTGTTAACTCTCTTTAGATGGACTCTCCATTCTCACTCCAGAAATCTATTCAACTGACACTTTCTAACAGCCACTTTACCAACAATCTAGAAGAACCTTCTCGGCCCCTTCAGGTAGAATAACATGGACTGATTTACACACATATCTTACACCTAAGTTCTCTCATAGGTTCAGTGATCTGTTTTGTAGCCGCCTCTGCCTCTCCATCCTCTTGGGTTCTAACCTACCTTGGCGTTGGTGGACTGCCATCAACACATGCCCATAGGAGCCACTGCCAAGCTCTCGGAGGACAGTGTAACTCGTAGCCACCTCCACCTGGGGCAGGTTCTGAGAAGTCAACAACACCATCTCTTCAAGTCGTTTTGCGATGTCTCCAGAGACAAGCTTCATGGCTGTTCAGGAGGAGAGACAGAAGACAGAAGAGCCTTGGGGTGAATGCAAAAAGACCACTGACCAACTGCCAATGTACCCTCCTGCATGTACACTTTTTTGTGGGTGCCAGGTGACTAAAATGCATAGCAGGAATTGGGACAGGGTCACCTTTCTGCATTGAAGGCAAAAGGCCCAATGAGAAAGAAATAATTGGAGAGGCATTTTTCCTTTGCCTTCCGAAATAAACAGAAGATCTAGGAATAGCCATTTCCATGAAACAGACTGTGCAAAACTCTTATGAAACTGGACCATATTGCATAGCACAGGGGAAAAGGCCTGCAACACTATAAAGACTGCACAATTGCCCATTCACCTTGATAGGTTCAGACAGTGCAAGGCAACCGTAATTATGTTATCTCACTACTGCAGATGGTCCCTTCCTTCCTATAGAAAGTGGGGTCATTTGTTACCCAACATGATGTTTTCCCTCCCCACACTTCCTTGCTCCTGCTACGCCTTGGTCATTCCGAAACAGCATATACTGCCATGTGAGAGCAATGATTCCATTTTTTGGCACGGAATCAGAAATGATGACACCAGAGTGTTTACATAACCAGACACCCCAGGTATTGGGCTTTGCATCAGCTGCCTCTGAAGGACGGCCAGATGCTGCCCAACTCTGGTGGAGCAAGTCACAAAATGAGAATCAGTGCAGAGTCCTGTGCCAGATGAGGCCTGATTGCAAAAAGGTTTATGATGCTGGAGTTCTGACTTGGAGAGTGTAAAGAAAGGAGCACCTCTAACAGTGTGCAGAGTGCTTTTGTTCACAGAGCAACCACAACCAATGCTCACATATTTGGGACCTTGGGGAAACATTTAGGGAGCAGAGAGTCTGATTAACAGGCAGCTGTGTTTCAGTCTCAATACCCCTTACATTAGACAAAACTGTGAGGACTGGGATGGCGGGTGTGGGGAATAACTTAAGGATGTTTTAGCTTCACACAACACAAAGGCATTCCTATAATCAGGGCTTTTTTTTCTTCTTCAGATGGAACTCACCAGAATTCAGTTCCAACACCTTTCAAGTGGATGCTGTTGCCATTATAAGAGAACAAGGGAGGCATTCATGGTGAGTTCCGGCACCTCATTTTCTAGAAAAATAGCACTGCCTATAAATAAATACATTTTTCTGCAAGTGGCTCTATATGGCTTCCTCCCTTGGTGCAGGGTATAAAGCAAGAGAAAGATACTTAGGTTGCAATCTCATGCATAGGAGTAAGTCTTGAATTCAGTGGAACATGCTTCTGATTACACAGTTAAAGTCAAATGCACTCCCTAGCCTGTCAGTTTTGCACCTGAATTACAGTTACAGGAATTGCAAAGAGCACGCTAAACCTTTAGGCTTACCTATGTGCCAGGCCTCTAAGACACACACTTACCTGCCACAATGGCGCTGGGGCAGTTGTGCTTCTTCCTTTCAAAGTGTTTTGTTGACTGACTTGCTGTCTGTCTGTCTGTTTGGGACCTGCCACGTGGAGATCCTCATGGAGCCTTTTATAGCAGCCACTTCTCATCTGGTTCAGTCCAGTCGCACAAATAGGGAAGGCAGCCAAGCCACCCCCTCTCATCTCTTCCCTGCCCCAAAAGGTCAGGGCTCTGGAGTCCAGGCAGTTCCATGGGGCAGGATTAGCAGCCACTTAACAAGGTTATTTTTACCTACGCTTGCCCAGCTGCTGCTACGCATATGTCTATGTGTCCCAGATGTTCCTGGAAAGAAGTGCTTCTCTCTTCTCGCTCTTCAAAGACCCGGTGGTGGCTAAGCTTTGATGAGACAAAGTGTATCTGGCCAGAGAAGAAATGCCACTGTGCCCTTAGAGATCCATCTTTTCATAAGTTGCCAGGCAGCTGGTCGCTGCCCCAGCCGCAACCTACAACCCATTCCAGAGCACATCAAACCAAATAATAATTATTGGTGACAAGCACTAAGCCTGAGAGATAATATATAACTTACTAGGGGCTGTGCACCAGCTCACTCTGCTCACTAACTCCCATCATTCCTCCCACACCAAACCCCTAGAGCTTCCCTTGATTTGCACTTGCCCAACCCCATTTCCGAAGCCACTTTTTAATTCTGCAGTCACGCTTTGTACCCATTTCCCCCTTCACCTCCATGTCCATGCCTCCTCCCCTCTTCCTTTTGTGCACCCCCCCCCCCGCACAAAAACCACCCTGCATCTTCCTCCTCCCACCCATTGCAACTACAGTGGTACCTCGGGTTACATAGGCTTCAGGTTACAGACTCCGCTAACCCAGAAATAGTACCTCGGGTTAAGAACTTTGCTTCAGGATGAGAACAGAAATTGTGCTCCGGCGGCGCAGCAGCAGCAGGAGGCCCCATTAGCTAAAGTGGTGCTTCAGGTTAAGAACAGTTTCAGGTTAAGAATGGACCTCCGGAACGAATTAAGTACTTAACCCGAGGTACCACTGTACTAAACACCCTTTTCTCTTCCACCTATTTATGAAGCCATCTTCCTTTCCTATTCTGCAGACCCCTTCATGCCCCTGCTTTCATCTTCAAACCCAATCACATGCATCCTGCTCCCTCCTTTTTTGCAACCTGATTTGCACCCTCATTCATTATTTTTTCTTTCAACCCTCCTTACTTTCCTCAACTCTCCCTTACACATAGAGAGCTCTCATTTCCACACCTTCCACAGTTGTGCAGTCCCATTTGTGCACATGCACACAGGCTCACACACACACAATTACCTTCACCCCCTTTCCCTAGCTCTTCCTCCTTTTTTCAAGTCTCCCTTGCGCACAGACCACCCTCAATTCCCATGCCTCCTCCACTCTCATATTCTGCAACTCCCTTTGGGCATCCCACCCCATGCTGATATAAGTCGCTGCATCTTTAAGATGATTAGAATAGAATGAATAGAATCTTAGTTAAAAGCAATCCTGTCAGTTAGCTTATTCAGTTAGAAAATTTTAAGTCCAGTTGATGGATGTTGGACTTATATGGGTGTTTGCTTGTTGACAAAGTATCTGTTCTAAATTACTACACTGAAGCTGGAACTTCATGCTGAAGACAACAGATGATAACAGGAGTGAAATATATGATTATGGGATAGTACTATGGAATATTTGAGAGCTGTGGAATAGAAGCGGTAGAAATTTAAAACAGCCTTCCAATCTTTCAAGGTCTCTTTCATCTTGTTGCAAGCCCTCAAAGGCTATTAAAAACTCCTATGTCTGAGGCCAATAAAACTTAGGAGCCAGGAGGAGATAAAGAGTCCATTGATTTATTACTTTCCAAGCAATCGGTTATTCCGCAAAAGCTGCAACCGCGACTCTGCAGCCTGGGGGTGATATTTATAAGTTTTTACAGAAAACATTTCAATTTTCTCCAATCATATGCATAGAAACATTTTCCCATTACCTCATCCTAGTTGTTGGATACTTTTCATGTTAGTGCGCTTGCACAAGCTTAGCATAAGCACCGGCTGTTTTGCTCTTATGTATATGGCCTCCATATAGAAACATTTTGTTACATTTTTATAGCAAAATCGATTGTGCTTTGTTGAACCTATACGTATGTTCTGTGATAAAAAATGTTAGCTTCTTCTCTTCCCATGGGAAAGGGTGCTTGCATAACAAAAGCTTTTTTGGAAGTTTCTAAGCTTTTTCTTGGCATTTTCTTAAAGCTACAGGCTTCTATGAGTTCCTTTTTCCAGTCTTACTAATTTTGGGGCCCCTCCCACAATCTCACTGTACTTAAATAATGCAAAAGTTTGAGAAAAGCAGGGATGGAGAGACACTGAGGCTTACAAACTAAAACCAAAAAACTAACACAACAGAGTCTTTCACAACTCCCTTCTTGCTCAAACCTTGTTTTAAACTGCCACCTCTTTCCCTCAGTATCACCCTTGCTTGCTCTACCCAAGCCTCTGCCATTCAGTATTGCCATTTCCTCCTCCATTTCTTCCTGCTTTATTCAAACTCCTGTTGTTTAAAGGTGCTCGGTGTTTCTCCACTCCCACTTTAGTCAAACCTCTGCCATTGCTTCAAACCACCATTTCCCCCCTCTCAATTTCCATCCTTTCCTGCTCCCATGCCATGGCCACTAGTGTTGTACAACCTGCCTTCATTTTTGCTCCTCTATCCCTCCCTGGCTTTGTGCAAATCCAGGGGTGTGGAGTGATACTACAAATCATCCAGTGGGGGCTTCAGAAATACATTCTTACATTTTTATAATATTGAGGCACAAGGAGGAAGACAAAATGGCTTGCTATCACCGATTGTTTGTGAATCAGAAACATCTAAGGATCATCAAAAGAATCCTGATCTGCCCATTTCTGTTTCATATTATTGACACAAGAGTCCCACTTTCCAAGCACAATGCATTCCCAGGAAATTGCTCATTAGGCAAGTGTTTGCTTAATGAGCTGACAATTTCAATTCTTTCCTATAGGAACATTTCTATTTTGTGATTTGTCCAATATCCCTCCTCACTCCCTCCATGGTTTCTTTCTGAAACAGCTGCAGCCAACCATCAAATGAGAGACAAAGGGAAAGCTGATTTGTCCCATCTCTCCCCACTTCCTCCCTGCCTGGTTTAAGCCTGAAAATGGCTGCCACTGACCAGCAGAGCACAAACAAGCAAGTGATTCAGCTGTTCGGATATCTGAATTGGTGGTGTGTATGGTAAGGTTTGGGTACTAATGCCTTGTGTTCGGATAAGTGAATTTTCGCATGGCAAGCATTCAGAAAGCGAGACCTGCATGTAATTTGATTCGGTGTTGGTCATTCTGTATTTTATGATTTTATATACTTCCTTGATATTTTTTCTGATATTATATACTGTCAGAGCTGCCCAAGGTCCCAGCTCACAGAGGACCAACGCCAGTTCTTGTTATATACAAAAGTCTTTATTAAGGTTCAGTTTCGATTCCAAAGCCGTGGCGCGCAGCTCTACGTCTCAACCCTAGACTGCTGAAGCTCCGTCTGAATCTCCTCCCCCCAGACACCAGTTCAAGACCCTAGCCTTGCTCCACCTCCTCCTTTGCTCCTTTCTCCTCTGGGTCCTTCTGCCCGCTGGGGTGTTGCCCTCTCTGGACTCTTCTGATGCTGAGTCCCCGGATTCTTCCCCCTGCCTCCGGCGTGCTTTAGGACCTGGCTCCCAGTCTGCGCTCCCGGCTGTCCCGCGCGCCTGTGCATTTGAACTTGGCGCGCGCGCCCAGCCGGTAACCTTCCTCCTGACCGTTACACTGCTCCTTTCACTGCTTCCCCCTTCGGGGGGGCTAGCTGGCTCTGACTTCCCCTCTGTTCCCTCACGCAGCGATAGGGGCGTGGTCAGCCCTGACTCATCTTCTCTTTCCCCTGGAGGGGAAGCCGGCCCTGACACGTGGGACCCTTCCCCCCCGCTACGCTCCGGTGGGGAAGCTGGTCCCGATCTCCAGCTGCTGCTTTGGGAGTCACTGCTGGTCCCTTGCTTCTGGTGCATCCCCCCCGGAACCCCCCTTGCTCTGGCTATCGGTGCCCCCTTCTGGGAATCTTCCGAATCACTGGACAGACTCATGGAATCTCTTGCCCCACTGTCATCCTCACCTACACTGCCTTCGGATTGTTCCCCTTCGCTCTCCGCTTCCTCCTTCCCCTGTGCCTCTGCTCCTGAACCCCTGACATATACCAAAAAAATCACACAATTTCTTCACATTTCTCACTTCCGCAAGGCATGGGAAGCTTGGACAAGGATAGTTTCCACTAGAGGACAACATATTTCAATATCTATTTCTTCACAGGCTGAACATGCAAGCAAGATGTTTTAATGTTCTTGTGCATTTTCATTATGTTTATAGCTGTAAACCACTTACTGGCATTTGGGCATATAAATGGTATATAAAATAAATAAGAAAGCAGTCACAGAGGCTGGCAATGCTAGCCCCAAAGAAGCATCAGTGTCGTACCCTGAAACTGTTTTTGCCAGCCAAGTACTTTTTAGCAATGCTGTTTTCCCCTGGCTAAATTCAAATTGCACAAAGTGTCCCTTTCCTGCTCCACCCAAGTCATCTGGGTGTGACACATTCCAGAAGTTTGGAATAGCCATTGCCCATCAAATACCAGGCCATACAAAAACCTAGACAGTATGGGCTACTTTGCGTAATGAAGAATAAGGCTGGTGATGTTATATGGCAACTATGCAGTTGCTATTTCACACAATATATCTTCACAAATATATCCCATCAAGGGCTACCTACTAGCGTGGATGGCAGGAGTGCCAACTTGAATAAAATATTGGGAGAGGGGTCAGGTAAGCCATGCCCATCATAATTGATCACAAGACACAGTGCATGCACACCATTTGAATGGCAATGCCCATCAACTCTATTTTATTAGGGAGGCCAAAAGACCCCTTGGCCCCTGGGAGTTTGCTCCTGTGGTGGATGGGAAACATGGAGATAGTGTTCAACTGAAAGCAGTCATGTGTAGATGAACATGCACAAAAGCTCATGCAGAAAAATCGGATCCGTGTGACTGATGTGTACATCAACACTTTGATGTGTACACAGCCACTGTTGAGCAATTTTGAGGATGAACCCTGAAAGCTTAGAATTGAGTACCCCTTCTCACCAGATCTATTTACCTGATGTGCATCAACAGGAAGCCTTCTGCAAAAGGGCCTGCTGATATGTGTATTTTCCCTGAACAGATTTTCATCCTGACCTTTGCTTATTCCTTGGCAGCCTTTGCCTAGCGTGTGGCTTGCCCTTTGCCAGTGGTGGCTTACTGATGTACAAATGCAATAAACTCCCTCTGGGGAAGGGCTTACACAGGCAGGTGGGCAGTGCGCTGTTTGTTTGGTCTGGGTTTCCATAGAGAGTCACTCGCTGAAATTCTTTAGTGCTCTTGGAGAGAAGGGGGCAAAGAGAGGAGCGGAGGAAAAGTTCTCCTGGTGTGCAGAGCTCAGCTTTTTCAGCAGGCACTACTGCCTGTCCGGGAGCATAATGCTAGAAAAAGGCCAGTAACTTCTCCTCCTTAGTGGGGCTTGTCAGATGTGCTGTCAGGGCAGGATTTGGGGGCAGAAGTCCAGAGCCCTGCTCAGAAAAAGCTCCCTCATATGCAGCAGTACTGGCTTACGAGCATTCAAATAACATTATCCCACCCCTCACGAGGCAATTTGGAGTAAGTGAAGTAAAACACATTGCCATCGACAGAGCATTCTCCCCCTTCCATCCTTAATACCATTAAGTAATGGTGTTATGGAAACTAATGGAAGGAAAGGACAACAGTTGCTTCAGGGGGCAGATTCAAGAGGGAATTGGAAATTTTACCCCTCCAGTGTCAACTTCAGTATGTAAAATTACTCATGAATTACATCATTCACATATCAAGGCTGTTGATGCTGCTGCTGATTTTACAGTAAAGCTTGGAGGAGAAATCCATTGAACCAGGGTAAGGATCCAGTGGCCCTCTAAATCAGGCTTCCTCAACCTTGGTCCTCCAGATGTTTTTGGCCTACAACTCCCATGATCCCTAGCAAGCAGGACCAGTGATCAGGGATGCTGGGAATTGTAGTCTCAAAACATCTGGAGGGCTGAGGTTGAGGGAGCCTGCTTTCAATGTCGTTGGGCTCCACATCCCATTATGGCCAGTGGTCAGGAGGGATGATGGGAGCCGTAGTCCAACAAACACCCCGCAGGCTGAGCACCAACCATTCATGCACTAAACCTTTCCCCCTCTTGCATCTTAGCACCTCACAGTCAGTTGTTCCAGGCGTTTTCTCCCTTTCTTCAGTTATTGTAGGTGGAAAAGGGAGCAAAGTGCCTGAAACAACCAACAGTGGAAAGGTAAGATGCAGGAAGAGAGAAATTTAGCTGCTCTCTCCCACGTAGGGGGCTTTTTTTCAGCTGGAGCTTGCTGGGATTCAGTTGACACCTCTCAGGTGGGTGCCCTTGCCATTCTATGAGAATGAGGCAGGTGTTAATGGTGAGTTTCAGCACCTCTTTTTCTAGAAAAGTAGGACTCAACCCCCTCCCCACCTGTACCACTTTACATGTGAACAAGCAAGACACCTTTAAAAACCCCACAACGGTCTACCACATCACAATCCAGTGTGCATGTTTGGGTCTTGCCCAAAGTATGGGAAATAGGGTTCTTTTTTGTTATTTGACGAAGCGTCTTGGTGGGCAGTGTATAACATCTTCCCAACCGAATTGAAAGCTTTCCTGAGCTCTGAGCTGCACCTTAGGGTGTGAGCCTTGTCAGAAACCTCCCAGCTTGATACCACCATGCCTAATTAATCAGGAGGTTTATCACTCCATTTGATTAATATTGCCTCACCTCCATCTTTGATGTGGGTTACATAAACTCACCCAGGTTGGTCACCGACCTGTGAACTATCCAGGCCAGTCATCTCTGGGGCTTGCAGCCATGGCAACCCCCTCCCTATAAACCCTTTTGCTCCTTTGGAGTCAAGATTGTTCCGTTGCCATAGCCAAAGATGGCTCATGCAGCTTCCATCCCGGGGGGGGGGGGGTCCAGGATGGGTCAGGAACTGGACCCATTATGATGCCCATTGTTCCATTCAATGACTGATCCTCCTTAACCGTCAGTCTTGCTGCCCTGGAGCCCATCCAGCTGGCGGGTGGCACATTCCTGCCTAATGAACCTCCAGGCAACAGCTGCAGACTTGGGCGCTGTTTACCTTGGCAAGGGTGCTTTCTGTTGGTCATTATCCTGGCACAGTAATGAGGGGATCAACACTCAGCTGGTATTTTGAGCTGGAGTTTTAGAGTCATGTATAGACCAAGATAAACCAGTGACTTTATGTGGCAGGCTGTGGGTTGTTGTTGTTGTTGATGATGATGATTTTGCTGAAACCACCACTGTGTTCACAATGTGCTCTAGCCTCTGCTTCTAGCAATGGTTATTCAGAGCATGAGATCCCAGTTTGAATTTCAGGTCAACCAGAACTTGCTGTGTGGCCTCTGACAGGCCTCAGACTCTCAGGCCCCCCTCATCTGCACTATTGGGATTAAAAGTACTGGCTGACCTCACAGTATTGTATTACTGGAATATGAGCGCTTGTAGCATTTCTAGGAAAACACTAAAGTATCATTAGTGCTTGACCGTATTGAAAATGAAACCACTGTTTAGTGGTTACGTATACAAAAACATGGATAACATAAAGTAAAACAAGCTTCCAAAGGAGACCTGTCATTAGGAACACGGTTATAACATTAAAAACTTACCTAGTCAGGCATCTGGTTATCACAGAGGCCTATGGGAAGCCTGCAAGAAGAACCTCATTGGCTCTTTTAGGAGGCTGAAGCTATGACTCTATATGCATACATTAGCTATACAAGCACACTGAGCCTACCAAAGCTGAAAAAATTAATTATTTCCTTACTGTGTAATAATTATATTTAATTTACTTTAGGATTCAGAATTAATGTTCTGTTTTTATTTTTCTACATTCTCATATCAACTTTCCCTCAAGTAATATTTCTAGAAAAAGGTTCTTAGGTGTATGTGGTCTCCCCCTTTCCCATTTGTATCCTCACAAGAAACCTGTGAGGTAAATTTATTATGCTGAAAAGTGGTGACCAGACATCACAACAATAAAGGAATTTGAACACAGATCTCTCCTAAGTGCTATTGCTATTGCCCACATCATACTTGCTTTCCAGTTTCTCTCTCCCTTCCTAGGTGCTTTCAAGATGGTCAAAAAGGAGGTTATAAATGTAAATCATAATGGGTTTGCTAAAATTCTCCTGAATGCCGGCCACAGCAGCAGCAGCAGCAGCAGCAACAACAACGGAAAGTGCTTCACACATTCTTGGCCAACTATGCAACAAGTCAGCTTTGATGTTTGAAGGGTCTGCAACTGCTGCACCACCTAAGAAACTGACTAAGCAGCTGCTGCAACTGTCAGATGTACCAAAAGGAAAAACAGAAAATTACTCACACACATACAGTATAGAGTGCTATGTACCAGTTCTGTGGCTCCCCAAGCTGGCAATGCAGAGAACTACAGCCATTTCCTAAATTGGGGTTTAAAGGAAAATTCACCTATAGCCTAGTCCTGCTCATATTTCCTCAGACGTGAGTCCCACTGAATTTAATTAATTTTACTTTCAAGTCAATGAGCACAGAATTGCAGCTTCCTGTTGCCTTTTTTCACAGGATACAGTACTTAAAATCTCTTCTTCGGCGACCACTTGTAGCTGAGTAAGATTGTCTTCCATGAACACGGTTTTAACAGTGAGTTCGTAAGTGACTGTGGAGGCCAATTCTGAATCCACACATCCTTCCACAGTTGGGACATAGGTTTCCGGGTGGAGTTGGTGAAGGTCATGGTTTGTCAAGCGTACCTTCCTTTTAGCTCATTTCTTCCTTGCGTCCTGAGTTCGAGTGTCTTCAAAGCCCATGACACCTTTGGTAAAGGCTGTTCTCCAACTGGAGCACTCACAGGTCAGTGTCTCCCAATTGCCAGTGTTTATACTACATTTTTAAAGATTTGCTTGAGAGAGTCTTTAAACCTCTTTTGTTGACCACTAGCATTACGCTTTCCATTTTTAAGTTCGGAATAGAGCAGTTTCTTTGGAAGACGATAATCAGGCATCTGCACAACATGCCAGTCCAATGAAGTTGATGTTACAGAATCATTGCTTCGACATTGGTGATCTTTGCTTCTTCCAGTACACTGTTATTAGTTTGCCTGTCTTCCCAAGTGATGTGTAGAATTTTTTGGAGACACCATTGATGGAACCTTTCAAGGAGTTGGAGATGGCATTTATAAGTGGTCCATGTTTCAGAAGCACAGTAAGGTTGGTAGTACAATGGCTTTGTAAACAAGCATTTTGGTTTCCCTGTGAATGTCCTGGTCCTCAAACACTCTGCTATTCAATCAGGAGAAACCTGCACTCACAGAGCTCAAGCGATGCTGGATTTCAGCATCAGTGCCAGCCCTTGTGGAAAGATAACTGCCCAGGTAGGAGAAATGATCGACACTTTTCAATGTTACACCATTGAGTTGGATTTGTGATGCTGCAGAGGGGTTGTTTGTGCTTGTTGGTGCAACACTTTGGTTTTTTTGGATGTTGAGCGATAGGCCAAGCTTTTTGTAAGCTTCTGTGAAGCTATTTAGGATGGTTTGGAGGTCATCCACTGAGTGTGCACACACTACGTTGTCATCAGCATACTGAAGCTCTTTGACGGAAGTTAGCATAACCCTACTCTTTGTCTTCAGCCTACTCAGATTAAAGAACTTTCCATTTGTTCACTATATGATTTCTATTCCAGTGGGATATTTCCCTTTGACAAAGTATAGGATCATTGCGATGAAAATAATATATAGAGTTGGGGCAATAACACAACCCTATTTAACACCTGATCCCACTGTGAATGATTCACTTTGAGAGCCATTGTTACCTGTGATTGTTGCTGTCAAATCACAACCATAAGGGGTGGAGGATCCTATATTTATGCATGTCCAGATGTCATTTTTTAATGTCAAGGAAGCATACCAAGCACTGTTCCTCATTTAAAATGAGTTGTGATCCAAGGAGAACCCTGATACAGCTTCTTCCTGTAGTGAATATGGCATTTGGAAATCATTAATGTGTGGGGTTTCAAGGGCTGCCTCCAAATATGCACCCTCCCAACTCATTTCAATGGCAAGCCACATTTTAGAGCTATAAAATGGACTTTGCATATTCAGTGTGGCAAGCGACACATTTTTATGTAACACTATCTGCCATTGATAGCAAAGAAGAACTGGCATGAGCAGGGCAGAAAACAGGTGTCACTCCATCAGAGCCAAGGTAGAAAGTTAGTGTCTACCACGGTGTAACTTATATTGAAGCAGGTTGTGCTCTCATAAGGATTCTCAAACTTTCTACCTCCCTAGCCCCCTGAGGTGGCTAAAAATTAATGGACACAAAATGGTGTTATAGCGGCAGCCTGTCGATGGAAGCAGAATTTGGCAAAAACTGGTCGGTAAGTACTGAAATCATATATCTAGTCTATTTTTAGAGATAGTTAAATTCTTTGCCACATCACTTTCTTTGTGACAAATGCAGGCACTTGCACGTTGTCAATAAGAACAACTGAGCACGTGGGCAATACCTTCAGAGTTGGCATTCCTGTCTTGGTGCTGTGAGGTGGAAACACACAGAGAGAAAAACACGAGAAATGCTTCCTTTATGGGTAGTTGGGTGTGAAGTTTTGCCTCTCTTTGCACATGCATGTAAATAGGGATGAAGAGAGCCACCACAAAAGGAATCCTCATCATCAGGCAAGTTGTACTTTAATAAAATCATAGCACAGAAATGCAGCAAGCTATTTTTGTGTGTTACCCCTAACAAAGATACTTAACTGTTCCCAGTATTTTCCCCGATGTATTGTTTAGATTTCACATAATTGCTAGGCAATTCAACCCTACCCCATTCTGTATTTCAGCTTGGCCTGCATCTTTCCCTCACATCAAACCCTAGAACAGCAAAGGGATATTCCCCCCTTCCTTTCCCAGCTGCTTCCAAAGCATTTTTATAGATAACTTTGCACACAGGTGGGTAGCCACTTCCTTGGACTTGCATGAGAACTGTTTCAGACCAAGGCATCAGCTCATCTGAAAGAGGGCACACATTCCCAGAACCAGCCCCTACTTCCACTAATAATTTTTAACAGGAATAGAAACCCCACCCTCTGGCCTGGAAGCTGGATCAGAGCAGATGCTGAGGGCAAGCAAAGGATGCCTATCATGGTCTGCCTTGAATAACCTTCCTCTGAAACACTTGATTCCCCCCCACTCCAATCTAAACATATTTTGTCCTTATAGGACTGTGGATCATTTCTGATCTTCGCAGTGCTCCATTGGAGCTTGTGTGTAAAAGGAATTTGCAAAAATGGAATGCCAGAGTTGCAATATGAGATCAAGGCAGTACTGGGGGGCAGCAGGACCATCCCTTCCAGCATCTATGAAATGATGATCTGGTTGGCACAACCTATATTTGCATTGCCTTTTGTAGTCATTGCACCAGTCTCCATGGAATCAATGGGAAGCCACAAGGCTAGAAAGTGGGGGGGGGGGCAGGTTTCTTATCATGGCTCCTAGCCTCCTAAGAGAAAGCTTGTAGCAATGCTTTCTTTAGTCTCCACTTCCTATCTCAACCAAATGGCCAAATTCCATTCTCACCATGTTCCATATTCACCCACAAGTTTTATAGATGCAGCCACAACATGGAAGGCTACCAGTGGACTGGATTTTCCAAGCATAGCCTTATCTGAGGACCAAGGCGGTCAACAAAAAGCATGGATGAGATCCATGGCTTTCCTTTAAACAGTGCTTCCCTCTCCACCATCACAAAACAGGTTCCCTTCTAGCCTTGGAGATAACTATGAGGACAGGATGGAGGCTGAGAGAGGACAAGGAAGAATAGTGACAGAACATGTGTTTGGTACACCTGAAGGCTCCTATTCAACCTCCAGATTTAGAGCATTCCTCAAGCATTGCAGTCAATGACAAAAGCCAACAAAAGTTGAAATGTAAGTACTTAGATCAGAGGTAACCAACATGGTGCCTTCCAGCTCCCATCAGCCGCAGCCAACATGGCCAGGGATGAGTTGGTTGTCCAGCATCTGGGGGGCACAACATTGGCTACCCCTGGCTTACACGGTCAAGTTCAACAAGTGGCAGAGTCGTACATTCTTCAGACCAGGGTGCTCTCTTGAAAATCACATGCTGCTTGAGAAGAGAAAAAGGCCTGTTGGTTGTGATTCCCCCTCCAAACCTGGCTTTTGACAGCACAAGAGAGTTCCAAGTATCTGTCTTTAAGAGGAAAGGCTCTCATTGAGAAAGACCGCGGAAAAGACACGATGCAGGTGCTGCAATAATGGCACACACACGAAAGAAATAAATCTGGGGCTCCTCCAGATGATGTGTTTATTGAGTATTCATTATGATTTGCTTCCACAAGGCTTACAGGGAGGTTAGACTATGCCCAATCCTTATTCAGCATTCATTTTGATTGGTTTGCAGGGTGGTTATACAACAATGAGCACTCATCCTGAATTCATCCTGATTTGCTTTCACAGCAGGTATACACCTTCCCATTCATCATTTGTTCATACTACTCGTTTCAGTGCACTCCCCCATCACCTTTCTAAATGCAAACAGTCTGTTGGGGGGGGGTTGGCAGGGGATGCACAAAGAAGTAAATTTTTAATACACACTTGAACCCCTCCTGCAAAATACTGACACCTTGGAGAAGACCTTAATTCTATTCTGACGTCTCCAAGCTAAAACCTATGAAGATGGATCGAGAAAGCAAGCATGACCTGTTCTTGAGCTCTGACTCTGCCATGCTTCAATGGGAGACCTTGGACAAACCATTCTGTCTCAGACAGTTTCTCATCTGGAAAACAGGAACCACAGAAATTTACATAACAAGTAAAGATCACAATTCTGTGAAGGTGCCATATCTCTGTTTTCTTCTCTTGTTTACTTCTGCTAAGGGTGCGATGAGAAAATAGGGAGGGAAGGAATGTGAGCTGGTACAATGTAATATATGCAGAGAGCCAGCCACCTTCTGGAGTGTCCCGATTCAAATTCTAGATCCACCATGAATTCCCTTCTATGGTCTTGGGCATGAGGCTTTGTCTATTTCAGCCCCTTCATCTGGAAAAGTGGGAGTGATAATGACCCACCCGAGGGTTGTTGATTTAGACAGTAAGGCCCTTTGTTACATTCAAAGGAATACATAAAACAGAAGTTCCATCTAAGCTGGAGGAAAAGATTTGCCTGAAATCAACAACTGAGCAGCAATTGAGATGGCGTGGCATTCCTCATAGTATTAAGAAGGCCAGGGGGGATGGTCGAGGGACAAAATAGTGCTAACAAAAGAAGATGCTCATCTTAGTACCAGAAAATCTAGGCTGAAAGAGTTGGCTCAGATCATTCAACCCCTTTGATCGCTATATTTCCAATTCTTTTAAGGAGAAATCCATTCTCCCCAACACTAAAGTATCTTCATCATGCCTATAACATACTGTTGATTTCATCCAAATGTCTGCATGACACTGCAGAAGGTAGCTTCCGAATCCAACAGCTTCCATTTCCAGCATGCATGCCTGTCTTTTTAATTTTAATTTATTTTGTGCCTGGGGGAGAATTCTACCGGAAGATCCTCTTTTAACAAGGCTTTATAAACTATTGCATCCGTTTACTTGGGAGGAATAGAGAGAGGCAGTAGATAAAGTAACAGCGGAATCTGGGATGCTGGAATTAAATGTCTTCCCTCATCTTTCTTTTTTTTTAATAAAAAAATCCAGTTTTATATTGTCAATTTATTGTCAATAAACCCCAAAGCAGGAAAGGCTTTGCTTTGCTTCATGTTAACAGATTATGAATTCACTATTGGATGAAGTCTCTGGTGCTTGACGAGCGTTTGTCTCTGCCGGAACCTCCTCCCACATTCGGTGCAGCGGTACGGCTTCTCTCCCGTATGGATTCTCTGGTGAATAATGAGGTCGGCCAGCCGAACGAACCTCCTCTCGCACTCATCACAGGGATAAGGCTTCTCCCCTGTGTGGATTTTCTGGTGTCTGGTGAGAGACGAGAGCTGGTTGAATCTTTTCCCGCACTCCGCACAGCTGTGGGGCCTCTCACCTGAATGGGTCCGTCGGTGCCTGTGGAGATGAGAGAGCTGGTTGAACCTCCTGCCACACTCATCACAGGTGTGGGGCCTTTCTTCTGAGTGGGTCCTCTGGTGCCTGGTTAGAGCAGATGAGGCAATGAATCTTTTCCCACATTCAGGGCAGCCGTAAGGTCTTTGTCCCATGTGGATTCTCTTGTGTACTGTAAGAGCCGAGAGGTGGCTAAAACATTTTTGGCAATAGGTGCAGCGGTAGGGCCTCTCTCCCGTGTGGATTCTCTGGTGGCTGATAAGATGCGCTCGCTGGCTAAAGGTTTCGCCACACTCTGTACAGGCGTGGGGCTTCTCTCCTGTGTGAATTCTCTGGTGTCTTGTGAGATGCGAGAACTGGTTGAACCTTGCCCCACACTCGGCACAACGGAAGGGTTTCTCACCCGTGTGGATGTGCTGGTGCTTGGCCAAGTCCGACGGGCAGTTGAAGCGCTTCCCACATGCAGCACAAGGGTGGGGTTTCTCCCCAGTATGGATTCTCTGGTGTCTGGTGAGGTGCGACATCTGAATGAAGCTTTTTGGGCACTGGGCACAGTGGTAAGGTTTCTCCCCTGAATGAGTTTTCAAATGTTTGGCTAGGCCCGATGGGCGGGTGAATCTTTTCCCACACTGAGCACAGGCATGAGGCCGGTCCTTCCTGTGGATACCGCCATGGGCTCGGAGTTCCTCCTCTCCCCTAAACCTTTTCCCACAGTCCGGACACTGGAAATACTGTCCAGCTCTTCCCAAAAACTTGGCACCTGTCGAGTGGGAAAGAAGAGCCAGATACAATGCCGTGACTAGGTAGACACAAACACACATACACACTCTGTGTTGAACCCTAACAAAAAATTATGTACTCCAAAGAATTCTGTACTGTACTCAAGATGCTACAATGCAAAATGTTGACAAATTATCCAACATCCACAAAATCTAACATTCAGAAATTCCTGCATGTAACTAGACTTAAATCAAATTTAGATTGACAGACCACAACACAACTTGCACAGAGTGATTTCAGTTAGAGACTTTCCAGCTCACATTTTAGCTACAAGCATCCGTTCACCACATATGGGTCCAACTGTGTTATGTTAAGCAAGTGGTTTGCCCTTAAATGCAGGATTTTTTTCCAAAAAGACCCACTGAGCTTCCCCCACCTCCATGCCAATCCAGATGCATACTCTGGTGTGTTGGGTAGGTAAGTACCAACCCAGACCCTGCGGATCATCATCTGAGGCACTTTTTCGTACGCCTCCTTCATGAAAGGTCTGCAGGGTGGCAAGATGAGAATGGGCCTTTTCTGTGGTGGCTCCCACCACAGAATGGGTCAAACATAATCAGTTTCCTGCAAGAGCATCTGCAGATGAACTGTCATCACTCTTTCCATCACCTTGATAGGAGTTAATGATCATGGGCCACATTCAGACCAAAACACCCTTAACGAAATGAAGACTGGAGGGG
Organism: Podarcis melisellensis; assembly: GCF_964234715.1. NCBI lineage: Eukaryota > Metazoa > Chordata > Lepidosauria > Squamata > Lacertidae > Podarcis > Podarcis melisellensis. The sequence continues at coordinate 24,509,843 of NC_138545.1, read as the reverse complement.
AAATAATGTAGGGAGTGGTGTGGTTCCTTACCGGGGGAGCTGGCATTCCCATTGTCCTGCTGCCTGACTTCCTTATAGGTTTGCCTTTGCCTGGTGTTGACCAGAGGCCGATGAGCTTCAGAGCAATTTGCAGGCCCTTCTTGGGCTGTTCCCGATACCTGTAACAACAGCAACAATCACACTGGAAGTGAAGAAGGAATATTGGGCCTACACGGGCTGACATCCTCTGTGGTATCAAGAGAGAAACAAATAATGGGATGGTGGTGTTGAGTGTTTATCCATTGTGAGAAGCAATAAACTCACAACCACTCAAAAGTGAAGCCTGACACAACCATTTGAAGCTCATTCCAAGTCAGCCAGGCAGAAATCACTTTTCTGCCTTGTCCTGGCCACTGTCCAGATCAGAAGTGGGGAGCAACTCCCAGCATCCTTGACCCTTGCTGGCTACAACTGATGAGAATTGGAGTCCAACAACATCTGCAGAGCCACAGCTTTCTGTCCTTTAGCCAACTTCATAAACTTCTTCATGAAGTTCTGCAGAGACCCCTGCTGGATCTCTTGGCTGCTGCCTTCTCACAACAGACCAGAACAAAAGACCTTTGAAGGCTTGGGAGATAGCAGGTGAGTGGTTGCTGGGCAACTATAGATGCACTTCCCTAACTGTTGTAGACTGTTGCTAAGAAACTGCAAAGTTCTCTTCTCTACAGCTTCAGGATTGTTCCATAAGACAGAAGTTCTCAAGTATCTTCTTCTCCCCACCCCCACTACTCAAAAATGGCAGAGTGTCTTGATGGACCACTTAAGAAACCTCTGTCCTACAAATCAAACCCCACACAAATCATACATATGACAATAACCACAGACCTGCTTTTTTGTGTGAAAAAATTCTGTGATGTTAGGTGTAAAGTTTGGTCTGCTTTAAGCCTCAGGCTAGCTCCAGTATTTATCCTGCTTCTATGTTTGGACTTGATGGTGGCCTGGCAACAGAGAAGAGCCCTTTTAAACTGGTAAATTGTTGGGGGGAGGAATTATAGACTGCACCAGACTGAACTATGAAAATCATGGGCCCTAAATTAGGATTTAATTAGGCTGTTTGATAATCCAGTCCAGGTGAAAATGGTCTTAATTGTCATCATTAGAAAAAACATTAGTCAAGTGCAGAGCTAAGTACATATGCTGTTCTCTGTTCCACAGACTTTCTGCAGACTGCTTGAATGCAGACCACAGTTTGAAAACTTTGGCCATAAAAACAAGGAAGCAACATTTCTCTCAGCTGCTGCAGCAGGAAAATGACCCCTCTATCCGAAGTATATTCTGTGATTAGATCAGCCATCTGTTGTCAGTGTTAGGGCTCATCCTTTTAATATGCCTCCAAGTATGTACAGGGTGCATTTTACTTACTGCAAGGCAGTGTTAGAAACTCAGGCACCAAATGGCTCCTTAAGCCAGAGTTACAAAATAGAATGCAAAATCAGAATGCCTGGTTGCCATTCTTGGGCCAGATGGCTCAAAAGTTGTATTTTTCAATGTGACTTTTTGGTTTCTGAAATTCATTCTGGCTGTGCAGATAAAATGTAACAGATAGAATTCTACAGGATATGTTGATAGTGTGTGAAAACAGTCAAGATCCAAGGATCCACAGGAAAACACCTTATGACAGTGGAGGTGCCACCAGGCACCTTCACTTGGTCACAAGTGGCTAATTTTCAATGTTGTTGCAAGGTATTCACAGCAAGCTGTCAAGTTAGGGGACAGGCCTTCCAGGTGAGAGGTCATAACTCTCAATACTCATCACAAAGTATTGGAAGACACAAGATCTACCCACCTTGGAAGAATGGCAGATGAAGGTGATAGACTATATGCGACTGGCAGAAATGACCGGCAGAATCTGAGACCAGGGAAGAGAGACGGCGGAAGAAGACTGGAAGAAATTTAAGGACTATCTTGGGAAATATTGCAAAATTAATGAATGTTAGAATGATGTGGATTTAGAAATTAAGTGGTTTTCAGCTGTAATGATTAAGTGAAAAGAAAAGAAAGGTTAAAAATTAAACAAAAATTAAGGGAGAGGATTTGTTGAATTAATAATTAGAAATTGGAATACAGAAAGGGGAGGTATGAGGAGGTCGGGGAAGTAAGTTATAAGAAAATAAGGGATTGAAATTTTACTTGTTTTTAAATGGTTTTTAGTTTTGTATTTTGTTTTTTAAGTTTGTTACTTTTTGTGTTTGTGTTTTGTTTTTATTACTGTCTTTTGTGTGTATAATTTTTGAAACTTCAATAAATATTTTTTTTTTTAAAAAAAGAGAGGTCATAACTCTCAAGCCATAGGTCACTGTGCCGTCACTATCTCCCCTACTACTGGAGGCCAACTTTGACAGGAGATGAAACCACCCACCTGCCAATCCTATGACACCGTAGTCACATGATTGACACATGTCAAAGTTTTAAAGAAGCAGTGCTTCCTTAAAACTCAACAACCCGAAGAATTCCAATTTGGTCCTCCCACCCCCATCCCTTTAAGACCACCGTGAATAAATGACCTCACCTGTTGTCCCCGCTTCCCCCCCTCCTGCTGCCTCAGAAGGAAACCCTCTGCCAGGGCCACTGCCTGGGCGCAGGTCTCCGGTCCGCGCTCTCGGACTCGAATCTGGATTTCCTTTGGCAGAATTGTCAAGAACTGCTCCAGGATCAGCAGCTCCAGGATCTGCTCCTTCGTCCGGCTCTCCGGCTCCAGCCAACGATGGCACAGCTCCCGCAACCGGCTGCAGGCTTCCCGTGGCCCCTCGGTCTCCTGGTAGCGGAACTGGCGGAAGTGCTGGCGCTGGGCCTCCACGTTCACAAAGTCCTCCCGCAGGATGGCAACTTTCACCTTCCCGTAATCTCCTCTTTCTCTTGTTTCTAGGCTGTTGAAGGCCTGCTGTGCTTCCCCAGCGAGATTCGGCACAAGTTTGGCCATGCCCTCTCCTCGTGGCCACTGGCAGGCATCGACCACCCGCTCGAATGTAGACAGGTCATCCCAAGGCGGCAACTCTGGCAGCTGGGAAGTTGCCCAACCTGAGTGAGAGGACTGTACCGTTTTGAGGATTTCTTGCCACTGGGCTTCTCCATGAGGGCGCATTCCCTCCTGTCTCTCAACCCTACCATGGTGTGGTGTGGCCCACCTCAGAAATTCACTGATTGCCCCAGCCTGGACAGCCCGAGGAGACTTGCCTACCCCTTCCCCAAGTTCAGGATGTCCTGGGTTTGGCTCCTCCATTCTTCCCTCTGGTTGCTCTCAAAGGCAGTTAGAGCTGTAGTGTTATTGCTTCCCTTCAACTGCAGCCATTTTGTCTCCTTGGCATTGGCCTTGACGCTGCTCTCAACTTTTCAACTCCCATGCCAAAATTGGCAGGACTGTGCTGAACAGAACAGGGCTTATCATCAACAGTGCTACTACCATCAAAAGCACAGCAAAATTCCCATCTAAGGCGCTAAGAACCTGTGAAGAGAGGGAGAGAGAACCCAGACTTTTATACGCATAGTGAGCTCACAGCTGTCCACTGACTTCCATGCCTTGCTCCTAGCCATTGGCTGAGCTGCTGTGATGTCACAGAATAAGAGCTAGGAACGGAATGTTGAAAAATCAGTGATGTTGCTCTGAGGTAAATGGAAGGCAGTTGTGTCTGGAAGGGGCAAAAATGTCACACAGGGACTAGAAATAGGAGGGATTAAACACTGCAAGAGCCTGGGGAGATGGTCGAGGGAGAAATCAGAATGGTCAGTATAATCTTAGAGAGAAGATATAGATTACTGAGAGACCCTACATTTCAAACACTGATTTGAAATAAGCAGGATTCATAAAGAAATGCAGGTTTCTGGAACCAGTGCAAGTTTATTTTTGGTTATTTATTTTTGCTTGTGCTATTCTGGTGTGAGCAGATGGGCAAAGAGCTATTTAAGGCACTCAGGCCTTAATCTTGCTCACCTTTCATTCTGACTTCTGCGCGTCTTCTGCCATTGTTCACATACTTTCAGATCTATCTTCACAGCCGATCCTCAGGATGCTGCATCTGGATCTGGTACCCTAATCTCCACTTGAGCAATGGGGCAGCAGAACACACAGCTACAAAGACAACCAGTGACAACCTGCTTGTAACTCAGCAAAGTGTTCTGTTCTTCCACTACTCATTGCAAGTGGACCATTCACACATGCAATTGTTTGTGCAGACAATAAAGTACAAACCATCTCTCAGTCTCTAGGTGGGCTAACACACATGCATGAGCATCTCTTAGGTGCAATCCTATAACCACTAACCTGGGATAAGTCTCACTGAACTCAGTGAGGCTTGCTTCTTGGTAGTCATGCATATGATGTTTTATTCTGCTTTTAATCTGTTGGGAGCTGCCCAGAGTGGCTGGGGAATAAATAATAGATGATGATGATGATGATTTGTTAATGACTTACAACCCACAGGTGAACATCCTCTACAATACTTGATACAAAATCTCTGTTTGCACTATTCTGATTAGGAAAGGCTGTTTTATGCATTAGAAAGCACTGTTGGGCATTGCAGGGACTAAACACATCCTCGGTTATCCTCCTCTGCAAAATGGGAACAAGTATACTCTATCTCACAAGGCTGTTGTGACAGAGAACAAGCTAAAGACTGCAAAGCACTTCATAAAATAGCTCCAGCAAGGTTTGTTGAAGGATTATCAGTATCAGCTAGTCCCTCATGTGGATTTGCATCCCATGTTTTGAGCTGATGATCATCGCTCCACTGAAAGAATGACCCTGCCTTATAGCAGAAGCCACATCTTCCCTGTCAGTCAAATAAAGCAGACGCCCGCAACTTCCAGACATCTCGCAAATTGCAATTCTCCGCATGCAGAATTCCCATCAACTCACCTCTGCTGCTTTGCCCGTCTTGGGGGCTTCTACTGTCTCGATCTGCTGCTTTTGCTACTGCTGGGAAGGAAAAAAAAACCAACCCCAAGAGCTGACTGTTTGTGAGAGAGAGGAAGCTCCGTACCTTATTCCTTCCCCCTGTCTCTAAAGATATGGAGGGGCTCTAGGACCCAGAAAGATCAACCTATTTAACCCTTCATAATCTGGTCTAGGAGAAACGCCTTGCTGCAGGCTCAGAGACACCAAGTTAAGAAGGCAGTGGATGTGCCCATTTTTAGACCAGATCGCACAATCCCTTTTGCCAACATTGTCTCTTTTCTCGCTCAAAACAGTGACTAATTGATGATGCAGGCTCCATAAACCGACCACGAGAATGCCACCAGGAACGCTTACAAAGCAATCCTACGAGTATATGTTCAGGAAGGAGACCACCCGGCCTTCAGTAGGGCTTTAAAAAGGTAAAGGGACCCCTGACCATTAGGTCCAGTCGTGACCGACTCTGGGGTTGCGGCGCTCATCTCGCTTTATTGGCCGAGGGAGCCGGCGTGCAGCTTCTGGGTCATGTGGCCAGCATGACTACGCCGCTTCTGGCGAACCAGAGCAGCGCATGGAAACGCCGTTTACCTTCCCGCCAGAGCGGTACCTATTTATCTACTTGCACTTTGACATGCTTTCGAACTGCTAGGTGGGCAGGAGCAGGGACCAAGCAACAGGAGCTCACCCCGTAGCGAGGATTCGAACCGCCGACCTTCTGATTGGCAAGTCCTAGGCTCTGTGGTTTAACCCACAGCGCCACCCGCGCCCCTTTCAATAGGGCTTACTCCTAAGTAAAATTGCACAGGCTTATGGAAGATGTTTCCCTTTCCCCCTTTGCCTTAATGGCTTTGACAACGCGAATAAGCCCCTGCCTGGCCTCTGTGCAAGCCTACTCTCAGCTTCTGTCTTCGATCTGTAAAATGGAATCAAATAATGGGCTGCCTACCTTACAAGGTTCTGCTGAATAGTGAGCTACCTTGCAGGATGTGATCATGTTTGGAATACTACATACGCTTCTAGTCATCCAACCTAAAAACAGGATATTGTAGAGCTGGCAAAAGGGAGGGGGGGGGAATAATGTAGTAAAGGGCAACTTAAATGATTGCAGGGTGGGAATATCCTCCCAAGAAGAGGAGGTTAAAGCTTGCAGGGGGTTTTTTTTCTCCGTTTGCTGGAAACCAATGAAAATTCATTTTAAAAATAAAAATAAAAGGGGTGATGCGGAGGCATAATAGAGGTTTCTGAAATTCTGCATGGTGAAATAAGAAAATGGATTGAAAGACTGTTTTCTCCCCCTCTGATAATATCAGAACACGGGTTTGGAAAAATGAATTGGGGTACATTCAGGTCACGCAAAAGTACACATTTATAAAAGGTTTGGGCGAATCTACAGAGGATTTGCCAGTTAGTGACTGTTAGGCATGATAGTTGAGTGGAATCTCTCATGTTCATAGGCAGTTGGTCTCTCAACGGTCAACTGCTGCGGGGCCACAGGGCATTGGATATTTCTAGATGCATTTGGCTGGACCCTTTGGGAGACAGGATGCTAGACTAGAGCGAGCAACCTTAGCTGTGATCCACCAGCGCTCTTATCTTGCCAAGACCAACTCAACAGTCTGGATCCAAGCAAGGTTAGTTGCACTTCGGTCCTACTGAAATCAATGTGAAAAGTTATCAAGTACAACTCACTTAATTTGAATCCCACTTGGTAAAAATGAGAGTGTTAAATATTAGGAGTAAATAGAATATTTCTCTCCCCCCCCCCACTCCCTTTGTTTCTTTTTAGGTCAGGTATTGGAGGGGGAATATTGAGTTGGGAGTGAATGGGAAAGAGGGATCTTTTTAAAAAGGCCAGTTTATTGGTTTTTATAACTTTTTGTTTTATCTTATTGAACTGTCACAAATAATGATTAACCACACGGAAACTAGTTCCTCCTCCTGCTGTCATTTTCAAAGATCCCTCTTTCCCATTCACTCCCAACTCAATATTCCCCCTCCAATACCTGACCTAAAAAGAAACAAAGGGAGTGGGGGGGGGGGAGAGAGAAATATTCTATTTCAAGACCAGTATTTAATTAATATTCATTTGGGAGGTTTGCAAGGATGTTGCTGTTTTCCTTTTGTGTCTGGCAGTGGAAGCCCAAGAAGTAAACTCCGAGTTCAATGGGACTTATGCTCCAGTCCAATGTGTGTGTTTAGGATTGCAACCTGAGCATAGCTAGTGTGGAACTGCACACGTTGAAGTTGCCTGTTATATGAAAGCAAAGTTTGCATCCCCCCCCCCCGAACTGATGTTCTGCAGCTATGTCTACTGCTACATGATGGGTAGGCAGGCAACTTTTCCAATCCTGAGCCTTTGGGCAAAGGTTGCTCCTGTTGAATGTCTGGTGCTATTTTTTCCAATCTTGCATCTTTTCCTTAGGGCAGGGAACCTGTGACCTTCTTCCAAGGTAAGCGATGATAAAAGTTGCCATCCAACAACCTGCTCCCCTTTGCACGCTTTCGCTTCACATCACTTGATGGCTTGTCGCTCACGTGAGAACAGCCTCTGGCACGAATCTCGCATCCCTGCGGAGTCTTGACGCGGGAGGCTGTTTCCTAGATTTGTAAGAGTTTGGACCCCGACGATCATTTAGTCCAGCCCCCTGCAATGCAGGAATATGCAGCTGCAACCTTGGCGCTATCAGCACCAAGCTCTATCCAACTGAGCTATTCTCGCACCTTGCAAGGAAACGACTTCCGTTTTTTAAAAAATTATTATTCTCCTATTCTCCTCTCTCTCCCGCTGCGGAGCCAGCCGAGATCTGCGCAACGCCAAGGGTTAAGCCGAGCGTGCGCTCTCCGCCCTAGAGAGGCTCAGGAAACCCGGCCGGAGTAGAGGGGGGATGCATTAGCCGAGGGCACCTTCCTGCTCCTCCCCTTCCCAGGATCAAAAACTTGGGATTTGAATTTTAATAAGGGGGGGATTTGCCTCTGCAGGGCTGCAGATCTTCCGCAGCGGGGCTTTGTGCCGTGGGGCTGGGCGGAGGAGAAGCGCCGAGCGAGAGCGCTGGCTGGGGCGAGGAGCCTGGAGCCGTCCGAGCAGGGCGCAGGCAGATCCAGCTGCCGAGGAGGAAAGGGAGAAACATCTGGAGGAGCCTGCAAGGCAGGTGGGAAAGCAAAACGGGAGAGGGGGGAGGGAGCTTTTTGCAGGGTGTGCGCCTCTTCCCAAAAGGCCTTTGTAGGGTTGGCTCCGAGTGAGATCCGAGCGGCTGGAGAGCCGCAGTCCAAATTTGCAACGATTTCTGTGCAAAGTATAGTGGATGAAACGATGGCACAGAAACCGTTATTTTATCCGAGGTAATGACTTTGTGCCAAGCCTTCCCTCCAAGGCACTCAGGACAGGAGAGGCAGCCTTAGGAATTCCCATGAGGTAGGTTTAAGACGTAGTGGCCGGCCCTAAGCTACCCTGTGTGTTTCCTGGCTAAGCAGGGATTTGAACCCAGATTCTCCTTGCCCCCCTACATCTCTGAGTCCCCTCCTACATCCGTTATCCTCAGCTAAGTGAAAAAGTAGTGCTCAATTTTCTTGGAAGAGGAGAGAAAGTGCTGAAGAGGCAAGCCTGTGAATTGCCCTAGGGCACATGGGGATTCCATGGCTGGATTTGAACCCAGAGCTCAGAAGCAACGTTGTTCCCTAACTTTCTGTCTCCCATTTTTAAACTCACTATTCCTCTCATTTCGAAAGCTTGCAGCTTTAAAAGATCAAGCCAGGTTCCACTTTGAGAGAGACCTGTGGGGAGCCTTCACATCCTGCCTTAGGATTCTTTCTTTTTTGTGTGGTGGGGACTGTGACTATTCTCTTTAGATTTCTTGCCCCTCAACATCCTTTAGCCTCCTTATTCTACCCATAACAGGAGTGCCTAAAGAGTGGCTTTCTGTACCACCCTTCCAATCCAGGCTTGTGTGTAAAGTGGGGATTCCCCATCTACATTTGTATGGGGGCAAAGGAGTCTTAGCATTTAGTTCATATTAATTAAGAGAATGTCGTGGCGTGACCTTAGTGTATGTGGCAACAGAGTGTCTGGGCAGAGGGCTGGAGGCATTGAGGCTAAGATTCTGGGTTTATACCCACGCTGAGAAAAACTAGAGGATTGGGAGGTGAGGTGGGGTGGGTTAGGGAATACTTGGAGCCAGGACTTCAGAGTTCCTTGTGAGAAGGGTGTGGTAGAATCAGGGGTGAAAGGACTGGAATGCTGCCTTCCCTCCAGTGTGGGTTGATGAAGGTTTTGTAATCCAAGTTAATGATTGTGAGCATGGGATCAGGATGTGGTGTGGATTAATCAATGTGGATTTTGTACATGCAGCATAATTAAGGAAGCTGTAGCTTTCCTAAAGGACTTGTGTTTGTGTGTGTCTATTCACCGATTTTCTACCCCTCCACTTGCTTTTAGTTCTTGAATACAGTTTCACCTCCACCTTCTTGTCAAGATGGACAAGAGAAGCAGATGAGAGAGAGAGAGAATGAGAAAAAAGAGAGACCCTGGAGAAAAATGCAGACTTTAGCAGGAGCTCTAGCTAGTCTTTCCATTCTGTTAGCATCTGAGGATTTAAGGGGTGGGGTGGGGGATTAAGAGACCCCCAGCGAATCAAGGCCTGTGGGGGAAGGGCAAGCAAGCTCTGTGGATGCTGATTCTCTGCAGAATGTGTTTAACTCCTGAGCCGATTAAGAGCTCGGCTTATCCCTCTCTGGACCCCGCACAACAACATCTCTGTTTTCTTTCCGAAGAGGCTCTCTTCTCCCTGCAGCAGCCAGCCATGTTCTGAGGCCGCAGTTTCAAATAAAGCGTTAGTGGAAAAATACCCCTGAAATATCCTGGGCCCTCCCCGCTTTATATTTCCCATGCCCACATCTTCAAGTACAAGATCCTGTATCATAATTATTTTTCTGGAGATGCCCACAAACGCAATCTTATATTTGCAATTAGGATTCTGTTTTATCAGAAGTATTGGCCAATCTGTGCAGCGCTTTCCAGATACTTTAGATATTGGTTCCAAGGCCCAAATATGGCTAACAGGGTTTTAAAAGAAAATAAATGAAAGAAAGCTTTCCATATAGGAATTTCAACAACAACAACGAAAAGACTTGCTCTTAAAATCCCTTTCCCCACCCCCACCGCGGCAAAAATAGATCTGTATTGTGTTACTGAAGGGGAACACTTCATGTAAATTTGGTTTCTGAGGGATTGTGGGCAGGAGAGGTGTGAAGAATGGCTGGAAGTTACGCAAACTCAGCAGTTTTCTAATGTTGCAAGGCATCTTCGGAATTCTTGAGAGCTTACTGGTTTCTCTCTGAGATCAGTGATGGCAGACAAGCTTTCTTGAAAGGCGGCTTTTCCTTGTGGAAAGCACAGAGCAGGGGAATAAGGGTTCTGCACATGGTTGTGAATTCACACTGAGCAACAATAAGCCCAATAGGCTTCGCCATAGCTGTGGGCAAGCAGACTAGTTCAACCAATAACATTCTCCAGAATCCTTGGCAGACAAATCCATGGGGAGTCTGTTGCCTCAAGATAAAACATTTGAAAAACACTGCTGTTTATGCTCTACCCCTTGCTTGCCCATCTAAACTCTGTTTCCGGTCTTTTAGCTGAAATTGCCAGCAACCACTGTTGTGCTTTCATGACATTCTTTATGTTTCTTAATGTAATTGGAGCCAATTTAGTTTCGATAAGCTTGGCTGATTATAATTCAGTTGCTTACCAATGGGCTGGTATGTTTGTTTTTCCATGCCCAAAATCTAGCTTTGGCTAATTTCCTTTGTCTTCCCTCAGGAACAACACGAAGCTGCTTGAATGGGAAACCTGTTGGCTGCAGGTTAAGCTGGTTTCTTTCAGTTAGCCATGACTTCTGGGCTGCATGAGAAAGCGTGTCTAACCAGTCCCCACAGTGGCAGATGTTAAGTGGCCAGAGGTGTTACATATGCCCAGGTGCTGATCTATCCTTTCACCTGGTCTGAGATAAAAAACTTGGGGTTTTGAAGGGGATACCAGACTTGAGCACTTGAATTGAGAGAGAACCAACCCTAGGAAGACGAGGGGGCAGGTGTGGACCTACTTATGAGGAGCTAAACTGTGGGCAACACCTTGTGGCAATGGAGGAACAAACCCGAGCAGGCGCCGAGCCAGGAGAAGGATCTGGGAGATCAGGAAGAGGTGCTTTTCCAGTCCAGTCTGGTACTCCCCGGGATTTGTCCCGATGGGGAACACCGCGCCAGGAAGGGATACCCCAGCGCTTGGAAACTCAGTGGCAAGAGTACTTGAAAACAGTCCAGTATCCCTCTTCAGGGTGGGGAACGCCACAGCTGCCGGATTTGGCTTCGTGGGATGACTTGGCCACCTTTGACCGCGTGGTGGGTGCCTGTCAGTGGTCTAGAGAAGGGATGAGCCGCCTCATGCCCACTCTCAGCGCTGAAGCCCAGCAGGCCTTGAGCAGCCTGAGTGCCAGAGACAGAGGGGACCACGGGAAGGTGAAAGCAGCTGCCTTGCGAGGCAGCTCCAGTGTTGCCGAGACGCAGCGCCAGCGCTTCCGCCAGTTCTGCTACCAGGAGGCGGAGGGGCCTCGCGAGGCCTGCAGTCGCTTACGGGAACTCTGCCATTGCTGGCTGGAACCAGAGAGCCGCACGAAGGAGCAGATCCTGGAGCTGCTGATCCTGGAGCAGTTTCTGACCGTCCTGCCAAAGGAAATCCAGAACCGGGTCCGAGAACGTGGACCCGAGACTTGTGCCCAGGCGGTGGCCCTGGCCGAAGGATTCCTTCTGAGGCAGCAGGAGAGTTTGCAGAGTGAACCACAGGTGGGTTGAGTTGAACTGCAAGCTGGTCAAGTCAGGTATGCTGCTGCTCTGCAGAGCTTCCACCTTCTGGTTTTTGCCTTAACGGTGCTTCATTTTGTTAACCATGATGATTTGTTGGTGGGGGCAGGTAGGGCCTTCAGTGTCAACTTTCTTTGTTGTTTCAGGACTCTGGTTCGTTCCGGGAGACAGCCACGAATCTCTCTGAAGGCCAGAGGGCTGTGTCTGATGCCAGACAGAGGCATCTTGCTAAGGAGGCCCGACAGCAGGATAATGGGAAGACCAGCTTATTAGGTATGTCTTGCACTTGTGCTGTTGAGAACACAGCACATCTCTTCGGCACAGCTTAAGGCTGCAGCTTAACTTCCATGCCCAATTTGAGTGCCATAGTTCAAGGAGGAATTTAGATGAGTTGGAAAGTATTCAAAGGAGTGGTTTGAAATTCTAGAATTTAGTGGCGAACGCTACATTCTTGAAGGATCAGCTCTTTTAGCAAAAAAGATTAAAGACTCCAGAGCTGTTGTAAGCAGTCAGTCCTCCCTGGTCATTGGCTGGGACTGATGGGAGCTGGAGTCGGTTGACATTTGAAGGGCCGCATATTCCCACTCCTGTTCTGTGGTGATGCTGTAATTAACACGTGCAGTTTGAGCCTCACCCATCTGCTTAGTGGAAAGTAAGCACCAAGGCGGTTACAGCTGATGTTAGGAGTTCATGGGGTTGTCTCAGCTAACATTTCTCTAGAATATGCAGTGGATGGGCTTGGCTTACTCTAAGGTTTTTTTGGGTATGACTTCTGCTTCAGCTTGTAGCCTGGCTTACTTACACAAATCATGTGAATCTATTTGTTCTGCAGGTTGATTTTCCCCCCTCCGGTTTTATTTAGGTTTCTGTTGCAGGGAAGGGGGAAAAGATTTTATGGAGGCCTATGCTGTTTGGATGGCTGTTTAGGTTTCTTCCAGTTCTATCGTTCTGTTTACTCTGCAAGAGTGCTATAAGCTGAGCTGTTGGTATGGCACACTAAAAAAATTAAAATATGTACCTTGCTAATTGCAAGCTTGTACCATGAATAGTTTATTGGTGTTGTATGTATAAATTATGTAAATTATCACAAAATATTACAATAATTTATTCTGGTTTAGGAAAGCTGAGTGTTGGGAAATTTGAATTCTGTACATGCCTACAGCCACACTCTTCTGTATTTCTTCTGTACTCAGACAGAACTGCAGCATACATACAGCCTTGGCCAGAAGAAGAATGAGTTGTGCTGATGACATAGTTAATGCACATGGTTTTTCATCTATAAATGTTAGTCACATTAGTGCATTGAGCAGCCGACAGATGACTTCAGGATTTCTCTCCCCTCCCTCCCCAATCTTACAGGTGCCAAGAATGCAAACAGAGCTGGTGGTCCATTTCATCAAGGGGCCAAGGAAGAGGGAACACGTTCTACTTCCGGGCTGGTTCCTAGGAAGGAGAAATCCCACATCTGTATCGACTGTGGCAAATGCTTTGCACGTCCATCTGACCTGGCTAAGCACGAGAACATCCACACCGGTGCAAAGCCCTTTCGCTGCATGGAGTGCGGAACAAGATTCAGCCAGCTGTCTCACCTGACCCGACACCAGAGGATTCACACGGGAGAAAAGCCACACATCTGCACCGAGTGTGGAGCATCCTTTGCCCAGCGGGCCTCTCTGGTTAGCCACCAAAGAGTCCACTCCGGGGAGCAGCCCTACCGCTGCTCTCACTGCCAGCAGTGCTTCAGCCACCAGTCGGCACTCAAGGTCCACGAACGCATCCACACGGGGCAGAAGCCCTACATCTGCCTGGAATGCGGGAAGAGGTTTGTTTCCTCCTCCACGCTGAAGATACACAAGAGGATCCACACGGGAGAGAAGCCGTTTTCCTGCGCGGAATGCGGGAAGCGGTTCATCCAGCGCTCCAACCTCATCTCTCACCAGCGAACGCATTCTGGAGAGAAGCCCTTTTGCTGCGGCGTGTGTGGGAGAAGGTTCAGCTACCCGTCGGACCTCACCAGGCACCAGAAAATCCACACGGGAGAGAAGCCCTTCCCCTGCGACGAGTGCGAGAGGCGGTTCACCAGGTTCTCGGATCTTCTCATACACCGCAGGATCCACACCGGGGAGCGGCCATACCGCTGCCTCGAGTGCGGGAGAAGGTTCCGGCAGAAGAGCGCTCTGGTGACGCATCAGAGGATCCACACAAAGGAGAAAGCGGCCGAGAAAAGCAAGCCTCTGGTATCCACAGAGTCGCAGGCAAAGAGCAAACTGAAAGCAAGCGAGACTGAAGAGAAGGTAGACGTTCCAGATAAAGAAAAGAAAGAGGTGTCAAGAGCTTAGAAGGAGCCAGGCTCAGCGTGTTCTCCCAGCTCCTGACTCCTTTCAACCTTACGAAGGAAGGCAAATGCTAGAGGTTGTGCTGAGGTTTCTTCTGGGTTTGCTGATAGGTCTCATTCCTCTTCCATGCCTGGCCCCTCTCAAGGACATAGCTTGACTTTGTTTGGGGACAACCTAGCTCAGGACATAATAGAAGGTGTGAATAACCTGCTTTTTCCTTGCCCCCTGTGATTTGGCTACTGTGACAGACTCACCAGGGCATTCGGGAAAGATTGCTTCGCTCTGCAGTGACTGGAAACGTAATTCAAAGCCCAGTTCCTTGCTTTCTTCGGATTTTCAGCCTGTCAGATGGACTCTTGTCCAAAAGAAGTCGCTGGCTCTGCCTGCAAGGCTTGTTCGGAGGACATTGCTGACCATGCAGCTAAGGCGAATGGGAATTTGCTCCATGAACCGTACTGCTCTAACGTTTCCCAGGGTGGAGCTCAAGCAAGGAAGACTCTGGTGAAGTCCTCTCAGGGCTGATCTGTGTCATCATGCTTCTCTGCTTTTTAAGCAAAATCTCTGTAAATATAGAGATTAAGGGCCTGCCCACAAAAGCTCTTCAGACTGGGTTTCTCACTGCATAGCTGGACCTGTAGGAAGGAGGGACCAAAGGCAGCAGGAGATCTGCTTTTCCAGGTGCTGCAAATAGTCAGTAGATGACTGTTGCCATCATGTTTCTCATGTGGGGTTCCTAAGGGTATGTATTTGGCCATTGTTGAATACAGAGCAGCATTTGTGAGAGGGGCAGGTGAACCTCTTCCCATTAATGTTACTTGTTCTTTTATTAGTTATATATAGTCATTTTTAGTTCAAACTGATACAGCAGTTATTGTGTGTATGTATATATTTTATTTGGGGTGGAAAGATTATTCTGTCCATTATATTTTTGATGAAGAATAGTCCCTAAACCTTAGAGTAGTCTTCTACATGTCTACTCGGCAGCGCATCCCGTTGAGGTCCATGGGCCTTAGTCCTGGGTAAATGTGTCTAGGACTGCAGCCACAGAGTAGAAGTTACCCTGGATGAGTATGTAGGAGCAGAGGGAACAACATGGAGGTTGCTGTTAATGGCCGAAAATCTTTGGGAATTCTCAAGTCTAGTATTTAAACTTGATGTGTCTTTTTACACAGCGATAGCCACAAATTAAAAGCATTATAAAAGGGGTCTCCTACCTTTTATCTGTATGAAATAAGTGAGTAACATAAGGTCTGCTGGGGGACAGGAGCACCTAGATTCGTTTTCTTCAACTGTTGTTCAGCATTGTCAAAGGTGACCATTTTGTGTAGTTGTGCATTTGTGGAATAGGAACACTGCACAGCTCCATTGTACTGGATGTGGCTCCTTACTCTCTCCCCACCACCCAAACACACTTCAGCAAATCCAAGGAGAGCCATACATAGCAATTCATTTGCATGCCTGAATCCCATTGCAGGACCAGGGTAAATGACTCATATCCAGAGATCTATATACCATGACCCATACATCCACCATCGCTTAATGATAATGGCATCTTTCCCATGATGCCACAGAAGTGAAGGTGTCAGAAACAACATCAGCAGTGTTGTCTGGGAGATTCTGCTTAAAAGTCCTGCCATGTTCACATGGCTCATGCATCTGCACAGTAAGGCTCATTGAATTAGCAGCATTAGTTGTGATCTGGAGCTCTGGCCTGCATATTCTGAAATTGATTTGTCAGTATCCTTCCCCACATCTCTCTCTCTCTGTCTTACTCACTCTCTCTCACACACACACACATACTCTTCCCATATGGATCTCACATGTACTTCTGCCCAAACTGAAGCACATGCACACACATGTGATCAAATTTACAGGCATTTGTGTCCTGTATGACTTGCACATCTTCCACAGTCTAGGGAATCACTGCTCTTCATTTTGGAGACTGAGAACTAAGATTCTGTGAAGTACACGTTGATTAATGTTAGGAGTTGTTTAAACACTTCAATCTTTTTATAACCTTGACACACCCTGGATACCTTGGGATCCTCTGATTTAAATAAACCATTGGCAGCTTTTAGATTTGCTTTGTAAATAATAATGAAATAGCAATAAATCAATGTTTAGTTATGCAGCTGGAGTCAGTCATGTTCTTTAAATGTGTTTTAAATGCATTGTGTGACTGTGTGTGCTAAACTAGGCATCCTATGCACACTTAAGCTGGGGAATAAGACCATGTGGGCAGATGTTCCTGGAGAGAACTGAAGACCATGAATTGCTCTAGGCAACCATTGCCAAGGAGACTGGAATATTGTCAGTTAAAGCTGGGAGAGTGGCAGTTGGACTCGAGGGCAGGAAACTGGAGAGAAGGAAGAAGAGTTGTTGGATTCTTGAGAGTGAATTTGTGGAGATGGGAGCTGTGAAGGTGAAGGTAGGTAACAGAGTTTGAGCTAGAGACCGGGCAGCACACTCTGGCCTCTGCCATTATCCAGGGGTCTATGTGCCTGTGGGGGGCTGCGACCCCATCATTCCAGGAAGAACCACAAAGCAAGGGGGGACCAACCTGGCTACATCCATTGGTCAGAAAAGGAGCAGCTGCAGGGAACTTGCTTTGCCCCCCCTTGGCGGAAGGAACGCTTACAAGACCTTTGTAGCTAAGATCTAGTCTTCAAGTTTACTTTTTTCCTCCTCCCTCAAAATCCTTCTTCCTTTTGTGCCACACCTTTTACCAGGGACCATCTTATCCTTGATTATTACAAGCCGCTTTGGGAGCCCCTTTTGCCTGAAGAGTAGAATAACAGTAGTTTAAATAAATACACTGCTTGTGTCCCAAGGGACAGAATGGCTGAGAGGAGCAGGCAAACTGGAAGCCTGAAACGCAGAGGATCGTTACCTTGTTGTGGTTCCCAGGCGATGCCACAGTACCAAGCAGCATCAACTACAGTAGCCACATAATGAAGACATCATTGGATTGTTGAAGTGTTTGTATTGGTTTCAAACTTCCGCCCCAGGTAATCTCTTCCTACTCTATCTTGCATTGTGTTTCTAGTGTACAGGATCTTAATTAAGGACAATGATCACCTATTCATCCCCAGCCTCCATTATTTTAAACTTCTGTTGATTCTATCAAAGACTGAGGTCAGATTGACAAAGACAGCATATAGATATTTCTTGAGGGCACCTGCAGATTTCTGTCTCAAATAGTTTAAGACAAAGCATTGTTCTATGGTTGACTTCCCCTGACAAAAGCATGCTTGTTGATCCCCAATGATATTGTTCGGCTCTGCTCAATTCTCTGACTTTTCCAATAAGTAACAAACATAGAGTTTGGATATAATGTCCAATAAACTGGGTGATTATTGGCCAGGTTAGATTTTCTCTCCTTAAAGATCAGGACCACAATACTTTGCTCCCAGTCCCTATGAGGGTTGCCTATAGAGTTGACATATGTAAAGAGTTTTGCTAGTTTTGGAGCTCACCGATTCAAATTGTCCTGGAATCTGCCTCTTTGTTATTATTTATTTTTCTTCTCCTGGCTTGGCTCAGAATTAAAATACAACACTTGCTTCAAATGAGTGCCTCACAATTTGGGCATAAAGTAAGCGCCAATCCCATATTTTGTTTCATTAAGCTAACAGGTCACCGAGTTTCAAAATTTTGTGAAATCCCTACAGATTGCGGCCTGTTCAATAGCTGACTGCATTTCAATATAAAACACGGTTTGTTTATATTTTAGCAGTCTCCTAAAAAAGTGATGCTTCTCAGTCCATTCCCTCACCTTCAGATTGTCCGTGCTTGCATAAGTGAGCCTACTTAACATATAAAGATTGTGTCTCGCTTTATTTTAAGATTCAACATTGCTCTACTTTTACCTCGGCCTGCATTTCCCCTGTTGTACATTGGAGATCTCATGCAGCATGTCCTTTGTGATACCCTGAAAGCACACTAGCTCCAAGCAGAGAGGCTGAAGATCGCTTTCCAATTGCTCTCCCACTGTAAGTTCTTTACTCATGGTTGCACACAATGTACAGTGGTACCTCGGGTTACATATGCTTCAGGTTACATACGCTTCAGGTTACACACTCCGCTAACCCAGAAATAGTGCTTCAGGTTAAGAACAGAAATCGGGTTGCGGTGGCGCGGCGGCAGCGGGACGCCCCATTAGCTAAAGTGGTGCTTCAGGTTAAGAACAGTTTCAGGTTAAGAACAGACCTCCGGAACGAATTACCGGTAAGTACTTAACCCGAGGTACCACTAGTCTATAACACTCTCACCGTGTGTGTGTGTGTGTGTGTGTGTGTGTGTGTAAAGTTCCCTGCTGTCTTTTTCCACCTGGCGCTGTTGCAGAGAACCAGCCTGAGTTAGTAAATTACCGGTAACTTAAAAAGACATACAGTGGTACCTCGGGTTACAAACACTTCGGGTTACAGACTCCTCTAACCCGGAAGTAGTACTTTGGGTTAAGAACTTTTCCTCAGGATGAGAACAGAAATTGTGCGGCAGCAGCAGGAGGCCCCATTAACTAAAGTGGTACCTCAGGTAAATAATGGTTTCAGGTTAAGAACGGACCTCCGGAAGGAATTAAGTTCGTAACCAGAGGTACCACTCTACTGGCAAGGTTAATTGTCCATATATTTCATAGAAGGAAGATGTGAAATGTCCTCAGCACCCTGTTGCTACTGAATACCCACCACTGCAGCCCTTTGTGCTAGTCAGGCAAATAATTTGAAGGCAGGGTGAGTTGGTCGATGGACCCAGAGCAGTCAGTGGCCACCCCCAAAGTAAGGCCCCCTCTGCTCCTCCCTTTTTTATGATCCTTCCTTGCAGGCACTGAGAGAATACTGAATCCCTGGGATAGTGGGGGGTGTCAATACTTCCTGTGCAGGATGCTGTGCCTTGAGACAGATAGAAAGGAGATGTGGTTGCTTAAAATAGCATTTCACCCCAGCACCCATTTTATTTAAGGAGAATCTAGCACTGAAAATGATGGCTGCCACCTGCTGGTTCCTGCATGCTATTACTGCTCTAGCGTTTCAATAGTTTTTTTTAAAGTTTTTTAAAAATGTAATCTTCATCATCTGAGAATAGGTAGAAAAAATTCTCCTGCCCTCCCAACCACCCATTCTCGTCTAATAATGTTTATGTGTGAAACAGTGATTTGGTCTGTTTAATTACTGTATTACGAAGTGCTTTTTCTGGGGGTACGCAGGAGTACGCCTACCCCTAAACATTTTGTGAATCTTTCTACTTTTGTCCATTTACTGTATTTATTTTTCCCGATTTGAAGTATAAAATGGTGATTTTCTTGAGTCAAAATGAGAGTACCCCTAAACATTTTTTTAGGAAAAAAAGCACTGGTTTTATGAATACAGAATGATCTACCCCCGGCACCAATGATTCCAGAGCGAATTCTGTGTAGTTATTAAAAAGAAAGAAAGGTTGTGTTATATGGGAAGTCTCTGGTTATGTGTTAGCCTCACCCGTGTGCTACATTATATATGCAAGCTCTGCATCAGCTAATCCACAATCACTCCCTGTTCTGTGCTAATATTCACCAATGTGGATTTGAACTCACTTGATAAATAAATATTCCTAGGAAGTATGGGGAGAGTAGCCACACTAGCCTCCCTTGCACAACCCTACATTTGTTGCGCTGCACCAGTTGCATTTCTGCCTCTTGTTGCCGCTTCATGCCTCTGTCAAAAAAAGTTGGCTAGGTCAAGCAGCTCTTGGTGACCCTGCCCCACCCCAAGCATCTCCAAGGGTTAAAAAAGAAACAAGGGAGAAGTAAAGGTGACCCCTAGAGAGGCACAGTAAACTGGGGAAAGGGGGAATTGCTGTTTACCCAGGCACTTTTCCTGCTTCTGCTGCTTCTCCTCTAATCTACTTCCTTGGATTGAAATATAAATACATATATGGAGGCAATCTGAATTCCAGTAAGGAGGCTGGGGGTTCTGTGTGGTGGCATCTGCAATGGGGAGAGATAGCAAGTTCAGCTGGAGAGAAAACAAGAAACACACAAGCACCCCTCTGGTTTATGACAAGGTATATTAAACCAGGAGTGGGGATGACTATGTAAACTGATTATGCAAACTGATTATGAATGAATAAGTGTGTCCTATAGAGTTTGCAGGTTCTGAAATAAAAATATGTGCATCATGTTTTTTGTGCAAGAGTTGACGCAGAATCTCTCTCTCCCTCCCCCCCATTTTTAAAGAAAGATATCGGACAAACTTCTATGACTGGGCTATTTCTAGTAATGGGTTCCACTGGGGTTTGGTGCCAGCTTGGCAACCTTACTGCATCATGTCCACATCCTGCTAAATTGGGTTCCTGGTTAGATGATCACTGCTGAAACAGTGTCTGAACACAGTCTACAGTGGTCAACATTAACTGCAATATAGGGGCACAATATTGTTGCTCCTTGTCTTGGTATAGCTGGAAGAATGATTATGTTCAAAACCATCCTGGGTTCTTGGGAATTGGGATTGTCCCATTTTTGCTTTTCCCTGTTAAGGCTGCAATCCTACTTGTGTTGATTGCAGTTTACTTCTGAGTAGGTGTGCTTAGGTCATGCTACAAGACAAACTTTTAAGTCTAGTATCAATGTTTAATAAACAGGCAAATCCAAAAATTTAACTCATCTGGAACAGCACATGCAATTGAGCAATTTCCCTCATTGAACAACTGGCCAATTTACTATGGGTTAGATTTTAAAGCAAGGAAGTTGAGGCTGTGCTGCCCCATAAAAACACAGAAGCTAAGCAGGGTTGGTTCCGGTTAGCACTTGGATGGTGGGAGGAAATGGCAATTAAGGCGTATGATCAACAAAGTGGTACAGTCCTCATGCAAGGACTGTATCACCTCACTTTTCATGTTGTAGAGACATTTGTCAGAATCTGACCCCTTTTCCAATATGAAAATTGTACTGAAACAATTCCTGCAAATGCGTTAGAATAGCATCAGGAGGCACAGTTCCTGGGTCTTACTATTTACTATGTGATCAGTATGTGCTATAATGGTTACAGCAAGGTTAATGACAAGAAAGGCAAAGTTTTGAAACAAACTTTCTACAACCTCCCCACCCCCCAAGCTTTGGCATCATTGATATTTCTAAGGTCTTCTAGTTTGTTGTCTTCTGTCCCTTCCTACTGTTCCTTACTCCCAGAAATTGGGATATCTGAATATTCCTTGGGATCCCAGTAAGTCTCTGAACATTTGTGGTGATGGCACAAGAGCTGGTGGGAAGGATATGTCCTTCTGCAAGGGGATGCAGAAGGAAGAACCAATCTTCCAGAATGAAACTTATCTCTCACAAGCGTCTGAACCGTTGCCTGCTCTCTGTCTCTCAGTTGGCGTCGTCTGTGGCTGAGTCAGAAGTATTTTTCACCAGGTGGATGGTGTCACCATCAGAGTCACCTTCAGATGCAATTTGCTCTCTTCCCCTGGTATACATCTCTCGAATGCCATTGACCATATCCGATCCAACAGTGATGTTTTCCATAAATGCTTCTGCAACAAAACAAAAAAGTGAATTGATTGAGCTCCCAGACTAGTGATCTCAAGACTCCAAAATCCCATTATATTCCAGCAACAGATCCTTGCTTCTCTTCTTTTTGGAATCACAGGAACTACAGCCAGACATTTGGCTTCTGAAAATCATTTGAAAACCAGAACACTCACTTCCGGGTTTTGATAATTCAGGAGCCAATTTGTTTGGGAGCCAAGGCATTTGGCTTCCAAGGTACAACTGTACTGAATTTAAATATATGTCTATAATGCGGAATTCTCGTTCTTGTGTGTAGCATTTGGGATACACTCCAGGAACACTATTTTATAACTTGTGCACTGAAAGTGAAACGAAACCTGGAAGAGGTGAGTTATTCAGGGCAGGAGATGGTTATCAGGTGGGAACTGCACAGGTTACTTTCTGCAAAAACATCAGTGCAGACTAGCCCTGGGATTGGCAATCAGGTGAGCTAGACTGGAAAATTGGTTGGCACATTCTTACCTCCTCTTCCAGCTAAAGGGTTAACCCAAATTGATTTTCCTCTCCTTTTCCTCAGGTAGAGCACAGCAGCAGCACCTATGACCACAGCAGCAGCCAAGAGACTCAGGATCACTGCAGCGGCTGTAGAAGAGGCTGTGAAAGAAGCAGAGAGTAAAAATTGTCAGATTTGCTCCCCTAAACCCCTTAAAGTGTTCCTTAAGAATAGGCCGGATCACAGAAGTACCTGCATGTCCCTTGCACACTGCTCCAGCATAGGAGTTGCAGATGCACTTATGGGGGCCTGTGGGGGCAGCATAGCATTCGGTGACTGATGCTTCTTCTCCAGTACATTGCACTTCATTCAGAAAGGCTGGGCCAACACTGCTGCCGTATTGGTTTCCCGTCGGTGCTGACAATGCTTCACCACAACCCAGTTGCCGGCATATCACCTTGGCTTCTTTAAGACCCCATCCAGCGTCACCAACAGAGACCCAAGTGCCATTTTGATTCAGTTCCACTCGCCCTTCACAGGAATGGGGGCCATTAGCCAATCGCACTTGCATAGGACCTGCAGGAAGAAAGAGGAAGAAGTCACAGGTTGTTCCCTACTGAGGTGATGCACAGTCTGCCCAGAAAGGCTTCCCTGGTACCCACTTCAATGCCATTTCAGCACTTTGAAAATTTGTCTAAGTTACAGATAAATTTTTGAGTTTGCGAAACTCTTATTTTGGTGATATCTTCTTTTAAACACAATTTTAGAAAAAACATTTAAACTTATTGATTATGCTTTAGGGAAGATCAGTCCAGTTAACAGAAAAAGTTGAATGTTAATTAGAGTTTGAATAATATTCTCCAAAATATGAGATATTATGTAAAGAAGCTTACAAATGTTGCATTGGTCACTACAGAATTTCCTCCTCCTGTTTTATATTTAATCGTTTGCACACCGCCCTGATATTTCATGATATGGCAGTATGGAGATACTTTTATAAATAGTGCAACAAACTAAATGATAGTATTTTTCTCACAATTGCAGCTTTCTGAAGCTGTTTTTATTTTGTTTTTTAAAAGTTGGAGATTCATTCCAACTTAAGGATTTATACATGTGCTATATGCCCCGAAAGAGTTACCTGAGCACACCACGCTAGCATCCTCCGAGTGATCACAGTCATGTTCTCCTACGGAACGTCCCCGGCAGTCTCTCAGGGATGTTTCCGTGCCTGTACAGTTCACATCATCCAGCCAGACAGGGCCAGGGCCTCGTCCAAAGTGTGCCCCGTGTAGGGCTTCCAAAGCAATGCCGCATCCCAGCTGCTTACACACAACGCTAGCATCCGGAAGGCCCCATCCATCATCACACACAGTTCCCCACTGCTGCTGGTGCATGACTTCAACTCTCCCAGAACAGGAGTTTGGGCCATCTTCTAGCCTGATGTTAATCACATTGATGGTGGATGACTCTATAGAGAACCCAATATGAACAAAAATCAGTGCAGGTGTAAGGATGTGACTGGAAGGTTCCCCATCCACATAAGGGATGGGGGGCTGTGAGCATAAGAGTTTATCTGCAGCAACTGCCAAGCTCTGAAAATTAAAATACAGGAAATGCAGGCCCATCACTTCAACTGGGAACACCAAGGATCTCATGACCAAGGAAAAAACAAGGAAAGCAAGAAGCTCAATGAAAGCAATTTCAAAGCAGGAGGTGGAAAAACATGGCTGCTGTCCCAAGTCTGCTGTCTGACCTTAGGCAAGCTGAAATTGTGCACCTTTCACTCCACATCTCAGCACATGTCTTTTTGTGACATTCTCCCTACAAGACCAGAAGTCTCCAAATCTTTCTGGGCCTCAGAATTATCCCCAGGCCACAGTGCCAGATTTATGCACAAACTAAGTAAGTTATTATTTTGGCCTCTGCTCATCCCTCCAAATATGAAGGGGTGTCTGTGTTGAATTTCACTTTTTACACAATTGGTTAAAAAATAAAACAGGCTCTGAAACAGACATTATACTGACATAACAAAAATATACTTAATGGCTACTCAGTTATTTGTCATTTTCTATATTGTGTTTATAAATCCATGCTGTCCACAGGTTTAGGTGCTGCAAAGCAGTTGCAGCAACTATTAATTTATATGGAAATTTTGTTAGGGCATCTGTCCATAAGTTGTCAAACAGCACCAGTGGCAGGTGACCTCTGGTTCAGGTCAAATGCAGACTACATCAGACTTATTGCAAGATCTATGTTTTAGTTTGATTGCTAGTTTTTACCTGCATCCTCATCTATGTACCAGTATATGCAAATATAAAGCCTTATTGTTCATTTTGTTAAATTTATAAGCTGTGCTTCCTCCCAGAGAAGCCCCAAATAGAAAGGACTGTTTCCATTGTCCCTTCTGTTAGACTAACACACATTTTTGATAATGCTATGCGGTGTCTTAAACTTGGCATATAGTAGGGCCTCAGGATGTCTTAATACAGCCCCTCACTGTTTTTACCTGACTGCAGCATGTCTTTGAATTCTTGCTTGCCTAGATAGAGGAAGAATAGTGAGGTGTGTGTAGAAGCTAATCTATGCAGAAGGGATTGTGCCTCTCAGGCTGAAAAATGTTCCCAAGCAATGTGGCGTCCTAATGTTGTGTGTCCTGGCACTGCATGTGGGGTCCTCTGAATATTGAGGGGGGCCACCCCTAAAAAAAAAGATGGGGGGAGGGCAAAGTACATCAGCCCCCAGGAGCTGGTGTCCTTGAGAGACACTGACAAGAATTTTAAGAACTTCGATACAACACAAATGGGGGTGGGGAAGGAAGTCAAAGTGCCTTGTGCAAATAGTCTCTCTGCTCCTCCATCACATCCAACAGAGAATTTTTCCCCATCTCTTCACCCCATCCCTGGGCATGTCATTTCCAACTCCCATTCTGGAAACAACAAGGTGGCCATAGCAGGTTACCTGAACAAACAACTCCCGCATCTTGATCATGATTACAGTTATTGTTCCCCTGGGTATTTGCGCTGCACTCTTGGATGGCATCTTCTGTGCCTTTACAGTTCACATTATCCAACCAGATGGATCCTGATCCACGTCCGAAATGAGCTCCGCGTGGGGCTGCTGAAGCCTTTCCACAGCCCAGTTGCCTGCAGATGACTTCAGCATCTTGCAAATCCCACGTACGGTCACAAACAGTTCCCCACTGTTCACTGTGGGGCGGCCGGAATTCGATTCTCCCACTGCAGCGATTTGTGCCATTTACTAGTCTGAGATCATCTAAGAATAAAACGGGAGGGTCAAGTGATTAACTCCACAGCGAACAACTCCAAGTGGCTCTTAAAAAAACCAATGTCAGGACTTGGATGAATTCTTTCCCTTTTCATCCTGGCTGTCCTAAACAGCTGGCAGAAATCAGCAGGATCTGATGATGGTTCCCCATCATGAACATGCAGTCAGCTTCAGATTGTAGGGGAAACAAATAACAGACTTGTCAGTTGATCCTGTTTCACTTTGTAGATGACAAACTGCATTACTCTGCTGCCACTATGAGCTCAGATCTGTTTTAATACTTTGCTGCTGGTATGTGTAATGAAAACATGCAATCAAATACCTCTTGTTTGTGAAACAAAAGGTGGCATGCAAAAATTAAGTCCTGCTCATGGTAGACGAGTCATATAATATCCCTGTCTCAAGCAAGGAGCCACCATCACCAGGAGGAGACTTTGTAAGGAAGATGTAGGACAGCGGTTTGGTGTTTTAAAGGAATGGCTCAAATCAGGGATTGCTGTGAAGATCAGGAATCCTTGAGAGGATTTATGGGGCTAGGAATGACCCGCTTGCTTTGTTACTGCCTCCTTTTTGTGTGGAATATTGCACCAGAGCATAGGGACACGGCCTAGGACTTGCCAATCAGAAGGTTGGCGGTTTGAATCCCCGCAACGGGGTGAGCTTCCATTGCTCGGTCCCTGCTCCTGCCAACCCAGCAGTTCGAAAGCA
This sequence comes from Podarcis melisellensis, assembly GCF_964234715.1. Lineage (NCBI taxonomy): Eukaryota > Metazoa > Chordata > Lepidosauria > Squamata > Lacertidae > Podarcis > Podarcis melisellensis. The sequence continues at coordinate 24,483,759 of NC_138545.1, read as the reverse complement.
CGTCAAAAGTGCAAGTAGATAAATAGGAACTGCTCTGGCGGGAAGGTAAATGGCATTTCTGTGCGCCGCTCTGGTTCGCCAGAAGTGGCTTAGTCATGCTGGCCACATGACCCGGAAGCTGTACGCTGGCTCCCTCGGCCAATAAAGTGAGATGAGCACCGCAACCCCAGAGTCGGTCATGACTGGACCTAATGGGTAGGGGTCCCTTTACCTTTATTGCACCAGAGCAGATTACCTGAACATACAACACCAGCATCTTCTCCGTGGTTACAGTCATTGGTTCCCAAAGGCTTGGCCTTGCAAGCAGTGAGAGAAGCTTCTGTTCCTGTACATTCGACATCATCCAACCAGATGGGATCGACTCCTCGCCCAAATTGAGCTCCACGGGGGGCAGCTATGGCTGATCCACAATCAAGGTACCTACACACAACGACGGCTTCGTTTAGGTCCCAGCTGTCATCGCACACAGTTCCATATTGGTTGAGATGAAACACTTCCACCCTACCAGAACACCGATGACTGCCATTGACCAGCCTTAGCTCCACCGGATCTGGAATGGTAAAAGTTATAACATGGAAACACAAAGCCACAGATATTTCAAGAAGACTCCCAAGAAAGATCATGTTTCATTTTTACTCATGCTAGTATGGGTTATACCTAATCTCATCTGGACTGAGGACAGTGCTATCCATTACTCTGACAAATAAAGATTTCGCCAAAACTGTGTTTGCCAATAAATACATTTAGTTCTTTTTATTTATTTGCAAAATTTCTATGCCGCCCACAATAGGGGGAAGGGAAACCATCAAGGTGGTAAACAGCATTAAGTAACAATAAAAGTACATTTTAGATAAGTACAAAACACATTACCCATCAGTAGATCAGAACTGATGCATCAACATGGCTGATCACACCTCAAGGAGAACTTGGGTGAACAGATGGGGTTTAAGCAGATTCCTAAATGCCAAAACTATAGGAGCTTACCTGATGTTCACTGGAAGCACATTTCAAAGGACTGGTGCCTTCACACTAAAGACCCTGCTCTTAGTAGACAAAAGATGAACCTTGAGAACTTAAGACACTACTATGAGTACCTCTTCTAAGGATTGAAGTATCTGGGATATACAAGGCAAGATGCTCCCAGAGGTAAGCTGATCCCAGTTGGCTCTGGGCTTTCTATACTAAAAGCAAGACCTTAAATGTGGCCTGGTGGCATATTGGTGACCAGTGGAGTTATTTAAGCACAGATGTTGTACACAGTATTCTCCTTTCCTGTCCCTGCTGATTATCTCCTGCAAATGCCTTTTGGGGAATTTCTCAAACTTAAGAGGGAGATAGATCAGCAGTACATAGCACAATACCCAGCTTATGAGAGTCAGCAGACGGTCATAAAATAGGAAGCTGGCAGTGGATGGTGTAGCAGTTAAGCTGGAATTCAGCTGGGGAAATTTGGAATCATATCCCTGATTTATAGGCTCCCTTGAACTCGGTAATGCTCACTTCTAATTACATAGGTTCAACTTGTAAAATGAGTTCAGTTTTAACAACTTTTAGCTTTAAATTAGAAATGCAAAAAATCTTGCAAAGAAGGATTACCATTTAAACAGGCAGCATGAAGGACAAATTCCTTCAAAGCGAAAAAAGTACCCTTTGCTTATTTACCTCATTTTCAGTCTTCCTCTACGCAAATACAGTACAAACCACTGTAAAACTTGAAAGCTTAGTTATCATTCAGTCGCCAGATCAAAGAAAGTATTTCAGTTTCCCTGCTGCTCATTGCTCCTGCTCTAAAGTGCTAGAGCCATGTTCCCCTGCTATTCCTTCTCCACTATACATAGTCTAGGCAAAGAAGAAGACTTGGTCCTGCATCCCAGCCAACCCGAGATTGGAAGACAATGGCCTGCAGTGCAAGGTCTCCAAAGTTTCATGCAAGAGGGACTCAGGTTTATGTAATAGGAACATGTATGTTCCAAACCATTAAGCATGGAATACAATTTACCTGCACATTCAACACCAGCATCTTCTCCATGATTGCAGTTATTGACCCCCCAAGTGCTTGCTGGGCACTGACTGAGGGCTGTTTCTGTTCCTTGACAGTTCACATCATCCAACCAGATGGGCCCTGTTCCTCGTCCAAATGCAGCTTTTGTACGAGCTTTCAAAGCAACGCCACAGCCCAACTCTTTGCAGATGACCTCAGCCTGCTTAAGGCCCCAGCGATCATCACACACAGTGCCCCACTGATGGTTGTGGAAGATCTCCACTCTTCCTGAGCAACGACTTGAGCCATTCACCAGCCTGAGTTCTGATGGGAAATAAAACATTGAAGGACGCCACTCATTAAGCCAAGACATTATTGGCAAGGTTCTTGAACATCTTATGTCTAATAGCTAAGGAGGCTGTGCCTCATCTCACAAAGGGCATGAATACATCAAGTCATTTTTCTTCCCATGAGGAGAAGCTGTTCCCCATAGCATTTCCCTCAACGAATGCTGATGATTGCCTCAGAAATGGCCATTTACATCCTCCCAAGGTGAATATCAAATTGAGAGTGGAGAGGGAATTTTCTTTTTTTCCAATTTTTAAAATTAATTTTCCAGATTTAAAACATAAAAAGAAAACATCAACAAACAAACAAACAAACATATTTCATAACTGTAGGAATGCCACTTTTGTTAACATTGTTAGATGACTTCTTCGACTCCCCCTGGCTGAGTTTCCATATAAATCATTGTAGCAGTTTTCCAAAACTAATTTTACATAAAATTTACTTGGTCCAATTAATATCTTTCTTTCTTTTCATTTTAACTTTTATCCATAATATTCTACATCATCACATATTTAAATCCTAGGCCGATTTAATACTCACAAGTAATTCTATTTACCAGTGAATTATCTTAACATATTTAACTAAATACTTCTCCTCCTTCTGGTCGTGGACTCTTCCAGTCAGGTTGGCTAGCTCCAAAAAGTCCATCATCTTCAACTGCCATTCCTCCACTGTTGGTTCTATTTCCAATTTTTGGCCAACAAAATTCTAGCAGCAGTTGTGGCATACAAAAACAATCTAACATCTTTTTGGGGCAATTCCCAATAACATATTATTCCAAGAAGAAAGGCCCCTGGTTTCTTAATAAATGTATATTTCAACATTTTTTTCAATTCATTATAAATCTTTTCCCAGAAGTCTTTCACCTTGGGATAAGTCCACCACATATGATAAAAAGTACCTTCTTTTTCTTTACAATTCCAACATAGATTATCACTCTTATGATAAATCTTTGCGAGTTTTACAGGGGTAAAGTACCATCTATAGGGAGGGAATTTTCATAAGGAAAACACAATGGAGGAAAGAATTGAAACCCCTCAGACAACCCTAATCTGGACCGGCCTTCCACAGCTGGTTCTATTCCTCCTCTCTTTTAAAGAAATATGACCATGCATTTATTGCAGGGGTGGGGAACTTGTGGTTCTTGGCCTAATTTAACTCAGCCCATAGATATGGGGTGGCACAGAGGGAGAGAGAAGAGGGGAGAGAGGGGAGGGAGAGAAGGACAGTTATGCAATCCTACAATGTTGTAAAACCCGGCCCATTTTGGTTCTACCCACTGCTGCATGCAGACGCTGGCAAGTTACTCCCATGGGAATATGGCCCTGAGAGAAAAAAGGATTATCCATCCCTAATTTTAATGTATCATTTGGTTATGTCTCAGACAGAGTGCTCCTCTTCCTTGTGTGGAAACTGTGTAGTTGTTGAATATAAAACAGGGAACAAAGAAGCATGAACAAAAAGTTAGCTGGTTTCTGGAGTGCTGAAATAGCAAGCTTGTTTACTTATGTTGTGAACTTCTTTTGTGGAACATGTGCTCAGAAAACAAATTGTGTATGTATCCATAAAAACAAAAACAAATAGATGAAGGGGTGGATGAAATTAGCAAGGTGTTGTGTTGAGGGATGTGGAAAGGAAGGAAGGAAAGAAGAAAGGGAGAAAGATCCATTGAAGATTGTTCTTCTTCGATAATTATTATCAGTAGTAGAGCTCTGGAGAAACCCACTGTTGACAAAACAGCTCCTTCAACTTTTAGCCACTTTCTAAGGCCATAGTATGGCACTCCCTGGTGGTCTCCCATTACCTGAGCACACAGCACCAGCATCTTCTCCATGATTGCAATTATGTTCTCCCCAGGCTTTGAGGCGGCAGTCTCTGAGGGCAGCTTCTGTCCCTTTACATTTGACATCATCCAGCCAGATGTTGCCTTCACCTCTTCCAAACTGAGCTCCTCGGGGAGCCCCCAAGGCTACTCCGCAGTCAAGTTCCTTGCACACGACTTGAGCACTGTTCAGATCCCAGCCATCATCACACACTGTCCCCCACTGCTGATTGTGGAGCACCTCAACTCTCCCAACACAGCGACTTGTACCATTCACCAGTCTGATCTCATGGGGGTCTGAAACAGTCAAAGGAATAGTTATTTTTTCCACTTTCCAGTTCTCCAGCCTTCCTTGCCTTTGTTCCCACTTGTGGCAATCCATCCAGTGATACTAAGGTTACTCAAGTGTGTAACTGATCATTGTGAAAGCAATGCAGGTGGAGTACATGGGTCTGGTCATCTTGATGACGGTGAACAAGAGGTTCTCACCTTTACAACTGTGTCTTTGGCCTGGCAGGTTGACTTCTGGAAATCTGAAACCCTATTGTCTCCAAAAGGACAAATAGTGGTTCAAACAGCTGATGTCTAGGCTCAACTGGAAAAGACTGGACTGGCTGATTTTCCTCAGACTTATGTATAGTAGCTAAGTGGTAGCCTTAGGCAAGCTGTTATATCATCATCGTGACCCCTCTCCATGTGACTTCTTAAAGGGTTGTGAATATATGGAACATTCTGCTCACTGCAGGTGCTTTATCAGCTGTTAGCAAAAAGGATTAGTATCTGGTTGGTTGCCCAGCTCATTATTTACCCCATCCACTGCAGGCTAAGTTTGACAGATGGGAAAATCACCAACTATCAGCTAATCGCCGGGACTTGCAGAGGGCTTTGCAAGGGTCTTTCCTTTGCAAGACCTGAAAATCAGCTGATTGTTGGACTTTGTGAAGACCTTGGCAAAGCTGTTTGCAACATGCTCCACAAGACCTGAAAGTCTTGTGGAAGGCTTTCCTAGCACCATCATTATATAGCTATGCTGGCTCCCAGTACGTTTCTGAGCACAATTCAAAGTGTTGGTGCTGACCTTTAAAGCCCTAAGCGGCTTTGGACTTGTATACCCAAAGGAGCATCTCCACCCACATCGTTCAGCCTGGACACTGATATTCAGCTCCGAGGGGTTTCTGGTAGTTCCCTCACTGTGATAAGTGAAATTACAGGGAATCAGGCAGAGGGCATTCTCGGTAGTGGCGCCCACCATGTGTAGCACCCTCCATCAGATGTTAAGGAGATAAAGAACTACACAACATATAGAAGACATCTGAAGGCAGCCCTGCGCCAGGAAGCTTTTAATGTTTGATATTTTATTATGTTTTTATAGGTGTTGGAAGCTACCCAGAGTGAATGAGTAACCCAGCCAGATAGGCGGTGTATAAATAATCAAAATTGTTGTTGTTGTCCTCATCATCATGGCCAAAAATTTTGCTTTATCTCTTGGCCTTTGGCTTCAAACTTAGAAGTGGGTGGGATGTTTTAAATGTATTCCTCACCTTGGCTTTAATGAATGGGGGATGGGGCCAGTGTTGTTTGGTTGTAAGTTGCCTTGAGTTGCCTTGGGCAAGAAAAAGTGACCAACAAATTTAATTGATAATAATAATAATTGTGACACCCCATGAAGAGCACTTTTTATAGGGCTTTGCAGGTGCCATCTGAAAATGCTATTTCAACTGAACCAGGTTGAACTGAACCTACCTGGCACCTGATGTCATATATGAAATCAGGTGTAGAACAGGTGAGCATGGTTGGTTCAACCAACCATTTGGCCCAATTAAGCCCACAGGCTGAAGGTTCCCCACTCTTGACTTAAACAGTGCTACATTTTAAGGCTTCCATTTTGCTAGTGGCTGGAAAGCAACTTCTGCAGTGGACACTGAAGACTAGAAGATGCAAGATGGTTTTTAATGGCTTGCTGCTATGAGCTATTGTTCTGTCAGAGACGCCTTCTAGGACAAAGATTAGGATAAACAATTATGGAAGTTTCAGTCTAGCTAGTCCTTGCCACTGGCTGGTAGGGAGGTGAAAAGAAGCTGAAGTTCGGAAAATTCCAAAAAACTGACAGACCCGACAGCAAGATTGGACTTGAACACGGCAACTGTAACATCTAATACAGATTCTATAAATAGATTAATTCAGGAAAGCACAGAAACAAGAAAAATTGCTGAAAGTGCTAAAAGCACAGCAGAAGAGACAAGGCAGAAATTTATTCCAATTGTAAAAAAGGTGAATGAACATGATGCAACCCTGGCCTTAATGGAACTGCAGAGGAAGGAGAAGAATCTTAAATTAAGATCAATTCCTGAAAGTGAAGGGGACAACCTTGTGGAATTCCTTACAGAGAAAATTGTGGAATTTTGGCAAGATGAACTGGAGACAGATGAGGAGATCGTAATAACCACAGCCTTTCGGCTGGGCAGGAGACAAGGCAAGAAACCAAGGGACTGCCTAATTACATTGAGATCAAAGGAAGAAAGAGATAGAATATTGAATTTGCACTACCAAAAGGCACTGGTCATCCAGAATTCTCAGGCACAGATTTTCAGGGATATTCCTAAATATATTTTGGATGTGAGAACCCTTTTTAAAGATCTGGTAGACCTGCTGAAGAAAAACTCCATCCCATTTAGGTGGGAGTTTCCACAAGGCCTGTCCTTCAACTTCAAAGGCAAGAAGTTTAAAATAAGAACAGTTCAAGACAAGGAACAGTTTTTGGAGAAAAACTCAGAGGATCTGCAGAAAGGAACGGTAGGAGAAGAAGAAATAACAGACATTGCAAACTTATCATTCGGACTCCCCTCAATACCAACAGAGGAAGAACAAAAACTTGGAGCAGTCGGAGGAATAGGTACTTAAGATCAAAATGTCTCTGCAACTTCTGAGCTGGAACTGCAACGGTTTGAACCTTCCCCGAAAAAGACGCCAAGTTTTCCATATTTTAAAGAAAGAACAATTAGATATAATATGTCTGCAAGAAACACACATCGCCAGGATACACAGGAAACTTTTGATAAATAAAAGATTGGGACAGGAATTTATCTCATCAGACAAAGTTAAAAAAAGAGGTGTGGTGATTTATGCAAAAGAAAAACTAGATCCAAAAATGATATTCAAGGATGAACAAGGAAGGTACCTGGCAATTGAAATTCAAATTCAAGGAGAAAAAGTTTTGATAGTAGGAATTTATGCACCAAATGAAGGGAAGGCTGAATTTTTCAAGAAGTTGCATGAGACTTTAATGGATTTTCTCGACTATAAAATTGTAATGATGGGAGATATGAATGGAGTTGTTTCTACAAATATGGACAAAGCGCAGAGACAGGTGATTTCTAAAGAAGGGAGATTACCAAAGACATTTTTTGAAATGACTGAAACTATGGACCTGATTGACATTTGGAGAACAAGGAACCCTCTTGAGAGAGAGGGAACTTTTTTCTCTGAAGCAAAAATGACATGGACAAGAATTGACCAAATTTGGGTAACTAGTAGCCTGGCGCCAAGCGTGAAAAAAACAGAAATCTGCCCAAAAACCTGCTCCAACCATAATGCGGTAAAGATGGAGATGAAACTAACAACAACTGGATCCTTTAGATGGAAAATGAATGACACCCTATTTAGAGATGAAGAGATTTATAAGAAGGCCCAAAAAACATTAAAAGATTACTTTGAGATAAACCTGAGAACAGATGTGGAGAAAAGAACAATTTGGGACGCTAGCAAGGCCGTGATGCGGGGTTTCCTAATTCAGCAGAATTCCATAAAGAGGAAAAAACAAAATGAGAAGAAAGAAAATTTTTTGGAGAAAATGAAAGAAGGAGAAAAGAAACTGAGATCTAAACCAAAGTCCCAAGAAATTTTGAGAGAAATAAAATACTATCAGATGCAATATATGGAACTGATGAATCAAGAGATAGAGTGGAAAATAAAGCAAATGAGACAAAAGACCTTTGAATCAGCAGACAAATGTGGGAAACTTCTGTCATGGCAATTAAAAAAGAGACAAAAACTGAACACTGTGACATGCCTGGAAGTAGATGGGAAAATCATCCACAAGCCAAATGAGATAAGTAATTGTTTTCAAAGCTTCTTTAGGAAACTCTACGCACAAGGGCCTGTAAATGAACAAGAAATAGATGAATTTATCAAAAAACATGGACTACCAAAAATTTCAGAGCAAAGTAAAATGATCCTGAATGAGAAAATTACAGTACAGGAAACAGAGGGTGCCATTCAGAACATGCAATTGGGGAAATCTCCAGGACCAGATGGTTTGACTGCAAGATACTACAAAGTGTTGAAGGAATGGTTAATACAACCATTGAAAGAAGTATGCAATGAAATTATGGAGGGGGAAAAGGCTCCCGAATCGTGGGAAGAGGCATTTATCTCACTTATACCGAAAACAGAGACTGAAAAGAACCAGGTCAGGAACTACCGCCCTATATCTTTACTGAACGTGGATTATAAAATTTTTGCAGACATTCTGGCAAAAAGACTTAAAAGAGTGCTGTTAGAGGAGATTCACAAGGACCAGACAGGCTTTCTTCCTGGGAGACAGATGTCAGAAAATGTGAGGAACATTATAGACATTTTGGAGTTATTAGAGGTGGATATTAATAGGAAAGCTGTTTTGATTTTTGTGGACGCGGAGAAAGCCTTTGACAATTTTTGCTGGAGTTTTATGAAGAAGAATCTCCAAGGGATGGGGGTAGGCCAAGGTTTTGAAAACGGTATAGGTGCAATATATTCTAAACAAAAAGCTAAGCTAATAGTTAACAACGTGGTTACGGAAGAAATACCAATAGAAAAAGGGACACGACAGGATGCCCAATATCCCCTTTGCTTTTTATATCAGTCCTGGAGGTTTTGTTAAATATGATTAGAAGGGACCAGTTGGTTAAAGGTATTCAGGTCGGAGTTAAAAATTACAAGTTAAGGGCATTTGCAGATGACCTAGTCTTAACTTTGCAACAGCCAGATACTAGTACCAAAAGAGTATTAGAACTAATTGAGACATTTGGTCAAGTAGCAGGATTTAAACTGAATAAACAGAAAACGAAAGTGCTGGAAAAAAACTTAACAATGGAAGAAAGAGAGAGATTTCAGAGTGAAACAGGTTTGGAGATAACAAAAAAAGTGAAATATCTGGGGGTGAACTTAACATCTAAGAATGTGAATCTATTTAAAGACAATTATGAAAAATGTTGGACAGAAGTAAAGAAAGATTTAGAAATATGGTCAAGATTGAGACTTTCCTTGTTAGGTCGAATCGCTGTTATTAAGATGAATGTATTGCCTAGAATGTTATTTTTGTTTCAGACGTTACAGATCTTAGACAAGATGGACTGCTTCAAGAAGTGGCAGAAAGACATATCCAAATTTGTCTGGCAGGGCAAAAAGCCCAGAATAAAATTTAAGATTTTAACTGATGCAAAAGATAGAGGGGGCTTTGCCCTGCCGGACTTAAGACTCTATTATGAATCAGCAGCTTTTTGCTGGTTGAAACACTGGCTGCTTCTTGAAGATACAGACATTTTGGATCTGGAAGGGTATGATAATAACTTCGGTTGGCATGCATATTTATGGTATGACAAGGCAAAGGTGTACAAAAGTTTTAAAAACCATATTGTTAGGAAAGCACTATACAACGTTTGGATTCGATATAAAGACTTGTTGGAAAGTAAAACCCCCAGGTGGTTGTCACCAATGGAAGCTAAGGCAGTGAAAAAACTTAATATGGATTCTAAATGGCCAAAATACTGTGAAATCCTAGAACAAGATGGTGAGAAGTTTAAACTTCAGAGTTTTGAGAGACTAAAGTCCAAAGTTCGAGATTGGTTACATTACCGTCAGATAAATGAGACATTTAAGCAGGACAGGAAAATAGGATTTCAGAAGGAGAGGTCAAAGTTAGAAACAGAACTGTTAGAACCCAATACTAAGAACTTGTCTAGAATGTATAATTTGCTGTTGAAATGGAACACACAGGATGAAACGGTGAAATCAGCTATGATTAAATGGGCACAGGATATCGGTCATGACATTATGTTTGCTGACTGGGAACAGTTATGGACCACCGGTGTTAAATTCACGGCATGTAATGCCTTAAAAGAGAACATAATGAAAATGATTTACAGGTGGTACATGACCCCAGTCAAACTAGCAAAAATATACCATTTGCCCAATAATAAATGTTGGAAATGTAATGAGACTGAAGGTACCTTTTACCACCTTTGGTGGACCTGCCCAAAGATTAAAGCCTTTTGGGAAATGATCTATAATGAAATTAAGAAGGTCCTTAAATGGACTTTTCCTAAGAAACCTGAGGCTTTTCTCCTGGGCATGGTTGGCCAATTGGTGTCAAAGAAGGACAAAACCTTTTTTATGTATGCTACCACAGCAGCAAGAATTCTTCTGGCAAAGTATTGGAAGATGCAAGAACTACCTACTCTGGAAGAATGGCAGACGAAGGTGATAGACTTCATGGGACTAGCAGAGATGACCGGCAGAATCCGAGATCAGGGGAAAGAGACAGTGGAAGAGGACTGGAAGAAGTTCAAATTATATCTTAAAAACTGTTGTAAAATTGAGGAATGTTGAGATGTCAAGGGGTAAGAAGTAGAGAAATACAGCTGTAAATATTAAGTTTAAAGAAATTTAATGAAAGGGAACTAATAGATAAACTGATTAAAGGGTTGCTAAAGAATTTTGGAACAAGGATGTGTTGCTATCAAAGGGTTAAAAGAGTAGCAGAAACGCTCTAATCACTGAGCAGCTGGAGGTCATTAGGCTTCCAGGAACATGAGTCTGTATAAATAGTCCCCCTGTTTGTTTGTTCTTCCCCTTCTCCCTTTGGGTGTGTGTTTTGCTGAGATGTGTGGTTCGTCGCCAGGATTGTTTTTTGGTGTTTTGTAAATAAACCTTATTTTTGATTTACAAACCGCATGCTCCAGGACTCCTTTTTGGGAAGATGCTGCCTCTCCTGCCCTTCTTAGCTGCTGCGCGAAATCCTCTGCCGTGGTGAGACTTTTAAAGAAGGAAGTGCACTGGGCATTTACATTAAACTAATTAAAGTTTAATGGGACAGGTTATGGGTGTTTGTACGTCAAGAAGGAGATAAGGAGAGCAGTTCAGAGTGATTTATGCAAGGACTGGAGTGAAGACAGAAGCGGTTGCCGACAACGAAAGCCTCCAAAGCAGCTTGAGTCCTGCAACGTGCCTAGAAAAGTTTTAAAGAGGCACTGCGCAGTTTGTACTCGCTGGAAGACGTCTGATTCCTCAAGGAGCCACCTCAGCAGCTGGGAGACGGTCTACAGGTGTGTGAGTATCGTTCCTAAGCCCCAGGGAGGATGGCAGAGTCCCAGGAAAGTTTTACTGTCCCGTTTACGCGACTCAATGGGAAAAATTGGCAAGATTGGAAGGCTAGAGTAAGGGTTTGGTTGCAAGCAAAAGAGTTGTGGAGCTGTACTGAAGCACCGCCTTTACAGGCAGCTGCAGACGCGTCTGCAGAAGCCAAAGCAGCAGCAGCAGCTTCACAGAAACGCGACAGGAAAGCCCAAGGTCTACTAGTTTTGGCAGTGGGATCAGAGCAAATGCCTTATGTTTCTGAGTTAAAGAACACGCATGAGGTCTGGACGGTTCTGCAGCGGTTAAATTCCAGAAACACTGCGGGGGCCAAGATCCATGCTACAAGATGTTTGTTTGATTTACGTCTCCAACCGGGAGCGTGTGTGAAAGAACATATTGCCAAAATGGTGTCTGCCTTTAATCAACTAAGGCAGCTGGGCATTCCTTTTTCTATGGAGCAGCAGTCATACATATTGTTGTCTTCTCTTGATAAAAGCTATGAGACTCTAGCTCTAACTTTGGAAGCTATGCCTTCAACTGAATTAACCCTTGAATACATTTCTTCTCGGCTTGCGGATGAACAGGATAAAAGGCAAAGAGAAAGAGGTTTGTCTTTAAAGGGGAGTTATGCTGTGCCTAAGAGTGTTGATGCTGAGTTTGAGCACACAGTAAATGCTTTTGCAGCTAGACACTGTTTTCGCTGTGGTTCCCCTTCCCATCTAATCAGGAATTGCACACGTGAACCTGGTCAAGACAGCAACAAGGCCGTTACCCCTAGTTACCAGACAAGGAGTTCCAGGGGACGTCGAAGAAGAGGAGGAGGTCGTGGCTACTCCCACAGCACACAGCACATGGCTTCAGCAATGGCGTTGATGCAAGGGCGTGGCCAAGGCAGCAATCTACGCTGGTTGATCGACAGTGGTGCATCTCACCACCTGGTGGCGCCATCTAGTGTACGTTTGCAGAATTGCAGACATTTGCAAACCCCTAAAGTTGTGACAATGGCAGATTCAACTAAACGTTCCTTAGAGACTGTAGGCACAGTGTTCTTAAATTGTTTGCAAACAGAAATTGATGCCTACGTGCTAAAGGGACTGAAGGGGTGTATTTTGTCTGTGTCAGAACTTGATAGAAATGGGTTTAAAACTGTGTTTGAAAATGGGGTTTGCACTATTTCAAAGAATAACGTATCTCTTTTGCAGGTGGAATGCAGAAATGGGTTATATTATTTTGAGACAAGTCCAGATGAAGTTGAACAGGTTCATGCTGGTTGTGTGAACACGCCTACCCATAATTCTTGTGTTCATTTATGGCACCGCCGTTTAGGGCATATTAATTTTCAGTATGTTAAAAGGCAACCTGAATTATCAGAAGGGTGCAAATTGAACAAATGTAATAAGTATTTGGATTGTACTGCATGCAAAAGTGCGAAGGTTCATAGATGCAGCTATCCCAGTTCAGATAGGAAATCTGACAAAGTATTCCAACTTGTGCATATGGACCTGTGTGGCCCAATGCCTGTTGCTAGCATGGGAGGTTCGAAGTATGCACTGTGTCTCTCGGATGACAAAACAAAGGTTACATGGTTCTTTCCTCTCAAAACAAAAGCAGATACTGCAGAAACAGTTAAAAATTGGGTTCATGCGGTAGAACTTGAATTCGGTACTAGAGTACTTGCTTTTCAGACAGACAGAGGGTCAGAATTTACCGGGTCTGTGTTGCAGAATTTCTTTAAGAAAAAGGGAATTAAGCATCGTCTGTCTACACCTTATTCCCCCCAAGAAGGAGGCGTGGCCGAACGTAAAAATAGGGTTCTGCAAGAGTTGGCAAACTCTATGTTGTTTGATGCTAAACTTCCTCAAAGTTACTGGGCGGAAGCCTGGCAGGCGGCTACTCATATTCTGAACCGAGTATATAATTCGGTAATTGATACTACGCCTTATTTTGCTTTATATGGGAAGAAGCCCAAAGTTAATTACTTTCGGGTGTTTGGATCTCAAGCCTATGTACTTATCCCAAAAGCGTTAAGGAAAAAGGGAAGTCCAAGGGCTAGGAAACTCATCTTTTGCGGGTACGAACCACATGCCAAATCTTGGAGGTTTGTGGACCCAGGTGGGGATACTACAAGAGTGGTCCTCAGTAGGAGCGCTGATTTTTGTGAGCAGTCCGGATGGACTCACTTACACGCTAACCCTGACATTTTGAGAGATGATTTAGGCATTCATGCTGAGAAAGAAAGTCCAGAGAGTGATGAGCCAGAAGGGGATGGTGCACACGGTTCAGATGCAGATTCTGATCAGGCACGAGGTTCTTCTCCTAAGGTAGAAAAGCCAGAATCTAGGAGTGCTCCAACTTCGCCAGTCAGTAGGCCTAGCAGACAGCAAAAGCAAAGCAGGTCACCTGCAACACCAAGCCCAAGGGAGGTATCTAAACGGAGGTCTTTATCCCTAGAGGCACGTCCAGACATAAAGTCTGAGACAGATTCTGACAGCCAACGGTCAGAGGGGGCACAAGAGGAGCAATTGCGCAGGTCAAAACGCGCCACGAAGGGCAAGCCGCCAGAGCGGTTTAAGGTGACAAGTGTATACGTAAATATGGCACAGTGTGAGCCAGAAAGCTATATGGAAGTACAACAGCTTCCAAGCTCAGAAGCCGTAAAGTGGCAGGAAGCAATGGAAAAAGAGATGGCTTCAATGAAGTCTCTCGGTGTGTTTACAAGTACAGAGCTTCCGAAAGGGCAACAAGCTGTAGGTTGTCGATGGGTATATCGTTTAAAGCCCACAACTACTGAAGAGTTGCAATATAAAGCCCGACTAGTTGCAAAAGGGTTTTCGCAGCGCAAAGGTGTTCACTATTCTCAAATCTATGCCCCTACTTCAAGATCGGAGTCATTAAGAATGCTTCTAGCCTCTTCAGCTAAGAAGGGAAATAAGCTGTTTCATTTTGATGTCAATGTGGCTTATTTAAATGCAGACTTACAGGAGGAAGTCTATATGACACCACCACCAGGTTTTGAAGGAGACAAGCCAAACCAGGTCTGGCGCCTACACAAATCCATTTATGGGTTGAAACAGTCCGCCCGTAATTGGAATTCCTGCTTAAACGATGCTCTAGAGAGCATGGGGTTCAGAAAGAGCGCAGCAGATGCGTGTCTTTATCTAAAAGGCTCGGGATGTGAACAAGAAGCAGTTTTGATATTTGTTGACGATTTATTATACAGTGGAAAGGATGATAAACTTGCACAACAATTTGCCACAAAGCTTGGAGAAAGGTTTCAGATAAAATCACTAGGCAATGTATCTGTTTATCTAGGAGTTAAAATTCAGCAAGATGAAAATGGTAACTATTGGCTTAGCCAAGAAGCTAAAATCCAGCAGTTGCTGGAAAGGTTTAAAATGAACAACTGTGCTGGTGTTAAAACCCCAATGGAGTTAAGTTACACAAAGGATGCTCAAACTGAGCAAAAGGCAGAGTTCTGTAATCCCGGGGTTTACCAGTCAGCGATAGGCAGTCTACTCCACATTGCACAGTGGACTCGGCCCGATATAACATATGCTGTCAACATGCTGTGTAGACAAGCTGAAAAACCATCAATGCATGCTTGGCAAGGAGTAAAAAGAGTTTTAAGGTATCTCCAAACTACCAAAAGCTTTCGCTTAAAACTATCAGCAGAGGGCAGCACACAACTTGAATGTTGGGCCGACAGCAGTTGGGCAGATGCTGGACCAGATAGAAAATCAGTGTCAGGAATGGCGATAAAATTTGGAAATGCACTAATTGGTTGGAGATCAAGAAAACAATCACTTATAGCTTTAAGTTCAACTGAATCTGAGTTCAATGCGTTATCAGATATATGTAGAGAACTGGAATTTTATAAGCAACTGGTACAAGAATTGTTTGGAGAATGTTCCCTACCTATCAGAGTGTGGGAAGACAATCAACCTTGTATTAAACTAGCTAAATCAGGTCAATTCAAGGCGCACACAAAACACTTGGATATCCGTTATCAAAATGTATGCCAAAGTGTAAAACAAGGTTTAATTGAACTAAAGTATTGTCCAAGCCAAGAAAATCTCGCAGACGGTTTTACAAAAGCTTTGAGTCCGCAATCTCATAAATGTTTCTGTTCAGGTTTAAATTTGTATTAAGGTTGGTACAGCTCAGTGTTACGAGCGAGAGGGGGTGTTGCTATCAAAGGGTTAAAAGAGTAGCAGAAACGCTCTAATCACTGAGCAGCTGGAGGTCATTAGGCTTCCAGGAACATGAGTCTGTATAAATAGTCCCCCTGTTTGTTTGTTCTTCCCCTTCTCCCTTTGGGTGTGTGTTTTGCTGAGATGTGTGGTTCGTCGCCAGGATTGTTTTTTGGTGTTTTGTAAATAAACCTTATTTTTGATTTACAAACCGCATGCTCCAGGACTCCTTTTTGGGAAGATGCTGCCTCTCCTGCCCTTCTTAGCTGCTGCGCGAAATCCTCTGCCGTGGTGAGACTTTTAAAGAAGGAAGTGCACTGGGCATTTACATTAAACTAATTAAAGTTTAATGGGACAGGATGCAGCAAAAGGGAGGTATGGGGAAGTCAGTATATGTTTAATGTGGTGTATGTCATTGTTTTGTAACGTGTTTGTTCTTTATTATGTGTTGGAAAAATTAATAAAAAATTTTATTAAAAAAAAGAAAGAAAAGAAGCTGAAGTTTGCAATTGCTTTTGGTGGAACTGGCACTATTTTAAATACTTGCATTGTCTTTCAGGGTGATTGCCAAACACTTCTGCCATCTTTTTAGGCCACAACCTACTTCCTTCAGAGCTGCTTTTATCTAGATAATTTACCTTGGTAGAATACCTGACTGTAATGAAGAACGGATTTGAACTACATCACATAGTACAAAATTACCTGAGCACTCCACACTTGCATCCCTGCTGTGGTCACAGGTATGCTCTCCCCAGGGTCTTTTTTGGCATTCACTCAGAGCTGCTTCTTTTCCTGTGCAGTTAACTCTGTCTAGCCAGATAGTACCAGATCCTTGGCCAAACCGTGCGCTGCCTGACACTGTTACAGGCTGTCCACAGTCCAGTTCCCTGCACACGACGTGGGCATCATTCATATCCCAATCAGAACCACAAATTGTTCCCCACTGCTTGTTGTGATACACCTCGACCCGCCCTGAGCAGCGACTTGTGCCGTCCACTAGGCGAAGCTCTGATGGGACAAAAAAGAGTTTAAACACCAAAAAAGTAATCCTGCAGAGAATTCCTTCAGCAAGAATAGGTGGATAATATCACTGAAACACCTTGGGGCGGGGGGAAGTGAGCATAGGTTTGGATTAGATGACTTACAAGAGACCCCTCCCCACTCTATGATTCCATACTTTGAAGTACAGACTTGTTGGACTCTTATTGGCGAGGATTATCCACTAATACAAAATAGTTGAACAATAATATTCTCCCATGTTCTTTGCTTCATTTCTAATTGGGGGGAAGTGTGCCTTACCTGCGCATACAACACCGGCATCTTCTGTATGGGTGCAATCATGTACTCCCCAGTCTTTTGCTTGGCATTTGCTGATGGCAGTCTCTGACCCTGTACAGTTAACACCATCCAGCCAAATGGGACCAGTTCCTGCTCCAAAACGAGAACCTCGTGGGGCTGATATAGGAGTTCCACAGCCAAGATAACTACACACGATTGCAGCATCATCAAGGTCCCAATCGTCATCACATATGGTCCCCCAGAGTTTATCGTGCAGGATCTCAACTCTCCCAGAACAGTGATTAGGGCCATTTATTAATCTGAGCTCAGGGGGTTCTGAGAATGAGGAAAACATTGAGAAATAATGGACAATTTTTTTTTTGTTAGTTTCAAGCACAACTGTTTCCACCAATTCCCTGTCCTCTGCTACTACCACAATCTTATCTTGATTCTCTGAGATGCCTACAGATATGCACAGTGTTATGAGTCTGTGGGTGCCAGAGTTTGTGAGTGCTGTATTTCCCTAAATTCCTGGATCTAGTATATGTTGGCATTTAATCAATGCTTGGGGTGTTAATTAACTGTGTGAATTAAGTGGTGTACTAGAAACTAATTTCCTGGAATCAGCAAGTGTAAAAAGCTAATGAAGACAGGCCAGCCACCCTTTGCCCTTATTCTGGTACCCATTTAGATTTGAGGAGCCAGCCTGTAATGAGTGTGGAATAACCAGCCTCATTTAACCAAATGCTTAAGTCTAATTAATGCACAAAGAAGTTAAAGCCAGACTTAGCTATGTCACTTCCCCTCACCTTGGGATAAAATGGACAATTAAGTCTTTGTTTCCTTCACTCTACCATTTTGATGTGTGAGGACATATGAGCTGATTGCTCCAGCTTAGCCGCATGGCATTCACCAGCCTCTTTTGTTTCAGACCAAAATGGAGTCCAAAATTAGCATTTCCTTATGCCAATAGTTTAGGAGCTTTTACCATTTTGTAACCAAGCTACATTTTACTGCCTCTACAACCCATCTGACTGCTGTATGGAAAAGCACATGAGTGTGACCTAAGAAAGGTTTGTAAGTAAACCAATTCATAGCTTTAAAAACATGTTTGTTTTTTCTATGATAGGATTAGTAGGAAACTTTGGAAGAAGCTTTCAAGCAGGTTATCTTTGGAGCTTACTTGGAGGGGCACATTTTTAAAGGTTTTACAGCCTATATTTCCATGCTTTATTTTGTTACATGTTTTGCCATGTTACATCTCTGTTGGGGTTCTTTCACCAAAGAGTATTTGGCCCAAACTAAGCAATTCATAGCACAGAGGCCTCAAACATCTGAGTATTAAAGCTCTCCTATCACAACCCATATTATGGTCTCACTCCAGTTTGGGTTCCTGATGCTGTTAAGGTTATATGTCATTTGGCTGCTAGTTTTAGACGAGGCACTACTTTCCCATGGTTAAATGAGTAGCTGAAATATAAATTCTTCCAGGCTCGGGGACAGAGTATGTGATTATTATTTTAAATTTTCATAGTTCCTTAGTTGTACAAATCCATAGATTATTACCTTCACACTCCACACCAGCATCCTTGCTATGGGCACAGCTGTGTTCTGTCAATGTTTTTGGTGGACATTTCCTTAGACTGTCTTCATCCCCTGTGCAATTCACTTGATCCATCCAGATGGGGCCAGATCCCTGTCCAAATTTAGCTGCAAGAGTTGCTTTTAGAGCAGCTCCACAGCCCACTTCCCGGCACACAACATGGGCATCAGCTAAGTCCCATCCATTGTCACACACTGTTCCCCATCTTTGGTTATGAAGCAACTCAACCCTGCCAGTACATGGAGATGAACCACCTGCCAGTCTCACCTCTGTTTGGAGAGAAAAGGGGAAAACATAATAATTCACCTTCTCAGCAAAACCAATGATCCTTTCAGTATTTCACCTTTGTCAGTAGCCCATCAGATTCCTTGTGCATGTTGAACATGGGGTGTTGATGGAATCCATTTTCTTTGGTGTGTTCCCAGAGTTCTAGAGACATAGCATCACCAGTGGACACTGTTGTTTTGTTTCTATCTGCCATTTTTAATAATCCCTGATTGGCGTATCCCCTCCATGAAGTAACTCAAGGGTTATCAACCTTTCTAGGTCCATGGCAAATTTGTTATATTGAATGAATGCTGTGGGTGCGACTCCCCCCCTCACTTTTTCCCACCCTCCCCGTATCAGAGCCCTCCCATAAGAGTTAGAGAGAGAAAGAGGATGCATGCACACCTCACTGTCCAAGGAGTCTGGGTAAAAATGAGACTCATTAGAATTAATCTGAGCTTTGAAAAGCACATAGAGCTGAAAGAGGAAGTGGGAAAGTGTGTCACACTTTCAACTTCCTCCTCCAGCTCTATTTACATTTTGAAGGCAAAAAAGGTAACCATCCTCACCACCTTATGACTAAGGGGGTGGGGTGGAGTCAATGGCTTCATGTGTTGGGATGGATTTGGAAGGTACGTTAGGATATATGATTTATTTATTATTCTTCCTCTTACTCACTTGAGTAAGATTAGCATCTGGTTTAGCAGAGTTAAAAAATATATACCACCCTTTGCAGCATTAACATAGAAACTTGGGTCAAAACTGTGCAGCTTTCTAAAATTATCCAGGATGCCTTTGGGAAACTGGAGCTTCCCCTTTATTTATCCCTATATAAATAAAATAGCAACACAGAAGTCTGTAATGTAACAATGTAAAACTATTATTTACTTACATAAAGCTGCAGACTTGATTCAAGGCAAAATAGACGTCTGGATTACAAAATACATGGTTTAAATCAAAGATGGTGCCTATGCTCAGGGGCATACAGACCACGCATCCTATCCCTATGGCTGCATGATGAGAAAGGTCTCAGGCAGCTTTCATTTTAATCACACTCATTAACCCCATTTTGATTTTGTAACAATAAATACAATTCTACTTTTTTACCCAGATTGGACTCTGCATTTGATTGCTACCCTGCATTTCACTGCAACATCCCCATGATGTGCTGTGACTCTAGAACACAAATTTTGAAATTCACACCTCCATGGGCATGTAGGGATGCACATCTGATCAAGGGCATTTGTTTACCTTGCTGAATAACCTACCTGAGCAAAGAACGCCAGCATCTTCTCCGTGATGGCAGTCATTGTCTCCCCAAGCCCTTGCTGGGCATTGACTGAGGCTTGATTCTGTCCCTGTGCATCTGAGTTCATCTAGCCAGATGCGACCAACTCCTCTTCCAAAATGTGCTTCACGGTGGGCTGATATTGCAGCTGCACAGCCCAGTTGCCGACATACTACTCTGGCTTCCTCGATGCCCCAGCTGTCATCACAAACGGTGCCCCACTCTCCATTATGGAGCACCTCGACTCTCCCACTGCAACGACTCGAACCATTCACCAACCTGATCTCAGCTTGGGCTGGTTCTTCAGGATGTGAACTCCAAGCTCCACCACCTAGGTACACAAGTTTCAGAAAGTGGATTAGCCATTTTCATTAATTTTAAATTGACTTTAACTTTTACTTTAATTTTAATTTCCCAGTCAAATGATCCAGATTGTGCTCCAAAATATATTTTCCTTCAGTTAGTTACACCTTTCCCACTGCTTCAAAATAAATAAGGTGTTGTAGCAGTTGCAAGCTGTTGGCTGGCAGGAGGAGTGTTACTACGCAATGAGATGAATAGCAATGATTTTATTTTATTTATTTTATTGTTTATATCTCTTTCTTTTAAGCCAGCGGAGCTTCTCTGTCTGTCTGTCCCTCAGCATTCAGACCTGAGGTTATAATGCTAGTGCTTCTGTCCCATTCTACAACATTCCTTTTACACTGCATTTCCTGTTGCATTGTGGAACGATGTATTTTTGATCGCTCTACCATGTTGCACTAAATTTCATTCTCACCAGTGGGTGGTGTGTGACACATGTGTGCTTCTGTTTCTCTGCAATTCACCCCTGAAAATGGTGGGAAAGAACTGTGTGCTCAGAATATGGCCCCAATTTTCATCCCATGAATTTTTGGGGTTAACAGGGTTGCAAATGGATCCCCCCCCCCCGGAAGCAATGAACATAGTGCCGGCATGCAGAGGGTCGCAAGGCCAGCTGGCTAGCCCCAGCTGGGTCATCTCCTTCCAGCCGTCCCATCAGCCTCTGCTCCGAAGTAAATCAGCGACCCAGGCTTCAAAGCCAGGGCACACTATATTAGCAGGGCAAACTGCACACACAGAATAGGTGTAAGGCTTGTGGAAGCATACTGCAATTACATATTTATTAATCATAATTCAGGACAAAGAAACACGTCGTCTCTCTCTTTGTCTTCTCGTGAGAGAGTCCAAAAGCAATAACACAGTGGAAGTTCCGCTAACGACACCAAAACAGTGCTGGAATGTAAACAGACATGTGACATGTAACAGTTCCATGTCTGCTCTTTAAGGTGGAATAGAAATTTGTGGTTCGAGGGCCCGACCCCCGCAAAGTGAAATGAAGACACAAGGACACATGATATAAGGTTAATGGGCTAGAAAAGGCCACAACTTTCTTGATTGCAGCAATGAAAAGGTATTGGCTTAGGCATTGGATTGAAACAAGTGGGTTTATTCACCAGGGGTTCATCACCTGTTGATGCTAATCCAACTATAGGCTCACCCCTGCTGTCACTGAGGGTCGTGCCATGGCCTCCCGCCAAGCAGGCATCGGACAGAATACATGACTGCCAGATTCCTTTAACGGAATACCCCTAAAAATTGAAGGCATAGGCGATGGCCACACCTAGCACTTCGACACACCACAACACATTATTCCAATGCCTAACCTACCCACCAATACCACAAAAGTTGTGACGATTGCTACGAGGTAGGCGAAAAAACCAAAAAGCCTAATGCCAAATGGAAAAACTCCTACCAGGCCCCCTGGGCAACCAGGGCGACCAACCTAAGGTCCATAGCAAGGCCAATGACCTAAGCCCTAACTAAAAGGGAGTGGAGGGTGGGTGACTCGTGACGGGACGAGGAGGAGGAATGAGGCCAGGGAAAGGCTGGCGCTGCAGCAAAAGGCTGCTGAACACGCCCCCACCACGGCACCTGGTTGGGTGGCCACCGGGGGGGGGGGGCATGAGCGCCAGCCAGGTGAGCTGGAGGCAGGGGGCAACGCCCCCTGCTGGGCGGTTCTCGGGCTCCCACCCACAACCACTCCCCTCTCTTTCAGGGAGGAGAGTCTTTGTGGTTCGAGGGCCCGACCCCCGCGAAGTGAAATGAAGACACAAGGACATGTGATATAAGGTTAATGGGCTAGAAAAGGCCACAACTTTATTGATTACAGCAATGAAAAGGTATTGGCTTAGCCATTGGATTGAAACAAGTGGGTTTATTCACCAGGGGTTCATCACCTGTTGATGCTAATCCAACTATAGGCTCACCCCTGCTGTCACCGCGGGTCGTGCCATGGCCTCCCGCCAAGCAGGCATCGGACAGAATACACGACCGCCAGATTCCTTTAACAGAATACCCCTAAAAATTAAAGGCATAGGCGATGGCCACACCTAGCACTTCGACACACCACAACACATTATTCCAATGCCTAACCGCCACCCGAGCCAAAGGCTTGCCGCCAATACCCTCAAAGCTGCAACCAATCCCAGATGCTTTTGCTGACACTAGCTAACCAAATGTCGTTCCCCCAGATCCGATAAGTGGACGCCGTCATTCCGGTATAAAGCTTGGTCACCGATCCGGATACGGTCATGATAAATGACTCAGCCATACATAAAGTGCACCCAACGGGCTACCACCCGATTTACGAGTTTCCTGGTTCTTTCAATGGCCATACAGCTTTGCGCACCACGCCAAACAGTTCTTTTCAAGAAGGAGGACCAGAACACCGTTGTTCTGGGACACAAGGCTGCAAGGAATGAGGCCAGGGAAAGGCTGGCGCTGCAGCAAAAGGCTGCTGAACATGCCCCCACCACGGCACCTGGTTGGGTGGCCACCGGGGAGGGGGCGTGAGCGCCAGCCAGGTGAGCTGGAGGCAGGGGGCAACGCCCCCTGCTGGGCGGTTCTTGGGCTCCCGCCCACGACCACTCCCCTCTCTTTCAGGGAGGAGAGTCTTTCCCAACACATAGAACTTCCGCTGGGTTTGCAGAAGCAGCTTTTATATCATGTGGAAGACTGCACATTACATGAAAATTATTAGGCAAGTAAACATCAGGAAAATGAAATGGTCTGAATGCAGCCCCTTAACTTAGCTGACTTTAGCTGACCTTCACCAACCAAGTGAAGTTTTTGCACAATTCATATATTGACAGCTTATGGACGCAGACTTTCTTTGGATAAATACAATGACATTTAGAATGAGTTTACACAGAATATACTGATTTGTTGATAATTATATGTATATTAGGATAATAAGAACATACACACCTGTATATTAAAGGATGGTATTGTAACTATTTTTTTCCATTCACTTGCTTTTTTGCTTTCTTCTTTTCTCAGTCTTTTAATAAATGAAATTCAATAATAATAATAATAATAATAATAATAATAATAATAATAATAATAATAAGTAGTAGTAGTAGTTTTGGCACCAGGGAGAAAAAGCTTAATACTCAGGCTTCAGATATCCAACTTAGTTTTCTCTTATTTTCACTTCCCATGTCCCTCATCAACTGACCATTTCTTCCAATTGAAGACCCCAGTTGATAAACTGTCAACAAGTAGCTGCTGCTAAAGAGGTTTGCAACATATTAACAGCACAAGGCTCCGAACTTTGACAGTTACACTCTGACGTCAGCAGAGGTCACAGTATTCGTTTCCAGAGCGAATACACATTTGGCATTTGTCCACACTATGCCATTATCTACTTTTCCAGTAGGGATAGGCAAATTGTCAATTTCTCATAATACACACACATTTTGTATGTGATTTTGGTTAAGAGGCTCCTCTGAACAAGTGCAGCATGATTTCCCCTGCCCCACTGTTTTTTCCACTACTCCATGCCTGATATCCTTTGTACACTACATTTCCTCCTCCTCCCCCTCCCCTCCTCCTCCCCCCATCTCTCTCCCTCCCTCTCCCTCTCTCTCCCTTCCTCCCTTACTGGGTGATTCACAATTGGTATACCACTTCTTCTTATTTCCCTACTTGGGACCCCACCCCCGAAATCACAATTTGGTACAGACCCAGTAGCCCTTCCCACTGTGATTTTGTAACCTTGGTACACCCCACTTTCCCTCTGCTCCCTGCTATCATGAATCATTTGACCACATTGTGCCAGTCTAACATGGTACACTTTCCTTCCTGTATTCAAGGAATTCTCTCTTAGTACACTACTTCCCCTTAACTTTCTAGCTCTCTTACACACACACACACACACACACACATGCACACAGACAACTTATCTCCACTTATCTCTCTCACACACTTTTGCTTCTATTCTGAAGTCCAATTTGCGCGCGCACACACACACACACACACGTGTATATAAAAGATATATAATTGAAGTGTTATGGGGGGGGGACAGGTGAGGCCCATCTTGGGAAGCAGTTTCTGTGCAGCAGAGGTATTTTTATCCAAGAGAATTGCTGCCTGCCTAGCCCCCTTCCTGTTGTGGGCACCAGGCATCCCCTTTAGCCTTTCTGACCCTAGCTTCATCTTAGCTCCCAAGGCAGCAACAGCCACAGCAAGGTCCCCAGAGGCTGCCTCAGCTCACCCACCTGCTCACTTGCTCTCACCCCTCACAGGTGAATTCCTGTCTGCGTAGCCCCCTTCCATGTGTGGTGGTGGAACCACCTTCCCTCTTATTTTTCTGTCTTCTCCTCAGCTTGCCTTCCAAGCAGTGGTTATGGCAGGCTCCCCTCAGGCTGCCTTGGCTTGCAGTGGTACCTTGGTTTTTGAACGTTATCCATTCCAGAAGACCGTTCGAGTTCCAAAACGTTCAAAAACCAAAGCATTTACTTCCGGAAGCATTTTTAAATGGAAAACTCAATATGGAAGATGTGTGGCACATTCAACTTCTAAAAGTATATTTCTGGTTCTACATGCATAGAAAAGTACCAACAGAGCTTTCCCCCACCACCCTCAGAAGGCCTCTGTCAAGGCAAGTGGCAAGGCAAGTCCACAGTGTCCTACGGCCCCTCAGTTATCCTTCAACAGAACAAAGGACAGCTCTCTAAATGAGACAGCAACATATGGATAGACATCAAATTAGAAAAATGAACAATCCAATTTATTATTCCAAAGGTTTGGAAATAAACTGAGTTCCTTAGGAATCTCTTTGCACATTGAATTTCCTAATTTCCTTGTGGTAAGCAAGATTGGTTTATAAGCTATAAGCTTACTGCCCAAAGTAGAAATAATTCTTACCAACTTGCATTTGTGTTCCTATGACTATTTTTTAAAAAAAGACAAACAAATCCAGCAACATCTCAAAAAACTTTGCACTATCAGCATTGTTCTTTCTCAAACGAAATAGATGGTTCTCTGAAACATTGAGCAAGCCTCAGATTTCATAACCTCTGGACAAAGGACACTTTCTCATGCAGTGCAAAACTAGAAAAAGATGAGCATAGCTCACTGGCTGACTTGATCTATGAGAGACCTTGCTCTGAAACCCTGCTAACATTATTAGTACACTAGTAGCGAACCCTGAAAGCTTTAGTGCAATGGTGAGCTCCAACAAGAGTTGATTGCTCCTCTCTACACCAACACTGTTCCCTGGAGCCTTCCACTCCCTTTTAGAAAGCAGGTACAGATGTACAATTGTTTCTGGCCCTGAGGACCTCTTCCTCTGGAGGATCTGGATTTGTACCTTTAAGTTTGGATTTCTCAACATAGTTCCTGGGTAGCCCTGCTACTCCAGATTGTATTTTTTTTTAAAACACTCCCTCTGGCAATGACCCCAGTCTTATCTGGGTCCTCCCTATATGACTGCCCTTGGGGGATGTCCTGACAAAGCAGTTAGGTTTCCCTCAGGTCTGCTCCCTGGAGATTTAAGGCACCTTGTGCCAGTCCCGACACCTGGTTCTCCTCGTTGGATCAACCAACCCAACAATACTTTCCTAACAGCTTTGGCCTTGCTATGGCAATGCTGGTTGCTGTATTCAGGGCTGGGTAGGAATTCGCCCATCAGACAAATTTGCACTGGTCTGAAGGGTTTTGCCTATCTCATAGCAATCATCACAACTTTGGTGGTTTAGGCATTGGGCGACCTTAGTCTTGGATGGAGGGGAGGTTGTAGCTTCTGCCTCCCCCACCTGAACAAGGTTACCCCGTTAAAGGGATCTGGGAAGGAGTTGCTTCTGCTGAGTTGACCCTTGATGTCATTTCCGGCAGGCTGGTCAGAAGTAAATGGTTACCCATTGCCTATGCTAAACCTTTTCATGTGTAGTCAATAAAGTTTTGGCCTGATCTGATTCCATTCTGATTGTGTGGTGTTCCTTATTTCTATCCCAGCAAGTGTCCCTGAAACCCAGTCTAAATGTCACTACTGGCCAACAGATTTGTTATAGCCCATTAGAAGAAGAGAAGAGTTTGGATTTGATATCCCGCTTTATCACTACCCTAAGGAGTCTCAAAGCGGCTAACAATCTCCTTTCCCTTCCTCCCCCACAACAAACACTCTGTGAGGTGAGTGGGGCTGAGAGACTTCAGAAAAGTGTGGCTAGCCCAAGGTCACCCAGCAGCTGCATGTGGAGGAGCGGAGAAGCGAACCCGGTTCGCCAGATTACAAGTCCTCTGCTCTTAACCACTACACCACGCTGGCTCTGAAAGTCTTCTGATGCTTTACCATGTGAGACATAGTTCGCCAATGTCTGGAACATCGCTTTGTCAGAATGCTTGACCAGACACAGATGGTTGGTCTGAGGAGAGGCTAAATCCATTTAAGACTTTGCATTTGTGGGGTAAGTGAGGTAGAAAATCTCACCCATTATATACTCCATTGGGGAAGGTTTTACCCAGTATCTTCTCTGTGTGATGGGTTCATGGGAAAAAGCTGTCCCATGAGCCCTTGCTGAATAGGGGAGGGAATTGAAAGAGGGTAAGTATTTGCTGAATTTGACTGGGTAAATGGGAACACAAAAAAGGGAGGTGTGAGGAAGTCAAGAAACAGGGTTAAATAAGTATAAAGTTAAAAATTGGATTTCTTCTTTTTTATGTATTTCTATGTTTGTTTCCTTTTTTCTGTTGTATGTATGTATGTGTTTGTTTTTTCTTTTTTGTAAAACTTTAATAAATATCTTACCAAAAAAAAAAAAAAAAAGAAGAGGGGAGGGGAAAGCATGTATAAGGCAGCTTCCGCTGGAGCTCACAGCCATTTAGTTTGAGAGCTTCCCATCTGCCCACGCTCAGGTTAGAGCCTTCACTGAGCAATTCTGAGGCACTTGTTGACAGGGCCAGAAAGGAACTTTTCTCTCTCAAACTGATTAGCACTTGGTTGGGGTTGTTTTTTTCACTTTTCCCTCAGTGAAATTATGGTTTTTCTTTGTTAGGTGGAAGAACGTTGTTTGTATGAGGGCAGAAATGGCATTGGTCAGGATCAACATTGAATGGGGGACCCCCATAAAGGGCCTGAGGGGAGAATTGACCATGGCAAACCTAAGCATGGGTTCGGTATTGGAATCTGCACCCTAGTCCCCCAGTGAGAATTTGCTTGCTTGACTTGCACCACGGCAAGGTTCAACACTGGACAACTCCCATTGTACAGGTTTGGAGCGATCCAAAACCAGCAGATCCATTCCATCAACATGGAGCTTGTGGAATGATGAACTGATCCTGGGACCCAGTGCCATGCCAACCCTTGCCTTGACTGCTGCTGTCAATAAAGAATTGGCCTGATTTTATGCCATCACCGTTGTACAGTCTGGTTATTTTGCTGCTTTCATAATTTGCCCGGGGAAAAGACATGTAAGGACATGTAGCCACCTTATGAACGACTTACATGGCTAGCGTATTTGGTCTACCTCTCCCTCTTCCCCCAGTTAAGAAGGAACACACAAGTTACTTTTCCTCATACTAATCTACAGTCTCCCTTTCTATAACAACTGGAGATAAAATGAACATGTCCTACTTTTCAGTTTCTAGCAGCAGCACTTAACGAAGGCTCTATCTGAATCTTACAGGAGAGAAAGTTAATTAGTGGTGAGAACACACTGCACATGCTCAGAAACCCATCAGTTTGTTTTTCACTTATCCTGAAATAAGATCAAGACTAAACCTGGAGAGGGCTGACTTTAGATTTTCATGGTTGGTTTTTTTTATATACTGTGATGATTGAGCCTTTGCAGTCTACCAATGCATTGCAAAAAGCCAGATTATATACGGTACTCAAGATCTATTAATAGTAGGGAATAACTAAGCACTCCTGAATCCAGAATATTGATTTGTGCTTAAGTACAAAAAAAAGGTTTCATTCATCAAGTCAAGCATTCTTTGCAAGAACCCCTATAACTATCAGACACGAGACCAGCCAAAAGTAGACCACAATCCAATTTCTCACCCTATCAGGTTTTCTGGATCAGACAAAAAGCTACCTACTTCATCTTTCTTTCCAAGAGCTTCAGCAACCAGCAGGCATCATATGGTCCACCAGAATTAGTCCAGTGGGTCATCATTCCCCTTGCAACCATTTTCAAGCCACTGCTGATCTAGTGGGATCTTTAACAGCCAAGCAGTGGGATTTTGTAGGCACTGATGGTGGAACAACAGCAGTGACAGAAAGAGTTGCAGGCACCCATTTGCTAATATGCAACTTAAAAGAGACGACAAGGCTCAACTCACCCCAAAGAGATACCAAGAGAATAAGGACCATTGCCACCTGTCCCAGCCATCTTCCTAGAGAGTTCCCCCAAAAGGGGAGAGTGCAGGCAGCCATAGGTCCTAGGGACTCAACTAGGTTTCTCACTTGAATGGAGTGCTCAGATCCTGAACATTTGGGCTGCAGCTTGTCCTGATGAGATACGCACACAGGTCAATGCCACGGGCAAAGGTTGGGAGGCAAAATGCTCGGAAGGGGCTGGTGGAAACTGAGAGGGAGGAGCATAATCCAGTGTAACTTGGCTGACAGCTGACACTGCTGTTTTTACCATTTTGACATTGTGAAACAACTTTCGGTTCCCCCAAATGGCTAGTTTTTCTCAAAGCTTCAGTGTTTCTCCAAGGGTCTTTATAGCTGAATCCTGAGTGTATCGTTGGGGCTTTGTTTGAGTCAAATCTAAGCCCCGTTACTAGTGTCAGGGATCCTTTATGGAATATGTGAAGGAATAACACAAGTGCCTCTGAGTTTCTGAAGGGTCTCTTTCTCCCTCTAGGAAATAACACATGCCATACTTTGAGGAATGAGGGAAACTTGCAGCTTTGAAGAAAGCTTAAACACCAGCATTACCCAACATCAATATATAGCAATATCCAGAATATGAGGAGTTGTAATAGTCCTTATTCAGTTAGTATTGCACCATATTAAGACTACAGCTCAGAGGTGGAAGATCATTTGCTTTGTATGCAGAAGATCCAAGAATCAAGCTGTAGCATCGTCAGGTTGGGGTGGGAAAGGCCTGTGTCTGAAACCCTGGAGAACTTCTGCAGATAATACTGAGCTGGATGGACCAATGGACCAAGATGCTTCCTATGTTTCTTACCCACCCATTCATTCACTCAAGAACTTTCAGTCATCTCCACTACAAGTTGTGCTGTCTTTGAAACTTAGGAGAACCAGTGGGATTTTCTAGGGAAAGTGTGGGGAACCACCAACTAACTACATTTCCATGCGGGGCACTGAGAAAGTGAAGTCCATTTCTTGGCAACCTGCTCAGAAGCCAAGCGCTCCCTGTGTTGGTTGCTTAGGAAGAGAGAGGATGGGGGAAAGAGGTGAAGTGGTGGCAGACAGACAGAGAGGGAAGGAGAGCAACAAAAGCGATCTCCCCACTGGCTTTTGGCTCTTGTCCTGCTGACTGCCAACTCCAGCATGCCTCCTGACTATGCATAGAAGAATCTGTTATTTTCCCCTCTCTGTTTCTTGTTTTCCCAACCTTAAATTCAGCTCTCCAAATTTCTGCAGCAACCTGTAATCTATTTTTGTTTTTGTTAAAGCCTCATGAAAACTATTCAGCTTTTTGGTGTGAATTTCTCCTCATAAACACGTATTTCTATGCTGTTCTGATTGATGCACACATTTTTGCAAAGCAATTTCAACTCATATAATGCATTTTTAATGTTATTTTCACTTTGTATGCACACTTTCTCCTAAGAGTTGCATTTTTGTAAAAACTGATGGGAGAACTGCATCACAAAATTCAGATATAGGTGAATTTTGAAGGATGTTTGAGTTTTTGGTTCTCATGTTGCTCAGAAAGTGCAAATTTGATAGATCCAGCTTTGAATGAAAATTGAAATCAATTTCTCCCCATCCCTTATTACTTTCTTCTGGGGAAGCTAGGAAGAGAAAAGTGCAACCTGAACCATTTCTTGCTGATTACATTTCATTTGCGCATCTGTTGTAAAACACTTGTATGTATCTTGAAGAACAACATACTCCTTCTCCCACACAGATTAGGTTGATAGAGGATGTAATCTTCCTTTTCGTCTTTGGATATTTTTAAATATTGGAAGTAGTGCAATGAAAAATGAAGGTAGATTGCTGTGATATTGAAACAAACTATTTGCTCGCATATTTTGAAGGAGAAAACGTGAGCCAAAGGAGGGGAGGACAGTACAGTCCTATGATTTCTAATATTCAGTTGTGTGATCTGCTTTTAAAATGCTTGCTTTTCATTGCTTGTTTTTAACTCTTTTTGGTTTTACTTGTTTGCTTTGTTTTTAGGGTATATTTTTATTTTTGCATGTACTGTGTTGATCTTGTGTAAGATGCCTCCTGCACTTGTAGAAAGGCAGAATATACATTTATCAACACTACCAGCACATGTGATGATATATATCCACATCATGATATTTTAATAAAAAGATAAAATTAAAGAAAAGTAGATGCATAAGGAATGAAGGGGTAAATTAGTTCATCTGCTTGAAGGGGACCAAAACACAAGCAGCTGTTAATTCATTCACTGACTCATTCATGCACACATTCAACGACCAGTGAGATCTTCCTTTGTATCCATAGCTTACGGGCTGATGAGAGAACTGTGTCAGCCAAAGTGCCTTAAACACGAACATGTTGACATTTTTTGAAGCGGTGTGATCAAACAGGGAACTCTTGGCAATCGAGGCAATTGTTTGCAGAAGCAAGTAAAAAAACAACAACTCTAACTTTCAAACCATGCACAAACATGGCAGAGGGAATTGCCCAACAGGAGGAAGCTGATTCTCTCACCTATCACATGAATGGGACGTGTGCAAATGCTTTGGCAAAGACCAATCCTAGTCAACAGCTTCCCCTTCTTCTCTCACAGTATGAACTGGTGTGCTAAGGGCTCACAGAAACAGAACTTGAGCACAAGGACTCAACTCTTGGTAGGATCAACCTAACTTAAAATGGCAGACTAGGCAACTCCCTAGAGTGCTAAAATCCTTGGGGGTACTTTCTTCAACTAAAATGTTCTTAGAGAGAAATCTACTGCTTGTACTTGTGGAGCCAGTGCCCAAAGGCAGCTTGGCAACTCATTTCTACTGAAGAAGCAGACTCACAGTATGGGTATGCTGTTAGACTCACCTCTGGGGATGAGTTGGTTGCTCAAGTGTTTTCTGTGCTTTGTAGCACATTTTACCAGCTTGGGCTGTTAGGCAAGCTGCTGCCCTTCCTTGAAATCTGTGAAGCAGCTACAGTTGTATAAATTATGGTAACTATGCCACTGCTATGTAGGGCTAGAAGCTTCATTTGGTTAAGGACACAGCAACAAAACTGGTCATTGGTTCAAATTACAGAGAGCACATCTTCTTGGTAATTAAAGCAGGGATAGGTAACCCACTGCCAGCGGGCCAAATATGGCCTGCCAAAAGGTTTTGAGTGGACTGCAGAGACCCTGAACCATTATGCAGCTTTCTAAAATTCTGGGTGATTTACCCTCTACATTTTTCTGAGGTTAATTACATTCGCTGGGCTTCTCAAGTGCCCTGGGGCATTTCTGGGGCTACTATTAAGCTCACATCCACAGATTTAAAGTACCCTTATTCCACTTTAGCAGTCATGAAGAATCCTGGGAAGTGTAGTTTGTTAAGGGTGTTGACAATTCTAGGTCAGTAAGATCAGCACCCTAACAAGCTACAGTTCCCAGGATTCTTGGGGGGGGGGGACCATGACTGTTAAAGTGGTATAAGAATGCTTTAAATGTATTGTGTGAATGTGTCCATATTTCAATTGGGGCTTCTAGGCAAATATGCAGGACCTTTAATGGATTGATCTCTGTTGCTGCTAACCAGTGTTCTTAACGAGGCTGCTCATTAGTGGCCTATTTGCTGCTGGTTCCATTGTTTCCCCTGCTCCAGGAGAAACAATAAATCTGGCAATGAAAATACCACATTGGCCCAAATATAAGGCGCACCCGCACCTTTGAAATTCAAGGGGGCGGGGAGAATACCCCAATATAAGCTGCTCCTTTAAAATTTTGCAGGCATTCACACTCATAAATGGCAAATGTAGAAGAAAATCCTATGGGTACTAGAGAGGACCCACAAGTGAAAGCGATGAATGACATAAGAATGAATTGCACAACAGTCTCAGACTCGCAAATCGGCAATAAAACATTTGGTTCCGTTTTACCGTATGTCTGTTTTAGCAGTGATATTGTAAAAGCCCATTTTTGTAAGGCTGCGAATTTAAGCTGCACTTTAACTTTTCATGGTCGGAATTTGGGGAAAAACGTGTGGCTTATATTCAGGCCAATACGGTGTGTGATGAAATCAGTGCCACCTTTTGTACGATTGGCAACCCTTTTTGAGCCCTAAGACACATTCCCTTCTGAGCAATCTTTTGGTTGCTGGAGGCAAAAGCCAGCAGATCAATGAATGTAAAAACAAAATTTAAAAATTCATTCCAGTAGCACCTTGTTGTTGTTTAGTCATTTAGTCGTGTCCGACTCTTCGTGATCCCATGGACCAGAGCACGCCAGACACTCCTGTCTTCCAGACTCATGTTTGTAGCTCCTGTCTGGTCAGACTCATGTTTGTAGCTTTGAGAACACTATCCAACCATTTCGTCCTCTGTCGTCCCCTTCTCCTTGTGCCCTCCATCTTTCCCAACATCAGAGTCTTTTCCAGGGAGTCTTCTCTTCTCATGAGGTGGCCAAAGTATTGGAGTCTAAGCTTCACTATCTGTCCTTCCAGTGAGCACTCAGGGCTGATTTCCTTAAGAATGGATACGTTTGATCTTCTTGCAATCCATGGGACCCTCAAGAGCCTCCTCCAGCACCTTAGAGACCAACTAAGTTTGTTATTGGGATGAGCCTTTGTGTGCATGCACACTTCTTCAGATACACTAAAACAGAAGTCACCAGACCCTTATATATAGTGAAAGGGTGGGGAGGGGTATTACTCAGAAGGGTGATGGGAATGGGTGATTTGCTGATAGGTGTGGTAAAGCTGTTGATGACTGTTGACGACTGCAATTGGTCTTACAGGAAAAAGCAAGGGGCGAGATGGCTAAAAATAGCTTTATCATGTATAATGAGATAAGAATCCAATGTCTCTATTCAGACCAGGTCTCTCCATGGTTTTAAATTTGGTAATAAGTTGCAATTCAGCAACTTCTCTTTCCAGTCTATTTCTGAAATTCTTTTGTAATAAGACAGCTACTTTGAGATCTTGTACAGAATGTCCTGGGAGATTGAAGTGTTCTCCTACTGGTTTCTCTACCTTGTGATTCCTGGTGTCAGATTTATGTCCATTTATCCTTTGAATGTAAAATTCACCTTTATATAGGCCGTTTGTTTCTGCACACGCACCCCTCTCTACCTTCCATCCAGGGAAGAGTATTTATCAGAATTCAAGGACCCATTCCAGCCAGGCAAAGATGCTCAAGGAGAAGATTTATGGGAGACATAGTCAAATGCTTTGCTGAAGTTACGGTATACTATTGTCCATGGCATTTCAGTTATCCACCTAACTTGCAACTCTATCAAAGATGTATGCTTAGAAGCATCCAGTTCAATCTCTTACAGAATGAGAGAAACACATTCCTATTCACACCAACAGCACCAGGAAGCAGCCCTTCATTCCTGTACTGTTGAAATGCTAAAACTCTAGAAAAAATGAATAAAGTAAAATCAATAGGCACCAAACACCAAAACTCAGAAACATCAGATAATGCCTGCTAGTAGATTACTTTCTGCAGTACACATAGGATGAGGTTGTCAGCACATCTCCATGTGATATGAAAAGCAATCTAAATTGTTTTAATTGCTTAAATTTTAATTGACGTATATTTCACTGATATATATATTTGATAAACGTGCCTAACCAGTGACATGTATTTTTTTTTAAAGCACTAGATGTTCCTGAGTTTGCAATTATTGTTCCCTTCAGGGTGGATTATGATGAATCTGCAATTATGGAATACAGTGCTTCCTCATCGTGACTTAAGTTTGGGTCAACCTAAGATCTGTATGGCATTTAGTAGTTCTATACAAAACAGGAAATCAGCTAGGAGCAGACATATCCTGAGCTGTTCACAGAACATTGTGCAAATTTCAGCTGAGAATGCTGCAATGTAGACAAGTATCTTTTTTTCACTGGAAAATAAAAGATTTGTATGGGGTTGGGACAGGAAGCGAGAAATTTCCTAATTCTGAACAAATAATTGCTTTTTGTTTACCCTGGCAGAAAGACATGTAGACAGATTATTTCCCAAGATTTGAGACTGAGTGGGATTTGTTAGCTTGTGTTTTTTAAAATGTTTTTCAGCCTGCTGAATCCAAATTTGTCCACATCTTAACATGCAACCCTAAATCAAGGGTTGCAGTCAACATAGCTGATACCAATTCTGTATCACCACAAACATGCTCTAACAGCATTCAGGCACAAAAGTTTGAAGGAAAGCTGGAGAGAACCACTGGGACAGGCTTATCTCTGGACACAAGCTCTACAGGGAGGGCAGGGAACGGTTTATTGCAGGTGATGTTGTTCTGCATGTCACAGAGGACAGAGTCCAACAAGCTGAAAATCCCGAAAGGGCAGATTCCTGCACAGAATTGTTGTGGTTGGTAGTGGTACTGGGCCCCAAGAGTAATTTAGTACCAGATATGTGTTATCATCTCAATGACCAAAATGCTCAGTGTGAAATGGAAATGGAAAAGGCAAAGGAAATAAATGAGGCATCCAAGAAAGCAAATGCTATAGTAATAGTAGTAGTAGTAGTAGTAATTTATTTATACCCTGCCCATCTGGCTGGGTTTCCCCAGCCACTCTAGGCGGCTTCCAACAGAATACTAAAAACAGAATAAAGCTTCAAACATTAAAAACTTCCCTAAACAGGGCTGCTTCAGATGTCTTCTAAAAGTCCACTGGTTGTTTATTTCTTTGACATCTGATGGGAGGGCATTCCACAGAATGACTGCAATTACTCTCACATAAACTGGCTACCCATGTGTTCCAGTCACAACAAAGACATACAGTTTCTAAATACCCTAAACAACTATGCCCTAGAACAGTTAAACTGAGCAGTGGTGACACTGGGCTTAGTTTTAAGTGATACACAGGACCTGGTGCAAGATGTGTTGTTGAAGCAATTAGGAGTGGAGACAAAAGTGAAATCTAATTCAATATATAGGCAAATGGGTAATTCACTCCAGAAAAGGGAAATTCATCTCAAATAAGTGATTGGATTGCATGTCGAGGTCCCCAAGCCACCCCCCAAATAACTCACAACACACACTTAATTTTTGTTTAAGGTTTTTGGCATAATTTTGGCCACAACTTTATTTAAATACAAAACCGTGAGTGGTTGTTTAGGCATTGGTTAAGACTATCTGTCCCCCCGCCTGGGGACAGAACTGACTTCCGGGCACCACCGAAAGACAGTGTGGGGGAAAGCAAGTCGGGGAGAAATGGAGCTGAGTCACAGACCCTCAATTCTCATCCGCATGCTCCCCGAAGGCTTGCCGGCCCTAGTCCCATTCCAGGGATTGGACGAAAAGATGGCAAGCCCCAGGATTCCTTTAACAGAATTCCTTTTCCGCAGCAACCATGGAGGGGCAGGCCCAGCCTATCCTAACCTCTCCTCCACCAATTTATAACCAATGCCTAACCGCAACCTTACAAGTTGTGACGATTTGCTACGCAGTAGGCAAAAACCAAATGGCCCAGCCAATCAGCCAGATGGACAAAATTCCTACCAGGCCCCTGCCCCAACAGCAGATGACCCCATGACAGGCATAGCAAGGTCAATGCAACAACCCCTTACTCAAGGGCAGGTGGGCGGGTGATCCGTTGCACACAGCAAAGAGAAAGCTCCAGGCTGCGTGCAGAGTATTTAAACATTTTACCCCTCCCACCAAAATTGCAACATAACTTTTACCCCAGCAACCCAGTGAACCAATCACTGCCCCAGGTCATCTTTAGAGACCCTGCCTGGTAACAGAGGGGTGGCTCAGCAGACCCCACCGCAACACGTGCTCTCCATGAAGGAGAACATGCTTTAAAGCAAATCAAGAGAACCAAGTCTCTTGAAAATTCTTGGGAATTCTTAATTATCTGTATATTAGAAGCTCAGCTAGAATGTACACCACACATCATGAAAAGTACCACTAGGGCCATGAAGATGCCTGTGTGATTAACAAGTAGTTTCTGTTACCATAAAGCACCAAAGCTGCAGCAAGCAAAGGCTCTAGCAGCTCAATCAGCTGCTTGTGGCTGGAAAGCCAAACAGGATGTTTGTGACTGTTGCCATGGGAACAAAGGGGCAGTCCATTCTGTACTGAGCACCGGATGTTAGCTCAGTGTGTGTGTCATATGACCCGTACTGGAAGTACATGGGTGGAGTTTATTCTTACTGCTGTTGAGTGCAGACATGTTTCTCTGTACTGATGTAAGAGACAGAAATAAAAGATGTAAATAGATTTCTGTCTGCATCTTTCCCCTCCCTGGGGGACACCAAAGGGGAAAGAGGAAGAACGGTGTGTTCCTCTCACACATCTGAGAAGAATCGCCGAGACCTCGCCTGCTTATCAGCAGAGTGGCGCAGCGGGGAGGTCGACAAGGAATATCTGCCGGTGCCTACGCTGTGGCACATTCCTCTGACCCAGGCAGAATTCCAACAGTTTCACCCACTGACCACCCATGGCAAGGCAAGTCCACAGTGTCCTAGGGCCCCTCAGCTATCCTCCAGGGGAACATAGGACAGCTCCCTAAATGAGATAGCAACATATGGATGGACTGTTGGTTTCTGCTTTCTTCTCTGTGCAGCGAAGTGCTTGTCATGAGACAGGTTGTTTACATTCCACAGAGTCTGTACTGTTGGGTTTCTCACGGGAACGGGAGGCTGGATGTGACGTACACTGGTTTCCTGTTTTTCACTGCTCTTTGCAGTTTCAGTTTGTTGATTCTCTCCGTGCTTTAGAGGAGAGATGACGCTTTCTCTGCTCCGGCAGAGGGAAGATGTTTTTCTGTAACTTACCAGCTTTGAACTGTAAATAAAGTAGTATAGAGCATGTTGGCACATACTTCTCATCATTCCGCTGTGCACTGGACACTGTTTATCCCCAACATTTGGTTATGGGCCCAGAAAAACGCAGTGTTTTGAGAATGGACTTCAGAAGTCGGGCTCCTGGCAAAGGAACAAAGGAGCAAAGAGACGAGGTGCCGGCAAAGTATCGGAACAGCAGCAGAGGGACGGATCACGGTATCTGCTCTGCGCGTCAAGATGATTGATGAAGGTATGTGCTACTGCTCCGGGCAGCCTGCCAGCTTCTAATTAATGGCTTTATGGCTGGACTTTGAACTTTTAATAGCCGGTTTTTGCCGTGGCACGGGCAAAAGGCTAAAAGGAAAAGATTTCCTATGCTGGGGAAATCGAAAGTAACTTTTACAAATGCTGTTGGAGTACAGCAGCTGCAGAATTCAGTGACGCAGCATGGATTTAGGGCAGTAGAGAAAGCACTTGGGGACTTTCGCTTTTGAACTTGCTTTTGGAATGCAGTTTGAAGCAGCTGCAGTTAAGCAGAAGAGCAGCACAGGCAAGGCAGAGGCTGTTTTGAATTTGCTTTTGGATTGAAGCAGCTGTACACAAACGCAGCATGTATAAAGCAGTCTGATTTAAAGCAGCAGAGATGATGCAGGAGGCAAATGCCAGAGTCATGATGGCTAGCTGCAGAAGGCTGGATGAGGCAAGTGGGGAATTTGATACCACTGATCAGCCAAATGCTCAACTCACAGTAGCTTGTGATACTGCCATGATTCAGAATGAAGCAGATCGGCGGGGTGATAGCTGCATGGGAAATGGGGAGACTTCACAGACGTCATCCCATAGTGCAGTGGAACCACCAGATGGCGCCAAAGCTTTGAAGGCAGTGAAATGCTACTCGTGTGGACGTCTAGGCCATATGAAGAGGGAATGCAAATATCCCAAGGCCAAAACAGAGCAGCGCAGCGAAAGCTCATCGCGTGGAAAAGGCCGAGGCAAAGGCAAAGGTCCGGTGTCCAGGACAACGCAGCATAAGGCAATGGTCTCACGCTTCACTCCAAAGGTTGCAGAGGTCCAGAAGACGTCTAGATCTTTCTTCGTTGTTGATTCGGCTGCAACGCATCACATGTGCAACGATAAGCGACTGTTCGTGTCTTTTACACCGCAGGAAGGTGTGATTCACCAGGCGGATGACCGCACAATCCCCAGTAAAGGCTACGGAACTGTTGTTCTTCACAGTTTGGACTTATCGATACAGGATGTTCTTTATGTGCCGGATGCGAAACATAATCTGCTCAGCGTTGGACAGCTGATTGAGAAGAAAATTGACGTTTCCTTTAAAAACAATAGATGCATCATCACCAAGAAAAATGATTATCAATTGTATGCTGAATTTGTTGGTCGTTTGTTTGTTTTGTATTATGATGATGTTGTGCAGGATGACACTTGTTGCATTGCAGGTTCTAACAAAAGTTTGCATGCAGAATGTATTCATGATTTTCACAGGAAATTTGGTCATTTGCATTTTGAGGCAGTATCTAAAATGCCTGCCTTGGTTGAAGGTATGACTATTAAACCCTGCAGGTACCACATGAAGTGCAAGGCATGCGCAGCAAACAAGGTGAAAATGGCTGCGAAAGGTAAGGTGTCTAGTAGGCAAGCTACAGAACCATACCAAATTATTCATGCTGATTTGGTTGGACCACTAGCGCCCTCTTTGGGTGGAAATAGGTACTTCATGGTTCTTATTGATGCATTTTCCAGGTATATTTTTGTGTACAATCTCAAGCAGAAATCAGAGGCTTTTCCTAGGTTCAAGGAATTCTGTGCTTGGTTGGGAAATGTGCATGGTAAGAAGATAAAGATTCTTTTCACTGACCGGGGGGGAGAATTCACTTCTCAGCAGTTTGAAGCTTTTCTGGCTGAGAAAGGAATTCAACACGATTTGTCTAGTCCTCGCTCGCCATGGCAGAATGGACTTGCGGAACGGGCAAATCAAACATTGCTTCAAGGATTAAAAACCTTGCTGCATGATGCAAATCTTCCAGAGAGTTATTGGGCCGAAGCTCTCTCATGTTTCACTTACAGTTATAATCGCAGGTTATCTTCAGCGATTGGTTGTACCCCCTATGAGAAGATGTTTGGCAAGAAGCCATACATCAAACACATGAAAATTTTTGGTTCGGACATGTGGGTTCACTCACCACAAAACTCCAAGTTAGACAAGCGTGGATTGCATGGTATCTTTCTAGGTTATCAGAAAGGGTCTTACAGAATAATGATGACTGACTCAAAGGAAATTAAGCTCACAAGAAGTGTTGAGTACAATGCCAAGTGGGGGGAGAATGTGGGAATTTTCCAATGTTATCCTGATGACAGTGATGAGACTGAGAATAGTCAAAAGCAACCGCAACAACCCACACCCACTGATGAAGGTTCTGATTCTGAGTCTGAAACTGAATCAGATGATTCAGAGGATTTCAAGAGTGCGAAAGCCTCTATGCGACCCTCTGAAAGCTCTGATCAAGAATTGGAAGAACCATTGTTCACAATAGGTCACTTTTCTCCTAAGAAGGAAGAGGAGAGTGTTGAAGACTTAAGGCTAATTCGCAGGTCACAGAGAGCCACAAAAGGCAGACCTCCAAAGAGATTTGCTGATGAGTTTGCTAAGATTGCAGTAACAGCTGTTAAAAGCTCCAAGAAGGTTTTTGAACCTTCAAGTTTCCAAGAAATCCAGGATTTGGATTCAAAGGAAGCTGAGCCATGGTTAAATGCCATGAAGGCTGAGCTTGATTCCTTGGAAAGGAACAAAACATGGGAACTAGTTCCAGTAGTTCCAGGAATGAAACTGCTTGGAAGCAAATGGGTCTTCAAAGCGAAGACTGATCAAAATGGCAAGATAGTCAGACACAAAGCCAGATTGGTAGCCAGAGGTTTTGCTCAGGTACCAGGTGAAGACTATCACGAGACCTACTCACCCACAGTGAGGTATGAGAGCATTAGGCTTATGCTCAAGCTAGCTGCAGAGGAAAATCTACACATTAGTCACCATGATGTGAATACAGCTTTTCTGTACGGATCTCTAAATGAATCACTTTATATGCTTCCACCTGATGGCGTACAGGTAAAACAGGGATTTGTTTGTGCTCTGAAAAAGTCCCTTTATGGTCTCAAACAAAGTGCACGGTGTTGGCACACAAAACTCACTGAAGTATTGTTTTCTCTAGGTTTTCAGGAAGGGAAAGCTGATCCATGTGTGTTTGTCAAAGAGGAGGGGCAAAAGAAACTGTATTGTTTGTTTTATGTTGATGATCTTTTATTCTTTTGGAAAGATGTCACAATGTACAATAACGCCCTAGCTCAACTGAAAGAGCACTTTGACATGAAAGATCTTGGTGAGGTAAACAACTACCTATCTCTGGAAATAGAGAGAGATCAAGATGGTAACATTCTAGTACACCAGTCACGGAAAATTGCTGATGTGTTAAGCAAACTAAACCTGATGGATGCTAACCCTGTAGACACACCGATGATAACAGGTTATCAGGTAGATGACACTGAAGAAGCATTTTCTGACACTACACTGTACAGAAGTGTGCTAGGCAAGCTAAACTTCATTGCCAGATGTTCAAGACCAGACATTGCTGTTAGCTGTAATTTGCTAAGCAGACAAGTCAACAATCCTACTGTTAAGGATTGGAAAGCTCTGAAACGCATAGCGCGGTATTTGAAAGGCACTATGCATTACAGACTGAGATTTAACAATCAGAAGTCTGGTGGTCTTGAGATATTTGCAGATGCAAGTTTTGGAAGTGACACTACAGACAGGAAAAGTACGTCTGGAGTTTGCTATAAGTACAATCAGGGTCTATTTGATTGGTCATGCAAGAAGCAAACAACAGTTAGCTTAAGTACTTGTGAAGCTGAACTGAATGCACTGTCTTATTCACTTAAAGATTGTGAATGGTTGTTACAATTGTGCAAAGACATGAAAATTCCTGTCAAATGTCCAATCCAGGTTTACCAGGACAACAAAGCATGTTTGGCTTTGCTAAATTCTGAAGGTTGTACGCAAAGCACGAAGCACTTGCAATTGAAGTTGCAACATGCTAGGGAACGTATTCAGAAGGGACTCGTAACGGTGTCCTATATGCCAGGTAATGAAATTCCTGCTGATGTATTGTCCAAGATTGTATCAAGGGATCAACACTGTACCTATGTGCAGAAGTTGGGTTTGTACTGATATTGTACGAACACGCTGCCCAGAGATGTTCACAGAAAGGGGGAGGATGTTGGTTTCTGCTTTCTTCTCTGTGCAGCGAAGTGCTTGTCACGAGACAGGTTGTTTACATTCCACAGAGTCTGTACTGTTGGGTTTCTCACGGGAACGGGAGGCTGGATGTGACGTACACTGGTTTCCTGTTTTTCACTGCTCTTTGCAGTTTCAGTTTGTTGATTCTCTCCGTGCTTTAGAGGAGAGATGACGCTTTCTCTGCTCCGGCAGAGGGAAGATGTTTTTCTGTAACTTACCAGCTTTGAACTGTAAATAAAGTAGTATAGAGCATGTTGGCACATACTTCTCATCATTCCGCTGTGCACTGGACACTGCTTATCCCCAACATGGACATCAAATTAGAGTAATGAATAATCAAATTAACTACTCCAAAGGTTTAAAAATAAACTCAGTTTCTTATGAATCTCTCTGAATATTGAATTCAGAGTATTGAATATTGAATTCTTCTGTGGTAAGCAAAACTGGTTTAAAAATCTACTGCCTTAAGCTGCATTTTAAGCTGCATTTTAAACTGTATTTTAACTTACATTTTAATCAACTTTTTATTTTCGTTTTTACTGTATTTATATACAGTGTTAGCTGCCCTGAGCCCGGTCTTGGCCAGGGAGGGCGGGGTTTAAATA
Source organism: Podarcis melisellensis (assembly GCF_964234715.1). Lineage (NCBI taxonomy): Eukaryota > Metazoa > Chordata > Lepidosauria > Squamata > Lacertidae > Podarcis > Podarcis melisellensis. The sequence continues at coordinate 24,441,248 of NC_138545.1, read as the reverse complement.
AATTATTATTATTATTATTATTATTATTATTATTATTATTATTATTATTCAGTTAGAACTGGATATGGAACAACTGATTGGTTCAAAATTGGGAAAGGAGTACGACAAGGCTGTATATTGTCTCCCTGCTTATTTAACTTATATGCAGAATTTATCATGCAAAAGGCTGGGCTGGATGAATCCCAAGCCGGAATTAAGCTTGCCGGAAGAAATATCAACAACCTCAGATATGCAGATGACACAACCTTGATGGCAGAAAGTGAGGAGGAATTAAAGAACCTTTTAATGAGGGTGAAAGAGGAGAGTGCAAAATATGGTCTGAAGCTCAACATCAAAAAAACAAAGATCATGGCCACTGGTCAGGGGAAGAAATGGAGGCAGTGAGAGATTTTACTTTATTGGGTTCCATGATCATTGCAGATGGTGACAGCAATCACTAAATTAAAAGACGCCTGCTTCTTGGGAGAAAAGCAATGACAAACCTAGAGAGCATCTTAAAAAGCAGAGACATCACATTGCCAACAGAGGTCTGTATAGTTAAAGTTATGGTTTTCCCAGTAGTGATGTATGGAAGTGAGAGCTGGACCATGAAGAAGGTTGATCGCCGAAGAATTGCTGCTTTTGAATTGTGGTGCTGGAGGAGACTCTTGAGAGTCCCATGGACTGCAAGAAGATCAAACCTATCCATTCTTAAGGAAATCAGCCCTGAGTGCTCACTGGAAGGACAGATCCTGAAACTGAGGCTCCAATACTTTGGCCTCCTCATGAGAAGAGAAGACTCCCTGGAAAAGACCCTGATGTTGGGAAAGATTGAGGACATGAGGAGAAGGGGACAACAGAGGACGAGATGGTTGGACAGTGTTCTTGAAGCTATCAGCATGCGTTTGACCAAACTGCGAGAGGCAGTAGAAGACAGGAGTGTCTGGCGTGCTCTGGTCCATGGGGTCACAAAGAGTTGGTTGGACATAACTAAATGATTAAACAACAATTATTATTATTACTGCCTTAAAGGGGTCCATACCATTTCAAAGCAGGAAGAATCCTTGCCTACTTGCATTTGTGTTCCTTTGACTGTTTTTTAAGAAAGACAAAGAAACCCAGTAACATCTCAATAAAGGCAAATTCAATGACGAATGTCACGTTTCCTTCTCTTTTCATAAATGAAAGTTCCATCTTTGACACAAGTCCTCAATTTACTTTGCACTATCAGCATTGTTTTTCTCCGAACAGAATGGATGGTTCTCTGAAACATTGAGCAAGCCTCAGCTTTCATAACTTCTGGAGAAAGGACACTTTGTCATGCAGCACAAAACTAGAAATAATGTGTACAATTGTTTCTGGCCTGAAAACCTCTTCCTCCAGAGGATCTGGGTTTGTACTTTTAAGTCTGGGGTCCCTAACGTAGTTCCTAGGTAGCCCTGCCCCTCTAGATTTTTTTGTTTTGTTTTAAAAAACCCTCTGTCTGGCAACGATCCCTGTCTTATCTGGGTCGTCCCTGTATAGCTGCCATTTCTTCCTATATACATAAAAATGTATAGCTGTCATGAAACAGTCTGCCTTGGAGGATTTGTAGTGCTGAACCACAGTTCTGGATTTGCATGAGGTCAGGGGAGTGGAGGGAATGAGAAGGCAGGTTTTAAACGAGAGCAGAGGGTGGAATAAGGCAGGATCTGGAGACACAAAGAAGTGCTGTGCAGATATGAGGGAACTTGAAGGGGCTGTGAGGATATGGAAGTTTGTGTGAGGTGTAAAGGAAGGGGGTTGGGGTTGGCAATGGGGTGTGGGGGTTAGTGAGGGTTAGGTGGTATTGGAAAGCAGCAAGAGCACAGGCCCTAGCCCTCCCCCCTTATATATACAACATCACACAGGGAAAGTTATGTTTGTAATGTCATGTCTAGTTTGGCCCCAATGTATTTCACTTGCGTGTCTTTCCTAATTTGGCAGCCCTGTTGTAGACAAGGATCAAAATCTGTTTCCCTTTACTTTTAGTCTCCCTCTCCCTTTTAATTCTAGCAGTCTGGGAGTGTTCTAAGAACTTCGTCTTGATGTTACAAGTGGCTGCCAGATTTGTTATTTCCTGCTACTGGAAGTCTTATTATGCTTTACTGTGTGAGGCATGAAACATTGAATGAAACACTGCTCACCTTCTTGTGGGTGGCAGTTGTGGCACTGCATGATTCACTGCTGGTGCCAGGCAGCAGCCACTGGGATGAATGTTCAATAGACATATGGAAGTGACTTATACCCATACTCTGGTTTCTCTTCAGATCGTATAAATCTTTCGCCTTTTTTGGAAGTGACTTATACCCATAATTTCTTCTCAGGCAGCGAGGGAAGCAAAAGAATAGCAGCAGACACTCACATAATGGCAAGAGATACCAGCTATTGTTGCATTTGCTATAGTCACAAAGCTAACCAAGTCCTAGATGGGAGTGTCAGTCTTCTCCCTAGAACAGTCCCTTGTGTCTCATAAAAGCTACTCTGTACATTTGGGAGATTCCTTCCAACTGCTTAGGATGTGTTAAAAAATTGGGCATGTCAACTTGTATGGGCTGTGCCTCATTCAGTTTCTACTAACTCTTATTACTACTGCATCTCACTGTGCCGCTTTCAAGGCATAGAGTACTATAATGTGGAAGGGGACAGAAAAGCATCTTGCATATGCAGAGTGCAACTTTCACTACTCTAGATCCAAGTCTAGGAGCACTGAAAGGTTCTGTCTTGTGCTCAGATCCTGCTTGGAGGCACTGGGTTTGCCACTGTGAGAACAATACTGTGAGGTACGTAGGTTGAGCCGATAGGCTGTAATTGGCTCAAGGTGACCATGTGGGTTTTAAGGAGAAGCTGGGGTTTGGATCTGATATCGGAGTGTGTTACTCTGCACATTGGGCAGTTGGACTTGTGGCAACGCAGAACTTACACAATGATCCTTGGTATCTGAATTGGAATGCTAAAAGCAGGTAATCTCTTGAAATTTCCACAGAACACAAAAGCACTACAACTTGATTATTCAGTGCTTCCTTCTGTGGGGGCTACAGAGTGATGTGTTTAGAAGCCTGGTTTTGTACCGTTTTCAGATAAAGGAAAATTTCATCACTAAACTGGCCAGGGGGCCTGAGGGTGGAGGAGAAGCACCATTTTGTGGTTCACCTTAGGCTGGACCTAGTCGGAAGGGGGAGGGGAGGGTTGCCATATTCCAAAAAGTAAAAACCAGGACACTCTGAAAGTTCTTGAGCCTTTTTAAAAAAACAAAAATGCCAAAAATTTGCAAATTTTCAATTGGCTTGCCTAAAATCCCGGACTAAGTGCCACCTTTCATGAATTCCCTCTGAATGACAATTCCACCTTTGAAATCCTGGGAAAATATACCAGCACTTGGGGAGGGTTTTAATTAGACCTTAATTTTAATACAAACTGCTGACTTCCTTTGATCACATGATCACATGACCAAAGCTTAGATTGAAATGGGCAGTAAGGCAGCAGTCAGCCTTGCCACCACACACTATTTCCAGTAGCAGCAAGGATGAAGGTCAAAGGTCTGCCAAATCAACGAGGGTACATTATGCGGAGTCTCCTATGTACTGCTTAGAGTCAGTTGTAATTAAGTGGTATATAAATTGTCAATATAATAAATAGCAGCCACTGGAGCATCATCCTTTCTCTGCACCATCACTTAAAAGAATCAGAGCGAAATCCAAACAATGTCCACTTAGATGTAAGTCTTATTGAATTGAGAAGTCTTACTGAATTCTTACTCTCAGGTAAACGGGGTTACAATTGCTGCCTAAGCAGTCTGACAACTATACACAGATGTTCTTAAAATAAGTAGAGCTTCACCAATAAAAGCATTTAAAGATCTACCTCCCCCAAAAAACATTCATTAGGTAGGGGAATCTGTGCAGTCATGTACCCATTTTTTAGCTCCTGTGAAGCTCTGTTTTCAGTGGACCCTTTGAAGATGACACTGTTGGAATTCAAGCCTCTATCGGGAGAAGCTGGCACCCCTCCCAGGCACCCGGCTTGAGTTCCGATGACCTCCCTGGCTGCATTCCCCAGCAACTCAGGCTAGGTCTCAATAGGCGACCCTTCCCAGCGTGGGAAGAGCACGCCCACTCTTTCCTGCTCCCCCGGCAGGGAAAAGAGATAGCCAGAAACGTTTTTACATGGTTTTATTTCTGACTCTTCACCATCACATAAAACGTGTCTGCTCACTTCAGACTCCAGCAAACAAGTGACTAAGACTTCCTGTACAAGCACAAGAGGAAGGTCTCAAGTTACACTCTGAGCAATTTCCAGTGCATTGCTCTGTGAACTGACTGTCCCTCTGTTTCCCACAGACAGTCCCAACATTCCCATCATGTGATGTTTTCAAGCTAGCAGTTTGCAGCTGCATTGCATCCATATCATAACAGACACATGTTATTGTTATGATGTCAGCTGGTGGACATGTGGGTGGCCCCTGTCAAAGTTGGCCTGCGAGGGCGAATGTCTAGTGCACTGGCTGGATTCAGTTTTCCACCATTACTGTACATTAAGTCTTCTGAACAGTTTGCGGAATCTCCCTGCCCAACCATGACAAGAAAATAGCAGAAATTTAGCTACCTTTAGGAACACAGGGAAGGTTGTGGTTGTTTTGGCCAACATTTCCCCCCCCCCTCTTGCAAGTATGTTAGACATAATGTCACCAAGTGTCTGGTTCCTCTGGGGAGGCTAATTACAGGTTTTGCCATTCTCAATTGCATACCTTGTGATTGTCATTAAGGTCTCGGAGATGTGCCATATTTTTCTCCTTTTGACCAGCCACCTCCTGGTTTCCAGAATCTGAATCATAACAACACACAAACAAAGGCCAAGCTATGTTTTCAAAAACCCTGCTTGGTGTTCAAAACTGGAGCTAAGGACGTAAGCTCCAGCATGCTCCAGTTCTATATAGCTTTCTGGTATATGTATGTAGATAGAAGATACAGGCTCCAAATATTGCATCAGCAGAGGCTGCTGCTTTTCAAGACAGACTGCTATACATACCTGTTGTTATGAAAGAAGGCGGAAAATCTGGCATCTGCACTGAGAGGGGAATGACCATTATTGGGACAGTGTTATTGGAGATGTTTCTAATGCTGTTGCAGATACCTCACAGTGAGTTCCAGGAGAACGCTGCAAGATGTGCCATCCATGGCCCCTTCTATACTCCTCATAAGTATTATAAGTCAGGCGATTTCATAATTGGTGGGGCTGTCTCTCAGATGATACTGTTTTTTGATTCATTTTCCTTCACTGAATACCCTACTCTTGATACTAGCTTTCCCATGTAAGGATCTTTTGTTTTTCTGTATTATGCCAAAGGTTGTCACCTGAGGCTAAACTATCTGCAGCCTTAAAGGAATTGATAGCGCACATGTGAATGTTTATCAATAGACACTGGAGGGGCTGATGCACATAGTGTATTTCAGAGGGCACTATTAATCATTTTAAAAATATCCATTCAACTACAAATGATTTGCTGAATGTCACATATAGTCTGATCATTTTAAAATGACTTTTAAACTGATGTCTTCTAATCCCACAATGCCCAATATAATGCCTCAGGATTAGGATGTAATAATGTATACAGACTATGACTTTCTATATATTGCAGTTCTATGTGGTCCTACAAGTTTGCAATCCTCTTAGCAGTCTTTCAACTAATTCATATACAGTGGTACCTTGGTTCTCAAACTTAATCCATTCTGGGATTCCATTTGACTCCCAAAACCATTCGGAAACTGAGGGACAGCTTCCAACTGGTTGCAGAAGCTGTGTCGGATGTTTGGCTTTGGAAAAACATTCAGGGAAACCGGAACACTTCCTTCCGGGTTTGCAATGTTTGGCTGCCGATTTGTTCGACAATTAAGCCATCCGAGAACCAAGGTACGACTCTGTTATTGATGAAACATGACAGTTACCAAGCCACTTTACTTTTTATTAAATTTCCTGGTGACATATGACCTAACTTTTTTTCAGTGTTGTGACAAAGAATTACCGGCAAGTCCTGGCTTTGGTATTTGCTGTAAATGAGATTAATGAAAATCCCAAGATATTACCTAATGTTTCCTTGGGATTCCACATCATTGACAGCTACTTCAGTCAGAAGCGGAACTACTATGTTGCAATGAAGTTGTTTTCTACACAGTACAGATTTGTCCCCAATTATACCTGTGATGTCCAGAACAACCTAATCGGAGTCATAGGAGGATTAGGCGCTGAAACAACCCACCATTTGGCTGTCATCTTGGACATCTACAAATTTCCACAGGTTTTTAGAACTGGGACAAATTATTTGTCTTTCCATTGCCTTTCTGGGAGGGTGTCGGTGGTTGCTTGTACAGATGTATATTCCATTAAAACAAATGTAGCACAAACATTGAAATCTTAGCCAGTATTCAAAGAATTCTGGAAAGTAAAGGTGGGCAGTTAGAAAAGTTTCATAAATCATTTTTAAGTAGTAATGTAACTGTAAATGGATAAAGTGTAAGTTTCTCAGGGCTGAAACCAGTGCTGTTTTTCCAGAAAAAGAGGTGCCAGAACTCACCACGAACACTTCCCTTGCTCTCTGTTAATGGCAATGGTGCCTACCTTAGAGGAGCCGGAACTGAGTTCTGGCTGAGAAGAAGCCCTGCTTTTGCTTTTAAATTTTCACGGTGTGCATTTTATTCTTCTTTCTGTAAATCAATTTAATACTTATTTTGAGCAGCATAGAATATTATTAAATATAAATAAATAAATAAAATATCCATGTCTTCTTAAATCCACTCCTTAAAGTATAGGGGAGCATTTTACATTGAATGAAGTCTCTGAGCAGTCTTCACAAGCAACTCACATCTTATATTAATTTTAAACAGAATGTTCAGTTTTCCATAAAATCACACAAACACATCTATAGGTTTACAAATTAATTTGTAAAACAACTTCCTGAATGTTCCCCCATTTTAGTTCACCTACGGTGATTTTGTCCCCATGCTGAAGGATCACTTTCATTCACTGTCCTTGTATCGGATGGCTCCAACTGAAACCCACCAGTACAAGGCAATTGTCCAGCTACTTCTTCATTTCAAATGGATTTGGGTGGGTCTAATGACGATGAATGACGAAACAGGAGAATTATTTTTGAGCTATCTACTACCAATACTTTCTCAGAACCACATATGTGCTGCCTTCACTGAGAAAATTCCTATAAATGCCTTTTTTGGTGACTTCTTAAATTTGCAAGAAAAGTGGAACAAAATATTTGCAGATGTTACAAAAAGTAAAGCCAACACTATTGTTGTCTATGGAGAAACTTTGACCATGATAACATTGAGAGGACTGCTGCATGAAGGAGAAGCTGAGTATGGGAAATCATTTGGTAAAGTGTGGATTATGGTAGCCCAGATGGACGTTGTAGCCGTGTCCATGCACAAGGACTGGGATATAGAAGCCTTCCATGGTGCCTTAGCCTTCACAGCCCAGTCACAGGAGGTTCCAGGATTCCAAAATTTTCTTCATAAATTAAACCCTCATTTGATGAAGGGAGATGGCTTCATCCAACCATTCTGGGAGCAAGCATTTGGCTGTTCATTTCCAAATTCCCATTTTAATGGAGATGATGTTCACACTTGTACTGGAGAAGAGAGGCTGCAGAATCTTCCTGGGCCTTTCTTTGAAATGAGCATGGCTGGCCACGGCTATAGTATCTACAATGCTGTACAGGCTCTGGCAAATTCAGTACATGCCATGTACTCATCCATATTCAAATCTAAAGTCACGGTAGAAAGAAGGAAGCTACAGCTTAAAAATATGCAGCCATGGAAGGTAGTAGTTTTCTCAGCATTCTGCCTTCACCATGAGAGCACAAGATCTTAATGCAGCCTTCACCCATCTGATGTCTTCCAGATGTGTATACCATGACTCCCATCACTTTCAGTCTGCAGGGCTGATGGTGAGAAATTATGGAAACTGTATTCTAAAACATTTGGAGGTCATCAGTTGGAGAAGGCTGTAAGTCTCAAGAGTATGTGATCTGTAGCCATTCCTCATGAAGTCTCAATGCTGTTGAATTTAATTGTGTAATTTGAAATTGACATTTGGACATCAGAAACCAATGGAATTTCTCTCATTTAAATTTCAACATATATGACCCTTTCCTGAATATTTCAAAACATCAAAATATGAACAACAACAAAGTAGTATGAGTGGAGCATCATTTCCCTACATAATAAAGATAAGAAAACATCATAAAAACATTTTAAAATGAAGAATTATAAAGTGCTGAAATCTTGGGAAGGCATGGTAGAAGAGAATTTTTTTCAACAAATGTCAAATGCATTAGAAGGGCTTGCTTTCCTTCTAAGGGAAGAGAACTATGGGGAACTTTTGACACAAATTTTAAAATGCATTTGTGATTCACAGGGTGTATTTAACCCTATGAACAAATATCCACCCTCAAGGGATACAAGGGTAGAGGAAATATCATGGATACTAATGCAATTCCAACACTGATTTATTTTTCCATCCCACCTAGCTTCATCCTATTCTGAGGAGCATCTCATTTAACAACACTGCAGGAGAAACTGTGCACTTGAATGAGAATGGAGAATTGACAATGGGTTTTGATATTACAAATCTGATTACTTTCCCCAATAAGTCATTTGTTAGAATGAAAGTTGGAAGAATGAATCCTTGGGCTCCTCATGGCAAACATCTGAGCATTGATGAAGATGCCATTGTGTGGCCTAGAAGTTTTAACCAGGTGGGACAACACTATTGCCTTTATCTGCCATAAAACAAAAGGAGGGAGGGAGAGGAGAAACAATCGTTTGTCAGTTCCTCAGTATGTTTCTATAGTCTTTTTCTCAGAGTGTATATATTGGCAAAATGTGAAGCCTTTTTTTTTTTTTTGCTTGCAAAGAAGTCCCACTGTGATGAATGGAGTGTGTGAGTGTGTATAGGATATTCCAATTTTCCTGCTGCAAATATAAACATTTCTCTGTACATTTTAAAAAGATATTATATTATAACAATGATATGTGTTTTTAACTAATGCTGTGTTTATTTTATCAGTGACTTGTGACACAAAAAGACAAAGACAAGACATTACATTTTCGTTTCCATTCTTCAAGTAGACTGCTCTTATTGGGAGCTTTTATTCAGACCCTGATACACCAGCTTTCATATTCAAGCCCATTCACACTCCTTGTTCTCTCTTCTTTTTGCAACTCACTTTAACCCCCAATTTTCACATTCACTCCTTTTTACCTCCACCCTCCACCTTTCTTTTCTCTACTCTCCCTTGCACACAAACCACCACACATTTCCCTGACTCCTCCTCTCTTCTATTCTGCAGCCCATGCTGATACATATGACTGTATCTTTAAGATGAATAGAGTCTGGAGAGCAAGCCTTTCAGTTAGTTAGTTCAGTTAGAGAAGGATGAGCTTTGGGTGTGTTGTGCATATACATTCAATATACCCAAACAAACCTCCGCCATTGTTTAAAACAACAAAGTTCCTCTAAGTTCTCTTCATCCCTACTTTATTCCAACTTCCTTTTTATGGAATCTAGTCTGACTAGTTTAATGAAGACAGGGAATGCTACCAGCAAAGAAATTAAAAAGGCTGGCCATCCCAGTTCAAGACACTGCTTAACACCTCATGAGCACCTGCACTAATATGACAGAAATCAAGGATGATACTGTGAGGATAGTGATGTTATCGTGCTATTTGATAAATATATATTCTCAATGCTAATTATTCACATTCCTGAGTAGGTAATGCCCCTTTCACTCTGTAACGACAACTGTCAACCTGGCTACCAGAAGAAGAAAAAAGAGGGGGAGCCATTTTGCTGCTACGATTGTGCTCCATGTCCAAAAGGGAAGATGTCTCATGAGAAAGGTAGAATATGCAGCACCTAGAGTCGTCTAACATTCTGCACTGTTGGGTACATCTAGTCAAGAGTGTGGTAGCAATGGCACAAAGGTCCTCTTAGTTCAAGTGGTTTGTAGGTGGTGATGGTAGTAATTACTGGCCGAGAAGTTCTTTACCTAGTATTCCTGGAAACTATCCTGATATCAACCAACTCAAAATAGTAGTTATGGGCACTTTTCACCTTGGAACCAAAGAAATGAAAGAAATGCATCGGTGCACAATACTAGGTACCTTTCTTAAAGGGAAGTAGTTTTTGAATGCTCGAAATGCTGCATTTGACCAGATAAATGAGTAGTGTCTTTTTCTGCAGCCCTTTTCTTTTCCTAGGCAGTTCAAGCTGTGAGGATATTTTAGAGTAAGTCAGAGGTGCCAGGTTGTGAGGATGATTGTGGGGGCAAACGTTGATGATTGATTGTGTGGGCAAATGTCAGGACATGGGTGGGGGGGAGCTGGGTGCAGAGCTTACCTTGAATGTTGTGCATTAATCCTTTTGTCTTAAAAGGAAGACATCATGATTTGATTTTAAAAAGGGGAAATTTGAAAAATAGGAAATCCTATTTTAAAAATAGGAAATACTATTCCAAAATGCAAATCTTAGCTTCTTGGCTACAACTGCAAAAAGCAAGATCTGAAAATGTTTTTCATCTTCTTTTTTCAGATGCAGAATTTTGTACAATGTGCCCAAAGGATCATTATCCAAACAAGGAAAAAGATCACTGCATTCCAAAGCTAATAACCTTCTTGTCTTATAAGGACCCTTTGGGGATGAGTTTAGCTATTTTTGCACTTTTCTTTTCCTTGATCACTGCTCTAGTGCTAGGAGCCTTTATAATCCACCGTGACACTCCTATTGTCAAAGCCAACAACCGGAGCCTCACCTACACCCTCCTCATCTCCCTCCTGCTCTGCTTCCCTTGTGCTTTGCTGTTTATTGGCCATCCTGTGAAGGTGATGTGTTTCCTCCGTCAAGTTGCATTTGGCATGGTCTTCTCAGTGGCTGTCTCTTCTGTGCTAGCAAAAACCATTACAGTGGTTCTGGCTTTCATGGCCACCAAGCCAGGAAGTAGCATGAGGAAATGGGTAGGGAAAAAGGTGGCCAACTCCATTGTTCTTCTCTGCTCTCTTGTTCAAGGAATTATTTGTACCGTATGGCTGGCAATTAATCCTCCATTTCCAGATATTGACATGAATTCAGTGACTGAAGAAATTGTACTTGAATGTAATGAGGGGTCTGTGACTATGTTCTACTGTGTCCTGGGTTACATGGGCTTCCTGGCTATTGTGAGCTTCACTGTAGCTTTCCAGGCTAGAAAATTACCTGACAGTTTCAACGAAGCCAAACTAATCACTTTTAGCATGCTTGTGTTTTGCAGTGTTTGGTTATCCTTTCTTCCCACCTATCTGAGCACCAAAGGGAAATACATGGTTGCTGTGGAGATCTTCTCCATCTTAGCCTCCAGTGCTGGGCTGCTAGGTTGCATCTTTTTCCCTAAATGTTACATTATTTTGCTGAGGCCAGAACTGAACAAAAGAGATCACATAATAAAGAGAAATGTTCACTGATGCTAGTGGACATTCTGCAACCCTTAGAGTGGACCAAAGTTGCAGAGTAACTTTCCAACATGACTTCCACTCTCAGGCTTTTATATATTTGCAGTAGGAGATGACGAATGCACCTGCTTTGTATATTAGCTGACATAGATTATTCTAGTTCCACAGGGTTCCAGAACTGTTTCTGGAACAATTTGATGTCCTCTGTTTTCCCTTCATCTGTCCTTGAAGCCAATTTCTGTTTTGTATTCAAGACCAGCTTTTATTGCCATGGGATGAAACTGAATTGGAAAAAATGCTTATTCTTTTTTCCCCTTTGTCTGTCATGGTTTGGAAAATTTTACCCATGTGTTCCTTTGGAATAGTGTATCTGATGAAATAAGTCAACTGGATCTGATAAGAGATAACATCCTTACTGACATGCGATGATTTAATAAATCACCATTCCAATTGCCATACACAGTATGATTAAAATCCAGTGTTTTTGAAGATATGGTAGCTAACGCAGCTCTAATTTTTTTAAAAAATGTAGTTGACACCGGGAAACAACAGGCCTAATGTCTACACTAGTTGGAAAGCATGTTTAAAGCTATAATTATTAAACAGAGGTGCTCTTGTCCCTTGGATTTGTCATTTCCATAGCACATTATAATGTTTGTCCTGCACATAAGGGAGCTTCCCCCTCACCTTCTCTTAATAAACATGACTCAGGAGCATTAGTTGCTTCTGAAGGGAAGTGTTTAAGGGTAATGATGTGAACACTGCACAGCCAATAGGGAAGTATGGGTGGAGGACTTGGCTCTAGAAGCCTACTCCTCCTCCAACTCTTCCTCCATGTGAATTTGCAGTAGGCAGCCTCCGTCTCTCTTTAGATGCACTATGGTGTTGGCAAGTCATCTGCTGAAGGGGCTGATTAGAAATTTCTGAAAATTGGTACAGATTATCTGCTAGTGAGTGCATAATGCCCATTCCAATGATGGGGATGAAAATCATTTGGGAGGGGAATTACTGCTATTCAAAGTATTGTAAAGGTGTGGCAGGCCTGACATGGTACCATAGGAAGTAAAAGCAAAATCATTAATTTCCCATAATCTCTGGTTGGCAAGTGATGGTCAGCCATAGTGAAGACTCTTTACAAAGCCACCTCCCAGTCTTTTGGCAGATAAGTCATTGGGTGGAATCCTTATCCAATTTTAGATGTGGTGGTAATTTGGTGCATCACCCTGACCCCATGCAGGCGTGATATCACAGGGGTCTGGGTGAAAGTTTCTGTCCTGAAGCCAAGTGGAGGGCAGATGGGCTATAGAACTTCTAATAGCAGCCTGGTGAGCAGGCAGCTTAGTTGACCTGTTTTGAGATGGTCCTTAACCCAGGCACAACCTTAAGCAAATTTCCACCTTCAACCCAAAGGCTGATTCAGGATACATGTACAATTCCTGAACCAAAGCCTATCTACATCTGTAATTAAATAAAATTTTAATTCCATAAAGTAGTTGTGTTAATTTGTTATCCTGTTAATACTTCAGTCTTTCCCCATGGGTTGTACACTGTGCGTAGGTCCAAAATCCAGCCAAATATTTACTGAGTGCAGCAGAAAGTGGGATTGGCATGGCAGCAAGGCAAGAATCCCATTTCCCATTGCACCTGCCCTTCCTGATGGAATGGTCCTCTATCAGAGTTGGGAATGGCCTAAATGCCCTCTCTGGGAATCACCCAGCATTGAGCCCTGGTGTGGTGTAAGTCAGGTGTCCAGGATCTGACTAAGTCAGGTGTCCAGCCCAGCCATGGCCAATCTATCAAGCAGGCACCATTTTCTATGTTGATCCTGCCCAATGCTAGTTCCATCAATATACAGTGGTACCTCAGGTTACATATGCTTCAGGTTACATACACTTCAGGTTACAGACTCTGTTAACCCAGAAATAGTGCTTCAGGTTAAGAACTTTGCTTCAGGATGAGAACAGAAATCATGCTACAGCAGTGCAGCGGCAGCAGGCGGCCCCATTAGCTAAAGTGGTGCTTCTGGTTAAGAACAGTTTCAGGTTAAATACGGATCTCCTGAATGAATTTAGTACTTAACCCGAGGTACCACTGTACAGAGGTCCAGTCATCATTTAACAACAGTAAGCCTTAAATCACAGAGGGAAATGTGAAAAAACACCAACCAAGGAACCTATTAAGGTGGGGGGAGGGAATCAGTTCTGACCCTGTCAACCAGCAACTGAAATGTTCTAGTGAGGCTGTAACACTGAGGGTGGATCTGAAGCTTGCTAGGGGCAATGTGAGCAAGACCTTTTTAGGCCTCACCTCCTCCCTTTTGCAACATGCCACAGTGTAATGTTGTCCCCAAGATTTCAGACGATAGAAGGCTTCTGAGATCCCACTGTCAGGCTGCCAGAAAAGGGCTTCTGTCTGTGGTCCAACGCTGTAAGCACAACCAGACACAGTGCTCGCAGTAATTAACTTTATTGCTCAGTAATCAAGGCACATCCATCAGGTAAGCAAGTAAGTTGCAGAAGCTAAAATTCCGGCCCCTCTTCCCCCTTATTTATACCTCCATCATTGCATTTTTTCACTGTGACCCAGCTTTTCTTAATTGTTTTAGCCTTTTCTCAACTCTTCGTCCCTGTGCTGAGAGTGGGGGAGGGGAAGGAACCTAATCAGGACTGTATTGCAGAGCAGGAGACACAGCCCCTGCTTCTTCTTTATCAGTGTCCATGGTTGGCTCAAGCCTTCACCCTCAGGCTGTCCCATCCATCTGAACCTGGTTCAAAGTCCCCTCCCCCCTCAGGTGCCTCCTTGACCATTGGCTGCCACCACTCTTCCTTGTCCACCCAGTCCCTGACACCCACTTTCGAAGCCCTGAACCACCAGTGATGCCCAGAGTGAGATTTATGCCAAATATGAATTACATTTGTGTGAACTTAGCTGATTCTTGGCAAAGGCAATACAAACTGAGCAAAATCTCACTGGCAACTAATTATCTCTTAAGGAAGATAATAATAGCTGCAGAATCCAGGAAAATAACCATTAGCAATTTTGTCATGCTAGCTGCAACTTCAAACACACTGGAGAAATGATAACCATGCATATCATTATCAAAATTGCTGCTTTTCTCTGATGCAATGGACACCCAGAACCAGTAAGCAAGGTCAAAAATAAACACCTGAAAAGAGCAATAAAACTCTTGTGCTTTTTAGAATTGGATCTAGGACTATGTAGGGCTCAGACATTACCATACCCTTTTATATGTTAGGTTATGCTTTCAACAACTGATTCCACCATGATTTTTAACCAGAAAAAGTGATCCTATGAGAATATTTGTTCCTCATACTTCCTCTTCCTTGCTGACTTCCACCTCACAGATTTGGGCAAACCGACAGAGAATTCACATGGTTATCATCTTGCTTCTTTGCCCATCAAGGGAATGAGTTACCAAAAGAGATTCACGTGGTATTTTTCAAAGAAAGAAAACAGCAATAATTTTGTAATTCATACTCTCTCTCTCAGGATGAAAAAGCACTGTTTGAAACACTGATGAACAAGGAACTATTATTAAGTAAACAAGTAGGATACCAGTTTACAGCTTACCTAACCAGTCATGCTGTAAATTTATGTAACAACAAAATCCTCCACATTCAATCGAGACTGTAACAAACCTGATAACTCTCGAAATATGGGAATTTATCATTGGAGGGGAAGTTTTATGAACAGGATCGTGCTAGTGGCGGCCTTCCTTCTTGTCTTGCTGTGTCATACTGTATGCAACATACATTGTATTAATCTCAGCATGTTTGATGATCCGCTCCCTACTCCTCATGGATTTTATCAGTCTGGAGACCTTCTCATCGGTGAAATAGTTTCTCAAGTCTTCTTCCACTATAATACCCTCTCGTTCATGGAACAGCCTTCACAGACGATGATCGATGAACCTTTGTAAGACATCTCTATCTCTCACTTGGTCATGATTGGAGCAAGTCATCGAGGAATGATGTGCTTTATTTGTAGTGTGACAAAAGTGTGACTGGAATTGTTATTTATCATTTTCTACAATATATTGTTGGACCCCCTAAACTTGTAAGATTCCTCCAGAAGCCAAGTAAAAATGAATGGCTTCTGTGCTTTTTCTATTTTACTCCTATAGAAAAGAAAACTTGGTGGATTAAACCTTTATTCAGTTTTACCACAAAACCCTACATCTTTTTAGTTTTTAATTTCTTAGTGCCATATTATAGAGATAACAACATGTTTCTTTTTCCCAGTGGCAGACCTCAGGGTCTCAAATTTCATCAGTGCCCTGTGTGGTGCCAAAATCTGGGGGAAATTTGAAATGGTTTGCTAGCCCAAAACTATAATCCAGAGCAATCAAAAATTTGGTTGTTTGCAGTTGAGTGCTGAAGTAGGGTGCAAATATGCTTTTGCTGTGGTTCTTATTATAGCTTTATTAAACAGCTTTAACTCTCGTTACAGTTCAGTCCCAAAGAATTATCAGCACATCCTGGCCTTAGCATTTGCTGTCAAGGAGATCAATGAGAATCCCAACATTTTATCAAATATTTCTTTAGGGTTCCACATCCTCAATAGCTATTATGCTGCAAGGATGACTTACAAGGCGACAATGAACCTGCTTTCCACACAGCATGGGTTTATCCCCAACTTCAAGTGTGACAAACAGAACAATTTGATAGCACTCATTGGAGGGTGTATCTCTGAAATCTCTGCCAGTGTGGCCATCCTTTCAGCAATCTACAAGACTCCACAAGTAAGCTGTGTGAATGAGATTTCACAACCGTGGTACAGGCAAAAACCAATAAACGTGTGGCCAATCAACACACATCTAACTGATGTGCAACTGTGTGCATAGCCACAACCAGAAAATGGGGTGGAAAGGGTGCAAGGGCATAATGGGGAGTAGTGGGGCAGAGTGGGCTTATGGGTCAGAAACCTAACCCCTGCACAAAATGGTTGTTGCCTGTACACTATCTGGGTTTCAACAAACTATTTGATTTAAGTTTCCATATTATTTTGGTTATCAAATACGTTACATGTAAATTAACCATACAATCTGGTGGATTCTGACCACATCAAAAAACTGTACACAAAGAGTGTGCATTGATGGTTCCTCATCAACGTCGGGAGGGATTTAAACCGGGCTGCTTCAGGGCTCATCTTCAAAAAAATGTTCAATGAGCCAGACAAAGTTGATAATCCTTATAAATTTGTGGGTGACTAAACCTGAGAGGGAAAGTTAGCACTTTGGATGGCTTGAATAAAATTCAAAATTATGTTGATGCAGTGTAAAACTAGGCTGAAACTAACATAAGGAAATCTAATAGAGACAAATGAGACACATTTCATTTAGGAAAATGAAGGAGAACCCCCAAGAATAACAGGTGATCAAAAGTGATATATGAGTAAGCATATCATGCTTGCAAAAAGATTTACTGCAATTTTAGACTGCATTCACAGAACCATAGATTGTATGTTATAAAATGCAATAATACCACTTTGCTCTGCACTAGTCAGCATCATGTGGAGTATTTTGCGCAGTTCTCTGTGGCGTAGCAAAAGAAGGCTACAGACATATTTGAGGAGATTGAGAGAAGGGCAACAGCGATGATCAAGAGTACACAAAATAAATTATAGAAGAAATATTTGAAGAAGCAGTGCATGTTTAGAACAGGAGGCTAACAAGAAGCATTGTTACTCCAGATGTACATTTGTACAGGTGGGGCATCTAAGAGCAAGCCGAATCAGGGGCAGGCAGAGCCAATGGGTCAAAGTAAGTCGAAGTAAGCAAAGCTATTGGTAGACAGAATTGTCACCAAACTCACAATTAGATTTTATATACTGTGATTCATTAAGGGCTGTAATGCTTGTTTGTTTTTCAATTAGATAGATAGGACAAACAGAGGGCTCTATCAACATAGCTGTTATTAAATCTCTGTGTGGCTGGTGCCTAGTTGGTGCTCTAGGTGCTCACCAGCCTAGTCAGCTGTCCACATGGCACACCTAACATGGATGCTACAAGCTGCATTAACTCAGGAAGTCGCACCTTGTGGCAGGTGTTTCTCCTGACAGTGCAATTGGGGCTGAGGCAGAGCAGTGGCAGGAGAGCAGACATACGCTGGTGGCAGCTCAGTGTGTTATCAAAACGAACCTCTCAATCTGGCATCTGAGCCAAGTGGCCCATTGCAATACATAATGAAATAAATTACTAAGGGGTGTGTGTTCTCAGTGAAGTTCTTCAACCAGAGGGTGCGCAGTGACTTGGGCAGATTATTGAACTCTGGATTTCCATGGGCTGTTGGAAGAGATTGCCTACAAGATTTCCTGCAACTCTAGGATTTAAAATTAACGCAAACGTTTCCTCCCCCCCAGCTCACTTATGGATCATTTTTGCCATTACAAGGTGTTAATACGCTGTTACCATTTTTGTACCAGATGGTCCCAAATGAAACTCACCAGCAAATGGGAGTTGTGAGGTTACTTCAACATTTTGGATGGACATGGATTGGGCTCGTGGCTGTGGACGATGACAGAGGGGACAGGTTTTTACAGACAATTGTGCCAATCCTTTCCCAGAATGGCATCTGCCATGCCTTCACCATAAGAATACCAAAATGGAATTATGTGGATGAGATGATAGACTATGTTTTCCAGAACTGGAAAAATTATATAGTTGTCTTTGAGAGAAACCCCAGTGTATTTTTTATTTATGGAGAACATCCATGCTTTCAGATATTAATAACATTGTTTTTTGTAGCACCCTTAAGTGACTTTCCACCTCTGGGTAAAGTGTGGATTGTCACATCCCACTGGGATTTTGCGGCACACGCACTACAGAAGAACTGGGATATGCAAACTTTCCATGGTTCCATATCCTTCACAGTTCACTCAAACCAGCCATTAGGATTCCAAAAGTTTGTTCAGATATTAAGACCTTCATGGGCCAAAGGAGATGGTTTTATCCAAGACTTCTGGGAACCGGCATTCAGCTGTTCGTTAAACATTTCTCAAGGGAGGGAGGAGGAAGATGAAATGAAAACCTGCACTGGAGATGAGAAGCTGGAGACCCTTCCTGGAATTCTCTTTGAAATGCACATGACTGGCCATAGTTACAATGTCTACAATGCTGTCTATGCTGTGGCACATGCTTTGCAGGCCATATACAAATCCAACTCCATAAGGAGAAGAATGGCAGAAGGGGAGAGGCTGGTATTTCAAAATGTGCAACCATGGCACGTAATTACAACTCAATACTTTAAAAACACAAAAATAATAAAACCCAGATAACTTTAGATTAAGGGGAGAAAGGAACTGTATACTCGAATAATTCATTACCACACAAAAATGTTTGCAGCTGTATTTTTATTTTATTGTGGATTATAGGCTTTCATATAATAGGCAATTCATATAATAGTGGGTTTAAAAACAAACAAACAAACAAAAAACAGATTAGAATTGCAGGTAGATAAAGTCACCAGAAATACGTTTATTTAAAGATGTGAGATAAGCCTTTGTGACACTTTTTGAAATCATTTCAAGACTTTGTTGTCCCTTTGCTCATATGTTTTTCCAAACTAGATCCATCACTTTCTGAGTAACCTATTATTCAACAACAGTGTAGGGGACACTGTGCATTTTGATGACAATGGAGAATTAGTTGCTGGTTTTGATGTTACAAACTGGGTGATGTTCTCTAATGGCTCAGTGGTAAGAGTAAAAATTGGAAGACTTGAACCCCAGGCTCCTCCTGGCAAAGAGTTAACCATTAATGAAGATGAAATTACATGGCACCCAACCTTCAATCAAGTGAGACATTTGGTTAAATGCATAGCTCCCATCTTTCTTTGTAACTATGCAATAAAAAGATCAAAGTTCAGAATGTCAAGTTTTTATTGTTTGCTACCAATGACCCTTGCAATAGAAATCTTAAAAAATAACAAGACACTCAAAGAGTGGGTTAAAATATATCAAGTGTTCAAACCTGCATATTATCCAACCTTAAGATTGTTTAAAACTGAACTCTGTTATGATCAAGGAACAGGGCATTTGGAGAGGTTCTCTCTCTCAACTTGTTCCCCAAAATTTAGTCACCCCAAATAATTCAGATTAAAAATCCTGTTGGCAGTTGACACTATTTTAGCTCAAAAAGTATTCTGTAACTTTCCTGCTGCTTCTGCATATAAAGCTATCCTATAGGTAAAGAGCGTCTCTACATTATATATTTTCCCCATTCCTGATTCTGTGAGAGAGAATGGGATGAATCATCCCTGGCCGAAAAAGACTTTGATGTGTTATGAGACATCTTTTTCATGTCTATATAAATATTGTTTTTGATAGTTTGTAGAGTTTGTCTCATCTTTGAGGCAGGCTATGATAAGCCCCTCAAGTTCCCTTCCAAATTCATCTCACCTCCCCTTTTAAAATCACGGTTGGACTCTCTAATACCGTCAATTTCAATAGCTCACTATGTTCAGAACAGTAGTTTTCAAGATACTTGGACCCTTTTCGGGTTTTTAATCCCATGAATGGAATCATTTGATGGGTGTCGTGGAAATAAGTCTATTGGCTGCAATTGTCCATTGTGCTCTCAATGGCTTTCTATGACATATTTTGGTGGCTTGGTGCAGCAGGGAGCCTTCTCTATTCATGTGTGCTTCTAAATCCATTGACATGGCTGATATAACTAGAAATGCATTAGAGAAGACTCTTAGCTGTATACATTAAGCCCCCCAACAAGATGGAGGTGGTAGAAATGGCTTGCAGGAGTGGGGCGGAGGGAGCTGGACCTACACACATTTTTGAAGTAGGTGGAAAGAGAAGAGCACTTAAACTCATATTGCTAATCCCCTATAGGTGCTGCCTGTTTCTGTGTGCAATGACCACTGCTATCCTGGCTACAATAGGAAAAAGAGGGAAGGAGAGAAATTTTGCTGCTATGATTGTGCTCCATGTCCAGAAGGGATGATCTCTAGCCAGAAAGGTAGGATGCATGATCCCAATAAATTTCCATAGCATACATATGTATTATATTTGCTTGGAGAATGTACTGGATATCCCCTGAGTATTTATGAGGTCAGTTCACAAAACAGAATTTTCCAGATCCTTGGGAGAAAGGGAGCCTATCAATGAAATAGTAAAGTAAGTAAGTAAATAAGACTAAGGGATCGTGGCATCTGAAATTCAAACAGCTGAAGTGGTGCCTGTCTATATAAGAAGTGGCAAGGTGACCTCCTTTGCCAGAGAGTGCCATAAACACTGAGAAGGCTTTATCTGAAGCCATAGTACCTCTTCAACATATATCCTACATGGCTAGGTTAGAGGCTACCTTTCCTCTTTCCAACCAGACCAACCTGTATTTCAAATGCTATCCAGACAAAGTCCTCTTTCATTTATCTGCTACCTGATGGATAGGATACAATGTAAGACAGTCAGTGACCACATTTACAGCCTTTTAAACTATTGTAAAGGTAAAGGTAAAGGGACCCCTGACCATTAGGTCCAGTCGTGGCCAACTCTGGGGTTGCGGCGCTCATCTCGCTTTATTGGCTGAGGGAGCTGGCATACAGCTTCCAGGTCATGTGGCCAGCATGACTAAGCCACTTCTGGAGAACCAGAGCAGCATATAGAAACACCGTTTACCTTCCCGCCAGCATGGTACCTATTTATCTACTTGCACTTTGACGTGCTTTCGAACTGCTAGGTTGGCAGGAGCTGGGACCAAACAACAGGAGCTCACCCCGTTGCAGGGATTTGAACTGCCGACCTTCTGATGGGCAAGCCCTGGGCTCTGTGGTTTAACCCACAGCGCCACCCGAGTCCCATTTAAACTATTGGAGCTTCCACCAAAGTATTCTGGGACACCTATTCCCCTTCCAGAGCTACAATTCCCAGAGGGGTTTAACAACCAATCACTTGTTACGGGGATGTCTTATTTGCAATATATCAACAGAACACAAGTGAATAAGTTTTAGTTGATGAAAAAGGAAACATAATCCACAAATAATATAAATGGCAAGTCAAAAGCACATTATACATATGGTCACATGAGAAAATAATGTGAAATAAGATGTATTGAAACAGTGGCTGTTACACGCAAGGATTATCCGTGTGCTCTGGTTTCCGTCACGGTGTTCCGTTGCTCCAGAAGCGGCTTAGTCATGCTGGCCACATGACCCAGAAAGCTGTCTGTGGACAAACGCCGGCTCCCTAGGCCTGAAAGTCGTCCAGGTGTCCTTTACCTTTTAACCTTTTATAATATGCAAGATTAAAAATAACTATAAAATTAACATCCCTCCTTTTATTTGTCTATGGTTAGAGGTCAGTAAGATGAGGTAAATCCAAACTGTGGATTCTGTGCATAGCGTCAGACCCCAGACCTCTCACCCCCTCAAAACATAGCCCTGTTGATTAGACTATTATCCTATGTCCCTCCCTTGCTTGAAAGATTGAGGCTCTTTGCTTGGGAAATGCCAATGTTTTGATTAAAGAAGTCAGCATTCAAAGGTGCACTGCCAGAAGCTATATGGCTAAGTGAAGCATGACTACTTTTAAATGGGGGGAGGGCAGGGCCCATCACTTGGGCTGGGCTGTGATATTGTGTAGTGTTTTTGTTTTATTGTGGGGGTTGTTGCTGTTGTTACTGTTATTTTTCATTAATTTGGGAAATTATTCAATTTGCTTGTGTCCTTTTTTGTACTTTTCAGATATGGACGCCTGTGTCAAATGCCCAGAAGATAAGTATCCCTACAATTACCAAACTCAATGTATTCCCAAGGTTTTAAGTTACCTCTCTTACAAAGAAAATTTAGGGATCATATTAGTTGTCTTGGCCATTTTTTTCTCTTTGATCACACTTTTAGTACTTGGAACATTTATGAAGCACAATAACACTCCCATAGTCAAAGCCAACAATCAGACTCTGACCTACATCCTCCTCATCTCCCTCCTCCTTTGTTTCCTTTGCTCTTTTCTCTTCATTGGACAGCCTGGAAAGATTATTTGCCTCCTCCGACAAATGACTTTTGGCACCATCTTCTCTGTAGCTTTGTCCTCTGTCTTGGCAAAGACCATCACCGTGGTTCTGGCATTCATGGCAACCAAACCAGGATCTAGCATGAGAAAATGGGTTGGGAAAGGCCTGGCAAATTCTATTGTCTTTTCCTGCTCCTTTATCCAAGCTGCAATTTGTATTTTTTGGTTAAGTACTTCCCCACCATTCCCAGATAGGAACATGGACTCATTGAATGTGGAAATCATACTGGAATGTAAGGAGGGATCAGCTGCCATGTTTTATTGTGTCTTAGCTTATATGGGTTCCCTGGCCATTCTCAGTTTCATGGTGGCTTTTCTAGCCAGGAAGCTACCTGACAGTTTCAATGAAGCCAAGTTCATCACTTTCAGCATGTTGGTGTTTTGCAGTGTTTGGTTGTCCTTTGTTCCAACCTACTTGAGCACCAAGGGAAAATACATGGTGGCTGTGGAGATTTTCTCCATCTTGGCTTCCAGTGCTGGGTTACTGGGTTGCATCTTTTCCCCCAAATGTTATATTATTGTTTTGAGGCCTGAGCTGAACAACAGGGAGCAGCTGATAATTAGAAATAGAGAAAGTAAGTAAGATCATATTGTTATTCATCTATTATGTACATTTATTTGCAAATGTTGATGGTAGCGATATGATAAGCAATCAACCACCCTTAGATTTCTGTGACTAGAGTTGGGCTGGATGAATCTCACCCCAATTTTGCCATTAACGCCTGTTCTGTTCTTTTTCCACTGACTGAACATGCAGCCATTCTAAAGGAAGTTGTGTCTTTACCCTTCAGAGATCATGGGGCTTGTTGTGCAGCTCTTGCATCATCCCCTACACAAATACACATCCAGATTTGCTATATTTCTTTATTTCATAAGATTTATACACCATTTGATTGTAAAAACAACCTCAAAGTGGTTAAGACAATAAAATTATCAATACCAATAACAATAAAATTCACATTAATCCTCTAAATATTTGTGTAGACTTGTGTGATGGCCCAATGGCACTTTCCCCCCTGGTGCTGTTGAGCCTGCCTTCACTTAAATATAGTGCACCCATTTCAAAGAACACCAGTTCCACAAATTCCTACAAAGTACCCCAGTGGGGGACTTGTGTGAGGGAAAACTTAATAATTTGGAGTCTCGGGCAGGATTTGATTAAATAAACAATAAAGATTTTATTAAACAAAGGAAGTTTATGACACAAAGTGGACACAGGATACTTCAGATTATAATGCTATTTCACTTCAGTTCTTTCTCAGTTGTTGCATAGCTGTTGCTGCTTAATACTTTGGTTCTTAAACAAGGTGGTACTTCCTCTCAGTTACACACCCCTTTGACAACCCTACTCCTGAGGTACTCCAAGTAACAGAGCCAAGGGATCACCACACCCCTCTTAAGTGGTTTGGGGCGTCTTCTCTTTTCGTAGCAAAATCTCCCCCCTCCCGACTGGAATGAGACCAAAGTAGACTGTATCTTTACAGTTTCTACTTCTGCTGCCACTGCCTCAGCCTCAATCTCCCAGTTAACTCCTGGCCTAATACTCTCACAGGACACCACACACCGTCCTTCACACTAAGTTCAGAGTCTCCTTTCTCTAGCTTTTGATATATTCCTCAGAGTGGATGTTTCTACTCAGAACCAACTCTCTCTCTCTCCTCTCCCAAACTATCTTTCAACCTAAAAAAAAACCTGCCTCTCAAAATCCTCTCCTTTTCAACCCTCCCTCCTGGAACCCTGACCAATCAGAAGCTGCCGGTGGTTGCTGGCAGGAAAAAAAGAAAAAGAAAACACTCGGTGAACCAATCTGCCCAGCAAAAACAAACTTTTCCGTCACAACATGTCTAAACAAAAATATTCAGACACCAAAATGAATACAATGAAGATGCCTGCCACAGGGAATTTCAAAGTCTTGCCACACTCAAGACCATGTTCATACACATGCAGAATAGGTATTATGTGGTACCTGTAACAGTAACAATTTGATTAATCAAAGGGCTTGAATGGGCATATATATCTCATAGGTAAACTGTTCTCAAATTCTGAAGGGCTTTATATACTAATAACATCTTGAACTTGGCGTGGTAGTAAATTGGCAAGCGGTGCAGATCTCTGAGCACAGAAATTATATGTTGAGAAGACCTAACTGCAGTCAGCAATTGTGCTGCAGCATTCTGCAGTTACTTCAACCTCTTGATCAAGCAGAAAGGAAGCTCCACAGAGTTCATTGAGTAATCTAGTCTTGAAATAACCAAAGCATGAACTATTGCAGCCGGGCTTTCCAGGTCCAGGAATGACTGTAGTTGTCAAATCAATTGCAGTTGTTATAAAGCATTTCTAGTCACTGAGGCCACCTGAGCTTACAATGACAGAGCTGGATCCAGAACCTGACTCTCAGGTAAGTGGGGTTAGGAATTCTGCCTAAGCAGTCTGACAACTGTATGCAGATGATCCTAAAATGAGTAGAGTTGTGCCTATAAAAACATTTAAAGACACCTCCCCCTGGAATATTCATTAGTTGGGATCAGTGCAGTCAAGGCTGCTTGTCAGCACTCATTTTTCAGCTCCTGTAAAGGTCTGTTTTCAGCAGAGGTGGAGCTAGCTGCTCCGGCTCCTGGAGCGGCACACATGCTGTGCACCCGGAGACGGGGCTTGCCATCTGTGGGGCGGGGCTAGGCACCCACGGGGGGTGGGGTGAGTATCCCAGGGGGTGCCGCCTGCGGCGAGCATCTCAGGGGTGGGGTGGCGGCGGCAATGTCACCTCACCTCAAGGATGACACCCGGGGTGGCTGCCACCTACCGCACCCCCTTTCTCTGCCAGTGGTTTTCAGCAGATCCTTTCAAGTTGCCACATGGCATTGCTATGATGTCAGGAAAGTAGCAGAAATTCAGCTACCCTTAGGAACACAGAAAAAGTTGTGCTTGTTTTGGCCAACATGTTTTCCTTCTCCAGCAAGTATGTTGGGCAGAATGTCACCAAGAGCCTAGTTCCTTGGGGGAGGCTAATTACAGTTTTTGCCATTCTCAATTGCATACATTGTGATTGTCATTAAGGCCTCTGAAATGTGCCATATTTTTCTCCTTTTGACCAAGCCACCTCCTGGTTTCCAGAATCTGAATCCTAACAAAACACCAACAAAGGCCAAGCTATGTTTTTAAAAACCTTGCTTGGTGTTCAAAACTGGAGTTAAGGACCCAGGCTCCAGCATACTCCAGTTCCATATAGTTTTCTGGTATATGTATGTAGATAGAGGATACAGGCCCCAAATATTGCATCAGCAGAGGCTGCTGCTTTTCAAGACAGAGTGCTATACATACCTGTTGTTATGAAAGAAGGCGGAAAATCTGGCATCTGCACTGAGAGGGGAATGACCATAATTGGGACAGTGTTATTGGAGATGTTTCTAATGCTGTTGCAGATACCTCACAGTGAGTTCCAGGAGCATACTGCAAGATGCATTGTTCATGACCCCATCTATACGCCTCATAAGTATTATAAGTCAGGCGATCTTATAATTGGTGGGGCTGCCTCTCTGATGCTACTGTTTTTGGATTCATTTTCCTTCACTGAATACCCTACTCCTGATACTAGCTTTCCCATGTAAGTATCTTTTGTTTTTCTGTATTATGACAAAGGTTGTCAACTGCACCCTTAATGGAATCAGTAGCACACATGTGAATGTTTATTAATAAACACCGGAGGGGCTTATATTCATAGGGTATTCAGAAGATGCTATTAATCGTTTTTTAAAAATCCATGCAACTATACATTATTCATTCAATCTCACATATAGTTTGATCATTCTACAATGACCTTTAAATCATTTGAAATCCTCTAATCCCACAATGCCAGATACATTGCCTCAGGATCAAGGTGTAATAATATATACATACTATCACTTTCTACATGTTGCAGCTTTGTGTGGTTCTGCAAGTTTGCTATGCTCTCAGCAGTCTATCAACTGCTATTGATGAAGCGGGACAGCTACTAAACAACTTTATTTTTGTTACATTTCCTGGTGCCTTATTATCTAACTTTTTTCCCCAGTGTTGTGACAAAGAATTACCAGCATGTCCTGGCCTTGATATTTGCTGTAAATGAGATTAATAGAAATCCCAAGATTTTACCGAATGCTTCCTTTGGATTCCACATCCCTGAGAGCTACTTCAGCCAGAAGTGGAGCTACCACATTGCAATGGAGTTTTTCTCCACACGGTACAGATTTGTCCCTAATTATAACTGTGATGTCAAGAACAACCTCATAGGAGTCATAGGAGGACTGGGTTCTGAAACCTCTTACTATTTGGCTGCCATCTTGGACATGTATAAGTTTCCACAGGTATAACATACTCTTGGAACATAGAGTTCTCAAAACTATTTGCCTTTCTTGAGGAGGCAGGATCTAATTCCTCTTGGAAGGAGACATTAATCACCTTTCTGGCCCAGCCAGCTCCAGCTGTTCTCTCCTTGCTAGCTTTTATCAGTTAAGACATTTTTGCTTTTAAATGTTCTTGGTGTGCATTTTATTCTTCCTTCTGTAAATTATTTGATATTTCTTTTGAGCAGTATAAAATATTGTAAATTTTAATTAAATATTCATATTGTAAATTTTAATTAAATATTCATGTCTCTCTATCTGCTACTTAAGGTGCAGAGGAGAATTTTATATTGGGTGAAGTTTCTGAGTACTCTTCACAAGCAACTCACATCATTTTAAACAAAATGTTCAGTATCTATAAATACACACATGCACGCACACCACGAACCCAGCCCTACAGGTTTCCAAATCAATTTCTAAAACAACTTCCTGAATCCCCCCCCCTTTTAGTTCACCTATGGTGATTTTGTCCCCATGCTGAAGGATCAATCTCATTCACTGTCCTTGTATCGGATGGCTCCAAATGAAATCCACCAGTACAAGGGAATGGTCCAGCTACTTCTGCATTTCCAATGGATTTGGGTGGGTCTAATGACCATGAATGAGGAAACTGGAGAAACATTTTTGAGCAACCTACTACCACTACTTTCTCAGAACAGAATCTGTGCTGCCTTCACTGAGAAAATTCCCACAAAAGCCTTTTTCGGTGACTTCTTAAATTTTCAAGAAAAGTGGAACAAAATATTTTCAGACATTATAAAAAGTAAAGCCAACACTATTGTTGTCTATGGAGAAGCTTTGACCATGATAACATTGAGAGGACTGCTGCATGAAGGAGAATCTGAGTATGGGAAATCATTTGGTAAAGTGTGGATTATGGTAGCCCAGATGGACATTGTAGCTGTGTCCATGCACAAGGACTGGGATATAGAAGCTTTCCATGGTGCCTTAGCCTTCACAGCCCACTCACAGGAGGTGCCAGGATTCCAAAATTTTCTTCAAAAGCTAAACCCACATTTGATGAAGGGAGATGGCTTCATCCGACCATTCTGGGAGCAAGCATTTGGCTGTTCATTTCCAAATTCCCATTTTAATGGAGATGATGTTCACACTTGTACTGGAGAAGAGAGGCTGCAGAATCTTCCTGGGGCTTTTTTTGAAATGAGCATGACTGGCCACAGCTATAGTATCTACAATGCTGTACAGGCTCTGGCAAATTCGGTACATGCCATGTACTTATCCATATTCAAATCTAAAGTCATGGTGGAAAGAAGGAAGCTACAGCTTAAAAATATGCAGCCATGGAAGGTAGTAGTTTTCTCAGCATTCTGCCTT